>NW_026988414.1:53566666-54972500 GCF_030222135.1 Aotus nancymaae
AGACTAACCCAACAGAGAAGCCACACTTGTAAGTACATTTTCTTCATTCACTCATTCATTTGCTTACTCAGTCATTACTCTGAATAAGACAGTCACAGTCTCCACTTCTCTAGCTTTCATTGGTAGAAGACAAAGAGGAAAACACAAGTATACTATCAGATAAATGTAGTTGCCAGAAGTGTTAAAAGCACTTTGAGGGAAACAAACATGAGACAAAGAGAATTAGCATGAGTGTGAGAGGGTGAAGGTGTAGGAGCCTACTCTAGGTAGTAGGTTCGGGAAGGCTTCTTTGAGGAGGGGACAATTGTACTGAAGCCTGAGGGCAGGAAGAAGCTGGTCAGGTTGAGGGCAGGAATAGAGAACATTTCAGACCGAGGGAACCAGCTGGGCAAAGTCCCTAAGGTGAGAAGGAGCTTGGTGTGAGGAACTGAAGGACTAGGGTTAGTAAGCAAGGCATAAGAGGTGCAAGAATGAGAGTGGAGAGATACATGGAATCAGATTCATGGAGGCTGGGGACTGTGATCAGGATTTGGAAGCAAAGAAGAACTTGAAAAGTTGAGTGTAGATTATCAGGCTTGAAGAGCACCCCTAAGTAAACCATCCTTACCTACTGAGACTATCGAAAGCTGAAAAGGCCAGCAGGGATTAGGCCAAGCTCAGGCTCTCTGCATCCCTACTGTACCAGGCAGTTTTTCCCAAAATTTCATCAAGGAATCCTGGAGGAAGCCCATCTACTCCATTTGGTTGGCTGCAACAGCCACATTTTTACAATTAAGCCTGAATATATTTATTCCATTAAGATCTCTGAGCTAACTTTTCCAGAATTGCAACTTTCATGGACTTTTCTTTTATGATGACGTAAGGAATAAACACACAGGCACACACATATGCCTTAAAATGCAAATAAACTCATGTTACTTTATAAATTATTCACGTCAGTAGCTCACTTAATTCTCAGCTAAGTGGATTTATCTTAGCAGTTGGTTTAGAAGTGGGTAGGAAGAAAGGGGAATGCAAATCTGGAGACCTCTCTAACTTCATATGAGATATCATGAACTGAAGCTCTATGCAGTAGATGAATGGCAAAGTCCCTGGGTTGAAGCTGTGTTATAAAATGTCCACCTACAGGATGCTACAGTCAATGTTCTAAAATAGGTAAATTTATGTGACTGGTCCTAAACAGAAAATGGGAAGTGACATATGATTTTTTTTTAAGTTTCAAAAATATGGTTTTTAATTTTTACAAGACATGAATCAGCTAAAATAATTTCCAAGAAAAAGAAATGTGTGGACAAAATCCCTCTCTATGGATATCTAATTAAAAATCTGCTAAACATCTTACCAAATGAACATATGACTTCAATTTTAGCAAAGAAAAGAGAAGTAACCTAAAAGGGCTATGAGATAAACAAGTTTTCAAGTATGACACTAATGTCTCATGTCTATTACCAGTAGGGCTTATGGCTCATGGCATTTGCTTGTACACAAATTGCTTTACAGTGATGGATTTAGCTATCAAACAAAGTTCAACCAGTACCAGCTCTTTTCAAATTATAAGGCCAAAGAAAACACCACTAAAAGAAATGTCTGTGTGCAAATGCATCATTACTTCTTCAGAACAATTTTTTTTAAACTTTTGACTATATCCCTGGAAACAGCATGAGACTGGAGTCAGCCAGCCAGCCTGTGTTTGCTCCCAGTCCTGCTGCTTGCAAGCATGGAACTTAGCCTTGACCCCAGCTCCTCATCTGTAAGATGAGGCTGCAATGACACATCTTTTAGGATGTCAGGAGGATAAAATAAAATCACAAAAGGGCCTAACACATAGCCTGGTAGACAGAAGGCCCTCCCAGAGGCAGTTTTGATCCTTGCCACCAAAACCATTGGAGGTTACACCACTAGAGTACCTTAAGAATGCATGTCTTTCATGCATTCTTAAACTGGGCATTATGAAACGGGAACAATGCCATTTTTTGGAGAAGCTAATAACTCCTGAAAAGATGAAGCTTGTGTGTCACTCACTCCTTGGCATCAGGTACCTTAATTAAAGGATAGTCACAGCAAATGCAGACTTGGCCAGAAGCAAAGGTGGGACAACTTGGAGAATATGGGTGTGCAGAAAGTCTAGGTAGGCTTGAGGGTGGAGGAGGAAAAAGAAGAGAAGCAGGACAGTTGAGCACGACTTCTCCTCTGGCATTTTGGTCCTGGTACTGGGGTTCCACAAATATCACTTTGCGTAGTCCTTGACCCCGGGCCACGAGGCATGTACACTGCTGATGCTGATGAAAAAGCAAGAAGGAAAAGATGGGGCAGGGTGACCTCTGCAGCAGGGACGCAAGATTCTTGCTCTTAGGAATCTTAACTCATTCTCCCTGAAGAGAATACGTCCTACCACTTCATCGGACTGGAATGGGAAAGTGAGACAGGTCAACATTGTTACTGGTACAACTAGGAGGACCAGTTCGGGGACCGTGACGTGCAGGGGTCAGAGCGACAGCAGTGCCCCTGGAGGGTGCATGTTGCTTTTGTTAAATTTCTGTTCTCTTCATTTTCTGCTATAATAACCATGTGTCCCCCTGTCAACTTTCTCAATCTCTTTTCTACTGGTGTCTTTTTTTCTGCCTGTAAATATGTTCAAATCTCTTCTTTAAAAAAAGTAACTTGACTTAGCCACTTTTATATTCTCAGAGGTTTAACAGGCTTCCCTCCCCCCAGCCACGGCCAAAGGAGGAATCTAAGCTCATCACTTTAGTACCTGAGTTCGAACATGCTCTTCTTTTTTCTTCCTACACATCCTGCTTCTCAGAAAAAAATTGTAACTTTTTTTCCAGTTACAATTCCACTATCTCTCCAACTGTCCCCTTCAGTAGGTTTATCAGTCACATTTCTTCTAGGCAAATTCAGTAGCTTTTTTCTGCTATCATCATGGTTGTTATTACTACCTAGAGCAAAAAGAAGCCACTAAATACCACTAAATATAATATATATATACACAGTGGAGAGTTTGAATGCATTTTGCCCATCCTTACAGAAAAATATAGTAAAACATGCATGTGTGCAAACAATTTTAATACAGGGATTCAAATAGTAAGGAACTGGGGAGATAAAGAAATGAGCAGTCAGTCTTCCCCCTAAAAAATCCTAGGTTTATGGCATAGTGAGATCTGCTTCTCAAATTCCATACAGGGGCCCACTCAAAGAAAAATTATGTTTCTCTGTGAGGAGGCTGTCTGTTCTTTCCCTTTTGATGAGGGCGGCAAATTGTAGTTCTATTTCTTCTTCCATTTCCCCATTATGTTTTTATTCTATTTGCCTCTCTTCTTTTTGCGTCCTCACATGTGGATTTGGACATCATAGCAATATCTGAAATCTAATAGATAAAGGAAAAACAGTGGGGAGGGTGAGAACCAGATGAGGAGGGAGAGACTTCATCCAAGGCAAAGGAGGTTTTCTGAACAGCTCCATTGCTAGCAAGGCACCATGGGTCCAACTGTAACTGTTCCCAGTTACTCTTCTTCCTCCTGCATAGTCCATGTTATCATGTCCTCCCACTGTGGCTGCCAAAACCATTGTTTGTATACGATTCTTCCCCATTCCTAGTCAACTTGCAGTCTACGTTGATCTCACAGCTGGCACGGTCATCTTTTCAAAACGATTTGCATCCTACAGTGACTTGACAAACCCGCAGTGATCCTGGAGTCTGAATACAATCTTGAAAGTTATTTGAAGCTACTGGGGATGAGTTCTGAGAGGAATGGGGAACCCAGTTAACAGCAGCGTTATTTATTTAGCCCAACCAAAAAAAAAAAAAAAAAACCTGGAAAAGGAAATCTGGATCTAGTATGTTGACTCTGTGGTCACTCGTCATACTCTTAATATCTTCAGCACATTTTGTCTAAGTATTCCTTACATCCTTTATTGCTCTGGTTAGACCGTTCCTGTGTATATTATACATAAAGTTAAAATAGGAATTGTGGAAAGCAGAAATGATCTACTTTTGAAGTTTATGTTTTGTACAGTGCTTGCAATGTAAGCTGCTCAATGAATGCATATTGCACATATAAAACTGACTAGGAATAGGGATATGTAACAACTCTAAGTTGGCCAGGCTTTTCCTTTATTCTCTAAAACCATGTATTGTATATTTTTGTTTTTGTATTTTCTTCTATATTAATTCTTCTTAGAAACAGTGCTGTAATATTTTTTTCAGTCTAGTAAAAATGTAGTACTGAGCATTTTCTAGGTGATCCAAAAATTATCCAGTAAAAGAAATTTAGAAATGTCTTATCCAAAAATCATGGTTTACTGTCATTTACCATGGAAAAACACTGGAGAATATTATAGCTTCCAAAATCATATTCATTTTTTCCAAAACCATTTTGACAATTAAATCATGGAGAGGTTTAACAAGCTTAATACTCCACTCGCCATTAGACACACAAGGCAGGATGAATTTCTGAACACCCCCATGATATGCTCAAATTGTGTCACATTTGATCTGTTTATAATCATAATCCAGAGATTTGACTTGGTAAGACTTCTTTAGTGGATTTGAGGAAACTGAAACATAAAGAGATTTTGCCCAGGACAGAAACCAACTTAATTTAGAATTTAGCCTTCCTGACGTGCTCTAAGTGGTGATGTTTTCAATATCAAAGTCTGAGGAAACACATCTTATACAGGAGCACCATTATTGATTTATTGACGCACAGAAGGATGAAATATAATAAAATAAGTCCCCGCAAGAGTAGAAAGGTCAGCAACAAAGAATCCAAATATTCCTATTAGAAAAGTTAAATGGATTTAATTTTAAGCATGCAGATAGGAACATGAGAAAATGACCATTAAATGTACCATTTTAGGAAAGAATAGCATCAACGTCACACACCGTAACTATCATACCCAGTTTATTTCATCACAAGGAGATCTTAATTGTACTCATCACAGGACTAAACAATTATATTATCATTTTTTTATATTATCATTACAGTAACAATAAAGTTTTCATTGCAAGATCCTAAGAATCCCTTTTACTACTCTCTTCTTTAAAACCTCCCTTCATGTGTTGTATTATAACTTCATGAAATGGAGAGAGAATATGGGCATAATAAAATATTTTGAGAAATAAAGTAAGACAAGTCTCTGGAATAATAAGCTTCACAAAGCCCTCTAAGAATTGATGCCAGTTACCTCAATTATTTTCAATTTTAAGTGATATCCTAATAATCAGTCCTGGAAATTTGTGGAAGCTGGGCATCCATGCTAGCAACTGTGAACTTTAAGCTGGTAATTAGATTCAGGGAAGAAGTCTTCTTGACAAGGCCAGAGCCTTTAAGGAACCTGTCTAAGGTAACAGACCACCTTCATTAGGCTGTAGGCTGAACTTGTGAGGTTCCCTCTCTGAAGTTTATGTCTCCAGGGATTGAAGAAGAAAGTGCATCAGTGTGCTGGTTCTCTTTCACCTAAGACACCTATCAGTCTCCCAGTGTGCTGTTTGGGCCTCCCAGTCAAAGGAGTCCCTGTCCTCCTTAGCCTCAAGGGTTGAGGATGGCCGGACAAGACAGGAGTTCTGGAGCCCTGAGGCACATCAACAGAAGCTGCTACTAGTAATTTTTCAGAGGACGCATGGGAGCAGGGGAGGGACAAACACACAAGGCAGTTTCTTCTTTCCCTCATCCACGTCCCCGGGACCAGATGACTGCCTGGCAAGAAGCCACCCATGCAAACTATCTAGGTCTGTTCATAAGCATTCCAGTCTGAACCAAGTCCTCAACTGGCACCTGGCAGCAGAAATATATGACCTAAATATTTCTTTTGGAGTTCTCTCCTGCTCTCTTTACCACTGTAAAAACAATTATGAGACGATAATTTTCATCTGCTTATTTGTAATATCATTCTAGATTTCTTGTGGAAATGTGAATTATTTTGACACCTGTAGGCAGGTTAACAAGAAAACAAGTAGACTCATTTGCCCTAGGGGCATGTTAGAGCAAAATCCACTTCGCTGGAAAAAACACAGCGCCACTTACTGGTGGGTAGTCAGAACTGGTCTTGCCAGTCTTGCCATGGAATTTATGAACACTGATGGGAAGAATCAGTAGTTTGTTAAGCCAAACAGATTCGTTATCAAACAAACAGGGACAAAGAATAAAATAAGCTTAATACTTAAAAATGAACATACAATAAAAATTATTTGTCAAATTTCAAACAACAATTGTAATTCTTCAGCAGGATTTATTTAATGGGTTCAAGTTTGGAGTAAGCTGCTATTAGACTCAGTGCCAGAAATCAATGCTTATCTTGTAAATAGCTGAATTTTCTCCCAGTTTGGGAACAATCAATAAAAGCCTGGCTTGAAATCGGGTTGAAATAGGCACTCTGATTAACAAAATAAAGGACATAATTTAGACAAGCATAAGAGTCCTCTGTTTAAAGTACAAGAGTGTGCTGGTCACAATGACAGTTCCTAATCTCTCCCACTGAAAAGTGACTTCCATGGAATAAAGTCAGCTTAGATGGATTTTCCATTTAAATGGTCAAGGATTAAAAAGAGTTGGTTGGACAAGCGTAACTCATTCATATAACATTCCACTTAAAATACACACACACATCATGATATCCTTATGAAAATAAGCTGTCTTCTTAGTTGCTGGAATTTGAAAGCAAAAGCTGACACTAAACCATTTTGATTAATCTATGACATAGTTGGAGGACTATGCTATACTTCATTCCCCTGAATTTCTGAGCTTCTGTGACTATTGTATCACATTATGCAATTTGCAGAGCTGGATCCCCTTAGAGGTTACTTATACAAAAACATACATTTCATTTGAAACCTGACCAGGCTCATTCTTGTTCTAGATAGATTCATTATGACAAGCTTTAATTGGGCAAACTGCCAAAATGCAGCCAGTTTAACAGGCTTCTTTAAAATGTAGCACATACACTAATATGCTTATTTGACTTACTTGTTGAGAATGATTTATTGAATAATACATGCTAGAGATAGAGTACAAAACATTTCAAAAGGCAGTTCTCAGAGAGTTTAAAAGTCCACAGAACTGGCCAACACAAAATAAAGAAACTTGAGGAGTTCTCTTAAAAAAAAAAATATCTTGGCAAATACAGTTCTATAATAGAATAGAAGCCATATATAATTTTGGGAGCTGAAAGAGTTAATCCCTAATAAAACTTAGTTGCTATCAGGCTTTTACTGTATACAGTTGCAGAGAGCCGCATGCATGGGGAATGAGAAAAGCATACACATTTTGAACTATGACATATCCATAACTTAAAAGTTTTATTTTATGTATTTATTTAATTTTACAAAACTGGAGGTGGGAAAAGGGCCTTAAATCTTGCCCTCTAAAATAATTTTAAAAGGTTTCTTGGGTTTGAGGAACTGGCCTGATATAAGAACTTGTATGTGCTTGCTAGTTATCTTGAGAAAAATCTTATAAAGACACCACATAGCCTTTTATAGAACCAGCTTAGATCAACTGTGAAGTCTGCTGCCTTGTGAATGACAATCGTAAAATTTATCTAATTATTATGGCTTTTTAAGTAATGAAATTAAATCAAATAAATTTGCAGTGTGGCTATCCACAGCCATTTCGAGAGAAAATTTTCTCTACAATCTCAATTAGAACAATGTTCTCATGCACCCCCTCACCCCCCAGCTCCCACCTCAGTTGGAAGCAGTACACAGCTCAGCCTGGCAACTGTGGAGTGGAACTAATTCCTTCCTCTTAACGCCTGTCTCCAATTAGCTGGTGGGAAATATAAATGATTTACTTAGGAGACAGCTTTTTCCATTTACTCAAGCCTATTACCATTCTCATCCAAGCATCACTCAGCCACTAATTGTCCTGGGAACCTGTATAGTGCAGTGATAAGGAGCACAAAGTTGCTAACACTGTGACCTAAGCAAGCTATTTAACCTTCCCAAGCCTCAGTTTCCTCACTTGCTGAATGGAGATCCTTTCTGCTTCACACTGTTTTAGGGAATGAAAAATGATGCCAACAGCCCTTAATCCTGCCTGGCCCAAAACAGTGTTTGGTAAATTCACCATTGTCATCGAATACACAGGAAAATAGATTAACGGATAATTACAAAACAATAAAGAAATCATAAAGAATATGTACAAAATACAGTGAAAGCACCAAAGAGGGTTAACCCATGAATCTCCCCTTTCTAACATCCCTGGCAGTTTGCTGCTGCCAGAATCCATTCAAGTAGCTTTTCCAATAAAGAACTCACTACCTAGGCCAGGTGCAGTGGCTCACGCCTGTAATCCCGGCACTTTGGGAGGCCAAGGCAGGTGGATCACAAGATCGAGAGATCGAGACCATCCTGGCCAAGATGGTGAAACCCTATCTCTACTAAAAATACAAAAATTAGCTGGGCATGATGGCATGCACCTGTAGTCCCAGCTACTCAGGAGGCTGAGGTAGGAAAATCGCTTGAACCTGGGAGGCGGAGATTGCAGTGAGCTGAGATCATGCCATTTCACTCCAGCCAGGGCAACAGAGCAAGACTCCATCAAAAAAACAAAACAAAACAAAAACAAACAAAACACCTCACTACCTAATGGGTAGCTCTAATTATTGCACTATTTTCCCTTAAAAAATATGTCTTAAAATCCTCTAAGAGTTGTCTTTCAGTGATTTCCACCCATCTGCCTCCTCTCTCATCCAGTAGAAGTAAATTCATCTTCTATAGTACACCTATTTGAAGACAATTATCATGTTTCCAGATGGTTTCTCATTGAAGGTCACTTGTATAGTTCATGTTTTCATTTGCCAGTGTGAAAGCACAAGTGACAAGCCAGACAGAAAAGACCCCACAGAATTCAAAATCCCAGAGAACTTCTGAATTCTACCACTGACCGAATCCCAATGCCAACGAATTCCTAAAGACTGCCAGTGCCTAAAATTGAGAGCAAATCTGAAGGATGTTCTGGAACCATATGAAAAAGTAACACAATCAATTCTCAGATTTTACATGAATGTACGTGTTGAGGGGAGAAGGAGCGTGCTGGTGGTGGGTGTACCAACTAGTCAGCACCCACGTTAAACAGGCTCTCAGCTCTCCTAGGGTCTCTCTTGCTACTCAAGGTGCAGGCATGATATTTTGTTTATTCTCTGTCATTGCACCTAGCTCTAAGAATGAATGAATAAATGGCTGTATCACACATTTTGCACACTCTATGGTACCCATCAAAACCTCACATTCTTAAATTTCAGTAACATAAGCAATAGATACCACAAAAATGTATAAATGGCATTTAAATAAAATTTTTAAGTACAGGATAAATACATTGCATAATTATATGCAACATAGTCTTGTTTCCTTCATAGTAAAAAGATATAATATGTCTATGAATTAGCAACTAAGGTCCATGTGAACTGTGAGAATAACTTTTATTTTCCTTCCATTCTTCCCTACCTGCTTTTTTCCTGGCACGCTTCCTTCTTATTACATATTTATTGTATAATTTTAAATTACAAACTTACTATTTTATCCTTGTTGCAGTGAAGAAAATCCAGATACATATTAAAAATAAGTCAATAAATTTCAACTTTCCTTGTGCACCTAAATGAATAAGCTGGCTTTCTTTTTTGTGTCTATGATCATATAAATGTATACACATATTTAAATCCCTTTTTATTTTTATTCAAAAACAGGAACCACATTATACACATTACTGTGCAGTCTTATCAAGATCTTACTATATGTGGATAGTTAAGCCCTTTAGATCTTTAAATAAATCATTTAAAGACCGAACAGTCCCAATGTGAACCTATAGACAGGTCATGTTTACACCTTTGAAATTCATTTAAAATCTGATGCAGTTTTTTAGAGTAATAATACCTTAAATAGGAGTTATTTATTTATTTATTTATTTATTTATGTTTCATTTTTTTTTTTGGTCGAGACAGGGTTTCACCATGTTGGCCAGGATGGTCTCGATCTCTTGACCTCGTGATCCGCCCGCCTGGGCCTCCCAAAGGGCTGGGATTACAGGCATGAGCTACCGCATCCAGCCCAAATAGGAGTTATTTAGCTTCAGGGAACCAGGAACAATGAGACACATCATGTTTTCATCATCATCTGTAAGGACTGTCCTCCATGGAGCAGTTACTAGACAGAAGATGATGACGAGACTCCCTGTGTACCTAGAACTCTGCATCAACAGAGAGAAGTTAGGTAGGCCCAGGACTGAGCAGCTGCATCACTCCAAATGTGAGTCACTTACTGGGAACAGCACGTGACAGTTGCTGATGAAAGGCAGCATGGTGACCCAGAAATAATTTTGCTCTCAAGAGATGACCAAATGAGATGTAGAGTTGAAAATCTTGGGTCTGGGTCCTGGTTCAACCATTTACCATTTATGGGATACTGGACAATCTCATCCTTATAACTGGTAATATATATGTTCGTGTGTGTGTGTGTGTGTGTGTGTGTGTGTGTGTGTGTTTTATAAGCAGTTCTGTCAAAGGGACTGAGATGCAAAGTCTACTTTTATGGTGGGGCATTACATACCCATTTTACAGTTGGAAAAAGGAAGTCTCAGGCAGGTGACATGACTAGGATGCGTTTGGGCAGGGACTAGACAACAAAGCTTCAAATTCCTGATCAAGACATTGCAACATTTACTCGCATGACATCACCCTACATCAAATGTCGAGAGATGCAGAGAAGACTGAAAAAAGCAAACTTCAAGCAAGTTTATAGGAAGGTTATAGAAACATGCTTCAAGTTTTTTGTCCTTTTTAAAAAATAAGAACTCGATGGTAGTTGTTTCCTTACTAGCTGTTTCACAGACCAAGAACATCTCTTCCTCCCATACCTTACAATCCAGAAACCACCCTATGGTCCACAACCATTATTAGCCATTCTGTATTGTTTACAATTCCAGCAATCTTTTCTCCTTGGAAACAGAAGCCAAGTTGTCCCCAGGCTGCACAGAAATAAGTGGTACTTGATTCTCAGCTCAAGCATTTCTCGTAACTTAAAATCTTTAATTCCTATTCTTCAAGGATTTTGACATATCACACCGTGAGAAAGGCATATGTAATCCTTTGACCATAAATACTTACTTATTTTATGATCTCTTTGATTTGACCCTAGAATAAATTTTAAATTCTCAAACCCTTCCAGGTTTCCATGGTCAAACACATCCAATGCCACATCAATAATTGTGAAACTTTTTCCCAATTGTATTAGGTAGCTCTCTACCTTCTTGCACAGCATGTATTTTACATGACATAACCAATGCTTGTAAACTTGAAGTCATAATTATGCACCCATTTGTTACTCAGTTATGCTTTCAAAGATTATACTGATGTATAAGGCTACTCCTTCCTATACCAAATTGATTTAGACAGCTAGTGCTTTTCTGATAATTTCTTGATAATTTTGTTTTTAAAACAAGCCTGTCTCTTAGTCAGTTGTCACTTCTCTCATTGCTATCAATACCTACCTGATTCAAGTAGCAATGTCTTTGTTTCATAGCTTAAGAAACCAATTGTGTTAGTTTTTTATACTGCATAATAAATTACCACAAACTTAGTGGCTAATAATACACATTTATAAATTCACAGTTTCTGTGAGTCAGGAGTATGTGCATAGCTTGGCCAGGTGCTTTGCAAGGCTGAAATCAAAGTGTCAGACAGGGCTGGGTTCTCATCTGGTGGCTCATCAGGGGAAGCATTCACTTTTTAGTTTATAGGTTGTTGAAAGAATTCATAGCCTGTATGTCTGTGGGATTCATGGTAGCTTGCTTCTTCAAAGCCAGTAGGAAGGACAGCAGGGCTCTCAAGCAAGTCTTCTAGTATTAGGGAGTCTTATAATAATAACATCATCACAGGAATAGTATCATTTCACCTTTGCCATATTCTGTTGGTTAGAAGCAATCACAAATCCTGACCAAACTCAAGGGATGGAATTATGAACACCAGGCTATAAAGACCAAGAGGTGAGAATTATAGGGGATATCTTAAACTCTTTGAGCTACAGAGATTTAATATCCCTAATCTGAAAATCTGACATCCAAAATGCGCCCTATAATGTAAAAGTTCTGGTGCCCAGCATTTCAGAAAAGGGATATTCAACCAGTGTCAGTTATTCAGTCTGCTTAGTATCACATGCAAAGTTAGGACAATAGACCCAGAACGAGAGACCAAAGGGCCTTTCATGAGTTAGTTACAGTGATTTTTATGACTGCCATTTTAATTACTTTCTGAGTTTGGCCATGTTTTGAATAGTCCAGGCATTCAATATATGATTTTTACTTATATGGATGAATTCTTAAGCCAGAGGTCACTACTTTCAAGAAATAATATTGCTGCCTCCTACTTTTTTTTCTTCTGCAGGTGGGTTGTGAAAATATCGATCAACTCACTGTCATCTCTCTCTGAGAATTTGTTGTTAAGTGGATTGAGTGTATCTCTGGCTAATGTTCAGTTACTAAAGAATGCCTACCCACAGCAGCAGGCCAAGACAAGGCGCTTGCCTACAGTGCCATTCAGATGACAGCAGGCAAAGTGAAAGTGGACGTTTCCCTTTTTTCTCACTCCAAAAAGTGAAAATCATATCCTCTTATTATATCCTCTTAGGTACTTAACTGCCTATGGAATATTTTGATACAGGTGATTTAAAAAAATTCTTGTAAAAGTTCTGTTTAGGAAATACTCGAATAATCCTAGACAAACTTGAGAAAAATTGACATTTCCTTTACCTTACCCACCAGTCTGGAACTTGTTTAAATTAGTTTCCTCTTCCAGGAGAGAAAAGTCAGCTCCTTATGGCTCCTTTGGTACACCATGAGGCAGAGGTCATAGGTAAAGTATTTCGTGTGCATAACAGTTGTATACCACAATTGCTATCAGACTTTACACTCTTTGGAGCAGTTATCTGGCAAACAAGAAATGTATGCAGCAAGTGGAATGAACTTTGGAATCCATTCAAAGAAAATGAAATGCTTGTCACTTCTGTCAGCATTTGTTACATTTCGGAATTATCTGTTGGATGATGAAATAATCTCTCCCTCTTTTAGACAGCACTGGGAAACAAGACAAGACAACAGGGTGAGTTTATTCTATGACCAAATCCTATCTGAAAAACAATGTCTCAGATTTAAACTACAGTTGAAACTTCTCTCCCTAGCCATGGCATTTAATTAGTTTGTGCTTGTTTCAACTATGTAAAATGTAATTTCTCGGTACGAATTCAAAATAATAGATAGAAAAGTTATCAGTACAAGAATCTTTAAGCTGCAATTAGAATAATAAAGTTATGTCCAATGTCACCCAGTCAGTAACTAAAGACTGGTTTATTCTTTTTTACATAAATTACTGAATGTTATACACAAGTCAGAGTGGCAGAATAATTATTTGAGATATTAACTAATTTTTTTTCCATTTGATCCAAAAGATACGAGGGTCACCATTAACCCCAAATGAGAGATTAGCTGACCAGGCCAAAGCACAAAAACGCTGATTTACTGAATCCTAAACTCAAATGCTGAAATTCAGGTAAAAGTTAGAACATTTAACAGTAAATAAGATGCAGCATAAAATTTTTTCCCACATGTACCCTTCTCCTGACTACTTCCACAAGATGGGAATCTTCTATAGAAGCTAGGTAGGTAGAATGTGGAGAAAACTCGAGATATATGGACATGTCTGGAAACTATACACCCTTCCCATCCACCAGAAAGAGTCTTACAGAGGAGAAAAAGGAAGCATGTACCCTTACTTTAAGTTTTATGTTTGAGAATCCCAGAAAAGAAAATAACATTATCTACTCTGTCTTAGAGGAAGGGACATCAGGCCGCACAGAAAAGTCCTCCAAGCCATTCAGTGGCACTGTGAAAAGGGTGGTATTACATATATATTAGGCATGAAAGGGCAAGAGACTTCAAACAGATATCCACACCTTCAACTCTGGTTTCCTATGGCTGGAGAGAAGCATCTAAAATATCCTATGGGTTACAGATGGACTCAGATGATCACAGAAAGAGAAAATGGTGGCCTGTCTACCAGAAGGCTCTTTGCTCACACTGAAAAAGTTCAGACAGTTCCTACCAGGAACCTGCTGGATACAGCTGCTCTTTGGCAGTGATAGTGACAAGAGGCAGAGAAATTCTAGGTAGACAGAGGCAGGTCCCTGGTGAAGCCCACCTTCAAGCCAAAAAGCCTGAGGCTGCTGCCCAAAGTGAGAACTCTCCCTGTTTTCCTGCTTGAATGTCACCTTTTCCTAAACCATCCATGGCCCTGCCCCTACCCCGCCCCCATCCTGTGCCTTATAAGACTCTAGACTCAGCCAGTGGAGAGGAGAAGGAGCTGGACATCTGGACTATGGCCGGATGTTGTAGAGAAGTGTCTTGACTTCAGAGGGACAACTTGATGGCACAACTTCGGAGATGAATCTGGCCGGAGATGCCCGGACTGCAGGGGAAGATTTCCTACCCCCATCACCTTTTCAGCTCCCCTTCCCACTGAGAGCCACTTTCATCGACAATAAAATCCCCCACATTTACCATCCTTCAATTCATTCATGAGAACCTCATTTTTCCTGAATGCTGGACAAGAGCTCAGGAGCCAGGAGTACAGATACAAAAGGCTGCCACACTGGCCCTTTGCCCTCGCTGGCAGAGGGCAGCCACCCATGCAACAAGGCAAACAGCCCACTGAGCTGTTAACACTTAAGCCATTTGCAGATAGCAGAGCTAAAAGAGCACTGTGGACACCCTCTTGGATTTCGGGGGTTGCAGGCACCCCAACCTGGATGCTGCTGCAGGGCCCACACAGAGCTCATTCCTGTCGGCACTGAAGCAGTTTAGAGGTTCCAGTGCTTGTGCACTCCGGTTCCTGCCTCGTTCACTTGTGTGCTCCCTCCCATAAGGAGTTGAGAGCGGCAGGCTAAATAAACAGGCACCCCTGTTGCCAATCCCAGAAAGGGGTCAGGGAAATATCCTCCTTTAGCAGGTAGGTAGTAGCAAGAGTCTAGTGGCCTGGCAGCAGGTCAAAGATGATTCATCTTTCTCTACCCCAAGTTGCCGTGTGAGCGCTGAAGACCACTGGGATGAGTTAACACCTTGAGTGGGAGGCCAGGTTAGATCCAAGCCCCTTTTCCTTGTTCTCTGCAGTGGCATTTACACAAGCTCCCCAGAGAATGAGGGGACAACAGAGAAACAATCCTGGACCCAAGTCACTAATTTAGATGCAACTCGCCTGGAAGGAACTAAAGTAACTTCCTGCAATATGATTAATGGGGTGGAAGTGAGGAGTGGGGTATAAACAGAAAACAACGTGAATAGCAAAAGGAAACAAAGTCACTCTTCTGCACGCCTCAGAGTGTGACTGTGATATTTACACTCATCACATCAGTATTTAGATAAAATTCTAAATTCTAAAATATGAATTTTTAACACATTCTTTAAAGTACTCAACAATATTCAATTTCTTTGGGGATGATGAAATTTAACAACCCACGTAAAGAATTTTAATGGCACTTTAAAGAGTTAAATTTCATCATTTAACAAGCCAGGTAAAGAGTTTTAATGGCTTTAAAGAGTTTTAATGTCTTCCCATTAAAACCATCCTTGTTATATTTTTGTTGAGGTCATGTGTCCCTGTGTGTGATTTTTGGTTTTATAATTGTTATATTTGAACAATTTTTATCTTATGTTTGCTCTAACATATTCACAGAATAAGTACAAGAACACAATCAGGTATGTCACAAGCACCTCCAAACACTCTACTCCTTCAAGTTTTCACGTGTGTTGTAAATATCACATACACTAATTACGTGCAGAACAACTCCATGTACACACAATTTGAAAGGGAATATTTCTGCTCTGAGGTAGGATTGCCTGAGCTTTAAACTGCCTTGAAGAATAAACCATTTAGATTCCTGTGTATTTTTCAATCACAGCAATAAGAGTGCAATACACATCTATATCCTGAATGGTCAGAAAACTGCGAACAATGTCAATCCAATTTTTTAAAAAGATGCTATGCTTGTCAAAAATAAGCCATATACTTAGCAGGACCACATGGGATCATCTGGAGGAAAAAAAAAAATAAAAGAAATTTGTCTTACTGCATCACATTAGATTTGTCAAAGGAAAGACGTGCTTTGAATATCCAGTTAAAAGCAAGCCTTGTGTGGCAGGTCATCTTCCTCAGCCACACATAGATTCACACGTGTGTTTGTGTGTTTTTGTGTGTGGCTTTCTAAATAATATCATGTCAATTAGCCTAGGAGAGCATAGTATAAAAATGAACAAGGCACTCCTAAAATGGAATGTGTCCAGTCCTATTTTACAGAAGCACTTTAATAACTATAAGCAAATTTAACTTTTTTTAAAAAAACAGAAAGCATCTTTCTTTCTTTTCTTTCTTTGAGACTGGGTCTCACTATATCTTGCCCAGGCTGGTCTCAAACTCCTGGCCTCAAGTAATCCCACCTTAGCCTCCCAAAGTACTGAGATTACAGATATGAGTCTCTGCACCCGGCCTAATTTTAAATATATATTATAAAAATCCCCATATCCTTAAAAGATTATTTTTTTCCTCCAAATCAGAGGATACTTTGTTGTTAGTGGTGGTTGTGACACTTTATTTTTGCTATTAAAAAGAAAAGCAAACCTGTGTGACAAACATGTCTACTAACAGATTGGCACCTCATGGCAAACCTTTTCAATGTAAAAAAAATTTAAGACTGTTTTTAAAAGTAGTTTCAGTTTCACAGCAAAATTAAGAGAAAGGTACAAATATCTCCTAGCATAACACTGGCATACTCTTCCCCGTTATCAACATTCCCCACCAGAATGGTACATCTGCTACAATTGGTGAACGTACATTGACATATCATAATTACCCAAAGTCCACACTTTACACTAGTGTTCACTCTCATGTGTGCATTCTATGAGTTTGGACAAATGTACAATGAATCCACCATTATGATATCATTTAGAGTATTTTCACTGCCCTAAAAATCTGTGCTTCACCAATTCATGCATCCCTTTCTGCTAACCCCTAACAACCTCTGATGTTTTTACTGTCTCCATTGTTTTCCCCTTTCACAACCTCATACAGTCGGAATCATACAGTATGTAGCCTTTCAAATTTGTTTCTTTCACTAGTAATACACAGTTAAGTTTCTTCCATGTCTTTTGATAGCTCATTCCTTTTCAGTGCAAAGTATTATTTCATTGGATATATCAGTTTATTTATCCATTTACCCACTGAAAGACAGCTTGGTTGCTTCCAAGTTTTGGCAATTATGAATAAAGCTACTATAAACATCTGTATGTAGGTTTTTGTGTGGGCATAACTTTTCAACTCCTTTAGATAAATACCAAGGAATGTGACTTCTGGGAAGTATGGTAAGAATATGTTTACTTTTGTAAGAAACTGCCAAACTGTCTTCCAACGTGTCTCTGACTGTACCATTTCGCATTCCCAGCAGTGAATGAGACTTCCTGTTCTTCCACATCCTCACCAGCATTTCGTGACGTCAGTGTTTTGGATTTTGACCATTCTAACAGCTGTGTAGTAGTATCTCACTGTTGTCTTAATTTGCATCCCCTGTGACATATGATGTGCAGCATAATTTATATGCTTATCTGCCAACTGTATATATTCTCTGGTGAGGTATCTGTTAAGGTCTTTGGCCTATTTTTGAACTGGATTGTTTGTTCATTGTTGAGTTTTAAGTTCTGTATATTTTGGATAATAATCCTTTTTCAGACGTCTTCTGCAAATATTTTCTCCCAGTCTGTGGTTTGCCTTATCATTATCTTGACATTATCTTTTACAAAGCAGAAGTTTTTAATTATAGTGACGTCTTGATTATCAATTATTTCTTTCATGAATCATGCCTTAGCTGTTCTATATAAAACATCGACACATACCCAACATCATCTAGGTTTTCTCCCATGTTATCTTCGAAGAGTTTTTTAGTTTTGTGTTTCTGTTTTGGTCCATAATCCATTCTGAGTTCATTTTTATGATGGGTATAAGGTCTGTGCTAAGATTTATTTTTTTTGCATGTGGACACCCAGTTGTTCCAGCACCATCTGTTGAAGGACTGTCTTTGCTTCAGTGTGTTGCCTTTGCTCCTTTATCAAAGATCAGTTGGTGAGGACACTTGGCAGCAAGAGAAAGTCTGATTACCTGGCAGGCAGTATCATATAGGAATCAATGGCTTTAGAGTCATCTAGGTCTAGTTTTGAACCCCGTACCACCTTCTTACTAGCTCTTTGATCATTACAGTCAAATATTTAAGCTTGTTCAGCTTCAGTTTCCTTACTTGTGAATGAGAGTTCATGATTCCTGCTTCAGTATTTAGAGGCAGCCTATAGTGTAGTATAGCAATCAAGAGTATGGACTGTGGAATCAGGCTGCCCAGATTGTAACCCACATTCCACTACCTACCTTGACAAGGTGGTTAATCAAGCAGTGCCTCAGTTTTCTCATAAGATTATTTCTGATATGATCTGAAATTTCTGCCATTATAACTGTCCCATTCATAACTTAGCAAGTGTCCAATAAATAATAAATGTGTGCTGCTGCTGTATTCGTCGCTATTATCATCACCACCTGCCACTTTGCAGTTCAACCATTTATCTCTCACTTTGCCTTATATGCCAGAATCAGGCATAGAGTATTAGTGTGGGAGCATTTCCCCTTATATAAACAGAGCCACAAGATGTGTTGCGAGAGCCTCCACTCTTTTCTAAGCTACTGTCTTTACATTCTGAAGAATAAATATTTTTGTGTCTTTGTTTTCCCCTCCTAGATTTAAATTTTATAGACCACAGGGTTCTCTTTAAAAATCAATATGTAATTCATATGAGTCATCCTTCAAAGTATATACAATTAATTAATTTTAGTATATTGTGTAACCATGACCACTATCTACTTCTAAAACATTTTCATAACCCACCAAAAATCTTAAAGCTACTGGCAAGTGAATTTTTTATTTAGCATGCAAACTTGGGAGATTTGATTCAATTATTGCCTCTCCTAGTGTATCACTGTGGCAGGCTGTTAGCTGCTCAGTCCAATACCCATTCTTCCTTCTTCCTTAAGCTAGTTGTCTGGCTGCCCAGATTACCCTGCACCTAGGCATGGGTATGTAACTAAATCCTTGCCAATGAGATACAAAAAGAAAGTGAGTGGCACCAAATGGAAAATCTCTTACAAGTCAGCTCATGTGCACCTTTTCTCCATTTGTCCTTTTCTCTTTCCCGCTGAAATATATCTGTAATGACTGGAGCTCTGGTGCCATTTTGGATCACCAAGTATCCTTGCGAATGGGAGTCAGAGGCTTGAATGACTTAGAAGGAAAGTAGAATAAGCTGGGTTCCTAGCACCTTCGATTATACTAGGCCTGAAATTTCCATCTCCAGAAAATTTCTTTGCATAGGGAAGAAACAAATGTCTATTTTTATGCCATTGTCTGGGGGAAGTTTCAGGCTCATACAATGGGCTTAATATTAAATGACACAACCTTTTGGCCATATTCCCATCAGTGTCATGCATTATTAATTGCCAGGAAGTTAGGGTACATAAAAAACTAAGGCCAATTTATTCTGCTATTAATAAAAATTATACCAAATTGGCGTCCAGCACAGAGCACATAGTTTTCAACAACTTACTTAGCTTCCTACACATATTCTCCACACAGTCATTCATTTATTCTTTGGGGCATATGTAACACATAAAGATGAACAGTCCCTATAGGCACTTGGTACAATAGTCAGCACTGGTAACTGGTCCTATGTTCAAACCAATCTACTAAATTGTACTTTCCAACTGGAGGTAGGGAACCATCTAAACATACATATATCAACGCTCAAATCCATTAAAGGCAATGAAGTGTACAAAGCAATAGCTCTATGTGGGAGTATAACTGCAAACTATAAAAACGTCCACCTGAAATTCTCTGTGTTCATCAGCTCCTTTGAACCTGCTTCATATATAATTGAGTTTAAGATTTCTTTAAAAAAATCAAGTGCTGTTTCAGAAGATTTTCCTATTAAGAGGATGAGATATCCTGAATTAATGATACTTGTAATCTAAGTACTTGGCCATTATCCTGATGAACTGGCCTAAAAACAAAAATACCCTGACAGTTAGAATTTAAATGTTAATATTCTAAATTCCTAGAGTGTATAGACTATTTAACTCATTTTTATATCCCCCGTTAGTACCTATACTACTGTGTTGAATACAGTCAGTACTCAGTAAATGGTTAAGTTGAATCAATATTCTTTAAATTTTATCATTTTAACCAATTAAGTAACAGATCTTTGTGACCTTGGAAAAACTGCTTTTCTTTTTCATTTCTTCTTCTTTTAGAATTAAGATATGTATGCAAGTGCTTAAGGCAGTGAGTGATACAGAAGAGGGCAATAAGTGATAGTTGCTATCATGATAGTCAATAACTACAATTATTGTTATTATCAATATAGTTATTAATATAGTTATCACTGTAGCATCAATACATGATATATACTCTCATTACTATTGTTCACATTTTAATTGTTATTATTACTATTGTTGTTATTATGTTATTATTCTTACCGTGCTTAAGATTCTGTTCCGTGTGCTGGAAAAACCAAGTATTGTTAAACATTTTCCTTGCTTAAAAATATGCTAGGGCAGGTAGTCTATATGTATAAAAAGATACGTAAAGTTGCAAAGTAGGAGGGTTTCAGTTCCTAGCAGCATGCTACAACAAATGGACAACATTCTGAACACAGAACCAGAGAATTAATTCCTAGTCTGCATTTTTTAATTGCCTGTGTCCAACTGCACCTCTAGCCAAACTTTTGTTTGCCTTTTTTTGCATCCTCTCTTCTTAGCCGACTTCCCTAAGTCCTAACCTCTGAAATCTCAATATACCTGCTTCTTTTCCCAGACTTGGACTAAAATTCCCTTCTTGGAAGATCATCTCTGAAGATTAAGAGCCTAATACTAGACTGCCCCTCAGCCTGAATCAAGGATTCTCCATATCTCTGTAGGGTCTTCCGGGAAGCCTGAGGAGGCAGGGCATGGGCTGGTTCTGTGAGCAAAGATAGTGAGATCCATAGGAGTTTGGGGAGACAAGCCCACCTTGAGGATCAGAGTGAGAGCTGGCTTCCTGGAGCAGGTAGGACGTGGATTGAATTACAAAAGGAAAGTCTAGAGAGGAGGGAAGGAAGATATTCCAGGCAGAAGAGGTCCTGTGAGCAAAGCACTGAGCTGATAATATATGGAACAAAAGGTGGTCTCAGCAAGTTGGAGCTAAGAAGTTCCAAAGGGATATTGTCAGAAGCAAGGTTAGAGTTAAGTAGGAATTAGACTAAGGTGTTTTGAGGTTAAATTGTGTTTCAGGAATATGACTTTCCAGAAACACATAATTGGCTTTGACATACAGGCACCCATTGTGTAAAGAGCAAAGTGCATTTTACTTGTTACAGATATTATGTTGACAAAGGCACAATTGTATGTAGAATGAATGAGCAGCTCATTGGTGTTTGCGGAGAACTTGGGAGGAAGATGAGTCCACTAGGAAGAACTCTAAGATTTTAAAGTTTCCATTAAATATCAGATTTGAAACACAGTATCTTAGGGTTCAAGATCATCCAGAACATGTTTATTTTAAAGGTTGGGAAGACAAGGTTTAGACAGTTCTATGACTTGCCTGAAGTCTCACCGCCAGTTGTAAATAAAGCTTCAACTCAGCAACACAAACCCTCTTCAGGTTTTAAGCTCTATAAATGACAACTTGATATCAAATCCCATATTTTCAATGTTGGTGTTACAATTTAATGTACAGATATTTTCTCTTAGCAAAAGTTACATTTATATGTTTAAATAATATAGATCTTTATTCTTTTTTTTTTAGGTGGAGTCTTGTGCTGTTGCCCAGGAAGGAGTACAGTGGAATGATCTTGGCTCACTACAACCTCCACCTCCCGGGTTCAAGCAGTTCTCCTGCCTCAGCCTCCCGGGTAGCTAAAATTATAGGCGCCTGCCATCGTGACCAGCTGATTTTTGTATTTTTAGTAGAGATGGGGTTTCACATTGTTGGCCAGACTGGTCTTGAACTCCTGATCTCAGGCAATCTGCCTACCTTGGCCTCCCAAAGTGCTGGGATTACAGGCGTGAGCCACTGCGCCCAGCCTATTATTTTTTTAGTATTCATTTTCCTCCTTGTCAACATCAAGTTGAAACTGAACTTAATAACACACAAAAAAAACTACATTATGCTTCTTTCCAAAACTTTCCATTGGGTAATGATGCTATCATTTTTTTAATTTAACAAAATTATGACATTGTTCTCTTACTTAAAAATTACCATTAGCAACCAGGGAAAACAGGATACAAAATTTTTAAATGAACATTTAGAAATTGCATCAATTCAATATTATCCTGTAAATAATGTCTGGTTAGTGTTATACTTCAATTGGTCAACCCAATTACAATCCTATGTCAAAGATAAAAATTTCTAACTACTCTGAAATAACAATAGCTCTAAAAAATTTTTAAAAATCTTGTCTATCCATATTAGAAAAACTTAAAAATCTAGGAGATGGTGTGCTGCATCAAAAGGTCATTTTGTCACTGTTCAAAACCTGAAGTATCCTTTCATGCTTTCTTAAATTTAGGTGACAGATATCTGACTTTTGGTCATATGCTTCCAGTAGGCTATCTGACCACTCCAGTTCTACTCTGCATCCCTCTGCGCAGACCTCTGATGCCAAATGACCTTGTTCAACCACTAGAAGAATCCCCAAACACTCATTTTCAGGTGCCTTCAACTGCTGATGGATGGTGCCTCCACGCATGACTAAGTCATAAACGGCCTATTTAGGATAGGCATTGAAACTCAACGCACAGGTCGATAGCTTCAGTATTATCATATAAACAACTAAGGAACTCCTTGGGAAGATATGTGTCTTTCCATAAGGTGAATTTTCTCTTTATATTAAGGACATTTAGTATAAGGAAGCAATAAGTTATTCTTCGGTGCCTCAAGTGGTTTTCTGAGGTGTAATTTAAGTCTTAATGCTTATGCTTATTAAGACAGCTCCAAAATTAAGCAGCAAATATTCATCTCCTTACATTTATAACTAAAGATATAGGACATTCATTTCAGAGTGTTCTAGTTTGCTTAATGCTAACTCTAAGTGGTGACTATCTCAGGAATTTGAATACTAAAGAAAAAATAGTTGGAGTTTATGCCTAGCAAGAATTTCTGTAATACTGAAATTTCATCATTATTGACAAAGTTCTCTTTGGGAAGGGCCTCACAATGTGAAACATGAAAATGACCCCAAAAGAGTCATAAAATTCACACATGTTATTTACGTATTTTTAACTAACATTAACATTTTTTAAATCAAGTTTTACTCTACATTTGAGAGGTTGTTTGATCCTAAAAATCTGTCTGCGTTAGTGTTGGGGCTTTTAATGCTTCACATTTTATTACTTCCAATGTCTTTTAGATAATTAATCTTGATATTTATTTGTTGTTTGGAATAAATGGCAGAATCTTAGCAAATGGTGGACATCTCATAAATAAAAGATAGGGGCTGTGTAAGCTGTAAGGAAATTAGAACTTGATAAAGAAAAAAAATTATTTTTCCCTTAAAGGATAATGGTTTCCTTTAATTCCAAAGGTCAAGTGTAAAAACATGGTCCCTCTCCTTCAGTACTGAGATTCATCATCCTGACATTGTTTACTAGCAGCACGGTTCATGAACTGATAGCGGAACACAACATCATGGGGCCTCCAATCATACTTTCGACTATTCCTTAATTATATTGTGAGGCAAAAATATGTTAAATCTTAGGCATTAACCTTTGCCACTTTATGTTTCAGTGACTTTCCAGTTCAACCACTGCTCATAAAAACAGCATTTATTTTGTGCTATTTGCCAGGTATCATTCTAAGCTTTTATTATACGAGCATTGTAAAATATTTCAGTCATTAAAATACACTGAAATAATGAAGCAAACGTGTGTAACCACTAGCCATTTAAACAAATAGAAACATTTTATATGATCTTTTTTAAAAAATCAGTAAAATATTATACATAGGGCTAAAATATACTATGCATTATCATCTCAACCCAAGTTTCTGTCCTCCTCCACTGAAGAGGGCAGCAAACATCCCAAAGTTGAAGTATATTTTTCCCACCTCTGTCTTTATAAGTATTTTCTCTAAATAAATCTAATAAAGATTTATGTAACATTAAAATAAGAACAAATAATACCATATTGTAAAATAGTATTTCTTCCCCATGATTATTTCATTTTTGAAATATATTTTAATACATATAAATCTTCAATTATTAAGATTTTAATGACATAGAAATTTAATATGCCTAAAAATTCTATAAACAAGGTAAAAGGACAAGACACAGCTGGAAGATATTCTTTGCAATGTACATAACTGGCAAAAAAATAATATATGTAATACATAAAGAACTCCTAGAGATCATTTTTAAAAAGATGAATAGCCTAATAGAAAAAAATGAGACACTAGATTTATTTCTATATTTATTAGTAGTATTATTTATTATTTCTATAGTGTTTTATTGTATAAATAAGCCACACATTAGTTTCCAATTTACTTTCTGATGGATATTTATTATTTTGTTTCATTTTTAGGCTATAACATTCAATACTTAATTGAACGTCCCTAAGTATAAGTGCTTCTCTAAGGTAGATTTCTAAAGTGAAATTGCTGGGATTTAGGACATGAATTTATTCAACTTTACAGACATTGCTAAAGTTTCTCTTTAAAGTGGCTATACCAATTTATGTTCCCACCAGCAGTATAGTAGTGCTTCTCAGAACCCTACTTTCTCACTAACAATTGCCTTTGTCAGTTCTTCCAATTTTTTACCCATCTGATAAATATGAAATGCTATTTCTGCTATTTTAATTTACAAATCCCTTATAATGAGTAAGGCTGAGCACCTCTTTCATCTGTATTAGCCATCTGTGTCTCCTTCTAATGATTCACTTTTTTCTACTGGGCTGCTCATCTTTTTAAAAATGATCTCTAGGAGTTCTTTATATAATTCATATATTGTTTTTTGGCCAGTTACGTACATTGCAAAGAATATCTTCTAGCTTGTGTCTTGTCCTTTTCCCTTGTTTATGGAATTTTTAGGCATATTAAATTTCTATGTCATTAAAATGTTAATATAAAGTATCAATATTTTCTTTTATAGGTTGTGCTTTTTATGTCTTAGTTAAGCAAATTATTATACATGTTCATTTTTAAGTTTTAAGGTCATGCTTTTCACATTTAGACTTTTAGTCCATCTGAAATTTGTTTTTATGTAACTATTTATTATATCCTTTACCAATTATTTCTAACGTCACATCCAGTATATACCAAGTTCTTTTTTATGTGTGTCTATTTATAGGTTCTTTACTTATCTATGCTGTTCTATTTGTCTATCTACATTCTAATACCACACTGTTTATAATCTTATAGTTTTGTAACAAATAAAGCAACATTTATCCTTTTCTTCTTCAAAATCATTCTGATTATATTAGATATGTGGATTAATTTGTGAGGAAATTGTCATCCTCATGACATTAAGACTTCCCATTCATAAGTATCATATATCTCTCCATTTATTAGTTCCTGTAATCCTTCAGTAAAGATTTATAATTCTATCTTAAGAAATTTTGATAAGGTTGTTGATGTATTCCTGGTATAATGAAATGGAGACACTAACATAGAAACCTGACTGATCACAGTAGAGAGAAAGCCTATCGTGTATCCACCACAGTTAGAGATCCAGCCCTCCTAGAGAATCCATAGGTGACTCATCCAGTCTCTCCAGGGCAGAGCATGGCTGGCCTTTCTGAGAGCAGCCTGCCAACCAGTAGTTTACTATTTCAAACAATAAAAAAGGAAACAATTCATATCCTTTACCCACTCTTTGATGGGGTTATTTTTTTCTTGTAAATTTGTTTAAGGTCTTCGTAGATTCTAGATATTAGCACTTTTTCAGATGGGTAGATTGTAACAATTTTTTTCTATTCTGTTGGTTGCCAGTTCATTCTAATGATAGTTTCTTTTGCTGTGCAGAAGCCCTTAAGTTTAATTAGATCCCACATGTCTATTTTGGCTTTTGTTGCCATTGCTTTTGGTATTTTAGACATGAAGTCCTTGCCTATGCCTATGTCCTGAATGGCATTGCCTAGACATTTATGCAGCCAACAAACATATGAAAAAATGCTCATCATCACTGGCCATTAGAGAAATGCAAATCAAAACTACATTGTGATACCATCTCACACCAGTTAGAATGGCGATCATTAAAAAATCTGGAGACAACAGATGCTGGAGAGGATGTGGAGAAATAGGAACACTTTTACACTGTTGGTGGAAGTGTAATTAGTTCAACCATTGTGGAAGAAAATGTGGGTATTCCTCAAAGATCTAGAAATAGAAATACCATTTGACCCAGCAATCCCATTACTGGTTATATATCCAAAGGATTATAAATAATTGTATTATAAAGACACATGCACACGTATGTTCATTGTGGCACTGTTCACAATAGCAAAGACTTGGAACCAACCCAAATGCCCATCAATGATAGACTGGATAAAGAAAATGTGGCACATATATACCATGGAATACTATGCAGCCATGAAAAAGGATGAATTCATGTCCTTTGCAGGGACATGGATGAATCTAGAAACCATCATTCTCAGCAAACTAACGCAAGAACAGAAAATCAAACACCGCATGTTCTTACTCATAAGTGGGTATTGAACAATGAGAACACATGGACACAGGGAGGGGAACATCACACACCAAGGCCTGCTGGGGACTGGGGGAGCAAGAGAAGGGATAGCAGAGGGTGGGGGATTGGGGTGGGATAACATTAGGAGAAACATCTAATGTAGATGATGAGGGGATGGATGCAGCAAATAACCATGGCATGTGTATACCTATGTAACAATCCTGCACAATCTGCACATGTACCCTAGAACTTAAAGTATAATTTAAAATAGAATAAAATAAAATAAAAATGGCAATGGGTTGCTATTTAAAATAATCCAGGCATTTTTTCCCCTCTTTCTTCTTTTCTCTTTTTCTTATTTAAAACTGTTTTGCCTTTCTGAGATGAAATTAATTATTGGTTCCACAGGCTTCATGTGTACACAAGTGAATAATGTGGTCTTAACCTATATATCTTTGAGATATTCATTAGTACTCTATTTTGTACCCCTTTCAAAGAGACTTCAGTTTTTAGTTTTGTCAATACTGTGCTTGATATCTTTCTAAAATTATATTCCCCAACATATTTATAAATATATTTCCAATGTATTTATATTTCCAATATATTTATTCCATTTTTTCATTAAATAGCTCTATGTTGTAAAATGGAGGTGTTTATTGCCCTACCACAGGTTGTGTAGGGTCTGGCTAGCAGACTCTTGCCAAGCGAGGGATGAAAAATTACACTGGCTCAGGTTTTCGCCTGAGAGAGCGTGGCCAGGGGGCTAGCACTGCTTTGGCACCATCTACTGTCCCACTGTGCTGCCCCAATCAGCTGAGAGCCTCCACATTTATTTAGTACAGATTTAATGACAAAGGTCTCGAGTAAACACCATTAGTTGGTAATTAACATTGCCAACCGGAGTAGAGAGCAGTTCTGCCAGAGGATGGTTAAAGGTCGGTCTTAGGACAATAAGCTATTTAGATAAACTCCTCTACATTCCCTTGCTATCTGCTCCTTGCTGTTAGCTCAAGGTAAGAGGATTAGGCTGCCCAGCCATAACTCCCTCTCCCTAGGCTTTTGCAAAACCTTCTGGCCTTCCAAGGTTTGTATCTTCTCTATCATTTCTTCCACCACCCTGACCGAGCTCCTACAAGGTTGTTCTGAGAAACACATACAAATCCCTTAGTAAAGTGTTTGGTGCATGTCCGGCCTTCCCAAGCTTCCTTTTTCTTTCCATAAAAATGTAGAAATGATTTAGAGTATTAGTTTAGGACACAAAGTAAAATCAGAAAATGTGAAGTTATACAAAGTATTTATGTGTGAAACTTAAAGGGTTTTTTATGTATATAGTTCATTACAGGTAGAGACAATACATTAGGTAAGTCTTGCAAAATACAGGTGAATAATAATATTTAAAAACCCCACAGCACAACAGATTTTACAAACTATGTAGGGTGTTCTGATTTTTTTCTAATATATGACTCAAAGTAGCAAACGTGCTGAAACCAAATCTAGTCTTCTTATCTCAATGTATTTGCCCAAGGTGGGATTGTGGTAGCCAACTCAAGTTACAGTAATGAGCATTCCAAAAAACCAAAGATTAAGTTGGAATGACTTGCCTTTTTAAAACATCTGACCCTTCTAAAATCACTGCACTGTTCTCCTTTGCATAAAGCTGGTTAAGAAAAAATACGATTGTCACTAATCAATAAGGCATTATGAAGTTATACGCAATTTAGAGCATGCGTGCCTTTGCAATCAAAAGTTAGTTGATTCTTCTCTTTATTCTACAAACAGTTATGGAGGAAGCCATTCGATCACATTTGTTCTGGAACATTCTGTCAGGAATGTGCTGAATGAATTCAGGTGGGAAGATGCTAATGAAGAGAGTCATTCTTCAGTAACTCAAATGCTCCTGGCACATTGCTACTTTCCTCGTATTTATGTCCACTAAATATTCTAAAATAGTAGCCAGTTTAGAATATAATTAAGCAAATTAAATTATCTTCAGGTGCTAGCACTTATCTTCTAATGTTTCCTTTCCATTGACAGGGGTGAGGAGGAGGTCGGTGAGCACCTCAAAAATACATGGAAATAGTTATATTCCATTTTACTTGAGTATGTATATATTGATTGATTGAATGAATTTTTCGGTTCATAGAAATAATACTGCCCCTGCCAATTACTCACCTTGCAGCTAACCAACAGTGAAAATATACTTTACTTTAAAGCAGGTTCATTTTTAGTAAATTGCATTTTTTTATTTCAGTTGAGCTTCAGCAAATTAATGACTTGCCTAAAAAACAAACTCTTTACACGCTGTGATTAAACATAGGCATTTCTGAAGATGTCCCCATGAAAGCTCCACTCCATTCCACAAAAGACACGTCTATTTTACCAGCCACTCAAAGGAACTCTCGTCCCCTCAATTGGTATAAATATTTAAATAACTTCTCCTCTATACCAAAGTACAACAGTAGCTGAAATAACCACACTGTTACCACAAAGCTACAGGCAAATGAAGTGTTTACTAATTACATACTGAAGAAAACCTCATTCTTTCATGAATTTTGTTATTTATTATCCTGTGTTTGTATCCAGCTCACAATCAAAATCATTATGATCTGTTCCTTAACTATTTCAATAATGAAGTACAGCCTTGAACAAATACCTATTTCTTCTCTGCAAACAATGCAAATCATATACATGCAGAGTTTCAGCCAATGATTGGAAGTTTAGCTGCCCGCTGTGGCTTCTAGACAAATAGCTCACTTAAATAGCCTCTCAAAGTGCAGAGAGTAAAATTAGCTCTCTGAGAGGAAGCTAGCTAGCAAGTTTTTCTAATATAATTCAAAAGTTAATTCATGCCAATAGGCCCTCATTGAGAAGGGGTTGAGAAAGTGTCACTGAAAGGTCAAAAGTGACCACTTATTTTGGTCAAAATAAATTATGTTTTTAGGTCAAAGAGTACCACAAATAAGGCAAGCTGTTCTGGTTTTCAAAAATTATTTGTAGTTTTGAAAGAAAATTTTTCTGGAAGAATTTTTAGTAAAGAAAGGGTATGAGAGAAAAAAAGTGAAAGCCCTTAGAAGAGAATAGCAATAGTTTCACGTGGAGTGAGATGTGGTGTTTCCTACAGTTAATGCTAAGTCTGTCCAAAATGTTCTATGTGTTGGGGATACATTTGTTACTTCCAAAACTATCAATTTCCATTTGGCAAATATCCCTGAATTTATATTACTTATGATAAACCTATATACTGGCTTGAAGAGACATCATGACAGATAATCCCAAATATTTTTTAATCATCTCATTAAAAACTGAAGTCATTCATACCATTTTAGCAAGAATGCTTTGCATTTAGAAAAATGTTCACATTTATAAGGCCCCTTTCATGCATATTCTGATGGAAGTCTCACAGTGTTTTCAGTATAAAATGCTAACACCACTTAGCAGTTTATATTTCAATATAAAATGTTCAATATATTTCAATACAAAATGCTAAGGCAACAGACGATAGGCATGGTGGGTTTTCTCACCATGATAATTCTCTATTCATTTGTGATAAACCCTTAACACAACTGAGCATTTATCACAAGCAAGTGCTAGGCTGAATCCTAGGGACCTGAGAATCAACAGAGATCCTGTCTTCGAGGAGCAGAGCTGCTAATCTGATACGGAAGGTGAAACGTGTGCATAAATGTCTTTGGGATACTAGGGAAGACTTAAAATCAGATAGGTTTGTGCAAACAGAGTATGCTGCTCAATCATTTTTCCTCTCTCACTCGCTTTCGTCAAGTGATTCTTGAGGCCTATACCAGGAAGGTTACTTGTTGGTTCTCCCATTCTGCTGAAAAGCCTCCTCCCAATGAGACAGAAACTCATAAATAAGGGTCATGAAAGGAAATTCCACCTTTCTTGTTACTAATACAAGTAGCAACTCATGTCTGAACTCTTCCCCTAGACAAACACAGAGATTATGGTGATTCATCTTCTAATGTCGATTTAGGAAATAAAGTTACACTTTCAAAGTTTTCTATCTGTGGGCCAAATGAAGTTCTCATATATGGAGACACATCTTTCACAGAAATTGTTAGAATTTCACACACTTATTGGGAGGCTGAAGTAGCTTCTGGTAGTTGAGAAGCTTCAAACTTTTCTTTTTTTCCCTCTGTTTTTCTTGTAAAACTCCAGCTTTGTGAAGTGACCACTTGTTTTGGTAAGTAATTCCTCTTTCAGGTAAAATGCCTCCACCCACTCGATTACTATGACCTCAGTGCCTTTGAGGAAATTCAACAGCATGTACAGTTTTCATTGTAATGAAAATCAATACTAGGTGAAAATAATGTTTGTAACATCCTTCAATGCTTATCAAGTGACAAAAATTGGTTTCAGTGGAACTACTATGACAATCCCATTATGTCCATGATTAGTTCATATAATTCAATTTCCTTTGTGATGGAAATGATATAATAATTAGACTTGTTTATGAAGTTTTCATGTAGTATCTGCATAGCAACACTTGCCAGGACTTTGCATAAACCAAACTCAATATGAGCTAACCTATTTCAGATTTCACGTAACAGCAAGTGGGACAAAATTAAAATATAATTGCAAGATATTGTTCATAAGAAGGAAAAATCTGCATATTCAGGCTTATGAAGAAAAAAATAGACCCAATATATGAACCATTTGAAAATGTATTATAGTATCATTGGGAGCCTCCATCACCTTTCCTGCTCACACTGGGGCATATGCTTTGAGAAAGATGTGAATGCTCATCACAAAAAAGATGTAAATGACAAAAACAATAAGAAGTGGCCTGTGAATGGCGATGAAGAGAACCAATTCACACAGTGTCTGGAAGAGAAGCATGTGACACACGATGCAGAAGATATCCTCTGGAGAGAGGGCAGTCAGGAGGTAGGGTACAGAACGTAGAAATAAAGTCACTTGTATGTTTGCTTTGGGGATATTCTAAGGCATTATTTTCTGCGATCCTACCATTTTATGGTTGGACAAGAAACCCACTGGCTTGTACACACTGCATCCTCTAATTCCAATATGAGTACTTCTGAGCACAAGGTCATCACTACACAGAACCACCTTTAGAACTTTCCCAAGGTGTCTATCTAATTCTCATGAAGAAGTCCGAATTACAAATAACAGTTTGATTTGCAAGCAGAGAAAGACCTGTATCTTGACATCTCCAGCCAACTATACTGTTTTCACTTGAGAGCTCATTTTCTAGACTTTTTTCCCCCTAAAACCACCATCAGAGAAACAAACTTTCATAAAACAAGTATCACTAACATTTTGAAGTAAAAATATCTACAAAAAAGCCAGGATTGGAAGATGGTGGAATTTCCATTGACCCGTAAAACAATCTGGGCTTTACATATAAATCTCCTTTTTCCGTCACTCACTTAAATTATTGCCACTTTATGTTCGGACTTGTTGGCAAAACATCAGTTATTTTAAAGTGAATCCTCCACATGCTGCCCCAGACAAACTTTAACATTCGAGTGAAATGTTTAAAACTTGCCAGACCCAGGAAAAGTCAAAAAGTTACCCCATACGGTCTGTCCACTGCCCTACCACATTATCTCCCCCTCTTCTCACAGATAGGAAGAAATACCATCCAAACCTCTTCAGATTGCTAAAAACCACCACCACATGTCAGAATCAGCCATTGAACCTCAGTGTTTCTTTGAATAAGTAGAAGAAGAGACACTGTACCGAGTCTTCAGTTTTGTGACTACTCAAGAGGTCAGACAGGAAATCTTCATGGAGGCTCTCTCTTCGAATCAATGTAAATTCCCGCAGGAAAACAGCCCCTTGGCTTTGGTCTCCGCATACCTAGAGAGATAAGGTAGCTGAATTAAGCCTTCAGACAGAGCCTGGAGGGAGGGGCGCTGTGTGATTAGTTGCAGAAAGCTCTTGGATTCACTTCAAGTCTGATTAGAGCAATTGTTTTGAGTGCAAAAACAATGCAGGCAAATACATATTAATGCAAGAACCACTAGAACATTCTGGCACATGGCTCCTCCAATGGATGCCAGGTACCTCCCCTGCTAAGTTGATGCCTCTTAACCAACGGGTGTACAATCTCAAAATCCAGTGATGATAGGTTATCTCTGTGGCCAGGTCCAATATGGTCAGGCTCCTAGACTCATCTCACTGGGCTCTCCATGTATCTGAACTGCATATGGGTCTTGGATTCACAGGGATCTATCCTTAGTCTAATAGATACCAGCACCTAGATGGGTCCCCAATGTCCTGTTAAATATTTAGCAGATAAGAAAAGCCTGGACTGAACCCAGAACTGACTTCCTGGACTACTGAAGTGCTTTAGAACCAGATGTACTTTAGCTGCTCCGGAAGGAGGTATTGGAGAACTTTCATCTAGAGTTTATCACACATTCCAGATTCTTTACACAGGTTATCTTGTGACAGCCCCAAGAGGTGTCTGTTATCAGCCACACTTTACAAATTAGGAACTAAAGGCACAAAGGGTTTCAGGAATTTGTCAAGTTAGTAAGTGTTGAAATCAGCATTCAAATACAGGTCTAACTCTAAAACCCTTATCTTTTCACTGTATCATTTGGCTACTGAGCTACTCAAGCCTCCTCTGGTGAAAGGCAAATTGTTAAGTAATTCACCCAGGCCTCCTCCTACCTCTCTATGCCTCGGTTTACCCACCTTACAACAGGAACCATCACAGTGTTGTATTTTTGAGAAAATAGGAAATAACATGTAAAATGCTTAGTGTGGTGCCTTTTATATAGTAAGCTTTCAGTAAATAACAGTCACTATTATTATGAAAAGCACATTCTGCCCAAGGAACAAGTAAAAATCTAAGGTTCTAGCACATGAAGTTCTTTAATCATATTTATAATATATATAATGAACATGGCATATCTATCACATTGTCTTTTTAACTCATACATTTTGATATCTTTTTATGGTATTGATAATATCAGTAATAAATATGTGGATGTTTATATTAATTTACACCTTCTTGAAAATAATGCACAATAAATTAGTTATTTTAAACCCTATGTCTTTTGGAAAGGGGTATACTCTTCTATAACATATATAATGGCATCTCATCAAGATGCTTAATCTATCAAATACTTTTATATGATACCAAGGCAAAAGGTCTTAATAAAACTTAAAATTCTGTTGTTACACAGTATGGTCAAATGATGGTGGTAAAAAGAATCTTGGCCCCCAGCACCTATACACTCTAATGTCACACATACTTGCTTTACATGGCCAAAAGGATTTTGCAGATGTAATTAAAACTACTAATTAGGGTTAGTAACCTGAATCATCCAGGTAGGTCCAATGTAATCATATGAGTATGTAAAAACAAAACCTTCTCCAGGCTGAGGAGAAGAGGAAGTCAGTGATGTAGCAGAGGGAAAACTCAAAGAGATTCAAAGTGTAACAAGGACCTGACTTGCCACTGCTGGCTTGAAGACAGGAGGGGCAGGGGCATATAGGAAGCATGAGAAGGAAGCTTCAAAGAGGACCCCAGTCCTAGATGAGAACTATTAACTTCAGCCAATAACTTGATTTTAACCCAGCAATACACTGACCAGATAATCCAACCATACCTTGCCAGACTTCTGACCTACAAGAATTTTAAGATAATACTTTTGTGTTGTTTTAAGCCTTTAAATTTGTGGTAATTTGTTATGGCAGCAAAGCAAAACTATTACAATCATTGAAAGGCAGAGCACAATGAGGTTGTTTTTCTTCGTCTACACTGAGTTTCATAAGAACTAACAAATACTAAATAAATAGAGGTATAACTTACAAAAACTGATTCATGGATATGTAGCCTGCTAGCTAAGCTAAATTATTCCTGTTACATTTAAAATTAATTTCTCTTAGTTCTTTCCCTGTCAAGGTCAATCATTCCTTCAGTCTGCAGTTAAATATACCCTAAAGCCTGTCTTGACCATGTGTAATTCCCCTGCTCAGAAGCCTTCCCCACTTCTTGCTGGGTGCATTCAAAATTCAGGTACTAGTTATTCATGGCAACTCGGCAAAATTCACATGAATTTTTTGCTGGATGCATTCAAAATTCATGTACTTGTCATTTATAGTCACTTCAAGTGCTAGGTAAGAGATGGCTACGCTTACGCAATTCTCTTTTTGAGAAAGATCAAGAACTGAGTGTACAATAATCCAGAATTGACGTGTTCCAACTTTGGTGTTTTTGAAAGGACTAATGTATGTTGATCCCTACTGAATCCCCTATTTTATGAATCATTTCTTCAAAAATCCAAGGCTATTTTGAATTCTATTATTCAAAATGGTGATCACCTTTAGTTACTTGATGCCAATTCTTAAAAGCTAAAATCTGAAAAGAAGACTAATGAACTAAGATGAATTTTTTTTGTGAAAACTTTTGTGTCTACAAAATATTTCTTTTGTTAAACCAATTAAAGAAATAGACAAAAATGACTCAAATATTCACCAAAAGAGGCAGTGAGATGTCAGATATAAAGACTGAACACTCACTAATGCTTACAACAATGAAGGATAAACAGCAAACATTTTGTCCATTTGGTTTATGCTTTAATTTTCAATTGTAACCGTATATTTGTTTAAGGAAGAATGTCTGCCTGCTTATATTTCCCAAGAAATGCTCACATTTTATGAGTCTCATAATACACATCAAGATGCCCAATTCATCCAATACTTTAATGTAAATCAAGGCAAAAATTCTGAATTAAACTTAAAATTCTATTTAATCCTGTAATCCTGGCCAGGCATGGCAGTTCACACCTATAATCCCAGCACTTCGAGAGGCTGAGGCAGGATGACTGCTGGAGCTCAGGAATTCCAGACCAGCCTGGGCAAATAGTTAGACGCTGTCTCTACCAAAAAAAAAAAAAAATTAATTTGCCAGATGGTGGTGTTTGCAGGTGGCCCCAGCTTCTCGGGAGTATAAGGTGTGTGGATTGCTTGAGCCTGGCAGATAGAGGCTATAGTGAGCCATGACTGTGCCACTACACTCTGGCTTGGGCGACAGAGCTAGACCTTACTCAAAAAAATTTAAATAAAGAAAAAGAAAATTGTATTTCCCATGTTCAGACCAGGATTTCTAATTTGGGGATGGGAAAATATGGTTACTTCACATTTGATATGTAAAAAACCACCTTGCCATTTTAAGGTATTTATTATACGATAAAAATGTATTAAAACTGGCACACCATTGCATCTTATGGTTCAGTGGTGTTAGTTTTACAGAGGGAAAACAGAAGCATGAGAAGTGGAGAAATTATGTTTATGGCCAATGGCTACGTCGGGATTAGGGGACACAGAGTATCTCTTAAAAACTTAAATCTCTTTTGGATATAACCCTCATTATTCACCCACAGGAATACGGTAAGGAACACTTTCTTGTCCTATGGGATTCCCAGAGTACAGAGTACTAAGGATAGTTCTCCAGGACATATGAAGACTGCCTAGCATTTGTGTCCTGTGACGAAGATTGCTTCTCTTTATTGCAGTCTGACTTCCTGCTTCAGTGACCCCTCTTTCTGATCACACACCAAAGCACTTAGAGAACCAGCCCGGGTATACAGAAACAACAGCTTCCAGAATAGAACTGTGTTAGATCCAGGAAGTCATGAAAGCAGTCTGTTGTTGTAGAATAAATTCTCTCCAATGGGACTGATTGATCAACCATCTAAGATGTTTGAGAGGGTCATAGGTAAACATAGGAAATTAGGGAGTCATCAAATAACTTTCTTTCTCTGCTTCATTAAGGAGAAAATGAGATAAAGGTAGTTTAAAAATAAAAACAACAGTCACTGAATAACAAGAGTCTTTTTCATTTGGCTTTGTGATGCAGTCAGAAACTCAAACTATGTCTGCAATATACATTTCATTTTCCACTTCGCACTCACTTCGTTCATAACCTGGCACCAACCATTCTTTTGACTAGCCTGACTTTCAGTGGCTCTAGAGAATACTGATTAGCATTCTCACTCATCGGCTCACAATTAACATGTTTGGTGTAAAAGATAAAAATTTCCCCTCAGATTTTCCTGTTTCTAACAAGTTTACTAGATGAGCTGTGACTGAAATTTGGAAAGTTAAAATCCAGAGTAACTGGTTCATCTTTTGGAACCCCTGCCATCATTAAAAAAAGAGCCATAATTGCTATAAAAATTGTAATGTTTATGATGGGAGCTGATTATGACCAGAAATTCCATGTAGCTATAATGTTCCTACAACTCTGGGAGAGGCAGCCATTTACTTCCAGGCTAGCAGGAAGAGCTGTAGAAATATCTGAAGTTTAAACATACAAACATGCCCTCAAATGATGAGTTTATTGTTCTTCTTCCTTCATTTAGTTTCTCTGTGAAAACCGAATCATAGCCAAGCTCATGTCCCATGGGTAGGACTTAGATTTCAACATTACTTAGGAAGTGTAGTGCTGAAAACTACACTGTTAAAATTTTTTTCCTACCAAAAAAACTTGGTAAAATATGTTATGTCTATATTCTGATTCACAGTTTACTGAGAATTAAGGTAGTAAAGCTATACATTCTGGAATAATAATATAAACAATGTAAGTAACTGGCCACGTTGTTATTGAATGTACACCTATATTTAAATGCCAGTGGATACTGAAATGTTTGATGTCAGGGTTTTGAGTTCTTGTTTGGCACAAGTAGAACATGCAAATGTTTATAGGATAAATAACTGAATAGAAACATTTCTTGGAGCCAAAACCATCTTGCTCCAGTTTTGAGGATCGCTGCTAAGTATTAGGAGGAAATGCTAACTTAGATGATCCAAAGAGCCCAAATCTAATCCTGCCACTCATATCATTACTACCTAATCATGAAAACTACAATGACACAGAGATCAAAAGAAGGAAGGAAAATCTGCTCCCAGTGTGAAAGTATAAGTAACTTCTGGTTGGAAGGACCTCCAGACAAAGGACTAAAATATTGATATCCTAAGCCAGGAATGGGCATAATCTCAAATGAAACTGTACCTCAATTTTATAAATAGATTCTAAATTTTAAAAATTGATCTTGGGCCGGGCATGGTGGCTCATGCCTGTAATCCCAGCACTTTGGGAGGCCGAGGCGGGTGGATCACAAGGTCAAGAGATCGAGACCATCCTGGACAACATGGTGAAACCCCCGTCTCTACTAAAAATACAAAATATTAGCTGGGCATGGTGGCGCATGCCTGTAATCCCAACTGTTCAGGAGGCTGAGGCAGGAGAATTGCCTGAACCCAGGAGGCAGAGGTTGTGGTGAGCCGAGATCGCACCATTGCACTCCAGCCTGGGTAACAAGAGCGAAACTCCGTCTCAAAAAAAAAAAAAAATTGATCTCTTCAACTTTATTAAAAGATACCACATGGTCTGCCATTTTGTAACAAATTGAGTTTACCAGATATCAGTACATTCCACTTGTGATAAACAAGGGTCCCTGTTTTAGAAAGGGAATTAATAATTTGACAGCTTGCTTCTGGAAGGACTATTCTAATGAGCTTAAATGTCAAGGTAGGGGTGGGATTCAAGTCTACCCTCAACGGGCCTCTTTCCATTAATCCAAAAACTTCATTCCTGATTGCAATATGTGAATGTAGCAACATAGGAATATGATTGAAAAGTAATTCATTTGTAAAGGATAAGAAAAAATCATGAGCATATACCTCTACTAAAGAAATTTCCTAATTACAAGGCAAGAGGAGATATACTCCAGAGGTTTATAAGAATATACATCAAAATAATGATATTTATAATATCTCCAAACTCATATTTACCGATCAGAAGAGGCTCAATCAGCTTATCACGCGTGAGAATCAACAACTCCTGTCTGCATGCACCCAAACTCACTGAAACCTATGGCCAGCTCTACAAGGAACTGGCCATTTATACAGCAAGCAGGAGGGCAGTGTCACTGAATAAACTGCTTTCAGTGTTCAAAGGGTCCACCTAGAAAACCATCTGCTTATCTCTGTAAGTATTTTTGGTTGTTGTGTTGGTGGGTGACTAAATGTTTTTAGACAGAGATTCTGCAATGACAATATACCTATCCATACATACCGCTCTATCAGGCTTGTGGCAGGGGAAGAAAAATATTCTTGAAGTAGCTTCAGGTGTTCACAGCTAATGGCTGCCAACTCTGCAAGCTGATTAGCAGTGTTATACTCCCTGAAGGAAAGGCTAAATATGATCCCCAAGAAGATCGTGGGGGTGGCTAATAAAAGCATTCTTATAACCATATTTAACCCATTGACATTTATATACCTGGTGTTTGGAGTTTAAAAATATTTCAGTATTCTGTTTGTTCTTCTACCAACTTTAATTACCATTTCTAAGGATTGTAAAGATAATGGCTAAAAGGTTAGAGCTGAAAGAAGTGAGATGGAACATGCTGGTCCAGAATGTTCATCTGGGCCTCATAATTCTCGTTACAGATGTTCCTGCTTAATTCAGGTCTGATTTAGGGAAACAGCTATAACATGGTTTGAGGCAAGGTGACCAGATGTAGCTCAATTTAAAGATCTGTCCCAGAATGTCAATGAAAAGAAACTCCATTACCCTAGCAAAACAGCCTTTATGGGAGGAACAAACTTATGTTTAAAGACATACCTACTTTATCATTAAAGTGATAGATATCTACACCTTGACAAGACAGGAGTCTAAAAATAAAACAAAATTTAAAAATTATTAATAAAACTATCAAACATAAATCCCACAAACAGTTTTGTAAAGAAGTTTATTCTTACAAAGCAATGTATAAAGAAAAAGTAGCAAAAGGAATTCTGTCAGAGGGTATGCACCATGTATAATGTGGGATTGATCTACAGACAAGCTACGGCATTTCTCTAACATGTTATGAACACAGACACTGAAATGAAAGTGCTAAGAAAACATTCAGCAACCATCTTCACCAAGCTGTTTTTTCAAATGAAGGAGACATCACCTTTCTACATGTAGGGCAGAGAAAACATGGGTTTTGAGACATCTTCCTTGACATCTATAAGATAATAAAACAGCCAAATAAGAAAGGCAGCACCTTTCCTAAAACATATAGCCAATTATCCTTTTCTTTCTTGTCCCCAAACATTTAAAAACATATTATACCCCATTCCTTTGAAGAGAAAGAGAGGATTCTGTTTCCAAAGAGTCCTAAATACACTCTGCCTCAGAAACTATTGCTGAAAACAGCTATGATTCATTTCTACATGTAGACAATGAAAGAACACACAAAACATAAAAGTTAGACTCTTCTGTACTCCACTCCTTGGTGGATGGGCACATTTTACCACATCTTCTAATGACAAGGCAAAATAGACATGGTCTTCAAAGTGTGTATGTGTGTGTGTGTGTGTGTGTGTGTTTATGTGTGTGCTTTAAATCTTACATGAAAATGTTCATTCAATGCCAAGAATTAAAAGAGAGAGTTGAACAGTTAACTGGAGGAGAATGTTAGGATGAAAAAACTAAAGAAGAACATAAAAATGTCTACATACACATGCAGGGGTAGAAATCAACCTTTTTGGATTGTACACTTGGCAGATGTTTATACTGATCAACATCATTATCTAGGCTTATCTAAAGTGTGTTGCTTAGGAGTTGAAGTCAGGATACCACCCATACTTTAAATCAAGTTGAAGATAAATTGGCAAAGGAGCTTCTTTCTTCACCCCTGCTTAGTTTACATTGGCTCCTTTCGTGGCCATAAAGATGAACCACCCAGATCTCCTGCCACAGAGGAGTCTGTTATCTTAACCAACAGATGGCCCTAGATGCTGTATTCTGAACCCACCTCATTGTTTGCACCAAGGCCATGTTTTCCAAGGCCATGCTTTCTGAGGGTTGTTCCAATGACTGAGCACAGCACAGTGAGCACAGCAGAGATGCTAGAGCAGGTTCATTCTTGAGAGAGGCAGAGCTCTCTGAGGGTTACTTCTGCTCAAGGACTCCCCAGTCTGGTTGAAACTATCTTAGCGCTAGGCTGCAGTCTGAGTCTCTTCCTTCCCAACCCTTTTGTCTTCCCTCTTTCCTTCACAGAAGACAGGGATGCATTCTATCTGATGCATTGCAGTCTGATACTCTTCCAGCATCCTCTGCCCCCTCACCCTTTTTTCCCAATACATCTCTTGTATTCCTAATCCTATCTTGGCAGGACAAGATTCTAGGAGGACCTACACTCATAGCATCTCTTCTTTTGACCCACATACTACTGGACTAGACCTAATGTTTTCAATTTGCCATCCCTATCTGTATCAAAACAGGCTGCCCAGTCTCCACGCTGCCAAGGAAATAGTGGAAACTGTGTTAGGGCTCCTCTCTTCTCTCTCTGCACTGACATCTCAGTTAATGCTCTACAGCAGGGGAATCCAATCTTTTGGCTTCCCTGGGCCACACTGGAAGAAGAGCTGTCTTGGGGTGTACATAAAATATATTAACACTAATGATAGCTGATGATTTAAAAAAATCACAAAATATCTCATAATATTTTAAGAAAGTTAACAAATTTGTGTTGGGCCACATTTAAAGCTGTCCTGGACCACATGAGGCCCATGGGCTGCAGGTCAGACAAGCTTTCTCTACAGTGTTTTGAAATAATGATCATAACTACTGGATGACAGACAGCTTTGACTTTGTCTCCATCATCCTCACCCAGACGGGCCCCAAGTTCACTACCATTCTAGCACTTCTCTTCATCCTAACTAAAATGCAGATGTATTTCAGATCTTCACTATATCCAGTTAGTTCAATGACTTTAATTTCAAACAGATAAAGTCAGCGTAGTAAGTTAAATCATTTCATAGGCAAACTAACTCATATTGTTTCATAAACCCAGAAGTTTCTATTACTGGCTAGAACTCTCATCAGTATGGGTGTATCAGAGGACAAAAATATAAGAAAATAATTTGGACCCATACAGATTTATTTCTCCTTCAAAAACAAGATGTTCAAGGCACAAATCTCCAGATAGTGCTTTAACATTAAAAGTAGTGTAATTCTGATATCGGTGGCTCACCACCTCCATCACCACCCCCACAGTACCCCCGCCATGCACTCCATGGCCTAGTCTCTGAAACATGTAAATACACAAAATCAAGAGAAATGTATATCAGTATTTAAATTGTATATGTAACTTAAAGAATTTTAAATATTTACTCAGTATCTCAGAAAATGCCCAAGAAAGGGGGAGGTTTCTACTTAATGCATAGCAAGCATTCTTCAATGTCCACACTTTTCTTCCCACCCATTTCTGTCATTCTTGATGTACTTCACATAAATGGCAACTAGTTCTTCAAAAACAATTTTTTTTTTGTCTCTCAACTCCCAAGTTATTTTTGAAATTCAGCCCATGTATTCCTTGGGGAAAGAGAATCGGAATGTTGAATATATTTATGTATTATTGTCATTTGTTTATATTAATAATATGTTGTTCCTGTTAAGGAAGCATGATATTTGTGTGGACAGGAAAGCACCACACAGGCACATATGTGTATACATGAAGCAGCCAAGTGGAGAGGCTAGGTGGAATAGGAAAAGTCCTAAAACTATTCAGAGAGACTCAGATGTTCCAGTGTCCCAGCTGAACCCAGCCTCTAGCTATGCCTACAAAACCACCAGATATGTCACTGAATCATCCCGAACATTCTATTCCAACTAAGCTCTCCAAAGAGTGCAGCCCCAGTGGATGCCACAGGAGCAGAAGAATCATTCAGTTGAACTCAGTCACCCCACAAATTACGGAACACGATGATGATACTGTTTTAAACCACTAAGTTTGGGTTGGTTTATTACATAACAATAGGTCAACAGAATGCCGTGGTAGCATATGTTAAAGAGAGAAAGAAAAAAACGCATCTTCATAGCCCACGTTTGCTTTCAGATGCACAAAAATGGGAGTGCTTTTATTTCTAGGATATCCATATTTGTTAAAAAATGGGATTTTAAGATCATGATAGGTGCTGATCTTCAGCTGACACTGAGGAAGAATAACCATCTCTCAGCAGGCCCCTCTGATTTTGTGTCTGATTCTATAAATCTCAAAATTGCCTGCTGCCAGCATTTCCCTGTATGCTTCACTACTTCTGCCTTTAGGGTAGATAACATTAAAGCCACGTAATGATGTTTCCATCTTAATGGACGGTGTCATTTTCACATCTCCTTCCTCAATATAAATGCCTATGGCTTTTTCTAAGTACTAGGTGGCAGGAAAAGTTTTAGTATCATACTTTACTATTCTCTTGCTTACCATGTTATTCTATACATGTTTTGGTAGCTGCGAAATGACATCAAGTGATTACTTTTTCATGTAATTCTAAATGTGTTGACTTTATTCTTCATTCTGCATTTTAAAAGTCATCAAAGTCACTGCCTTTTCACACACCCTTTGGAAGAAATGAGTTCAGGGCACTGTCAGAGTCTTCAGGCCTCACCCCTTCTTTCCTGCATTTAACCAAGTACCTTTCAGCCTCAAAATGTGATCATGAGGCTTTAAGCTCCATGGATTAGAACTACTGCTATCATACTCACCACTTTATTTGGGAAGCTTAGCAGTACCTGGCACAGAACTGAGTTCTATAAATATATGAGTAGTAAATTAATGAAGGCTTTTAAAAAATCAGTTATTAATTTTATAAATTTTAGAGTTAGAGGCTTAGAAATCATCTAATCTGGCTCCTTCTGAAGCCCACAGAGAAGTACACTGACTTTCCCCAGAGCATATATCTAATAAGGCTCAGAGTACAGTCCAAAATGTAGATTTCTTGATGCCAGTCATGTCCTCTCCACTCCATGGCTCCAGTGTCCCTATCCCCTGTTTGGGTTGTCTCTTCAAAGAGTTGGCAAGTAAAGGATGTGAATGACGTGGATCATAGCTGGTTGCAAGCTCAATGAATCAACAGTGAAATGTGGCTAATATAAATGTGAGCTGCTATTAAAAGTACCGTGTAGGAAACAAAATATATGACAGCTTTTTTTTTCTACTCCATGCTTAAGAGATCATAAACACTGGGAGAGAGTTGATTTCTAGATGCCAAACTTTAAGAAGAACAGCAGACAAACCAACAATTTATAAAGAATGAAAACATGATCGTGATTATCTGGAAAGCATTTGACAATCCCTGGGATTAATCAAGGGCATTCTGCCTAAGAAGGGGAGAAGTGAGAGTATGTGAGAGCTGTCTTCTTCATGTACTTCTAAGACAGTGTTGATTTACTTCCTCTGTCCTGCCCACTACCTTGATTTCTTTTTTGCATTCTTGCTCTTTACATTCTGACTTCAGTCATCACTACTCCGCTCTCTCCAAGCTCACCAAGGCTCATCTTCTACCCACTGGCTCTCAATCATCACCCTTTTATGATCATATTCTTCTTCTTGAAAATTTCTCCCCCTTGTTTTCTATAGTAACTGAGAATGATCCTCACTCACTGGCCATTCCTTCGGTTTCTCATTGGGCAGCTCCTCCTGGGCCTCCAACCCAACAAACTAACCATGAATGATCCCATGGCTCTGTCAACGGGCGCCTTTTCTTCTCTCTATTGTTCCTTGCCCTGCAATTCTTTTAAGCTCTCAGTGAGTTAGCCATCTCATTTAGGCAGATGATTCCCAAACCCATGCATGGAACCATTGCTCTTATATGGTGTGTTCTGTACTTCCTGCATACATATCTTGAACTTTGCAGTGCCCTGTGCCTGGAATGCCCTTCTCCCATCTCCTTGTATGAAAATCCCCTCAATCCTTAAAAGCTGCTGCTTCTACGCATCCTCCAAGCACCCATAATCTCCCCTCGCAGAATCCACAGAGGTCCTGCTCTTGTAGTGAGATCTGGAGTCACGGAACCTGAGTGGAAGCCTTGGCTCACCACTTCTTTGCTGTGTGCTTTCAGTAAATTACTGAAACTGAATCTTAGGTCCTTCATGTGTAAATGAGGAAGAACAATAATACTTATGTTACAGAATAGTGGTGATAAATATGAAAAGTGATCTGTAAACTATAAAATACTATACAAAGTTTGGTAGTATTATTAATACCAGGGATTTTTTTTTTCTTTTTTGACAGTATGAGCTAGCAGAGCATGTCCACTCAAATTAATTAGTATTTCCATCTTGACTGACTCACTTGGCTGAAAAAACATGTGGACATTCCAATGTAAACAAGACTGGCAAGGGGATATAGGAGATGTATGCCATAATTTATTGAGATACGTCTCCTGGCACCTCATTTTTAAACAAAAAAGCACAGCATATTATTATTTATCTGATGGTATGTGTTTTCATCTCTCTTGTGGCCATTTTGGAACTCGTCTTACCTTTCTTCCTTGGCCATAAATATACCAAGTCCAAGGGCCCTAACCTACTGATCATGCTGCAAGGCCAAGAACAAGTATCATAAACTTATAATGTGTAATATATTTGTTGAATTGAATGAAAATAAATTTGGGACATCTAGTTTCATTGAAGTGGAATTCAGCACCTTATCTTGAAAAAAAAAATAGTTTCAAATAATCAAACGTAATATATTGAACATGGAGTTGACTACTTAGTAGGTAATGAAAAACCTTGGCACCAGAGGCATTCACACAGAAGCTGAAGAAAAAAATTTAGAAGAATTCTGAGTCTTCAAACTCTGAGAAATGATGGATTAATTAGCTAAAATTATTGCTAGTATTTCCACTGTCACTTCACATGTCCTCTGTAATAGATACAGATGTTCAGCAATTGGTGGTGATATTTACTCTCCTCACATTACAGTTGTATAATGTGAGGTTTTTTGTTTGCTCTTAGCATCTTTGGAGCACTGTCTAGTTCTTAGGCATCTGAATAATAGACTCTTTGACCATGCATTAAGGTCACAGATGACGGATAATTCAAACACATTTGGATCTGTGTCTTCATTAAAAAGATGGACTAGGTAACACAGAAGCTACCATAATACATTTTCCAGAATCAAGAATCTGAGTTGAATGGTTTTAAATGTTGCTCACACCCACTGCACTTCCTGGTTAGCTTTTTTCTTCATTCTCCATCGGGGATCCCATTTCTACTAGTCCCCTTTCCTTCTTTGCACATCATTGTTTCCTATTTCACATGAAAAAAAATTAAATCCTTTAGATTTGAATACCCTAAAATTACTGCCTCCCCAAACTTACATGCCCCTGCACCATGCTTCCTTCAGTCTCTCACAGGTTCACATGTCTTTTCTGCTGATTAAGGCAAATCTCTTCCATCTGCACTTTGAATTCTATCCACTGCTGTCCCCAAAGGGATCTCATTCCATTATTTATTACTCTTCCCCCTCCTCTATATTGTCACTCTTTCCCTCCCATTGATTCTTTTCCCTAGGCTCATCTCTTCCTATCTTTGTGTTCCAGATAGACAGACAGACAAACACACACACACACACACACACACACACACACACACACAAAGAGAGAGAGACTCTTCTCCACACTGTGTCCCTGTTCTAGTAGCCAAAGGTTTTCCTTTCACAGCCACTTTTCTAGAAATAAGTCTTCACTATACCTAATGACTCCACAAACTCAGCAAACAGCAGCTCTGACTTTTGATGTCATCATCCAACTAAAATTTCCTTGGCTAAAATTATCAATATCTTCCTAGGTACCAAATCTAATAGGCATTTTCCAGTCTTCGTTTTACATGCATAAATTGTGACCAAGTAGGCCATCCCTTCTGCTTGAAACTGTCTTCTTTTCTTTCCGTGACACCCCACTCTTCAGATTGTCTTCCATCTTTCCCACAGTTTGGTATTCCCCTGCTCATCCTTTAAAGGCTGTTGTTCTCTGGTGCTCCATACCTATATAACTTGTATCTTATTCTACCAGTTATTCCTGGAAATCTTTTTCATAACCATGGACATAGACAGCACTGATAAAATGACAACTTTCAAATATATGTACCTTTATCTCAAACTCCAGACACATACACCCAATTGCCTATTGAGCATCTTTAAACAAACATCTCCCAGGCACCTCTAACTGAATAATTCAAATTGAATTTATTTCTTGTCTATCCCTTCCAAATGTGTTTTTGCTTCTACAAACTCTGTCTATATTGTTACCACATCCTCCCAGGTAATCCAAGCTAGAAACCTGTAAGTCTGCCTATAATCTGTCCTTTCTTTTCCCTTAACATTAATTGCTATATCCTAGTCCTGCTGCCTCCTGAACGTCTTTTCTGCTTGACTGTTCTGTCTGCAGGTTTGGTAAGCTCTCTCGTGGACCACCACAGCACTCTTCCTGGTAGTCTCTCTCTTGTACTTTCTTCAATCCAACACATTGTTGCTTGAGTGAGCTTTCTAAAAGAAATGCCAATCATGTCTCTCTGGCATGACATGCATCAATAACTCTTCATTTCTACATGCAGTGTTTCTCAGATTTTGATGTACCTATGAGTCAATGGGGAATCTCATTATAATATCAAAACTCTCACTGAGGAGGTCTGGGTTGGGGCCTTGATGCACTTCTAAAGCACTCCCTGGTGATGTAATGCTGGGCTCCAGAAACCACCTTAGTAGCAAGTGGTACTAAATTGTACTTCAGTACAATTATCTAGATTGTAATCTCAACCTCCTTTAAAGGTCTGCAAAGCCTATTCTGTTGGGTCTCCATTTATCCCTGCAGACTCTTCTCCAACCGTTTTTCCTTCTTTGCTCTTAATGCTCTAGCAACACTGGATGACTTGTGGCCTTCTGAACCACCACGATCATCTCCTCCTCTATGGCTTTACATTTTCAGTTCCAACTGACTTGCATGCCCACCTATAAAAGTCTGTTGATTAATGTGTACTCAACACTATCTTGGCAAGTCTGACTCCTTGTCAGATAATGAGCTCATTAAGAAGGGTCTGGTTCTTCATCCTCCAGTTCCCAGCCCTAGCAGAGTATCCTGGCCCAGAGGAGCTGGCCTCCAAAGTTTGGGGAATCAATACTCAATATATTCCTCTACAGCATAAGCCACTTAAAAATTCCCAGTGCTCCATAAACACTTTCTATTGGAGAACCTGCTGGCAAATACTAAGAAAACAAAATTTCAATGAGATAAGTCTAGAAGATTTTTCCTTTTAGAGGTTAAAACAAAAACACTAAAGTGGGAATCAATGAGGAAAAGGTCTAAAATGTAAACATGTATTACATATAGAATAAGATCCTATCTTATATCTAATCAACTGGAATTTAGGCAAATTTAACACTAATAAAAATATTTACATGGTTTTCAAATTGCTTCACCAAACTCTTTTTATTTAAATATGCCCCTGAGTATATTACCAAATGTGTTAAATGTGTCACCCATTACAAAATGGATAATGAAGGATTAGCTAACGAGTCATTTGAAGGTCCCACTTATTAATTTTTATAGCTTCATTGCCTGGAACCTAATCATCAACTGTTATCAATATCCTGGGAGAAGTGGAAAAATAAAATAAAAATTTCTTTATGTATTATAGGTAAGATTCCATAGAACTTTATAATTTGCTCACTCTTGTCCTTCCTAGAATTCATGGATGCTTCCAACATTTTACTCACTCTTTCTAGAGGCTGCAAATTTTAATTATATTTTTACAGATTCCCATTTGACTTGACTTTAGTATCTGGTCTTCAATTTAAGAGATATTTCTGTTTTATAGTTACCAAATACATTCCTCTACTCTGTTAATCATCCACTTTTTCTTTTGGCTGTCACTGAAGTGTAGGTGACTGAATGTTAAATAAACATTCTTTTTCAAACTCAAACTGAAAATAGGATGTTCCGTTTGTTTATACTATGTAGACATGAAAAAATGTGAGCTTTTTCCCCTTCAGTTCCAAAAAGCCCACTCCCTTCGCTTCCAAAACTCTATGTTTTAAGCTAAAAGTTTGTCAGATTTTCTGTTGTGAAAACATTACTATGTTTCCAGGGTTTTAAAACCTTCTTTACATTGATGAAGCAGCTTTTGGTCTTTCATTACCTTATGTTATTCCAACAAATATTTATGTAGCTTCTACTCCATTATAAGAGTTGTGTCAGGTGCTGGAGGTATTGAACACAAAAATAAATATGGTCTCTTTTTTCCATGATCTTACAGTCTAGTCGAAGAGACAATGGCAGGTAACAAGTTCCTAAAATGCCAAAGAGAAGGTGGTATCTGCAATATGGAGATAAAAACTTCATGCTGTGCAACTGTAGAGAATAGTGGAATACACTGTTCTTGCAAAATATGACATGTGCTCTGAGAACTGTAAACCACCTATATTCATTTTCATGCCTACTTACGTGGATCCCTGAAGCTCAATCCGTGGAATGGAACAGTCTCTAGACAACAATTTTTACAGTTGCCTTGGTCTTTTGGAACAAAAGAATGGGTCAGCCAACAAAGAGCAATTGAATCTCCATTATGTGTGCAAGGCTCTATAGAAAAGTCCTATTCTGCTTAGTTGATGGGAGTGAAAATGACACTTGTAAGACATCAAGCACATCTGCTTCTTGGGTAGCCTCACTGGTGTTAAGAGCAGCCAGGAAAAGGGAATACCCCCAAATTATAGCATTCTGCAATAATGCTAATAGACTGGCTGCAACTTGGTTCCAAGCAATGAATGGGCTGATGGAAACCAAAACTATGTCCAATAGGTGCTGAGTGGTGAGCCATTCCCACCTCGTCCCCATACCACCCACCAACATCTTTCTTATTCTGGTTTCTAAGCCACTTTTTTCCTGATTAACTAAAATATTATACTATTTCTATCCATCCATAGCCATCACTTTCTTTAAAACCATTTATTACATTCCTAACATATCAAAAATTAGTCTAGATTTTCCACAGCTGGAATCAAATCCTCACAAATCAACAAGATGAATCCAGTATTGTTTATATTTTATAGTTGGTCAAACTAAGTTTCAGAGGTTATGTACCCTGACCAATGGTAGAACTAGAATTAGAATACAGGACTGTATTTTCTTAGAAATTAAGGAATACTATTGTGTTAAATAGATATTCTTGAGCACCTACATATATTTAAACAACTGTGCTAAAACCTGTAAGTAATTCAAAGGTAAGATCCATGTCTTCAAAGAGATAGAATATAAAAGGAGAAAGAGAAGTAGAAAAGTGTTAGCCACTTAGAAATGTGGGGCAGAATGAATTTCCTTTGCAATGCATAAATACGGTGATATTAAATACCACATATAAAGCATTCCAAAGGAAATCACCATAAAAATCTACACATGCTTTAACATGTATAATATCTGAATGCATTCTTGTAATTTTTTTCAATAATATAGAAGTATATAGAGAGTATAAAATGAAAATTTCTAAACCCTTGAATCCTGTGTGTTCTTTATAAGGGCACACTACCACATTCACTGAAGACCACATGTTCTACAAATATTGTTTGAGCACATGCCTTGCAGATAACATGTGCTAACAAAAAAGTGTTTAGTGTAATGTTATCTTCCATTACCATATTATACATAATAATTTCACCACTTTACAAATTCCTGTGTTTTACCCCTTCAACCCTGTTCCCTCCCTCAAAACCTCTAGCAGCCATTGATCTACATGTAGTTTTGCCTTTTCCAAAATATCATAAAGTCAGAATAATATACTATGTAGCTTTTTCAGATTAGCTTCTTTCTCTTGGCAATATGTATTTAAGATTCATCAATGTCTTTGCATGGCTTGATAGCTCATACCTCTTCATTGCTGAATAGTAATTCATTCACCTGTTGAAGGATACTTTGGTTGCTTGCAGTTTTTGATGACTATAAATATGGCTGCCATAAATATCAGGCTGCAGGTTTTTGGGTGGACATAAATTTTCTAATTGGTTGAGTAAATAACTAAAAATGTGACTGCTGGATCATATCTAAGACTATGTTGAGCTTTGTAAGAAACTGCCAGACAATCTTCCAAGGTTGCTATATTTTCTATTCTTACTAGCAATGAATGAGAATGTGTGCTGCTTTGCACTCTCCTCAGCAATTGGTATTGACTAGTTTTTGGATTTTAGTTATTCCAATAGGTGTGCAGTAGCATCTCCTTGGTTTTAATTTGCATTTCCCTAATGATAGATTATGTTGATCATCTGTTCATACGCTTATTTGCCACCTGTATATTCTCTTCGTTGCAGTGTCTATTCAAGTTTTTGCCTGTTTGTTTTCTTATCGTTCAGTTTTAAGAGCTCCTTGTATATCTTAAATACAAGTCATTTATGGGATAGTTTGTGAATATTTTCTCCCATTCTATGGGCTTGTCTTTTTATTCTTGTAACAGTGTCTTTCACAGAGTAGAAGTTTTTAATTTAGATAATGTTCGGCTTATAAATTTTCATGGATCACACTTTTGGTGTTATATTAATATCTAAAGAGTCATCATCAAACTCAAGTTCACACAGATTTTGTCATATATTGTAGTCCACGAGTTTCATAGTTTTGCATTTTACCCTTAGGTCTATAATCCACTTTTGAGCTAATGTTTATGAAAGATATAAAGTCTGTGTCTGGGCTCGTTTTGTTGTATATGCATATATGTTGCATATCCAATTGTTCTAGCACCCTAATCATGCAATTTTAAAATTGGTAGAATGAAAGGATCATTGTAGGTTATATGCAGTTATTAATGGATTAACAAAACTAACATGGTGATTAAAATTCCCTCCAGTTTGTAAAGCATTAGGAGTTATTATTGTGAGTCACTTAGCAAGAAACTGAGGGTCAGCAGATGTAGAACCTGTCAAATAGTTACCAAATAAGCTCCTGCATGGTCCTCAAAGAACTGAAAACAAATGGTCACAGTAACTGTGCAGAATATTTAATAGCTGTGGGGTATTTTCAAAAAGGCTCAACTCTTTTGTTACTAATACACCTTAATCGTCTCTTTCTTTGGGCTTTTAAAGTTTTCTGTTTTCAACAGGCCACTTTTAACATATAAATGCCACTAAGAGTTGCTTCACCTCTTTAGTTGTCAGAATGATCAGGTTACACCTAAATAACATTGGTTTCATGACTGTAGACCCTTAACTAGAATGAGGCCCTCTCCTCACTCAAGTTCTCACAGCACTCCCACAACCTCCATTTGGACACTTCTATTACCTACGCATTTGCTTCTTTATGAGGCAGTCTGCTGACCTGACATCTCCAAAGATCTGAAAGAAAATATCTTTATCATGCTGAGACAGAGATCATTTTGCTGTAATTCCATCACAGTCCCACTGTTTAGAAACAGAGTGTCATCCTCAGCCAGGTATATTGACAAGAGCACTCACCTGAATGAAATCTATTGGAGTACACGGACCCCTCTGAGCTAGGTGACTTTGCGCTGCTGTGTCATTCCTGCGAGTCTTAATTATCTCATTTAGGATAAAGGTTTAAAATTCTCTGCTTCTAAAAAGCTCATATCTTTGCAAAAATTTGTTTTAATTCAACCGAAAAACAAAGTAAATAATGGGGAAGACCTGGAGAGTAAGAAAATAGTAGGAAGAATGAAAGGGGCACTGAAATAGGAAGAAAGTTTAAATAGCCAATTTTGCATATGTGTAATTTAGCCACAAAGAGATATACACTATTATGGCCGCATGCAGTGGCTCACGCCTGCAATCCCAGCACTTTGGAGGTCCGAGGAGTGAGGATCACCTGAGGTCAGCAATTTGAGACCAGCCTGGCCAACACGGCGAAACCCCGTCTCTACTAAAAATACAAAAATTAGCTGGGTGTGATGGTGGGAACCTGTAATCCCAGCTACTCAGGAAGCTGAGGCAGGAGAATTGCTTGAACCCAGAGGCAGAGGTTGCAATGAGATGAGATCATGCCATTGCACTCCAGCCTGGGTGACAGAGGTATGCTCCATCTCAAAAAAAGAAAGAAAAAAAAAAAGATGTATACACTATTATGACATGCAAAGTGTATTCCATAGCCTTACTAGAAACATCACTTTCAAAATTACTTGTCTTTGTAATAAGTTTTAACTCTCAAAATCAGGAGAGAATTCCGTTCTTCATCTGCTCTGAAGATAATAAGAAACTGCCACAAAAACAGAGATCCAAATAGCACTGTCTTTTCTGAGTGAACGTTTTACTCAGTTGTTAAATGTTCCCACCAGAAATCTTTTCGAAAGTCTTAAAACATACTTCATCTTCCCCCTCCCCGTTTTCCTACAGAAACAAAATTAATTGTTCCCTCAATGGCAGTTCCCTCACTTCTTTTAAAACTTTGTGAAGGAAATGTGGCTTTGTGCAAATTATTTTCATTCCTCTAACATCTATAATGAAAGAGTCTGTTTAATGTATTCATTGAAAGAATTATTTAAGCTCCAGTTCAGCCCTTCATTATTGCCAGGGATAAAAGAAACAAAAGGTGATTTGCACTTGAGAATTTGCAGCATGAAGTGTCTGTTAAACAAAACCAGCAGCAACCATCATCTTGAGCAGGCACCAGCCAGGAACGGGGACCCATCTATAAAGCATGCACACGCCTACACTTGACCCATGGGGTTCTGACAAGGGAGGATGCCAGTATGATTCCATCAGACAGAGTGACAAAAAAACAGGCTTTAAAAAACACAAAAGCACACGGCAGCTCTGATATTTGCTGCTAAGCAACATTGTCCTGCTCCACAGCCCTCACCCCCAACTGCCATAAAAAATAGAGTGAAGTGGAAGTTACTGACTGTGGGAAAGGAAGATATACTCAGGATGGAGAGAAGCCTCAAACCCACTTTTTCAAATCCTTCAATTAGAGCCAATTGAGCAGAGCGCATGTGTCATTGCTAAATGAAGGAGAAGGGAACTTGCTCCAGAGGCTCCACGAGGTTCCTTTGAGCATACCCCTTAAGGGGAACGTGCCAATCCAGAGTCTTAAAATAATGAGTGTGTCCTCTGGCTCCAGCTCCACTTTCCTAGATGGCAGCAGAGAGTAGATGGTGGCTGAGCCCTCTGATGACAAGCTTGTTTAACTCCAATCAATTTCACTTTGTCCAGGTTCAATGCTGCCCAGTTAGCAATGGAGAGAAACTGCCGTCGAGAGACTGCACCCAATATTTACTGAATCCCTACTGGATTCCAAACCCAGGCTAGTGCTTCACGTACATTAGTTCATCCTCCAAACCACACCAAAAGTAAGCATTACTCCCTCAGTGTGATAGACTAGAAAACAAATGCTCAGAAAGATCAGGGTAAAAACTGGCTGGACTAGCATTTGAACTCTCTTCCTGTCTCATTCTAATTGGAAGTTTTTACCAGTCTTTGCCACTATAGCACATACGTGTGGCCTAGGTCACTTGTTAAGAAGGTGATTTTGTGATGCGACCCTGTTGCAGTTTTTGTCAAAGGCCACTCCCCTTTTTAAAGAGGCAGGACGCTGTGATAGATACAAGCATAGATTCTTGGACTTCTACGTTATAAATCTGCCTCTCACCAGATGTGGAACTGCGGCAAGAGATATGTTTAGCTCTGCTTCAGTTTTCTCAGCTGCACCTACTTCATAAGTTGTTCTGAGACTGGAATAGACTGTTAAATGTGAGCTTTTAGAGGAGCACTTCACCTGCAGAAGGTACTCATTGAGTATATACTGTTATTGTTTACCTTACAGGAGTCTGATAAAGAAGGGACATGTCATAACAAAGCGTAGAAAATCATTCCTGATGCTCATGGTTTTTTGAGGGAGAAGCATCATGTACTAAAAATAAGCAGATTTTTATGGAGAAAGTGGGGAAATGCCAGCATCAGCTCTTCATCTTGTCATGTCATTGCTTTTAAAGTCTGATGGTTCTGAGCTGTGCTTGTGGACAGAGCCAGTCAATTAGAATTAGTCAATCATCTTGCCAATTTTTTTATGTTATTGCTAAAACATCTGTTAGTCAAGAATTATTATACAAGAGGTGGGGAAGAGTGCCTGAGTACAAGAGGTTAAGTAACTTGCTCAGAGGTTAAATCAATAGTTAGACTAAACACAACTCATAATTCCCAGTTCTCAATCCTCTGTTCCCTTTGAGTCATACTCTTCTTTTGACTATGTTCCTGGCTATCTTTGAGAACAGTCATTCACTCTTCAAATGGTTGAAGAAGAAAGAAAATATCCACATAAAAATATACCTGTTACTTCAGAGGTTAGGTTAAACCCGAAGCAATTCGCACCATTTTATTTGATTTTTAAAATTACAACGAAGATAAATATTCACGTACCCTCACAAACATCACCAGTTTGGTTTTCTAAACACAGTACTTGCTTCCCCTACCCCTCCCAAACAACACTGTGATAGGACATGGTGTCACACCTGTAATCCCAGCACTCTGGGAAGCCAAGGTGGGCGGATTGCTTGAGTCCAGGAGTTCAAGTGCAGCCTGGGCAACATAGCAAAACTCCATCTCTACTAAAAACACAAAAATTAGCCAGGTGTGGTGGTGCATGCCTGTAGTCCCAGCTATTCAGGAGGCTGAGGTGGCAGAATCACCTGAGCCCAGCATGCAGGTGCAGTGAGCTGAGATCAGGCCACTGCTCTCCATCCTGTGTGACAGAATGAGATTGTGTCAAGGCGGGCAGACCACCTGAGGTCAGGAGTTCGAGACCAGCCTGGCAAACATGGTGAAACCTCATCTCTACTAAAAATACAAAAATTAGCCAGGCATGGTGGCAGGCACCTGTAATCCTAGCTACTTGGGAGGCTGAGGCAGAAGAATTGCTTGAACCCGGGAGATGGAGGCTGCAGTGAGTCAAGATCATGCCACTGCACTCCAGCCTGGGCAACAAAGCGAGACTCTGTCTCAAAAAAAAAAAAAAAAAAAAAGTACCAAGGAAAATTAACTAAGATGGCACCCTTCATGAGCATCCCTGATCTTGGAATCGCTGGTGGTGTTGGCAACAAGTATGGCAGAAATCAGCTCCAATGATCTTACAGACGTAAGACAGTGCCATAATTCTGCCTTCAGTCTAGGAAAGAGAGAAGAGTTATGCCCTGTAATGCTGTCATACCAAGCTTGCACCATCAGTTTGCTAACCCCCTCACCATGGTTATCATTGCAGTTCCAGTTCAGAGAGGATATCATAAAAGATGCCTAGTCTAAGAGCCAGATTCAGATGTCCAGACCAACTAGCAGAGACACAATCCTCATCTAATCCTATCCCTCAATTTATACAGTGGGGACTTTTCTGAGACTCCAGATTCTTTTCCAAGTCCCCACTGTAAAAACTGAGGGATAGAATCAGGTGAGGGGCACTCTCCATGGAGATCAAAGGAGGGAGAACAGGAATTAGATGCAAAAGAGATTTCTAAAGTTGTAAACAAAAGAACACATATTATGAAAAGAAGACCATGTCTTAATTTCATTGTTCCCCAGTCCACTGACCTTTTCTTTGTCCTTTGTTAGCAAAGACAAAGACCGCAAAAAACTTGAAGAAATAGCAAGTGGGGGAAAGGAATATGGGTGAGGCTTGACCTCAGATGTTCTAATGTATTCGGTGAGCTCTGGGTGTGGAGCATGAAACAACAGAAGCAGCTGTCTCCAGATTCTTTCTGTAACTTGATGGTAGAAGATATTACAGGCAGGAGAAAAAGAAGGGGAAGAGGTTGGGGGACTCCTACAGATCTTGGTTCTAAAGCTATGGGAACATTCCTCAGTGTCCTCTGACATCCAAGGCAAGCTCCTGCAGGGAAAAAGGACAAGAACTCTCTATTACTGAGTTTGCCTACTACATGTTGGGGCCATCTCAGGTGATACAGATGCAAAGTTACATTGAACCTGGCCACAGCCCTGGGAAGTACTGCTATCCTTGCGTCTCATGACAAGATGTGGACTTAGAAAGGTTAAGTCACTGACCACGGCTGCACAGCGGTTTGTGAGGAGGTAGAATCTGGTCAATTTCTTGAGTTTAAAATACCATAGTAACTCCTTTCTCAGAAATGCCTGCTAGTGAAAGAGTCAGTTACAAGATCTACAGGAGTATCTGATATGCAAGAGATGCTGTCGGATGCTCACAGGAAATGCTGTGAGGAATTTGGCAATAATCCCAATAATCGAATGGTCAAGAAGTACTTCTCTAGTCCAGTGAGAGGAGGTGCCACAAAGAGCAGGCCACCAACCTCGTAATGGAAGGCTACTTGGAAGAAGTGCTGGCCACTAGCAGGCTGTCCAGGTAGGGTGCTGGACACCTCTGTGCTGTCTCTAGCTGGTTACTTGAACTGGAGTGAGAGGGCTCTCATTTCTACAGCTATGGGCCTGGTGTTTGTTTCAACTGCTTTAACCTCAGGCTCTTGAATCCAGAGCCTTCAACTCTGTGACCTAGAAAAGCTAGTCTGGTGTTCTGGGGACAGCACAGCGTGTTGCTGGTGTCCAGAGCTGTTTTCTTAGAGCCTCTTTCCCAGCCTCGAGTTCCCTGGGCTGTTAAGGCACTGCTGCCTCAGGGGTCCATGATGAGGAACCCAAACCTCCTTCATCTGCTCTTCCACTCTCTTCCCCTTCTCACTGAGCTCAGCTTTATTGAGCATGGGGCTGGGGGTTGGCTGAGAAAGTAAACCATATCCACCTCTGAGCCCTGTGAGGGCCGGAATCTGCTCTGACCTGTTCACACTGCCAGCACCCAGCCCAAGGCTTGGCACCAGCCACCTAATAAAAATGTGGGAATTTCCAAGTGGACTCTCATTCCGATTCCAGGGTGTTGGCTCACATGATAGATTTATATAAATAAGAAAGCATTCTGGTGCTCACTCTTTTTTTTCAGAGCTCACCAAATACTTGGTGGACACAAAAACGAGTGGATGAATGAAATGGCTACATGGAAATCTGCCTCCCTTTCATTGTGTTCCAAGTAGCCCAATTTTGGACAGCTCTGTCACATTAACTATTCTGGGTTGTTTTTTTCCATTACTGCTTTCCATGATAATTTTTTGGTGGTGTGCAGAAAACAGTTAACATACCAGGCCAGAGACTGCTGTCTTTCGGAAGGCCTGCTCACTAGGTTGGCCCTTGGTTGGCATCTGGAAATTTGGATTTCAAGAATGTTCCCACCATTCCCAGAACTGATGATGAGTGTCTCACTGCCTCAATTGTTGTACAAACAATATGATTTATGTGGAACACCTGCTTTCCTTCTGGGAGTCTGGAATTTTGGTATGTGCTAGGCAGAGGACACCTATATGACTAGCCCCCAATAAAAATCTTCTAGTGCTGAGTCTCTGATAGACTTCCCTGGTAGGCAACATTTCACACCTGTGTGTCCAACTTGTTGCTGGAGGAAGTCAGCTCATCCAGTATTGACTCCAATAGGAGAGAGGACTCTTGGCAACTTGCACATAGTTTCCACTGGACTTTGCCCCAAACACCTTTTCCCTTTGCTGGTCTTACATTGTATCATAGCCATGAGTATGACTACATGCTGAGTCCTGAGTTCCAGCAAGTTACTGAAACTGAGGGTGGTCTTGGGGACCATCAACAAAGAGGATAAGGAAAAAGCCTTTTCAGCCGGGCATGGTGGCTCACATCTGTAATCCCAGTACCGCCTGTAATCCCAGCACCACCTGTAATCCCAGTACTGCCTGTAATCCCAGCACCGCCTCTAATCCCAGCACTTTGGAAGGGCGAGGCAAGTGGGTCACAAGATCAGGAGATTGAAACCATCCTGGCTAATATGGTGAAACCCTGTCTCTTCTAAAAATACAAAAAATTAGCTGGGTATAGTGGCACGCACTTGTAGTCCCAGCTACTTGGGAGGCTGAGGCAGGAGAATTGCTTGAACCTGGGAGGCAGAGGTTGCAGTGAGCCAAGATCTCACCACTGCACTCCATCCTGAGCAACAGAGCGAGATTGAATCTCAAAAAAAAAAGCCTTTTCTAGCATCTTAGAAACTTTTCCTGCTTCAACTGCACTTCTCTTATGCCCTCATCTTCTTTTACTTTGTATGTCAATCATTTTTGTCAAGGCTAACTTCCCTATTGTGGCTTAAATTCTTTAAGAGCAGAGTAGGATTTGCTTAGTTTTGCATGCCCCAGTGCAGTGCCTCACACACCAAATATGCCTAGCAAACAGTTAGTACATAAATCAATACATGCCACTTAGGTATTTCTCTCATTACAATGCCTGACTCAAAAAGTTTCATAATTTATTTGACTTATTCGAATATGAGATCATTAGCATCCTCTACATTTCCAGAACCTAAAAATATCATCAGTCTCTGGAGATAGAGGAGGATATGAGCTTTATTGGCTGAAAATCACAAGAAATCAGTAAGGAGGAATCACATTTTAATTTAGGAGATGAAACACAAGATACATATTTGAAATTTTCTAATGTAGAATTCAAAATTCAAGCTTTAGTGGCCCAATATGGGTAAGAAAAAATTGTGATCTCATGTCTACATCTTTACTTCCTCAGTTTTATAAGTTTAAAATATAACCTACATAGCAGTCACATAGGATAGCTGTATGTGTTATTTTGTACACGTAGCATGGTATGTATTCAGTATCTATTAATTCACGATTTCTTGGCTACCTGAAAGTTGGATGGAACTCACTTCCTTGGAAGGATTCTCATCTAGAGGGATTAAAAGTCTTCTGTAGATATTCTCAGGGGTTATCAGAATAGGACGGTTAACAGATGGTGGAATGCAAAAGAAGAGAGTTAGCTCCCCTTCCTTTCACTCTGTTCTCTCTCACCCACTTTGGGAAGCTTTCATCCATCACAAATGAAGACACTCTTGTTGCTGTTAAATCTGCTGACGAGTAATGTCATTGGTTCTACTTTTAAGGGATAGGAGACCTTGTAGAATCAGGCAGATTTGTCCCCATCTAACAATGACTTAGGGAACAACATATGCCTCATGAACACGGAAACTAAGTTGACAAAAGATTGCCATTTCAACACTGCATTTAGAACACAATTCCATAAGATTCAAGGTTTGCTGAATCATTCAGTCAGTCAGAAAATCATAAGATGTTATAGGAAGAAATCTTAAAGAGAACATCTCATTCTACTCTTTATCATCTAGGCGAAAGAAATGAAATGAAAACAGGAGGTGATTTCCCGCAAGGTTCCTTAGTGGCAGATATGAGGAAAATCCGTGTCTCCAGATTATCAGTCTTCATTATACACACACATAGTCACACTCATTTTACACATACTCAACTGCACACTCTTTATACTCACGAGGACATGCAAGAGGCTTATGGCTATGGTGCAATCCACTTGAGGCAGAATGTTAGATCTTGGTCTTGACATTTCAACCACCCGAGACAAGATCTACTTGAAGCTGAATAGTTTCATTGGAATGCTGGTGCTCCAGCAAGAGTTCAGGAAGATGCTGCAGAAAGCACAACCTCACCCTCCTTTTTTTTTCCTTTTGATCTCTGGGACTCCTAGTACTGGCTTGCTGTGTCTCTATAGTGCTTCCTTTATCAACAAGGTAAATTTAGAACAGTCACAATACGGAAACACATGTTTTCATGGTCAGTGTCCCATAGGAGGAACATCACAGCAGAAGCAATGGCCAGCACTAGTAGCCATGGCCATATACCAGCCGCTTTGTGTACTATAAAGCTGGAATATAAATTCAAAAGAAAATGAATTTGCAGAAATTCAGCAAATTTGTAGGTTTGCAAACTTACAGCCTCCCGAAGTTTGTTACTCCCTAAAGTAGTATACTCTGCCTTAAAATCCTTAGCTGCTGGACACATGGATATAAAAGAGATAATCAGGGAGATATCAATTTGGAAAAAACACTTGCTGTACATGTATGTCTACCTGGTTTAAAAACCTGAAACACAGTTTAAGAACATTCTAAAAGTATACTAATTATAATACACACTCCTTTCCATTTACAGAGCAATTTGAGCACATATTGCCTCATTTAATTTAATACTTTGTTTTCGCCATACTCCCACGAAGTGAGTTCCATTACCCCTGTCTTAGAGAGGAGGAAAGGAAGCTCAGGAGGTTTGAGTTACTTGCTGAAGAGCATGCAGCCAGCAAGTGGTGTAGCAGGGAACTGAACCCAGCTCTATAGAGTTTCAAAACACAGTGCCAAAGGTTGCGCATCTCAGGGCTTCTTGAGAGTTGGTCCAGCTGTCCATAAGGTGGTCCCTAACTCGAGACACTTCACCTAACAACAAGAATAACTCTCCTTGGTGAGATTTACTTGAGTTAGTCTTAGGTCAAAGATGCCTCTCTTTTGAATATTTCTCTTGCCACATTTAGAAAAAGTTATTGCTCTCCACCAAATTCTTAGCACCCCAGAATACAATGCTTTAAAGTGGAACTTCTGGCTACTAAAAGGGCCTTTAATTATTAAATAGATAGTGAAACAAAATATAGAATGCTACAACTGTAGGCATTCCATCATTTCAGGTGGGAATTCTTTATAATTATTTTTTCTTCCACAGGGTTTTATTTTATACATTGTTTTAGTTTTCTCCAAAGTCATTATATAAATCCCAGTGGAAAAATTCATGTATTGCAGAGCCATAAAATGTTTTCTTAAAAATTCCATCACCCACTTTATTACTGGACAGCAACTACAGAAGGACTTACATGTTAAGAGATTTAAGTTTAACCACTGAGACTGATGGAGCCTGGACTTTCAACATTAGTCTGTTAGAATTGTTTTAAATGATTGTAAGAGCTCCATGTGTTTTCCAAAGATGAATATTGAAGGCTCAAGGCTTTAACCAGTCCCAGTTTAGCCTGAATACAACAATAAAGAAACATACTTCCTTCTATATGCATTATAATTCTTTCAAAAATAAAGTCATTTATATTTTCATCTGTTTTCAAACAATTTATTTTCTATTTAAAATGAAATAAATTCTGCCAATAAATAGAAAGAAAATCTAGGGTTAGACTGAGAATCTCAAGCAACAACAGATTTTCTCTCAGAAACCTGGGCTACTATCATTGCATGGACCAGTCCAGAAATCCCATTCTCAACCCTGGCTGGAAGCTGTCATTTTTTGCAACTCTCCACCCTCATCCAATCTGTCATTATTTTCTGCTGATGATCTCTCAAATGTCTTGCTTCAACTTTTTCCCTTCCCATCCCATCATACTCAGGCACCCTCCTCAGAGTTAAGGCCTTGTCCTGTTTCACCTTAACTATGGCTTAGCCTTCCCATTGGTGACCCTCCTTACAACGTTGCCTACTCTAAGCCATCCGCACATATTAGCCACTGTGACTGTTTTAAAAGGCAGCCTTTATCCTGTGCTGCCTTGCTCAAATACGCCAATGGTTGCTGGTTGCCTGCAATAAGGTCTCACTCTGCCACAGTACACAAGGCTAACTACACTGCAACCCCAGCTGCTGCCCAAATATCTGCCCATTTTCCTGCTTCACAGCCTTTCATGGCACAGCCTCTCCTGTTTGGAATGCCATTATTTCTCTTTTTTGTTTGTAGAGAATTTAATGCTCCCCGTAAATGCGACCTCTCTGTGAAACCCGAGTTGACTTCCACAAACAGAGATAGCCCTTTTCTCTCCTGTGCCATATTGGTGTGATTCTCTTTCCTACTCTACTAACGCACTCCACCTGTGCATTCTGTACCTGTTTACACAATTCTCCCTCCTAATATCCTTCAATGTCAGGGGCTGTTTTTCATATTCATGTTATAGCCCTAATATCTACATATCATGACTACAGGGTTTTTAGAGAATATAGTTCCCTCTTGCTTAAATGCTTATATTTACTATCTAATCCAGTGGTTTCCAAATGGCTGCTGATTACCTCCACTGTAATCATCTGGGAGCAATTATGAAAATGATTCCCAATGCACACCTCTGACGTTCTTAGACTCTCTAAGGGTATTCTTTGGAAACATTTATTTTTTAATAAGCTTCCCAAATGATTCTGATGTGTAGCCAGATTTGGGAACCACTATGCAACTTACTTCACTTATGGAGTCTTGTAAATGCTCTTACTGCCTTTTTCCACATCAGTATTATGTGACTAAGGGAGGCAGTGTGAGGCATGGGTTACAGAGTAAGAGGGTTTGAATCCTGGCTCTGTACATCTGAGTTACATGATCCTGAGCAAATAAATGAACTAATCTGTGCCTTGGATTCCTCATTTTAAATGAGAGAAAGTCTATATCTCTCAGAGGACTGTTTGTAAGGATTGAGTGCGGGGCATGCTACACAAAGCCCTTGGTATAAGGTACCGCTCAGTGTAAGATGTGATGGGGAAACTGGCCTCTCCTTATAAAGACAGCACCTCACATCCACAGAGCAATCCCCAGAGGCATCTTAGGTGGTGTATGTGTATGTGTATATGCAAGGTACACATATAGGATACATACACACATGATAGATATACATGTGATATACACATGATACACACACATCTATATCTTAATATATAAAAGAAAACCCTGTATTTTTTTAAAGCAGGTTTTGCTACATTACCCAGGATGGCCTCCAACTCCTGGCCTCAGCAGTCCTTCCGCCTCAGCCTCCTGAATAGCTGGGACTACAGGCACACACCACTGTGCCTGGCAGTCCTGTATTTCTGACGCGTTAAGCAACTGGATGTGGTAGCTGTTCACCTTGTGGCTAGTAAAAGATGCCCTCTTTCCTTTCAGCAATAAAATTCACAGCAAATACATGTTTTTAGGCATTTTACATTTTGAATCTCTGGACTTATATTCCCCAAGAGTTGCTTTCCTTATGCTTCATTAATCTTATTAATGAACAGTGTTTTGTGTTTAATTTTATCCTTGACAACTTGATATGAATGTATAGTATGTATGGAGCCCTCAGCTAAAAGAATTCAGTTGTGACTATTGCCTAACTGCACTGTTTTATATTTTTTACTTAACTACAGCACATTCCATATATGTAGTTATAAATGCAGGCCAGCTCTAAGTCAGATGTTTATAATTATGAATACTGAAGTATCTCAACCAGATAAGAAACAGAGATAGACTGTACCCCAGGTGAAAACCAGGTATTACCAACTATGAGAAAAGAAAAGGCAATAGCAGCTTTGCTTCCCTTGTCTGATCCCGTGTTTCTCGAAATGAAGGGACCAGTAGTTACCCAGATAAAATACTGGTGCAATGTTCTAATGACACTGCCTCCCTCACAGTTATTGAAGTTGTGATGGTGGCATGGTTAGCCTTCCTGGCAGTCCCCAACGAGTCTTCAGAATTGGCTGAGGTACTTATTGTCACGGCTAAAGGAAGTGTCTATCTCCACAACAAACCCTACCATTCTGTTTCCTATTTTAAAGATCAAAGTATCATTTCAGATGCTTGGGTTTCACTTCTCCAGTAAATTCACTTCCCTATATTTGATAATGGCTTTAGTAAATCTAAGACTGTTTACTTTAAAGAAAGAACCACCACACCCATTGACAAGTTTTGAGTACATTACGTAGAACAGTACCTCTTCAGTGTCAAATGTGTGCTTAAGTTAAAAGTCTAGTACTATGGGAAGAATTTGTAAATGTCAAACATCAGGATGATTACCACTTAACTCATCTCAACAAATTATATAACTGTACTTTTTACAGGATCCTTAGAGATATTGTACTCTTAGGGCCTCTTTCTTGTAGCTAAGTCAATCTCTACTCCCATTCCACATTTGTCAATAACCATAATTGAATCTGAAGCCAAAATTAGATAATGGCTATGCTCCCAAGACATTTGCTTAATAATATTAATAATCAAGTGGCACCAATGACAGGCACCAACAACAGACTTGCCTCTGCAGAAGTTCAAATAAGTAACAGCACGCTGGACAGCCTGTCACTTCTTGAGTTCAGAGCATCCACACATCTTGACACTAGAATCTTTCAGGTCAGAGTCCCATTTCTTTTCACTAAAAGTACGTACTTACACATGTGGAGCTCCTAGTAAATGACCAGAATTGCACTGTGCCAAACTAGGCATGCACAGATATGGCTTAATGGGAGTTTATTTCAAATAATGGCTTACAAATGTAGGCAACTTAAAGAATTACATGTGCCATTTTTATTCCTTACTATTCAACAGTACAATAATGTTACTGTTATTCCATTTTCTCTCAGTACAATCCAACATACCACCCTTCCCATTTTGCACTAATGGATAAGAAGTTATGTATTTGTCGAATGAGGTCTAATGAGTGTATCATGGCTAAGGCTGTGTTTTCAGTTCTAATTGCCCATTACAGTTAACCAAACAGTTGTGGTTTTTTTTTGTTTTTTAAATATCATAAGTAACTCTTACCCTACCTACCCCAATACCATAATGATCTCCGTGTGTGTAAATACATACACTCACACAAGCACAGGTGAATCTGATCCATGAACAGGGCAAAGAACTCTGGGTTCAGAATTTCGGTTTTGAAGCCATAGTGACCTGGGTTTGAATGCGGATTCCTTGGCTATCTGAACTTGAACGGGATCCATTACTTCCAGGTCTCACCCCAGGCCAATAGAATCAAAAGTTCACCATATACAGCCTGAACATCAATTATTTTCAGTAGCAATTACTGATTTTATTCTAAATGCGCACCCAGGACTGAAAATCACTAGTTTAATACTTAGTTGTCAGACTTTAAAAGGAGAAATATATGAGATTCAATGAAATACTTTATGAAAATGGTTAGCCCAGACCCTGCCCACACAGCTCAAAAATGCTGGTAGCTACTGTTGAGGCAGGAGATAAAGAGGGATCACCGTCTAGAGCTGGGACTGGCAATCTGGAGGCAGAGCAAAACTGGCTGAGGTGGCCGCTCACTGCAGATCTTACTACCCCGCTGCATCAGGTGAATTATTAGCCTAACTGGAGCCTCTGCACTATCTGATGCCGTCATCATACAAGACTAACCCTCTGTAAGAAACCTTCTCAAGCAGTGATGGTGCCTCTGCCTCAGGACCTCGCAGCACTCATACAATCTTGACTTCAATAATGCTGTGGTCATATTCTTGGAGATGGCAGCTTTATTTAATACAGTATTGTTTTGAAGACAAATTTCCCATAGAAATACTGGTATAGTTTTGGGTCTTGTTCCCATAGAATCCCCAAATGACCTACTCTACCATAAAATGTAGGACAAAAAATTAAAATAACTTATCAAAACTTACTTAAATAACTTAGTCAAAATAAATAAGACCCAAAGATAGCCAATGACACCAAGACTTAGTCTTTAGGTAGAGCGGTATAGTAGAAAGAACACAAGATTTGGAGCCAAGTGGGGCCTTTCTCAAGGACAGCAGAGGTAGAGCTATACTTCGTTTCTAAGGCGTTTTCTACTTTTATGATTAGTTACACCTTGGGGACATTGGTTTATCTGGCTTAACATGGTCTTGAGGCTTCCAGCCCACCCAGATTTTAGTTTCCAATAGAACCGAGTAAAACCACTAGTCGGGGATGGCAACTACTTTTCAAGAAAGTCCAGAAAAGTTGATGATGGATGCTGAAGCTGCCAAACCATTGGTGGACTGCCCTGTTTTTGTGCTGTGTCTGCTCATGTTCTAAGGTTGTGGCAGAGAAATTGATTGTTCATTGCGTCTAAGGGAGTTGGAGGAGACAACTGTCTGTTCAAAAAGAAAATGTGTCTGATGGGAATGCTGGATTTTATATCTTATTTGGTAGTTTGTATTCCTAAACTGCTCTAAATTCTTGAGCAATGTATTTTCCTGGCCATCTAAAGACATAATCAGCGTTTTTACAAAAACTTGCTACCTTCTTTCTGTAAAGATACATTATGAATGTAGAGGAAATCATGCAATCAGACCTGAGAAAGTCTTGACCCTCCTTTGACAACTGAATGAATATTCCATTCTACCCAAAAGGGCATGACACATGCACATATATAATTGGTGAAATTTTCATCAGAAATGTCAGTGTGACATCTGGTTAAAAGGATTAAGGAAATAAAAGCTGGGAAATGAGAATGCAGTACCAGTGCTTATAAAATATTAATTTATGCTTGTTCTCCCTGAAATGCTTCTTTTCTCCATTTCAAGAACATGGCCTGATTCTTCATAGTTTCTTCCAAGCCAGAAAGCAAGGGCTACTTAATAGGTATGGTGCTTCCTGTCTTCCCAGAAGGGGCAATGCAAGGTGAAAATGCACCTGTGGAGGCAGAGGGAAGCCTGTGAAGTGAGGAGAGACAAGAACCAGAGGCAGCTGAGGTTACTGTGATGGCAAGAAATTAGCAGGAGGCTCGAAGGTTCCACAGGAAGTGGGGCTCTGCATTCTTTTCTGAGATGGCCCATGCGGGGATGGCAGTGCCTGCATCTGGAGCTCAGGAACATGCTGCCTCACCAAGACTCCCAGTGTATGCAAACGATATGGGCTGGCAGCGGGCAGCTCAGAGTAACAAGCACAGACAAGGACCAGTTACTAAAAGCATCTTCCCAGGTAAGCTTTCCTTTCCTCTGCCTGCTTCCCTGTTTTCCTGGGGAGCAAGGGAAGGTTTCTTGAACTCAGTGTTGTACAGCATACACCAAATAAAATCCCATACTCTGACCATTTGCAGTTCTGACTCTCAGCATTACAGAATCTCAGGGTTGAAAAGGAATTTAATTGTCATCCATTCTCTCTTCTAATAAGAAAGACCAGTGTTTTTCTGTTCACGATGTGCTTCAATATCTTGTATTTTAAATATTATTGACTTAATAAACACATATAAGTTTACAAAGCTTATCTCTTCTATGTCTTATTGATTATGGGCCTAACTTGCATCTGTAAATTGATAGAATTAACAGATATAAACCCCCAGAAAAGGGATGACATTGAGAAGATACTGAGGAAAGAACTGAGGTGGGATGAGCAGGTCTTCTCAGGGGCCTTGAGTTCTTTCAGGAAAGTGTGTCCAGTTTCAGCTTGGCATCAACAAACCATGTGACCTTGAAAGAGACATTGCTTCCCTCTGGGCTCAATGTTCCTGTTTTTAAAAAAAGCGTAGTGGAAAAATGGCTACCAGTTCTCCTCTAGCTCTATTGGCCTGCGATTCTGAACTTCATTACTGATAATATGAACTCCCAGGAAACATATTAGCATTCAAAAGAGGCTTTTAGGATTTCTCAGTTTAACACCAGTCAGAATTGTGTTCAGAGGGAAAGATATATTTAGCAAGTAGGCCTTTTATCTTCTTTAATCATAATATTATGCTAGGCTGACCAAAGTTTATTCTTCACTAGACATAGATATAAAACAGATTACACCACTGCTAAAATAAGGTGTTATTAAAATGAGAAATTTCTGCAAATTATTTGGAAAAGTAGGGGGAGACATAATTGTAATGTATTATATAGTCTGTTTTATAGAAGACTTTATAGATTGCCTCTGTGTTTTTATTATACATGCATGCAAAATATAGGCTCTTTCTTTTTCAAAGAAAAATATTTTATACCTTGATATTCTTCTAAAAATACATACAAAAGCCTTCTATAGCTACCTTCTTTCTGTTACTGCTTATAAGGGTTCTTTAGCCTAAATACCTATTTTCTTACTTATTTACTGGAATAATATGGGGAAGAGAGAATGGGAATTGAAAAAAAAAGGGGAGAGACAGATCTTTAGTTTCTGTTTCATAGATGAATTATGAATTTCTAGAATCCTAGTGATTCTCTATTTCATTAGAGATAGGGATTCATGTACCATATTCAATAATTCAAACAGTTGGGCCAGGCATGCTGGCTGATGCCTATAATCCCAGAACTTTGGGAGGCTGAGGCAGGCGGACTGCTTTTGACCAGGATTTTGAGATCAGCCTGGGCAATAACGGAGAAACCCTGTCTCTACTAAAAATACAAAAAAATAGTGGGGTTGGTGGTGCAGACCTGTAGTCCCAGCTACTGGGTAGACTGAGGTGTGAGAATCACTTGAGCCTGGGAAGTCCAGGCTGCAGTAAGCCATGATTACATCACTGCGCTCCAGCCTGGGTGGCAGGAGTGAGACCCTGTCTCAAGGGGAAAAATAGGTGCAGCTTTAAGCTGTTTCTATCAACAAAGATGTCTAGAAATACTATTATTGGTGCTGTGTTTATAAATGCAAATCTCATTACCCTAGTGGTCCACTGATAAGAGGAAATAAAATGTAATTTTCTGATTATCTATTACCAGATCCCATTAAAACTACAGTCCAATAGAATTCTCCCAAAATTCCACATGCATTTGAGAGTTTGCATATGCAGAAGGCTTTCTATCTAACAAAAACTCTGACTCAGTATATCAGAAACTATTTGACAACTTTATGCAACTAGTCATTTGTTAGACCAAAAATTCACATAAAACTGAGCAACTAATAGGCAATCTGTCATCTCTTAATGAAAAGCATCTAAAATGATCACTTAATCCTTAATCTGTTTGCAAATACCTCTTCTAAAAAAAGGTACAGGTCCAATCTTAATATGCTACATGCCACATTAGCATAGAAACATGAGACAAACACATGAAAGGCTTCTGCCATGAGAAGAAAACAAAATGAAAACGATGCTGTGCTGGTAGTGTTTGCTTTAAACAGAATTTCCGAAGTGGCAAGTTTCCTGGTGAACATTTTCTACTATCTGTGTGCTGCCAAACCAACACACACCTCTCCTTTTCCCCACCCATTCCCGAGGTCACTAACCTTTTCAGTGCTGACAGCGAAGACTCCTTAAAACAAGGTTGACAAGATGTGAAAACTTTCCACATGTAGCCTGCCAAATGTCTAAACTGGATGTATCACTTTTCAAGCCCACCAAGCTAGAGGAACATTTTGGCAATGGTGAAAATGTTAGTATCCTCCTTCCATTAAAGCATGTGGTATGTGTGGGTATGTGTGTGTGTGTGTGCTTGTGCATGCACCACCCCACACACACATCCACATACTCCATTTGTTAAAAATTCTCTTTAATTTTTTCTCCCATCCACTCCCACTCCATTCATATACGCCCACACCCATACTCATTTTACATGACTATTACATCAGAAAATACTTTCTCAGGGATCTAGTACAGTGCAATCCATTAGGTGGTCTAGGTAGTTAATCACAATGTTATTTCTCTGTGCTATAAAGGCAAATGGCTTTTGTCAACTGTTTTCTTCCTATTTACAGCACAGGGTTCTCCTCAGGTCCAAACAGCCTGGTTGTGTCCACATGCTTCTGCACTAGCTCACCCTGCCTGGCACAAAACCCTCACAGCTGTGCCATATGTCACACACAATTAACAATGAGTTCCCAGTTACACACTGAAATGCTGCCTTTACAACTCCTGGATGCCTCCCTGCTGACTGCCCTGCATCTTGACGGACACACAGTTTGGAAGATCTCCCTCATCACTTCTCTTTCCCCACCCAGGCTGGCAGAAGGCACACCGGCTATGATGATGCTTACCACTGACGATAAACTGAAATACTTTGTGTAGGAAACTCCCTCTATCTTCTCACACTGCAACTATTGTTGCAATCTGGTTTTCCAACACACTGTTTTTGCATCCAGAGGCATAAGCATAGACATATTTTCAAAGATTGAGAGATAACGAATTTAAACCTACAGAGTTGTCTGGATAACTATTCAATATTAGATTTACCCAAGTCATGAGTTTAACCAGTCTGCCTCCATCTCTGTGTTACCGTGCCAAACTATCACTGCTTTAAGATTTCTGAAGTATTATAATAACAGTTTGAAATTAAATACTTGTTGTCTTGGCAGGCTCCAAATGACATCAGCTGATTTTATTCCCCAAGTGGCTATTGCCTGCCTACTGCAAGTGGTGGACACTCTGCCACATGTCGTGGATGCAACAATCAGTAAGGAGCCAGACAAGTAAACAGATGGCTGCAGTACAGTGTGATAAAGACAATGCCAAAGGGGCTTTCAAAGCCTATAGAAAAGTATTCAACCCTAAACGGAAGGCTCAAGGAGGACTTCCAGGAGGAAGGTAATGCTGGAACTAAATCTTAAAAGGAATGAGTTACTCATAGGGAAGAGAAATAGGAATAATGATAAGAAGCGGTTTGTGAGAGAGATTCTGGGATACCTTATCTGGATGGTGGGTACACAGATGTGTTCACTGTGTTGATTCATTACACTTATGATTTGTGTACTTTTCTGAATGTATTTTGTATTTAAGACAATTTTTAAAGAAAATCACTGGAGCATATTACAGAGTTTAATACTTATCAGAATCCTGTGAAATTGTTACAATAATCTTCATTTCATAGATGAGAAAACTGAGACTCATTCTGAATGTGAGTGATGTGTCAGCTCCATGATGGTGTTGAGGTTTTGGTGGTAAGTCAGGCAAGGTCCCTGCTGGTATGCAGGGACTCTAGTTGCAATTGAGTAATTTGTCCCATGTCACAATATCAATAAGAAGCAGAACTGGATTCAAAACTCATAATAGCCATAATGGAATCAGCCGTTCCAGAGCCCCTGCCCTTTCTCAGCATACTGCCAAATTTAGTCCTGTTGTCAGAGTACCTGGAAGACTTCGAAGAAATTTGGTAGCAGAAAACTGAGCAAATCTACAGCTTAGAATAATCACTGTCAGCAGTGTGGAAAAAAGATGCAATATAGAAAAGTTCTTTACATTTGTGGTCAATCGACTTTCAATAAAGGCGACAAGCTAATTAAATGGGGGAAGAATAGTTTCTTCAACAAAGTCAGTTGGGACACTAGAGATCCACATGCAAAAGAATTAAGGTGGACTCCTATCTCACCATACAGAAAATGTAACTCAAAATGGATCAGAGACCTAAATTGAAAGTTAAAATTACAAAACTCTTAGAAGAAAACATATGTATAAATTTTCATGACCTTGGATTAGGTAACGGTTAGACATGACAGCAAAAGCATAAGCAACCAAGAAAAAAATAAACTGGACTTCTGATATGGTTTGGCTGTGTCCCTACCCAAATCTCATCTTGAATTTTAACTCCCACAATTCCCACATGTCACGAGAGGAACCCAGTGGGAGGTGATTGAATTCTGGGGGCAGGTCTTTCTAGCACTGTTCTCACGGTAGTGAATGAGTCTCACTAGATCTGATGGTTTTAAAAACAGGAGTTTCTCTGCACAGTCTCTCTCTTTGCCTGCTGCCATCCATGTAAGATGTGACTTGCTGTTCCTTGCTTTCCACCATGACTATGAGGCCTCCCCAGCCACATGGAACTGTTAAGTCCAATTAAACCTTTTCTTTTGTAAATTGCCCAGTCTCGGGTATGTCTTTATCAGCAGCATGAAAATGGACTAAAACAACTTTCATTAAATTTGTTTTGTTAACAGCAAGAGATGGAACTTGCCTTAAGAATGTGAAATATTTTCCTCTCCTAGCAATACCAAACTGGGTGAATGAGTCACTCTAACAAATTTGTAAGAAAAGAGAAAATTCTATTTCCTATCTTACTCTCAATAGTATTTTCTGGCATTGAGCACTAAGAAGTTTCCTTAACATATTCAAAGGAAAAAGAAAAAGCGTAGGACCAGAAAACTAATTTTTGAAAGAACAAAAATTATTTGAACTTATAAAATTTCCTTTTGAATTGCAAAGGAGTCAAGTGTCTTACCTTAAAATGGCTTTCCATTGGCCGGGTACAGTGGCTCACATCTGTATTCCTAGCACTTTGGGAGGCCCAGGCAGGCAAATCACAAGGTCAGGAGTTCAAGACCAGCCTGACTAATATGGTGAAACCCCGTCTCTACTAAAAACACAAAAATTAGCCAGGTGTGGTGGTATATGCCTATAGTTCCAGCTACTTGGGAGGCTGAAGCAAGAGAATTGCTTGAACCTGGGAGGCGGAGGTTGCAGTGAGCTGATATCACACCACTGCACTCCAGCCTAGATGACAGAGCAAGACTACATCTTAAAAAAAAAAAAGAAAGAAAGAAATGGCTTTCCATTTTTTTCTCTCAACAAAATCACCTTGAACACTCAAAAATTCCAATTTAAATAATAACTTTTTAAAAAGACCTGTTAAAATATGACCTTATTTTTATACAGTCACATACTATGTCACATATAACAGGCATGTTCAATTGGACTTCATAAAAATTAAAAACTTTATGCATCAAAGGACATTACCAACAAAGTAAAAAGGGAGCCCACAGAATAGAAGAAAACGTTTGCAAATCACATATCCAATGCAGATCTAGGATCCAGAATATATAAAGAAGTACCACAGCACAACAATAAAATGACAAAAATTGGGCAAAACATTTGAATAGATACTTTTCCGAAGATATAGAAGTGGCCAATAGGCACATAAAAAGATGCTCAACTTCATTAATCATTAGGAAAATGCAAATCAAAACCACAATGAGATACCATTTCATAGCTACAATAACAGGACAACAAGTCTCGGCAAGAATGTGGACAAATTGGAAACTTCATACATTGCTGGTAGAAATGTAAAACTGTGCAGTCACTGTAAAAAACAATTCATCAGTTTTTTAAATTTTATGATTGCATTTATATCAAATGTCCAGAATATGCAAATCCAGAAACAAACTAGATTAGTGGCTTCCAGGGGCTGAAAGGGAGAAGGTAACTGCTAATGGCTACAGGGATGCTTCCTGGAATGACAACAGTGTTCTAAAATTATGCTAAGTCGATATCTGTACAACTCTGTAAATTTACTAAAATCCATTGAACACGTACATTTACAATAGGGGAATTTTAGGGTATGTAAATTATACCTCAGTAAAGCTGTTTTTTTTAAAATGTTATCTGACATCTTTGAAGGAAAGATGATATGTGTATGTGTGTATAATAAAGACAATATATATTACATTGTTATTATACAATCAGAAAACTAGACTACTCCCAATTTTTAAGAGAACAAAATCTCTTCATTTGCTCTGGGATCTGTGAGGATTTTAAATAAGTGTATTTTCACTAATGTCAAAAGCATAATAGCATAATGTAAGTTAGTAAGAAGTATACAGTATGGCTTTCTAATTCGAATTATACCTGAACAATAAATTGTACTAAATCAAGTCATATTTGTATATAACATGATTTTCATCCAGTTTGTGATGAAAACTGAAATGCATAAAATGTGTCTTGTTATAATCCCAACGCAATCTGGAAGATGAAATATGCTAGAATATGTGCTTATTAGGAGTTAATAATTCTAATACCTGAAGTCCCCTTTCCTAATTGGATTTTAAATTCAATGTAAGTAGATTAAGAAATTCAATTTTCTGTTATCACACAGGACAAAAAGCTTGAAAAGTGATGGTAAAATATATTTTTAAAAATTGAGGGCCATGCGTGGTGGCTCACACCTGTAATCCCAGCACTTTGGGAGACTGAGACAGGCAGATCAACAGGTCAGGAGTCCAAGACCAGCCTGGCCAACATGGTGAAATCCTATTTCTACTAAAAATACAAAAAAATTGCTGGGTGTGGTGGCAGATACTTGTAATCCCAGCTTCTCATGAGGCTGAGGAGGGAGAATCGCTTGAACCTGGGAGGCAGAGGTTGTAGTGAGCTGAGATTGTGCCACTGCACTCCAGCCTGGGCAACAGAGAGAGACTCCATCTCAAAACAAACAAACAAACAAACAAAAAACTGAGACCAGGCACAGTAGTTCATGTCTGTAATCCCAGCACTTTGGGAAGCCAAGGCATTTAGATTGCTTGAGATCAGGAGTTTAAGATCAGCCTGGACAACATGGTGAAACTTTATCTCTACAAAAAATACAAACATTAGTCAGGTGTGGAGGTACACACCTGTAGTCCCAGCTACTCAGGAGGCTGAGGTGGGAGGATTGCCTGAGCCTGGGAAGGTGGAAGCTACAGTGAGACCTAGTCTCAAAAAAAAACAAAACAAAACAAAAAAAACCTGCCCAGTTGTATAGCTTGTTCCAGACAGAATTAGTACCAGCACTACTAAAAGGAGATGTATTTAATTCACCCTCTACAATTTCAGCTAATTTCTATGAATATAGTCCTTTATTTTGGACTGAACCATTATTATAAAATTAGAATTTTCTTGGCTTATTTTTCAATGTTCTAAAACACACACACACACACACACACACACACACAGAAAACTTGGGCTATTTATGCTTAGCATGAATCACGCTAGTAGAATCAGATCAATGAAAATGATAAGCAGCTAACAAATTTCACCACGAGGCTGTCATTTTTAACTGCAAGAGGAAGGAGGAATCCATAGAAACAGTTAGCAAAAGTCCCAGGCCCTGATCTTCTGCCAGTGATTAGCTGACCGTCTTTGCCCCAGCATATTAAACTCTTGACTCTACCATCTGGTGCTCATCCACCATCTGTGTTTCCTGTGGCTGCTGTCGCAGAGGATCTCCAGGATGTACCACATTGTGTATCTAGTCATGAGTCATGGATATATAGGTTGTTTCTACTTTTTAACTATTATTAGAGTTACGAACATGCACGTATAAGTTTTGGTGTGGACACAGTTTTAAAATTTTTTGTATATACCTAGAAGTGGAATTGCTGTGGCATACGAAACTCCACGTTTAAATGGACTCCATGTTAAACTCCATGTTTCACTTTTTAAGATACTTTCACAAGGACACATCATACATGTCAAAGACAGTTACTAAGGAAGGCAAATTTTCCTAATTGCCTATTTTGAACATTTTATATAAATAGAATAATCTGATACATGGCCTTTTGTGTCTGGTTCAGAGACAGAGAGTCAGTCAGTGGTTGCTAGGGGCTGGGTAGAAGAGGGCATGGAGAATTCGTACAGGGGTTCTTTTTGAGGTGGCGAAAATTTTCTAAAGAGTTTTAAGAATGGTGATGGGTGCAAACCCAGTTTGGTAGTGTACAAATAGCAGAAACGGTCACCAAGAAATTCACCACAGTTTCAGAATTTCTGTTTGCACAGTAAAAATACAGCATCATTTTGATTTCCTTTCCTCATAGCAGGAGCCTTAGACATTTTCCTCTTGTATGAAATGTGTGTTTATATGTTGCAAATATCAGGCATATGATAGACTGGTAAGGAATAAGTCCAAATATTAATAAAATTATCTCCTTTTAGTAGTTATGTTTCAGTGGGATTTCAAATAACTTTTCCTTATAGTTGTTGGTATTTCTTAAGTGTTCTACAATGAGTTTGTATTACTTTTGTAATTAGAGAAAAATACATTTTCATGGTTTGTTTAATAAGCTACAGACTGCATAATTGCCTTCAAAGTTTTTTTACTTCAAAGTTTTCCCTTTAGGGACAGAACCTGTAATGAAATTGTGGGTGGGTATTTCAATCTCCATGCCAACAAGGCCAATACAAATTCATTAATACCACAAAAACAAATTAGTGTGAGGTTTTTTTTTTGTCTGCATAACTGTCATGGTACTTTAAATGTCTTATAAAAATGGAATCATTTCAAACACATGGCTGACTTTTATACATAACTTTCTCTTTATGTAGAATTTTCTGTATTTGTTTTAGGCAAGGGAAAAAGAAAGTCCCTGATGACATTTTGCAAATACCAGTTGATGATTTTCAAAACGATTTCTTTTTCCTAGAGCCAACCGTATCCTTTGGAAATCTCTTACCATCTGCCATCAATAAAAACAAACCTTATCTTAAAACATGGTTTTCTAAAATGTCATTGCCGTACTCCACCTATTTTCTTGTGAGAGGAAAAAAAAAAAAGGCTTTGGTTTTACTTCCACATTCTGGGGCCAGACTATATTTCTGTGTAGAGTCTATGCAGGAAAGGGGTTAAGGTAGAGGGTGGAACAGGGAGCAAATAGAGAGATTTAGCATCAAACATTAATAATAGGTAATTTAGTTAGCTCTGTTTCATTATTAATTTTCAGGGTATATTAAATTACATGACTAAAAACATTTTATATATAGTCTATCTTACACTGGTGCTTCTTAAAATTAATTTATATATAAATTATCTGGGGATCTGTTTAAATGTAGATTCTGATTCAGTAAGTTTGGGCAGGACTAATTTCTGCATTTCTTACATTTTGTGTGTGTACACACATGAAATATTATGCATATATGGACAAAATGTTTAATGAAGAATACCTGGTATTACACAGAACTTTTTTTATTTTTAATTCAGACTGTTCTGTGACTACAGCCTAATTCATAAAAGGGAGATATGAATTCCTGCTTAGAAAGTTACATGTGGCTGTAGCAGCCAGCCTCCAGAAAGGCTCCCCAACAATTCCTACCTCTAGTACTGACATCTCCTCCGTTCTCCTCTCATACTGTACCAGGATTGGTGTGTGATGAACAGAATTAAGCAAAACAGATGCTGTGCCACTTCTGAGATTAGGTTATAAAAGACACTACAGCTTCCATCTTGGGCTCTGTTGCATGCTCTCTGGAATCATTCACTCTGGGCCAAGCCAGCTGCCATGTTGTGAGCGGTCTCACAGAGAGGCCCAAGCAGTAAAGGACTGAGGCCTCTTGCCGTTGACCATGTGAGTGAACTTGGAAGGGGATCATTTGGCCCAGTCAAGTTTTCAGATGGCTGCAGCCTCAGCCCACTTCTGTAACCATATAGAGAGCCTGATTTAGAACCATCCAATTAAGCTGCTCCCAGGTCCTTGACTCTCAAAAACTGTGAGTTCATAAAAACTTGTTGTTTTAAGCTGGCAATTTTGGGGTAGTTTGTTGCACAGCAAGAGGAAACAAATGCATGGCCGATATATAATGAATTATGGAAAACTGATGCATTCCTAGAGCTCATGAGATTTTTTCTAGTAGAATATTTTGATGTCTCAAAGTTAAAAAAGCATGCTGTGTAATGGATTCAGATGTTTTATCAAAGTCTTTCTGTCTTGGTTTCTGTTGCTCATTGAGCAGTTTTGGCAAAGGGTGAGAAGGAGGCCAGCAACTCCTTTCAGACATACACCCTGACATCCACACCTGGCAACCTTATTACTGTGTACTCTCCCCGTTCAGCAGCCCACCCTCGACTCCTCCAGAAACAGGATAGTGATTTATAGTAGTAGAAGCAGCCCTCCACCTCCTCTGTAGCACATGATGCTAAAGAAGGAAAACAACCTCATATTAAAAATATTCAGGCCTGTAATCCCAGCACTTTGGGGAGGCCAAGGCGGGCAGATCACCTGAGATCAGAAGTTTGAGATCAGCCTGGCCAACATATAGTGAAACTGGTCTCTACTAAAAAATGCAAAACTTAGCTGGGTCTGGTAGCACACACCTATAGTCTCAGCTACTTGGGAAGGTGAGGCCAAATAGAAGAATTGTTTCAACCCGGGAGGCAGAGTTTGCAGTGAGCCGTGATCACACCACTCTACTCCAGCCTGGGTGGCAGAGCAAGACTGCGTCTCTCAAAAAAAAAAAAAAAAAGAATAAAAATATTCAGGAAGGTAAGACCTAATTCATAGGTAAAAATTACAATGTCTAGCCTACATCCAAAATAAGAGCATCTTGATGAGAAGAACTGTTAATTATAATAGCAACTTCTTATATCATGTTTTCTATTACTGTTCTGACTCCTTTTTAAATATTAGTTCATACCATTCTCACAAATGAATTAAGTGGGTACAATGATTATTCCCATAGTACAGATGAAGAAATTGTAGGTTAAGTGACTTGCTCAGAGTCATATGGTCAGTATGTGAAGGGGCCAAGCTGGCTCTGGAGTTCATGTTCTCAACCTCTCTGTACTGCCCTTTCAGAAATAACAAACATTTGCTGCATTAAAATACCATGAATTTAAAAGTCAAGGGGCTGGTTAAGTGGAAATCATATGCCTTGCATTATTTCCTGTCTTAGTGAAGAAATACAGGGATATTAGACAACTTAGAGGTAGCACTGCCTTCAAATCAACTACAATTTCGAATAAAGGCATATGCGTTTAGAGGAATTTATAAGCAATTGGCTCCACTCTGTGTCAAACTGACAGTGCAGATGACATTGCAGCTTTGTAAGTCCCACCTAATCCTAGCAGCTCAGTGTAGCTGGATAAAACTGACCCATCTGCATTCTGTGATTCTAATACTTGGCCATGCTGTTTCTATGTTTATCTTTGTTTTCTGCCTCTTGGTTCCAAAGTCTTCTCCCTCTCACCCATTAAAGGCAATCTCAGACTGAAAGCTGGTTGGCCCACTTCTCCAAGCATACCAATCAAATCATGAGTAATGACTGGGCACTTTCATTTAGGGATGTTCCTAACAACAGGACTGAGTCCAGCTGCCATGTGTTGCCTAAACTGAATATTCAAACAAGGTGGAAAACACTGGACCTGTGTCCTTGGATACTGGTAGCTTCAAGGACTGTTTATTGCTCAGCATCTTAAATCAAAATAGAAAGATACTTCACACTGGATCCTCTTCTCCATACACATCTTCTCAGGCAAGGTTGGAGTCCTTGTGTGGCAAATCTGATCTTTAGCAAGAATCACTGAGTGAACCAGAATTGTTGTTCATCTTCTCCATTTCTGAATAAAAGCTGTAGCTCTTTTTAATTGTAATCAACATGCAAGTGATCCCTTTTGACTTTCAAATAGAAAGATAACATAAAACTCATGAAATGAAAGCAAATCCAGCCCTACATGCCAGATGTTTCTGTAAGAGTTTATTTTTGTGCTTCAGATAACAATACATTCATGATGGATTTAATTGCAATGGTGCATGCTATATTTAGGACTATGCTGCAAACCGGTATCTAGAAAGGAAGTTTAAAGAGTTTTAGATGATCAAGCATTAAAGAAACAGTTCGTACAAATTTGTAACCCCCATGTGGCTAACCAAGAGTGAATGGAGAAGCAAGGTAGCTATGCATGGTTTTATTAGAAAGGTCCAATGTAACATGCATTTTTAAATTCATTTTTATGTGTTTATTCATAAATATTGAGTATCTATTATGTGTCAGACACTATATTATATACTTAGGATGTTTCAATGAGCAAAACAAAGATCCCTGCCCCTGAGAAATATACTTTACAGTCAGGGCAGACAGACACTAAATGATAAATGTAATAAATAATTAAGTTCCATCATTTGTTAGGTGACAGGTGCTATGGGGAAAGAAAATGGGATAAGGTGTTGGGAGTACTGGGAATCCTAATTTAATAAAATGGCCAGGGTGAGCCTCATTAGCAAAGTGACGGTTCAGCTAAGATTTAAACAAGGTTGAAGGAATTTGTCTTGGGGATATCCGGAGGAAGAGCACTCCAGTCCTTGGAAACAGCTCATGCAAGGGCTCCGAGGCAGCAGTGTGCCTGGTGGATGAGAAACAGCAGTGAGCCAGCGAGGCTGGACAAGAGAAGTGAGGGTAAAGGCGGTAAGAAAGAAAATAATGAGGGCCAGATGATGTCAGGCCTTAGAGGTCATTTAGCAGACTCTGACCTACTCTGAAAGGGGGGCCGACTACAGAGATTTTAGCAGAAGAAGGACATTGGCAAACTTACATTTTTACTGAATTGCTTTGACTGCTACGGAAGGGCAAAAGAATCAATATAGAGATGACGGCAGCAATCCAAGTGGAGAAGATGGTGCTTCAAAACAGGTGGTGGCATTAAGTAGAATAAGGACTGATTAGATTCTGGACATATTCTGAAGATAGAGACAAGATTATTTGCTGAACCGGATGAGGTGTATGAGAATAAAAGAGAAGTCAAATGCCTCTGAGGCTTACGCTTTGGCAATGTGAAGGATGGAGTTTCCTTAATTAAGCAGCGAAGGCCACAGTTAGAAAGATAGTCATTTTAGACATTTAAATGTGAGCTGTCCATTAGAATATAGGTGGAGATGTCAAGAAGACAAGTGGATACCCAAGTCTGAGGACAGAAGTCTGGTATAGAAAATTTTCATTAAAATGGCCTATTCTTATGGCCACCAGATAAGACATCTACTACATAAAATGCAACCCCTGTCTTTAATTAGCCACATGACTCATGGGAGAACTACTATTGGCTGAAAAATAATTGATAGGGAGATTTCATGATAACACAGTGAGAAAAACAATGTCAAGCAATATGCCAATCTGACACAGGCAAAAATGTATGGAAAGCAAAACCCAGTAACCAAAAGCCCTTATGTCAGAAACACAGATCTTGTTCAGAATACTCAATATAACCATTGCAAATACAATAATTTTGTTCTCAAAGATGCGTGTTTCAGGAGAAAAGTCCTATGTGAAAGCCATTTACACATTGCTCTCCTGACGGTTTCTTGAAGCTACTGAATCGCTAAAGACAATCTGTGCATTTGTCTGCAATTAATGGACTACTACAATTATAGTCCATTAATTGTCCCTAAATGTCTATGTTCATAGTTTATGCAGTGGCAATTACTTCTATTTATCATCTTTCAACATATACTGGCGTCGAGACTTCAGTTTCACAGAGAGGGAAACCAATACCATGTCAGCAATGTGACATTACCAACGGTCTGTCCTTGCTTCCTCTAACAGTGCTGGCATGACATGATACATGGCTATGTCCATAATATCCGAGAACAGTTTTATAAGGCACAACTTAGTAAAACTAGAATCTGGCAGAAGCTATCACGTGACGAAGTCATTCTGAGTATTATTAGAGATAATGGGCTTAGACTCTTGAAAGACAATGCTGGTTCCTTTATGAAGGGGAACGTGTATGGTAGCTAAAAGCATCAACTTTGGAGCCAGACTCGCTCAGGTTTGAATCCCAGCTCAGTACTGGGTTATGTGGCCGTGAATAAGCTACCAAACCTCTCTGTGCCACATTATCACTATTTGTAATGAGTCATCATCGTAACCATTTAAAGAGGGTTGTCAGGAATATTAAGTGAATTAATATTCATAAGTCACTAGAAAAGTGCCTGGAACGTAGTAAATCTGCTAGAAGTACCGGTAAATAAATAAAATATGGATTTTTCGCTTTTAAAGTATAGTTCCTAGCTCTTAACTACTACCATTGGTGTGTGTTTTTCAAATATTTAATAGCTTTTCAGAAATTGCTGGCAGCCATTAAATATTTTTGAGTTTTATTCCCATAATTGTAGACTTGTTCTCTCTCAAGCTCATCTCTGAGGTAGTTTCTAAGGCATGCCAGGTCCCCCTGCCTGCCTTCCTGCCTGCCTTCCAGAAATTGCCTGCAGCATGCCTGGTAGAGTTCCAAGTTCTCCACAGTCAGCCAAGTAAGGTTTAGTGTTATTTTTCATCACCTTGACGTCAGTGAGAAATATCACTAAATTAATGCAAAAAAGATGTTCAATAGGATTTCATGAATAACTCAAAGCCCACTGCAAATACAGGATTGTCTATGATGTTTTGAATTGATGGAAATCTGTCTAGGGATTTCCAGCAATTCATAAACCAATTTCAACTGACCAATGTAAAGTTTCGTTTTTTTAAAAACCTGGCAAGTTAGAATGAAAGTAGAATCCCTGCCAGGCAAACACCCTGAATTGATTCAATTATCATTGACAACTAACGAATTCACTGCAGGTATCAGCAAAAGTCCCGTATGGAGAAAGTCAGCCACGGTGGCTTATGTCCAAACTCTCTTGACTTACCTTAAAACATCACCGAAGAAAGAACTGTCTCCACCTCGTTAGGCCTTCCCACACGGATTTCTAACTCCCACATTGTCTTCAGCCTTCACCACTGTCTTTGGACATGCTTTTTCCTGCATGTGCAAAAGTCATTCCACTTAGACTCTAAGCTTGAGAACTTTCTCCCACATGTTTCTTGTAGGCTGCCAATATTCATCAGCAAGGGATTTAACATGAATCTTCTTTTTTTCTCTTGATATTTTGAGTTCCAGAGTCTGATGTAACACTCTTTTCTTCATATACGAGCAATGTCAAAAGCAAAGCATTTAAGTCTTAAAAATAATAATTTTGAGAACATTCTTTATGGGGGAATCCTTAATTTTCATATTTTCTGTGTTTTTCACTCAGGTTTCCTCTCCTCCCTCCTTCCTTCTTTCTGAGCATACTGGTGCTTAAGCCTTGTTCGTTCTGATACCAGAATACATACCTACAGTATTCAGAAAGTTTGGCTCATTTTAAATTTCCTCGCAAAATATATGCAGCACAAACTTGTCGGGTCAAACTTATTTTCTAGAATTGATTCCTCAGGTTTGATTAAGCTGTTTGGTTTGCATAGCTTTATCCATAGCTGTTTCTCCTGATGCTGGGAGAGTGTGTGAGTTGAATGATCAACTTCCATCATTTCATGAAAAGTGCTGTCACCAATGATTTTTTTCAAAGTGAAATCCAATGACTATCTTTAGCCTTCCTGTTACTTGCCTCTCAAGGGCATATGACCCAAGTAAAGTGCTCTCTTCTTTGACCCCTAAGATTCTACCCTTTTCCTGATATTTTTCTTAACCTCTCTTGATGCTTCTCATGGGTCTTAATCTATCTGAAGCTCCTATTCCATTCTTCGTATTTACTACATTTGTGTTTTATTTCTCTCTTCACTCAATGGAGCAATTCCACCATTATCCTTCACTACTCTCTACCTATATGACTTTGAGAAAGTTATTTACATTCTCTGTGCCTCAGTTTCCTCATCTAAAAATGGAAAAACAGCATTTGTCTCATAAGGTTGTTTAGATACTGAGTTAATAGTTACACAGAGGGAGGAGATCCAAGATGGCCGCTTAGGAGGAAGTCGGGATTGCAGCTCCGAGAGAAGGCGCAGAGGGTGAGTGGACGCCGCATTTCCAGATGGACTTTTACTGCCCACAGACCAGGAGATTCACAGGAGGAGAAGCCCCACGGGTCGCCAGCACTGCTGGTTTGAGTGGCATGGCCACTCAGCCTACGCCCTGGGGCGGGGGGCAGTGGCTTCTTATGCAGAGCGAGAGAGACAGAGTTCCCTCTGAGCCAGCAAGGGGAGCTGAAGCAGGGAGTCAAGCCAGGAGACCCCCGGGCAAGGACGCGCCATGAATCTCAGAGCCGCTGCTTTGGCTGACGCAGCGGCATGCAGGGCAGCGGATTTTAACTGCCCACAGACCAGGAGATTCACAGGCGGAGAAGCTCCACGGGTTCCCAGTGCCGCTGGTTGGACCAGAGCAGCCGCTCGGCCTGCACCGGGGGCAGGGAGCAGCGGCTCCTTGAGCAAAGTGAACGAGACTGTGTCCCCTCTGGGCCAGCAAGGGCAGCTGAGGCAAGGAGGCAAGCCAAGAGATTCCTGGGCAAAGAGGGCCCCACTGGAAACACGGCTGAACCCGGGACGGTCCAGCTCTGTGGGGGAGGGGCGTCCTCCATCGGGAAACACCCTGCAGTTCCCGGGGCAATTTGCTGTAACCAAGACAACCCACCACTAGAGACTCCGTCACTACAGGGGCGGGCCAGCATAGCGGAAGCAGTTCTAACTACACCCATATAAACAGGACTGCAGGGAAGCTCACACGGAAGCTGGGCGGAGCCCACAGCACCTCAGCGAAGCCTCTGCAGGCTGAGTGTGACTAGATTGCCACTTGTGGGCAGGGAAAACGGTAGCAACACAGCTGAAAAGCATAAAGCCCTAACCCCCTGGGCCAGAACACCTGGGGGGAAGAAAAGGGGGTTTATGAGTTCAGCTGCTACAGACTTAAAATTACCAAAATCAGAAAGACAGCAACTACAAAGTCAATAGGCGGATAAATCCACAAAGATGGGAAGAAACCAGCGCAAAAAGGATGAAAACACCCAAAACCAGAACACCTCTCCTCCTACAAGACAGCATAACTCCTCACCAGCATGGGAACAAGACTGGACGGAGAATGAGTGTGATGAAATGACAGAATCAGCTTTCAGAAAATGGATAATAAGAAACTTCTGTGAGCTAAAAGAACATGTTCTAACCCAATGCAAAGAAACTAAGAACCTTGAAAAAAGACTTGACGAAATGCTAACGAGAATGGACAACTTAGAGAGGAATATGAGTGAATTGATGGAGCTGAAAAACACAACACGAGAACTTCGTGAAGCATGCACAAGTTTCAACAGCAGAATTGACCAAGCAGAAGAAAGGATATCAGAAGTCGAAGATCAACTCAATGAAATAAAACGAGAAGGGAAGATTAGAGAAAACAAGGTAAAAAGGAATGAACAGAGTTAACAAGAAATATGGGACTATGTGAAAAGACCTAATCTACGTTTGATAGGTGTACCTGAATGTGACGAAGAGAATGCATCCAAGCTGGAAAATACTCTTCAGGATATTATCCAGGAAAACTTCCCCAACCTAGCAAGGCAGGCCAATATTCAAGTCCAGGAAATACAGAGAACACCACAAAGATATTCCTCTAGAAGAGCAACCCCAAGGCACATAATCATCAGATTCACCAGGGTTGAAATGAAGGAGAAAATACTAAGGGCAGCCAGAGAGAAAGGTCGGGTTACCCACAAAGGGAAGCCCATCAGACTCACAGCAGATCTCTCAGCAGAAACCCTACAGGCCAGAAGAGAGTGGGGGCCGATATTCAACATCCTTAAAGAAAAGAACTTTCAACCCAGAATTTCATATCCAGCCAAACTAAGCTTCATAAGTGAAGGAAAAATAAAATCCTTTGTGAACAAGCAAGTAGTCACAGATTTCATCACCACCAGACCAGCTCTACAAGAGCTCCTGAAGGAGACACTACACATAGAAAAAAACAACCAGCACCAGCCACTCCAAAAACGCACGAAATGGAAAAGAGCAGCAACACAATGAAGAATCTGCATCAACCAATGGGCAAAACAGCCAGCTAGCATCAAAATGACAGGATCAAACTCACACATAACAATATTAACCCTAAATGTAAACGGACTAAATGCCCCAATCAAAAGACACAGACTGACAAATTGGATACAAAGCCAAAACACATCAGTGTGCTGTATCCAGGAAACCCACCTCACATGCAAGGAAACACAAAGGCTCAAAATAAAGGGATGGAGGAAGATTTACCAAGCAAACGGAGAGCGAAGAAAAGCAGGAGTTGCAATTCTCATCTCTGATAAAATAGATTTCAAAGCAACAAAGATCAAAAGAGACAAAGAAGGACGTTACATAATGGTAAAAGGATCAATGCAACAAGAAGAGCTAACAATCCTAAATATATATGCACCTAATACAGGAGCACCCAGATACATAAGGCAAGTTCTTAAAGACTTACAAAGAGACTTAGACTCCCACACATTAATAGTGGGAGACTTCAACACACCATTGTCAATATTAGACAGACCAACAAGACAGAAAATTAATAAGGATATCCAGGACTTGAACTCAGACCTGGAACAAGCAAACCTAATAGACATTTACAGAACTCTCCACCCCAAATCCACAGAATATACATTCTTCTCAGCACCACATCACACCTACTCTAAAATTGACCACATAATTGGAAGTAAATCACTCCTCAGCAAATGCAAAAGAACGGAAACCATAACAAACAGTCTCTCAGACCACAGTGCAATCAAGTTAGAACTCAGAATTCAGAAGCCAACCCAGAACCGCACAGTCTCATGGAAATTGAACAACTTTCTCCTGAATGTTGACTGGATAAACACTGAAATGAAGGCAGAAATAAAGATGTTCTTCGAAACCAACGAGAACGAAGACACCACATACCAGAATCTCTGGGACACATTTAAAGCAGTCTCTAGAGGAAAATATAGAGCAATAAGTGCCCACATGAGAAGAAAGGAGAGAACTAAAATTGACACCCTATCATCAAAATTGAAAGAGCTAGAGGAGCAAGATCAAAACAACTCAAAACCTAGCAGAAGACAAGAAATAACTAAGATCAAAGCAGAATTGAAGGAGATAGAGACACGAAAAACCCTACAAAAAATCAATAAATCCGGGAGCTGGTTTTTTGAAAAGATCAACAAAATAGACAGACCACTAGCCAGACTAATAAAAAAGAAAAGAGAGAATAACCAAATAGATGCAATAAAAAATGATAAAGGGGCTATCACCACAGATGCCACAGAAATTCAAACCATCATCAGAGATTATTACAAACAACTCTATGCACATAAATTAGAAAACCTGGAAGAAATGGATAAATTCCTGGACAGTAGCCTCCTCCCATGCCTAAACCAGGAAGAAGTCGAAACCCTGAATAGACCAATAACAAGGTCTGAAGTTGAGGCAGCAATTAAGAGCCTACCACCCAAAAAAAGCCCAGGCCCAGACGGTTTCACAGCCGAATTCTACCAGACATACAAAGAGGAACTGGTACCATTCCTACTGAAACTATTCCAAATAATCCAAAAAGAGAGAATCCTTCCCAAATCATTTTATGAGACCAACATCATCCTAATACCAAAACCCGGCAGAGACTCAACAAGAAAAGAAAACTACAGGCCAATATGCATGATAAACACAGATGCAAAAATCTTCAATAAAATACTGGCAAGCCGATTACAACAGCACATCAAAAAGCTTATCCACCATGATCAAGTAGGATTCATCCCGGGGATGCAAGGCTGGTTCAATATACGCAAGTCTATAAATGCAATTCACCACGTAAACAGAACCAAAGACAAAAACCACATGATTATCTCAATTGATGCAGAGAAGGCCTTCGACAAAATTCAACAGCCCTTTATGCTAAAAACTCTCAATAAACTAGGTATCGACGGAACGTATCTCAAAATAATAAAAGCTATTTATGACAAACCAACAGCCAATATCATACTGAATGGGCAAAAACTGGAAGCATTCCCTTTGAAATCTGGCACTAGACAAGGATGCCCTCTCTCACCACTCCTATTCAATATAGTACTGGAAGTTCTAGCCAGAGCAATCAGGCAAGAAAAAGAAATAAACGGTATTCGATTAGGAAAGGAGGAAGTCAAATTGTCTCTATTTGCAGACAACATGATTGTATATCTAGAAGACCCTATCACCTCAGCCCAAAATCTCCTGAAACTGATAAGCAACTTCAGCAAAGTCTCAGGATACAAAATCAATGTGCAAAAATCACAAGCATTCCTATACGCCAATAACAGACTTAAAGAGAGCCAAATTAAGAACAAACTTCCATTCACAATTGCTACAAAGAGAATAAAATACCTAGGAATACAACTAACAAGGAACGTAAAGGACCTCTTCAAGGAGAACTACAAATCACCGCTCAACGAAATAAGAGAGGACACAAACAGATGGAGAAACATTCCATGTTCATGGTTAGGAAGAATTAATATAGTGAAAATGGCCATACTGCCCAAAGTAATTTACAGATTCAATGCTATCCCCATCAAGCTACCAATGACCTTCCTCACAGAACTGGAAAAAACCACCTTAAACTTCATATGGAACCAAAAGAGAGCCCGCATAGCCAAGTCAATTCTAAGCAAAAATAACAAAGCGGGAGGCATCACACTACCAGACATCAAACTCTACTACAAGGCTACAGTAATCAAAACAGCATGGTACTGGTACCAAAACAGAGATATAGACCAATGGAACAGAACAGAGGCGTCGGAGGCAACACAACATATCTACAACCACCCGATCTTTGAAAAACCTGAAAAAAACAAGCAATGGGGAAAGGATTCCCTGTTCAATAAGTGGTGTTGGGAAAACTGTCTAGCCATATGCAGAAAGCAGAAACTCGACCCCTTCCTGACACCTTACACTAAAATTGACTCCAGATGGATTAAAGACTTAAACACAAGACCTAACACCATAAAAACACTAGAAGGAAACCTAGGCAAAACCATTCAGGACATAGGCGTAGGCAAGGACTTTATGACCAAAACACCAAAAGCATTGGCAACAAAAGCCAAAATCGACAAACGGGACCTAATCAAACTCCACAGCTTCTGCATGGCAAAAGAAACAGTCAATAGAATGAATTGGCAACCAACAGAATGGGAAAAAAATTTTGCAGCCTACCCGTCTGACAAAGGGCTGATATCCAGAATTTACAATGAGCTAAAACGGATTTACAAGAAAAAAACAAGCCCATTCAAAAATGGGCGAAGGATATCAACAGATACTTTACAAAAGAAGACATACATGAGGCCAACAAACATATGAAAAAATGCTCATCATCACTGGTCATTAGAGAAATGCAAATCAAAACTACATTGAGATACCATCTCACGCCAGTTAGAATGGCGATCATTAAAAAATCTGGAGACAACAGATGCTGGAGAGGATGTGGAGAAATAGGAACACTTTTACACTGTTGGTGGGAGTGTAAATTAGTTCAACCACTGTGGAAAACAGTGTGGCGATTCCTCAAGGACCTAGAAATAGAAATTCCATTTGACCCAGCAATCCCATTACTGGGCATATATCCAAAGGATTATAAATCGTTCTACTATAAGGACACATGCACACGAATGTTCATTGCAGCACAGTTTACAATAGCAAAGACCTGGAACCAGCCCAAATGCCCATCAATGATAGACTGGACAGGAAAAATGTGGCACATATACACCATGGAATATTATGCAGCCATTAAAAACGAGGAGTTCACATCCTTCGTAGGGACATGGATGAACCTGGAAAACATCATTCTCAGCAAACTGACACAAGAACACAAAATCAAACACCACATGTTCTCACTCATAGGTGGGTGTTGAACAAGGAGAACACATGGACACAGGGAGGAGAGCATTATACACGGGGGTCTGTTGGGGGTAGGGGGGACAGCGGTGGGGTGGGGAGTTGGGGAGGGATAGCGTGGGGAGAAATGCCAGATATAGGTGAAGGGGAGGGAGGCAGCAAATCATACTGCCACGTGTGCACCTACGCAACAACCTTGCATGTTTTTCACATGTACCCCAAAACCTAAAATGCAATAAAAAAAAAAATAGGGGGAAAAAAATAGTTACACAGAGTTACTACCTACTTTATTATCGATATACTTAATTTTAATATACATAATAGAGTTCACATTTTACAAGTACTCAGAACAGTGACAGGCATTTGGTAAGCACTATTTAAATGTTTAATTTTTTAAATTAACACCCATGGTGTCAACAAAACCACTCACATGCTGAAGACTTTCTAGATCTTCATTCCAATCAAGACCTATCTAGATCCTACATATCCACAAAATGAATGCTCCCTGGGTACCTTGAGATCCAGCAGCTCTCATAAGGCTTTTTTCTTATCTGTTGTAGCTCAAAAAGTGGCACCACCCAGTTGCCCAAGCCAAGACCCTGGACCTTGACTTTTTCTTCTGCCTCATCTATACATCTTACCCTCACAGTCTTGTTAAATCTCTTTCCTGGACATATTTGGAATTTATCTTGCTGTCTCCAGTCTTGCCCAATCCCATCTATCCTCCCCACCTCACCCGGAGTTTTGTAAGATGTAACCAGATACTGCCCCGATTAAGATCCTTCCATTACGTCCCCGTCATGACCGCTAACACTGTCATTCGCCAGTAAGAGCCCAAATGCCTGGGCATGGCCTACCATGTCTTCCTTCAAACCTACTTATTTCCTCTCATCTCTGTTTTTCCAACCAACGTTCACCCACTTTTCACAATACCATCATATCTAAATTACTTATTTCACTGAGTACCTCGTATTTGCTCAGAAGGCAGCTTTCATACGTACTGCTCCACTCCGAATCCCCACAACCTTCTAATTTACTCCTTTTTATTTTAAAGCCAGTTGGATAAAAAGCCCTGGACTAGACACTGGAACATCTGGGATTTCGTAGCAGCTCCTTCATTACTGATTGACTGTACAAGTGCAAGCCACATAAAAATGATGGTAGCTTTCTTTCTAATCCTGTTTCCCTCTGACAAAAATGACCACTAATTCAACAAATAGGTATTAAGCTCTTATATTCCAGAGTCTGTGCTAGACTCTAGGGATGTGGCAGTGAATGGATGCTACCTCTGCCTTCATAAGTTTTACATGGTAGAGGGCGATATTGACATCGAGTTAGCAAATTCCCCACAAATCTCTATCAAATGGAATGACTGCTCTGTGTTGTGCAACTGTCTCCTCCTACTGTGTATGCACCCTTCTATTACAGTTCATCACTATATTGCAATTACTGGTTTTCTACACACGTTATCTTAGATTTCTCCCAAAAGGAAACAGTGAGACAAGGACATTGCTGTAGTTGGTCTTGGAGGGGGTTATCTCAGGAAGCACAGGTGAGGTAAAGTGAGATAAGAAAGAGGGAAAATGAAATAGGGTATATTTGTGAGTATACAGCTGTTATGGGCAACTGGGTCTCAGCCCCTCAAAATCTCTGAGAATCTGTATGGAACATATCTCAATATCATCACACCAGGGAGCATGGGAGCTGAAGTACACTATCCCTGCTAATGAAGTATGGCCCCTTGGGGAGATTAACTCCACTGCACTTTCAGGTTGCACTCGCATGTAACCCGGCCACAGGTAAACTCAGGTGGACTAAGGCAAAAATGGGCAGAACCTCAATGACATCTGCTACAAAGTCCAGTTCCCCTGCTAGTCTAAGCACTGCAAAAATTACTCATTATCCATCTTCCTATTCATAGCCCTTAGCAGAGCAGGATTCTGGAACAGGGTGACAGTTCAATAAGTGTGCTGAATGAATGGATAAACCTCTACTGTATCGATGTGGTGAAATAAACACTTGCGTCAGCTTCCTGGTGCTCTGGAACACTGAAAGCTAAAGGGGCACAGGTGATGGGATACCTGTCGGGGAACCTGTTTCCTTGTGAATTATCACATACAAAACTCACTGTTGCATGCCTTAAAAAATCATTTCTTTCTAACTATTGATGCCATCTGAAAAATGCATGGTACTGATAGTGCTGATGGGGTGGATTCACCAATGATATCAGCAAAGAGTTACACGGAAATAGCCAGTGGTTGACTTTTCTTGGGCTCAACACTTTACTCCTTCTGTATAAAAGAAAGTATCTCTATTTAATGATATGAGCACCTGAATGTACAAGACTGTCTGTAGGGAACAGATTTATGTTCTGTTTATGTTGTTCAGTCTAAAATGGACTCCAGAATGTCTTGTTCATATTTTTAAATCAATCTTGAAATTTTAGGGGTAAATATTTATTGACAATGGTGATGACAGGCTTTGCACAGTTTTCTTTTTTGGCAGTAAATGACTTCCCATATCATAGTTACATAAAATAGTTAAAAAGGGCTTCTTGGACATCAAATAACCCATACTAAACACACTGATGAGTTAAGTGTAAATAAATGAGAAACACATGGATAAAATTTTCCTTAAATACATAAAGCTTTAGACATTAAGTGAAAAAGAGACTGACAAAACACATCTGGGGTTTTGCCCACTGCAAAGTTATTTTTAGTTCTGCATATTAAAACAAATTACAATTCAATGTGTCCAGCCCCAATATAAAATCTTGATTTATAAAATAACTCTTGTCATTACAATGATCAGGAAGATAGTATACACAGGAGAACTTAGCCCTGACCCAGGAGGGAGAAAATTCTTCAATCTCATTTAAAAACAAAAGGTCAAATTTTTATTTTGCTTTTATTTTTAGCAAGAGAAGTTTAAAGAAACACATTTCTACCCCTCACTCTGCAGAATGAATACATGGAAAGAGCATCATTTTGGAGAAGAGAATTGCTGCTACCTGTTTTACATCAGTTACAATTAGATCATAGTTTATAGGTAGATGTGAAGAGTATTTGCTTCATCTAAATTTGTTGAACAAAGTAGATTAAAAACTACTATTGTTCCCGGAGTCAACTGATGTGTATTATGGGAGGGGTGGTTGAGTTGACTTTTACTCTTCATGTGGGCCACATTAAGTTTCGTTCCTTAACTATCAGCTATAAGTAGGCATAGCAGGATGAGATCAAAAGAGAAACTGGCCCTGGGCCCTTGCTAAGAATGTATCACAAAATCTGGTCCCTTTTCCCAGTAAGCTTAAAGGGCCATTGGCACTTAGCTTAGAGAGTCTCCTAAGAGGCTCCTTAGAGTCTCCAACAGCCTCCTTAGAGGCTACTTAGCTGTAGCCTGAGCTACAGCTCGGTAGTCACCAGGAAAAGAACAGCAGCTGCTCCGATTACATCACATAGGTATTTCCCCTACAAAAAAGACAGTGAATTACTAGCTCAGATAGACCCCTCAAAGCCTCAGCCTCAAGGTATCCCAAGTATGGGTTGAGGCTTTCTCGAAGGGTGGTGCAAAGCAGGTATGTCACAGAAAATTATCTTTGGGCTTTATCCCTTGAATGAGAATGCTAATTTATGTCCTAGACCCTGGTGGCCTGAATTATGGAGATTCTCTGAATCTACCTAGTCCTGTGCCTTCCCTACCTGCAGCATTCTCTGGGCCAAAGTTCACAAATCCAGTTCCTTTTTTGAGGAAGCAACACAAATTGAAGAGGAATGAATGATCATGGAAGACACTTGAGATGCCAGAGAACTGAGAATTAGATACTCTATAGTCAACTGCCCTCAGATTCAGGTGGGAACAACCAATGCCTGCACAAAATATTCAGAGAAATGGAGCCCTCAGGCACCCATGAGGATAATGCAATTCAAGGAAAACTGAGTAACTGAAAGTAGTCTCTAGGGAGAGGAAAGACTTAATAAAGAAAGAAAAGGCATCTAGAAGCTAAGGCTCCACGTCTGCCTTATGGGGCTAGGCTTGGGGAGCAGCTTAACCTCCCCTCCCTTGCCTGTGTTCCTCTTTCTCTTTCTGGATCACTCTCTACTCCTTTCATATCCCAAGGTAATTTGCACAGAACAGTGAAAAGTGATACTGTTTAAGAAAGAAAATATGGTATCAGTCTGTCACTCTGCTCTCTCTGGTTTTATAGGCAGGGGAAAGTGGCAGTAGCAGTGTGACTATAGGTCACACCCACGTAGATATCAGAGGACTGCAGGCACCTCTACAATTGCAAGACTTGGTGTCATTCTGCTGACAGCTAAGACTTAAGGGACATTGGGTTTAAGTTCCCAAGAATCAGGTTACATGTTTTTGGTAAAGGGGGTCTAAAAGGCTGTCTGATATACTTCAAATGCATGTTTTGTTATTATCATAAATCTGTTTTTTCCGGGGACGACTCCTGCTGAGACAAGCATCTCCTTTTACTCATATCCTTTGAATATTAAAGAAATAGTCAAAAGACCACTCGGCCATGCCTTAAATTTGCCCTCTGGAAAGATGGAATATGTGAGTCCTAAACTGAAGTTGGATGACAGGAAGGAGGATGATTTATTGCCTGGGGCACTTAATATTCTTCAGAATGTCCCAGACTGGCCAACATACAATACCCAGAAGTACTGCAGTCAGCTACTTTCTGGGCTACTGTGCACAGGCTCCAAACTCTTCCTGGATGACCTGCTGATTAGGAGTAAACACCTGAATCCTTCTGAGGAATTCCTGGCATATCTACCAAGTGGTCCCCTGTCTTCTTACAATGAGAAAGGGAAAGAGAGAACACAAATGAGGGTGTAACACATAGGAATGGCCAGATATGAATGTAAGGGAGGAAAGATTATTAGAATTTATTTCCTCCAACAAACTTCAAATTAGGCGAGGGATAGAAATTTGTCAAAAAAAAATTGTAGGCCGGGCGCGGTGGCTCAAGCCTGTAATCCCAGCACTTTGGGAGGCCGAGGCGGGTGGATCACGAGATCAAGAAATCAAGACCATCCTGGTCAACATGGTGAAACCCCGTCTCTACTAAAAATACAAAAATTAGCTGGGCACAGTGGCGCGTGCCTGTAATCCCAGCTACTCAGGAGGCTGAGGCAGGAGAATTGCCTGAACCCAGGAGGCGGAGGTTGCGGTGAGCCGAGATCGCGCCATTGCGCTCCAGCCTGGGTAACAAGAGCGAAGCTCCGTCTCAAAAAAAAAAAAAAAAAAAATTGTATTCAACAAGTCCTAAACTTATAATATTTATGTATGCAGTTGAGAAGAGTCTTTTATGATAATGTATCTGAAGTCATTTTATAAGTCTGATAGTGAGTTGTGGAAAAAACTGCAGCATTGAGTAATGCCTATCAATTCATTACGGCCCCAAACTTTTAATAATTCTGTACCATAATCAGGAACAATAAAATGCATCCTTCCCTGCCTTATACACAACAATGCTTTCATGGGTAACTGCTGGTGAATTTCAACTGCAACATGTATTCTGATGATTTTTATTTTAATACTGAAAATTATTTCACTTAAAATAGATAAATGATTACATATTGAAAAAGGAGGGAAAAAACGAGCTAATTCTCTCACCGAAAGTCCATGACAAGGGATATAAATGACTCATCATATTGATTAAGTTTTACTTAATGTTCAAATAAATACTGAGGGAAAAAAATTAGTTCTAAATATCACTCTTGATATTTAGGATGCAGTGTTTTTTAAATAAATGCAAGAAGTAAGGCCAGGTGCGGTGACTCACGCCTATAATCCCAGCACTTTGGGAGGCCGAGGCGGGTGGATCACGAGGTCAAGAGATCGAGACCATCCTGGTCAACATGGTGAAACCCCGTCTCTACTAAAAAAAATACAAAAATAATTAGCTGGGCATGGTGGTACACGCCTGTAGTCCCAGCTACTCGGGAGGCTGAGGCAGGAGAATTGCTTGAACCCAGGAGGCAGAGGTTGCGGTGAGCCGAGATTGCGCCATTGCACTCCAGCCTGGGTAACAAGAGCAAAACTCCGTCTCAAAAAAAAAAAAAAAAAGAAAAGAAAAGAAAAGATAAGATAAATGCAAGAAGTTAGAAGTCCAGGGCCTCTCCAACCTCATATTTACTAAACAAAGACCCATATTTTGTGTTTTACCTTCTCTAAGATCTGGCTTCCAAAAGCCTTTAAGATCATGATTCCTGGCCTGGCGCAGTGGCTTACCCCAGTAATGGCAACACGTTGGAAGGCCAAGGCAGGAGGATCTCTTGAGCCCAGGTGTTCAAGACCAGCCTGTGCAATATGGAGAAATCCTGTCTCTACAAAAAAGTTAACAATTAGCTGGGTATGGTGGCACATGCCTCTACTCCCAGCTACTTGGGAGGATGAGGTGGGAATATGGCTTAAGCCTGGAGGTTGGGGCTGCTGTGAGCTGTGATGGTACCACTGCACTCCAGCCTGGGCAATAGAGTAAAACCCTGTTTCAAAAAAAAATTCTCAAAACTCTTGCTTTTAAGAGTTAACATGAATACTTTTTTTTGCCCATTTCTCTCAATTTTAAAATTCTGGGGCTTTGGAGGAAAGTAAACATCACGAATCCTTTCTTCAAAAGAGGCTTTCACTTTGGAGAGCCTTTTTTCGAGTGTAATAAAGACCTACTTTCAAAAATCATTAATTATAAAGCCACTTCCTATATGTTTCAGAGACAGGATTCTTTCAGGCGTTATTTTATTCTATTTGTCCACCAGAAATCGGCAGTGGTTTGGTGGCAGGAAACTGCACTGGAGGGCTCAGCATGGTGGCTGTAAGATCAGGGCTGGTCACAACTGACTTCTAGCTCAGTAGTTAACACTTGCTGACCTGACTTTCTAATCTGGACCAGGTTATATGCCTGTCTTCTAGTTAATGTCTTCAGGCATGCAGTTTGACATCAAATTCACAATGATTTAATGTTTGGGGGGAAAAGGCAGCACATAAAAGACAGTCTGGACTTCATGAATCTTTCCAGTCTGAAGCTCAAGAAAATTAGGATTTGTTTTTACTTTGTTGCTTAAATTATTTTCAAGTCTCTAAACAATTGTTTCTCTTTCTCACTTTCAAGTCATATTCTTTTCAAGTCTCAGGGCATGGCTATAAAGAAATCATGTTATTTTTATGTTCATCTAGAACTTCAGTTCCTTATTACCCAAAGTACTGCCATGTTCAGCATTACAACAATACACTTCTCTCCTTTAACAGTGTCTCTCACTGTGGATTTCTACCCAGGCAATTTTGTGTCAGCTTCATGGATGCAAGGAAATGCTTCTGCTGCAGGAGGAAGAGGTGAAATTCTAGTACTAACGTAATTAAAATCTTCCTTAGGATCCTGGGAATTGCAAAATTCATGTACATGGAGCCCATCAATGTAAAACTGCTGGATCAGGAGCCATCCAGCTCACAAATTTTGAAGGGAGATGAGAACTATCATAGCCTTATATGTGGACTATCTCCATCTCCAAATCACAAGAGTAACTTTTTTGACAAACCAGTCAAAAATAAGCAATGGGGAAAGGATTCCCTATTTAATAAATGGTGTTGGGAAAACTGGCTAGCCATATGCAGAAAGCTGAAACTGAATACCTTCCTTACACCTTATACAAAAATTAACTCTAGATGGATTAAAGATTTAAATATGAGGCCTAACACCATAAAAACTCTAGAATAAAACCTAGGCAATACTATTCAGGACATAGGCATGGGCAAGGACTTCATGACTAAAACACCAAAAGCAATGGCAATAAAAGCCAAAATAGACAAATGGGATCTAATTAAACTTAATAGCTTCTGCACAGCAAAAGAAACAATCATTAGAGTGAACTGGCAACCAACAGAATGGGAAAACATTTTTCCAATCTACCCATCTGACAAAGGGCTAATATCCAGAATCTATGGAGAACTTAAACAAATTTACAAGAAAAAAACAACCCCATCAAAAAGTGGGCAAAGGATATGAACAGACACTTTTCAAAATAAGATATTTATGCAGCCAACAAACACATGAAAAAATGCTCATCATCACTGGTCATTAAATAAATGCAAATCAAAACCACACTGAGATACCATCTCACATCAGTTAGAATGGCAATCTTTAAAAAATCTGGAGACAACAGATGCTGGAGAGGATGTGGAGAAATAGGAACGCTTCTACACTGTTGGTGGGAGTGTAAATTAATTCAATCATTGTGGAATACAGTGTGGCAATTCCTCAAGGATCTAGAAATAGAAATACCATTTGACCCAACAATCCCATTACTGGTTACATAACAAAAGGATTATAAATCATTCTATTATAAAGACACATGCACACTTATGTTTATTGTGGCTCTGTTCACAATAGCAAAGACTTGGAACCAACCCAAATGCCCAGCAATGATAGACTGGATAAAGAAAATGTGGCACATATACACCATGGAATACTATGCAGCCATAAAAAAGGATGAGTTCATGTTCTTTGAAGGGACATGAATGAAACTGGAAGCCATCATTCTCAGCAAACTGACACAATAACAGAAAATCAAACACTTCATGTTCACACTCATAAGTGGGTGTTGAATGATGAGAACGCATAGACACAGGAAGGGGAACATCCCACACTGGGGCCTGGGGGCTGGGAGGCTAGGGGAGGACTAGCAGGGGGTGAGGGGACTGAGGAGAGATAGCATTAGGAGAAATACCTAATATAGATGACGGTGCGATGGATGCAGGAAACCACTACCATGGCACATGTACACCTATGTAACAAACCTGCATGTTCTGCACATGTACCCCAGAACTTAAAGTATAATAAATAAATTTTTAAAAAATAAAGGAAGACTATGGGACTATGTGAAATATGGGACTATTAAAAATATGTAAAAATATGGGACTATGTAAAAATATGTAAAATATGGGACTATGTGAAAAGACCTAATCTACGTTTGATAGGTGTACCTGAATGTGACGAAGAGAATGCATCCAAGTTGGAAAATACTCTTCAGGATATTATTCAGGAAAACTTTCCCAAACTAGTAAGGCAGGACAATATTCAACTCCAGGTAATACAGAGAACACCATAAAGATATTCTTTAAGAAGACCAACCCCAAGGCACATAATTGTCAGATTCATTAGGGTTGAAATGAAGGAGAAAATACTAAGGGCAGCCAGAGAGAAAGGTCAGGTTACCCACAAAGGGAAGCCTATCAGACTTACAGCAGATCTCTCAGCAGAAACCCTATAAGCCAGAAAAGAGTGGGGGCCAATATTCAACATCCTTAAAGAAAAGAACTTTCAACCCAGAATTTCATATCCAGCCAAATTAAGCTTCACAAGCGAAGGAAAAATAAAATCTTTCACGAACAAGCAAGTACTTAGAGATTTCACCACCACCAGGCCTGCTTTACAAGAGCTTCTGAAAGAAGCACTACATATATAAAGGAACAACCAGTATCAGCCTTTCCAAAAATATATCAAAAAGTAAAGAACATTAACATAATGAAGAATTTACATCAACTAATGGGCAAAACAGCCAGCTAGCATCAAATGGCAGTATTAAACTCACATATATTATTATTAATCTTAAATTTAAATCGACTACATCCCCCGATCAAAAGATACAGACAGGCAAACCGGATAAAAAGCCAAAACCCATCGGTATGCTGCATCCAGACCCATCTCACATGCAACGATACATAAAGACTCAAAACAAAGGGACAGAGGAAGATTTACCAACCAAACAGAGAGCAAAAGTAAATAAATAAATAAAAGGCAGGAGTTGCAATTCTCGCCTCTGATAAAATAGACTTTAAAGCAACAAAGATCAAAAGAGACAAAGAAGGACATTACATAATGGTAAAAGGATCAATGCAACAAGAAGAGCTAACGATCCTAAATATATACGCACCCAATACAGGAGCACCCAGATACATAAGACAAGTTCTTAATGACTTATAAAGAGACTTAGCCTCCCACACAATAATAGTGGGAGACTGTAACATCACATTGTCAATACTAGACTGATCAACGAGATAGAAAATTAACAAGGATATACAGGACTTGAACTCAGACCCAGAACAAGTAAACTTAATAAATATTTATAGAACTCTCCACTTCAAATACATAAAACATACATTCTTATCAGTATCATATCACACCTATTCTAAAAGTGACTATATAATTGGAAGTAAATCACTCATCAGTAATTGCATAGTATTTCATAGGTTTAAATGAAATATTGGTTGGCTGCTTGTTTGTTATTTTCTTCCCTTATTCCTTCCTGTCTCCATTGTTAAGCACAATTACTGGCATAAAAGACGTTTCAATTCCCATTTTTAGACTGCATTCTAGCCTGGGCAATAAAGCAATACTCCCGTTCTCTCTCCCTCTTTCTCTTCCTTTTTCTTCCTCTCCTTCATTCTTTTTTTCTCTCTCTCTCTTTCTTCAAAAAAAAGAAAGAAAGAAAGAAAAGCAAATATCTAACACAGCCCGTTATACCCTTATGACAGGCATGGAGTGCTGCAGTTGTGCAAGAAAAATTAGGCATAGGCTTAGTAACAGATACAAGAACAGATAGCAGGGTAGAATGATGAATAAAAATGGAAGACTATTCCCAAAGTGGCTTAAAGACGTTACATAAAAAAGCCCCAATCTATGTGGTCTACAATCTATTTTTGTTAGTTAATAAAGTAAGTTTTAATGTGGGAATTATCAGATATTTGTGAAATATTACCCTTTGAATACATGGCACTGGCAATATGCAGTCTTTTTGATTATACAGTAATTAAACACTCAGGCCCATTCTTATCATCTAAACTCAGACCATTTTTTCCTGCTGGCTAGAACCTCATCCAAAAGATGCAACTCAAATGTACCATTGTTGCTACTTGTCAGCTGTTCTGATAATACTCCACTGAAAAATAACCAAATAAGTGAAGGTGAGGGTGGCATTGTCAATGTCAAGAAGAAATTAAGTAGATTCCATTTTCATTTGTCTACACTCCGTTATTTTGATCATAGGTGATTGTGAATTGGCTCTACTTTAAAGCCAGATAGACAGAGATCTTAAACTCAGGCTGTCTTTATAAGATTCACAATAGTACGCCCTGCTTATTTGGGCCTTTTTTCCTTAGCACAATAAATGTGTGCTAAGCAGAGTTGAAACTTGTCCTGAAAAACCCATGGCCTCAGGGATTCCATTGAGAAATGCTGTGTGGGCAAACAAAGCTCTCTCTTTGCAGCTTTACAAATGATAGGTTTTCACTTTATAAGATGTTTTCACTGCATTCTTAAAGCATCTGCTGATGCAAAACAGCATGGGCCAGCAATCCCAGTTTAGCATTGTATCTGGAAACAAATGTCTATTCATGTGAGGCTCATGCTCTCCCTTAGTTAGTTGCTTTCATTCAGAAGCAGGGAGAACAAGACGCAAGTTAGGAGGCCAAAGCGAGATGCCTGCCTTGAGCAGCACGACCCCAATTTCCCTCTAGCGCATACCTCAATCCCTGGCCTGCTTAGTGATAGATTGGGTAGCTTTGAACAAGCAGAGCAAGAAACTCCCAGGGACAAAAGGAGGTGATGAGAGTCTTCCAGGAGTTCAAAGATAAGAAACATATGTACATAAAATAAAGAATCTCCTGATTCTGATGTCACAGCATAGTCTTTTGCAGAACTGAGCATCCAACTGCTGTAACTAAACCTGTTCTTCAGCTGAGTTGTTTGATGAGCCTTCTTAATTTTTAAAACCCTGACATGGTGCAAAGGGCCTATGTTTTTTGTTCTGCTCTCCAGAGGGGATTACTTGACTAATTTGTCAGTATGGTTTTCCCAAAAGGAAAAATGGCTACGCAGTATAAGATGTCACCACGTTAAACAGAATTATGTCTATGTATACATTCTAGTGAGGTTGTATCTTTCTACAACATCTTTGCCATGGAAACAGCCCATAGCCTTTATTGCATTTGGCATTACGGGTAAGGTCTGCAAAGCACTCTTTGTGGGGCCAGTTTACTTTCTGCATTCTTGTTGCCATGTGATTTCTCCACGACAGTAATATCCTTTCAAGTACCCTATTTTTCTCTCTAGGCCAGAACACTCCAGAAATCAAGAAGATGATATCTTCTAAAATAAGGGGCTTAGACATATTCCATCAAAATAAGATGATTTCAATTTTGCAACATTAAGTAAAACAATAAAATGTATAGCTTGAAAGACTGTGAAAACGTGAAATGGTCATGGATTGGGCAAGTGTCAGAGAAGTCCCGGAGATTCAGCTTTTCCCTCTCTTTCTAGGTTATTCCTTTAGGATGCTGTCAGTCGAAATGAGCATGGCCAAGTTCTGATTCTCCATAGCAATAAGGTCACGGATAATTAACACTTGTGGGTCACAGACTCACCCGAAAGTTAGGGCTAGAAGGAAACACGGAGAGCACATATTCCAGGTTCACTTGTTTTACAAGTGAGGCAACCAAGAGCAGAGAGGGTGTCCTGTACAAATTTACACACCTCCTAAGGGGTAGGCCCTAGAATAGAACTGAGTTTCTGACTCACGGTACTCTCTTTCTACTCTCTCATGGATTATTTTTGGAGGCTATTTATTTATACATACAGCCTTGACCTCTTTCTTAAAAATAAATGTTTTTAGGAGCATAGTTGCTGAGTCATCCCTAACTTACCTTATTAAGTCTGACTTATTTTACTTTGCTCCAGTCCACCCTTAGTTTGAAGCCTCATGTAAGGGATGAAATGGCCAGTAGGCACAGATAAGATAAAGAAAGCCTAGGGTGACAGTGACTTGCAAATTGAATATTTGAATAACTGAATTGAATAACTGAATGACATTTCAGCTCTTTCAAAATAATTATTATCTAAATTTTTTTAAGTTTTGGGGGTACAAATGCAGTTTTGTTACAAGGATATGCTGCACAGTGGTCAAGTCTGGGCTTTTAGTGCACACATCACCTGAAGACTATACTTTGTACCCAATAGGTAATTTTTTTATCCCTCTTTGCTCTCCCTCCCTCCTGCCTTCTGGAGTCTTCAGTGTCTATTATTCCATTTCCTATGTCCATGTGTACCTATTATTTAGCTCCCAGAGGTAGCCCAATAACCCAACTGCAGCCACCTGCAGGTTATGGGTAGCCTTGGAGGTGACTGGAAGCTGGCAGACCAGGAAAAAAACTAAAATGGGAATTATGGAGGCTCTAGTCTCTTTAGCACTAAGCACTGTATAATCAAGTTAAAGGTTTTGTGATTGCTTATTCCTGAATTTGTTCCTTTATTTGGGAGAAAATTTTATCAGTGGAAGGGAAGCATGTGGTAACTAGAGAGGGAAAAAGGGATTGTGACCACACTACTACGGTATATCACATAAGGATCATTCAACAGAGAAGAGGTCTGGAAATCAGGAGATATGGTCCACAACTCTGTCAAGAGCTGTGTGGCCTGCAGAGAATTGATCAATATTCCCAGGTCTTGGCTTTCCATAAAATAGATTGAACAGTTAGTTCCCCTAAGCACATTCTAAACAATAAGAGTTATGTAAGGATTTACTGTTTATTGTATATGTGCACACACACACACACAATCAAGTAAGTCTGAGAATCTCTGGGTTATAAAATGTCAAACTAGTTTTGACACTAGGAAAATCTCAGGGCCTTTGATATGCTAATACATTGGAGATTCCAGCATACACATCTCCCAAGTGAAGAGTGTAGCATGCAGCAATTCCTCAGAAATTCATGTTTATAGACCACCTATGGATCTACTGCTCCACAGAGCACACGTTCAGAAACAATGGCCTAGAATATGTCTAATGCCTCTTTCAGCTTTTAAGTTCCTGAATAGGATTCCAAGGAAGATAGGTTGAAAGATCTAAATTTCACTTCAAAAAAAAATTCCTCATATCATATACAACACTGCTGTTTTTATAGAAGCTACTTAAATGGTACAATAAACCTACGAAGATAGACACTTTACACCTAGTTGCCCAAAATATGCAGTTGTCATCATTAAAACTTGTTGTTCAAGCAGAGCATATAATCCTGTAATACCCACTTGCAATATGAATCTGGAATGTTTTTGTATCTATTTTTCAGAAATTCATAGTGTTGGCCTAAGAATAAAGAGAGAAAAAAGTGAGCTGTATTATCTTCCTTATTCCTTAAAATATATTCATGTTCTTGACATCATAAAAATCCCCTGAAAAGATTAACATCTCTTGAGAAAACAAAGTTATAAGCATCTAATCCTGATTCTAAAAATATATGTAGCATGTAATAAACTTAAAAAGTCATATGTTTTGCTGCAAATTGTCCCTAAACTCATCAGTTGGCCTACCCCTGAGCATGTAAAATATGTACAATGAAAAGCCCAGATGTCTTTAATTTTCAATGAAAAAAAAGTGTTGTTCTAATTTTTTGCCACTTCTAACTTTTTTTTAACAATCTAATTTGTTACTTATCACCAAAGATCTTTTTATCCTGGAAATTTTTGGCATCTTTGCTTATTATAAAATGGCCTAGGAATACAGAGAAACCGTTTCTCATTAAACAGTCTACTTTTCAGGCAACATATATAAAAGTGGCAAAAGTACCCATGTATAGGGAGGGGAGAATACTAAGAGTCAAGGGCATCAGTTCAAATGTAAACAAACAAAAAAATCAGCTTTGTCATAATCAGGTCAGTATCATAACTGGGCTGACACTGAAAATATGATTTATCCAATGCCCAAGATACAGACACGGCATTTTTCTTGTAAATCAAGGTCTTACAAATTATATACAAATACGGCAGTTCACACATGCTTTAAAAATGTGTTCGGCATGGGAGGTTCAGTTACTTAGTGGTCACATCTACTTGAAGGATTCAGAAAGGTCCATGGAAAGAGTTAGAATTGGAAAACGTCTTGGATGATGAATAAGATTTTGACCAGCAAAAAAAATCCAAGACAAAGAGTCTCTGGATTTTTTTCCTCTCTAACTGACCCTTCACACAAAATCATCTTCTAGCTCTAATTATACAAATCTATTATTTCAAAACTTTTGAAAGGCTCCTTTATCTACAAAGCTAAGTACAAATTCCTTTACCTGCCCTCCAACCCTTGGTCATCGCTATAAGCTTTCTAGACTAATCTCTATAACTTCCTCATACATAGCATACAGGAAAACCAGTCTATTTGGTACTGACTGAACACACTCTATGATTTCTTCCTTGGTACCTTTGTACAAACCAGCTCTTCTTGTTGGATTTTCCACTCTGTTCTTTCTTCATGCCCTACTCCCATATCTTGCTGGTCAAAATCTTATTCATCATCCAAGACATTTTCCAGTTCTAACTCTTTCATGGACCTTTCTGAATCCCTCAAGTAGATGTGACCACTAAGTAACTGAACCAAGACCCTCTTCCCATGCTGAACACATTTTTGAAGCATGTGTGAACTGCCATATTTGTATGTAATTTATAAGACCTTGATATACAAGAAAAATGCCATGTCTGTATCTCAGCCATTGGAAAAATAATATTTTCAGAAATAAATTAATTTTCAGACTTTTAAGCACATAGACAAACACCTTAAATTATAAATAAAATAAATGGCTAAAAACACTGAACAAAACTATAAATAAAAAGAAATAAGTGACAGAAAAAAACATGAAATACTTTAAAGAAATTTGAATGTGTGAAAAGATCTATTTAGGTTAGAAGACAGCAAGTTACATTCATAACGATTGTAAATGGCATCCTTTTAAGGAGTTTCTCTAGTATGTTCAGAAACAAACATGTTTTTTAAAAATATTATTAAGTAACACCTTTCTCAAAAAGTACTCGAAGAACAACATAAGGGAAACATAAAAATATGCTCACATACACAGAGGCTAAATGAAAATTTCTGTCTTTGCCCTGAATACAGTAAGTTTTGTTGATCTACCTCTGACTTCCCTATCACCGCTATTTACACCTATACATAGAACCAACCTTCTCACCAAGAAGAAACACCAGTGTGAGAAAGCAGCCCATCCTCTAATCTGAAGTCAAGACATGCATCCCTGCATATGCACACTAGATCCGAGGGCCAGCTGTTCTCCCTTTCTTTTTCTGACCAACTGGATTCTCTACCACGCCTTTTTACTCAAACTTAGCACATTTATTCAATCCTACCTATGATAATTATCTGTGATGCCTTATGTCTGCATCTCCTGGAACTCTTATCTTCTGCCCTTCTCTCTTTCCCATCTAAGTTCAAGGTCCTGGTAAGAAGAGTAACCCTTCTTACCAGGACCTTTGCTAAGAAGGGGCTCAACTAACAGATATTTTGATGGCAATGTGCTACCAGGGGAAGAAGGTTTTCAAACTTTTCAAGAAACATACTCTATTTTCCATGCATTCATCTGTATTTCATTTAAACAAGAATCTACTTTTCTTAAAAGTATTATGCAGGACTTCTAGAAACATGGTGAAAACTAAGGTGGTGGTAGAGAGACAATGTATCAAGATAGAAGAGAGAAAGAGAAAGGAAATCCCACAGACAACATATACAACAAAACCAGGTGACAGCATATCCCCATGAATCCCCAGCTACATGCAGTGAGGACGCGCCATCAAGAGTGAAAAACTGGAAAGGTATTGGTGTTTGTATGGGATACAGCAGTGAAAAATAATGGGGACATTTGAGATGTGTAAAAGAAGAATTTAAAAATATGCAACAGGTGTTTACTGGAAAATATGGCAGGCTAATTTCAGCACAGAAGCTGATACTGAAAATGTTTAGTCAATCCAATAATAGTGAATACAATTAGCTCCTGGTAAGGTCTGAAGTGGGTGGGGCAGGATGTCACCTGTGATATTCAAAACTAAACAGCCAGAACTCCCTTCTAGGTCAGGCATCCACACTGAAAAGAAACTACTAGGAGTGGAGTCAAAATTTAACAAAAAATGGAAAACAAAGATGAAATAAAGAGCAGGTCCTGAAAAAAATAGGGAAGAGGAACAGACTCAGGAAATTTCAGAAATCAAGCTTCTATGAACAAACAGCAGAATATGGAGCTCTGTGAACTTAGAAAAACTACTCTGATGCAAGGCTCCTTCTGAAAATTCAGGAAAGTTAGCCAGGCATGGTGGCCCATCCTCTAATGTCAAGACATATACACCCTGTCATCCCAGTTACTCTGGAGGCTGAGGCAGGAGAATCACTTGAGCCCAGGAGTTCCAGGCTGCAATGAGCCATAATCATGCCACTGTACTCTAGCCTGGGTGACAGAGCAAGACTATCTCTCAAAAACTAAAAAAAGATTGGGAAAACAAATATCACATACAAATGAGTAATGTAAAATTAATGTGGTCAACTCTCAAGCAAAGTTACTGAAAACCAAAAAGAACAAGGAGCTGATTGATACTCCTACAGACAAAAAAAAAAAAAAAAAAAAAATCTGAAGGACATGTCCAAAGAACAGTTTGAAACTGTAACAATCTACATAAAAACAGGCTAAACAATATTAAGAGAATGAAAGGGTACAAGTCCAAATTAGAAAAACTCAAAAATGAAGTGATTACACTCAAAAAAAATTAATTAGAAACAGAAGAATAACTGTATCAGAAATAAAACTAATTTAAAAAGAACATGCCTTCATACATAGAAGGTGAAAAGGAGGAAACATTAAAAATGAAAAAGAAAGGAAGAAAGGAATAAAATTGATTCAAGAGAAAGGGACAAATATTGAAGACAGGTTAAAAAAAAAATTCCAACATATATATCAGTCCCTTAAGAAAACAAATACAAAGGAACAGAAAAAATACTAAAATATTTTTTAAAGTTTCTAAAATTAATAAAAGGAAGTTTCATATTAAATGAAACACCCATATCTGAGAATAGCAACCTCCAGAGTAACCAAAAGCAAGGAATAGCCTAGTAAAATTACTGAACATTAAAAGAAAATCCATTTGCAGCAAAGCAAAAACAGTCAGTGACTTACTTGGGAAAGAAAATGAGATTACAATCAGATTTTTCAAGAGCAACACCCCAGACAAAACGTATTTAAATATTCAAGGACAGATAATGTAAGACAAAGTTTTATATCCAGCAATGTTGATCTCCATATATAAAGGGCACCAAAAACAAACAACAATTAAAAAAACAAACAAACAAAAAAAAACACCTGCTGCCAACCTGCAAAAACATGGAATGGATTTTTTCTAGATAGGAGGAAATAAACAGATTAATCCTCCTACCATAAATGACAAAACTGAATCAAATATATAAGGTAACTATCTTCAGACATTAATCAACAGCACAAAACTAAAATCCTTAGGGGACAGAAACTCACAAAGTGAGCCCCAGAATTGACCTGGATCTTTGTTTAAGGACATTTCTCAATCCCCTATTGTGTTCAGTGAGCTGGAGTCCTAGCTAAGCACTGTGGTCCTGATGAGATTACAGTGCATGGATCAGAATTCAAAGTAGGTAAACTGGCTGGAATCCTTAAGGATAGGACACCAGAGAGAAGAGAGAGGCACAAAGAAGGTACCAGCATTCTAACCAGTGCAATAGGGCCAGACACAGAAGTTAAAAGCTTATAGATAGGAAATGAAGTTGTTAGAATGTCACGATTTGCAGATAACACTCAAGGATCCCCAAAACAATTAGATTTAGTAAGTTAATTTAGCAAAGTTGCATAATACAAGCTCAATATATGCAAATCAGTTACATGTTTCTAGACTAAAAACAGTATTTGGAAAATGTAATTCAAAAAAATACCACTTACAATAGCCTTGAATTTTTTTTTCTTTTTGGTACTTTAGGTTCTGGGGTACATGTGCAGATCATGCAGGATTGTTGTATAGTTACATACATGGCAAGGTGGTTTGCTGCCTCCTTTCCCCTGTCACCTATATCTGGCATTTCTCCCATGTTATTCCTCCCCAACCTCCCCACCTCCCCCCGCTGTCCCTCCTCTAGCCTCCAACCAACAGTGATGCTCCCCGCCCTGTGTCCATGTGTTCTCCTTGTTCAACATCCACCTATGAGTGAGAACATGTGGTGTTTGATTTTCTGTTTTTGTGTCAGTTTGTTGAGAATGACGGTTTCCAGATTCATCTATGTCCCTACAAAGGACACAAACTCATCATTTTTTTTTATGGCTGCATATTATTCCATGATGTATATGTGCCACATTTTCCTTGTCCAGTCTGCCATCAATGGGCATTTGGGTTGCTATTGCAAACAGTGCCACAATGAACATACATGTGCATGTGTCTTTATAATAGAATGATTTATGATCCTTTAGGTATATACCCAGTAATGGGATTGCTGGGTCAAATGGAATTTCTATTTCTAGATCCTTGAGGAATCGCCACACTGTCTTCCACAATGGTTGAACTAATTTACACTCCCACCAACAGTGTAAAAGTGTTCCTATTTCTCCACATCCTCTCCAGCATCTGTTGTCTCCAGGTGTTTTAATGATCGCCATTCTCACTGGCATGAGATGGTATCTCAGTGTGGTTTTGATTTGCATTTCTCTAATGACCAGTGATGATGAGCATTTTTTCATATGTTTCTTGGCCTCATATATGTCTTCTTTTGTAAAGTGTCTGTTCATATCCTTTGCCCACTTTTGAATGGGTTTGTTTCTTGTAAGTCTGTTTTAGTTCTTTGTAGATTCTTGATATTAACGCTTTGTCAGATGGGTAGATTGCAAAAATTTTTTTCCATGCTGTTGGTTGCCAGTTCACTCTAATGATTGTTTCCTTTGCTGTACAGAAGCTCTGGAGTTTAATTAGATCCCATTTGTCTATTTTGGCTTTTGTCGCCAGTGCTTTTGGTGTTTTAGTCATGAAGTCCTTGCCTATGCCTATGTCCTGAATGGTTTTGCTTAGGTTTTCTTCTAGGGTTTTTATGGTTAGGTCTTATGTTTAAATCTTTAATCCATCTGGAGTTAATTTTAGTATAAGGTTTCAGGAAGGGGTCCAGTTTCTGCTTTCTGCACATGGCTAGCCAGTTTTCCCAACACCATTTATTAAACAGGGAATGATTTCCCCATTGCTTTTGTCAGTTTTTTCAAAGATCAGATGGTTGTAGATGTGTGGCATTGCCTCCAAAGCCTCCGTTCTGTTCCATTGGTCTATATCTCTGTTTTGGTCCTAGTACCATGCTCTTTTGATTACTGTAACCTTGTAGTGTAGTTTGAAGTCAGGTAGCACGATGCCTCCAGCTTTGTTCTTTTTGCTTAGGTGTGTCTTGGCTATGTGGGCTCTCTTTTGGTTCCATGTAAAGTTTAAGGTGGTTTTATTCTAGTTCTGTGAAGGTCATTGGTAGCTAGATGGGGATAGCATTGAATCTATAAATTACTTTGGGCAATGTGGCCATTTTCACAATATTGATTCTTCCTAACCATGAGCATGTAATGTTTTTCCATCTGTTTGTGTGCTCTCTTATTTTCTTGAGCAATGGTTTGTAGTTCTTGAAAAGGTCCTTTACATCCTTTGTTAGTTATATTCCTAGGTATTTTATTCTCTTTGTAGCATTGTGAATGGGATTTTGCTTTTGATTTGGTTCTCTGTTAGTCTGTGATTGGTATATATGAATGCTTGTGATTTCTGCACATTGATTTTTTATCCTGAGACTTTACTGAAGTTGCTTATCAGTTTCAGGAGATTTTGGGCTGAGACAATGGGGTCTTGTAATTATACAATTATGTCATCTGCAAATAAAGACAATTTGACTTCCTCCTTTCCTAATTGAATACCCTTTCTTTCTTTTTCTTGCCTGACTGCTCTGGCTAGAACTTCCAATACTATATCGAATAGGAGTGGTAAGAGAGGGCATCCTTGTCTAGTGACAGATTTCAAATGGAATGTTTCTAGTTTTTGCCCATTCAGTATGATATTGGCTGTGGGTTTGTAGTAAATAGCTTTTATTATTTTGAGATATGTTCCATCGATACCTCGTTTCTTGACAGTTTTTAGCATAAAGGGCTTTTGAATTTTGTCGAAGGCCTTCTCTGCATCTATTGAGATAATCATGTGGTTTTTGTCTTTGGTTCTGTTTACAGACTTGCGTATGTTGAACCAGCCTTGCATCCCCTGGATGAAGCCTACTTGATTGTGATGGGTAAACTTTTTGATGTGCTGTTACAATTGGTTTTCCAGTATTTTATTGAAGACTTTTGCATCGATATTAATTATGGAAATTCGCCTGAAGTTTTCTTTTTTTGTTGAGTCTCTGCCGGGTTTTGGTTTCAGGATGATGTTGGTCTCATAAAATGATTTGGGAAGGATTCCCACTTTTTGTATTGTTTGGAACAGTTTCAGAAGGAGTGGTACCAGCTCCTCTTTTTACGTCTGGTAGAATTCGGCTGTGAACCCGATGGGCCCCTGACTTTTTTTGGTTGGTAGGAATGGCTTTGAAATTTAACAAAAGATATCCAAGTTATGTATACTGAATACTACAAAACAATGCAAAGAGAAATTAAAGATCTACATTTTTATAAAGATATATCATATTCATAAATTGGAAGACCCAAAATTGTTAAAATTTCCTTTTTATAAATTAATAAACTGATTATAAACCTTATATGGAAATGCAAAGAAACTAGATTAGTCAAAATTGTCTTGAAAAAGGAAGAACAAAGTTGGATAACTTAACCTGTTTTCAATACTTATTACAAAGTTATATTAAGTCAATATAGTATTAGAATAAAAATAAACATATAAATAGAATGAAATAGACTCCAGAAAATACCCATAATTTATTTTTTACAAAGGCTAATGTAATTCAATGGGAGATTGGATCATCTTTTCACTAAATGTTTCTGTAAAAACTGTGTATCAATCTGGACAAAAAATAAACCTTGATCTCTACTTTACATCTTATACAAAAGTTAATTCAAAATGGATGACAACCCTAAACCTAAAATCTAAAACTATATAGCTTCTGGAAAAAGCACAGGAGAAAGTCCTGAAAATCCTCACCATTTTGGGAGAATGCAAAGATTTCTCAGTATACACGCAATTTAAAAAAAAAAAAAAAACCAGTACCCATAAAAGAGAAAAAAGCAAACAAATATATTTGATGAAGAACTTGTGTCTGGAATACAGAAAGAATCCTTACAACTTAGGAATGAAAAGATAAGAATTAAATTTAAAACTTCTGTAAAATTCTTACAAAGGAGCTGTATGAACTACAAATACTCTACAAAGATGCTCAACTGTATTAATCAGGAAAATGCCAACTAAAACCATAATGAGAAATGACTACACATGCATTAGATTGACGAAAATTTTAAAGACAGACCATACAAAGTATTAAGAAGGATGTGGAGCCCCTAGACTTTTATACATTTCTGATTGGAGATAAAGTAGTGTAATGCCTTTGAAAATTACTCTGGTATTTTCTTACAAAGTTAAATATACAGTTACCATATGACCCAGAAATTCTATTCCTAGGTATTTACCCAAGCAAAATGAAAATATATGGCAACCAGAATATTGTACACTGAAGTTAACAGCAGTGTTACTGCTAAAACCCCAGAAACAGCCAAAATCGAGAAAAACAAATACCTATCAAAAGATGAATGCAAGGCGTGCTCGCTTATGCCTATAATCCCAGGACTTTGTGAGGCCAAGGTGGGCAGATCACCTGAGGTTGGGAGTTCGAGACCAACCTGACCAACATGAAGAAACCCTGTCTTTACTAAAAATACAAAATTAGCCGGGTGTGGTGGTGCGTGCCTGTAATTCCAGCTATTTGGTAGGCTGAGGCAGGAGAATCGCTTGAACTCAGGAGGCGGAGGTTGCAATGAGCCAAGATCATACCATTGCACTCTAGCCTGGGCAATAAGAGCAAAACTCTGTCTCAAAAAAAAAAAAAAAGATGAATAGATCAACAAATTGTAATATATGCCTACAATAGAATGCTACACATCAATGTTCACACACACAACATTAAAAAGTGCTATCCTACACCAAAGAAGCCAGAACCAAATGAGTACATGCCATGTGATTCCATGTACATAAAAGTCTAGAAGAGGTTAATCTAGAGTGACACAGCAGATCATTTGCTTGGAATGAAGATGGGTAACTGACTAGGAAGGTGGACAAGGGAATATATTTTGATGATGGAATTGTCATGTATCTTGACAGGATATCTGATACAAAGATAAATACACTTAACAAATCTCATCCAAAAGTATACTTAAAATGGATGCCTTTTATGATAGATATGTGTATTATACCCGAGCAAAGTTGATTTAAAAGTATACTAAGAGAAGCTGACAAAAAAAGTAGTACATACTATATTATTTATAAGAGTCCCAGAGATGGTAAAGCTAATTTATAGTGGCAGAAATCTTACCAATGGTTATTTGGGGGAGAATAAAGGAGGAATTAACTTGAAGGGGCACTTGAGAAGTTTCTAGGGTGACATAAATGTTCTACTCATAATTTGGGTGGTGATGATACAATATATACATTTGTCAAAATCTACTAAAGTGAATTCTGAATGTCTGCATTTTAAATAAAGTATACGTCAGAAAAAGATGATTTTTAAAAAGCATTAGGAACTATTGCTCCCATGAGTCCATTCTGAAGAATGTAATAGACAACATGCTTCACATAACCAAAACCTCCAAAGTGCACTCTACAATATGCCAGGAATCTCCACCCTCCCCACCCCCAACTCTGGCTACAGACTGGTACCAACATGGGTCAGTGGCTACTATATTAGACAGCACAGTTAAAGAACATTTCCATCACTGCAGAAAGTTCCATTAGACAATGCTGGTCTAAAGAAATGTTGAAATAAAAATCTGTGGTGAGCATTAAAAATATATTTATTGGTAGAACTAAGAGTGAGATAAAGAAGGGAATATAGTAATTACTACGTATTTAGTCACTGTCATTACAGTTCACTGAATATGCAGATTATATATGCAACATTTTTAACAATTCTATATGATTAAATAATATGCTGAGTAAAAGAAGCTGACAAAGAAAGCAGTACATGCTATATTACTTATCTGATGCTGTTATATTGGGGTGATAGTATTAGTATTATTCCTGAGACTGTTGTTGTATAATAAAGGATACGAAAGAATGTAACTGACTAACTGTGGAACCATCTGATGTGATTATCCCCTATGTTCCTGATAACCAGAAAGGAAAGAAATAGTCACAATACAGACAAGACCAAATAAAAAGATCCATAGTCCTGAATAAGAATCAAAAATAACAAAATGAACTCATATTCCCCATTCAGGAGGCTTAGAAACAATGACCAACCCAATAGCAGTAGGCGTTGCTAACTCTCAGATTTGGATCTTAAAATACCATTTTTCACTAAAAGAAACCATGACTTCTGAGGAAATGTCTGATTCCAGGACTGGGGCAAGAATTATACAAGATGAGCCTGAAATATGTTGTCAGACCAGCACTGAGAAACTTATCACACAGGCCAGGTGCAGTGGATCATGCCTGTAATCCCAGCACTTTGAGAGGCCAAGGCGGGAGGATCACCTGAGGTTAAGAGTTTGAGACCAGCCTGGCTAACATGGTGAAAACCTGTCTCTACTAAAAATACAAAAAAACCACTGGGCATGGTGGTGTGTGCCTGTAATCCCAGCTGCTTGGGAAGCTGAGGCAAGAGAATGGCTTGAATCCAGAAGGTGGAGGCTGCAGTGAGCCGAGTTCACACCACTGAGCTATAGTCTGGGTGACAGAGGGAGACTCTGTCTCAAGAAAAAGAAAAAAAACTTATCAGGAGCTACTAAGAGCATGTAAGATTAGTGAGTCACTCCCTGGCCAATTTGAACTTTCAACACTGTGATAATTAAAATGGATTGAAAACCATCAAAATACATTTAAATCCATTAGTTTAAATCTCTGCACGTAGGTACTTGTGTGTGATCTATTGGCTGTGAGCCCTATTCTGATGCTGTGTTTTCATCAGAGCCTGTGCTTAAGATGATGATTTCCCCTGGGCATCTTGTTAAGAGAGAGATTCTGATTCAGAAGGTCTCAGGTGGAGTCTGAGAATCTGCATTTGCAACTATCTCCCAGGTGTCACTCTAAGCTGCATCCACGAACTACAATTTTAGTATCAAAGTGCTACCTCTGAACACATGACCTACATAAACAGATAGGAAGGAGGAAGGCAGGTAAAAGACAGGACTGAACGTTCTAATTCTAGTCTTTTCATTTTTTGTTTTTTTATTGCATTTTAGGTTTTGGGGTACATGTGAAAAACATGCAAGATTGTTGCATAGGTGCATACGTGGCAGTGTGATTTGCTGCCTTCCTCCCCTTCACCTTTATCTGGCATTTCTCCCCATGCTATCTCTCCTCAATTCCCCACCCCCCACTGTCCCCCCACTCCCCCCAACAGACCCCAGTGTATAGTGCTCCCCTCCCTGTGTCCATGTGTTCCCATTGTTCGATACCCATCTATGAGTGAGAACATGCGATGTTTGATTTTGTGTTCTTGTGTCAGTTTGCTGAGAATGATGGTTTCCAGGTTTGTCCATGTCCCTACAAAGGACGCAAACTCATTGTTTTTGATGGCTGCATAATATTCCATGGTGTATATGTGCCACATTTTTCCTGTCCAGTTCATCATCGATGGGCATTTGGGTTGGTTCCAGGTCTTTGCTATTGTAAACTGTGCTGCAATGAACATTCATGTGCATGTGTCCTTATAGTAGAATGATTTATAATCCTTTGGATATATATCCAGTAATGGGATTGCTGGGTCAAATGGAATTTCTATTTCTAGGTCCTTGAGGAATCACCACACTGTCTTCCACAATGGTTGAACTAATTGACACTCCCACCAACAGTGTAAAAGTGTTCCTATTTCTCCACATCCTCTCCAGCATCTGTTGTCTCCAGATTTTTTAATGATCGCCATTCTAACTGGCGTGAGATGGTATCTCAATGTAGTTTTGATTTGCATTTCTCTAATGACCAGTGATGATGAGCATTTTTTCATATGCTTGTTGGCCTCATGTATGTCTTCTTTTGTAAAGTATCTGTTCATATCCTCCGCCCATTTTTGAATGGGCTTGTTTTTTTCTTGTAAATCTGTTTTAGTTCATTGTAAATTCTGGATATCAGCCCTTTGTCAGATGGGTAGGCTGCAAAATTTTTTTCCCATTCTGTGGGTTGCCGATTCACTCTACTGACTGTTTCTTTTGCCGTGCAGAAGCTGTGGAGTTTGATTAGGTCCCATTTGTCTATTTTGGCTTTTGTTCCCAATGCTTTTGGTGTTTTAGTCATAAAGTCCTTGCCTACACCTATGTCCTGAATGGTTTTGCCTAGATTTCCTTCTAGGGTGTTTATGGTGTTAGGTCTTATGTTTAAGTCTTTAATCCATCTGGAGTCAATTTTAGTGTAAGGTGTCAGGAAGGGGTCCAGTTTCTGCTTTCTGCATATGGCTAGCCAGTTTTCCCAACACCACTTATTGAACAGGGAATCCTTTCCCCATTGCTTGTTTTTATGAGGTTTGTCAAAGATCGGGTGGTTGTAGATATGTTGTGTTGCCTCCGACGCCTCTGTTCTGTTCCATTGGTCTATATCTCTGTTTTGGTACCAGTACCATGATGTTTTGATTACTGTAGCCTTGTAGTATAGTTTCATGTCTGGTAGTGTGATGCCTACTGCTTTGTTCTTTTTGCTTAGAATTGACTTGGCTATGCGGGCTCTCTTTTGGTTCCATATGAAGTTTAAGGTGGTTTTTTCCAGTTCTGTGAAGAAGGTAGCTTGATGGGTATAGCGTTGAATCTGTAAATTACTTTGGGCAATATGGCCATTTTCACGATATTGATTCTTCCTAACCATGAACATGGAATGTTTCTCCATCTGTTTGTGCCCTCTCTTATTTCATTGAGCAGTGGTTTGTAGTTCTCCTTGAAGAGGTCCTTTACGTTCCTTGTTAGTTGTATTCCTAGGTATTTTATTCTCTTTGTAGCAATTGTGAATCGCAGTTCGTTCTTGATTTGGCTCTCTTTAAGTCTGTTATTGGTGTATAGGAATGCTTGTGACTTTTGCACATTGATTTTTTATCCTGAGACTTTGCTGAAGTTGCTTATCAGTTTCAGGAGATTTTGGGCTGAGATGATGGGGTCTTCTAGATATACAATCATGTCATCTGCAAATAGAGACAATTTGACTTCCTCCTTTCCTAATCGAATACCCTTTATTTCTTCTTCTTGCCTGATTGCTCTGGCTAGAACTTCCAGTACTGTATTGAATAGGAGTGGTGAGAGAGGGCATCCTTGTCTAGTGCCAGATTTCAAAGGGAATGCTTCCAGTTTTTGCCCATTCAGTATGATATTGGCTGTCGGTTTGTCATAAACAGCTTTTATTATTTTGAGATACGTTCCGTCGATACCTAGTTTATTGAGAGTTTTTAGCATAAAGGGTTGAATTTTGTCGAAGGCCTTCTCTGCATCAATTGAGATAATCATGTGGTTTTTGTCTTTGGTTCTGTTTATGTGGTGAATTACATTTATAGACTTGCATATATTGAACCAGCCTTGCATCCCCGGGATGAATCCTACTTGATCATGGTGGATAAGCTTTTTGATGTGCTGTTGTAATCAGCTTGCCAGTATTTTATTGAAGATTTTTGCATCTATGTTCATCATGGATATTGGCCTGTAGTTTTCTTTTCTTGTTGAGTCTCTGCCGGGTTTTGGTATCAGGATGATGTTGGTCTCATAAAATGATTTGGGAAGGATTCTCTCTTTTTGGATTGTTTAGAATAGTTTCAGAAGGAATGGTACCAGCTCCTCTTTGTATGTCTGGTAGAATTCGGCTGTGAACCCATCTGGACCTGGGCTTTTTTTGGGTGGTAGGCTCTTAGTTGCTGCCTCAACTTCAGACCTTGTTATTGGTCTATTCAGGGTTTCGACTTCTTCCTGGTTTAGGCTTGGGAGGAGGCAACTGTCCAGGAATTTATCCATTTCTTCCACGTTTTCTAGTTTATGTGCATAGAGTTCTTTGTAATAATCTCTGATGATGGTTTGAATTTCTGTGGCATCTGTGGTGATATCCCCTTTATCATTTTTTATTGCATCTATTTGATTATTCTCTCTTTTCTTTTTTATTAGTCTGGCTAGTGGTCTGTCTATTTTGTTGATCTTTTCAAAAAACCAGCTCCCGGATTTATTGATTTTTTGTAGGGTTTTTTTGGTGTCTCTACCTCCTTCAATTCTGCTTCAATCTTAGTTATTTCTTGTCTTCTGCTAGGTTTTGAGATTTTTTGATCTTGCTCCTCTAGCTCTTTCAATTTTGATGATAGGGTGTCAATTTTAGATCTCTCCTTGCTTCTCATGTGGGGACTTATTGCTGTATATTTTCCTCTAGAGACTGCTTTAAATGTGTTCCAGAGATTCTGGTATGTGGTGTCTTCGTTCTCGTTGGTTTCGAAGAACATCTTTATTTCTGCCTTCATTTCATTGTTTATCCAGTCAACATTCAGGAGAAAGTTGTTCATTTTCCATGAAGCTGTGCGGTTCTGAGATAGTTTCTGAGTTCTGAGTTCTAACTTGATTGCGCTGTGGTCTGAGAAACTGTTATGGTTTCCGTTCTTTTACATTTGCTGAGGAGTGATTTACTTACAACTATGTGGTCAATTTTAGAGTAGGTGTGATGTGGTGCTGAGAAGAAAGCATATTCTGTGAATTTGGGGTGGAGAGTTCTGTAAATGTCTATTAGGTTTGCTTGTTCCAGGTCTGAGTTCAAGTCCTGGATATCCTTGTTAATTTTCTGTCTTGTTAATCTGTCTAATATTGACAATGGTGTGTTGAAGTCTCCCACTATTATTGTGTGGGAGTCTAGGTCTCTTTGTAAGTCATTAAGAACTTGCCTTATGTATCTGGGTGCTCCTGTATTAGGTGCATATATATTTAGGATCGTTAGCTCTTCTTGTTGCATTGATCCTTTTACCATTATGCAATGTCCTTCTTTGTCTCTTTTGATCTTCGTTGCTTTAAAGTCTATTTTATCAGAGATGAGAATTGCAACTCCTGCTTTTGTTTGCTCTCCATTTGCTTGGTAAATCTTCCTCCATCCCTTTATTGTGAGCCTTTGTGTATCCCTGCATGTGAGATGGGTTTCCTGGATACAGCACACTGATAGGTTTTGACTTTTTGTCCAATTTGCCAGTCTGTGTCTTTTGATTGGGGCATTTAGTCCGTTTACATTTAGGGTTAATATTGTTATGTGTGAATTTGATCCTGTCATTTTGATGCTAGCTGGCTGTTTTGCCCATTGGTTGATGCAGATTCTTCATTGTGTTGATGCTCTTTACCATTTCGTGCATTTTTGGAGTGGCTGGTGCTGGTTGTTCTTTTCTATGTGTAGTGCCTCCTTCAGGAGCTCTTGTAAAGCCGGTCTGGTGGTCATGAAATCTCTGAGTACTTGCTTATTCACAAAGGATTTTATTTTTCGTTCACTTATGAAGCTTAGTTTGGCTGGATATGAAATTCTGGGTTGAAAGTTCTTTTCTTTAAGGATGTTGAATATTGGCCCCCACTCTCTTCTGGCTTGTAGGGTTTCTGCTGAGAGATCTGCTGTGAGTCTGATGGGCTTCCCTTTGTGGGTAACCCGACCTTTCTCTCTGGCTGCCCTTAGTATTTTCTCCTTCATTTCAACCCCAGTGAATCTGACGATTATGTGCCTTGGGGTTGCTCTTCTAGAGGAATATCTTTGTGGTGTTCTCTGTATTTCCTGGACTTGAATATTGGCCTGCCTTGCTAGGTTGGGGAAGTTTTCCTGGATAACATCCTGAAGAGTATTTTCCAGCTAGGATGCATTCTCTTCGTCACATTCAGGTACACCTATCAAACGTAGATTAGGTCTTTTTACATAGTCCCATATTTCTTGTTGACTTTGTTCATTCCTTTTTACCCTGTTTTCTCTAATCTTGCCTTCTCGTTTTATTTCATTGAGTTGATCTTTGACCTCTGATATCCTTTCTTCTGCTTGGTTAATTCAGCTGCTGAAACTTGTGCATGCTTCTCAAAGTTCTTGTGTTGTGTTTTTCAGCTCCATCAATTCACTCATATTCCTCTCTAAGTTGTCCATTCTCGTTAGCATTTCGTCGAGTCTATTTTCAAGGTTCTTAGTTTCTTTGCATTGGGTTAGAACATTTTCTTTTAGCTCACGGAAGTTTCTTATTATCCACTTTCTGAAAGCTGATCCTGTCATTTCATCACACTCATTCTCCATCCAGTCTTGTTCCCTTGCTGGTGAGGAGTTGTGATCTCTTGTAGGAGGAGAGGTGTTCTGGTTTCGGGTGTTTTCACCCTTTTTGCGCTGGTTTCTTCCCATCTTTGTGGATTTATCCACCTGTCGACTTTGTAGTTGCTGTCTTTCTGATTTTGGTAATTTTAAGTCTGCAGCAGCAGAACTCATAAACCCCCTTTTCTTCCCCCCAGGTGTCCTTTCCCAGGGAGTTAGGGCTTTATGATTTTCCGCTGTGCTGCTGTCATTTTCCCTGCCCACAAGGTTGCAACCTAAGTCACACTCAGCCTGCAGAGGCTTCGCTGAGCTGCTGTGGGCTCCGCCCAGCTTCTGTGTGAACTTCCCTGCAGTCCTGTTTATGTGGGTGTAATTAGAACTGCTTCCACTATGTTGGCCCGCCCCTGTAGTGATGGAGTCTCTGTAGTGGCAGGTTGCCTTGGTTATGGCAGATTGCCCTGGGAACTGCAGGGTGCCTCTGTAATGGAGGACGCCCCTCCTCCACAGAGCTGGACTGTCCCGGGTTCAGTTGTGTTTGCCGTGGTGCTTTTTTTGCCCGGGAATCTCCTGGCTTGGCTCCCTGTTTCAGCTCCCCCGGCTGGCTAAGAGGGGACACCTTGTCTGCTCCACCCCGGGGGCCGCTGCATCAGCTGAAGCTGCAGCTCTGAGGTTCGTGGCGCTTTCTTGCCTGGGAATCTCCTGGCCTGGCTCCCCGTTTCAGCTCCCCTTGCCAGCCTAGAGGGGACTCAGTCTCGCTCACTCTGCACAGCTAGCCACTGCGCCAGGGCGCCGGCCAAGTGGCCTCGCCAGTCAAACCAGCGGCGCTGGCGACCCATGGGGCTCCTCCGCCTGTGAATCTCCTGGTCTGTGGGCAGTAATAATCCGTCTGGAAATGCGGCGTCCACTCACCCTCTGCGCTTTCTCTCAGAGCTGCGATCCCGAGTTCTTCCTAAATGGCCATCTTGTACCCTCTAGTCTTTTCATTTTTGAGAGGCAACTCTGATTATGCTTATGTTTAGGTGGTATTTGGCTGAATTTGATGAAACAAGGCAGAGTCATCTTTAAGAAAATCAGAAAGTATTTGGAAGACAAAACCACTGCACAGATGCCACATACAAATGTCCTGTACACACAAAGGATGACAGATCTAAATGAGTAAGTGAAGATTGAATGGGTGAAGGAGAAAGGAAGAGGGCAGAGAACTGTAATACACATAACTGAGAAGTTCACACAGTGTTAGTATATATGGTGTATGATCAGGACATAGAGATAGAGGCAGGTAAAGCCAACTAGTTTTAGCCTGTTGGTGACCAGCCACAGAGCAGGTACAGAAAGGAGATTTCTTCGTCCTGGGTCTTAGTCTCTTCATCTATAAAATTGAGATAAATTCTTGAAAGGGTTTGAAAGAATGCATTAAAATTTTAACATCATGGTGAGTGGCATTTAACAGGCAACCAATAATTGGTAGCTATTACTCAAAGGTTTTCTAATCTCCAGTTTCTAGCCTCTGAAATCTCCCCATCCAAAACTACACTCTCATTTGTGTCCTAGTGTCTGACAAAATGAAGTGATGCATCAACTCCCAAACCTGGAAATCCGCCTGGGAGCCTCTTACTTTCCAACTACCAGACATGACTTACAATGACTTACCTCTTTTCCTTTCCTCTTAGAGTTGCCCTATTGTACAATAACCCTCTCATATTTCTCTCACTAGTGAGATTGTCTTCATCCAGCTCCACTTTCCCTCCCTAAAGCTTGGTTCAAATACCAGCTTCTCCAAGAAGCTCTGTGTGATCTCTTCCTCACTGAAAAGTGATTTCCTTCTCTTCCAACACCAAAGTTCAAATACCATGCTCTTCACAAAATCTTTTGAAACCATTCCCAGGGATGGCTAAAAACTTTAGGAGAGCCTGTTTCTTGGTTCCTAAAGAATTTTCCTGGATTTTTATTGTTATTATTTGTTATTATGTAACTCTAAGTGATAATATTTATATTTTTCTTAATAACCTCTTAGCTCACCAAGATGGGAAATAGAAGCTTAGAAAAACGGGGATAGCCCTAATATAAATTTCATAAACCTGTAAGAATAGTTGAAATGAATTAATTTTGAAGACTCTTTCCAATGCTGCCTTGTGACATCTGAATTTGTTAACTTTCAACTACAGAGTGGGATGAACACACAGCATATATTCTATTCTAAACTACCTGCATTTAAAAAAACTTAAATAAGGTATCCATTAGTCAACTAGTTCAACTTGCCAAGAGCTAACTGAATGAGATAAAGAAAATATAGGGCTAAGAATTCAAATAAAAATTTCTGATTTTTTTTTATCTGTTCCTTTGAAAACTACTGCAGATTTTTTTTTCTTTACTATCTTTCCTCTAAACAGTATTTCTTCTATTTCTTCCCTGGCATTTGCCAAGAAAAATCCATTACAGGAACTTATTTTCTGTACGTGTCAGCTGCTACCTATGCAGTTCCATTATGAATGGCCATTAGCTGCCAATCTCAGCATTATTACCATGAGGCCTCCATAAACCCTGTCCTATTGGTCAGTCTTAAAAAATGGCACAGCTGCAAAACAATGTCAGTTATGATTCAGCCCCAATTTTCCCTGTCAACAGCCTTGTTCCAACTTCCCAGATATTCCTACTTGTTGCCAAGTCCATTTTGTAAATGAAATCTGCCTTTTGAAAATCACCATATGAATATGTCAACAGGTCATGAAATATTTTCATTACAAATATTAAAGAAAAACTTAGCTCTAAAGAAACAGTTTGGAAATGTCTATTTCATTAAGTGCAAGTGTGAAATCTTGATGGAAAACATTTATTTTGGCAACTTTCTATTATGTTGGTGGCCCCAATGTATCCTGACCAGACTATCTTTGTGGGAGGTGAAACTCGGCTATTCTGGAGCAAATGAAAAATTCTATACTAGCAGCTTTTGGACCACAAGTATTGGGGAAAGACTGGGAAAATCCAAAGTGCAAATGCCAGGCACAAGAGTTTATTCCAAAAGCTCCTGTATCATTAGAGTCATTTATCAATTATCCACATCAAGAACAAAAGTGGTGCTATGGACAAAAGACAGAAGATAATACCCCAAATAATTCATATTTGACTTTGGAACAAATACATGTATATGTGTACACACATTTTCCTCATTCAGTTATATTGCTGAAGTCATTTTTTCTGCCTGATAACATTCTACTCACCTTTATGACCCAATAAAAATGTCAATTCCTTTGTGAAGCCTTCCTTGCCTTCCCAAAGAGATAATCTCTAACTCTCCTGTGCTCTCACAGCCCTGGATACCTGCATGTCTTATAGCTTTTGTCATGTTGAGCTACAATTGTCTCTTTATGTGTCTGTCTTCCCCAACTGTCTTGAGAGATCCATGACCTAAAGTCAATGTCTTATTTATTTCGTTGTCCCCAGAGCCAAGCCCCAAGTATAGACAATGCAAAGCAAACATTTTTAGAATGATTACTTTTCCAGGTAATCCCAAGCTGGTGGGGGACGAAGTATCCCAGATGTATCTACAGATGAACAAAAATATCAGATGAAATAGTAAATTAGAATTAGAAACTGACACAGACCATTCCCAAAGAATGTAAACAAGAGAGAAGTTCATGAGATTCCTTAAAATAAAAAGCTTGTCTTGGACCTTTGTGATTTCCTTGCAGCCTCTCTACCATTCACTGGTCATACCACTCATTCATGCACAATACCCATGCTGCTCTGTTTTCTCATCCATCATTTTAGGCACAAAGACTCTCTTGCTACTAGATGGACAGGACCATGCCTTAATAATTATAATGCTCCTCTTCTTTTTTAAAGCACACTCTGTTCTTACCAATTACTCATAGCCAAATTGTTCTGTAAGCTCATTGTGATGGCTGTCCCCATTTACATGTGAGAAAACTGAGAATCCAAAAAAAGTAAGTGATGTGGACAAGGACACACAGCTAATAGAAGTAAAAACTGGCATCAGGACCCAAATATCACTAACCGTAATGTCTTAGTGTCCTAGACACTGTGTGATGATGCTAAGCTTATTCTCCATAGTACAAGGAAGGTCCTGATTACAGAGAGAAAACCCCAAGATGAGGGAAATTAAATGGCACATTCAGAGATCTGAGAGGGGCACAGCCAGAGGCCAGGGTGAAATCCAAGGCTCTACACAGGTTTATTAATTCAAAACCTTGCCTCCTTGATGTTCCTTTTTAATAAAATATGAATGATAATTTGTTATTATGACACTTCAACAAGACCTTTTCCAAAAAATAACACTAAAAAAAATAAGTAAGATATCATATAAACTTTATGTAAGCAACCTTGCTTAAAGTGAAAAATTCTGTCAGTGACACCAAGAACAAAAAACAAAAAACAGTACCACGGGGCTAATGGTTGACAACCAATTTATATCCAATAATTGGCTGATTTGATGTTAGTTATACACACACACACACATGCCACTTATTTAACTGAAGATGCTTTCAAATTGGAAAGAAAAGCTTAATGGAGAAGGTACCATTGAGCAGAACCTGGAAAAGCAGGTGAGAGAGAATGGACATGAAGGGCGTTCCAGGCAGCCCAGAATAAGAAGTGTCATGTGGTTATGAAGGACAACAACAAAACCATCAGAAAACAGCAAGAAAAACCCCAGGGGGAGGAAGGAGAGAAGGCAGAGATAAAGTTGGGAAGGGTCTCAAATGTTAAGCAAGAGTGAGATTGATTTTACAAGTTACTTTTATTGTGTTTAAAGATACATCAAATGCATCATTTTAAACCATTTTTAAGTGTACAGTTCTCTGGTATTAAGTACATTCATACTGTTGTAACCATCACCACCATGCAGCTCCAGAACTTTTTCATATTTCCCAATTGAAATTCTGTACCTATTAAATGCTAACTCCCTATTTCCCATCTCCTCCAAGCCTCTGGCAACCACCACTCTATTTTCTGTCTCTGAATTTTACTATTCTGAGTACCTCATAGAAATGGAAACATACAGTACTTACCCTTCCGTGACTGAATTTTTTATCTTAGCATAATGTCCTCAAGGTTCATCCAGGTTGCAGCATGAGTCAGAATTTCCTTTGTAAGGCTGAATAATATTCTATTGAGTGTAAATTCTGTATTTTGTTTATTCATTAATCTATCCGTGGACATGAAAGCAAAACATGCTTTCATGTTTTGGCCATTGTGAATAATGCTGCCAGGAACATTCATTTACAAATATCTATTTGAGTCCCTGCTTCCAATTCTTTTGAGTTTATACCTAGGAGTAGAATCCTGGATCACAGGGCAATTCTATATTTAATTTTTTGAGGAAGTGCCATACATTTCTTTTTGCAAGGGAGCTGCAACTTTTTATATTTCCCACCAGCAATTTCCTCACATTCTTGCCAATACTTATTTTCTTTTTCTTTGTCATAATAAACATCCCATGGTTGTGTAAACAGGTAATTTTTAATGAGCAAGCATTTAAACTGAAGGTGTAAGTGCTAACAAAAGCTAAAACACTGTAACAACTTAATTGTATTTTACCAAACATTATAAATAATAATTACCAACCTTAACCTAAATTATAGTAGTAAGAAAAGTCTAACTTGATCTCTACTCTCTTAATAGATCTACCCTTTTAACAGATTTTTAAGGGCAGCACTCAATATGGTTAACTACAAGCAGGATGTTATACAGCAGATCTTTAGAGCTTATCACCTTGAGTGATTAAAATTGTATACTATTAATGAGCAATTCCCAATTTCCCCTCCCTCTATGCCCTGAAAACCATCATTACACTCGCTGCTTGTGTGAGTTTGACTATTTTACAAGTGAAATCACGTCATGTTTGTCACTCTGTGACTGGCTTATTTCATAGCATAATGTTCTCAAGGTTTTTTTTTTTTTTTTTCAGACAGAGGTTTGCTCTTGTAGCCCAGGCTACGTGCAATGGCGTGACCCTGGCTCACAGCAACTTCTGCCTCTTGGGTTCATCTTCCACTCTTCAGAGGATAAATAATATTTCATCGTGTATATATACCACATTTTATTTACCTATTCATCTATTGATAGACATTTAGGTTGTTTACATATCTTGTCTATTGTAAATAATCCTGCAATGAACATGGGGATACCAACGTCTCCTTGAGATCCTGATTTCAAATCTTTCAGATCAGTACCCAAAAGTAGGATTGCTAGATCATATGGGAGCTCCATGTTTAATTTTTTGAGGAATCACCTTTCTGTTTTTCACAGTGGCTGCTCCATTTTGCATTCCTACCAACACTGTACTAAGGTTCCAATTTCTCCACAAACTTACCAACGTTGTTGTCTTTCATTTTTTTGATAGTAGCCATCCTAAATAGATATGAGGTCATATCTCACTGTGGATTGTGGTGTTCATTTTTATGTCCTTGATGTTTACTGATATTGAGCATCTTTACATATACCTGTTATTTGTATGTATTCTTTGAAGAAATGTCTATTCAAGTCCCTGTCTTATTTTTAATTGGGTTATTAGTTTTTTTGCTATTGAGTTGTAGGAGTTTGACTCTTCATTGAGTATATAATTTGTAAATGTTTTCTACCATTCCTAAGTTGCACTTTCTCTATGTTGTTTCCTTTGCTGTGCAAAAGCTCTTCAGTGTGATGGGTGTGACTTGTCTAATTTTGCTTTTGCTGCTTATGCATTTAGTGTCTTATCCATGAAGTTACTGCCAAAACAAATGTTATGAAAATTTTCCTCTATGTTTTCTTCTACAAATTACTCAGATTCCAGCCTTACATTTAAGTATTTAATCTATTTAAAATTTATTTTTGTGCGTGAATTAAGATAGGGGTACAATTTCATTTTTTTGCATGTAAATATCCACTTTTTCCAATGTTATGTGTTAAAGAGACTATCCTTTCCCCATTGAGTGGTTTTGGCACTCTTATCAAAGATCAGCTGACCGTGTATGTGTGTATTTCTAGGCTCTCTATTCTGTTCCATTGGTCTATATGTCTGTACTTAAGCAAGTACATACAGTTTTAACTACTATAGCTTTGTAATATATCTGGAGATCACAAAGTGTGGTGCCTCCAGGGCTGATTGGTTTAATGTACGTTAAAGGGCCCAAAGACATCAAGTGTGAATGAACTGTTGCTTATTGAAATCCCTGAGATGGACAAATGCCTTCTATTTCATCCCAAAGGACAGATAAGTACCCAATACTCTCAGTATGTTCTGCAACTTTTAATTGTAAAAGACCAAGAACATTAGTAGTTACAACACAGAACTGATATAAATTGCTTCATTTCTTCTACTTAAGAGACATTTATTTTGTTCCTTTTTTTTTTTTACAGAAAAATATTATCAGGCCGGGTGAGGTGGCTCACACCTGTAATCCCAGCACTTTGGGAGGCTGAGGCAGGTGGATCACGAGGTCAAGAGATCGAGACCGTCTTGGTCAACATGGTGAAACCCCATCTCTACTAAAAATACAAAAAATTAGCTGGGCATGGTGGCATGCACCTGTAATCCCAGCTACTCAGGAGGCTAAGGCAGGAGAATTGCCTGAACCCATGAGGCGGAGGTTGCGGTGAGCCGAGATCACGCCATTGCACTCCAGCCTGGGTAACAAGAGGAAACTCCATCTCAAAAAAAAAAAGCATTATCAAAAAAGTACTTAAGTATCCATTATTTCACCTATTCCAAAATAACAACTGTTAGATTATGATATAACTTTCTATATCCTAAACTCAAACATGTCTAGAAATAGAAAACTTTTTCTGTCATAAAATGCAAATCCAAAAATACAGTCACATAGCTCTAGATCTAGTAATAAGACAGTATATTTTATGAAGAGATTTATTTTTAAAAAATTAAAAGTTATGAGAACTTGGGCTAATTTGTAGAACTTACCACTTTCATATTATTTCACTTTAAATGACCTTGGAGAATTCCTCATTAAAAACTAGCTAAATACGTGGATATTTCCAAACTATAGTTTATCAATTATTGCATAAATTGCTTTAAAATGAACAGCTTGTTTTCCTCCATAACATACACTCATTGCTAAATATATTTTGGTTAAATTTTCCAGGAGATGGCTCTTAGAGATGAAAGTAAATACAAAAAGCTTCTGGCTGAAAGCATTTTTAAAAGTATTTAGGGAGGGAGTAAAGAAAAGGTTATGACTGAAATTAACTACAGTGTGTGCTAAATGAGAAAAATGAAAGCACGAAATTAAAGTTAATACAACATGGTGGCTATCTAACCCAAGTCAAGCAAAGCAAGAATTAAGCACATAATAACAAAATTAACTCAGCCTCATGAGAATGTTGATTGGGAGATGACTTTACAAACTTAGAGTTGATTACGGAGTTACACAATAGGTTACTGTTTGAGTTCTCTTAAAGTTTCAAGCAAACAGCAATTGCAAGTCATCAAAACCTTAAGTTCTGAATACGGAAAACATTTTTTTTTTTGAGACGGAGTTTCGCTCGTTACCCAGGCTGGAGTGCAATGGCGCAATCTCGGCTCACCGCAACCTCCGCCTCCTGGGTTCAGGCAATTCTCCTGCCTCAGCCTCCTGAGTAGCTGGGATTACAGGCACGCGCCACCGTGTCCAGCTAATTTTTTGTATTTTTAGTAGACACGGGGTTTCACCATGTTGACCAGGATGGTCTTGATCTCTTGACCTCGTGATCCACCCGCCTCGGCCTCCCAAAGTGCTGGGATTACAGGCGTGAGCCACCGTGCCCGGCCAAACATTTTTTAAAACAATAAATATTTACTGTTTTCAAAGCACTTGAAATCAAATGAAAACTATAAAGCTAATACTATAAAAAATTAAAACATGACTTAGTCGTCCCTGATTAAGGGCCACTGCCCAGCTTTTTACAGAAACTGTCATAAGCATCATTTTAGCCAATTATAACCATCCTTGTTGTATAAAATCATTTAAAAGCTTTCTGAAGTACACATAAATCAGCTAGCCAAAGCAACCCAGTCACCAATTACTGAAGATAGTAGTTCATACATGGTTGTATCAGAGTGTACAGTACAAGTTCTTATCTTACTCCTTAATAATATCTTTTATTTTTATGGCAATAAATTAGACGGTAAAAGAATGTAATTATCATAGTTGTGGAATTCAGAGAAGCAACATTATGGAGATTTTGATCTAACTTTCAAGGAGATTTAGGATTATATGATGGCTCTTAAAGAAATTGATTTTGACTGTTTATTTTGCTTTTTTTAAAAACTCACTAAATTATCTGTACCAAGCACAGGCAATGGAATTCATATCATTGGTCACACTGTTTTATTTAAGGTTAGTCTCTTATTCCTTCAATGCACCTAGCAAATGCTTGAAGGCCTCCTCCTCTATTTGGTGGTCCCTCTCTCTGGGAGGTCTGTTCTTCCTTCAGTCTGGACTATCTTGTGCCTGCTTCACTCTGTAACAAGGATGACCTCTGCAGAGTCAAATTCATGGAGATGACCAACAGGCACTTCAAACGTAGCATGCCTAAAAACTGGATTTCTGATTTCCCTCAAAAACTTATGTCGCTCATATTCTTCCTTCCTTTCGGTAAATGGCAATGCCAGCCCTCCAGCTGCTGAAGGCAAAAGGCCTGCAGTCTTCCTCAACTCTTATACCTCCTACCCAATCTGAGCTCACTAATTTGATTTTCAAGATATATCTTATATTCTGACTATTTCTTACCATCTCCACTGCTACCGTCCTGGCTTGAGCCACTATCATCTCATGGCTACATTAGATAAATAGCTCCTATCCTTGTTCCTGCTATAGTCACTTCTCCAAACAGCAGCCAGAATGAGCCTTCCAAGTGCCAACCAGTCACTGTGTATACTTATGTGTGTGTGTATACACACACAAACACACACACATATACACACACACAACCAGCTGTGTATATATATGTGTGTATATACATATATAGTAGTATATATGTATGTACATATATACTATATGTATTTATATATATACTATATATACATATATAGTATATATACTACTGTGTATGTAAATGTGTGCATATATATGTATATACTACTTATATATACACACACACATATATACACAGTAGTATGTATACATGTATATATACTACTGTGTATATGTGTGTGCGTGTATATATGTATATATATACTGTGTATATATACTGTGTGTATGTTTGTGTGTGTGTATATATAAATATATACAGATACATATATGCATATATACACACACATATACACATACATATATATATACACACATACATATATGCATACACATATACACATATACATGGTAGCTGGTTATATACATATATGTGTGCGTATATATACATACATGCAGTATATATACTACACACAGTATACACACACAGAGTACATATATATACACACATGTTTGTATATTTGTGTGAATATATGTTATACAAATACATACTATATAATTAGTAATTAATTAGTAATTAGTATGTAATTAATTAGTAATTAGTAGTAGTCTGTATTTACTAATTAATTAGTAATTAAAATATAATTAGTAATTAGTATGTATTAGGCACATACAAAGTACTTGGTTTATATTACGCCATTTCATCGTGACGTCTATGAAGAAGATACTATTACTTTCTTCAAAGAGGAGGCAACAGAGGACCAGAAAGGTTAAGTATTGTGCCTAAGATCGTACAGTTGGTAAGTGACAAGGCTGGGATTCAAACTCAGGCAATATGGGCATTAGTTCCTCTATTGCTCCCAGGAGGTTCCCACCTGACTCAAAGGAAAAACATGGTCTACGAGGTCCTATATAATCTGGCCCTTTCTCTACACATCGCCTATTATTTTCCATATTCAGTCCACTCCAGTCTTATCACCTCCTTGCTCTCTATCGAACATGCCGGCATGCTCCCAGCTCAGCATGGTAGCACTTGCTGTCCCCTCAGCTTCAAACACTCTAACTCTAGATACTCATGTGATTTTCTTCAATGTCAGATTATCAGTAGAGTCCTACCCAACTTCCCTATTCAAAATTGCACCCTCTTCTCCCTTTCTTCCTTCTCTTGGCAAGCTTTATTTTCATCCCTAATGCTTAGCACTACTTGACAAGTATATATTTTATTTCTGCTTCACCTGATTATAATGTTAAGTTGCATGATGGCAAGGACTTCTTTTCATTTTGCTTACTCTTATGTCTCCGGCACCTACAACATGTTTAGCACTTGGATGGATGAAAGGAAAGCAATGGGAGGGAGAGAGGAAGGAAGGGAAGAACGAAGGGAGGGAAGGAGCTTGAGCTGTGTTATAATTGATTGGTTTTCTTCATAGCATCAGAGGTGACTATGACTATGAATTAAACACTAAGGAGAAGCTAAGAGAATTCTATCATCACTTCTTTTTTCTTTCTTTCTTTCTTTTTCTTTTTTTTTTTTTTTTTGAGATGGAGTTTTGCTTTGTTACCCAGGCTAGAGTACAGTGGCATGATCTCGGCTCACTGTAACCTCTGCCTCCTAGGTTCAAGTGATTCTCCTGTCTCGGGACAGACAGGAGATTCTCTTGGGATCAGCTGGGATTACAGGTGTGTGCCACCATGCCCAGTTAATTTTTGTATTTTTAGTAGAGACAGGGTTTCACCATGTTTACCAGGATGGTCTCAAACTCCTGACCTCGGGTGATCCGCCTCCCTTGGCCTCCCAAAGTGCTGGGATTACAGGTGTGAGCTACCATACCAAGCCTCATCACCACCTCTTAATCAGATTTTACATAAATAACAGACCACACTCAATCTGTATGGAAAGCAGTCATCCAAGATTAGAGTCTTGGGTTTTAGCTAAGGCAAGAAATTGATGCTCACTTGGCAAGGAATTGGTTTGGGAAGTAGGGATACTTGTTTACAATGGGAAATGGAGAGAAGTCATCTTCTTCTTAGAAATCAGTAATTGTTTTTCCTTGGTAAATATTTTAATTGGCCTCCGTTAGTTTTCAGGATGCCTTATTTCATCTTTACTCACTCTTGTCCAGAGTACGCAAGACCACTGTGCTGGTCTAGATCTATGGAAACGAGAACTGGGGCAAAGAGTTTTCTACAGTAGTAAGCCCTAAAAAGGAGGAGTAAATAATGTTTGGAGCTAGAGCAAGAATGTTGTATTGTGGAGGGTGGTCTAAGATAACTTTAATATCAGGAATAACATTTACAAGTTATACAGACTATCCAGAATCATTATTTAAGCTGTACGTCTTATGGACCAGGTTGTCCATAGATTTCTGAATAGCAGGCAGAAAACAGCAAATTGTTCCTCATAAAGAGCCCCAGTTGCACTGTGTTTAGAATTGGAATTCCAGATGACTGTAAGTCTGTCTTTCATATAACTCTTAAGTGCCCTGAGATTTTCAGAGCTTTACACAATCAAAGGTTTAAGCCTAAAATTACCTACAGCATTTGAGCCAAGCCAAAGGCTAAATATCAACATTAAAAACAGACATACATTTTTCTTGGGTGATGTATGCCACAGTCAATCATACGGGCATTTTTATCCAAAAAAAGCCTAGTCTCATTGGCACTAAAAGATTTCCTATCATGATAACTTCTTCAATGACTTAAGCCAATTTTAGATGAATATCTTCATATAATATTTCAATTTTACAGGACTCTAACCTTGAGAACTGAACTCATCATACAAGACCAACCTGCTTTTAAAGTTCTGAATCTATACTTACCACCATCTTTCCAATACTTTTAGGTCCTCAGCCTATCACTGTTTCACTGGCCCTAAAAACCTCAAATATTGCCTTCAATAGTAGCTAAACTTAAAGACATAGTTTCATGTCTTGCCCCAAATCCTCAAAATAAAAAGTCTTTTTGTCTCAAGTCTTATGTTCCACGTTTCTCTATAATGCTATTGCAATAAAGATGTCCTTTTAATTCCTCCATGTATTCAATCTTTATCTAATAATATTTTGCAAAGTAATTGATTGTATCAGAATCCAGCTTCCTGGTAGTACTGGTTGTGACATATTACCTTTATTTAGAATTTGTTCCATTCGTTTTCACTTCTCATTATGGGTTTTCCTACTCTCCTTCTCACAATATTCTCACATTATGTTAGCTATTTAAGGATTTTTATGTACTGGAGGCCAGACATTTTTTTCTTAGTCCCTTAACCTCTACTTCTTCTTTCTTAGCTCTGCTTCTTCCCTTTCTCAGCTTCTCTTTCTCCTGCAGGCTCCTTCACAACAATGAGCAGAGGGACACTGGAGGAACCAGCCCAACATTTGCTTGAGTCTACGGCAGGAGACCATCCAGAAAGAGGTTAGTAGTGGTGGGATTCAAGGACAGCGTTGGGGTCATCTGGTCTGGGGAGGCTTGAAGAACAGACAAGTGAAGGAGGCCCACATAGGATGTGTCTTAAGGTGTCCCTAAGAAGCTAAAAATGTTGTAACTAACATGGCCAGCATGGTGAAATCCCGTGTCTACTAAAAATACAGAAATTAGCAGGGCGTGGTAAATGGTGCCTGTAATCCCAGCTACTCAGGAGGCAGAGGTTGCAGTAAGCCAAGATAGTGCTATTAGATTCCAGCCTGGCGGCAAGAGTGAAACTCTGTCTTAAAAAAAAAAAAAAAAAAAAAGGCTAAAAATGGTGATTTAGTCTAAGCAAGTGGAAATAATCAGATGCGAATGTCCACTTCAGTTTACATTTTCTACTGCTTCAAAACTAAATATGGACACATATTTAGTTTCATACTTCTTAACCTCTATATGTTATTTGACAAAATAAAGCTACTGGTTTGCCTTTATGTAAGCCTGCTGTCTGAAAAAATGTGAATTCAATTTTTTTTATTACATTTTAGGTTTTGGGGTACATGTGAAGAACATGCAAGATCGTTACAAAGGTACACACATGGCAGTGTGATTTGCTGCCTTTCTCCCCTTCACCTATATCTGGCATTTCTCCCCATGCTATCTCTCCCCAACTCCCCACCCCCTGCTGTTCCTCCCCTATTTCCACCCGACAGACCCCAGTTTGTGATGCTCCCCTCCCTGTGTCCATGTGTTCTCATTGTCCAACACCCGCCCATGAGTGAGAACATGCAGTGTTTGATTTTCTGTTCTTGTGTCAGTTTGCTGAGAATGATGGTTTCCAGGTTCATCCATGTCCCTAACAAAGGACACAAACTCATCATTTTTGATGGCTGCATAATATTCCATGGTGTATATGTGCTACATTTTCCCTGTCCAGTCTATCATTGATGGGCATTTGGGTTGGTTCCAGGTCTTTGCTATTGTAAACAGTGCTGCAGTGAATATTCATGTGCATGTGTCCTTATAGCAGAATAATTTATAATCCTTTGGATATATACCCAGTAATGGGATTGCTGGGTCAAATGGAATTTCTATTTCTAGGTCCTTGAGGAATCGCCACACTGTCTTCCACAATGGTTGAACTAATTTACACTCCCACCAACAGTGTAAAAGTGTTCCTATTTCTCCACATCCCCTCCAGTATCTGTTGTCTCCTGATTTTTTGATGATCGCCATTCTAACTGGCATGAGATGGTATCTCAATGTAGTTTTGATTTGCATTTCTCTAAAGACCAGTGATGATGAGCATTTTTTCATCTGTTTGTTGGCCTCATGTATGTCTTCTTTTGTAAAGTGTCTGTTCATATCCTTCGCCCACTTCTGAATGGGCTTGTTTGTTTTTTTCTTGTAAATCTGTTTTAGTTCTTTGTAGATTCTGGATATCAGCCTTTTGTCAGCTGGGTAGACTGCAAAAAAATGTTTCCCATTCTGCTGAAAAAAAGCAGGAGTTGCAATTCTCGTCTCTGATAAAATAGACTTTAAACCAACAAAGATCAAAAGAGACAAGGACATTACATAATGGTAAAAGGATCAATGCAACAAGAAGAGCTAACAATCCTAAATATATATGCACTGAATACAGGAGCACCCAGATACATAAGGCAAGTTCTTAATGACTTACGAAGAGACTTAGACTCCCACACAATAATAGTGGGAGACTTTAACATCCCATTGTCAATATTAGACAGATCAACAAGACAGAAAATTAACAAGGATATCCAGGACTTGAACTCAGACCTGGACCAAGCAAGCCTAATAGACCTCTACAGAACTCTCCACCCCAAATCCACAGAATATACATTCTTCTCAGCACCACATCACACCTACTCTAAAATTGACCACATAATTGGAAGTAAATCACTCCTCAGCAAATGCAAAAGAACGGAAACCATAACAGTCTCTCAGACCACAGTGCAATCAAGTTAGAACTCAGAACTCAGAAACTATCTCAGAACCGCACAGCTTCATGGAAACTGAACAACTGGCTCTTGAATGTTGACTGGATAAACAATGAAATGAAGGCAGAAATAAAGATGTTCTTCGAAACCAACGAGAACAAAGACACAACATACCAGAATCTCTGGAACACATTTAAAGCAGTCTCTAGAGGAAAATATACAGCAATAAATGCCCACATGAGAAGCAAGGAGAGATCTAAAATTGACACCCTATCATCAAAATTGAAAGAGCTAGAGGAGCAAGATCAAAACAACTCAAAACCTAGCAGAAGACAAGAAATAACTAAGATCAGAGCAGAACTGAAGGAGATAGAGACAGAAAAAACCCTTCAAAAAATCAATAAATCCGGGAGCTGGTTTTTTGAAAAGATCAACAAAATAGACAGACGACTAGCCAGACTAATAAAAAAGAAAAGAGAGAATAATCAAATAGATGCAATAAAATATGATAGAGGGGATATCACCACAGATTCCACAGAAATTCAAACCATCATCAGAGATTATTACAAACAACTCTATGCACATAAACTAGTAAACCTGGAAGAAATGGATAAATTCCTGGACAGTTGCCTCCTCCCAAGCCTAAACCAGGAAGAAGTCGAAACCCTGAATAGACCAATAACAAGGTCTGAAGTTGAGGCAGCAACTAAGAGCCTACCACCCAAAAAAAGCCCAGGTCCAGATGGGTTCACAGCCGAATTCTACCAGACATACAAAGAGGAGCTGGTACCATTCCTTCTGAAACTATTCTAAACAATCCAAAAAGAGGGAATCCTTCCCAAATCATATTATGAGACCAACATCATCCTGATACCAAAACCCGGCAGAGAATCAACAAGAAAAGAAAACTTCAGGCCAATATCCATGATGAACATAGATGTGGATTCAATTTTCAACATTGAAGATAACTATAGTTGAAAATGAGCTTATTCACATTTTGGTTTTATTTTAAAAAATTACTTCAATGGAAAATATTCCAGATGAGTGATTCATATCATAAGAAAGTAAAAGCAGCTTAAAATATATTAAGCCACCAGTTCAGAGCCTTTATCAATATAACAAAGACTCTTCATCAGTCTTAACCTTGTCCTCACATCTTAAGTGTATATAAAGTGTTTACCTGAGTTTATCCAGAACAAGCATACCCTAGTATTTTCACAATTACATAGCTTCTCTTCATTGTGCTAAAACAGTTGTTTAAAACAAGGCAGATATGCTTATTCTTGTATCATAATCTTTAAAGTCTAACTATTAATTATAATTATAATCAAAATATAAATAGAAAAAATAAAGAATTTTTGTTCTTTGGTTTGGGGAGGTACAAACAAAATGAGAAAGCAAGTCATTTTCTAATTTTAAAAATTATGTTCCTGATTTTAGTTTCTTTAAGAAGATAAGCTTGACTAAACGACATGCCCTGGACCCATGGAAATCTGCAAACATGTGCCATTCAGCTCAAATGATTTTAAAGTATTGCCTTGATCCACCTGCATACAATTTTCATGAAGACTTGTTAAATGTTTAATAGGACTACTGAGTACTCTTGTGTGTAAGGTCAGCCGTAGGATAGTTAACTGTTCTTCAAGATTGGGAATGTTTATAAAGTGAGAGTAATGTAAGGCAGAAAAAAACAATGAAAAAGAATTACTTGTGTTACAAGCTTGAAAAAATATATTCATTCACAATAAAGTATTACTAAATGTAAGACAATTACTCTAAATATTATATTTGGGGATACACAGCCATATGTATTAGACTCAATGGTATCTTCTCTACAATCTTCAGAACGAAGAGAGTGGTTTTCCCCCTCTAGACAGTAACTACCACTTACTGATTCTTATAGACTGGACTTATCAAGGTCCACCCCCACTCAAAGCTGCAAACTGCAAAAATATTAACAAGCTGTGCAATGACTTTTTCTTTTATTCCAGAAGAATGATCAATCAGTTCAAGATACTAAGTCACCTTTATGTGTAAGGTACAGCTAAAAATCTTCTTTAGTTTAAATGTTTACATTATATCACCAGATAAATCATTGGTATTTTAAAAGTTGACTTACAAATGCATAACATATTAATAATTATTTTAGAATTACAGTTACAAATATTTTAGGGCTAACATCAAAATAATAAAAGAGGTTTTTTTTTTTCTTTACTAAATATGTAAGTTTTAAGAGTCTAAATGGGCACTTCTGTGTCTAGAATGAAGGATGACAGGATGACTATTAAGTAGAAACCAGAAAATCTCCATTCACGTCTAATACTACTTAGGCAAATCACTTAGTGCCTCTAGGCCTTAACTGGTGTTTTAAATGTAAAACGGAGAAAACAATGTCTAACACATAGAGTATTTGTCTCATAAAATGATAGCTTGGCTTGATTATAAACATGCTTCATAAGCTGCTCTTTCAATGTAGAGTTTTGGTATTCAGAGTTAAGTGACTTACTCCAGATCACTGAGCCATTTTTTTGTAGAGACAGCATAATATATAATAATCAGGTTTCCCGGCTGCTGTCCATACCCTTTCTAGTACAGTGTACCTTTCTCTCTGGTATTGTATATCTATTCTAAGAAGAAGGGATACAATCACATTTCCTAATACATAATGCTGTCCTAAGATTTTGTACAGAAGCATCTTGTAGGTATCCTCCTAGCTCACCCTTTCCACTTCTGTACCATCCCTCTGCCTGAGTCTTACAAAAACCACTGCTCCTCTGAGCCTCACACCATCCGAATACCTTACCTTCTATCTCTACCTTATATATCTTTGGTGTTTCTACCAACTTTGTGATCACTACTCTGTTCACTGAGGACTTTTGCTTCTGGTTCAGCCCTCCCATCTATTTCCAGCCTAATCTGCATTTGCACAGAAGATGAGCTGTCCATCACTTTGGCTTCTCACTCCTTGACCTCGCATTACCTCTTCCTCCATTCTGCTTCTGCCAGGCACTCCTATGGTAACACATGGACCCGTCATCAGTACACAATCTATTCTAACCATCATTTCCTCTTTGTTCAGCTCACCTGATCAAGCACTCCCACAACAATTCTTCAACATTATGTGGCCTTCAACCCACACGCTTCCTCACTATCCACCAGTTCTCTCCTGTCTTCAGTTCTTCTTTTTCGTCCAGCTAGGATTCTAAAGTCTCTCAGTAAAATCACCCCTTTAGGAACACATCCAACCTCATATGCCTGTAAGACTTGCCAGAAAAAACTAAATCTGGATGCTTTCCATCATGGTACTCTTCAGACATGTACCAATGGTTGCATTAAAAAAAAATTAAACAGGCTGAGTACAGTGGCTCATTCCTGTAATCCTAGCACATTGGGAGGCTGAGGCGGGCAGATCACAAGGTCAAGTGATCAAGACCATCCTGACCAACATGATGAAACCCTGTCTCTACTAAAAATACAAAAATTAGCTGGGTGTGGTGGCACGTGCCTGTAGTTCCAGTTATTCAGGAGGCTGAAACAAGAGAATCGCTGGAACCCAGGAGACAGAGGTTAAAGTGAGCAGAGATTGTGCCACTGCACTCCAGCCTGGGTGACAGAACGAAACTCTGTCTCAACAACATCAACAAATTAAACAAAGATGTTAAAAGAATATTAAATTGAAACTTTTAACTTGAGATATCAAGACATGATAGCAGTAAAATTCCAATATGAAGTGGTAACCAGAATACAAGTCTTCAAAAAGAGTGAAAGTGACCTTATGACATTTAAAAACTCTCTTGATGAGGATGGGAGTAAAAGACTGAGAATACATTTTCAGAAAAGAAGGATTTGTTGGGTGAGAACAGCTAGACACTGAGCCTAGTATCCACCACAAAGGAAAGGGTATCTGGGGACACCTGCCCCCTCAAGTCAACTCAGTAGGGCTGCGTCTATGGGGCCACTCGGAGTTCAATACAGCACGCCTCTGGATGCAGGTTCCACAGATAGAGGTTCTGACCCCTGCCTGGGGAATCTTGAGGACAAGAGAGACAGGCTGCTAAACTGCTCTGATGTGGGAGCCAAGGAGAGGTTGCTGCCTGGAATCCAGTACTCTGAAATTTGTAAGAGCAAAGGCAGCATCATGACTGTTTCTGAGGCCAGAGATGGGCCATACGGAAGAGAGCTCAGTTGCTTTTGAGGGGCCAGAGGCCTGTAGTTGTAAAAAACAATTGGGAGGGCAATGGATTCCCTGCAGAGAGAAAACTAGGAGCTGAGAAGGGAGTGGTAGCCAGAGAAAGAGAATATGCCTACATCCCAGGAGCTACAATGGGAGGGGCTTAGAACGGAGGTCTAGAAAAACCCACAAAAATACTCAAGAGAAGGTGATACAGCTTTAAATATACACCAGGACCAAAGATGTGCCTATTTTCCAAGAGCATCTGTTGAGCAGAAACCTTCTGTCTCTCTTTCCTCTCTTTTCTCCCTGAGCACAACCCTGGATGAGCCTGAAAGTTAGTCAGCAAAACTCTGGCTAAGAACAGAAACACCAGAGCTGTGGGTAGGGGAAGAAATGCTTATTTTTGAATGAAGACAAATGCCAATGAAATGTGGAACTCAACATTCACATTTCTGAGTTTAGACTGTCTTTCAGCTAACTATACCTGCAGGAATGTCTATTTCCTAGGAGGCATAGGGACAGCCCAGAATTTTCTTCCCGTGGCAGAGAGAAAATTTCCCCCACTGTGCAACTGTAAAAGGGACAAAAGGAGAAAATAATCTGTTTCATTTTTATTCTATATCATAAGCATGCTTGTAAAAGTACTGATTAAACTGGTTTCACTTGAACTCTGTGTTCACAAGCCCCCAAAGGGGCTCTCAACACAGCCGCGCAATACTACTACTTTTATCTGTCTAGGAGGCTTGTTTCCTCACTATTCTCCTCTATGACTTTTAAATCTTCTCTCTTAGTTCAACTCTCCTTCCCCCATCCCTTCCCACCCTGTCCTTGTTAAGTGGCAAACATAGCTCTTACTTCATTGAGATCCCAGAAAGGACAAGATGCGGATGCCCTGACTTCTCACCCATGAAACTTCCTGATTGGGCTGCATCTTCTCCTGTTACATTCAAAGAAGACTCTTCCATAAAAGGCTAGCCCTACTCCATCCTCTCTCATCTTCCTGCGGATAGCCCCCTCTCCTGCCTCAGTAGTCTCTCCCTTTTACCCATTCTATCAGCGTTCAAATACGCATTTTTAAAAAGTCCTCCTTGACCCCCACGTTACTCTGCAGCTATTTTTCCATTTCTTGTATCTTGTTCACAATTCAGCTTCCCACACAAGTAGCATTTACTCGACGTCTACCTTCATTCAGCTCCCATTTACTCCTCAGCCACTCCAGTGTGACCTCTGACCACCACTTCTTTCTTTGAAACTGCTCAACAGGGCCACTGATGACTTATCTTGTTAAATCCAACGGGCCTTTTATCAATCATGATATGCATTTTCTCAATATCCCAGGTCCCTCTTTAAGCTGAAAACACTTTCCCTTCTTGACATCCATGTTAACACTTTGTCTGTTCTTCAGTCTGTTCTTCATCTCCTTTGCAACCTCCTCCTCTTCTCCATGAATTCTCAATGAGGGAGAGGAGTCCAGGGCTTGCCTCTGGGTCTCTGCATCTTTGTTCTCTGCCCTCTCTTTCTCCCCACATGAAATATGCCTTTCTGTGGCTTTAAATGCCATTTGTATAGTGATAACTACCACATTTATATTTCCAGGCCAAATTTCTCCTGGGAAATTCAGACTTTTATATCCAATCACTCATTTTATACCTACATTTGGATATTTCACAGGCATGTGAAATTCTACTGGTCCAAAATAGACTAATAAATCTCCACCCTCCTCCTCCTCCTCCTCCCAAACTGTTTTTATTTCACTTTTTATCTCAGTAAATGTTGCCGACACTTAAAGACACCAGGAACCGGGGAGTCATTCTGTATCCTTCCTTTTTTTTCATCATCCGTCACCATCTATCAGCGTGTAATTCCAAGTATATACTCAATCGATCCACTTCTCTCCACCTCTACTACCTCGTATGGCTCACCTAAACTATTGCAAAAGCCTTCCTAACACCCCCAGTCTTCCTCCTATTTTCTGCCAAGCCACACTCCACACATTATCAAAACACAAGTCATTATTGATATGTATCAATAATGTACATATCCCAGCCCATCTCCACACACAAAGACCCTCGATGTATTCAACAAAATCCTGTCTCCCAGCCATTAACATCGGCTCCTTGCTCACATGACATTGCCACACTGGCCAACGTTAGCTGTCTGTACATTCCTTCAAGAGGTCTTCAAATATTCTGTTTTCTCTGAATAGAACACACTCAAAGCACTCAACCAGGTGCAGGTGTTTTTCTATCTTTCTCAAGACAGCTTCCTGATGTCCAGCTCCTTAGAGAGGCCCCTCTCCTCACTACCCCATGGAGGCACTATTTTGTCACTGTACCCTCATCATTTCTGCCGCAGCACCTATAGCCACTTATGATCATGCATGTGTTTGCTAACTTATCTTTTTCTACAAGCTTTAAGCTTCTTAAATGGAAGAACTGTATCAGTGGTGTTTACCTGTGTCCACCTCATAAGTTGGACAATATCTAGCTTACAGAAGGAACTCAGTAATATTTACATAAGAATGTATTCATCTGGTAGCACAGCACCATGGTCATGACCTAAATTTCATAAAAGATTTCCAGTATTTCCCATGTTGAGCAATAATTTTATTAGGGCTTAGCTATCCATAGAGAGAAAGGAAACAAAATAAAAGGTTAAACCACTGGAATAGATCTTTGTTTCGAAGGATTTGAGGAAGTCACAATTATTCATTGCCACATTGTTTAGGGAAACCAAACAGGAACCTAATAAAAGAGAAAAACTAATATCCTCATTCTTGAATCAAGGATTCAACCTGAGGTGATGTTTGAATTGTGTAACATTTTTAGGTGCTATTACTTAGGTGAGTGTTTATTTGTGTAGACACTACACTACTTCCTTTGGAATTCAAATAAATTGAATGCTGGTTTGGGACTTGGCATTTAATTAACAGCTTGATTAATACATATTCAGTGAGCACCTTTCACAGGCACAGGCCTGCCCGCAGCAGGAACTTCCCTGTATTAGCTCAACACTCAGCTTGGAAATGCCCCAAAGCCTGGGTCAGCTCTAAATCGGCCTTGGCCTCCTTCTGGGGTTACACAGCACTCCCAGGGTGGGCTTGGGGCCAAGGATGTGACTTTCTTTCCCTAATCCGTTTTCTGATGTTGGCTATGATTGTTGCCTTTTCTTCCTTTATAAATGAAACTGTTTTTCTTTCTTTTTGGATAAATCACTGCAGTCAGCTGGGGTATTTGCCAAAACTAAATGATTTTGGTGTGCTATAAAGTAATGAAATTGACTTTTATAAAACTTTTATATTGAAACTGACTTCTTCAAACTACACATATTAACCCCATTTTATTACATTGTCCTCAAACTACACAGCTTCAGAAAGGTGGGAGAGGGTAGAGTGAATCCCAGGGTCCTAGTGGCTCCCACATGTGTTAAACTACCATGGCTTCTTTTTGCTCAGATAAAACTCTTTTGGACATTGACTTCGACCTCTTTTACTTCATTTTTCAAAAATGCATAGAAATGTAATGTGCATATTTCTTTATGTTATAGAAGTTTTAATACATTTAATAAAACTTATTATAATGTTTTCATTAGACTATATAAGAAATCATGCAAATTTCAATTACCATTACAGTAAAGAAATTCATATCAGGGCTCAAAGGAAAGTGGTTTTCCCTCCCCCTCACAGAAGTTTTATAAATGAAATATAAAAGGAAGGGAAGGACGGAAGTGGGGAGGGTAGGAAAGAGAGAGAGAAGAAGGATGGAGTGAGGGAGGGAGAGAGGGAAGCAGGAAGGAAGGAAAAAAGGAAATAAATAAGGAATATAGGTAGAAAAGAAATAAGGAATGTACATTTATTTCCAATAAATGTGTTTCTGCCCGGCTGGTGACAGCATCCCTTTCCAGTGGTGCAAAATGCAAAGTGGTGAGGCCAGGCGAGGTGGCTCATGCCTGTAATCCCAACACTTTGAGAGGCTGAGGTGGGTGGATCACCTGAGGCCAGGAGTTTGAGACCAGCCTGGCCAACATGGTGAAACCCCATCTCTACTAAAATTACAAAAATTAGCTGGGTGCCGTGATGCATGCCTGTAATCCCAGCTACCTGGGAGGCTGAGGTAGGAGAATCACTTGAACCTGGGAAGTGGAGGTTGCAGTGAGCCGGGATCAAGCCACTACACTCCAGTCTGAATTAAAAGAATGAAACTCTGTCAGAAAAGAAAAGAAAACACAATGTGGTGAAATGAATAAATTTGCCAAGTGAAAAAATGGCCAAAATAGAGTGAGTCCTTTCCTGCAGGGTCACCTGAGAACAGACAATGTACTCTTCATTTCTCTGCTCCACACCTATTTGCAGGAATCTCCATCCTATGCACTCCATCTTCTGGCAGCACACCAACATCTGGATGGTGCTTCCTGCATTGCATTTCTAGTTTTGTGAAAGAAAATGACCACAGAAGCTCAGCAAGTAGTTTACAAGCCAAAAGGAAGCCTGATTTGCCTGTCATTAGAGCAGATGTGGCCTGGGCCAGCTGGCGGGCATCTCAGACCTGCACCAGAGCAGAGGGGCATGATTTTATATCTCATGTCTCCAATGCTCAAAGCATAAGGAGTTCTTAGATGTGCCAAAAAAATGAGAAATGGACCCAAAAATTAGACTACTCACTGAATAATAAATAAACCTACTTCCTCCTGCCCCCCTCTCTTTTCAATAAAAAAAAAAATCAGCTTTACAGCAAGGCATGAAACAGGCTGATAACCTGTGTGAAGTCACCCTTAGCAAATTAGCCTAAAATAGGGCTTAAAGATTCTGATGTAGCAGTCCCACTCCCCAAGTAGATCCTAAAGTTGTAACTAAGACGCCCTCATTTAGCAAATGACATTGCCAAGGCCTCGGAAGTTGGGTGACATCCTCAAGGTCAGTCATTTACAGAAGTTGGAACCTGTTCTTTTTAATCCCTTGCCAGAGGCTCACTCAAATACACCATGTTGCCTTCTATCTTAGTACAGTTCCCAGGTTATCAAAAATGCATGCATGTCTTTTAAACGCCAATAATATGATTTAGTCATATGTGAAAGTATTCATACTGTCACCCAAGAAAGACTAAGAAAGACCGTGTCCTGATTCTCCAGAGCTGTGTTGCTTCTGCACATGCACAATGGACCCCATTCAAAGGCCCTCACCAATCCACCAAGCGCAAACACCGCTGTGGCATGTACTTTCCTCTGTAAATGTGTAAAGCACACATAAAAAACATAAGTGACCCTTTAGATATCTTCTTAGCAATTCTATAAATATCAACTAGATGGATTTATAAAGCAGCTCTTCACAGGAGTCCGTGTGAACAAGTAGAAAGCAGCGAAACCAGTTGAGATGCAGCTCTTCATCAGGCATTCACACGGGCTGAACCATGCAGCTCCACACAGCCTTTTCCTCACAGGACCCACAATTCAAGTGATGAATTGCAGTATGTCATGCACTTTGGGGGTTTCTCTGAAGAGCTGACAATGAATATGTTTAATCCGGGAATTACAAGTAATCCTGGAATTAGCATGAAAGGAAAACACGTGCCAGGCCTGGTGAGCCTGTTCTGGCCTCTCACAATGTCATAAACTTAAGTGCTCTTCATTAATGAAAATAATACTGTGATGACAACTCTATTAATCTACCCAAAGAGAAACAATCTCAATATCAGCTTCACTGTCTCACTTCCTAAATAGGGAACGAACATCAAACTGGACAGTACATAAAAATTCTTAATGCTTCCCCCAAGCTGCAAACGGACAACAAATACCATCTTTATTAGAAAGGAAAAATATCGTTTCATCTTTGGAGAGCAAAGGATATTATCTAAGCCTAAGACTAGTTCTACACATCAGTTCCTGGCAGCATGAACTGGGAAACTGCGTTATTCTTCATCGCCCGCTGCGGGCACTGAAAATTGTCAGCCTAATAGTGCCAACCCTTCAAAGAAGAGTGGGCCCTACAAAATTGTCTGGATAAAAAATACAAGCAGTTTAAGATTTTCTTTTCTCTGTCTGAACAATGTTGTCTCTGAGCGATATGGTGATGATTAACCTCTAGCGATACCAGTGTTTAAGGAACATTATTTGTGAGATAGAAAACATTCTCAGCCAGGTGCCGTGGCTCACGCCTGTAATCCCAGCACTTAGGGAGGCCGAGGCAGGTGGATCATGAGGTCAGTAGATAGAGATCATCCTGGTCAATACAGTGAAACACAGTCTCTACCAAAAAAACAAAAATCAGCTGGGTGTGGTGGCATGTGCCTGTAGTCCCAGCTACTCAGGAGGATGAGGCAGGAGAATCACTTGAACCAGGGAGTCAGAGGTTGCGGTAAGCCAAGATCGTGCTGCTGCATTCTGGGCTGGTGACAGAGAGAGACTCTGTCTCAAAAAGAAATAAATAAAAATAACATTATCTACTTTAAAAATAAAAACAAAAATACAAAACACATTAGTGTGTGTATGTGTACACATAGTTCACATAGTTACTGGCAAACCGTGTTGGTTTTGAAGACTGGGTCAATATTTGCAGGTCTTAGCTTCTCAAATCTAAGTTTAGGAACCTCTACAAGATGTAGGCAAATGATCTAAGACTGCAGGGTGAGTAGCACTCTCCAGGCATGGACTGCTCTCACACTGGAAAGCCATCTTTGTTTTATTCCTGTTGCTGCCCACCCCCACCAGCAATAAGGCCACCACATAAAATCATGCTTTGTATAAGAATGGTAAGAAGCTAAAAACCATCAGTTGCCACCAAAAGTAATGAAAAATATGCACAGAGGCCTTCAATCAGCCCATTTTTGCTTTTTGCAGCTATCATTTCCCTGAAAAACAAGAAAAATGACAAATACGGTCCAAAAGTAAGATCCCCAAAGAACATGGCTTTTGGACCACCCGGAAAATGCAAGCTTGGACATATGAATGGCAATGTTCTTGTTCTAACAGTTGCCAGGGATCGCTAAGAGCCTTAGGAAGTTTCTGGCACTGTCAAGGGCTTGGAACCATTAAGCTTATTCTACATTAAAACAGAACTCAGAGTCTTTTTTTTCTCTAACGGAGATGAAGCTGAGGATCATGTTGTAGCATTGGACGCATAGGAAGTGCAGCTGATGAATATCATCATTCAGCACCCTTCACAAGATCTCTCCAGCACTGACTTCCAAGGTCCCCAGATTGAGTCATCCTGGAACACACAGTGCACCAAATAATTCACCGGCTGTACGCTGAGGTATGGGCACAGGCTTCAGCACTTATCTCCTACTTTTGAGGAAACGCCCTGATACAGGAAAACCTCTATAGCCGACACACTCCCTTCCTGTGCTTTACTTGAGCTCTGCTGGGTACATCGATGAAAGCAAAGGGCCATTTGCAAATGTCACTTCACTTGTACCTGCCACTAGATTTATCATTCCTACCCTCTGAGTATATTAGCATTCCTTGCATTTTTATCATATTCTAGGAGTTCACAAAGTATTTTTCACATTTGAGAATTTGGAACACTACCATAACCACTTACTAACCTTTTAAATGACTTCTGAACTACGGTTCCCTTAACTGTTTCTTCACCATGGAGATCCTTTTGTACAAGGCAGGAATCTTTGCTTTTCCAAGTATCTTGACAGACTAAGAAACAAACAGACCCACACATGCTTATTTTCGGTTATCCAGACAAATTCTAAAGCGCTCCCATAGATATGCTCTGAAGTGACCAACTCTTTAATTTTTTTGAACCAAAAACATCTGACAATAAACAAAAAATTATAGTTCTAGAGTCTGCTCACTAGTTTTCATGAGACTATTGTCAACTTGGGTACACGCCATTCCCCATAGAGGCTCTGTCATAGAAAGCTCCTCTCAAAACTTAAACCGTGACTGCAATCTCCTCTCTCTTATGTTTCTTTCTCCAAATATTCTTGACCTTTGACCTCATTCGGATCATTAGTCTACAATCCCTCCCTATTTCTTCTTGCTTTGCTTTCCTTCTGGCCCTGTCTAACTCTGAGTCTACAGTCCAGGCATGAACCTGAACCTAAACCAACCCTCAGCCTTTCTCCTCTGCCCTTGAACCTGGGCTGCCGAGTGCTGCTGAACAATAATATTCATCTAATGCCACCAGCTGTGCAGAGTATCTGATCATCGGGGTGGGATGAGCGTGCAATCCTTCTGTGCTGCTCAGCAGCCCATCCCGCATCATCTCCACACCATCCCGTCCTTCTCTCTCCTATCTAACTAGCCCCACCCTTTACTCTTCATCTGGCCACAATGAATTCCATGGCTTCTGGTTTGGCTGTAAGACCCCTCCATCTCCTAAGGGGCTTTGCTTTCTTATCCTTTCCAAAGATTTTATGTTCAAATTCTCCCTTACAGCCGGGACATTTAGTTCAAGTTTACAAGGATACTCAAATCTTTCCCTTCTTAAAATAAAAAGCAAAACTTATTGTCTAAAACACTTCTTCAAATTTGCATCTTCCACTTTCTACCATTCATTTATTTACTCATACATTCCTATTCCCTACTTCTCTCTCTCATTTCTTCAATTTCACAATCGCTCCCCAGCCAAAATTCTTCAAAAACTGTGTGAGTCTATCATTTCTATTTCTTCCCTCTCGGTTAACTTCCCAGCCAGTCACAGTTGCCTGCCATCCCTCTCTGAAGCATCTCCTGCTATTAGCTGTGTAGACCAAATCAGATGGGCTTTCCTGGCACTGGCTCCTCTGTGGCAGGACCAGCTATCCACTCCTGCTGGACATGCTTTCCTCCCTCGGCTTCACCAGACCATCCTCTCCTATCCAGTCCTTTTTATGGTTATTCTGGCTCTTTGAATGTTTGTGTTTCTTAGAATTCAGTCCTCTTATCTAGTCTACTTTCAGTCCAAACTTACTCACTGGGTTATCTCAAATATACCTGTAGCCTCACATCTAAGCTTAACACTGATGACTTTACTCAACGGTCTACTTTAGATCTTATGCAGATGTTTCCACTCAATATGTCTAAATCTGAATTCCTAATCTCCCCAAGACAAGCTTTGAAACCAAAGATTCAACTATAGACTCCAATGTTCCCACCTCCCACATCCAATCTGTCACCAAATCCTATAGCATATGTTCTAAATAGCATTCCCTTTCTCTTCATCAACTTTTAATTGATTCTCTTCTCTGCACCACCAATGCCATTACCATAGTTTAGAGCCCTCCTGATCTTTCTCATGCACTACTGTAGCACGTTCAACACTATGGCTTCATTCTGTCATAACCTCACTTCTACTCAATCCACCCTCCATGTATTGACAGACTCTAAAGACATATCCAATCAGATCACTGTATTGTCAAAATAAACAAACACTTCAGCAGCTAAAGAATAAAGCCCAGATTAGGAGTAAGATGATACATTAATGTGTTTAGAACTATAGATTTTGACCCATAAGTGGGCTTTGAAATCAAATTAGCGGGTTGCAACCAGCATTAAAGCAATATTAAATAGAATAGAATAGGCAGTATCAGAGTGTGCTGCAAAGCATAATGGTAAACTTACGAGCCTTTTGTTTCAGTGTTTGCGTTTTCAATATATGTGTATGTATGTATATAACAGGTTGCAGTACAATATGTACTTTTTATTGTGAATAAAATGTGAGCCACATATATAATTTAAATGCTTCCAGTAACTTCATTTAAAAAAAGCAAAATAAAATAGGTGAAATTAGTTATATAACATATTTTCTTCAACTCAATATATTCAAAATATTATTACTATTTTTTTTTTTTTTGAGACAGAGTCTCACTCCATTGCCAGGTGCCAGGCTGGAGTGCCAGTGGCGCAATCTTGGCTCACTGCAACCTCTGCCTCCCGGGTTCAAGCAATTCTCCTGCCTCAGCCTCCAAGTAGCTGGGACTACAGGCATGTGCCACCATGCCCAGCTAATTTTTTTTGTATTTTTATAGAGACAGGGTTTCACCATGTTGGCCAGGATGGTCTCGATCTCTTGACTTCATGATCCGCCCACCTCAGCCTCCCAAAGTGCTGGGATTACAGGCATGAGCCACCGCACCCAGCCAAAATATTATTTCAACATGTCATAAGTTAAAAATGAAACATATTCTTTTGTTGTGCTTAGTCTTTGAGATCTGGTGTGTATGTTACACTTAAGCACATCCTAATTCAGACACCACATTTCAGCTGCCCGATAGCTACATATCAGCAGTGACTCATGTATTGATAGAGCTGTTTTAGACACACAGTTAGCTATTGTAACCATCCATTCTTCCTTGTATCTTCCTGTCTTTGTACATCCTCTTCTCTATGCCTGAATCATCTTCCATTTTGTTGCTTTCTTTTTAAATCCATCTGGTAAACTCCTATTTATCTTTATACACTTACCTCAAGGGCCACCTCCACTGGAAACTCTCCTGACTCACAAGTCCAAGTGAGGTAACCTCCTCTAGGTCCCAGAGCAAAGCGCTCCTATGGCAAACACTGTACCACTCTGTAACTGTGCTTTCACACACCGCCTTAGGCAGAGTGTGAGCTTCCTGATGGCCAAGGATGTATCTTACTTGCTTTTATAACCTTAGAACTTAGCACGGTTATTGCCACAATAGAGTGCTTTCAGTGAAAACTTGTTAAATATATTAAAATTTCTAGATTCACAACATTAAAAACTTCTAGAAGGATCCAGGGCAACACACAGTCATGGCTCCAGCTGAGAACCTCTGCTCGGTTTGTGTTTCTCTTTAGGAAACCTGGGTTGTGGGGTTTACCATTTTGAGGTGCATTTGTTCCTTGATATCCATGGGGGATTGGTTCTAGGACCCCAGTGAATAGCAAAATCCACACGTGCTTAGAGCACTGTGAAGTCATAATACATGCTCATGATGCTCCAGTAGATGTGACTCAAATTGGGGTAAGAGAAATTGGTCATAATACCTGCAAATTGCGCTCTCATAATATATTGTGATGTCATATTGCGGATACATTATGACGTCATAATACATTTTGACGTCATAATGCATACTAATTATGATGTCATCATATATTGTGACGTCATAATACATGCTCATGATGCTCCAGTAGATGTGACACAAATTGGGGTAAGAGAAATTGGTCATAATACCTGCAACTTGCGCTCTCATAATACGTTGTGATGTCATGATGCGGATACATTATGACGTCATAATGTATAGACTTATTTTATATAAGTCCCTTATATAAAATGGTCTAGTATTTGCATCTGGCCTGCACACATATTCCTGTACGCATTAAATTATCTGTAGATTACTTATAAAACCTAATTCAAGGTAAATGTTATGTAAATAGCGGATACACTGTATTATTTTTATTGTTGTATTGTTATTTTTAGTTGTTTTTCTTTTTGACTATTTGTGATCCATGGTTGGTTGAATCCACAGATGTGTAACCTACAGATACAGAGGGCGAACTGCACTTACACTCTTACTGATGGGAAAAGTTGCTATCTTAATAAAGAGTCCATTTCTGAGGGTGGAGTAGGCCAGCCTTTACTGACTCACAGGAAGTACCTTCTTGGCCAATATACCCCATCACTACGCCTCCAGGCAGGACCAGACCAAACCACTTCAGATGGCTATTATTGTTACTAACTCCCAAAAACCTAACTGACACAGTCTCCCTTTCAAATTGTTTTTTTTTTTTTAATTCTCCTGTTGAAAGCTTTTCTTGCCTACTCTAAATCCTCTGTGCTCACTGTCAGCCCACCCGCTCCTGTTTGGATCTCAGGAGAGCTACAGAAGAGCTTACCACGGGGCTCTAGAAAAGAAACCTCTTATGCTTCAATAACAGCATTAAATCACTCTTAAGTCTTCTCTTCTCCAGGGTAAACAATCCAAATTTCTTTAGCCTTCCTCCATAGATCTTATTTTACAAGCTTTTAATCACCGCCTCCAGACAAGACTCTCCAAGTTCCTATGCCCGGCTGCTGTTGTAAAGCTTAGTGCTGCCGATAGCTCTGTCTGCTGAGTATTTCACTGCCCCTCCATCCTGACTGTGAATAATATCTCTTCATATTAAGTAATGGCCTCAGGAAAACTGGAATACAAATTAACATGACTGTAATTCTCAAAATCAGGAATGTTTAAAACTAAATTGCCCACTACTTAAACTCACTAAAGACAGTAAGAGCACAATGATTATGGTTTCAATGTAGTATGTGGCATTTTATGCTTTCATATTTCTCATCTCATAATATGGCCAAAGGCCCTCTAGGACGAGGAAGAGGAAGTAGAGGAAGAAGAGTATCTGCTAATGTTTTCAAATTCTCACTGCATGCCAGGTATTATTCCATGCATTATGTATATTAACTCTTTAAATAAGTAAAACAAATAAAGTAGGCATCATCATTACTACTGTGACCTTAACAATGAGAAAATCAGCACAAAAAGATTAAATAACTTGATGAAATTTACATGGCTAATAAATAGTAGAGTTGGGATTGGAATCTAAAGAGTCAGGCTAATCCTTAACCACCTGTATTTTTAATCTAACAGCTTGTTCACGGAACCCACTGCTATTTTTATTAAGATCTCCTAGCCATGAAATTCTGTTTAAATCTCACCTGGAATTGCTGTTAAAACTAAGGGAATAAACACCAACAAAATATTTCAAAAAAATGCCTAAATAAGAAGAGCAGTTGTTAATTACCTAAAGATATAAAAACAATATTTTAGTTAAGAGCTAGTCATCTAATAATCACATGCATTCTGTACATATAGGTATACATTATATAAATACATATTTTCAAAAGGGATGGAGTATAGATGCATAAAATAATAAAGATTTTAGATCTTTTTAAATCACCTTAAAGTTAATTAGATATAAATAACCCCACTTTCTGAGTCTTAAATTAAATGAATATTTGTAACTATCTTTCTCTATGTAACTGAACACTAGTTACCCTGGTGATGCTAGCATCCCAGCAATATGAGAAACTTATTATATCACTTATGTTAGTGATGCTTCAGTTTCTGTGTCAAAATCTTTATTATACAGCAGTATTTCCCAAGACTTGGGATGCCTTACCACTAACGGTACTTAGGATTTTAAGAATACTCAAATTGTTTTGGGGATTTACGCAAGATGTTTTGAAAGAACATAGTGACACTGTATTACATAACATCACATCACATTGTCATAAGCTTATTTTATCATTTCTTTCAATTATTCTGATTAAATAAAGGAGAACTTGTCATTGTGGTGCTATTCTTTTTTTTTTATTATTTTTGAGATGGAGTCTTGCTCTGTCCCAGGCTGGAGTGCAGTTGCACGATCTCAGCTCACTGCAACACCGGCCTCCCAGGTTCAAGCAATTATCCTGCCTCAACCTCCTGAATAGCTAGGATTACAGGCACCTGCCACCATGCCCAGTTAATTTTTGTATTTTTAATAGAGACAGAGTTCTGCCATATTGGCCAGGCTGGTCTCGAACTCCTTACCTCAGGTGATCCACCTGCCTCAGGCTCCCAAATTGCTAGGATTACAGGTATGAACCACCGCACCCAGCCCTTTCTAACACTTGAGAACCTCCCATTTCACAAAGAGCAAACTAACCTTAAGCACAGAGACTTGGGCAGACAACAGCACATAGCTAGAATTTAAAGACATCATTTTATTACCCCGTGCTCATTTTTACAATTACTTTTCATCTCTAGCCTGTGGCACTACTTTTCACTTATGGTAGTGATATAAAATTCACTTTTAAGTTAATCGAATTACAAAGTAAGCAGATTTAATGACATACATCAAAATTACAATGGTCCATAAAAATGGAAATAATTATAAAGAGGGCATGCAAATGATTGAACTTCAAGAAGAAAGTAATTAAGCACCATGAGTTCATCCACACTTATTAAAGATGAAAACCTAAATCCTTAAAGACACACAGTCTCCTTATTCTATGACTAGAAACTGCTAGCAAACACAGCAGCTTATTTCATCTCTGTGTACAGGAAATCCTTACATGTACATCCCAACAGAGATGTGAATCTGTCCCTCTGGGTAAGACGTGAATCAGTGTAGTATACAGAGCCAGGGTTCATGTTTTGGAGCTAACCATGAAAAAAGTTTCCTACAAATTTACTTTCCCAGCTGCAGAGAAGCTCTTGGAAGTTTGAAGTTGTTTTCCCCAAGGTACTGAATTGCTTCAAACATATTTAACAAAAATCCGAACCTTTTCAACCCTTTCTGTGTTCCCAGATTTATTCAGAGCCCACCAAAAAAAAAAAATTCTCAGGAAATACTGCTTTCTGAATCAATCTTTGAATACCGGTGATATAGTTATCATAACAAACAATCACATTTGATATTTAATATTGTGTTCCAATGACTTTACTCAAAGAAAAGATTAGCATATGTAATGTCTATAATGTTTCCTAAGTATATAAAAATTTTAATTATTTATAACCCTCTCTAAAAGGATATAATTTACAAATTAAAGGGAGCAAATAAGCCAATGGGATTTTACAGAAATCCAGTTCTTAATCATAAATTTAAGCTACATGTAATAATTCTTTCATCAACCCATCTACCTCTTTATGAATGTTTACATATTAGGTTTACGTTATAGGGCATATATAAAGGAGAGAGAGTCCCTGCTCTCAAACACCTTATATCCAAAGCAATCTGTTAGAGTCTTAAAAGTGAATAAAGAAACTGTGGTTCCAGAAGAAGGTAACAGGACTTTCACTTTATGTTCCTACAGACAGCCTTTTGGAATTAACTCTAAAGAAACAGAACTCCTAAATTGCAAGCAGCAAAAGAAACAGCCAGAGAGTTCATCTAAACTTGAGTTTGCAAATTCCAAGTGGCTCTGCAAGGCTACAATGAATTTATAGTTGGAGAGGCTGAGAATCATCTGAGATGGAGGAGATTAACATTGTGCAGATTTTTCTCTGCATGTCCCTACAGACTACATTGATCATTCCATGGTGCAACCCGCCCCCAACACACACTCTTCTCCTTACTCTTTTGAATAAAGGATCCCATCCAGCTGCACACTCCCAGGGGAAAGTTTGGGACAGCAACGTGTGCTTCCCAGATCTACAACTTGCTTGCTTAGAAAGTGGGTTTCCATATGGAGCAACAGTAGGAGCATCTATGTTTCCCTGTTTCATTTTTTTTTTTAACTTTGAAAAAGTGAGGGGACTCATTAAAATATACATGGTACCATAAATGAGGGGAGAGGAGGGAGGCAATGTGAGTTCTGTGGTTGTTGATTCTAAACCAGCACGGAAATCGGAAGCTGGCTCTGGTGCAGAACACCCACTCATCAAGGAGGTGCAGAGCCAAACATCTCTGCAACAGCAAGAGGCAGAGGCCACAAGAAAGGAGGGTGTTTTGTGACAGCCAAATCACTCAGCCCAAAGACTTTTATGCATGGGCAGATATTCAAAAGATGATTCTAATGTACTTTCCCCAATTACTTGTTTAAATGAACAAAACGGAAGAATGCTGCCTATGGGAATTATTCAGGAGCTCTTCCTTGTGGTATACAGTAAGCATCACTGACCTGTTGTGAGTGACGGGCTGTCCGCCATTCTGACGGGTCCTAGTCAACATGGCCCTTCCTTGCATTCGCCTCACTAACAGAAAAGAACACTGAATTATGCCTGTTTTGAACAATGAATTCTCTGCGTCCTCTTCCAAAACTGAAAATGAATACTTCACAAACATGTTTATATAAAAGAGGAAAGAGATTTAAGTTATTCATTTCAGAATACAGTATTTTCCTCTTGGTTACTAAAGGCTGCCCTTAGTTTACTGTTAAAAAATAGAAGGATGTACACATGAACTTTAAAAAAAATTTTTAATAGTGGACTCTTGCTGGCTGGAGTTTGGTGGCATGAGCATAGCTCACTGCAACCTTGAACTCCTGGGCTCAAGAGATCTTCCAAACTCAGACTCCCAAGTCTTTGAAACTATAGGCACACATCATTATGCCCAACTAACTTTATATATATATATATATATATATATATATATACACACACACACATACATATTTAGAGACAGAGTCTTTCACTATGTCTTGAACTCCTGGCCTCAGGCTGATCTTGAACTCCTGGCCTCAAGCAATTCTTCCATTTCAGTCTCCCAACTTGCCAGGATAACAGACATAAGCTACCACACCTGACAACAGACTTTTTTTTTTTTTTTTTCTGTAATATGAAAACTTATGTAACAGGAATACTGTGTGTTACTTCAGTTTATTTAACAAAGTTAATTTTTCTTGGCATACTATGCCATGTAAAACAGTTTCTTTTCAACAACCAAGAAACAAAATGATATTAAATTTAAGAAAATTAGAAAAACAAAAGAGGAGATCATGTTAGCAAGTATCTGTTTAATGGAAGGTTTCATCAAAACATCCGGCCATAAATCAGAGGGAAAAAGTTAAAAAATCATTTTTAAACAGTTGGATTTTCCAAAGCGTTAGAATTGTTTCTCACTGCCATCATTATGCCCCACAGATTGAAGGGATAAAATATAATTATTCAATCGTGCACTTTAAAATTTTTAGAATCTTGTGTAATTCCTTAATTCCAAATATTTATGTTATGACTGTTCTCCTTACTCAGACTGTCCAAAATGATTTCTTATTCCTCTTACAAATTTCTGATTTTCTTCTTTATCTCATTTACAATTAAAGGTAGATGTCTCAAAACCTATTAGATAGCCTATATATGGAAAACCTTTAGTAAGTATTTGCCAAATAAAAGGATAATTGATTATGGTACAATTTCACTCATATGCATTTTTATTCTATATTTTAAATATATTTATTAGGTATTTATTCAGTCACATTAGCAACAGCATTCAAATACATTCTGTGATATTCTGCAAGCCATTTTAATGTTTAGTAACCAAATAATTTTAACTCAATATCAAACTTAGATTTACCTTTACCTGAAAAGATCTGCATAAAATGAGCATATTCTCTAACATTCCTATACAAGTCAATCACGACATTTTTCAATCAGAAGAAAATGTTGTAAACCTGAAATGTTCCAGGAATTGAATCACTAAGGTTGAAATACTCAGAAAATAAAAATAAAATACTTTAGGAAACTTATGTGGGTCATAAAATACCCATTCTTCCTGTTTTTTAAATCCACCATTGAGCATGAATGCACTCCTAAACCAGTGAATCAGTTGGCTGAGTGTAGCTTGGGGCTGGCCCTCAATTCACTGCACTGCAACTTGTACTTCCTTCGTCCTTTCTCCAAGTAAATGACAAAACAAACAATGTGCAGTCTTTTGTTGATCTTCAGATCCTCTGCACAAATGCCCAATCATTTTGCTCTCAAAAATTGAAGACGCCACCTGGAGATTCAAAGTATTTCTATTACGGGAGATTTTGAAACTGTTAATGCACTTTATGTATTGCATGGGCTCAACTAAACTGGTCCCAAACTAATCTCTGTGAAATATATATTTAAAAAATGATTTGTGCACTTTGGGAGGCCGAGGCGGGTGGATCACGAGGTCAAGAGATCGAGACCATCCTGGTCAACATGGTGAAACCCCGTCTCTACTAATACAAAAAATTAGCTGGGCATGGTGGCACGTGCCTGTAATCCCAGCTACTCAGGAGGCTGAGGCAGGAGAATTGCCTGAACCCAGGAGGCGGAGATTGCGGTGAGCCGAGATTGCGCCATTGCACTCCAGCCTGGGTAACGAGCGAAACTCCGTCTCAAAAAAAAAAAAAAAAATGATTTGTAAGAGACAGAGAAGTAGAACTTGTTCTCAAACCATATGACACTAACTTCAGACAAATTCATTTCAACTAGTACTGAATGCAGTATGTATACTGCATATAGCACAATCCCAGCTTCTTTGGGGGCATCTAACTTGCTCTTTGTACAGGAAACAAGATTTTTTCACATAAAGCAGTCAGAGCCCAGTTCCAGTCCACGTGTAAGGAAATGGCCCACTAATATTTTATAGCTGCAGAGTTCTTTGTGGTTTATGATGGCAATCTCACATATACTATCCCTGTTTGATCTTCACATCAATTTTGTGACATAGAGAAAGAGTTTGTAGTATCACTTCACAGGGGAGTAAACTGAAGCTACTATGGTTTGTGGTAGAAGCAAATAAATATTACAGGAGTTCAGGAAAAAAATGAGACATCAATAAGAAGCACAGAAAAACTATGTGAAAGAAAAGCTACTCGACCTTATCCATCAGAGCATTTCATAAACACTTTGGCTCAGCAGTTGTTAATGCCACTATCAGAGATGCCAAGTGAACTGTCTAATCTTACAAAATTGTTAAATGTAACACTTCAGATTTGATCAAGACATTCTGATAATAAGTCATGGCTCTTTTTTTCTATCCCTCCCACCCCTGCCTTGAGAGGGACAGGATTTGGATTTTCTAAACCAAAAAACAGACAAAGTTCATTCTTAATAATCAATGACACTAAAACCCTAATTGCAAAAAACTCAGAGTCACAGAAAACTGCCACGAGTAACAGGTAGCATTATGCTCTCATCCAGTTTGAGTTACTTTTCTAGTTATACGATATAGTATTTGTTTAATTTCTGCGATGAAGAAATAAGGAGAATTTTAAAATGTTTGCCATTACTCAGATTTTCTGGTACAGCAAGAACAATCCAAAAAGCTAATAAGTAATGTATATATATATACCTAATAAGCAAAAAGATTAGCAATGACATTGATTCTTAACATAAAATTGTATGATGAAGAGTATTCTAAGCATATAAACAGAGAACCTGAGAATTTCTAAAAGTTCAGGATAGGAGACAGTGGTGAGACAATTTATTAATAGTAAGTTAACCTGACTAAAATCAGTAAGGTCAACATGTCAGAAGTGAAAATAAAGGTGTTTTTCATTGTTAAGTAGGCAGAGTATAAGAAGAAATAAATGACAGGCATTTCTTGTTTCATTTGCCAAATTTCTATAGGCAGCTTACTAAACTGGCTTTGTATTTAGTCTTTCCTGACACGTCAGAGCTGAAGCTGGAAGTAAGGATTATCATACAGACTCTGACTCTCAGTGGACAGAAGCCAGATTCTGTTTACTTTTGAAATGAAGTAAACAAAATATTGCAGGCACCTTAGACCATAGGGTCATTTAACAGCTTATCTGAGTTTCATACAATATAACTGAATAAACTTGCAACAAATATTCACATGACCCCAAGAATGGAAAGTCATTAGCAAAACAAATATTTGATCCAGGTGAAAAAGAAAGCATTAGACATATACTCTAAAGTGAAAGCCGGTACAAAGTAGGGTATGTGATATGCTACCATTTGCACTTAAAAAATACATCCTTATTTACATACACATACAATATATGTGGAACATGTGTGTATGTGTAAGCAGGCGTAAGAATAAACCAACTCTAGAAGGACACATAAGTCACAGCAGTGGTTAATTCCAAGGAGCTCAACTGGGTAGCTAGGGGAAAGGAGACGTATACTTTATTACTATCTACTGTTTTGTACCTCTTAAATTTTATACTATGTGACTGTACTATCTAATCAATTAAAAATAAAATTGAAGTTTTTTTAAAAAAGAAAGGTTTGTTAAGGACTTTTGAGTCAACAGATGCAGAAATGCACATAAAGAGAACTTAAAATGGTATCTACATAAGATTTATAATACAGCCTGTAAAATCAAGCCAGATTCTGAATTTTTATTTAATTCTAAATTGCCATGTTTCAAAATTTAATGAGGTGAGGTAGAAATCCACTTTTATAGCTTAAAAAGAGTAAAAACTTGGGATACACAAACATTCCCAGGTAAGAGGGTACAAGGTCAAGAGCAATCATTCAAGAGTAGGCCGTGTACTGGCTTTTATCTACAGTTCTTGAACCTAGCGTTATGTGTGTACACGTGATGATGCGTGTATAAACCATTCACTTCTTTATCATTGTGAGAGAAAAATCCATTTTTCCCCTGAAGCCTATCAAAGTCATATGACACATTTTACTGTAATATAGATCATATATACCAAAGTGTTTGAATATACCAGCTTCCTAATCACCATTTTCACCACTATATTAAGAAGCAACAATTTTATACGCATTCCAGTATTTCACAAAATACATGATATGAAATTATTATCAAAAACGACTCAACAAAAAAATGATAGTTTATCTTAATCTACAAATGCCAAGCACTATCAAGACTGCAGTTGTAATAGAAGCACTGGGGAATGCAAAGGTGACATGAATCCTACCTTTGCAAGGAGCTAACAGTCCAGTGACACAATGTGATGAGTGCCACATTTCATACCAGGAATTCGTGTCTGTGATACCCTCCAAATCAATGCAGCATAGAATTTGGAAAACTGGAGACATTTGGAAAAAAGTAAGCAAAGAAAAGCAAGATACTAGACAGGACGAAAGTAGCAGAGGTTAATCTTGAGCAAACATTAAGCACTATGTGATTGCTTAGGCTGAAATAAGAATGTGCTTTTCTGATTAGTAAGCGTTCCAAAGCTAAAATGCAGGAAACTCCATGAAATTTCCAAGCATTACAAGCTTTCAACTTGGAAGCTCATATGGGACTGGAAGAGTAGTTTGTTAGAAACTTAAACTGGCAGTAACATCTGTGGTTTCTTTCACTGGAATTGTTCTCATAAAAGATTTATGAGAGGCAAACAACCCTCCTTGGCTTATTCATAAAAGAAAATGATGTAGTGACACAATAGACGCACAGAAAAAATGTTTTAACATAGTCTCCCTGTGCATTCACAACATAAGGACAAAGAGAGTTCTCTGTCAGGGAAATAATCAGTGAGACCCATTTCATGGGTCAAAAATATGGGATTTTACAGTTTTCCTTATATGAGAAATGCCGGTATTTGTATTGTATCAGTGAAATTCCATTCATCCCCAGATCCTTATTTATAGTTGTATTCATTGAAAAAAGAGTATGTTCACAATATTTATGACATTGGAGCATGACATTCTGAAATGTAACAAATGGTATACATGTCAATGAGACATAATATTTATCTTCAATGATTAATCTTAGGATTGGACAAAGACTAAAGTGAATATGGCAGTTATATGTTAAACAAGTATTTCCAGAAAGGCAGTGTGCCCATCTGCTCTCTTCTCTTGGTAGAAATCTTATATTCAGGTAGCCAACAGATAGATTTGGCATCTGGCAGAACATTCTCTAGGGATGAATACATTTATCTCTTAATCTTATAAAATAAGCTGACTTGAGTGAGATTGCAAATTGCATAAAAACCAAAACAATGTTCTAGATTACTCTAAACGCTCTTGCATTCTTTCATTTATTCTTCCATTCATTTAATCTTTTAACCATTCATTCTTCCATCTATCAATTTTCTACCCATCCGGCTAGCAAATATTTATTTAGATAATTCTATGTGCTAGGTGCTGAAGACACAATGATGAACAAGGAAGCAGAACGACCCTGCCCTGGTAACTTACAACCTTGCCAGAGAGACAATGATAACCTCCCAGATGGATACACACCCACAGTTGAGATAAGTGCTCTAAGGGAAGAAATACTGTAAGTAACAAAGATGGATAATGGAGAGACCTAAAGAAGACTAGGGTTCAAAGAAGATGTCCTGCTTGAAAAAATGACATTAAAACTCAATCCTAAGGAATGAGTAAGAATTAGCGAGACAGCAAGTGTTGGGAAGCTCGTTACTGGCAGAGGGAATAGCATGTGCAAAGAGTCTGAGGCAGTGAAGAGCTTGGTGAGTTCAGCAGGTGGGGCTGGAGCCCAGAGAACCTGGGTGGTGGTAACAAGCTGGGACTTTGGACTTGCTTGGGTGATACAGGACCCAGAGGCCATGATCAGCCCGCAGTCAGATTTTCATTTTAAAAAGTTCATTCTAACCTAGTACTAAATTTGCCAATATGATTTCTCCCTTATTGGTGATACTAGTCACAGATATTCTCAGCTGGGATGGGGAAATTTGCAAGTCCACCTGTTGCCAACTTTCCCCATGGGTCTTCAAAGGCATTTTACAAATATACTTCTAACACTCATATTGGGAAAACAGAACTAGTTTTGCACTTGAAAAAAACCTTCAATTTCTGAAGATGTTTAATCGTTCTTTAGCATCCCATAGCCAATTTCCCAAAAATGAATTAAATGGGGAAATTGTCTATTTCTAGAGGATTTTTCATTATGGAAGGAAAAATCATCTGACTCAATATTGCACATCAGTTCCACACACAGGAAAACTGAGGGCACAATAATTCTTTATGTGGGAAATGCAAAGCCTGTGGTCTCTGCAGCTCTCAGAAGAGACCACATGCTAGAAAAACTGCTACCTGCCTGCCAGTGGGAGGGTCTCTGCTGCAGCTGATGTGCAACGTTGACCTTCACCAGGACAACATAAAGCCTAGCTGGATGTTTCCAGGTGCCCCTTAAAGCTGTCCTGCAGTGACAGATTCCTGGTTGATTAAAAGGAGAATGAAACATATTGAACGGTAGTGGTTTGTCTGGTTTGCATTTGCTGTCCTGACAAGGTCTAATATTTTAAGGCTCCAGTCTAAGGAGATGAATGAAAAGTGAGGAAGAAGCACTGAAGAGAGGTCTGCGAAGAGCATCGCAGGGAGGGAGGTTGAACAGAAACCCAGAGAGGGTTCCCGTTTGAGGTCTAGAGAATACGCTGGTGAAATGCAGCAGGATGTTGCCCCACTGAGGTTCTACCTGAAGAGTCTGAGAGATCAGACATGTTTGTGTACTTAAGATTCCTCTTCTTGGCCAGTTACCATGCTCTGAATGCTTGCCATGTTGAGATTTGTAGTTTTCAACTATCTAAGTCTCTTTTTATTGCCTCTTCTTTTGCTCCCTGCCTCCCACAGAAATATACCTTGCCAACAAATAACCCACTCCCTATGTGTTGTTTATACCGAGATGGGCGAGGGAGTGCCAACAGGTCACCCTCTGAAGGTGGAATTACTCATCCACTTTCCGGAGAAGAGCTGTGGGTAACATTAACCTCTCAGCTGCTGCAGGGAGCCCTGGTTGAGCCAGCCCTGGATGGTTCTGGATTTGAAACAAGCTCTTTTCTAGGCCCTTACATACTAAATGAATCCAACCCTGCCTCCAGTGTCAGGAAGGAAGAAACTCAGAATTCTTCACTAAAAATTCTCCTACCACATTAACATTTCATACCTTTAGGGGGAAAATTGTTTTGTCTTTCTTCTTTTCTAAAATAAGTGAATGCTTTTTTGGATATTAATATTTGAGGAGAAGGGCAGAGGGGAAAAAAAAGCTTTTGCTGTAAGGAAAAAAAAAAATCACTCTTCCTAAAAATCTAACAGTTCCTAAGGCCTCTTTCCCCTTATAGAATAAAAAGAGCAGCAGAGGCTTGTGATCTGTATAGCAGATTCCAGGAAAGTGTTTTTGCTCGTGGTTATCTGGTCAATAGCTCAGGCAGTAAAATTTTCAAAAAATGGATGTTGCAATAGTAGCAATTCAAATTAATGAGTGTATTTTTAAACTCTTTAAAAACTAAACCTGAAAGCATAGTTAATAGCTGATTGCCCTCACAGGGGCTTCAAGTCCATATTTGGAATATCAAACCTTTTCAGGATGGCAAACGAATAACTTGGACTTGTAAAATATAGGAAATTTAAAACCAAAACCAGAGCTATATCCTAATTTACCTCATTCTTCTTCTCTATCGTAAATATCCTAAACTGCTGGAGGCATGTGCCGATCCAGTGATTTTATGCACGGCACACTCTAAGACACAGCACCCCTGCGATGAGGTGACATACAGATGAGGCATGTGCTTACATCTCCTTGTGGTTGTTACTTTGAAAGACTTTGTGGAATTTTAGAAGGGAACCATAGAAAAGCAAACATCACTTTGGTCTTTGTACGTATATTAAGCATTTAATGTATTGACATTCAAGTAGATCTTATGGGCTTATTTGTAGTTTATAGAAGGGTTTTTAGAATAGCCTTTATAGTTTCCATGAGAAAATTTTAATGCACAAAAGGACAAGGAGATTGACCCTGCTTTTACACACTTCCTTTGATGGGGGTGTGGCAGCATTTCCCACATGGAGGAAAGGTAACACAAGTAAGATAATTATAAACAAATGCTTTGCAAACAGAGCCAATGAAACCGGCCTGTTTGTGAGGCCCAAGGTCTGACATTTTACAACTCAGTCTGTAAGGGTAGCTATGTAGCTGTTTTTACTAAACTATGAATAGGTGCTAAAAAGAGCATTGTTACTACAGACTTTAGTGTCTTAGTTAAGATACCAAGTGCTGCAGTTTCACTACGCTTTTTAGGAAAACCACTTAGTAGAGGCCATGTGCGTGCCCCAGTCCATTCATGGGATGCATAGTGCTGTGGCAGAGTTGCAGGCGGGGTGAGATGGCTGCCCGTGCCGCCTAAGTCAGAAATCCATTCTCTCCAGCAGCACCATCTGGGGCAGGGAGCATGTCCTAACATCAAAATAACTGGCCTTCTAAGAAGTTCCAAGTAAACAGTTGGACCAGTTCAATATTACTTCTACAAAAAGATTAGTTAAAAAAAACCAAACCAAAAAAATAACACTTCGCATATTACAAAGCACTTCCCCCAAGGGAAATAATGTCAATTTTAAAATTATCCACATCTTGCCAAGCATCTGGAAATACATGGAATTCTCTAGATAATAAAAAGACAACCTTGATAAAAGGGGTTTTTAAAAAATATTATTAATGTACATGCAACCCCAACTCTTTCGTTTATTAGCTGAAGGATCATGGGTAAGTCACTTAATGTTTCTGAGCTTCAAGGTCCCTTTAGCTGTAAACTGGTTATAACTGTGCAGGCTACTGAAATATTCTGAAAAAAAGAGAAGTGGTACATCATCACTCTGTACCTTTAACACCATCAAAACATTGATATAGATGTCATACATAGTGAAAGCTGCACACCAACAACAAAAGAAAAAACAAAAGCACACCTTTACTTCAAAAGACACTGCCTGACATCTGGTAAGGTTTTGATGATACAGACCAGAGTTACCAGGGTCTTGCTTGTGTTTTATCCTTGAAGCTGCCTCAGAGCCTGTACATCATGAGTGCTCAGTAAACTCAGAGCCTGCTACATTGCGAGTGCTCAGTAAATATTTATTCAAAGAATTAATATATGAATGTAACATGAGAGTGATGGATGATCTTAATGGCTTTTCAAGATTTTTGTTTTGTTTTGTTTTGTTTGTTAATGGAAAGACTTGGGCAAGCAACACTCAAATGAATATATTCAGAATAAGACGAGAATGATTGGCAATTAAGAGGGTGGAATATGTTATATGATTATCACAATATATGATTTTTCATGAAATCAGAAAATGACCTTTGTTTTTAAAAATCAAGAGATTGTCACGTATGAAACATACTGAACCAATTTTCGTATCATTTCTGGAAATATGTTCATCTCTTCACTGTGAAAGAGTATGAACATTTTTTAATTCTCAAGGGGACTTTTTTTTTTTGAGAGAATGAAAGTACAATATAATGAGTAATGACAGGGATGTCTCCTCCCTCTCTTGTCCTCTTTGCCTCATTATAAGATCTAGATCATAATCCAGGGCAGGCACTGTACTCATCAGTGCTTACCCCACGTGTCACTGCCCACCTGAAGACCCTTCTCCACGAAGTCCAACCTGCATTCTCAGGCAAGAAGTTCTCAGGCTCAAAGACCCCATTTTCCCACAGCAGTGCAAAAACAGAACTGCACACTTGGTGTTCCTTAAGCTTTATGGATTTTGATGTTGACACATTATTACCAAGGCAAGAATCAAAGAAATAATACATTACCGTCAAGTTTACTCTAAAGATGGAGGAAACAGAAAGGATGAAACTTGAATACAACTCATTTCTGAATTGAAGCCTCACGTTCAAACCTACTAAATGAAAAAAAAGTAGGTGACCATGTCAAGGCTGTAAAGGTGATTTTACTTTGGTTTGTGTTGATTCTAATCATTTTCAAAATATACAGAGAATTTCCTGCTCTGATTTCCAAAAAATGTCACCCCCCACCCCAACTCCAGTACAAAACACAACTGGGTTCACTAAGAAACAACATTAAAAAGACTCCTAAAATAGTCACATAAAAAGAATGATGATGATGATGATGCTAGCACACTTTCTACTTTGTGCCACTGCTTTATGTAATCATCTTTCATCCTTAGGACAACACTGTAAGGGGATATTAGTGGCCTCCATTTCAACTGAGGCTACTGAGGCACGAAGAGGACAGGTAGCCTGCTGGGAGGCAGAGAGCTGCCAAGCATAGAAAGCGATGCCTAGGCTAGGGCTCTCTGACCCCAAATCTCTTAATACTAGCAAATTTGTCTGCTCTCAGGAGCCTCTCATATACTGGGTCCTCTGCCTGGAACCTCCTCCCCCATCTCTCCATTGGCTCAACTATACTCATCCTTTAAAGCTCAGCTTGAACGTCACTACCACAGAAAACCCTTCGCTGACCTCTCCATCTAAAGTTAAGTACTTTGTTATTCTCTAGCTTGTTAGCTCATTCTTTCTCTCCAGGGCATTTACCTCTGTGTGAAAGTATGTATTCACTTGTGTGATGTGTTTAGTGCCTGCTTTCTGGTCTACACTGTAAGCTCCAGACAGGCAAGGGCCATGTCTGCTAATGTAATTATTGGATAAATATTTGTTGACTGACTCATTGACTAAGTATGACAATGACTTTCACAAGGTAAAGCCAAAAAGCGATGGACCCTTCTGCACTTACACTGTGCCTGTTCTAAAAATTGGAGCTCTACTTTCATTTGTTTATATCTTGAACTTCCTCAAAGATGTTTTAACAAAATGTCATGAAAAGAGAAATTTGGAAATGACTACTTCATGATGCTTCCCTAAATCCACATACTCAGGTAACCAATAAAGTGAAAAAAATGCTTCTTATGTCTACCCAGCATCTGTGTAAGCAGATAAGTATCACAAACCAACAGAGAGAGAAATGACATCGCTGTGTCAGAATGCAGATGTGAACCAAAATTCTGACAAAGTCACTCTTCTTTCCAAAACTTTCAGAACAGGAGCTGCTTATCTATTTTATTTGTGCCATAAGCAAGACTGATAATGACTGGATAGGCACGTGCCATTTACATGCTCAATAAAAAACAAATAGCCTAATTGTATTTGAAGAATACTCATTTAACCCTTGAGTTCCTTGTATTTAAAAAAAAAAAAAAGTTTTAAAACATTGTCTGTATCTTTCCTTTTTTCTCCTTCTCTGAGGAGAACCCAACTTTAGGGCTGATATCATACAGCCCAACAGGACACATACCTCTGAAATATCCCCACCCAAATATTCCAAGGATTCCTACCTTCTCCTTCATGGAAGACTTCTTCCCACACAGTCTACCAGCTTCTAGTCTAGAGTAACACAGTAAGTGATGATAAGTGTACAATGCTATAGTCTAGATATTTTAAGAACTAAGTGACTGCACTGATTAGCATAGATTCTAATTGCACTGGTGTAAAGTACCAGAGTGTATACAGGACACAGCACAATTGACATGCAATGGTAACATTACCAAGACCAGGACTGAAAAGGATTTCTTTGTTTTACCAAAACAAGCTTTTGACAAGGAAACATGGCACCCTAATCATTCTGCCATGGGAATGCAGCCTCACCTCTTACATTCCCCCTAAATACGAAGTGAGTCAGATCCCCACCTGTGACTTTAGATTTCCCTCTGGGTCTCAAGAGAAGTGACCCATCACAAAAAAGTGCACACTTCCATAAAATCAGTCTGAAAATAACACTTAAATACATTTACAAAAGTCTAGAATTCTCACAGCATTTCTTTCACAACACTCTGACTTAGAAAAAGGTCATTTCAAGCTCCAATATTATTTCACACAGAACTTATTTTGATGAAATAAGGATACTTCCAATAGGGAAGCAGATGGACCAATTTAGAGATTTGGCATCTGAATTGATGCTAGACTCATTTAGATAATCCTTTTTTTAAAAAAATTATTCTTATAGGGAATGTTTATTAAAAAGTTACTTTTGGAAGGTAACATATTACTCACTTCTGACCCAAGTATTCAATAATTTGATATAGATATATAAAAAACTCAAGGAATTGTATTGGTCTCTACGTTTACTTTTAGAAAGGATTACCCATTTATCAGAAAATTTAAAATAAACAAAGAATTTGTTATATCAAAATCTACTAGTTAATGCTTAAGAGACCAAATTTTTACTTTAATCCTGCATAGTTTAAGCAGAATATTTTATGTCTTCTATATAATGAGATTTTAATCCATAAAATTTAATTATTATTCAACGTTATACAGGTTGTAAGAAAACCCAAACATTAACATTTTCCACTGGATGACTAAAGTCATTAAATTTTCTTTCAAGGAATATGTAAACATGGATAAGGTATCTGTTGTGCTTCCTTTGGCTGCAAGTGACAGAAGTTCTCAAAGCAAATAAATGCCTTACAAAATGAAGGTGCTTTTATCCCACAGAATAAGAAGTCTGAAAACAGGAGACCTAGTTCCATCACGTCTCTACCACTGCGCTCTGCTGGTCTCATAAAGAGGCTTTATCATCGGACAAGATCCTCACAAGGTTATAAGATGGCTGTGTAACTCCAGTCATTTTATCTAGACACACCAATGTCCAAAGAAAGAAGAGAAGCTCTTTATCCATCGTAAATTTTTAAAAGCCAGGAAACCTTTCCCAGAAAACCCCAAGTAAACTTTCCTTTCCATCTCATTGGCCAGTATTGGCAAGACCAGCTCCCAATACATCAATGTGGGTTTAAGATATCTCAAAGTGATCAAGTGGTCGGTGAAAAAGAGAGACAAGGAAAAAGTTTTCCTTAAAGCTGGGCCCAGGGGAGACACCACATAATGCTGCTCCGTGGATGTCTGACATTCCCCTGAAAACCTCAGTTTTTATTGTGTTCTTTCAATAAGGGAGGGGGAGCAAGGTTACGCAAAGTTTCAGTGATAATTATACAAAAAGAATACATTTGCAAAAACTGGTGCACAAAAATCACAACATGGAATTATAAAAGCAGAACAACGTAAAGATAACTTTCTGTGTGTCAACATAGAAACCATACACCTTAGCAAGATTGTAGGTTAAACATAAACTTATGATTATCAGCAAGAACATATTGGGCTCACAGCTACAGGGGGAACAGGATCTGACACAGGACAACCAGCCTGACCACAAAAACTGCAAGAGGAGGGGTCTTCCATGCAGGCCTGGAGGAGCAGTGAGAGAAGAAAGACTTTTACATCCTTAGCTCAACCACAGAGACAGGCACCCCTCATGCGTCCGTTTATAGGCTCTCTATAAGGGTTGCATTCCCTTTCCAGGGCCCTGATCAATATGCCTTTCCTGGGAAAGGAATCCGGGTAATAAACCTCTCCATTACACATCCGTCTGTAGGCTCTCTGCAACGAGAAGCCTATTACGCGCTGTCATCTGCTGTCATCTCTCTCCGGCAGTCAAGCTATGTGGTTAGACCCTTTCACAGAGTTCCTGTTTCTACCAGACCAGTTCAGCAGAGCCAAAGTTACAAGTTGCAGCTCACCAGAGCCAAAGTCACGAGTCACATCTCAGCACTTCACATTGTCCTTCATTTTCTCAAGCATAATCGATACAGTAAGTAACAAGCAACACAAAGCAAATAACTCATTTCAGGGAAACTAAATTCTAAGAAAATTTACAGGTTAAAAATCAACAGCAATTTCTTCTTGTTATTTCAGATGGCTCTGGTTTTGTCAATTCTTCCAGAAGCCTGGGGTTGCTCAGTCACCACAGAGGGGTTCAGAGTATTCCCAACAGGCCAGAATTCTGACAAACTTACATGCTGAAAATGATCACTGGTAGAGGATAAAAGTGATCACTGGCCACTACTATTAATTTTAACTATGTAATGAGTTACATTGTGTCGCCCAAAAAGATATGGCAGAGTCCTAACCCATGGTTACTGGGAATGTGACCTTATTTGGAAATAGGCTCTTTGCAGATGTAATGAAGTTGAGGATCTTAAGATAAGAGCTATCTTGGATCTTTCATAAACCCAATGGCTGGTGTCCTTAAGAGAGAAAGAGGAGGGAGAGCAGAGACACAGAGAAAGGAGCAGTGTGAAGATGAGTGATACATTTAAAAGCAAGGAACACCAGGAATAACAGCAACTACCGGAAGCTAGGGGAGTGGAGACTTAGACTGGATCCTCCCCTCAGAGCCTCCAGAAGAAAACAATCCTGCTGATACCTTCATCTTGGATTTCTGGCCCCTTGAACTGTCAAAGAGTACATTTCTGTTGTGTTAGGCCACCCAGTTTGTTTGTTCATGGCGGCCCTAGGAAACTGACATATGGGATATACTCTCTGGGGCTGGACTGTCTTCCTGAAGCACATGACTATGTGGAAGACGGAAGATATTATGAACAAGCTGGTAAAGGTGAAGGGAAGCAACTTGGGATGTCTGATTTAGATGCCTTCCTGGCTGTCAAACCCCAACAATTCACAAAATCTTTTTAAGTAAACTTTATTTTGGAATAGTTTTAGACTTGCAGAAAAATCACCAAGATAGTACAGAAAATCCCCATGTATCTCACACGTAATTTCCCTGATTAGTAACATTTTATGTTACTAGTCATGTTTACATGTTTTATTATACAGTATGTGCATATTACATCTTACATATATGGTATGTTTGTTACAATTAATGAGCCAATGTCTATGTATCACTATTAATTAAAGCCCATACTCTACTCAGATTTTTCTATATTTATCTAATGTATTTTTTCTGTTCCAGGACACAACAGTGGTAATGTGCATAAAACCAACTGGAATTTCACCTGTTTTTGTTAAATTTCTTTGTAAGACGAAGCAATATAAAAATCATCAGAAAATTTGTGTATTCACACATTTTCATACAAAGGAAACAGAAGTAGAATAGGTCCACAAAAAGACTACACACTGCAAATAAACAAAATGCGAGTTGAAAAATAAACTGTTTTCAAGAATAGCCCAAAGATAAGCCCATAATAACCTTGTACCCACCATGACACGATAGAAAAATCAACATCAGAGCTGCAACATTTCTAAATCAAAAATCTACCAACTCTTCCAAGATAATAATGCCAGAAGCATGATGTCAAATGTTTACTCCCTGTCCCTAACTGGAGCAATTCTGACAATTAAGTGTTCAACACTCTGTTCCTCTCACCACAGCTTCTCGCTTGCTGATCTCATCTCTTCTTAGGGCTTCAAGTTTGACCTCTGGGTGGAGGACTCAGATCTTTATCTTCAGTCCCTATCCTCTACAATCCACCCTACTGCCTGTTGGATGATTCCATCTGGAGGCCAACAATCTAAAACTGAACTCATCTTTTTCTCCAGATCAAGTAATTGGCGAAATACTTCTCTCAGTATTAACAATACTGAGCATTAGACCTCAAAATTATGTTTTTATTCCTCTTTGCCTGCACTCCATGTCTGATTATATACTTACATGCCAATTTAAAGTCTCTCTGATCAGCTGGATTCAGTTTACAGGTTCTCAAATGATGAGCAGAATCAGTCTCATCATCCCACCCCACCCTAAAGACCTCAGCATCAGCCAACAAATGCCCTCTCCTTAGAGGTCTAAGTTTTAGCACCACGAGACCCCTTCACTTATCCAAATTATAGGGATGGCTGCTTCTTGCAGTTGCTGCCTCCTGATACCTTAGAGGAAGGTTTCTCAGCCTTGGCTAACATTTCAAGCTGCATACTTTTTTGTTATAGGGGCTTGTCCTGTGTAGTTTAAGATATTTAGCAGTATACCTGTCCTTTACCCAGTAAATGCCAATAATATCTCCTCACCAAGTTGTGACAACCAAGAACATCTTCGGACATTGCCAAACATTCCCTGGGGTGGCAAAATTATCCTGGTTTCAGAGCCACTACCTTAGACTTCACTCTTTATTACCTAGTTAATAATCCTTTTCATTATTTAGCTACTAATTTTATACCTAGTTAACATTTTTTTATTTTCTCTGTGCCAATAACTAGTGTAGTTTCTATCTTCTTTCTAGATTTATACAGTGCTCTGTAGTAACATCTCCTGAATTAGTCCTTTTATTTTTATTTTCACCCTTGTCAAGTTAAGGCCCCATTATCCTATGTAGTCCTCTCATAAGCCATTTCTCTGCCTTCCATTCTCCACATTACAATGCATCTTAACTCCCACACATCTCTGATCTAATTTTCATTAAGTTTTCTTCAATTCAGTTGCTGACATATTGCAGAAGAAAATCCAGCCTCTTTATCTTTGTCTTCAGATACCTTCAGGAATTAGAGAATTTACCTACAATTCCAAAGATGCTGTTTACTAACTATGTGTCTAAGGATGTTGATGGCCTTTTCTGAGCCTCAGTTTTTTTCTCTGTAAGATAACTACTTTTGTCTTGTTAGGGTTGTTGTAAGATTACATAAGATAAAATGTAATGAAGCAGATAGAGTTCAATAAATGGTAGACTGTATTGTAATTATTATTATAGTTGCCATCATTATTAATCTAAATAGTTAAGTGTACAGAATAGGGGTTCAAAAATAAATTTTATTTCCTGTGGCAGAGACTGCGCCTCTTCTTTTCTAACTTGCTAGCAATTTTTAGCTGAACACATGATCACCAAACTAAAGGCTACTCCCTTGCAGCTAGATGTAACCAGGTGACTATATTTTAGCCAGTTAGATGTGAACAGAAGTGGTTGATTATGCAACTTTTGGGTCATGTCCTTAACAGAAAGGGCTTATGTGCCTCTTTATTTCTTTTCTTCCTGCTGACTGAAATGTATGTGTGATAAGCAGTGCTGTAACAGCCCTCTTGAACAATGAGATGAAAGCCATGCATTGAAGGTGGCAGACCAACAAGCTAGAAAAGGCTGGTAAACAAATCATGCCTTGCAGCGAGACTGAAACAGCTTGCTGCCTTATTTAAGCCACTTTTGTTTTGAGTCTCTGCATTACAGCAGCCAAACCTATATCTTAACTAGTACTTTTTACTAATAATTTCCTTTACTATAGATGTCACTCATAATTTAGCCTCAACTTGCCATTTCCTTAAAATCCCACTATGGTTTTGCTTTCATAGATTAGAAAACTAATAAAGAACAAAATATATCATTCAGGAACAAGACAATTCTCTCCACAATGGCTATGAACAGATTCTTTCCTCCCAGAGGAACCAGTACTTTATATTTTAATTACAAACGGCTTCTTCAATATCTCCATGTTTTCCCTTTCTTTCTCTCTCTCTTTCTTTAGAATAGGGAATTTTTTTTTTTTTGCTCCAAAATAGTTGATTGAGATGAAAATGTTAATATACTGGAACTTCGCTATGTCACTGTCACACAGAAAATAAAGGCACCAAAAGAGTTTCAGGACTTATAGTAGAAAAAGGCCAAACAATTTTTTCTTAAAGAAGGCTTAAAAAAAAAAAAAGCCAGATAGTCTGATCCATGGGAATGATGACTAGAATATGTGAGGGTAAAATAGAGTTAAATTCATTGCAGAAAGCTATGGCCCATCGCTATATGTGAGAATTTCTGTGGAAAGGCAGTGCTTTTGTATTTGGGCAATGAAATTCCCTCTGGGACCTACCCATTCATCTAATTTAATAAGCATTCATTGATCATGAATGGCTATCTTTGTAGGAAGACTTAAAACATAATGCCAAGTTTTAGTCAAAACCATCTCTACAGATTTTTTCTTTCTTGCTAAATTTGCCTAGAGTCAGCAAAAGAAGGCAAAATCACTTTCTTTGTGCTAAGACTATAGAATCACACTTACTGGTGCCCCCACTCACTCATGCCAACTCCAACTGCTGATTTAAGACGTACTTGAATGGTTGAATAACCAACTGCATCAGTATGCATTTATCCAGAGAAGAAATCCTGTGATTCTCAAACTACACATACTTAGTTGTGATATAATCCTACTTTCTGGCAAGTAACATTTCTGACATGAAAACTATTAAACTCACAACAAATAAAGACTCATAGTATGTTGGTGTCCTTCTAATAGAACCTCCTTTCTTTGCTGATGAGGAACCAGAGCCCCAGAGAGGTCACAGAAGTCACCTAAGGTACATAAGCTAATAGAAGGCAGAGTTTGCAGTGGAACTCAGGATCCTAAGTCTCACCACAGGGCTCTGGCCTCTAGTCTCAACTGGTTTACATTCAACATCAATAATGAAATCTATTTAGGAATAAAGATGCATCACAGTCTTCCCAGTTAGTCATAATTTGGTAATGGAAAAGAATAAAACTTTCTTATATTGCACAGTACAGGAGAGCCACACTTTGCAAAGAAAAGACCTTGAAACCAGTAGTCAACTGATCTGTATTCTAGGCATGACTCTGCTAATAACTTTCTGGGTTGTCTTAGATAGATCTAGATAAGGTAAAATGAAAAGGCTAAATAATATGCTCAAGTGCCCCTAAAAGTCTTTGGTTCTTTAATTTTAGAATTGGGACAGAGATCACTGAATATCCTGGCTTCGTCTGGCAGTTTGAACTTGAATGCATCTATACCCACTGTTTTCCTTATCTTTGAATCTTTTCACACTACTTGGTAGTAAGATGTTAAAGGAAGTGGTGGAAAAATAAAAAGCCAATCCAATCATCTGAGTAGATTATTAATATTGCCCTCCACCTAAAACTCCCTACACCAAATTGTAGGCCAAGAGTTATGAAGGCTGGTCCTAAACCTACAATTCAGATCCTCCCCCTTAAGAAAAACAGTCAAAGGCCAGGTGCAGTAGCTCAAATCTGTAATCTCAGCACTTTGGGAGGCCGAGGAGGGTGGATCACCTGAGGTCAAGAGTTCAAGACCAGCCTGACCAACACGGAGAAACTCTGTCTCTACTAAAAATACAAAACTAGTCAGGCGTGGTGGTACATGCCTGTAATCCCAGCTACTCAGGAGGCTGAGGCAGGAGAATTGATTGAACCCAGGAGGCAGAGGTTGTGGTGAGCTGAGATAGTGCAATTGCATTCCAGCCTCGGCAACAAGAGCAAAATTCCATCTCCAAAAAAAAGAGAAAGAAAAGAAAAACAGTCAAACTATACCACCACGTGGTCCATTCCACCACCTTCCCTGCCTCTGTGTCTTTGCTGGTGTTTTAATATCCTCTTTATTTCTATCAAGTTAAGTCCCAATTTTCCCTTCAGGGCTCAACATCAGCCCTAGCTATGTCTCAAAGCATCTGCCTCGTCCTCTGCAATCTCTCTTTTCTGACCATCTGTTTGATCCTTAGCCACTTGGCACTTGGTCTTAGTGAATGCCCTCTGGCCAAACTAGATCAAAGTCTATTCCCTACAGGAAATATGACTTAGACCTATTTTTATACCTAGTGCAATAGCCTACACATAGCAGGTGCTCAAAAAATATTTGTTGTTGATCACAATGATAACAGTGGTTTCCAAGGGTGACACAAGGAGGAAATGATACAAAGTAACATACTAGGTGGGAAGGCAGGCATCCATGAAGGGGGTGTAGCATGGTTGTAGAAATTCACTAGAAATTTTACAAGGGACCAAAAAATAAAGGGGAATGAAGAAAGAGGATGGTCATCAGGTTACTAAATGCTGGTGCAAATAAAGCTCCCCATCTCTAAAGTACATTCCTTCTCTATACATTGTACCTAGGTATAATTCAGGAGAATTCACTAAAATCTAGAATTATTTATTTTATTCACAATAGTTATTATCCAGAAGCTGAAAAAATTTGATTACATAGCATTAATAAATTATGAATGTGTTTTCACTGTAATTTTTTCATGTGTTTATGAAAGCCAAATGTAGTCTTCCGCCCTTTGCTGCTGGCCACATCTTCCCCCTAGAAGTCAGGGAACACTCCTCTCCATAAGAACAGACTCTGGAGTGGGGGTTAGGCCTAGGCCATTTATTAGGTTGGTTCACAAGTAATTGCTGTTTTTGCCATTACTTTCAATGAACCACAATAACTTGTGCACCAAACTAATATCATATTTTGCTTACTCTAGCCCAAGAGGTAAAATAGCTAGAACTGGCTAGTTGCTTTGAAAGCTGCCTCTGGTTCTAAATATCCCCAAAATGTATACACATCTCCTCCCAAAAAATTTTAAGGAAATCCACTACTTTTTCAGTCTTTTTTTTTTTCCAAATTAACCAAAGTGCAGCAGCTTCCTGTTGCTTAGTATTCTGGCCTAGTTGTTCCTAACCCTGGCTGATCAAAAAAGTCACCTTTGGAAGCTCCGAAAAACACATAGATCCCCCTGCCACAAATTCAGATACTGCAGTCCTCAGTGGGGCATATGAATATATACCACTATAAATATCCCAAGTAATTCTGACATGTGGCAGGTTTAAAATAGACTGGTCTGTATTACAGTTTCAGTGCCTTAGTTTTCTAGACTGTAAATGTTTCTGTGTTAAGACTTTCTTTTCCTTAATTTTTGTCTTGTAAAAGGAGTCTTCATTTAATTACCCAACTTTGAATGTTGGCTTCAATTACTTCTTACCAGAAAGCATTTATATAGGTCCCCCTGTGGATTTTTTCCTGGCTGGCAAATTTCTAAGGTTAAAGAGGTCTTGACCATCACAAACTTAGGAGGATGTCATCTCATAACCTCATCACTCTGTACTACATATTATTCATGACTTACACAGAGCTACAAGACTTTGAGTATACCCTCTTGGCACTTCTTGGATGACAGAGTAGAAGTTATAACTCAGGCTTTCATGAGTCTAATTTCCACAAAATATAACCTTGTATTTCAACTGGTGTCCAGAAAGAAACACACCAAATGAGGGTTGTAACAGCGAATCATTTGAGTTATAAGAGCTTTCTCTGATAACTTCAATTTGATCCCGACTAAGTAGAGGCAGAAGAGAGTAGTAATAAAGAAGGGAGCTTTTAGAGAAGGAAGCTTTGTTATCAAGCACATCTAGTTTCAGATCCTGTGTGTTAGTGAGGATTTTGAAAAGTGACTCACCTTCTCAACCCAGCATGTCTTCATCTAGAAAACAATCAGATCTTTTTAACTCATCTCAGAGAGCTGTCATGAGGGTTTAATGAGATAGCCCATGAAAGTTGTTGGCATAAAATGAAGACTCAGCCAATTTCTTATTTAGTCTCCTCTTAGGCATAAATTCATTGATTTTTTCTAAATTCAATCAAAATTAGTATTACGTTTTTAATATTTGCTAAACTAAGCAATTATCCCTAAATCAAGCCTTGTAAACTTTTGCATATGAATGTTAACTATTTCTAAGCTTTATAATTTGTACATCACTTCAGCTTTCATGGTTGGTTCCTCCCATGTTTTAGGAGAAATTAATTCCACTTTCCTACTGTTCATAAGCTTTTTTTTTTTTCTTTAGTAATTACAATTCACTAAAAGCCTCAAAGGTAGAAATTCTGGCATTTCATACACTTAATAATTTGATCAAAGTCGTCACCCAACTGATTGTAAATGATATGTAACCATAACTCAGAGTAATCAATTTTAAAACATTTTAATATGATTGCAGGAAACTCAAGTTGATATTCAAAGAGGTTGTTCAAAGCTTCCAACATTTCTAAAATCAGTTGCATGAACAGCAAAGACACAAAGTACGTACTACTCTGTTAAAGGGTTTTCTTGTTTTGTTTTAATTCAACCTCAACTGATATCAGTTATTTCAAATGTGTATGTACAAAATATAAATTTTGAAAACTATAATTTTCGTATCAATTGGTACAATATCACAGTTGGTAGAATATCAGTTTGGTAGGGCATAATTATTAACAATATGCATGCCACAATTAATTCCAAGGAATCTTTGCCACATAGAGTTCTTAATTTAGTAAGATCATTTTTATGATGAGTCCATCCTCTGCCAACATGTATAGCTGTATTATGGCAAAAAATAATAATTTCATTACTATGTTTGAATTTTAAACTGAATCTACAGTAACATTTATAATAGTGTCAAATGTCTTATCCTCAACATTTCCAAACTTTTACCTTTATCCCATAAATTGAATGAAAATAAAGCATTACTGGAATTTGCTTGACTTTTCTATTTGAAGCATCTAATGACACTTCCATAAAACTAGCACCAGGAAATATTTACAAAGCTCTTCTAATACAACTAACACATTAATGGCTCTTGCTTCACTTCTTGGAAAAAAACAAAACAAAAACAAAAACAAAAACAAAAAACAGACACTGAAATAAACGTGCTAAAGTAATTCAGGAAAACAGATATTCATTCCAAATGACAGGGTAGGCTTTACAGAGTGACGGTAAGAGTACTTTCTGCAGCTACATGTGTTAAATCATCCTCTTCACAGCCAGTCTTCTAAACAGAACCGCCAGTTTCTGAACCAGCTTCTGATGCTTTTTCAGCAGATTTGTGTCTTTGGTTTTGATGTGGTTAAGTGAGATCACTACAGCCCCCCTAGCGGATGGTAAATACCAACAAGCATTTTATACATAATTCCTACTTATTACCAATCCACTTGAGAAAGTTTTTATTAAAATATAATTTTAAAACTAATTGGTACCAAATGAGTTTATTTAAAATTTTTTCCAGATTGTTAACAACAGAACAAATAATGACAAACTGAATCCCAGACTTGTGGCCATCTATTGAGCACTCCTTTGACAACTGAATAGAAATTGTAACTCCAGGCTTTAATGACTTTAACTTTCCAAAATATTTTTTTTCATTTCATGTAGCTTCCAGAAAGAAAGATAAACCAAATAAGGGCTGTAATTGTAAACTATTCGGGTTGTAAGCTTTCTCCAGTGACTGAAATAATTGTGACTGCATAGATAAAACAAATACTTAGGTACAGATTCACACCATGCAGAAAATGACAAAATCACTATAGTAGTAGTATTCAGATTAAGGTCTATAGGCACTGTGGCAGGACTGCTCAAACTCTACCATGCACACACATTTCATCTATGCATAATGTATAATTTCCCACCATTCTCACTGGCCCAGCATGCTGGTGGCCTGAAGGTTTTACGCACCTTGCACAGCCCAATTAGTTGAAAAGTCAAGCAGTTAGTAAGGATAGAAGCATCAAGAACTTTCTCCACCACCATTTAAGATCAGAAACAATTAGCTCTCCTTATCTGCTCATGTCCAAAAGGGCTTGCATTTTATCAGAGAGCATGCTGTCATTGAAGGAGACGTGTTACTTGCCTTTCTTTTAGAAAGGGTTGGGAAAGCAGAGGCAGGTTGTCAATAGTTATCTTCCAGACTTATTTACAATTTAAAGGAAAGGTTTTACTCACTGTACACGCACCTTGCACATCAGCAAACTGGAACATGGTAGAACTGAAACTGGCTTATTTTTAATCTGACATTAATGATAGTGGTTTTAAGTGTGGTGGCTCACATCTGTAATCCCAGCACTTTGGGAGGCCGAGGCGGGCAAATCACGAGGTCAGGAGTTCAAGGTCAGTCTGGCCAACGCGGTGAAACCCCGTCTCTATCAAAAGTACAAAAAATTAGCTGGGCATAGCGGCTGGCACCTGTAATCCCAGCTACTTAGGAGGCTGAGGTGGGAGAATCGCTTGAACCCAGGAGGCAGAGGTTGCAGTGAGCCTAGATCATGCCACTGCACTTCAGCCCTGGCAACAGAGTGAGACTCCATCTCAAAAAAAATTAAAATAAAATAATATGGAATAACTGCTAAAACAGACAAAACGCCAAGACACAGGCATTAGTCGGGACCATCCAGGAGAAACAACAATAATATGGTAATCCTATCCTTTGCATTTATGTTTTGTCACAGCAATATTTAGTAGCATATGTCTAAAAAGGAAAATTGCCAATTTTTATCCGCCAAGGAGACAGACAACTTGGATTCAGAAATCTGATCATCTACTTAAATATACTAATGTCCTCAGAATCAACCTTCCTCCCAAACCCAAACCTTACCTTGACTCAATAATAAAGTTACTTTTTAAAAATGAGTATCCTAAAATCTTAGTTTTAATATCACCATTTGATCTACAGTAGTCAGTGAGACAAATAGGCTGAAACAAGGCATGTTTGGCTTTTCACCTCTGTATCTATGTGTGCATGTCTCTGTGGTGTTAACTTGACTTTTCCTAGTCTCAGTTTTCTATATTCCCACCAATAATAGGCTTGGAAACTAACTCAGTTAGTTTGCTCAATGCATTGTGAAAAGAAAAGCTCCTCGTGAGAAATGTTTGTTCTGTAGAAAGAAACCCCATCCCATAACAAGAATAGTTCATAAAATAAAAATACACCAATAATACACTCATTCTTGAACCCACCAAAATTATTGACAGACACTCTTGACTTATTATAATTTTTGAGAGGAGAATTATTTCTTTAAATACTCACCTGTAGGAAGACATTGTCACTGAGAAGTAAAAAACACAGTAATATGTCTTTAATCTGTCAATGTGATATCCCAAAAGATGAAATTTTCCCAGATAAAACTATTTATGTGTTCAAATCTTAATCCCTTAACAGCATTATATTATAAAACAAACATACCAGACCTAATTCAGTCTTCTTTTAATGGCACAAGATAGTCATTCTATTGCAACACAGTTTGTTCCTAAAATAATGGCCTAAACTATTTAGTTTCATATTTTTTTCTATAAAGTTCCTTCTCAGCTGGTGTTAGTTTTTCTTTGATGCTATTATATCTGAGGTCCTGAGCTAATATTTTCATTTCACAAATATCTGGGTTAGGCTCTGGGTTGGTGCTTTCTTTATTAATCCTATGAAGAGAAGTACATGAGTTTTATAGAAGATAACCCATTTATTCTTTAACTTACTTATGTTTTCATAGTTTTGTCACTGGTAATTACTGTGGCAGAAATCTGACCTTCAGCTGTGTGGTAAGTTATGACACTGGTAAAGCTTACACAATAGACTTTCCATAACAACTGCCTTCCTATGGAAAAGTGGAACTAGCACATCTTCTTTACTTTCTTGTTAGATGCTTTATGCTCATTATCTAATCAGCCATCTCCAAAATTTCATGTGGAAAGTTAGTAGTAACTTGCCAGAAGACAACAGCTGGGAAATAATGGAGCTGAGATTCAAATCTCAACCTGGAATAATCCAAGCCAACACTCTCTCCCTTAGGTAATACTATTTCATCCAGCTGATTTTTCTATTCTCCCTCTTTTCTGTATCACCCATTGAAATCCTTTAGGCAAAATATCAGACACAAAAGATACAGGTTGAGATAAAATATCGAATTGCTATCAGGTTGAAAACTATAATGATTGCCAATGTGTTTAATGCTTTTAAAATCTGGGCTTTTATTTAAAGTGAAAAAAACTTTTTCCAAGTTGATCTTTCAAGGAGGTTAGGGCCTTCTTGATTTCTTAATTAATTGAATTGCTGGCAGGAATGGTTTTGGTTTTGATTTTGGTTTTGGCTTTAGAGTATAGGGAGAATGGACCATTCTAAGATCCCCAGAGGCCCAGAGAGGGGCAACAGCCAAAAATGCCACTTGGAAATGTTCCCAAGCTGCCGCCTCATTAATAGCCACCCTGGAATGAACAACCAATTCTCGCATGGGCAGGTCTCAGGAGCAGATGGTCTACCTGATGACAGAGGTGTCCTGGCACTTCAGTGAAAGACACACATAACTGGTGGTCATAATGGCAGCAGCCCAGGTCAGTGACATCCATGGATACTGTGTCTTGTTGATCCCAGCTTTGAGCCACAATTTCCCAAGTGCTCTTTGATTTCTCATATCATCGTGATCACTGAAATAAAAAACTGCATCACCCTAAAATACTTTAGATTCTTGGTATATATGCCAGGCCAGGCCAGACAAATCCAAAAGTAGAGTCAGGGTTTAGAGGCCTGCTGGGGATGTTTTTCCTGGAGAACATACATGCCTATTTTAGTTGTGCACCATTTGTTTTGTTTCTGTAATAAATCTTTAGATGCTATTTCTGCACATTCTATTTGGAGAGGATTCTCTTATATGAAACAATTTTACTTCACTCAAGTAAAAAGTTATAATGGTGAGTTCTTGTTACATACATAAAAAATAAGCCTTTTGAACTTTATTATATGCATCAGGATTTGAGTTGCAATAGGCTGGAATTCTTCAGAGCAGCTATTCTAAATCTTATACAAATAACATCTTTGGAACTCTAAAAGAAAGCATTTAAATACTATCTTCTATTTTTATACTTTCATAGCTTTGAAATACTTTGACAATCATTAATACTTATTTAATATGCTATAGAAAGAAGTATATTTGAGAAAAAGGGGAAAAATATTAGCAAGCCTCTAAGAAGTCAAGTAATAGTTCAAATTTTGTGACTATCATGAGAGCTCCAGCTCTACCTTCCAGACTGACATTTGTGCTCTAAAGTACTAAGTAGCCCCTCATATTGTGTCGGGGACCACAGACACTCTGAAGAGAGTAAAGCTCTTGTGACCTTTTATCAAGACACATGCCATGAAAACTGACAGGCCTTAGAAACTGACCAAATATGAGACATGCAAAGATCAAATTAAAGAGTCTACGAGTCCCATCTTGAATTCTTATTTTTCCCTTAGAAACAGGATTTTCCCAACTCTAGCTTTAATTTTTCTCTGAAGCTTGAAGTTTCATGAGTGCAAATTGATGTAATATATCCTTCATCATTTAAAATGTAATTACTTCCAAGAAATGTTAAAGTCCTAAAGATATCAGCATGAATTAGATAAAGATATCTAGAGATTAGATAACACATCACCTAGGAAGGCCCAAAGGGAGGGTACAAAAGAGAGGTGAATTTTGAGGTTTTTAGTGGCAGAAAGCACAGATTGGTTAGACACACATCCAATAATACCATGTAATAGTGGGGGTAGGGTGTTCCTCCAGGTAACCAGAAAGTAATAGGACACAACTGTGTCCATAAGGAAACTCTGAGAGGAGAGAGGATGAAAGAGAGAGTATTAAGAGGAAGTTTAAAGCCAATTCCTACCTAGCTCAATAATGTGGTCTAAACTTTGGCCTATATACTGAAAGCAGAAGAATCTTAACACATAATTAGAGGAAGCCCATATCACTGTAGGTCTTTACCAAACAAAGCTATTTGATACCTCCTAAGCCTATTTTCTTTGCTTCCCCAGTATGTGTCACTGATCTGATTACTCTGGAGATTAACGCTAAAATGTGCTATGCTGTTTTCAGTATTACTTAAACAACAAGGTATTAGCTAATGCCAAACCAAACATACCATGGCCAGCATTGTGCCTGCTCCACAGCTACAAATGCTAAAAATAAAGATGAGATAATACACCTAGAGTTACTCTCACCAAGTGCATATTTCTTTACAAAGTATTTATCCAGTCTAATGAAGAACAAAGTCAATTGGAAGACGCTCACACTCTGAAAAGCATTCTATTACATGGGGTAACACACAGTATACTGAGAATCCACTGGCCTTTGGGAAAAGTGAAAACTCCATTGAAGGAATTCCTCTCAACCTCTTCCCTGCCTCTCTTTTTTGTAGGACCAGCCTTCCTTCCTCTTTCTATAGTCCAGCCACTTGACTTCTTACAATTCCTTCAACCAGTAATGTTTTAAAGTATTCCTGGAAGACGCGTCCCCTTCCTGTCATTCTTTACTTGGCCAACTCCTAACCATCCTCAAGTCTCAGCTTGGTCATTTGTTAGGGAAGTCTTCCGGTGATCTCCTACACAAGATCCCTTGTGTAGCTCCGTGTCCCCAGAACAAAACACTCATTTCACTTCATTGTAATGTTGGCGTAGGCGTTCTTGGCTAGATAGCAAGCTAGCGGGTAAGAACCAAATCTATTTGTTCTGCACTATAGGTCCCCGTCACCAGCACACTTCTTGGCATACACAGAGCATGACAAAAATTATTTTTTTGAATAAGTTATTTTGTTCCTTATTTCAAATCACTGAGCACCTACCAACACCTACTACTACAGCATCATTCAAGGTGTATTGTAATAACGAAATAGTCAATGAGACCTGTCCTCATAGAGTTTAAATACTAGTAGGGACGGCAGATGATGATCATAATAAACAAATAAACTATAAAGAATGTCAGGAGGTGGGGAGTACTATGGGAGAAAAACTTGAGCAGGGTAAAGGGGGTTAGGAGTGCCCAGGGGTAATAGGTTGCAATTTTAAATGTCATTAAGGCAGGCCTCATTGAGAAGGGGATCATCTGAACAAAGACTTGACGAGGTGGAGAGGAAGTAAATTGTACAAGCTGATGAGGAGGAAACATTCCAGTCCAAGTAAATGGACTGCTCTCCCTGGGAAAACTGATGCTATTATATCCCTTCCTCGTATTTCCTCACCATCATGATGCCTACAACATAAAGGACATGATCTGGCCTTTTTCATCCTCCTTTGGCTGCCAAGAGAAAAGGATAGGTCCACTTCAATTGAAGCACATCATTTTTCGTCTCCTGAATAAATTAAGGATATGCAAAAAGGATGCAGCATGAATATGCCTAACAGGCATTCAGCTATTTGGCCATAAAAAGCCACCGTCTATGCTGAGAACCTTGGAGGTAGAGAAATAGCTGTGGGAATTTTAAAGCTATCTTTATACACAGTCACATGTTAAGTAACATACTAACTTAAGCACAATTTATCCTTTGATAACGAATATTTTAATTATTAAAACATCTTTTTAAATTACGGTAACCCCTTACAGAAAAAGTCTTCCATAGTTGAGGTGAACCAATAGTCTAGTTCAGATCAAACCTGAGACAATCATAGCAGAGAAGTAACTAGAACACAGGATACAGACTAGATATTACAGGACAGGAAAGTGAAGATGAGAACAATCTGACTACCAGACCGAGGAGTTTAAAATATATTTGTAAGAACATGAGGAAAGACCGAAATATTCACCTCAGAGAAGAATACAACTTTTGCTTTATAAAAATAAGAATAGGCCAGACGGGGCAGCTCACACCTGTAATTCCAGCACTTTGGGAGGCCAAGTGGTTGGATCACGAGGTCAGGAGATCAAGACCAGTGTGGCCAACATGGTGAAACCCTGTCTCTACTAAAAATACAAAAAATTAGCTGGGCGCAGTGGCGATGCCTGTAGTCGGGAGGCTGAAGTCAGAGAGTCACTTGTCCGGGAGACGGAGGTTGCAGTGAGCCAAGATCACGCCACTGCACTCCAATCTGGGTGACAGAGTGAAACTCCGTCTCAATAACAATGATAAAAGTTTTTTTAGAATGTCCCAAGTGTGTAGAAAATAGATAAAAATAGAAACAAAACCATTTATACAATCTTGGTAGCAACAGTTCAAGTTAAATGAGAGGCTAAGCCAGAGTAGAGAAAGTAGAAATAAAAATGAAGGCACGAATGACAGAGGTAAAACTATTTGGGCTCAATGATTTCCATGGAGAAGGAGAGTAAACTGTCACACGGTAATGAGGTTTGGTGCTAAGTTCACTAAATGAATGGCAGTTTTCTTACCAAATATATAGAAGTCAAGAGGAAAAACTGGCTTGAAAGAAGGGAAAGAAAATGATGAGTTTGTTTCTACATGCTTAAGTTAAGATCCTGATGACAATCACAGTGGCTATTTCTAGGAGACAGAGAGAAATAGGCAACAGGAGGCTGACTGGTCAAGAGAGATGGGAGTAAAGGCAAGACGGCCAGAAAGGAGAGTATGAAGAATTGCGGCTTTAGAGAGTTTGGTTTGGGCATGAGAAAGTAAGAGGGATGTTTAAAGGAAGGTGTTTCAGGGGAGTCACAGGACAGATGCCAAGCTAAGGAGGGCCCAGGAAGCAATGACAGGTGGCGGGAAATGAAGACTCGTTTCTCTAGAAGGTTATTAATGAAAGGGTGAGAAAAAGTGTGAAGTCAAGGGGTTAGAGATTCAAAGAAAAGTTTTTATGGTCGTTTTAAGGCAGGAAGGAGAAAATTACGCTTGTAGGAAATGATATAAGAAAACAACTGAAGAAGCAAGAGAGACATAGAACAAGAGAAAGAATCTGACTGAGAGTAAGAGCTGTTGACTTTGATTTCTTTTCTTTTTCTTTTTTTTTTTTTTTTTTTGAGATGGAGTTTCGCTCTTGTTACCCAGGCTGGAGTGCAATGGCGTGGTCTCGGCTCACCGCAACCTTCACCTCCTGGGTTCAGGCAATTCTCCTGCCTCAGCCTCCCGAGTAGCTGGGATTACAGGCATGCGCCACCATGCCCAGCTAATTTTTTGTATTTTTAGTAGAGACGGGGTTTCACCATGTTGACCAGGATGGTCTCGATCTCTTGACCTCGTGATCCACCCGCCTCGGCCTCCCAAAGTGCTGAGATTACAGGCGTGAGCCACCGCGCCCGGCCTGACTTTGATTTCTTACCTCTCCTCTGAGAGAGGAGAGGAGGGAAGAAAAGTACAAGGAATGAGAACACAAACAAAACACGAGTTAGAGAGAAGGACTTTATTGTGATAATGTATATAAAAGTTAAAAGAAGAAAATAACCAACAAAAACATACTGTACTATGCTGAGTTAAGTGGGGGATGCTGATGTATATAAAAGGGGGGTCTCCCCTCAAAATAATTTAGATTAATGGGTATACTCAAGGGTTGCAAACAGTAGGTGCTTATTTCAGTATGAGTATAAAGGTGGAACTACAGTGTGTGGATGGTGAGGGCAAGAGTTAATTGTGGACCGAATATAAAACCTGATTGTCTTTAAGTTTGGACCTGGAATATCATGTTGAGAAATTGTTTCCATTTCTGTTTCAAAGGATGGTTACCATCAGAGTCATATTTCTAATCTTGCGTCTGGGAAACAGGTTGGTTAGAAGGACATTCCCCCCCTAAAACCTTTTTTGGCTTTGGAGATGAGTATATCTATTTGAAGCAGACTTTGGACAACTAGAGGAGCTTCACACAATGGAAAGAAGTGAAAACAATGTGTTAAAATAACATTTACAGCCTGTAATCCCAGCACTTTGGGAGGCTGAGGCAGGCAGATCACAAGGTCAACAGATTGAGACCATCCTGGCTAACATGGTGAAACCCTGTTTCTACTGAAAATACAAAAATTAGCTGGGTGTGATGGCATGTGCCTGTAGTCCCAACTACTCAGGAGGCCAAGGCAGGAGAATCGCTTGAACCTGGGAGGTGGAGGTTGCAGTGAGCCGAGATTGAGCCACTGCACTCCAGCCTGGCAACAGAGCAAGACTTCGTCTCAAAAAAAAAAAAACTTAGTAAACTTCAGAGATTTTTTTAAAAATGTCTTTTTTCTTAATTGACATAGACTATATGTATCTACGGTATATTAAAACATGTTATTTTGATATGTGTATACATTTTGGAATGAGTGACTCAAGCTAATTAGCATACCTATTAGGTAGCTTACTTACTTCTTTGTGATAAGAACGTTTAAGTGATTTCTTATTTAAGTGGTACCATAAAAATCTATTTCATGAATTTTGAAAAGCAATTCATAATTGTCCTAGATAGGGACACTAAATGAGGAATGAAGAGACCTATTTATCACACGCTATAGGATCCGGAATAAGGAAGCTATTATATAATTTTAGTACATTTTAAAAATATATAGACACAGCGAGGAGGTGCCTCTCTGACAGAAAGAACCAAAATATCAAGTAAACGATTACGCTTCGAACAGTTCTTTTGAGAGAAAACACTGAAAGTCAATAGAGAGGTGATGCAGACACTGAGGTTGAAGGAGGAGGAAATGGGAAGCCCGCACAGAGTCGCTGAGCACCAGGACAGGCTGAACAGGTCCTGTGGAAGGGGTGAGTAAAGGAACTCCAAAAAACCCACACTCCCACCACAGACTTCCACAATTCTAGCCACAAGAGATACTACAACCCCCCATAGATATCTGAATTGGCAGGGGGATCTGCCTGGAGAGTAGACAGAGGAGGAGCTTGATTTTTTGTGGAGCCCAGAAGCTTACACAGGGCGGCTACAACAAAACAGGACCACAGCTGTCCCTCCTCCACGGCTCTCCATGCTGCCGACTGGCTGCAGTCCCTGCTGAATGCCAGCCAGGAGACAGCAGGGCTACCTTTCCCATGGTACTGGGATGCATCTCATCTGTGTGCCCCTTTGTCTGCCAACCCCTCCCAAGACTGCCTACCTGGCTGCTCCTGCAGGAGGGTGCACACAGCTCCGCCTCCACTGCCCTACCTGAATGTTTTGCCAACAGCCTGAGAGCAGTTTGGACTCCCCAGCACAGCTAGTACTCAATCCTGAGGGGCCAGAGGACAAAGCCATGGGCTCAGTTCCAACTCTCTAGAATTCAAGCATCCTACACTGGGGGGTACTGAGCTGAGATCTGTGGCCAGAGCTTGAGCAAGGGAGGAGCCCCCACTCTTGGAACACAAAGAAGGATGAGGTGCTGGTTTGTGTGCCAGTGCAGGAGCCAGGCATCCCTCCCTTTGCAAGATTGATCCAGGAAGAGTGTAGCTGTTGGACAGAAGCTATGGCTGGCCAAGGAAACCGCACAGCCCTGAACACCTGGAAAAGCCCAGTTATAAGAGCACAAGGCAGCCTGGGACAAATCTAGCTGGGTGGGCCTGCTCCTGTGGAAGACACTAGAAGGAGACCCAGTCTGAAATGAACTAGGTGGACCCCACAGCAATCAGCTGGACTAAAACCCCTGGGCTATTTGTACCACACCAACTGCACATCTACGGCACCACCACTCTGCCCAGGGATCATCTGCCTTTGACTCCTGTATCACCAGACCACTCAAACATATCCCACATCCCAATCTGATCCTGCCAAGCTCAGAGGACCAGCAGGTTCCTGGAGACCTACAGGTTTCCAGGCAGTCTAACTTTTAGCTCAAGCCACCATTTAAGGAGGGGAGAGTGCAGCCTACCAAGGCCCTCCATGGGACTAAGAAAATGTAGGAACAGTGCCAATGATTGGAAAGGCCTCCACCAAAGCTCAGGAATGGACTTGGTGGAAGGGAGTGAGTATCTATCACTCTCCCATCTCCCCTTCCCCAGAGCACTGCTGCATATCCATCCAGATATAAAAGAAGCCCGTAAGAGACAATCTGCTGGCCCTTACTCTTGTGCACCATCTACTGGATTATAGTCTGAATTACATGAACAAACAAAACACTTCAGCACCCAAGAGCCTGTGAAACCCAACTCGTGAAGCTATCTATAACAAGAAACCCACACAGAGCCTTGGCTCTCTGAAAGCACCCAAAAACAAAGTCAATCAACTATACACAACACACCACAGTCAAGGCTTCAAAGGAAAAAAAGAATATAAAAACAAAAAAGCCCATGCAACAGCAATTTCAAAAAGGAAAACAAACACCAACCTCCTCAGATGAGAAGGAATCAGTGCAAGAACTTTAGCAATTCAAAAGTCAGAGAGGTTTTTTTTACCTCTAAAGGATTGCACTAGCTCTCTAGCAATGAATCCTAGCCAGATTCAAATGTCTGAAACACAGATATAGAATTCAAAATCTGGATGGTAAAGAAGCTCAACAAGATTCAAGAAAAAAATCAAATCTAATCCAAGGAAACAAGTAAAACAATCCAAGAGTTGAAAGATGACATAGTCATTTTAAGAAAGAACCAAACTGGACTTCTGGAGTTGAAAAATTCACTACAGAAATTTAAAAATACAATTGAAAGCCTTAATAACAGACTAGACCAAGCTCAAGAAAAAATGTCAAAGCTCAAAATCCAGTCTTTTAAATTAGCCCAGTGAGATGAAAATAAAGAAAAGAATTTTTTTAAAGATCAGAGCCTCCAAAAATAGGGGATTATGTAAAGAGACCAAATCTATGACTCACTGACATTCCTGAGAGAGGAGAGAGAGTAAGCAACTTGGAAAACATATGTGAGTATACAGTCCACAAAAATTTTTCCCAATTTTATTAGAGAGGTCAACATGAAAATTCAAGAAATTCAGAGAAGCCCTGCAAGATGCTATACAAAATGACCACCTCTAAGAAACGTAAGTCTGAAACACAAAAAGGTCAACACACACAAAAAATCTTAAAGTCAGCAAGAGAAAAGGGTCAGATGACTTGCAAAGAGAACCCCATTAGGCTAACAGAGGATTTATGAGCAGAACCTTACAAGCCAGAAAAGATTGGAAGCCTATTTTCAGCATTCTTAAAGAAAAGAAATTCTAACCAAGAATTTCGTATAAAATCTTTTCCAGATAAGCAATTGTTAAAAGAATTTGTTTCCACTACACCAGCCTTACAAGAGAACCTTAAGGGAGTTCTAAACATAGAAACAAAGGAACAATACCTGCTACTTCAAAAACACACTTAAGTACATATCCCACAGACTCTATAAAGTAACTACACAATCAAGATTACAAAGCAACCAGCTAACAATATCACAACAGGAACAATACCTCACATACCAATAGTAGCCTTGAATTTAAACAGTCTAACGATCTGCTGTCTTCAGGAGACCCATCTCACATGTATTGACACCGGTAAGCTCAAAGTAAAGGAATGGAGAAAGATTACACAAATGGAAAACAAAAAAGTAGGGAGTCACCATTCTTATGTAAAATAAAATTAACTTTAACCCAACAATAAAAAAAAGAACAAAGAAGGGCATTACATAATGATAAAGGGTTCAATTCAACAATAAAACTTAACTCTCCTAAATATATACACACCCATCATTGGAGCACCCAGATTTATAAAACCAGTACTTTTATACCTATAAAAATAATTAGACAGTGACACAATAATAGTTGGGGTATTCAGTACCCCCCTGACAGTGTTAGAGCGAGGCAGAAAACAAATTAATAAAGAAGTTCCAGACTTAATTCTATCCTTGACCAATTTCACCTTCTAGACATCTATAGAATACTCCATCCAACAACCACAGAATACACATTTTTCTCATCTGCACATGGAACATACTCTAAGATCAACCACATGCTCAGCCATAAAGCAAAGCTCAATAAATTCAAATAAAATTTAAATCATACCAAGTGTATTCATACCTGAGAGTATTCTCAGACCACTGTGGAATAAAAATAGAAATCAGTAACATGAACTCCCAAAACCACACAATTACATGGAAACTAAACAACATGATCCTGAATTACTTTTGGGTAAACAATGAAGTTAAGGCAGAAATAAAAAAAATTATTTGAAATAAATGATAACAGAGACAAAATATGCCCAAATTTCTGGGATGCAGCAAAAGCAACATTAAGATGAAAGTTCGTAGTGCTTAACACCTACATCAAGAAGTTAGAGCTCAAATTAACAATCTAAGTTGCACCTAGAGGAATTAGAAAAACAAGAGCAAATCAACCCCAAAGCTAGCAGATGAAAAGAAATAACTAAAACTAGAGCAAAACTGAATGAAATAAAGACCAAAAAATCCATACAAAGGACCAATGAAACCAAAAGTTGGTTCTGTGAAAGGATCAACAAGTTCAATAGCCCACTAGCTAGATTAACCAAGGAAAAAAGAGAGAAGACCCAAATAGTACAATCAGAAATGGCAAAGGTGACATCACAACCAATCCCACAGAAATATAATAGATCCTTAGAGACTATTATCAACACTTCTACGGATACAAACTAGAAAATCTAGAGGAAATGGGTAAATTCCTGGAAACACTTAACTCCCAAGATTGAGTCAAGAAGAAATTGAAACCCTGAAAAGACCAATCAACAATGAATTCTGAAACTGAATCAGTATTAAATATCCTACTGACCAAAAAAATCCTTGGACAAGATGGATTCACAACCTAATTCCACCAGATGTACAAAGAAGAGCTGCTACCAATCCTACTGAAACTTTCCCAAAATTGAGGAGGAGGGACTCCTCTCTAACTCATTCTACAAAGCCAGCATTGTCCTGATACCAAAATGTGTCAAAGACACAACAAAAAAGAAAACTTTAGGCCAATATACCTGCTGAACATAGACACAAAAATCCTCAACAGAATTCTTGCAAACCAAATCCAGAGCACATCAAAAAGTTAATTCACCACTATTAAATAGCTTTATTCCTGGAGTGCAAGATTTGTTTAACACACATGCATCAATAAATGTGATTCACCACATAAACATTTAAAAACAAAAAACCATTTTATTATCTCAATACACACAGAAAAAGCTTTTAATAAAATCCAGTATCCCTCAACAAATAAAACCTTAAACAAACTAGGCATTGAAGGAAGATGCTGCAAAATAATAAGAGCCATCTATGACAAACTCACAGTCAACATCATGCTGAATGGGCAAAAGCTGGAAGCATTTCCCTTAAGAACTGAAAGAAGACAAGAATGCTTATTTTCACCACTCCTATGCATTATAGTACTGGAAGTTCAGGCCAGAGCAATGAGGCAAGAGAAAGAAATAAAAGGCATCCAAATAGAAAGAGAAGAAGTAGACAATCTCTCTTCACTGATGTTGATTCCATACCTAGGAAACTCTAAAGACTCTACCAAAATGCTCCTGGAACCAATAAATGACTTCAGTAAAGTTTCAGGAGATACTAGTGACATACAAACTGAGAGCCAAACCAAAAATGCAGTGCCATTTACAACAGCCAAGAAAAAAAAAAAATCTAGGAATATATCTAACCCGGGAGGTGAATGATTTCTACAAGGATAACTACGAAAACTGCTGAAATAAGTCATAGATGAAACAAACAAATGAGAAAACATTTTATGTTCTTGGATTGAAAAAAATCAATATTATTAAATTAATCATACTACTGAAAGCAATCTATAGATTCAACACTACTCCTATCAAGGTACCAACATCATTTCTCACAAAATTAGAAAATCCTATTCTAAAATTCATATGGAACCAAAAAAAGAGTCCCAAAAGCCAAAACAATCCTAAGCAAAAAGAACAAAGCTGGAGGCATCACATTACATGACTTCAAACTATATCACAAGGCCACAGTAACCAAAACAGCATGGTATTGGTACAAAAACAGACCCATAGACCAGTAGAACAGAATAGAGAATCCAGAACTAAAGCCACACACCTACAACCGTCTGACCTTTGACAAAGGAAACAAAATAGGCAATGGGAAAAGAACTCTATTCGATAAATGGTGCTAGGATAATTGGCTAACCATATGCAGAAAAATAAAACTGACCCCTACCTATCACATATACAAAAAATAACTCAAAATGAATCAAAGACTTAACTATAAGCTAAAACTACAAAAATCCTAGAAGAAAATCTAGTAAGCAATCTTCTGGAAACCAGCTTTGGCTAATTATTTATAACTAAGTCTTCAAAAGCAAATACAATAAAAATAAAAATTGATAAGTAGTATCTTATAAAGAGCTTTTGCATAGCAAAAGAAATTATCAACAGAGTAAACAGACACACTACTAAATGGGAGAAGATATTTACAAAGTATGCATCTGACAAAGGCCTAATATCCAGTATCTATAAGGAACATAAACAATTCAGCAAGCAAAAAACAATCTCACTAAAAAGTAGGCAAAGGAAATGAACAAACACTTCTTAAAAGAAGACATACAGATGGCCAACAGAAGTATGAAATAATGCTCCACATCAACAATTATCAGATAAATGCAAATCGAAACCACAAGGAGATACTATCTTGCACCAAAATGGCTATTAAGAAGTCAAAGACTAGCCGGGCACGGTGGCTCACACCTGTAATCCCAGCACTTTGGGAGGCCAAGGTGGGCAGATCACGAGGTCAAGAGATTGAGACCATCCTGGTTAACATGGTGAAACCCTGTCTCTACTAAAAAAATACAAAAATTAGCTGGGCGTGGTGGCGCGTGCCTGTAGTCCCAGATACTTGGGAGGCGAGGCAGGAGAATTTGCTTGAACCCGGGAGGTGGAGGCTGCAGTGAGCCAAGATCATGCCACTGTACTCCAGCCTGGTGCCTGGCAACAAACAGAGCAAGACTCTGCCTCAAAAAAAAAAAAAAGAAAAGAAAAGAAATCAAAGAATAACAGCTAACAAGGCTGTGGAGAAAAGGGAATGCTTATACACTGTTGGTGGAATGTAAATTAGTTCAGCCTCTGTGGAAAGCAGTTTGGAGATTTCTCAAAAAACTAAAAATAGAAATATCATTTGACCCAGCAATCCCATTGCTGAGCATAGACGCAAAGGACAATAAATTGTTCTACCAAAAAAGATACACACAGTCGTACATTCATTGCAGCACTATGCACAATAGCAAAGACATGGAATCAACCTAGGTGCCCCTCAATGGTAGACTGGATAAAGAAAATATGAAACATACATACCATGAAATACTATACAGCCATAAAAATGGAATCATGTCCTTTGTAGCAACATGGATGGTGCTGGGAGCCATTTTTCTAAGCAAAATAACTCAGAAACAAAAAACCAAACACCACATGTTCTCACAAGTAGGAGTTAAACATTGGGTTCACAAGGACATAAAGACAAGATGAATGGACACTAGGGACTACTAGAGGAAAGAGGAAGGGAGGTGAGAAAGGGTTGAAAAACTACCTATTGGTTACTATGCTCTCTACCTGGGTGATGATCTCAATTGTACCCCAAACCTCACCCTCACACAATATACCATTTAGCAAAACCACAGATGTACACCCAAAGCTAAAATAAAGATTGCAATAAAAAGTAAAATAAATAAAACATTATTTTCCTTTTATGTTAATTTAAACAAAATTACTTTGTTTTAATGACCATAGTAATATAAAACATTTACAATTATCATGAAAAAGAACATTATCAATTTTTACCAATAAAAATTAAGCAATAGACTATATTTTAAAATAGCTGATCAGTTTATGATGTAACCCAATACAAAATAATAATTGATGACAAGGAGGAAAGAAGAAAAGGGGGGGGGGACACCATGAAAAGATGATGAGACATTTGAAAAAAGATCCACAAAAGTACATTAATTGAATAGCTCAGTTTTTAAAAAGTAAATATTTCCATCTTTCTTTTTCAACATGTCAGCTTAATAAGTTGGGAATTTTTAGCAATTAAGTGTTATCAAACTGTTGTCTCCTGAATTCTCTACATTGCTATATTTTGCCAAGATCATTTAGCAAATTTCACATTTGCTTTCACTGCAAATCATTAGTCTTTGAAGAAACATAAGAGCAGCTATTTGAAATTTTTACACGAAGAAACAGAAAAAGGACACAGCCATTCTAACCTGAAATATTATGTATAGATAGCCACAATCCACCGGACAGAAGAAATCTGGGGAAATGTTATAACATTACTCCATTCCCACCGAACAAATAAAAATCCCAAAGCCAACAGCTACTCTGCTCCATCAACAGGAATGTATGTTTCAGGGTTAATGAGTCAGATGCAGGGCATTTCCTGAAGATTAAAAGCAATCTGGAGAAAGTGACCGATCTTGGGGTTCTTGACCCCATCTGGTCATTTGCAGAAAATAACTTATCCCAAGGTTTTTTTTTCTTCAGCTATTCCACAAATGAAAACATTAACAAACAAATTGCCCCTAAATCACTGTCCTAGGTGAGTGTTTACAAAGTATGATCTCCAGAACAGGAGTTCTCAACATCATCTGGGAAGTCAGAAATACAAATTCTTGAGCACTACCCCAGACCTACTGAAGCTGATGCTCTGGGAGTGGGACCCAGCAATCTGTGTTTTAAGAAGCCCTTCAGGTGATTCTAATGCTGCCCACAAGTTGAGAGTCATTGTTCTAGGTAAATTGCTCTTTCATATATATACACATACGTACATAGTAAATAATTCTGAAATAGAGATCTAGAAACCATAAATTTTGGAAGTACTTTCAGGAAACGGCTACTTTAAAAATACTTCCAAACCATTTATTCCATTGAATAAGTCTCTCTCACACACACACACACGTGCACACACACACACACACACACACAAAACATTTAAAGACGCCAGAAGAGGGAAATGGAGATGGATAGGAAGAGGAAGAGGGTAAGAGAAAAGAAACCCAGGAAGTTGGAGAAGGATGGTAAGCCAGTGAGCTGCAGGGACCAAATCATGCATGGTTATTTCAGAACCGAAACAGTCAAATAGTAGGTGCCCAATAAATATTTTCAGAGTAAATATTAATAGAGGAGACAAAATTCTCATTTATGTTCACAATAGGAAAGAATAATTTAGCACATGCATAAATCATGCTTCTGTATATGTTTTGGTTATACAGGCTATTAGCTTTTTAAAAATTGCTATTGCTTTATGACATCTCTTAGTAAATGAGTGTTTCCATGTCATATACTTGAAATTTACAAGCCTTGTACACACATAAAAATCGCATTCAACATGTATTCAGCCTTAATCGCACACTTTTCTTCAACTAAAAAAAATAACATTATGTCTTATTTATGCTACAACCTGGAGGAAGCGGAAAAATGGGCCAGAATTATTGCAGGATTTATGACTTCCTCACCCACTTCCCATAGCCAGCTAGGAGGGAGGATATTATGGCAGCAGGAGGCAAAGATAGTGTGGGGTGTCCGCCCGTAAATAACAGAACATCAATAATCTTGGGAAAGGGAGAAGAACACAGGACAACAGCCTGCCTCCTGCCAGGGCCTAAGTGCTGCAGCCTCCCAGAACAGCTGCTCAGGTATCTGTGACTTCCTCATGGTCAACATGAGGTACCGGCAGTGCTCAAATTCTACTTCAGATTCTTTCCTCCTAGTTTATGGTGAGCTTTCCCTTGAGGCCACAGAGAAGGCACTGATCCAAAGCTAGATCTTAAAGATGGTGATCAGTGCAGGGTGGGTCGTTGAGACACGTTCGCAGACCCACTGAGTATTAGGACAGCAACAGAAAAAAATGAGTGCTGTGAATGTTAGAGGCTGTGTAGAATCTTCCTCTCTTTAATCGCCACCCTCCCCCTGCCTTTTATCACCACTTTCATAGAGCTGAGGTCTAAGCCAATGAGCTTTCATTATGAACATTCTTCAGAAACATCCCCAATAGCCACCTCTGACCTGTTCATTAACTACCAGACCAGTTCCTGATTACAGTTTGTCAGAAATGTTTATTATCTTCTTGTATCAAGAAACAGGAAAGATTAAGAATGTTCCAGTCTTGACATGAGACTCCGCATCTGCAGTAAGCTTAAAATAGTACATAAATGGCAGAATAATTTCCTGGCACAGTTCAGCTAACAATTAATGAGAAGACCCCCAGTTAGATTAAGAGATATCTATCTCCTTTTAAATAGCATCATCTGAGCAGTTATATAACTTTTATTCCATAATAAACATTTATTAGACCTTACTAATAACTGTTTTCTAACAGCACAGAAAGTTTATGCTTGTCCCATGGAACCATGACAACAATCATTTGTTTTGTAAAGAGGAGATTTAAGGATAGATGATGCTTCAGTTCCAACCACCAACTGAATCTCTTTCAATTAGTAATGTTAACAGCATTTTTCACATGAAAAGAGAAATTAATTTCCTGACAGTCCAAAATTACAGAAGGGTCCACAGAGGAAAATAAAGCTGTATGTGAAATCCTTAACCTATTCTGTTAAGGAGTCTTTCCCTGTTATAATAATTTGTTACAAACCACATTTGAAATATCACTACTCCACAGAAGAAAAAATGAAGTGTTAAGATAAAAATTTACTGTGAACAAAGTAACTCTTGCCAAAAGTGCTGAAACTGTGTATTTCAGACTTCAGAAACTTGTGACCAAGTTAATCAAACCTATAACCCAATCTCACAAATGCTTCTCAAACTATGGCGCTGGATAAGGAGCACCTGTTAAAGCACAAATTGCTGAGCCCAGCCTAGGAGAGCCTGATTCATTACACCTGAAGTGAGGCCCAGGCATTTACATTTTAATAGGATCCCAGGTGATGTTGACAGTACCACTGTGCAGACCACCCTTTGAGTGGCACTGGGTTTATCAAGCCCCGATAACTGGGGCTTTGAAGGCTGGTGTTGAAGTTATACCACCAAGGATATCCGCATCTTTCTCCTGGATATAATCACGGCTTTTAAGCATAACAGTGTAAATGAGTTTCAGTTACTAATGCTTTGGTCTCTCTTTGGCCAGTAGCTGATCAAACAGCAAACAAAACTGATGTTCAGGAGCACCAGTGAGGTTGACAGACATTTCAAAAGCTTCCCTCTATGACAGTTAACACCTATTCCAAGGAACCCAGGTGACATGCTTTGACTCTGTGTCCCCACCCAAATCTCATCTTGAGTTGTAATCCCCAGGCGTTTAGGGAGAGACCTGGTGGGAGGCGACTGGATCATGAGGGCAGTTTCCCCCTGATGTTCTCCTGATAATGAGTCAGTTCCCAGGAGAGCTGATGGTTTTACAGTATGGCACTTCCTCATTTTTGCACACACTCTGAAGACTTGACTGGACTGAAAGAAGGGAAGATGTGTTTCCAGACTCACATGGCTATTGGCAGGCTTTGTTCCCTTTACACGGAGCTTCCCATGGTAGCTGGCTTTTCCCAAAGTGAGCAAGCCAGAAGAGAATGACAGCAGAGCACTCAGGATAGAAGCCACAATCTTGTCAACCTAGGTTTGGTAGTAATATCCCATCACTTTTGCAGTGCTATATTTGTTTAAAATGAATCACTAAATCCTATTCACACTCAAGAGCATGATGCCAGTAGATGGGGACCATCTTAGAAACCGCCTGTCTGTCCCCTCCCAAGCCCCCAATGATTCACATCCTTTACACATGAAAAATACATCCATCTACTTCCAAGGTCCCTAAAAACTTCATCAAATGACAGCATCAGCTCAAGCCCAGAATCTTATTATGCAAATCAGGTCCAGGTACAGATATGGTACCTCAAATGTAATTTCTGAATATATCTCCTGGAATATAACAGACTGTAGACTTGTGAAACTCAACAGGAAAGTTCCCTTCTCCAGACACACCCAAATAATAGTGCTGAAGCAGGCACAGGATAACCAATGTACACTTTTCTGTTCAAATGGAAGTAAATGGGAGGCATAAGGAAGTCACTGGTGCATAGTAATTCTAACATCTAGCCAGGGAACTGTTAGGGACATCCTGATTAGATTCTCAAGGCCTGAGAATAATTCTCCACAATTCTCAGCTATGCCCTCTGGGCTTTGGACTCTATGAGTCATCTTTTCTTTTTATAATGAAAGGTAACTGAATAGTTTTTCCTGCTTCCTGCCAGTAGAATCCTGAGATCCCAAAGACCTTTCTTCATTCTGTACTGTATCTGTTCCCCTAAGTCTAAATCCAATGTTCCTATTTAGTGGGTCACCCATGACTCCACTTGAGTTCAACTCTATTAGACAAAAATCACTCCTACAAATTCTTCCAGGTACATCTTTCCCTACCTTGGGCTCCTGCTGAGATGGCTAAGAGATATAGTGTTAATCTTCCCAGAGGCCCTGTTGTTTGAGACAATGTGTGAGGTATACCTTCAATCTCTTTAAAGACATTTTTGAGGCTGGGTGCGGTGGTTCATACCTGTAATCCCAGCACTTTGCAAGGCCCAGGTGAGCAGATCACAAGGTCAAGAGTTCGAGACCAGCCTGACCAACATGGTGAAACCCCATCTCTACTAAAAATACAAAAATTAGCTGGGCATGGTGGTGTGCACCTGCAATCCCAGCTACTCAGGAGGCTGAGGCAGAAGAATTGCTTGAACCCAGGATGTGGAAGTTGTAGTGAGCCGAGATTGTGCCACTGCACTCCAGCCTGGGCAACAGAGTGAGACTCCATCTCAGAAAAAGGAAAAACAAAAAAGACCTTTTTGTGTGACTGAACAGAACACTGAGGCACTACTTTGTATCTTTCTGAGGTCTTAACAAAGGTCCAGTCACGATCTTAGCTCATCCTTAGACAATGATTTTCTGACAGTACTCTGAATTTGGTCTTTGCTGAGAAGCCATTTTGTAATTTTAGTATCATTTGTTATCTATAGAGGATGAGAATTTTGAAAACAATCAAGCTCTGACTCCTTTTAACAATCCTTCCCCCAATTTATTTCTTACCTCTCTCATTTTGCTGTTATCAGAAAGGAGAAACCAGGCAGAATCTTCAACACTTTACTTGGAAATTACCCAGTTCATTAAACATATTTTCTCCTTTTCACATAACCACAGATCAGAGTGTTGCTAAACTTTCTGTCACTACATAAACAAGAATCCCCCTTCCTCCAGTTTTCAATAACATTTTCTTCACTTTCCTGCACTTTCTCACTCTTAGTGTTTTCAAAGCCCAAAATTTTGTGACTAATGTGTTCAAGGTACTTAAAGCTTTTATTAACATTCTCCTAAAAGTGCTACAGCCTTTCTAATTTCTGCCCACTACCTTGTTCCAAAGCCACTCTCACATTTTATGTATTTGTTATCTCAATGCTCCCACTTCCAGGTACCAAAATCTGCATCTATTGATACCTAACAATTTATCCCGACACTTAACGGCTTCAAACAGCAAACATTGTCTTGGTTTTTGTGAGCCAAGAATCTGGGTGCAACCTAGCTGGGTACCTCTGGCTAAAGGTCTCTCATGAAACTGCAATTGATTTGATGACTGGGACTGTGGTCTCATCTGAAGGCTCAATTGGATTGAGGGAAGGAGAAGTTTGCTTGATGGGGTTTGCACACAGAGTTTATTAGCAGGATTCAATCCTTTCTTAATACATGGCCATCTCTAAGTTGCAGCTGGCGTCTCCCATAGTGATCAATCAAAGGGACAGTGAAAGAACACTCCAGAAGAAAAGCACAGTCTTTTATAATCTAATCTTGGTGACATTTCATAACCATATTTTATATCCCATGTCATGTTCTCTTAGAAGGAATCTCTATTCATTCAAAAGGAGTCCCTAACTACAGCCTAGATTTGAGAGGGGATTACAGAAGGGCATGAATGCCAGAAGCAAAGATTATTCAAGATAAGTCTTAATGGCTGTCTGCCACACTATCTCAGAGTCTCTATGAAGATTAACAGAGTTAAAACATGAAAAATGTTTAAAACATTATATGGTAAGTATTATATGAGTGGGCTCTTTTAAATACATACTATCACCACTACTGTGATTATCTTGAGCAAAAGTCACCAAGCTTATTCTGTAAACAGCTAGTTAGTAAATACTTTAAGCTTCTGAGTGCACATATCATCTCTGTTGTTTATGTTTCTATATATGTGCAGTTCCTTTTTACAACGCCTTGAAAATGTATAACCCAGTTTTAGCATGAGAGCTGTACCAAAAGAGGTCACTAGCTGTAGTTATCCCTCAGGCCACAGTTTGAAAATTCCTAATATTAAGACGCAAGTTTTAGAACAACAAAGATAATGGCATTTTTAAAATAAAGGCTGCCATTATATGTGCATTGATTTGATAGGTACAATGCTATTTTAGCAGAGGGACATTACTTCACATGCCAGGAAAAGACAACCTGTTCCTGTAGGAATGACACAATTTTTCTTTGCCAATACGACTTTACTGGGGGTAGTAAAGAAACAGAACCATATAAACTAGTGTGGAATTTGGGAAGTTGGATATAATTACCTAAATTGAAATTTAGCTGGTTCACAGCTCCTCCAGAGGGGGAAAAATCATGTGATCTATTAGACTCAAGAGAAAATTTGATCATAATTTCATGTTCAATTCTAAAGACAAGATTTCCAACAAAAATGTTCGCAGACCATAGCATTAGAGCTATACATAGCTTTGGAGCCAAATCTAAGAGAAGAGAGGTGCCACAGATAAGAATCCATGAGTAGAGGAAGAAATTGAACTCTAATTTCCTTGATGGTCTACCCTGTAAGGAGTCAACATGATTTTTCCCAACAGGCTCCTCAAATTTGGGTGATTGTAAAATAAACTGTCAGCGCTGAAACTAAGCAGGTGTTAAAAGCAGGGTCTAGGAAAGCAGGATACTCCCCCTGCTGGATTTAGGAACTTGGAAGCATATTTTTTAAAAACCCACAAAACTTCAGTATGTACCTAACATTCAGAACGAATATGAAGAGCTCAGTCATCTTTTATGTAATCACCACCACCTTGCATTTTATAGGGCTTTTAACTCTGTAAAGAACAACATGAACAAGGTATTGGTCATGAATATCCTTTGTAAACTATAACTTGCTATAGTAGAGATGGAAAATAGGTTTTATCTTTTGTGCAAAATCTGATCTATCTGGAATCACTGCATGGGTTCCAGTGCTGCAAAGTTTGAGTTCATGCCTGTGTTCAGCCAGAAAAAGAGAAGGGAAAGTATAATAATTAATTAGTAATGACTTCCAGTGGTATGGGAGGATAGAATAAGGGTACATATGCTAGGTATCTGCCATCTAACTAGTATGAAAATGTAGTGTTATCTCCTCCCATTTTTTCATATTTGATTCACAGAAAAAAATATTTTTATCATTTGAGTCACAAATTTTGCTGCAAAGCCAGCTTCCAAAGTTTGATTATACTGACCTTAAACATGACACAGAATACGGAACACCTGAATGCAGGGACCATATTCTGCTGGCCATCCACCAATTTGAAGTTAAATTTTACATCCTAACTACTATCACAAATTGTTAGGTACTTATTTTGTACATGGCACTTTGATGGGACATGGGTGATTCAATCTAAAAACATAACTGAGTCTCTTTTTTCTGGACTAGTTTTATCTCATAATTTGTATTCCATTTTATAATTATTTACTAGGTGCATAGAGTTGGTAAGGGGGTCAGGAATGGGAAGGAAAAATTAGAAGACTATCATGTACATCAGGGTCTCTACAATCAGGTGTCTTACAAATGCTGGGGAAAATATTTACCTACAGCACTCTTTGTTCTGTGCCTCTGTGAGTCTCTTGAATATAACAGTCCATACCACACCATGTAGACCATCACCTTGCAGAAGGGCGACAGATACTAGAAACTATGACAAGAACTATCTATGGTTACTGACATCAAGAAGAGGGACCCATTGACATACGAGATCAGGACAATGACAAGAACTTTCTTCTCAATCCACTTAAGACACTGTAAGGACAGCTAGGAGCTGGGTACTCTGGCATTCACAGAGACTTGAGTCCTAAATTCAATGACTACTAATTCCATTTGTTTCTACTAGAAAAAAGCAGCTGCCATTAGAATTGATCTACATTGAATGTATGTCATTTGACTCTCTCTTATGCTTACCCTATAACAGGAACATTCCTGCCTATTCAAATCCTTGAACAATTCAATAAGATTGTTTAAATTATCAAGTATTTGTTACCTGGCATACAAGGCTATCCAGAGGGGATTAGATCTGCAATAATAACTAAAAGAAACCAATCACTCAGCTGCCATACTTTTTTTTTTTTCCAGAGATCTTTATTATGTTCAGCAAGATAGCTGGAAGAAGCATATGGCAATGGTCATATGAGAATTATCATTCTTGACTGCACATTACAATCTCATGAGGAGCTCTTACAAAGAGTGAGGTTCAGGTCCTCTCTTATCCTAATCTGATTGGTCTCAGGAGCAATCCAGGCATATTTTTGAAATCCTAGATGTTTTCAATGAGCAGCCTAGGATGAGAAGCCTTGGTCCTGTGGGAAGAATCTCAGGGTCAGGCAGCCTTCGGTCCATATTCTGCTCCACCTCCTAATAAGTGCAGGACATTGCAAAAATTCCTTAAATATTCTGAGATGTTTATCAACTGTAAAATGAGAAGAATACCCACCCAACTAGGTCACAGCAAGGCTCAAAGCAATAATGCGTGTGAAGTGAGTGTGCAATCCTTGTATCACAGACGGTTCTGAATAAAAGCACTAACCAAAATGAGCTCTGGGATGAAAATGCCTCTGCTCTGTGGTTAATCTCTAAGCTTTGGGTGACCCCAAAGGAGTGGCAAAAATAGGAAGAAAGTGAGTTATTAATAGCGAGAAGCTAGATGTTAATTCCGTTCTCATCAGCACACGAAATGAGATCACCATCATTTTGTAAATTCCCTGCTTTCCTTTAGAAACTTCCTCAGGCCATTTACCATCCTTTGGTTAAATCCTTCCCAGCAGAGTCCAAGAGATTGAGAAAGCTCGCCAGAGAGAAGCAAGCATGAGCATAGACACGCCTGGGTTTCAACTCATTCCCCTGTATACTAGAGCATGCTGCTTCCTTTCTCCCAGTCTCAGTTCCCTAGATCAATAAAACTGGGACATTAATACCTGCCCCAGGTGGCTATGGCAAGGATTCAACAAAATACGATTTAGCATACTTTCCGCAGCATAGTAAACATTCAGTGAATGCTACTTCTGTTATGATTGCTATTATTTATATTACCACCTACAGGCTATTCCTGATGTCTACACCCTAGATTAACTTTAACGCAGTTTTTCTTGATGATCACTGTTCTTGGCCTTTATTCATTACAAATGTCAACAGAGAAGGGGAGCCCCTGCAGAGTGAGTGATTTTCCAAGTTGCATACACTCCTAGAAATGACTCTCAAACTCAGAGAAGACAGTTCTGATGTATTTGGATACACCAGCTGACACCATTCTGGATGATTCAGACTCAAGCTGTCATCAGCCTCCACCGCCTTGACCTCCCTGCAATTCCCCTGCAAGCAATTCCCACTGATCCAACATGATCCTTCAGCATTAACAACTTTGCTTTGAAACCTACACTTAAAACTATTTTGCGTGTAGAGATGGCTGCTATAAGATTTCAGCCTGCAGTCTTTTGAGTCTTTCACACATATCCAACTTGGGTTAAAACTGTTTCAGTTTTGAATACATAAGGTGTCTACTCTCAGTGAATTCCATTTGTCTCTTTTAATATTTTGTTGTTGAAATAACTCTACGTTGAGTTCTTTCACCAGAGGAGTTAAATAGATAACCTTTAAAAAATTCTGTGAGTGAGCAAGAACCACTGTTAGGGTTACATTTTCTAAATAGCCAAGGTTTTCATTCCCAGGTATGCTTTGATGTGACTATAAATTCCATGAAGTTGTTGAAACCTCTGAATTTTCACATGATGTTGGATTTCAGGTTCTGCATATTTTTACTAGTACTCCATTTTGCCAGCGGAGCACTGGTCCTGCTTATAGGTAGTATCCTGGAAGTGTGGGGGTGGGGCACTTCTGGGGCACACAGCACCAAAGCTGCAGGTTTTGGAGTTGAGGAAATGCAAGATCACAAATAGGATGTGAAAAAGTATACTTAAAATGAATCTCTTTTCTTCAGAATATAATCTGCTATGCAGTATTGCCAAATATGCTTGACTATGTCTTTGATTGATGGTAATCTCTGGAAGATGGCATGAGAAATCCTTCTGAGGGAATGGATTTCAAAGGCCTGAGGAACTGCTCCCAGGTTCTCTTTTATCATAGTTATAGAATGATGAAAAGCAATCTTTCAAACTCGGCTTTTAATTTTTAACCATTTTGAATGTGGAGAACTTGATCGCACATTTTAATAACCCCATGCTCAACTGGCAAGATGAGAAGTTCCCCCACCAGAAATCAGTACCATGCTTTGTATTGTTACAATTAAAACACTTACCTTCCAACTTTTTAAGTTAGACTAACAGAAGTAAGGTATTTTGTCATGGGAAGAGGCAGAGGACCCATTTGGTTAAATGCTATTATTTTTCCATACTGAAAAACAAAAGTTAAGTGACATGAATAAGGACATATGTGGAACCAGAAACAGAAAAACTACTTTTTAATAATTTCCACAGTTAATGTTCCCAGAGACCGTGTTTTTCACTTTGGTTTGGTTTTTGAATTGGCTATTTACCCTGAGAAAACTCCTTCACTTAAAAATTTATAAACTTTGTTGCTCTGAAATTTTACTTAAACACTCAAGGTAAGACTGTACAGACCTCTACCTCTCATGCTATGTGCAGACAGAACTATCCACCCCGATCAGTCTATTCTCTGCAAAACACATTGTCAGATATCCTCCTGACCATTAAAAAAGCATCTGGTTTGGAGTCAAAAGACCTAGGCAGGAGTCACATTTCTGTCAGGCTTCATCGAAGTTTGAAAGTGTACAAAATATGTGAAAGTGCTCTGCAAGCCACGGATAAGATGCTGCACACGTAAGATTATTATTGTATGGTCATCATTGACAATTTTACTCTATTATATTGTTACTTTTGATGTTTCAGTAAGTACAGTGCTAGGTGTTAAGAGTACAGGACGGATAATCATAGAACAATACCCTTATGATACTTAAAATCTAAGGGTAATGGAGATAAAATGAAAAATTAAAAAGTAGTATGTGCTAAAAAAAAAAAATAATAGAAGTAACTGCTGGTAAGTAAATGGTGGGGAGGAAGGAGGCCCAAAATAAAGAGAACTATCTTGGATTCCAAGTCCTAAATGGAAAGAGACTTTTCTACAAATGCCATTACTGAGTAAAATTTATATTATACAAATTAGGTTTCCCATCACTATTTTTTTTTTCTTATTTCCAGGCATAGAATATATTAGGAGAAGCAAGAAAGACAAAGCTCCTGTGTGGTGATACCTCATCAACCCTGAAAGATGCTTCCAAGGATCAAAGTATGCTAGGGGTTTCCCCATCTCCTAGGAGAAGCCACACCTCACATCCTCCTTCCTAGTACCACCACAGACACTTATAAGGGCTCCAGGGTTAGACACTCTGCCAACCTGTCTCAGCATTCTCACACAAATCTATGATTATTCTCTTTGCACATGCTTTTAAATTCCTTAGTTGGAAAGCAATGTTCACATATGAGTCTTGGGCTCCAGTACAAGCCCAGCCACGGAAAACGGGTGGAGGAAAGTAGCCTTTACTTTACATGGACTTGCCTAAGTACTGTTTTCAGACCTACAGCTAATGCTTCATAAAATATTTCAGTGACTCAAGCACTGATCTCTTGCCTAGAGGCCATGACCTAAGTGCAATTCTCATTCCAAGTTCTCCAGATGTTCTTGATCCTGCTTGGAAAGCACACACCAGAAACCCTGGAAAGCAGCAACCTTTTCATAAAAGTGGCTCTGAGTTGGTGGTCAGAAGGGGGCCATCTGTTAGAAGCCACCACCCTTCCCAAAGCTCCTCTTACTGGCCACAGAGGCCGGCAGGTCAGGGTTTTTGGGGAGACACTGCCATGGTGGGGTTCTGACAAGACAAGGCAAGTTTTTATGAATGTAGCCCCACAAAGAGTACCTGCAACCCCTGCACCTTTGCCAGGGTAAACCTGTTTCTTTCTCTAGAAATGGAAGGAACCTTCTTACCCTGAAGGCCAAACATCCCCATGAGCATTTTGGAACTCTGAATGCTAACACTGGGGAAACATTTCCTGGACAATGGCCCCTTTGTCTAAGAGGGAACACTCTGCCAAAGCTACATACCTACAACTCTCTCCGATTGCTGCCCTACCCTTGTAATTCTAGGTTCCCCTTTCAAGGCGACTCATGGGTTGTAATGTGTCATGGAAAATACACTGGGCTAGAAGGCAACAGCCTGGCTTTTGTGTTGTGCACTGATTGTGTGAGCTTGGGCAAATCATAGAACCCCTCTAGGCTTTGGATTTCCTTCCCAGCTACAAAATGAAAGAGGCTCCATGATATTTGCCACACCTTTGAGCTCTAAAACGTTAAGTTTTAGATGCCTTGCCATGTGGTATTCTCTACTTGACAGCTTCAGCTGGGTCCTGGACTGTGGCAGACCAGAAGTCATCTAGCAAAAGAGTTAAGAGATGGACAAGGCAGATTTCCAGAGCCAGTGACTTCACTTCCACCTGCTTTCTCTCATTCTGAGAACCTCAGCACCAACACTGGGGCGGTTCCCTGCCATCTTCTATCCTTCTCTCCTGGGCATGAGAGTGACCTTCTTCACCACTTACAGCGGGTAAATAGGCCATTTCTGACCACTGGATGTAAGATTTGTTTGCCTGTCCCACTCCTGGCTCAATAAGAGTGTATTTTTTTGGAAAAATCCTTAGGTAGTATTTGACTGAGACGAAGGTTATGAGAGGAGTTCAAACAAAAGTTTAGGTAGTATTTTTCATAAATATTAGCTCTTGCATTACTTTAAATTTTATGGTTACAGAAAATATTTTCTGACATATCTCTTTTGTCCCAAGATCCAACATTATAGTTCTAGGCTAGCTATAAACTCTTGAGAAAAGTTCAACACTTTCATGTCATTTTCTAAGTAATTTTTTGTAATTTTTACACGTTTTTACCATTTATAAGATACATGAGACTGCGTTCTAAAGAATTTTGCAATTTTCATTTGCCACATGGGCCATGTCTTTAAGAAACTGATCACCTAATGAAATTATAGAATTTAATACTCATAAAATAGTACAAATAAAAAATAACTCCATAATTACTTAAAAATCTAAACAATGTACACAAAAGTATATATCAGGATAAAGTGATCCCATAAAATTCATAAGCAAAACTAATTGTGTATTATGTTTGTGATCTATAAAGTTAGAAGTATCTGGCTACATCGCACAGTGGTGTCAGGTTTGGTAACTGTGCAGAATACCCTCAGGTCTAGGATTACATCGACCAAATGGAACAAATCTAGGCCTGCATGTCCTATTTGGCTTAGTTAGCTCTCCACGCACTCTCTTAGGGTTGCGTCCATTGTCTGGGCTGACCAAGTACAGAAGCAGCACTGAAGATACTTAGGGGTTTCCTCTTCTCTAACATCCTGTGGAATTGACACCTATCCCTCAGCAGATGTTGAATTTTGGCCTCAGGATTACTCACTCTAGTTCACAATTAATCTCTCCCTGTTCTGGCTCTGACAGGTCCTTAAAACCAAGTGAAGTATTTTACAGTATCAGACTATTTGTTGTTCAATCTTTTATTTCAATGTAGTCCTTTTCCATAAAATAGATCTCCCCAGTGTTTAATGTTCTAGTAACAATCTCTCCAGATTTGAAAACATGTAATATACATGTAAGTGATTATGTGTATGTGGTTAGAAAACTTTCTTTCTGATTATATGTTACTGTTTGCTAAGTTTGCTGGCAATTTTTCTACTATGCAGGGCTCAGAGCTAATCGTTGATAATTAAAGAATCTGCCTTAACAGTCATATTAATTTTCAATGCTACTTGAGTTTCATCTGTGAAACTTGGCAAATAGTGAAAGTGAATTTGGAAAACCAGCCAGTGTACAGTGATTGGTATTCTAGACTGCCCCCGTGGGTAATTTAACTACACACGGTATCAGTTGTGGAATGAGAAAGCATTATTCTTAGATTGAGTTTAAATTTCCCATATCATTGATGCATGGGTTCAAGGTTTCTTCTGAAGTTCATGAAGTTAAGAGCAAGAAATGTTTATATTGTCTATCTTCTATTTTCAAAATCCTCAGAAAAGGAAAATCATGTAATTAAAGAAGATTGGCATGTTTGTGATTGGGTACCTATATCTGCAAGCCTGGATTCTAAGAACAAGCAGAATTGCTTCGTGACTATTTGCTTTAGCTTCACAATGTCCATTAAGTTAGAATATTCTTCTTTGAATTTAAACTTGATCTTACATACTACCACTCAATTCCAATTCCTATGCCTCTAGCCTGTGTGGCTAGTTCAATTTTCAGCTACTGGAATATCCAAAGTTCATTCTCTGAATTGTTCTCACACAGAAAACAAACCAACAGACCCCTAGTTATCTAATTTTTTAACTAAACAAGTCTGAAAACCAGAGAAAAAGTAGTTTCTCTTATCTAAAATTATGCTAAGTTCTTCACCATAAAGAATCTCTTGCCACTGAAACAGCAAAGAGTAATTAAATGCCTATTAACTGGCCCTGCACCAGGCACCATGCAAGGTACTCAGAGAACAACAGTGAGTAAGACAGGAGACTTACACTCTGCTGTGAGGTAAATAGACAAGTAAGCACTTCCAGTGCAGTGTGTTTAGGTTTATATTAGAAGTGAGTACAAGGTTTTATAGAAAGACCAGAAAATGGATGATAAGCCAGCTTTTGGGTACAGTTAGAGAAGCCTCCTGAAAGAGATGATGGAAACACTGAGTTGTAAAGGAAGAGAGAAGAATCAGGAAGATGAAGGGAAGAAGAGGAAGAATATTTTGAACATTAATGCAATGTTGGGAAGGAGAAAGAGAAAGGAATGAATTCGTGAACTGCATGCATGAACTAGTTGAATAATGGGATCTGCTGAAATGAGTAATGACATGAAAGACCAAATGAACAACATGATAATGACCTCAGTAGAGCTGGAGCACAGATCTGCCGGGGACAGTAACCAGCAAGAGACATGAAGCTCATCATAGTCATGCCTGCTGCTTACCCATGTCCAGTCCTCTCTTCCTTTGGGTTGTTGTCCTAGCCCCACTGTGGGTAGATGAGGTCATGTGACTAGAGATGGCCATGAGTTCTAAGCAAAAGTGTCACTTCTGGGCCAGAGCACCTAATCGCTAAGGTGGGACCCTTCAGAGCTCTTTCTCCCTCCAGTAAAACAACTTGCACTATTCAGGGTCGAGATGCATAGTGAGCCTGAGTCCCTTAGACTGTAATGAGCAAATTTCTACTGCCTACCTGAGTTGCTCCTTCTGCATGAGTCATCTGTGTTGTAAACCCCTAATATTTGGGATTGTTGATAACCATGGAATAAACAATAAGCAAAACGTAAAGCCTGTCCTAACTTACTCAAGCTGAGAGTGGCAGACAAGAGCTGAATCATGCAGGTTATCAAAGCCTTGGTAAAAAAGTTTGTTATACCAAGAGTGTTGGGATCCCTTTAAAGAGATTTTGCATGTTAATACTGAACATTCTGACTGCAAAGCAGAGAATATACTGGAAGGGACCATGTGGAAATCTCAAGAACTTACTTAGTCATTTCACAAACTGGTTAAACATCTCATCTAGACCTATTTTCTGAGGATCTCACAGGAGTAACTTGCCTCAGCAAAATTGAGAACCTCTATGGAAACATCTAAGAGTATTTTAAAACCTCTTGTCTAACATAACCTAAATATCTCACAATGAAATGAAATTACCAATGCAGTTTTATCACATCTTCTTATCTTTCCGATTAGAGCAAAATATATTTTCTTTGAATTTTTGGCTAAAGAATAAGTGGCTAATTTCTTTGAAATCTGATTACTTCAGATTATGTGTCAGACTGTCTGAGGCCAAATTATTATGGAAAGAGCAAGTAAACTGAGCCAAAATACTTCATAATTTTCCTTCATTAGCAAGTTTTGCAGGCTTCACTGAATTTAATGAAAGATGTACCATGTAAATCAAGCTATTCTCCCCAGGGGGAAATTTTTTTAAAATTCTCTTGGATCTAAGTACGAATGAGTGTGTCAACATTTGAACATCAGAACATTTAGCTTAATTAAACTCTTCTCTGCTTGCTCCTTCACTTCTGTGAATGTGTTTAAAGCTTCAGTGCCATAACCATCCCCACTGCCAGAGCTCCAGTGCAGTGATTACATGGGTTAAGGGTATAAATCACGAACTCTGGGGCTTATCTAATCCACCTGCCTCACTTTACAAATAAGGTGACAGAGGTGGCAAATTACACTGCATATCTTCAGGAAATGAATGAGGAAAGTGTTTCTTAGTTTTTCTACATTTACTCCAAGATGACTCTAACATACCATCTGTTTTTGCTTTTTACTAGGTAGTTGGCTAATGATTTGGTAGCATGACACTCGAAAAGGTAGAATTCTAAGTAAATAACTGTAAATATGAAACTGTTCAAAAATATAAATTATGTGACGTAAGCAAGTATCAAAAAGCTATTTTTTCTGGTCCACTTCATGGCTAGTTATCAAAGAGAAACATCGAGAGCACCATTGGCCAAACTGTGTTCCACAAAATATCAACGTTCCATGAGGTGCTCCCGTAATTTGTATGGAAAAGGGGTTCTATGATCAGATGAGTTTGAAGAACCTGGCTTAAACTATGTTAATAAGACTCTATTGTTTATTCTGATCTCCCCTTCAAAGAAAATGCTCGGCAAAATTAATTCTAGGCGCACAGCTCCAGAAAGTTAGCCTTTAAGCTTTAAACATTTGAAAATGAGGAATTTGTTTTTATTTCTTTTTTTCTACCACTTTAAAAATGAGCCAAATTTTTCCATTAAATTCAAATATGTAAGAGCATATGATGATGCCCTGTTCCAGCAAATCTAGGCAAACAATCTAATGATCAACAGTGAAATGAAGCAAATTAGGTAGTCTTCATTTTTGTTCAAGATAAAGTAAATCAGTTCTGAATCTCCTATTCATTTAGTACTTAAGTCCCAAATGAGGTAGTTAAAATGTTGTCATCACAATGTAAGTATGCAGCTAAGAAAATAGTTGACATAATCACAGACTCTGCTTCTGGTCATTAGAACACATAGAATGTGAGAGCTAGAAGGACACTGAGGTCAATCAAATCAATCAAATCCATCCAAGCTCCTCCTTACAGATGAGGAATCTGAGGCCAAAAGAGGCCATGGGCTATATCCAAGGTCTTTTTCACTTTCATAAGTAACCTGGTTTTACATTTGCATTTTTCATTATTTTATTCATCAATTTATCAATTTATCCAACCACTTCCAAGGTCCAGGACATATGTTAAGCACTGAAAATACAAATATGAACACAAGAATGTTCCTGTCAGACACTCAGATTTACTGGTATGTTGCAGCCAGCTATGACCAGCTCCAAAGGGCCAGTTGTGAAATTATCAGGAACTTAGTGAGCTGTTAAACATAGTCATTACTGAAAATTAAATTATATAAGCTCAAAATTAATTATATTGAAATTAAAGGTAATAAGTACTCAAAACACAGAACTTCCTAATTATTTTACTACATTTCTGTGCTGTTGAGGTTATTTACCTCTAGTATATGTGAACAGTAAAAACATTATACAATGGACTGCTCTAGCACATCTTTTTCCAAGTCCACACTCAGTGATATCACACTAGTAGTTTGAAATCAGGTATTTACACTATCAATATTAGCAAACACTACAAGGTAGCTTTCTTTTGTTTTCTGAGTGGTGGTTGTTCAAATTTACCACCTTACCACTGCAGTCACTGAATATATGTGGAGTGTACTTTACCATTGTGTGGTTTACAGTAGGAATTCACACATACATGATCTCATACTCTCTTCCAAACATTAGTAAGTCTGTGAGACAGATTTTATGACTAGTAGAAGACTTGACCTGTGCAAAACTAACCATACTATAAAAAATCCTGTGATCACAAGATGAACCAAGCAGGAAGCAATGAATTCTGCAGGGCAGTGAAGAGAGGCAGAGAAGAGGCCATGTTTGATCTGGATTTAGTAAACTCACCTAAAGACTAGGTGATATGCCAAACAATACCCAAAGAAACTAAAGACTGTCCTGCCTCCAGCATATTCCTGTCACTGTGTTCCATACTCTAATCACTCATTTGTTGACTGTGAACCAGACGTGATGCTTCATAGAAAAGATCTGGTACTACTTAAAAGTTAAGACCTACTTGGTTTGTAATTTCAACAGCCATAGTCATAAAACAGTTTATTATTTCCTTAAAACCAAGAGAGATAAGGTAGTTTAGAGGAGAGAACGAAGGCTAAGGGACCAGTTGGGGCTGGGTTATAGACTCGGTTGGCACTAAGTTGTGTGTCTTTGGTCAAGTTACTGATTCTCCCTCTACTTCCTTTTCCTTCATCTGTTAAATGAAAGCAAGTTGTACTGAGGAAAACTAAATATGATAATGTATTTAAAGATCACAGTAGGTGCTCAATAAATGCCACGTCTCATCCTTCAGCTTCCTTCTGTAGCAGTGGTCTGTTTATAATGAACACTTCTCTAGTGAGCTATGCAAGCCTTTGAAGTGATTTATAGGTCTCTGCCATTCATTCTTTCCTGTAGACTTGTCTCCCTTCTCTTTGCCTCACTATCTTCTCTCCTGCAGTTATCATTTAAGCCTGACTTCTCCTAAGAAGCTTGGGAGGCCAAGGCGGGTGGATCACAAGGTCAGGTGATTGAGACCATCCTGGCTAACATGGTGAAACCCCATCTCTACTAAAAATACAAAAAATTAGCCGGGTGTGGTGGCATGCACCTGTAGTCCCAGCTACTTGGGAGACTGAGGCAGAAAGTGGTTGCAGTGAGCCGAGATTCAGCCCCTGCACTCCAGCCTGGGCAACAAAGTGAGACTCTGTCTCAAAAAAAAAAAAAAAAAAAAAAAACTTTCCATGATATTCTACAAATTCAGTTACCTGCTCTTGAATCTTTTCCCTCATTACAGTGTAAGCTACCATCAGAGCCCAAATCAAACTTCACTGTCACCGCCTACTTACTCATCTGTGAATAAGTAACTCCATGAGGTCAGAAACTTTGTCTCTCTTACTTGTCATTATATATAAAGGGCCCAGAACAGTGCTTAACACATAGTCAGCATTTTAAAAATATTTGCCAAGTAAATGAATGGTAGGATTACGTATTTTTAGACAGTTACATTTGGTACGTCTTCACTTTTTGGCACCTAAATTCTGATTCAATTTTCCTCCTTCAGTCAATGCTTTTGTAAGCTCTGTTGTCTTAATGTTTCTTCTAATAAATAATACTGGTTTTCCACATTTTCCCAGAAAAGAACTGAGTGCTTATTTTTAGTCATACCCTGTAATGCATCAAAGCCCCCATGAGACAGACAAACATCACTTCCTTACTGGTGCTAGAGGGGATATCTAAGAATCCCAGGTCTCAGGTTAGTAAATTTGGCTTTAAAAATGGCATGCCATGGGTGTGAGATAATTGAGTATAACACACACCGGTGTGTGACACACACGTGCAGTTTACTTCTGAGCACCTTCCCACTCTCCCCTTGGCATGTGGCAGGTCCCCACCTTTGCTTCCTGCATCATTATGTGCCTTCACTTGCTTCATGTTTTCAGGGTTCATGTCAGTGTCTGAGCTGTGCCTGCACTATCAGTAGGAGTCCCCTTACCACCTACAGAAGCAGCTTTGAATCTGCTTCCTGTGGAAGGAGACAGAGCTCAGAAATGAAGCCCTTCCCTCCCTAAAGATGGCATCCCTCAGGCTTTCACTCCTCTCCTTCTTGTCCTGCCTTCATATTTTCCATTTAACATTTCTGATCTTTAATTTTTTTCCTCCATATCCTTTCCATATTGCAAAATCATTCTATGTGCATATGAAACCCTTTTACTGCTAGCTGAAACATTTCCTCAGCAGTTGAATGAAAACTGCTTTCCTTTAAAACATTAATAAATTCAGTGGTCCATATGGACCCTTTCTTTGGTATATAAGTGATTACATTAACAATCATTAAAAGAAATATTTTCTTTTTAGGTGTCTAAACATTGACATTCTACAGCTTAATTGTTTTTAAACACTATTGGAATCCTTTTTTCCAACTTAATAGTTGACTCTTTAAGGCCATGAAGTGGGAAAACGATTTGAATGTAAAATCTAAGTGTACTTAAATTAAATAAAACCTGACCCTAAAGAACCTCATTTCTAAATACAGAGAATCTGGTTTTCACATGCGTTTTCTTTCATATGATAAAGCTGGACTGTACGGAAGTCTCCTTCTGTTTCCTAATCCCGCTCTGAAGAACAAGTTTGAAATATTCTGGATGCTGATCCTTAAGTACATCTGTCTGCTACAGCACAATACATCAAAGAAAGGTCATGATGTTATAAAACATTTGGAACTGCGATTCCCAACAGACTTGCTGCAAGAGTAGAAACAAAGTCAGACTTTTATCGTCAAGCATCCACACTACAATCCAAATGGCAAGGCTTTGGGCATTTCCAAAGTGCTGATTCATGTTGCAGTAAAACAACAGGTCATGCTGAAGGGAAAGAAATACAGACAGGCACGTAGGTGGAATGTGCATAGATGAGCAGCATCACTGGAACTGGCCGGGAGAGATTTCTTTCACTACATTCACAGAAACAAATGCAGCACTTGGCATTCATAGGCATGATGGTATCTTCTCTCTCTAGAGTATTTACAACCTTCATCCTGTACTTGTAGAATAACCCTTGGGTGAATCAGATTTTCATTTACTCTTATGCTTCCCTCATGGACATTTAGACTGTCAGTAGCTGGAGTGCGACACACAGGTCATAAAGGCAGGACAAGAAGCTGGAGTCAGCATGGAACTGGGATGGACTCCAGGATGGGCCTGGAAGCTAGTAGTCAAGAGGCTATCACAGTGCTTAGGGCTCTCCACCCCCAGCCTCGGCTCCCTCAAATCCATTCTCTAGTATAAGGGCACCTAGCTATTATATTGTAGAACCAGAATTTGAACTCTCGGATGGACCTGGAAGCTAATGGTCAAAATTAGCTCACAGGTTATGTGATGATGAGTAATTGAGAGTATGGGAGAACAGATGCTAAAGGTCAAAGGTAGGCAGTGGGTCATCAGTAACAGTGTAATGGCAAGTGAATGGAATTTGGACATACAAAGAATCTTGATTTTACCCCAATTCTGCCATTTGCTAGTTATCTGACTTTGGGTAAGTCATTTAACACTCTTGCACTTTGACTCCCACTTCTACAAAACAGATAAAAACATATACTACTAAGTGCTTTTTGGACCTTGAATAAAAATAAAATGCTAAGATAACAATATCTAACATTTACAGAATCTTTGCTGAGTGTATTATATGAATTAATTCATTTAATCCTCATGATAACCCTATAAGGTAAATATTATTATCATCCCCAAAGTCACCAAGCTGAAAAGTGGCAGAGCTGGGAATAAACATGAGATCATGTATATTATAAAGTAGTTCATTAATCCTGTGGTCACATACTCTTACGCTAATAATGATAGTTAACATTATTAAGTACTTATTAAGCATCAGAGATAGTACTTGCTATTTTACATACATTACACTTTTTAATTTTATCATAGCCCTTTAAGGGCTATGATAAACATTATTAAGTACTTAATAAGTCTTCATTTCTTGTCAAATTCCCTTCCCTCCCATTCACTCCTGTGTCTCCATCATCTGTTTTGTATCTGCTCTGCTCTGCTCAACTCAAGCTTCTCTTTCCCAGCTCACCCCTGGCTTCCTATCTGCCAATATCTAACATTATTAAGTACGTATTAAGCATCAGAGATAGTACTTGCTATTTTACATATATTACACTATTTAATTTTATCATAGCTCCTGAAGGTAACTTCTGTAATGTCTCCATTCCACAAATGAGGAAACTGAGGCTCAGAGTATAAGGTCACCTAGCTACTATGTTGTGGAACCAGAATCTGAACTCAGGGGTTTGGTTTTTATATAACTCCAAAGTATTTTTAGTCTTCTCCTTCTTTGACAAAATGGAGGCTACCCATAATAACATCTTTCAACCTTCTCCTCCTTCTGCCCACAGATTCCTGTAGATTAACTTAAACCTATTCTTATGTTCTGATCGCGCGCATCAGAAAATAAGTCATCTTTTACCCTTCAGGCCAACATTCTTTCCTTTACTTTCATCGTTGGGTATCATCCTTCCCGTGTCTTCAGTCTTTCCCTCTACTGATTTCATCCTTTCAGCGCAGGAAACTACAACCCTCCCTCCACAGTCCTCTCCAGCTGTGAGCCAACCACCCTTTGTTCCTTCTCACCTAAACCACCCTGCACAGAAGTCTCTACTTCCTCTCAACTTCCTTCCCTCCCATTCACTCCTGTGTCTCCATCATCTGGTTTCTACCTGCTCTGCTCTGCTCAACTCAAACTTCTCTTTCCCAGCTCACCCCTGGCTTCCTACCTGCCAAACCTAACAGGCTACTCATCCCACTGGCCTTCTCTAAGATGTTCCTCAGTGGCTACCACAGTGCCTAGGGCTCTCCACCCCCGACCTCTGCTCCCTCAAATCCATTCTTTACAAAATCATCATGCTTCTTCTAACACATGCGTTGTTTCTCACCTCCCTGTCTATTCTCTCTTCCTGGAATGCCCTTCTTTACTGCTACACCATTCTTCCTACCACAGACAATTTCTTCTTAGGTTTCAACTGAGATTTTTCTTCCTGGAAACCTTCTTTGAAAGCCCATCCTAAGATTAATTACACCTTCTCCATGTGCCCTGGGATTGGTAGCTTTCTATTTTAATTTTATTTTCCTTAAATGACCTACTCCTACATCTGACTTCCCCACTGACTGTGAGCTCCTTGAGGACAGGTATTGTCTCCTTCATCTGGGACCAGTTCCAGTCTATTATCTAAGCACTGGGACAAGACTGTAGGACTGTGCCATGATTTATTCATGTTTGGACAGTTACTTCTTTTATCTTTGAAGGGGGATTATTTCTCCTGTATATTTCATGATATATGCACAATATGTTTTTATCTTTGGGCTTATTACTGCAACCTCACCTTCAATTCTACCACTTTCATCCATTTTTTTTCCTTTTAGTGAATGTTAGTTTTCCTTTATTTGTCTATTTCAAAGACCAGGATAGTAGCTGCCTGACATATTATAGGCTACAGTGACAAGTTATTGATTTTGCCTCCCTGATTCCCATTTTCTCCTGGCCATAGAAGTTTGAATTTTATGGTCAGGAAACTAACTTCCCCCAACTGGATATAGTCCTGGTGGGATTGTCAATCCAGGTTCCCCATACTTCTCAGCTCTAGGGATGGGATAGTGCCCCAAGCCAATCAGACAGTCACTTCCTGGAACTGAAGTTCTGAAAAAAGTGATACAAAAGCCAAGTTAAAGTTGGTTAAACTTGTTTCATCCCAGAAGAGATTTACTTTAGTATCTGTCACCTGGATTCACCTGAGCCACTCTGGCCTATGTCTTCTGCGGAGTCAGATCCTTTATCTTTTCTACCCATTTTATGGATAATCTCATAGCCTTCCAGTACATTCCTTTTTTGTTCAAGATAACTAAAGTCTGTTTCAGCTGCTAGCCAACAACCGATGTTACGTAAGTATTAAATAAACATCTGCTGAGTAACAAATGAATATTTGAGTCAAAAGAGGTTTTTCCCAAATTAAACAGCACCTATAAGTTCCTAGAAGCAAGATGACAAACATAGAAAGAAACCTAGGGCACAGAGAAAGGATCTAATTTGTGAATGTCAAGAAACTGGGCTCGGAGGAGAGGTACGCTTCCCCTTCCTCTGACTGGGGGTCCACAGGAGAGACAGGTAAAGCTAAAGAGAAAAGCAGATGAGGGGTGGTGAGGCAGGAAGACCGGTTTTTATTAGAGAAGGAGATAATTATGTTGGAGGAAAGGAAAGAAGGAGATTTTAGGAGACAGAAAAAGTATCTGAAAACATTTTCTGGGAGGCACACTAAAAAGTCAAGGATGATGAGGATTACTGGACAGCTTGAAGCCAAATCTCAATAGAGCATAGCATTAATGTGTCAATTGTAAATCTTTCTCATTGCAAGTGTAACAAAAATCTACAATGACCAACAAAAATCTTAGTGATAACTAGGAAAACTACTCTTTGAGGAAAGTAAAGCTATTCTCTTGGTGTAATTCTTGGAGAAGCATCACAGCAGCTGACTTACTAGATCCTACAGAGATCAACTTTCACAGTGGCCACTTCTGTGACAGACGTAACCACTTCGAGCCTCTGCTCTAAACAGAGTGAAAAGATAATAGGATTTAGCTTTAATCCATATTTTAGACAGTTGCAAAAAACTATAGAAGAATTGCTTCTCCTAGTTTAATGCTCTATGTACATTTTGTATGTTATCTTTGTGTTCATTATCACAATCACACAATCACTACTGCTTTTATCAAATTTTTCTTTTTCTGGATATTCTGGTCATGTTATGTTTTCTTTATTCACTATACGCAATAAAGAGGCTATGCAGGGAACAAAAAAAAGAGGCAGAATGTTTTCCCCAAAGAGAGAGCTTTTCAGATGAGCTCTGTAATTTGTCATCTAGAGGAAAGAGTGTATCATCACCCCTTTAAAAAAAATAAATGAATTGCACTGACTTGATGCACAGCAGGCTTGCAGATTTCATGGGGCCTTTGTATTGAACATATGCTTGATTTCTGTTGTCTCCTCTCAGATTATTCTAGGCATCCAGGAAATAAAACAGGCAGGAAAGCAGCAGACGTCACAGCAAAGGGCTTGATAGGTCACTTCACTCGTAAGACACAAAGTCAGAAATCTACCTCCTAGACAGGAAATTCAATTCTTAAAAAAAAAAACCCACCAACCCATTCCACAGTCTGACTTTCTAAGACTTTCCCCCCTCATTACGACTTCCCTTTCCAAAGCATTTACCTTCCCTAGATGACTTCATAATATCAGATTATTTTTAAAAGAAAAAATATATATAACTAAACATACCCTGTGGTTACCAAACTCCTTGCAGCCTGTAGACTTCCTTCTCTTCTTTCTTTCAAGAAATACCACTCAATTAATATGAATTTATCTGTGAGTCTGTTCTCATTTATTAACTTTGCTTGTTATCATGGACCAGCAGCCTAGCATTACTTAACTAGGAAGGCCCTCACCTGTCTTCAGCCTTCCCCTATGTACCCTAGCTCTGCCTTCCTGCCCCATGACCCCCTGTATCTCCTTACATATGTGCACTCACCATATTCTTTTCATCTTACCTTAACTTTATTATATTTTATGAGTCCTTGGTCTTGCCTTCTAGAGACATTGGTTTCCATTAATAAAGGACATAGTGCTTCAATTTCCACATGCATAGATATGTGTGCACATATGTTTGTAAGCATATGAGGATATATTAAATATGTATTCTTTTAACACATGTCTGCTTCCACTTATTGGGTTAAATTGGCTTTTTTAGCTTGTTAAGAATGGAAAGGCTAGGACTATGTGAGATGCCTAAGTAGTCCCATTTTTATTAATGGATAACCCTTGGTGGGCATTTTTATTAATGGAGAATGATCCTATTTTATTAATGGAGAATACTGCTTCTATTTTTATTAATGGAGACTACAATGGTACCAGTCATTCCAGGTAACAATAAGGGGCAACTATCATTATAGCATTTTCAGCAGTAGAAGACAGTAAGTGAATTCAGCTGCTAATTTGGAGTATCAAGAGCTTGAAGACAAGAGATTAGTAAGAAAAAGGTGAGTTTTTCCCAAATTTTTTGGGAAAATCTGTTTTCTCAAAATAATACTGTCATTTTTGAAATGCTACCATGTACCATGTACTACATGCATTATATGTGTGATCTTCGAAAGAACCCTTCACGGTACGTATTACTACTTCCTTTTTTCCTGTGCAGAATAGTAATGCATGAATTCAAGAGCCAGCACCTTTTTCACAAAGGTCAATGAAACAGAGGCATCACTGTGTGGAGGGCCTGGCTGAGAAATATTTTTAATTTCAAATAGATATCTGTCTTTACTATAAACAGAGCCACTAACTTAGAATTAGCAAGTAATGAATGTTACCAACATATGTGTAAATAAGATTGTCAATGAATTCATTTTCTGGCTGGCGTGTTTAGGAGTGACAAATGTTCTCATTTCTAGTATGATACATGTGTATTCCCTTGCCCATATATACAACACAGTAATTCTTAATCACAACCAATGCCAGTCCATTCTTTATTCAGCAAGATAACTGAGCACTGTAAAATTGTAACCAATACCCTTGTTTGTTATCATTAATATCAATATTAATTAAATGAAAGATTCTTAACCAGAAACTTCCCATTCTAATTGGGCAACTTATTTTTAGGCCATCTGGCTGGATTCAACTGTTTTTTCTCTTATACTTGTGCAAGTTTAAGTTAGGCTCCAAACTGGGATACAGCCAACCCTGTATGCTACTTTTCAACATGCATACTAAAGGCTAATGGCACCAATGGAATGCAGAACTGCCCTGAGACTGCTCACTATCAAAGGGTCAATTTTTGGGCAAAATGCCTACTCAGATGAAAGCTTATGTAGGTTCTTATCTGAAATAGCAAGGAGGTTAAATCAGAAAGCAACCTAAGCTGTTATCTCCAGTTAAGTGGAATTACTTGTATATTGTTTGTAAATAAAAGAGTATTCATCATCCTTCTGTGGCTTATGTTACCAAAAAGATATGCAGTAACAAATGCAGCCTTGCCCCAGTGGGCTTACACTGCATGATTATTTTATTTACCATCAAAAATGCAAAAGTGGCTGGTGGTGAAAAGGGAATACAGAGAGTGAAATGTGGAGCACAAAGATCTAGAAGAAGGATAAAGAAGGAGTGCTGGGGAGGGGGAACGGAGGGAGGGAAAGGAATAGAAAACTGGTTCAAAAGGGGTTGGCAACTAACAAGCAGCTGAGAGCACTTTGGGATTCAATATGCAAAACAATACCCAGTACAATAAGAACATTAAGTCACACTCTGATGACCTCTCAAAACCATAATGCAGTGTGTTGTAAAGGTCTCCAAGAATTAATTCTGCCTTGCCCAGTGATCCCTGTATTCAATCTTCACCTCCCTGGTTATTCTCAACAAGTAACAAAAGAGACAGTTACTTTAACTGAGTATAACACTGTAGCTTTCAGTCTCATCTTCACCTTATATTGAAAGGGTTTCTACTATCCCCAAACCCATCTTCTTTCTAACACCCAGATTTGTGTGCCAGTAAGTAAATGCACACAAGTGAAAAGCCAGTCAAGGTCTGCGTTCCTCATTATAGTTAATACAGTGATCGGTCCTTTAATGAAGGCTTGGGGTAGGAGGTGGGTGGAGAGTGGGAGAAGGACTACAGATGATGGGCGCTCACAAAATATTTTGAAAAAAATTAAAACCATTCTTTGAACACTGGTAAGTTAAGATGTGATAATTTAATATAGATGAGACAAGTTTATCCACAAGTCAGGGAGTGATAAAAATATTAGTAGTATTAAAAGCCGGAGATTTACTCACTAATAAAACCCACATTTATAAAGCACTTGCTTTGGATCTGGGCACAATTCTAAGGAGCTTAGATTACGTTAGTCCTCACCACAACAGCTGTATGGCCTAGCTATATGAACTGTGTCATTTTAGAGATGAGGCAATTGAGGCAGAGAAAGAATAAATGTTAGTGCCCAAAGTCCAGTAGGTAGCAGAGCCAGGATTTGAACCCAGATCCTCTGATTCCAGAACCATCATCATTATCCACTATGCCATGAGTAATACACTACGCTTGTTTTTAGCACTCCAACTCCGATAAATACTAATTATAAATCTATCTCTTCTATTAATTTAAGCAGTCTTGGCAGGGCTTTCTCTTGGATGCCTTCTGTTAAACAATTTAGCAAGGAATTCACAGAATATAAAAGTCAGAATTAAAATAAATTACTATAGTTTTTAAAATAATAAAGATGAAGTGACTTAAAATTTTACTTCAGTTTTTTCACTAGTTCATACCAAACTATCCCCAATTAACCCAAAATAAAAGGGAGCACCTAATTTCCTTTTGCCAAAAAATGCAATTTCCTCCTTACCAAGTCTCAGTTCATTATAGCTTCACTTCAAGCTACCTGCTTTGCTTTTCACTAGTTGCCCTCCTTTTGCCAGCAGAAATAATGCAGCATTTTTCTTAGTAGCATCTATCTGGTCAAAGCAGTCCTATCTTCAAAGAATATCTCCCTAATCCTCATGAGAAATATGATTCTCCAGGCCATCACTGGACCTAACAGGGAATGATGAGATCACGGTGTTTTTCACCTCCTCTTTCTCTGCCCTTCAGGAAAAAAGGATTCAAAACAATCTGGTCCCCGTAGCTTAGTTAAGAAAAGGCAGATATAAGTCCTAATACAAAGTGTAGCTAAAAGATATTGCTGGACCTTAACTTCTGCCTCCCGCTCCCTGTTAAGTAAAGAGGAAAATGGAGGCAGACAGGCTCCCTGGGTACTGCTAAACCACACGTAATGACTGTTAGAAGGAGTCTCTTGTGGAGAAAATGAAACAAACATAAACAGATTGCATTCCTCTTTAAAAATTGTTAATCTCTTTCTCCAAGCCTGTTTTCAGCTAAAGGGAATTTTGGTCCTGTAAAGGGCGAGGTCTCATCTATTTCCTTTTTAATTGTGTAATCTCTCAAGGATTTCACATGCATACAGAAAATACTGATGCGTCCACTTTAATAAATCACTTCAAAATGTTTAAATAAACATTCCTGTCTACCTAGAAAAGAGCCTGTGCCTGGACTTCAGAGGAACATGGAAAATCAGGATTGTAAATGAACTGTCTCATTCTGAACCTTGATCCTAAATTAACCACTGGCCCGACAGCATTCAGATGTAATCTTTCTGCTTTGTTAACTTTATCTTAAATATAGGGTAGTTAACTCTCACACATTAAATACAAGTGCTGGAAATTAGTATTTGTGAATTCTGTTATGTTCACACACACACAAAATGACCAAAAAGTACAATACAAAAGTGGAACTGAATATACCAAATATCTAATAAAAACATTTTTGAATGGCACTGAAGCATTTAATTATTACAATTCCCAATGAAAATGACTTAGGAGCTATTTTATAATTCTTTCATCAGTGTGTCTTTAAATGCCTATTGCTATGGCTTCTCTGCCAACATTTTCTATGATCTATGACACAGACTGTTAGTAAAAAGCAAAAAGGACAGAAAAGTTACTTGAAACAGATATTCCTCAAGCATCTCCAACCAGTGACAGCTCAACCCTTGTGCATAGACAGTCATCCAGCCTAATTTACAGCCAGTGTGGTTTGTCATTGGCCAGAATGACTGATAGATTAGTCAGGGCCTTCAATGAACAAGTGGTTAAACATTTTGAGGGTCACCCCTGTGGACCATATAGAAACACACGCGTGCACGCGCACACACACACACACAAGGGATTATGTCTGCCAAGGTGGAGCAATAATGTGTAAAGAGGGGAAGCACAATCCATGTCACTGAGGAGCAAAAAAAATTGAATTAAAACTCACCAAACATAAGGTAGTTTCCAGAGACCTCTCTAGTCTCTCAAAACGCAGACAAAGATAAAGAAAACCATCTCCGACTAACATGGAGATTCAGATTTTTAAGAAATATCTTAGATTTTTAACCATTCTTCGACAGAGACAAATCCAAATCCCGCAAGAGATGGGTATACAGTTTTAATGAAGCTAGCTAGGGACAAAAGGAAATTTGCAAATGCTAAAGAAAACAAAAATTTGCAGAATGTAATAGTCAACTTCACTAACAAAAGTCAGCATCCAAACAGTATTCTGTATTAGAAAAACATGAAGGATCTCCCCAACTTAGCACCATTAATAACAACTGTGTAATTCCTGCAAGGAATGTTAACTAAAAGAAAGGCTAAGGGTGACCAAGTCGAGATGGATGACAATGAGAGAATTCTGTCATTTCTCATTAGGTTGGAACAGGCTTCCCAAAAATGAAAATTTATGACCAATAGACATGAATGTAAACACATTTCCAATAGCCAAAGAATTTCTATTTGAATAGAACTCCATAAACTATGACAGGCTTTTATTATATTATTTGTGGACAAACCGAAAGGCATGAACTTCAGCCATGACTTTCACCAGTATATCAAAGGTATCCATTTATTCTTAGAAAACATACGTAGAGAAAAATCTTTCAAGTGAGGAAGAAAAAAATTCATGATCAAATATGTAATTTAACATGTTAGACAGGAATAAGTGTCACACTTTCCCCTAACTTCATAAAAGGCCAGATGTGTGCTACACCCTTCTGTATGATTTCATAATTCTCACAACTCCACCCGACGAGATAACCTACTAGCATTTTTATGATCTTTCTTCCTTTCCATGAAGAGCTGCTATGTAAATCTCTAGAGAAGTAAATCCCATACTAGCAAGAATGTATTAGCTGCCTCTGTCATTTTTTTGAATATAGCATTGGGATAGATTATCTTATAAATTGGCTATCCACTACAGTAAACTTAGTATCAAATATAAATTCACATAGATGAATACCCCTCTCTTCACATTTGCAATTTTCCATTCAGTTTGATTTTTGAATTCAGTAAAGGGTTATGCATAATGCTGGAATACCTACATGAGTAATGTAACAAAAATAAGTGTAGGAATTACAGAAACCTGGGTTTGAATCTTGCCTTACTCTCTAGTTGTATGACCTCTCAGTTTTCTTCTCATAAGCTATAGCCAAAATATTTGTTTGTTTTGTATTGTGTTTTAGAGATAGGTTCTTGCCCGTTCACCCCAGCTGGAATGCAGTGGCGTGATCATGGCCACTACGGACCCATGCTACCCCGCAGGGCTAATCTTTTATGTTTTGAGATGGCAGGGGCAGGCTCTCACTATTTTGCCCAGGATGATCTTGAGCTCCTAGCCTCAGATAACTCAAGCGATCCTCTCACCTCAGTCTCCTGAGAAGTTGGGATCACTGCATCCAGCTTCCCAGATACTAAAGAGGCCAAGTACAAGCATTTGTCTGAAAAGAAACAAAGTTAGCAAAACCTTCAAAACTATCATGGGTGAAATTTAAAAATTATTTCTGAAAAGAGATGGCTAAAGTTAACCAATGCAAACTACATTAAATATATTTTACAAGCAACAAAATACTAGGAGGTACCCACTTCTAAAACAAATGATAATTGCAGATAACGTACCAGCTGGAGATAAACTTGCACAGGATTCTGATCCCTGGCAAGAGGTGTCCACCCCAGAGCTGACCTCTGCCCTAACCCCAGCCTCTCCACAGGAACCTGGAATATAACCAGGAAAGGACAGCCTGGACAGGAATGTGGGAAAGGAGTGTCTTTCTCTGCTCTCTCTATACCCATATTCTATATGGCCTATGAGAAAGTGGGGCATCACACCCACAGAAGAGGCAAAATCAACATCAGACAGGTGGGATGACAGCTGAGAAGGGAAGGGCAACAGACCTCTGGGCCTCTCTGGGTATGAGAGAGGTAGCATGGAGCCCTGGTGATTAGGAGATCTCCATCGCAAAGGAGAGCAATGAGGGAGAGGGGCAGGGCAGTGACACAGGGTACTGTGGGGGCAGAGCCCTGTCTCATGTTCCCAGAAAAGCACCCCCGAGAGAAAATGAGAAATCCTCATGAGTTGGCGGAATCATTCATTAGACTACTTCTAGCATAATCAAGGAAGTTACATGAAAGGTAAGGATGCACGTGTAAAGTCTAACCATGAAATTTAAGGCAGGCCTGACTATGAAAGCCCCTGGCACGGGAGAGACTTCATGCAAGTCACATTTTCTTTCCTTTCAGTACAGCCCAGGTTCACATTGTTATACAATGTGAAGCCAGCTAGGAGAAGTTGCAGAAGCATGTATGCACACAGCGGGGTGGGGGGGGCGGTGGTGGCGGGGTGAGGGCATCCTTATAAAACTCAGAAGGAGCTGATGAACACTTTCAGCTTTCATATAAGAATGAAATCGTGTTAGTAAAATCAAAAGATTTCAAGTTGCTTCTTATCTTTTCTGTTAAGGATCCTTAGACAGTGCAGTAGGACATTGGAGTTACTTAAACAGGGGCCATCCAGAGAAGGAATCTGGAAGACTTGAACTATACCAAAACCATTCAACCCTTAGAAGACAAGGCCTTTTCCAAGTCAGCAAAGGTGAGTATCTGTGGCACTGGGACCTCAGTAGGTCCATCAACTGGTTCCTGAGTTTTTTGAGGTGGTTTTTCCTTTGTCCCTAAGTCAGTCAGAGGATTAGAACCTCTTTGCCAGGTACTTTTCAGACCCACCTGTCTACATATAATCAAGTAACATTTATCATTGCTTTGATAAGAATGTTGTTTTTCCATGTTTAAATAGATGGTCATACATATGACAAAGGTTTGGAATCACATCTGCACTGCTTCCAGAGCAGCCACACAGTATACAGAGCTGGGAAGAAAGACACTCACCCTTCTCTGGATTTCAATTTCCTCATATTTTAAGTAGGCATCAAAATATTGTTGTGAAATTAAGGCATATTCAACTAATTTCCAGTACAGTGTTTGAGATAAAGGACATCTACATAGGAATTCCATACACTCTCTGACTCTATTATTTATTAAATTCTAGAACCAAGTCTTGACAAAGGTTTCATGAAGCTAAGTATTTGGAAGGAATTCTCTGTCAAAGTTAATGTTTCCTTTATTTTAATGTATTATCTACTTTGTTATTGAGATTTATGATAAAAGAATTCTAACCACAGATAAAGGGTATGCATCTTCCTACCTACAAGTTTCCTACTAGGTAAAGTTGGTATAGAAATTAAGGTTTTGCCTCATATGTCAAATAGTAAAGAACTGAGGCCATCGAGTTTGGACAGGAATGATTCAATCATTAGTCCTTGGGTAACATGTCATTTCAAAAGCAAAACAATATTACCCAGAGACATGGCTCGGCTTACGAAAAAGCAATGGTTATGATCACTTCTAGATATTTCATTTTAAAAAATCATCTGGCTTTCTGGGTTCTTTCTGCTGTTGTTAAAAACAGGTCTTAATAATTAAATGTGACAACCAGGAAATTAAGTATAATGAGCTCAACTCAAGGTGAGGCCAATAAATAAGGTCAATAAGTGCAATGACTGTGATACATAAATCTACTGTAAAAAAAGTGAAAAAAAAAATCTCATACCTAAAGTTTCCTCTTGTGGAGTACTAGTTCATGGCCACTGAGAGTCTTAGCATAAGTTAGTTACTATTTTGTGGCAACAAACTGACTTAACCAACAAAATGAAAGGAGTCCAAACATCTCAATGATTAAGTATGTAAACCTTTAATGATTAATGAGGTGGACTAAATAAAATACATATATGGTCATCTACAAAATATCCCAAACAGAAGAGCTATTTCTCTAACTTTTCCAAAGGTCATGCTTGGTACATAAAATGCAAGCTTATAGACATATGATGAAAGATAACATCTCTGTGCCATGTGAGAAACTTACAAGATGGCTTCCCTTTTAAGAAATATTACTTATTTTAATAAACTCTAAGTTTAAAGGTCATTCTTGTGTGCCCCCCCACCCCAATTCTCTCCTATTACAAAGGTTCTATTTAAGTAACCCTGTTTTTCATTTAACAAGTCTATGTCTTAAATGTTTGTTTTGCCCTAACATAAACTTATATTCAGGAACTTCGTGTTCTCACATCAGGAAGATTTTTACTGTATAACCAGAATATGTTTTAGAGAAAAACAGATGTTTACAATGACCTTGTATCAAAATCGTTTGCCCCTTAGAATACTTGAAGACTTAGAAGACCTTTCTTTGCATGCTAAAAAAAAAAAGTTAGATGCTTATTTTTAAGTTTGAAAAAAGCTAAAATATCAATGTCCAATAAACATATGAAAAAGTGACTACCCTTTCTAGAAATAAACAAATACCTATCAAAACAAGTAAATATTTTGCCTATGAAAGTGGCAAATATTTTTAAAAGCAATAATACTCTTTGTTGGTTAAGTTCTGGGCAAAGGGGTATTCTCAATTAATACTGGTGGAAATGTCCACTGGTGCAAAATCGTTGCAAAAAAGGCTTTAAAGTGTGCATGGCTTTTAATTCTGCTTTTGAAATAAATTCATTTTAAGGAATTAACTTGAAACAAGCTTTGGCTAAAAGGAAAGTGCAGTGACTTTTTAATTGATTTTTTTAATCAATGCAGTGATTTTTAAAACAGCCTAAATGTTAAATAATAGGATATTGGTTAAATTATGATAAAGCAGTAAAACATTCAGTCAATAAAAATGGCTTTGTATAATTCTACTGTGGCCCTGAAAAAAGAATGCTCACAGAAAATATTAAATGAATAAAGTAAGTTACAAAGCATTATATATAGTACAATCTGCTTGTTTAAAATTCTAAACACACGAACATAAAAAGATGAGAATTTGTAAGTGTATAAAGGAGTTACCCAGGACTATGTCTTGGTCTGGGTAAGTGAGCTTAGAGGTGTGTTCTATGTCCTATTTACATTCTCTGATTTTTCTATAATAAACATAAATTGCTTTTTAAATAAATGAGAAAATTTACAATTAAAGTAGTTTATTCTATATAAGCTTATTTTAAGTAAACCATGCATTTTCAGTGGGAGGGTATAATCACTTTCCAAGAGGGTGGAAATTGGTTCTTGGGGGTGTATGAAAAACTCTACCTCACAAAAATTATCTTGTTCTTAGTAGTTAATATCATGCATAGGAAAGAGAGAGCAATTGGGGGAAAAATGTCTAAAAATAAGCTCCTTAGCGGGCAATAATGAAAAAAGGTGAGAAACACTAAACGAGATCAAAATGAAACCTTGTTACTACTTTTCACATAAAGTAGAAAATCATTATTTATTATAAAAACCAAAATTATTCTAACATATTCACTTTGTATATTCTCTTCCTCTGAAAAAGGAAGAGTTCATTGATAATTGAAAGCAGTAACACATTCATGCTGACATCAGCAGAGGAAAAGTTAAATCATTAACAGGCCTTAATATCAAATTGGCTCCCCTTGGCAGGTGAAGTCAGATATTTTACTTTAAAATGATGGTACTCTTGGCCATCTTCTCCAATAAATTTCTTTTTTTTAAAAAAAAAAAGAATGATAAGGGGATTTTATATAAAAGAATTATATAACTACTAACACATGGGCCTGGTATAAATACTCTTGTGATTTTCACATCGGTGTAATAATCCCTGGGGAAACTTACAGTATATTCACTGAGGGGCCATCTGCTCTTTAATTCTGTAGTAACTGGTTATTTTTCATTGTGGAAAAGAATTGTTATTGCGCTAGGTATCTGAAACCCAATGTTATATTTGTCACCACAGCAATAAGGTCAATAGAGAGTAACATGTGAAGTCATAACCAGGTCATACCCCTAGCAGGCTTGAACATTCCATTCTTTCCAATTTAGTCAATATTTCTTATTTCACCTTCTGAAAGGAATCTTGAGGAATAAAACAATGCCAATAAAGCGTCACTTGCTCTTTTCTTGCACCTGCCAACTCCCAGTTACAACCACACATGGTTTCCGAGATGAAACACAGCCGTAAATGTCAGAACAGTGGAACCAGCAATCAACGCCAGGCAACACAAATTCAACAATCACAGGACTGAATTAAGAGTGTACTTTTGCAATTACTATTTTAATGAACGAAAACACGTTTGTCATAGCCCATGTAATTCAAAAAAAGATTAAAAAATAAGCCAGGATCCTGGGATGGGATCTCAGCAAAGACAAGCATGCATATATCCTGGGTTATCACAGAAAGATTAAAGAGTAAATACAGACTCTTTCAAGAGCCACTGGTCTCAACTGCTGACTGAGTCTGCACTTGACTCAGTCAAGCAACACGTTTAGGGAACTTGAGTTTTCTGAGCTTTGAAGAAAAGACAAGAAAAGCTTCCAATGGCTCCAAAGCAAAAAGCAAGGCATTTGGGAGTATGCTGCTTGCAGAGTTCTAAAGAGTATGACGGTTAATCCTTTCATTACCAAGTGCTTCTCAGGCACATTTTAGGTGGTTTCATTAGTCAAGATAGGCTCTCCCTTCCCAGCCCTTTTAAAAAGACTGCTTAACAAACTATTACAAACACACTTAGTCTAAAAGTCCAAAATGATCTAAATATTTCAAGCACCTTCTTCTTCCCTATTTCTTTTAAATTCTCTTTGCTTCAGTCATACGGTTCAGATATGCGTGGTAGTTTTCCACCAATGTAATAAAGCAGTAACATCAGATTACTGTGACATTTGATTCCCTGTAGCCACCTTTTCTTGCCAATGATCATCAAATGACATCTATTGTTCTGTATCCTCTGCTTCCTTAGCCCTCCAAAAGTAATTACAATGTGGTGCTTACCATCTGGGGACATACCATCAGGACAGGGAAACAAGATATGAACACTATTTTAGTAACACCAGATTGTGTTCGCTGCCCTGATGCATCCGCTACTGCCATTACTTTAGATTCCTAAATGTACAACACTAACTCTCTTGTCTGATATCAAAATTTACAGATACTCTCTGAAAACTCTCAGAGAGACATGATATAAAAGAAGTTATTCTCACTAAGTCCGTGAAAGAGACCGTGAATATCAAAAATGCAAGGGATTAGTGGGAACTGTTCCCCTAACAAGCTGTAAATCTGTACTTAATTTCAGGATTTCTATTATCTGACTCATAAAACACTAAAATGGCTATAACAAGAAAACCCAATTTGCTGAAGAAATAGCACACATTTACATTTTAGCACTTTTTTATTTACCTTTATAATCTCCCCCCAACTGTGCTAGTGTCAAATGGAGTATGAGGTAATGTTTGCACCTAGTCAACAGTCTCAATTCCAGACATCTGTAATAAATTTTTTAAGGCCAAATACTAGTACTGCACACACACCTGGAGTTTAAAATAAGTTATTGTGCTGCAATGGCACACTCTCAGTTAGGGTTTGCTAGCACAGTCAAAGAGTGAGGGCTCACCTGAGAACTCCGTAAGGACATACGGCATAATTTTAAATGGATTCCCTTGCCTATTCTGTTTCAACTCAATATAATCCTAAGCATGTGCCTTACCTTTGAGTAATACAGGTGAGAGAAAATGGAAAAGACACTTATTTACAGAATGATAGAGGATTACAGGTCATTCTTGCTTTCTGGTAATTGTTCACATTGAGTTTTCTTCCACTATGTCTGTTACTTTCTCCTTGAGTACCTATTCAGAACTATTTCCTTCTGGTATGTCTTCTCAAAGTCCTGGACTTCTGCCATGTGGACAACTGAATTGAATGAATGGGTCAGCCTTTACTTGTATAACCAGAGAGGGTCATTCCTAAGGACAGTGGGTGGTCATTGCAGAGAGGCAGTTAAAGAAACATGGGTTTTCTCATAATCAATTCACCTTAGGTAGAAACACTTAGGGATATGGGACTGGCATTCTAATATTCCTTAAAGTATAACCCCTGGAAACCATTGTGTACTTATGAACTCAGAGCCTCTAAGCAATATCGAAGGACCAATAAAACTATGTGTAAATAACTGAATTGGTATTTGTTGGCCAGTTGCTCCCACATACACCTCAGTTCATTTTGGACTTTCCTTCACATATGAAAGAATTTCAGGGTGATAAATAAAACCATTTATTTTTCTTGACCATTCATCATGTGTCTTAATTAGTGTTAGAAGAACAGTGGAACAAGCGTCCTGGGCTGGGATTCTGATTTATCATAGCCAACGCACTTCAGATTCTCCAGATATCAGTTTTCTCTTGCATGAAATGAAGAGTTGGTGTCTGCAATTCATACTAACAAAATCTCCAGATGTTGCTTTTTACAGAAAGCATCAAATATACATCAGAGCCTCCTTGAATCTCATTTTGCTCATTTATATAATGAAAGGATTGGAGTATCTCATTGCTAAACTTGCTTCCCATGTGATATTTAGAGATTGCAGGATTCTGTGTATAATTATGCAATGTATGCAAAGTTGTTGAGAGTAAAAATTTTACTAAATTGCATCCACTTAAACTCAATGAGGCAAAATGTTTCTACAACCAATTTTCTCCTGGTCTTATATGCTGCCTGTCAAGTCTTACCTTTATATCTTAGCTCAAGTACCTTTTGGTGTAGTACTCAGAACTCTAAAGTATTTTTCAAGATTTTATTTTCCCTGTGGTTAAATCTGCCTATTTAAATTTTATGTGTTGGAAGAGAAACACTGATTTAATTATTTTAAATAGTCTTCCTAGATATCTAGTGTTAATGTTTTAACATTTTAACATTTAAAGTTTTAACGTCTGGAAAATGTATGAAAGGTTTAATGTTTGGAAAATCATGAAAAAGATGAAAGAAGCTTCGGTGGTGAACAGGGTGATTACATCATTCTATTCAAAATTTTTATTAACCATCAAAAAAGAGAACTTTTTATTAACCATTCAAAAAGAGAACGATGTCAGAATAAAGTCTCAAGCAAGAGCTGAAAACTTAAACTGTGCCTCAATCTCTTATACAATTCAAAGAGTGATGGTACTAGGAAGAACTAATTTAATTCAATCTTCCCATTTTTAAATACAGAAAAAAATTACATACTTAGGTCTTTCTGGGTGTTAGGCACTATTCTGCTCTCACAAAGCTATCTACTCAAACACAATGGTTTAAGGTAATTGTGATTAGCTGTATTATGAAGTGAAAAACACTGATTTTGAAAATTTAAATAATATATAAAATTACAAAGGTAGTGGGGGTTATGATTGGGATTTTGACCCAAGTCCCCAAACTCTTACCACTGAGGAAAAGCCTAAATCAGAGCTAGACTACAGACATGAATTCATTTAAAAAGAAGGAAAAGGTTTAAATTGTCTGCAAATGCCTAGTTGCCATCAAAATAATAGGTTTATTTCTCAAAATCTTGCAAGCCCTAGGATTATTTCTTAGGGTAATTTGACAATACATCCAAAAATTTACAACTCAGCCTGACTAAAGAGTTTCCACTTCTAGAAAGGTATCTGGAAACAGTCACGCAAGTACCTAAATGTAAAAAATTAAGTATGTTCCTCACCATAATATTTATAACAGAAAAATTTGGAAATAACCTGTCAATTGGTACACTGCTCATATAGCATCTTATTAATCCCCATAATGGAATACAATACAATTCTTATAGTTAAAATTTATAAGAAAATAAATGACCAAAAGAGACTAGTAAAGGAAAAAGAAGGCTAGAAAACAGCATGTATAATATCGTCCCATTTAGTAGTTAATCAAACATCAGCAATAGATAGCAGAGAGAGCAACCAGTCATTGGGAAGGATATATAAAACTGCTAACAGTTATAATCTGGGTGCTGAGAGTATGAACTTTACTTCATTCTTTACATCTATTTTTACTCTGAATTATGTGTCCCTTTTATAATTAGGAAAAAAACTATTTTAATTTTGAAAAAGAAAGAAAAATCACAAGAAGCTGCTAATCCCTAAAGTAAGTTTTTGGTATTCTTGAGAACGGGTCTTAAACACAAAAAAAGACCATCTGTGGCTACTTGGAAAATAATTTACAGTTAAATAAAATTACAGAGTCTTACTACATTCCCTAAATCTAACTTATTTTATTAAACCACTTAAATTTCACTTATTAATCTCATTATCTATTTACAAATCAAGTAATGTATTTTTTTAAACTGCCTTCAAGGGAGGATTTGATTAATATTTGGTCTCATTTACAAAAGTAGATAATTAAACACCCCCTTTACACATATTTTACACTACATTTTATAATTTAATGTGCGGGTTTTTTTTTTTAACTTCAAAAGCCTCAGTAACAAACAAAATGTTCCCAGGTTATTAATCCCAATAAACCTAATCAACTAGACATAAATATTGTATCTCTCCAGTTTTTTCAACAGTCCAATTCTGTCTATAAATTTAGCCAAATCACTTTATATGTTTCCATTTAAAAATTGTAAATTCTAAAACTATTTAATTACACATTTTAAATTGAAATCACAAAGCTAGTTGATTACATAACATCAAATTCTGAAAAACATTAACAAAACTTTAGAAAACTAACCACAAATAGAGTTACTCTCAAATGCAATGCAAAAAAAAAATGTAACATATATTTTTTTGACACTAAATGCTATAATTTCAAGGTTAAAAGACACATCCAATAAGGAAGAGGTTCTCAATCTTGGCCACACATTAAAATCAGCTAGGATTCTTTAAAAGCTGAAAAAGGGAGGGAGGAAGTACTAATGCCTAGTCCCAATCTAACCAAATTAACTCTGAATCTCTAGGAACAATTTTTTTTTTCCAAGCTGTTCATATGATGGCAATATGCAGCCAGGATTGAGTACCTCTGCTCTACGAAAATAATAACATCCCAAGTAAAAATTGGCATTATCTCAGTGGTAAGTGATAATACTCTGAGACTGCTTATTCTGATGGCATTTTGGGGGATAAAAATAAGATTGAACGCTCCTTGTGAAACTCAAACAGATGAGTCCCTTTAATATTTTATTCCCTCCCAATGTTACACATTAACTGATTCTGCCATTTAAACTGAGCCTTTGATTCCACATACTCAGTTTGCTGGACTATATTCTGCATGGTTTTCTTCTTCCCACGCCCCCCCCCGCAACTCCCGCCAAGACGAAGTGCCCTGTGACCCAGGCTGAAGTGCAGTGGCGCAATCTTGGCTCACTGCAACCTCTGCCTCTTGGGTTCAAGCAATTCTCCTGCCTCAGCCTCCTGAGTAGCTGGGATTACAGGCACCTGCTACCCTGCCTGCTAATTTTCATATTTTTAGTAGAGATGAGGTTTCACCATGTTGGCCAAGCTGGCCTCGAACTGTTGATCTTGTGATCTGCCCACCTCAGCCTCCCAAAGTGCTGGGATTACAGGCATGAGTCACTATGTCTGGCCTGGTTTTATTCTTAATTCTATTCATAGTCTTTCTGTCTGACAAGGCCATATCTCATATGGATCTGTAAATGATATTTGATTGAATGCTATAAAATTTTCATGGCTTTATCACCAAACTAATATCATGCTATGTCAGTAATGAATGTGTATAAGATGTGTATAATTGGAAGCTTCAGGGAAACATCAAGGAAAACTGTAAAATAAGAGAAAAGAATACCACTATTTAAAAGAGAATTATCCATACAGAAAAAGTATAAGAAAGTAGTGTGATTTACTCATAAATTGGTCCTTCTCCTTTTTTAGGTGCATAAGAGAGGCAAGCCATTTTTGTCCCAAAGACATTTACTATGACCTCACACTTGAGACTTTGTTCCTTGACCTTTCAGAAGTCAACGCCAAGGTCCAACCATTGTGGGGAGTCATACTGTAAATGGATGCTCAAATAGCTATATCCTAATGACAAGGGTAACCCAAAACTAAACACTTTTTCCACCCCGCCTCACCCTCATCAGCTTCTAGGAACTAGAGAGAAAGATGTCGTGGCAAAGAACAAAGCAGGAAAAGTACAAACAGAACCCATATCTAACCATGCGTGACTATACACTGGACCTTGAATAGATTTATACCCCATGTGCAAGCAGCTTCAGTGAGCCAAAAAACCTCAATCCATAAGTATAAAAGAAGGTTTCTAAAGGGAATGCCCTCAGGTGCCTGGCAGAAGAAAATACAAAATCTCTTTGAAGAAGGACACATTCATCCTAAACCATAAAGATGGCTCACTCAAACAATTTTCAAGGTTGATGACTAGCAAGCAGTCAAAATTAATAAGACACATAGAAAATAAGGCAGCATGATAAAGAACCAGCACAAATAAAAACCAGAAAGAGATCTGTGACTTTAGACACTTAAATTATCAAAATAACTAGGACTAGCATACTTAATGAAATGAATAGCAAGCTTAAAAATATTTCCAGGGAATAGGGAATCATAAAAGATGACTATTCTACTCAGTTCAGTCTATTATAACAGAATACCACAGATTGTGTGGCTTAACCAACAAATGTATTTCTCATAGTTCTGGTACTGGAAAGTCCAAGATCACAACACTGGCAGACCTGGTATCTGATGAGGGCATTCTTCTTGGTTTTCAGATGGCCACCTTCCCATTGTATCTGCTATGGTTTGGATACCATAGCAGTCTTACATGAAATTTTGATCCCCAGTGTTACAATTAGGACCTAATGGGAAGTATCTGGATCGGGGGGTGGATCCCTCATAAATGGCTTGATGCCATCCTCATGGTAATGAGTGAGTTCTCCCTCCATTAATTCCCAGGAAAGTTCCCCCAAAAGCTGGTTGTCAAGAGTGCAACACTTCCCTCCTCTCTGTCTCCCCATTTGATCTGTACATACTGGCTTCCCTTCACCTTCTGCATAGGTAGAAAGCTTGAAGCCCCTACCAGAAGCAGATGTCAGTTCCACACTTCTTCTACAACCTGCAGAACTGTAAGATAAATAATGGCTTTTCTTTATAAGTTACCCAGCCTCAAGTATTCCTTAATAGCAACAATACAGACTAAGACAGTATTCTCACATGGCCAAGACAGTGATACTCTCTCTCTTATGTTTCTCTTGATAATAAGGGTACTAATATCATTCCTAAGGGCTCCACTGTCATGAATCAACTACCTCCCAAAAACCACACCTCCCAACCCCATCACACCATCATGCTGGGGTTAGAATTTCAACACCACAACTTGAGGGAACACAAACATTCAGTTCATATCAATGACACAGAAGAGTTGAAAAGAAGTCAAGTGGGAGTGCTAGAAATAAAAAAATATGTATTTAGTGATCAAAATTAAAAACCAATGGCCATGTTTGGTAACAGAAGAGAAACTGGTAAATTGGAAGATAGAAAAAGAAAAAAAAACACCACAAAATGTGGCATAGAAAGGCAAAAAGATGGAAAATGCAGAATAAAAAGAGATATGGGGGTGTGGGTAATATCAGCAAGATGGATGAATAGGAATTTCTGGCACTCATTCCCTTACAGAAATATTAATTTGAACAATGATCTGCAAGCAAAAATGCCTTCACAAGATCTAATAAATACAGATAAGAGATTATAGCATCTGGGTGGACCACAGAAATAAGAAAATATTCATTTAAGAAGGTAGAAAAAACAGTTTCATATTACCCATGTCCCCTTCTCCCGAGCCCATGTAGTACAGTTCAAAGAGAAATACCCTCTGCATGGGATAGGAGAGTGAAGTCAGCATATAACTTTACCACAGACCACAGCACTAAGCTCACCCTACTGAATCCCAATCAAGCTGGCTTCCATGGTTCCAAGCTTCATGTTAGCCCCCTCAGTTCTAAGCTCCTGTCCTTGTGAACCCAAGTAGAAAGACTACCCACCCACTAACTCAGGCACCAGGCTAGCCCACCCAAGGACTCCAGCAGTAGGCATGCTCATGGATCCCACCAGCTAACCAAACCAGAATCCCTGGATGGGATGACTGATGAAGGGTTTCCCAGTTGAAGCCAGTCTGGAACTCCTGAAAGAGGTACTTACTCCTTCTAGTGCACAAACACCAGAACCAAGGAAAAGCAGAATCAAGAATTACAAACAAGCAGCAAAACATCATACCATCAAAAGAACAAGGTAAAGAACTAGTAACTGATTTTACAAAAGCTCCTAAAATTCAAAGTCACGGTCTTCAGAAAGTTCAGCAAGCTACAAGAAAACACAACAAATTGACAGGATACCAATACATGAAAAAAACATGAAGTTCAGCAGAGAGACAGAAAAAAAAAAAAAAAATCTAGGGCTGAGGAATACAGCGAATGAAAATGAACAATGCAATAGAGAGTGACAACAGACTTTATCAAGCATGATCTTGATCTTTCTTGATCAAGAAAGAATCTATGAACTCAAAGACAGGCCATGTAAAATTACCCAGTAAGAGGGAAAAAAAAGAAAATAAAAAGAAAATTGTAAAAGCATGTGGAATTTATAAGGTACCGTCAAGACAACTAATATTTGCATTAAAGTAATCCAAGAAGAATAAAAGAAAGAGAAAAAAGCAAGGAGAATATTTTAAAGAAATAATGGCTGAAAACTCCCCAGATCTGGATAGTGATATGGACATCCAGATACATGAATCCTAAAAGTCTCCAAACAAAATCAACCCAAAGAAGACTTAATCAGATATATTATAATCAAACTGTCAAAGTCAAAGGGAGAATTTTTAAAGCAGCAAGAAAAAAGAGATTGTCACATGCATAAACACCACCAATAAGACCATCAGCATATGTCTCAGCAGAAAATTTGCAGGCCAGGAGTCAGTGCGGTAACACAAAAAAACTCTGAAGAAAAAAAAAAAAAAACTTGCCAATTAAGAATACTTTACCTAGCAAAGCTGTATTTCAAACAAAGGAGAACTAAAGACTCTCCCAAACAAGAACTGAAGGAGTTTATTGTCACTAGCCTTATGAAAAATACTAAAGGGAGTTCTTCAAGCTGAAATGAGAAGACCCTAATAGTAACAAGAACATATATGACAGTAAAAAAACTACTGTAAGTATTTAGGAAAATTCATAATACTCTAATGGTAATATAAGTCACTTTTAACTCTGTTACAAAGATTAAAAGACAATAGTATTTAACTATATTTATAATAATTTGTTAACAAGTATATCATATGTAAAAGTTTAAATTTTGACAATAAAAACAAAAAATGATGAGGGATTATCATTTTAGCACTCTGGTATAAAAGTATAGCACTCTGGTAAGCAATCAAAGTTAAGTTATTAACATAAAATAAACTGTTACAACTGTAAGATATTTTATGTAAGCCTCATGGAAACTACAAAGCAAAAACCCATAATAAATTCCCCAAAAATAAAGAGAAAGAAATCAAATACCACTACAGAAAATCACCTCATCACAAAGCAAGACAGCAAAAGAGGAAAAAATAACAATGGATCTACTAAAAAGCCAGAAAACAATGGACAGAACAGCAATGGTAAGTACTTACCTATCAATAATCATTTGAAATGAAAATGGATTAAATTTTCCAACCAAAAGACATAGAAAGGTTAAAAAATAACCAAACTATATGATGCCTACAAAAGAGACTCACTTCAGCTTTAAGGACACACATGGATAAACATAAAGGAATAGAAAAAGATCTTCCATACAAATGAAACCTAAAATAGAACAGAAGTACAGCTATAATTATATTAGACAAAATAGACTTTAAAACCAGTAGAGACATAGAAGGTCATATATAATTTTTTTAAAAAGGATCAATTAATCAAGAGAATAGAAACAATCATATCCAACACATTGGAGCACCTATATGTATATAAAGCAAATATTAACAGAAGACAGATATAGACAGCAATACAATAGTAGGGAATATTTATACCCACTTTCATCCAAACAGAAAATCAACAAGGAAACATTGGATTTGAACTACACTTTAGATCAAATAGACCTAACAGATTTATATAGAACATCTATTCAACAGCAGCAGAATATATGTTTCTTTCAAGAACATACAGAACATTCTCCAGAAAAGATCGTAAGTTAGACTTTTAGGTAGACTAAGAAAAAAAGGGAAGACTCAAATGAATAAAATCAGAAATAAAAGAAGAGACATTACAACTGATACCACAGAAATACAAAGAATCCATCATAAGAGACTACTATGAACAACTACATGCCAACAAATTGAATAACATATTAAAAAAAAAGTACATAAATTTCGAGAAACACACAACCAACCAAGACTAAATCATGGAGAAATAGATCATCTGAACAAACCAATACTGAGTAAGGAGATTGAATCAATAATCAAAAATCTTTCAATGAAAAAGTCCAAGACCAGATGCCTTCACTGGTGAATTTTACTAAACATTTAAAGAATAACTAATATTAATCCATGTCAAACTCTTTTTTGAAGAAGGAATTTTCCAGACTAATTTTATAAGGCCAGCATTACTCTGATACCAAAGCCAGACAAGGACACTATAAAAAAAGAAAATCGGCCGGGCGCGGTGGCTCAAGCCTGTAATCCCAGCACTTTGGGAGGCCGAGGCGGGTGGATCACGAGGTCAAGATATCGAGACCATCCTGGTCAACATGGTGAAACCCCGTCTCTACTAATACAAAAAAAATTAGCTGGGCACGGTGGCGCGTGCCTGTAATCCCAGCTACTCAGGAGGCTGAGGCAGGAGAATTGCCTGAACCCAGGAGGCGGAGGTTGCGGTGAGCCGAGATCGCGCCATTGCACTCCAGCCTGGGTATCAAGAGCGAAACTCCGTCTCAAAAAAAAAAAAAAAAAAAAAAAAAAAAAGAAAATCATAGGCCAGTAGCCCTGAGGAACATAAACATAAAATCTTCAACAAAATACTGGCAAACTGAATTACTCAGCGCATTAAAAGGATCATACACCATGATCAAGTGGGATTCATCTCTAGGGTACAAGGATATTTTAACATATACAAATCAATAAATGTGATACATCCCATTAACAGAATGAAAGAAAAAATATATGATTATCTCAATAGATAAAGAAAAAGCATCTGCTGAAATTCAACATCCTACTATAATAAAAACTCACAACAAATTAGGTATAGAAAGAATGTGCCTCAACATCATGAAGATTACATATGATAAGCCCACAAGTAACACCATACTCAACAGTGCAAAGCTTTTTCTCTAAGATCAGGAAGGAAAACAACAATACCCACTCTTGCCATTTATATTCAAAATTGTACTGAATGTCATAGCCAGAGCAGTTAGGCAAGAAAAACAAAATAGAAGGTATCCAAATTAGAAAGGAAGAGGTAAATGTATATTTGTTTGCAGATGATTGATAGACAGAGACAGAGGGAGTGGGGAGGAAGGGGGAAGGGTGGGAGAGGGAGAGAGAGCGAGAGAGGAGACAGAGCAAACCTTAAGGACTTCACCAAAAAACTGTTAGAACTGATTAAAGAACTCAGTAAAGTTGCAGATACAAAATCAACATTAAAAAGCAGCTGTGTTTCTATACACTAACAACCAATTCTCCAAGGATAACAAAAAATTGTTTTGAGAAAACAATCCTATGTACAATTGTATCCAAAAGAATACACTACTTAGGAACAAATTTAACCAAGGTGGTGAAAGACCTGTAAAGTAAAATCTATTAAATATTGATGAAAAAAATACTGAAGAAGACACAAATAAACAGAAAGATACCCCATGTTCACGAATTGGAAGACTCAATACTGTTAAATTGCCCATACTACCCAAAATGATATACAGATTTAATGCAATCTGTATCAAAATCTCAATGGCTTTTTAAAAATAGAAATAGGGGAAAAAATGCTAAATTTGTATGTAATCACAAACAATCCCCAAATAGCTAAAGCAATCTTGAACAAGAAGAACAAAGCAGGAAGCATCACACTTCCTCATTTCAAATTATATTACAAATTAATAGTAATCAAAATAGTATGGTACTGGCATAAAAATAGACACAATGACCACCAAAGGATTAGAATGGACAGAGAGCCCAGAATAAATTCAGTGAAGTAATTGTCAACAAAGGTGCTAATAATACACAATTGGGAAAGGCTAGTTTCTTCTATAAATGGTGTTGGAAAAACCGGATATCCACACGGAAAAGAATAAAATTAGACCTTTATCTTACACCAAACACAGAAATCAACTCAAAATAGATTAAACAGTTAAATATCAGACCTGAAGTCATCAAACACCAAGAAGAAAATACAGGGGAAAAGCTTTATGACATTGCTCTGGGCAATGATTTTTTTGGAATGACACCAAAGCACGGGCAACAAAAGCAAAGATAAACAAGTAGGACTATGTCAATCTGAAAACTTTCTGTGCAGCATAGAGATCAATCAACAAAATGACCTACAGAGTAGAAGACCTTAAGAATGGCAGAAAACATCTGCAAACCATGTATCTGATAAGAGATTAGTATCTGCTATGGTCTGAATGTGTCCCCCCCAAATTCACATGATGAAACCTAATCGCCAAAGTTAAGTATGAAGAGGTGGGGCCTTTGGGAGATGATCAGGCTCAGCCCTCATGACTGGTATGAGTGCTCTTCATGAGAGGAGGTGGTTTGTCTTGCTACCACGTGAAGATACAGCTAGAAGATGCCATTTAAGAATCAGAGATCAAGTTCTCACCAAACACTGAATCTGCTGGTGCCTTGCTCTTGGGCTTCTCAGCCTCCAGAACTGTGAGAAATAAATTTATATTGTTTGTAACCTATTCAGCTTATAGTTTGTTATAACAGCCCAAATAAACCAAGACAATACTCAAAATATTAAAAGAACTCACAACTCAGTAGCAGAAAAAAAAAATGACCAAATTAAAAAAAGGCAAAGAACCTGAGTGGACGTTTTTTACAGAAAACATACAAATGGCCATACAAATATATGAAAAGATGCTCAACATCACTAATTTCTGTGAAATACCAATCAAAGCCATAATAAAATACCACTTTGCATCTGTCGGTATGGTAATTATCAAAAAGATGAAAGGTGAGTTTTGGGGAAGATGAGAAGAAAAGGGAAGCTTTGTGCAGCTATTGACCTTGAAAAAACTATTTTCAAGGTCAATAGTTATAGGAATGTAAATTAGTACAGCCATTAAGAAAAAAAGTATGAAGATTTCTGAAAAAATTAAAAATAGCACTATTAGATGATCAAACAATCACAATTCTGGGTATGTATCAAAAATGAAATCAGCATCCCAAAGAACCCCATGCTCATTGCAGCATTATTTATAATAGCCAATATACAGAAACAATCTAAGGGTTCAACAGATGAATACATTAGTAAAATATGATACACACACACACACACACACACACACACACATACACATATATATTATGAAATATTACTCTGCCTTCAGAAAAGAAGGAAATCCTGTCATTTACAACAACATGGATGAACCTGGAGGACACTATGCTAAGTGAAATAAGCAAGGCACAGAAATATAAATACTGTATGATCTTACATATATGGAGTCTAAATAAAGTCAAACTCATAGAGGCAGAGACCAGAATGGTGTGGTTACCAGTGGCTGAGGGGTGGGAACATTGGAGAGATGTTGATCAAAAGGTACAAAGTTTCAGTTACACAGGATGAATAAGTTCCAGAGATCAGTACATGGTGACTACAGTTACACTGTTTTGCAGAAAAATTACTAAGAAAATAGAACTTAGATGTTCTCACCACACACTCACAAAAAATATGTAACTGTGAAATGATGAATACGTTAATTCGCTTATAGTGGTAATCATTTTACCATGTATACATACATCAAAACATCACATTGTACATCTTAAATATATATAATTTTGTCAATTCTGTTTCAATAAAGCCAGAAAAAGTAAATAAAAATTTTAACATTAAAATAAAAAGAAAGATATGAAGGATATAGGGAGAGGGTCTTCCCTAGTTCTGATTAGAATCATAGAAGGAAAATACAACATGGTATGCTTTGTCTTTTTCCCTATATAAAATAATAAAAAGGATAATCTCCCTCGATGAATGGTCACATTTAAGCAGCTAAAAATGTATCTTTGGGACAGGCATCTTCAAGTGTACAGGCAGAAGAACTAGTAAAACATAACTAAATTTTATAAAATAAAACTGAATAAAAGCCTCATTTAGTTAAATTTGCAAAGCTACTTAAATTTGACCACACTTTTATAACAGCTGTTGACATGCAAAAATTACCTTCATAAAGTCATATAAATGTTTACTTTTCCACTAATAACACAGGTATTTTGTGAATTATGATTATTCTCTTTGTGAAACTTTTGTTTCATAGGTTAATTTAATTATGTACCAATTCTAAGACTTCTAATTAGCTAGGATTGCATATGTCCTAGATTTAAAAGCCTACTTAAAATCACGGTTAAAGTAGTATTGATAGTTTTTAGGCACTTAGAGACTAAGAAGCTAAAATAAATTTAAGTCACAAAACTATTCACTAGTTTGGAGAGCCTAAGAAATTTGCTCTTGTCGGTTGAACAGACAAGAAACTATTTTTCAAGGTCAATAGCTGGATCCAAAAAATGAAGTTGGTTTTAATGTTCAAAGGGCACTTGGCAGTCTGCTTCACTACATTTTTTAGACCTTTCCCCAACTCTCCAAACTATCAATTAAAGAAAATTATGTTATAATGGTATATTTTATTTTCTCATACCTGACTGCCCTTCACAAAACAAACAGTACTCAGGCCATCTTTTAGAAATCAGTTTTGCTATATAAACAAAATTATTTCTTTATATGAATATATGTATGGGTGCAAATAGATATTTATGTAACAATAGCCAAATTTGCTAAACAGCAAATGTATATAGAAATGTTCAGGAAAACAGCTACTAAAGTAAAGCATGTTTATGATTGCATACATAAATTCAATTAATATTTTTCTATGCTCCAAGGTCTGTGCTAGACACATTACACTTGATTCCTACCTTCAGAAAGCATGGAGTTTCACAGGGAAAACATGTAAACATAGTTTTTGGCAAGTTCAGTGCCAGAGGAACAGACCTGGTAAATGTGAAGATAGGAATAAGCACACAGTGTCAATAGAGCACAGAGGTGCCTAATCCAACTTAAGGGGTCGAGGAGGAGTGGAACCAGGGACGACCTCCTCCAGAAGATGATGCATGAGCTCAGACTTAAAGGGCAAGGAGGAACACGTAGAATAAAGAAGGAAAATGTCATTCTGTACATAGGAAACAGCAAAAGCACAGGAGGGAGGTCACTATGGCAGCCTTAACACCTACTCACAGCTCAGAATCACTGAAAAATCAAGTTAAAGGTGATAAGAAAGAAGGGTCAAGCTGTCCAGGTGACTCAGGTTAGGTCATCACAAGGCCTGCACTCCACATCCAAGTGCTTCCATTTCATTCCAAGGACAGTGGTGTATCATCCAAGGGTTTTAGACAGAAAAATGCCATAGATGCTCACACGAATAAGGCAAGGAGGAAGATAACACCATGTTCTGAGTTACCGCTAATAGGGCAGTTGGGGTAGATTGGAGGGAATAGTTTTGAAGCCTTGTTGATAAAAGATATAATGCGTCCTTGAAGGAAGAGGTGAAGATACTCCCATGTGTTGTTGTTACAGTCATTGGATAGATGGTAGACTATTATTTGAAATAAGAAATACTGATGGTCTAGAATGGGAACTAGGGGAAGATGATGGGGGCCCCATCAAAAATGAAATATCAGTGTTATTCCCAAGTGGAAGCATACAGCAGGCATCTAAACATACTACTTGAAGATTAGTCACAAGTTCAAGACTGATAAGAGAGATAAGGCCAGAAGTACAAGGTAAGTTTACTGCAGTGATCTTTGATTATCCCAAATTTTTATTTTATGTTTTTATTTTTATGATTCTATATTTAAAAAGAAATTCATCAGAGACTTTTAATATAGCATGTAATATAGACTCTCAACACTAAAACAAGTTTGTATATGCCTAAAGTAACTTTTATTTTTATAAAATTATTTTCTGCTTTTTTACTGTCCTAATGCAAATAATATTTTATGAAGATTAGACTTCAAAAATTATCTAATATTCAACTTATTTAAAATCCTAAGAACATTTTCTAAAGATAACTTAGTGTGTAGATTAGACATGTTTTTAATCTACAGCTAGGTGTGCTAGCTCATTTAGTATACTGTTCAAATATTTCTTCAGCTCTCATTTTATAAGAAAACAATTTAAAACTCAGCAGTACTCATGATCCTTTGTTTAGTTACGGAAAAAAGGTAAGATATGTAAAGGAAAGACTATGACTGTACATGACCTTAACTCCTTCCACAGGGTGTGGATTTATGAACTATAATTGCTTTTTATTAGAATACGGCTAAATGATGTGTCTGACACCAGACATCCCATGAAGGCAAAGTCCACCTCCTGTATGTCAGTTCCTTCCTTGTAATTTGGTCTCTTTTCCTATTCCAGAAAGCATTGTCACATGTACTCGCTGCTGAGGAAGGATAAAAATTGCCCAAGAAATATTAAAATTATTCTCTAATATCACATCTTCTTCCTAATTCCTGTATGGCTCACTTGTTCCAATAGCAGAGAGAAGTTATATTTTAATTGGCCATCTAGTAAACTCTCCATTTCTGTTTTATCTGTTTTTGATGTTTATGAAGTTAGTGTCTGTGCTTATTATAAAAATTAGGCTCAATGTATACACATACAGCAAAAATAACTCTAGGTACTGAGTAATGTAATTCAATCTGGAGATAACTACCTGAAACTGTGAGAGGAGGAACAAAGGTTTCTCATATGGAACTCCTGAAGGAGGATTCAGAAAGGGGCCTCAAAAGAAAGACCCTAGATGAGCACATCAGAAATGTCTTCTGGGTCGATGCAATTAAAAACCAGTACTAACTGTACTTGAAACAGGAAAAAAATCCCTAGACACAATGCCATTGAGGCAGTTAGATACCATTCTGCATTTAAAGAAATTACATTTAAAACCTCAACGAAGAATTTCCAACATATTAAAAGCCTTCCAAAGACCTTTTAAAAATAACTGATCCTCAAAATTCATGCATGGATATTGCTTTTAAAATGGCATGGGGCCAGCCAGGGTATGACACTGCCTCTCCTAACATTACACTAAATTCTGTAAGAAGACCTGGAAACAGATGAAATCAGACTAGCACCAATAAATGAGAATACCACATCGTTTGTCTGGGAGAACATCCTCCTAACTACAATGCCAATGGTGCTAAACTAAGAATCAAACACAGTAGCCAATGTCTGCTTTGCCAGCTGAAACAATGCATACTCATCAATCTGAAGGAATACTGGGGTTCTAATTTCATCTACCTCCATTTGCCTCACCTTTGGCAAGGAGACAGCATCTGAACTAACCAGAAAATTGGGCAGTCACCCCTCTATAGCATGAATAAGCAATGTGAAATAACCAGCACACTATTCTCATCCTATTCCTTCATTTCTTCTCTTCTGACATGTATTTAGAAAATCTAACACTTAGACTTTGGGAGGCCAAGGCGGGTGGATCACGAGGTCAAGAGATCGAGACCATCCTGGTCAACATGGTGAAACCCCGTCTCTACTAAAAATACAAAAAATTAGCTGGGCATGGTGGCGCGTGCCTGTAATCCCAGCTACTCAGGAGGCAGGAGAATTGCCTGAACCCAGGAGGCGGAGGTTGCGGTGAGCCGAGATCGCGCCATTGCACTCCAGTCTGGGTAACAAGAGCGAAACTCAGTCTCAAAAAAAGAAAATCTAAGACTTAGGAAGAAACACACACATACACACACACACACACACAAATGCATACATGCCTGAAATAGGGTGGGAACTGCTAGTGGAACAAGGCCTTCCTGGAGTACAGAATAAACATGTAAAGTACCATGAGATGGAGGAGAATAAAGAGATGATGAACCTGAAAACCTTGGTAGCAGTACACATTAAGGTCTTCAGTCTTCAATGTAATTCATAGGTTCCATTTCAGAGACCCAGGAAGAGAGAAAGAGAAGATTCTTCCTCAAACAACTAAAGCTACATTAGACAAATGCCTATTCACCCAAGACTGGAGTAAGAGCTGTGCATAGCAATGTACTCTCTGGTTGTGTAACAGAGAATGAGATCGAACAGTTCACAAGTGGTCAGTGAGCAGTGAGCAAGGCTAAGAGCAAGCTACACACCCTGTCTGTTGGCAAATACCAAGTCTGAATAGACTTTTCATGATCCCAGTGTGAATAAACAGAAGAAAACCTTGGACAAAAGGAGGAAAACTAGAAATTGAGAAAATGTAGAAAGTATATACATTTTAAAATTATTTACTATAAGAACCAAAAGAATATTTCAGAAAAGCAGTTACCATCCTCAATAGGACACGAAAGACTTCTATGAATCAGAAATGGGTATCTATAAAGGAAGAAAAACTGCAATATAAAAAGCAAACTAAATCAGATAAAGATGACAAAAAAACTAAAAATCTAACTATAGATGTATGATCTATATTGGAAGTATTTAATCTTTCTAAGACTTTTCTTATCATCTATATGGCTGATGTGATGATATTTTACACAATTGCTTTGAGGGTTGTGCATAAAGTGCTATGTAAAGTGCTGGACTCATAGTAGTTGCTCAATAAATATTAGTTGTTATTACTATTGTTACCCATCTTTACAGAACTACAGAGACAAAAAGCCAATTTAGAGATTAATCTAAAGAACATAAGAAGAGCAATTATGCCAAATTGAATTGGCAAAAGATTGAAACTAGTTAACTATAAAATTATAAATAATGTGGCAGGAGTATAAATTAGTTGTCTGAAAATAAATTTGCCAGGAAATAGCAGGAGCCTTAAAATGGAATATACCAGGAATTCCCAGACACTGCAATTCTAAGAATGAATGTGTGTGTGTGCGTGCGTGTGTGTGTGTGTATTTGTTTATTTCCTGTCTATATCCACAGATGCCCTAGAGACAATGATCAACGTGGTAGCAATAATGCAACCTTTAGTGTCCATATTAAATAGGTTTTGAAATAGTATTCTCACTTAAGGAAATTATGGCTTTTAGAGATGTATCAGATTTCAGTCAACCTGAATTTCAGTAATAAAAATTACAATGGACTGTAACCCAAATACCTTTAAATCCATGAGTTTCTAATAACATTACTAAATAATGGCCACTTTCAAAGATTTTAGAAAATCAATTCATTATCTTGGTAACTACTAAATAAAAGGAAATATTATGCCCTTATTCTTTTTTTCTTATATGAACTGTACTACTAGGTAATCGAACAACAGGATGGGGTGGGGAATCCTTAAAGTAATCCAAATAATAATAAATGAAAAAGAAATACTAGAATTAGACTATCACCATTTGCAGCCCTCAGTGAATGAAAAGGTATAACTATTAAGGTCAATTGGCCCTTATTTTTTCATGGAAAATTGTAAGGAAAAGAAAGGGATGGAGGGGAAATCTACAGACAAAAAAAACTAGACATATTTTTAAAAGACTAAACTATAGTATCGTTGTATCTACATTCTGCTCAATCACATTTTGTTGATAAAACTATAAAAATAAAAATACAAAGAGGTTAAAAAGTTACTATAAAGGGCAGAATGGTGGAACTTATTGCAGAAAGGAGGGTCTGTGACTGGAACATGGCACACGAGGAGGCTTCTGACTGCATGGCAAAGTCCTGTTTCTTTACTTGGGAGGTGTTCACCTTCAACTTCATTAAGTCCTATATTTGAATCTATGGTTTTTGTACTTGTTTTATTTTATAGTAAACAGTTTTTAAAAAGTAAATGAGCAAATAAACCTTTTCTATCCTAACACTATGACACAGCCCTTATTATAATTACTTACTTCTTTCTTCTCTGTAGGCTTGTTTCCTTAAAGCAAGTACTATGCCTTAAGGTATTCATTCATCAGTATTCAGAAGGTTTCCTGGGTTGTCTTAATCTGGATTTATCCTAGAAGCTCTTGGTGGGCCTCAACATTTCTAAAATATGTACGCCATATTTGCAAAAATGTAACAAACAACTTTTATTCCACTGCACTGGTACTCAGAAACAGGAGATTCATTTGCTTTATTTCACTAGTTCAAAATCTGGCAGGAGAAGAACAAAGTAGAGAAGACCCAAGTGATTGGAACAGGCCATAGTCCCTGGCTAGTAGATGTGCCATCATCAGCAAAAAAGCTGCCTGGCTTTACTTCTGGGATGTAGAATCCCATCACCCAGAGGACTGGGATATCTGAGAGTTCTCAGTGGACCAAAGCAATCTAGCATCCCAATAACCTGGAGACACAGTCAACCACACTTACTTGGATGGGTACTTACATGCCCTTGGGGCCTCCAGCTCACAGAATCAATTATTCAAGCCCAATTGAATTGAAAGTCTGAAAATAATTTCCTTTTAGTCATAGGAATTGTCAAAACCCTGAATATCCCAATTTATCATGTATGATGGAATTTTCTTTAAGGATAGCACAGAAATCTTTACCAGGACTTGGTTGGTTTGGTTTGTCTCTAATGAATAAACTTAAAATAATAAGCGATGTGATTGCTTTAAATTTTTTAAAATATCAGCCTAAATATAGCACATCAGTTAGTAATTAACATTGATGGAATTTTATTCCATAATGCCAGAAATTCAGTATTTAATCAATGAAATCAATATGCATGCCTTTATGGTCTATAATAATCCATCAGTGTTTAATGTAAGTATATTCTCTAGAGATACAAAATAGAAAATATGCTAAATTTGGGTTGTATCACATTTCTTCTTTTGTAAAAATATGTTGTTTTTATTCTAGTATAAAACTATTTTCTTCCTTTAAATGTTCATAGGAAAAACAATTACAACTCTTCTACTGAAATATATGCCAGAAAATAGGTAGAAAAGAAATATAAATTACAAGCCTAAAGAAAATTAAGTTTTACTCTATGTTCATTCTATTTAATTTCCAGGTTGGTTGTCCATTATATGTTACTGTCATTGTAAAAATACTAGATAGAAAATAAACTTAGTTGGGTGTGGTGGTTCACACCTGTAATCCCAGCACTTTACGAGATGGAGGCAGGCGGATCACTTGAGACCGGGAGTTCAAGACCAGCCTGAAATGGAGGTTGCAGTGAGCGGAGATCATGCCACTGTACTCCAGTCTGGGCGACAGAGCAAGACTCTGTCTCAAGAAAAGAAATCTAGATGAAGCAAATGCTTAAATACTGTTTTAAACAAGACAATTTTTCCCCAAAAGAAAGTTATTACATAAAACTTTCTGAATGTTTAGATCACTGTGGATTCACATGTAGTTATAAGAAGCAACACAGAGAAATCCCATGTGCCCTTTACCCAGTTTACCTTAATGGTAACATCTTACAGCACTATAGCAGAAGAGCATAACAAAGATAATGACATTGATATCACCCACTTATCTTATTCAAATTTCCACAGTTTTACTGACACTCATTTGTGTGTACATATGTGTATATTTAAACACAGTTTTGTTATATGCACATGTTCAAGTATCCACTACTCCAGTCAAGACACAGCAGAGTTTCGTCACCACATAGGGATCCCTTGTGTTGCCCCCTCCTGACTGTTCCCCTCTCCCTAGCCCCTGGCAACCACTAATCTGTTTTCATCACTATAATTTTGTCATTTCAAGAATGTTATATAAATAGAATCCTACAGCGTGGAATATTCTTTTTAGGGTTTGGAAAATACATAGTTTCAGTAAACAAAAAGTTTTAAAGTCATCAGCAACCATAGAGGAAGGGGCTACACAGGAATGACGTAGCTTATGAACAAGACAGCAGTCATTTTTTAACTAAAGCCATCCAGAGCACATGATGTTCATCAAGTGACCAACGAAGTATTTTTACTACCCAGAAGGACTTACTCTCCTGTGTATAGTATGTTACTAGTAACTAATCCTGTAAGCTTTTCTGATCCGTTCTCAAACACCAGGGTGATCAAGGGAACATGGTTTTCATGATTTTGTTTTTCCTTTTTAGTTTACCATGCTTCATAAAATTTTGTCTAATTTGTCCTCTCTATATTGCACTAAACAAAAAATAATTTGGGAGACATAAATCTATTAGCATGTCAAAGGCACAGCTAAATATAATTGAGGAGAATTGGAAAGCGAGAGCCAGCAGGGCGATTCCAGCTGTCACTGAGAATTCCTTTTTTAAAAAATTTGGCTCCTACGTAGTAAAATGAGGAGACGGGGTTAGAAGTCTTTTATTCCTGGGAATCTTTCAACAACAACAAAAGATGAAGGGATCTATTAACAAAAATTTCGTTAGGTTAGAGGGACAAAGACCCATTACAGTTTTAGTGTCCTTCAGTTTGAATCTCAATCTGCACTACTTGATGTTACAAAATGAAGTGAGCTATGTTAAAAAACAAGAAGCTGCTAGAACTCAGGCTTCCAGAATTGAATGTCTATCCTTTTAGAATCAACAACATGCAGATGTCAGAGTCTAAAACTTCCTAAAAACTCATTGATTTCTCTTGATTCCCTACTGTTTTGAGTATGGAATACTGTTTCATCTTTAATCTTGATTTGAAAAATCCTTCTTTAAGAATTGTGTTCTTAAATAGCTCTTTTTCTAACAAAAGGTCTTCCTGACTGACTACTAGCTGTGCTCTAATTTTCTCCTCAACATTTCCACAGTCTAATAGCTAGCCTTCTTTAGTATCTGTTGGAAAATTCCAACCATATAAAGGGATAAATAGGTGAATAAATATGTGATAACGCAAACATAGCAAAACGTTAACTATGGAATTTATAGCAGGGGTAGGCAAGTTTTCAAATTATTTTGACAATTCTGTATGTTTGAAATTTTTCATAATAAAATGAAAAGAAACTTCATCCTCAGAAAGGGAGCTAGATATAATTGGGCCAGTTAACATACATTAAAAACAAAAAAGGACTTTCACGGAATTGTTCAAATGAACCTCTAAATCTCATTTATTTATCTCAAGGGCATTTTGCCAAAAGGTAGCTAATTGCAAGTTTTAGTGCCCTGAAGGTCAGAGGGAATCCTATCTCCTGGCCTCAAGCCCTGACACAGGGTGACCTCATGAGAAATAGTTTCAATTGATGTGGCTCCTTGAATACCAACCGACAATTACTTCACCAGGAAACTTGGCAACAAGGCCATGTACTTTGAGTATGATGTCACTGTTCAACCCATGAAATAACTACATGCTGTGAGAAGTTGTCTTCAAAGGAAAAGGAGTTGACATGAACATATTAAGGAAAATAGATGAAAGCATACTTGAAATTTTAAAATACAACTATATCAGAAATCATAACTTTAAAGATATCATATGGGGGAAATAATGTAATTGGTCCTGTGAATTTCCAAAAGAAGCTCATAAACAGATCTAGAACTTGGAAGTTCTGAACTTTAAGCATGCTGGTTCCAGGATCTCACACTTTTCTTCTGTGACACAATCACAGCCATTAATGATTCAGATAACATTCTCTACAAGAGGTTTTCTTGACACATAGATAGCAGGCCCTAGATTTTTGCTCTAACAAACATTGGATGTACAAGGTAAAGCACAGAATTGAGAGATGAGAAATGCCAGAAAATTCACTCTAACTAGGGCTTATTTTCACAGACAGATAACCAGAGATAAAAAACATAAAACACTGATAGAAAAGTGTTCAAAAGGTATCCTGTGATACTCACAAGGAAGTCAACTCATAGTCAATGGTAAATTTCTAGGGTAGGGCTTCCTTGCCCTCCCAGTTTTAGAGTGTAGTCTCACACTCTTAAGTATAGGTTTTTGTGGGAAGGCCTAAAAGTGGGGTATGTCACTCTACCCATATTCCATAAGCCAGAACTCAGTCTTGTGACTCACCTAGCTGTAGGGGAGACTGGGAAATATAGTTTAGCTATATGTCCAAGAGGAAAAGGAGTTGGAGTTTCCATAGACATGCCTTTATCAAAGAGCATATTTCATTTTCTTGAAATTACCACTTTTCTCTCAATGGCAAATGCTTCCCTGCTCCCTACCTCTATGACACAGAGAGCACCTGATGTCAGGCACTCTTTTTTTAATTTTTGTGGGTAGGTGACATATTTTGATATAGACATGCAATTGCATGATAATCACATCAAAGTAAATGAGGTATCTATCACCTCAAGCATTTGTCCTTTATATTACAAACAATCCAATTATACTGTTTTATTTATTTTAAAATGTACATTTATATTATTTTTGACTATAGTTACCCTGTTGTACTAGCAAATACTAGGTTTTATTCATTCTTTCTATGTTTTTTTTACCCATTAACCATCCCTACTTCCCTCCCTCCCTTCCACTTCCCTTCCCACCCTCTAGTAACCACGCTTCTATTCTCTATCTCTATGAGTTCAATTATTTTCATTGTCAGCTCCCACAAATAAGTGAGAACATGTGAAGTTTGTCTTTCGGTGCCTGATTATTTCACTTAATATTATTATCTTCAGTTCCATTAAAAAGAAAATAGCCCTTGGGGTGGGTTTAAATTAAGGCTGGTAAGCCTGGGTTCTGGTTTCCACCCTGGTCAGCCAAGAGAAGATCAAGACACAGTCTAATAAAGTGGACCTGGAATTAGGACATATGGGTCCAATCTCCAGCTCTGCCCCTCAACCTCTAGCCAGGTTGTTGAACTTCTAAGAAACTCTTTTTTCTTCTTCTCATCCCTGTAGTAAAGATAATCAAATCTCCCTGCCACAAGTCAATCTATCTCTACGTGACAAAGCTCTGTATATAAGTGAGTGCTACTGTGGTTTTTGGATAAGCATGGGAATTCTACTTTAGTCTAAGCTTATGGCTCAGGGGAGTTCTGAAAAGGAACCTAGATTCTTGGGTTTCTCAGGAGGGGCTAGAGCTGTGATGACCACACCATGCTACCCTCCCCTGCCACTCCCTCAGATGGGGCAGAAATGGGAAAGGCCTCCAGATTAAAGGGCCACAGGAAAATAGAGAGGGAATCCCTAAAGCAGGCCCATTTTCACCCTGGTGCCTCACACAGTGGCAAAGCCTGCTCCAGATCAAAATGAATCTGGAGCCGAAATCAAATCAACACACTTGATATAATCATTTAAAACTTTTGGAACACAAAGACAACAGTCAAATGGCAAGTGTACCTCACCATCACCTTTCATTACCTCTCTTAAAAATAATCACAACATCCATGAAAAGTTATATTACCAGTTACATAGGTGAAAAAACAGGCTCAGAGAAATTGAAAACATGTCCAAATCCACATAGTAATTACTTGGTAGAGCCCAAGTATATACCTAGACCCAGTGATTCCAAAGTCCCTTTGGAGATACAGTGCTAAACTGCCTCAAAAATTCTAAATTTCCAAGGTAGATAAATGGCACATAGGAAAATTAAGTAGCTTGCGGTATACTTTCAAAACAATTTTCTAGCCTGACTGAACTGGTGTATTTCTAGAACGATATAATCTTAGCAAAAGATTATACAACTGAACCAGAATCACATTAACTAGGATAAGAAAGGAAAAATAGGTGAACAGTCCAGAGACATGACATAGTTACTGGTCACTGAGCATTTTCTGTATGCCAGTGACTGTGCAAGCTGCTGATGCAGAATAGAAAGGAAGTGCTCTGTGAAAATGTAAATGAAATCTATAAAGTATAACTGGAGGCAGTGATGAAATGAAATGTTAAAAAGACTGAGGTGTTAAAAGGACAAATGAATACAGGAACAGTGAGAAAAGGACATCTTTCTGACCCACTCTGTTATTAGCCATTAAGGAGAAAGACAATGTTGCAGGCTTTCCTATCCACCGATACCGAGTACAGTGATGAGCACAAAGAAGAGATCAACTGGTGTTCACACAATGAATGAAGACTAGACAATAATTTGATCACACAGTCAATGATGGAGTTTCAGACCTTCTCTAAGGCATTCTGACTTTTCTTTCTATAACAATGACCAAGACCGCTAGTTATTCCTTGTATTCTTTCTCTCTTTCTTTCACAGTATAGAATCTTAAGTCCTTCATTGGGAAAATAGCTACATAGAATAAAGACTACTTTTTCAAGTGTCCATCAAGGCTGATGTATCCATGTGACTAAGTTTTGATCAATAAGATGCAAGCAGACAGCATCTGCAGCTTGCAGCAAATGTCCTCCACGGGAGGGGCATGCCCTCCTTTATCACGTTGTCCCTTCTTCCTGGATGAAGTGTATGTAGCCATATGATCGAGGTACAGCAGTCATCTGGAACCTGTGTGTTGTAAACAATACAATGGAAACCCAGGAAAGAAGGAGCCAGGGATCACGACGCCAGAAACCAGCATTGGACCATCAGTGTTGATAAGAGAGATACATGTTGAAGCCACTGTAACTTTGGGTTCTCTGTCCCATCTGAAATGAATTCTATTGAATACACCACCCTTTCTCTCAGTGACACCAAGGATAGACTTCAAAGGTAAGCAGTGCCCAAATCATTGTTGGAAGAAGATCATAAAAACCCATTTTATAGATAAATCAGATCAGACTTGGAAAATCAAACTGAGTAAGTCATACTTAAGGACAGGATGGAGGAGTCAGGGTAGACAAAAGAAAAAATATATACTTTTTTTAAAAATGTCAGGTCTGAGCACAGTGGCTCATGCCTATAATCCCAGCACTTTGATAGGCCAAAGTGGGTGGATCACTTGAGGTCAGGAGTTCGAGACCAGCCTGGACAACATGGTGAAACCCTGTCTCTACTAAAAATACAGAAGTAGCCAGGCCAGGTGCCTATAATCCCAGCTACTTGGGAAGCTGAGACAGGAGAATCACTTGAACCTGGGGGGCAGAGGTTGCAGTGAGCAGAAATTGAACCACCACACTCCAGCCTGGGTGACAGAGTGAGACTCTGTCTTAAAAAATAAAAATAAAAAAATCAGTTTAAAAATTTAACCTGATTGCCATATATTTCAAATATCCAGTAAAGCTGCTAGTAGAGGAAGGAGGGTATCATCTATTTCTATCGCATCAACTAAACTTTTAATCATACAAAAAAGCCAAAAGTAGCAGACCTCTAATGCAAGAGAAGGTAAGAAAAAAGTACAACAGTAGGTCATATTACAGGACAAATGACATTAATCAAATAACACCTAAATGCTATTCAGCAAAATTCTAGGCACGGATTTGACGTTTAGTTTGCCGTCTTTGAGCACTTAAGTCAATCATATTCAAAATATTTAGAAACCCTTTCAAATTTCCTTTATATATTTTAAACTAAATACAGAATTTATGTTGGCAATTAAAAATAATAATATATTAAAGTAGTAATTATCTTAAATTACTATTCCCACAGACAGAAAAACTTTAGAACAATATTAGAAAAGACATTGATTCAGAAAGTCTCTAAAATCTAGAAAAACTTGTCAGATACTCAACTCAATACTTCTAAGGGTCTTGATTTAAGGTATGACAGTATTAACTAACATAGATTTTCTCTTCTTGACTATTGCCAGGAATTATAACAGGCCCAAATTTCCCATGGAATTTAATAAGTTTATCTTTCTGTAATGTTACATACTGTTTATATCAGGCAAGATCTCACATGGTCTCCAGTGTAATATTTAAGGCTTGTTTTTCCTTCTTTGGCATGGAAGAAATATGGGTTTGGGTTTGGGTTTGGTTTTAATACACAAATCCAATTTTTACATCACCTTACTTGAACTTCCCTGGTATGTGTATACTGTATGTTATGGTATTCACAAAGCATACAATGCCTTAGAAATTAAAGCTACTTAATGTAATTAAGGATAAATAGAAGAAAAGAACATTTTGTCCAATGCCCAATCAATGAACTGATCCTCATCTAGGGATAAGCAAGTTATTTTGGCTTGGGATCCAGCCTAAGACACTGTTAGCACTCCACGAATTTTTCTTGGAAGTAAAACATCAACTAAAATAATGATAAACTTGCTCACAAAACTTGTGCCTTTGATAAACACAACTGCTAAGTGTTTCCCAAGATGGAGGGAATGTTTCTACAAGTTGCTTCTTCTCGTTATCTCATCTGAGTGTCTAGTGGAAAGACACATTATGACATCAATTAGTGGGACCCTGTGTTCTGTACTGTGAAATACCACACTGCTGTAATAGAAACTCAAGGGGGTTTGTGTGAAAGGATGGCTTGTAATCTACAGCCGGAAAGTACTCATCCCTTCTTAAAGGTGAGATTGTAATGGAAAGAGGGAAACTGATTTAAGACACAACTGGAAGAAGTAAAGAAGGGACATTTACAAAGAGGACTAGAAGGAAAAACAAGTAGAGAAAAGTAAGACAAGAGTGAGAATAATATATCTTGTAGGAGGGTGTTTTAGCATCCAAGGGCTGTCATAATTACCAGAACCTGGGAGGCTTCAAACAACAAAAACTTATTCTCTCCCAGTCATGGAGGCTAGATGTCCAAAATCAAGATGCTGGCAGGGCTATGCTTCCTCTGAAGGATCTAGAAAAGGATTCTTTCTCGCTTCCTCCTAGCTTCGGGTGACTCCCAGAAGCCCTTAGCATCTCTGGGCTTGTAGCTACCTTACTTCAGTCTCTGCCTCCATTTTCACACAGCCTTCTTCTCTGCATCTCTTGTGTCTGCTCCTCTTCCTACATGGACACCAGTCATCAGATCTAGGGTCCACTCTAATTCAATATGACTTTATCTTAATTACATTTACAATTTACAAAGACCATTTTTGAAATAAGGTCACATTCTGAGGTTCTAAGTGGACATGAATTTGGAAGGACGCTATTCAACCCACTACAGTGGGAAACAAAGTTCCCACCTGATTTATCACTTCCCTTACCTTTGGAGATTGACCCATAGAGAGGCAAAAATTAGGCTAATGAGAGAACAGCAGTTGAAGCAGTAGAGATGATGAAAAAGCTTGAGGGGGAAGTGTCAGAAACCTAAAAAGCTATAAAGCAATGATGATGTCCATGTCTTGGTGGTGGCATCTCGCAGAGTCCATTGGCTTCTGAGGCATGCTGATTAGCAGTAATGGGAAGCTGATAATAGGGGTTAAGGGAAGAAGCAACAGCAGCAGTCTCTGGAAGTCAGAAAGGAAGTGGAAGATAGAATTCTGGGGAAGCGATTTCAATGGGCTCTTCTAGGCTCTGATTCTCCACCTGCATTTCTCAGACTGAGGATGCATGGGTTTGTGAGTTCTTTTGGAACATTTTATTGATCTTTAAAATAAGTTTATAACCCTATCCATCCATGTTTTAATAATTCAATAAATATAATATTCATTTTCTTATTTAAAATTGACAACACTGAAACATTTTTAATTCTGTTTTCCAGTTCATGAAAATCTAGGAAAACACATATATACATTCGGGATCATCGGATAGCTATGCCATTTCATTATACATGTTAGCAGTAACAATTAAGATGCACCAAAGGAGGATGATTTTAATTCTTGCAAGCTAATGAGGAAAGAACAGCAGCAAATGAAATATTTAACTTTCATATTCAAGCCATAGGCAGGGCAATAGCCCTAATGAAGTATAAGTCTATCTAATATCCTTGGCCCTCTGAGCTCATCTCCAGAGACAATTCCTATCAGCAAATTTCTAATATATCTAAGTCAGATTAACAATGACTGCAAATCTTTGCCATTCTACCATTGGCATGGCTTCTAATTCCTTGAACCTAGTCTAGCCTTAGTGACTTGCATGATCAATAGAATGCAGCAGAAATAATGCTACATACAGAGAAGGCTATCCAGATGTCCAAAAAGGGAGTGGGAGCAGGAAAACTGAGTCATCCTATAGACCTTCAGGTGGGCCAGCACCCAAACCTACTGAAATAGTCACAGTCATCTGGGCTTCCCAAGCATAACATGGTTTACACTGGAACTTTCTTTGCTATTTTCTTTAAGTCTTTTATTTGCTCAGATCAAATGAAAGCACTTTAGAATTTATAATTGTTACCTGTCAAAAGAAAAGGGCACTGCCAACAATATTGCCAACTCTCTTAATACTCTCAACACCTTGTTAATAACACTAATAATACTATTTATACTAAGTAGTACAACAAAACAGAAAAGATCAAAATTCAGTGTTCAAACTATTCTGTGCATGTAGGTAATTGACATAAGACTTAGATCATCTCTCTGCAAAACACTGATGGCATTTACCTCCAAAGGAGGTCTTACAGCCACTTCAAAAAGCTCAAGGTAAGATCTATTTATGAAAAATGCAAATTTCTGCTAAATAAAGTATTTGATTACATAATAGTAGTTCCATGGATACTTGTGCATATTTGGATTTAAAAAAACTACTCCGATATTTCCACAGTATTTGGTTGTCATTTACAAGAACTTCAGTGACTAATTTAAAAACTATTTTTTCCTTTGAAAACTTTCAGATTTTAAAAATACTTTTCTAAAAGGGAAATTGAATAAAGGAACATAAATTAGAAGCTCAAAACATATTACACAACAGTCCTACCTTATCCCCAGGAGACATATCCTAAGAACCCAGTGAATGCCTAAAACCATGGATAGAATCAAACCCTGTATATACAATGTTTTTCCTAAACACACATACCTACGATAAAATTTAATTTATAAATGAGATACAGTAAGAGATTAACAACAATAGTAATAAAGTAGAACAATACCACAACAGTGAATCTGATAACTGAGCTAGCTAGTGAGTGACTGACATGCAGCTAACATCGATAGTGTGGATACGCGGGACAATGGGAGGATTTATGTCCCGGGTAGGACAAAGGAGGAAGAAACAAGATTTCATCATGCTCCTCAGAACTGGCATAATTTAAAACATATGATTTGTTTATTTCTGAATTTTTCACTTAATGTTTTGGACTGCAGTTGACCACGGATGACTGAAACTGCTGAAAGTGAAACCGCGGATAAGGGGGGACTAACTACAATCCTAAATTTGAATTTTTATTGGAATTTCAAATTTAAGATTGGAGCTACAATCCTAAATTTGGAATGAGTCTCAGGTCTCAGCAAACCAAGCAAATTAAGAGAACAAAAGCCCTGCTTTCCCATTGCTGACAGTAGATTCTCCCATTCTGGGTACCCAGAAGAGATGAGCCACTTAGTTGATCCAACAGCCTGAAAGGCTACCCAAAACTAGAAGGCCACAGAGAATGGGCTTTGAATTCAGACAAAAGCCAGGCCCTTCTGTGTTATCAAAAGAAAGTCATGGCATGTATATTCAAGGCAACACATTAAGTCTCTCAATAGCTTTCTATGCACATGATATAGCATATAACACATGGCAACAAATATACACACATATACACGTCTATGTGTACATTTACCTTATTCTTAATTATTTTTAACTGGGGCCACATCCATTTGCACTTAACTCCTATCTTGCAAGCTGGATGCTACCGTTACACTTCCTAAGGGGCCTCCAGAGTTCAAAATCAGTCCAGTACCTTTTCACCTTTGGCTTGACAGACTCCAGGTCCAGCATCTTCAAATAGCTGAATTGGAAGAAGTAGGAATTCAGGAAACATGAACCTTTCCTGTACAGACTGATTTCCATTTTATGTGAAAATTCTAAACAGACCTAACTGTGTTTAATTTTTTTTTCCTTTCTAGAACTTAAGGTTGTTAACTTAAACTAAAACTCTAGTCTTCTACCTCCCCTACTTCTCTGGCTCAAACTACCTTATATAGAAAAGACAGCAAATATTTCATAGGCACACTAAGAAACAATTAAATAATCAAGCATGATTCCTTCCATGCCTCACCAAATCACACAATCCCATGGCCCTTGAGCTTTTTATCAGTAACTAGGTTTGGGAGCTGTTTTCCCCATTGAAAATGTCATGCAGGTATAATAATGACTTTTTATTCAAATTAAACCATGCAAAAATATGCAATGAAATATAAGTCTATCTAATATCCCAGAGCCAACTGCTATTAACAAACTTCTTATATATCTGAATCAGATCAACGATGGCTGCAAATTCTTTACCATTTACCATTGAGATGGCTTCTAATTCTTTGAACCTAGGCTGGCCTTAGTGACTTGCATAATCCATAGAATGTGGCAGAAATAATGCTTCAGATCATCTAAGGCCAGGTTACAAGAAACTTTGTGGTTTCTGCCTAGGCCTCTTGGAATGCTTACCCTGGGAGATGCCAGCTCCATATAAGAAGTCTTACCCTCCCTTACAGCATTCTTGCCATACTGTAAGGAAGCCCAAGCTAGCCACATGAAGATGCCACATGAGGCAATAGACAGATTAAAGGGTAGAAAAATAGAGGCACAGAGACAGAGAGATTTGCCTCGGCCAGCCCCAGACCTTCCAACTATCCCAGCCCAGGCTCCAGACTTGTGAATGAAGAAGCCATATTAAATAGGATGCAGAAAAAAATAAAGGAACCCAACCAACAACCAGACATATGGCCCCTTCAAGGGGACCAGCCATTTCCAACTATATAAACTATCTCACCTGAGACCCCAGTCATTATGCAGCAGAGACAGGCCTCCTCAGCTGCCCTGCCCAAACTCCTCACACACAACATCAATAGCATACAGAATTGGTTGTTTAAACCACTAAGCTTTGTGATGGTTCATTTTGTAGCAATAGATAACTGAAACAGTATCCTTTCAGACTTTTTCCATGCACATATAAGCACATCCTTTTTCTTTCCCCACGTATTATTCTGAGCCTTAAGGTTATTATTTTCCATTTTAATGTTATATGTTTCTAAATCAGTACACAAAGACTTAATATTTGTTACAGTTTTCAGAGTATTAAACCAGTCTCATAATGATGGGCACTTTGATTTTTATTATTTTGCTTTTAGGAACAATGATGAATGAATATCCTTATGTGTAAGTCTTTGTGAACCCATGTATCTGTAGGACAAATTACCACAAATGAAATTTCTGGGTCAAAAGCACTTTGCTTTTGTAAAGCTAGTTTTCTATTCTCTCCTTGGAAACTAAATAAGGACAAGCTCAGTTGTTCCCTTCTGGGTGAAATCTCCCGACATTCTGCCATTAGAGTGTGAACTCTCTAAGGGTAGCATTTCTAGTGGAGTGGTTATAGGATAGCCTATCCATCAGGCATAAAGCATGCTCTTGTTTAATCAAGGGTTGTAGCATGAACAAATAAATGAACAAATGTACTTGTGACAGCTGAGCATCAACAGCAGCAGTAAGAACAATCTGAACTTCTAGCAATACAACGTGTCATGTGACAAAGCTTTCTCCATGGGCAGCTTTGATTTGCAGTATCATAAGACGTCATTTTTACCTAATGAATGTAAATGGTCAGTGTGATTCCAAAAAAAAAAAAAAAACCATGGAAACTGACAAACTGATTATAAACTTCATATGAAAGAGTCAAGGTCCAAATAAAGGGGAGAGGAGGGGAGAAGGCAGGGGAGGAGCAGATGGGGGCAGTGGGGAGGAGATGGGGGAGGAGGAGAGGGAGGGAAACTGCTTTCCAGATAAGACTTATTATCTAATAGCACACAGATTTAAATTATAGTTGCTAAAACATGGTAGGCCAGGCATGGTGGCTCAACATGACTATAATCTCAGTACTTTGGGAGGCCAAGATGGGTGGACGGCTTGAGATCAGGAGTTCAAGACCAGCTTGGCCAACAGGGCAAAGCCCTGTCTCTACTAAAAATACAAATATTACACGAAAATAAGCCAGGTGTGGTGGTGCGTGCCTGTGGTGCCCACATTCCAGCCTGGGCAACAGAGCAAGACTCTGTCACAAAAACAAATAAATAAATATAAAACATGGTAGTATCTGGGCAGAGAAATTTTTATTTAAATCAATGCAGCAGACAAGAAAGCACAGACATAATTCTATACCTGTATGAGAACCTGGGTATGAGAGCAAAGGCATCATAAAGTAGAAGGCAAGTGATGGACCAGTTAGCAAACTGTCTTGGAATAACTAAATTTTCCATAGTAAAAAAAAAAAAAAAAAAAAAAAAAAACTAGATGTAAACAAAACAATTTCCAAATGGATTAAAGGCCTGTAAGTAAAAAAAGTAAAACTTTCAGAAAAATACTTTATAAGAATATTTTATTATTTCAGAGTAGGAATTTGTTCATAAATAGGACCTAAAATATATCCTAAAGAAAAAAAAATGAGGCTGGATATGGTGGCTCACAACTGTAATTCCAGCACTTTGGGTGGCTGATGCAGGAGGATTGCTTGAGCCCAGGAGTTCAAGGCTAGCCTGGGCGACATAGCAAGACTCCATCTTTACCAAAAAAAAACCACAAATAGAAACTAGCCAGGCATGGAAGCATATACCTCTTGTCCCAGCAACTCAGGAGGCTGAGATGGAAAAACTGCTCGAGACCCAGGAGTTCAAGACCAGCCTGGGCAACATAGTGAGACCTAATGTCTACAAAAATAAAAAAATCAGCTGGGCAAAGTGGTGCACACCTGTGGTCCCAGCTACTCGGGAGACTAAGGTGGAAGGATTGACTGAGCCCAGGATTGTGAGGTTGCAGTGAGCTATGATCATGCCACTGGACTCCAGCCTCGGTGACGGAGTGAGACCCTGTCTGTAAAACAGGAAAAAGAAAAAAACTGATAGTTTTGACTATATAAAATACAAAACATTAGAACAAAATATATCATAAAACTAAAAGATAAGCCACAGACTATGGGAAAATATTTGTAGAATAAATTAGGATTGGCATCCATATTATAAAATAATTCCTCCAGATCAATAAGAGACAAACAGCCCAATAGGAAAAAAATGAGTAATGGTTATATATAGTAAAACACAAGAAAAGAGAATAGAATATGTAAGAAAGCTAGAGAAACGAATTCAGCCTCAAAGATAATCAAAGAAAGGTACATTAAAACCATGTTGTGATGTCATTTAAAAGTCACCATTTTGGCAAAAATAGCATAGTTAGGATGTGGGAGAAAGAAACTCCCCTGAAGAGCTGGTAAGAATACCACTTTGGAGAACAAGATGGCAATATGCAGAAAGTTTAAAAAAAAAATGTATGCCACAGACTAAGCAACTCCATTTCTACATGGACACTCTGGAGAAACTCCAGGCAGACTCATGTGGATTCATGACACAATGGCCCCTGAAGCACTGTCAGTGGCAGCACAGTATATGAAACTACCATATGCCACAACATCTCTTTACCCTTCCCGGTCCACAATTCATCCATCTCCATGATGCTCTGTGCCCCGGGAGCTAATCCCTATGGCTCCCTTGCCCTCTGTGTTCCCAGCAAGTTCATCTGACCAATGGGAAGCCCCACCAGGAAGATGGAGGGAAGGAAGAGAATACCATCAAGGTGTTTTCGTTCACTTTCTCTATTAGAGGAATCTTGGGGAGGTGACTGCATCTTTACAAAGGACATGGCATGTGTGAGGCCTCTCTAGACAGCTCTCTCAAGGAAACAGTAACCCTGGGTCAAGCCTAGGGGTGGTAATGGGCATACTGTTGCTTCCCTGGGACATTGCATTGATGGGCCTTTATATTGTATGCAATATTTGTTATATTATTTGTTTTACTCTGAAACATTACCCACATAGTTGTAAACAGTCCTTTTATTAAATTCTCCTCAGTTACCCAGGATGAATGTGCCATCTGGTTTTAGCTGTGACTCTGAGAGACATAAATCTATATGTTTATCAATAGAGAAATGCATAAACTCTGATATATTTGTATGATGGAAATATTATATTATAAAACCATTAAAATTCATGAACCAGATCTCTTATGTATCAATATGAAATAACCAAAGTATAGTGTGACATAAAATATTTAGAGGTTGCTTTATGCAATATATAAAATTTATATAAATATTTAAAATTTAAAAATACAGTTATACATGTATTTGATAAAAGTATAAAAAGAGAGGTGGAAGGAAACTCATGAAATTCACAGTAGCAGTTTCTTCTGACAAAGGATGGGAGTAGGATTTGGATAAGTTCATAGAGGACTTCCCTACTGTCTTTTTTTAATAAAATAAAATAGAAATGTAATAAAATGTAATTTGTATTAATTCTAGGTGGCAGGTACACAAGTATTTTTCTAGAACTGTTACACTGTAAAATACCGTACTATGGTTTTCCTTTTCTGTTTTTAAGTATAATTTTGAAGTCTCTCTTTAAAATTCAAGAACACAGGTTGGACACAGTGGCTCATGCTTGCAATCCCAGCACTTTGGGAGGCCAAGGCAGGCAGATGACTTGAGGCCAGGAGTTCGAGACCAGCCCAGCTAACATGGTAAAACTCCACCTCTACTAAAAATACAAAAAATAAACAGGGCATGGTGGTGTGTGCCTGTAATTCCAGCTACTTTGGAGGCTGAGGCATGAGAATCCCTTGAACCCAGGAGACAGAGGTTGCAGTGAGCCAAGATCTGGCCACTGCACTCCAGCCTGGGTAACAGAGTGAGACTCTGTCTCCAAAAAAAAAAAAAGCACTACAGTAATAGCATGTAACAAAATTTGAGATAGAGCCTGCTTTTCTATCTTTTGCTGTCAAATCAAATCAAAGAGTGGTTCTATATTTAGAAGTATTTCAGGAAATCACATCATGGACCTGGAAATCCACGTGGCCATCTTTACAGAGATAGAAGCCACACACTGGCTGCAAAAGCTGCTGTGGGAAGCACAGGAGATACATCTGGGGACTGATTCTGTCAGTCCTGGAGAAGAAAGATGAGAAAGGGCCTCAGGTTTCTATCATGCTGCCTGTGAGAAGTAAGACAGAAACACGTCATTATGTTCACAGCATTGAGAACTAGGCTGGTCTGGCTTGGAGGGCACAGAATTCTGAACAAAATGAAGGTCTCAGTTACAATATGTTGATTAATAAAATGGAAAAGCCAAAACTCCAATCAGCCGGCCCTCTCCTTAGGGTCTTGGGTGTCTTTCCTTTGAACTCTGAATACAAGAAGCTCACTCTCTTTATAGTGGAGATAACCTAATTTGTTTTTCCTCTGACCAACTGACCTGCCTTCAGTACCTTCTGGGCAAACTTACAAGGCAGGTCCTGCATATCTCAGCTCTCTCACACTCAGGCTTAGCTACAACCTCCTGACTCTGTCCCCGGAAGACTACCTCCTTCACTTCTACCACTGAGCCTCTGAGCTCCACGATGCTCTCTCTGCAAAAATCTTCAAAATTTAACCTCTTATTTAATTCTCCTGCATACAACATAAAAGCTCTACAAATATATGTATTGTAAATATCAGCAATTATTGAGGAGCTATATATTCTTTAGCATTGTACCTTCATTCTATACTTAAGGTTGTCAGATACCAGAATGGTCACTATATCCCTCTTACAGTGGGATAAGAGTTTAGAATCATACAGATTTTTTCTACTAACTATCTGATCCTCCATAAGGTTTTAAAACTGCCTGAGCCTAAATTTCTTCCCATGTAAAGGGAGTGGTAATATCAACCTTCTAGGGAGGATTACTGATAAATAGGACAATCACATGTCCCAGCTGGAAGAAAAGATCGTGGTTTACACCTATAGTCCTGGCATCCTGCCCATTATAACATTTGTTCTATTGTTGCAGTTTTAGTTTTTAAAGTCTCTTTTATTAGCATTTGCATTAACCTAAATCACAATGGTTCAGTTGCTTTTAACATCCCAATAAACCACTTTGTACTTATTTCTGCCATGGTCTTACCTATTCCTATGGGAGACACTCCTGCTGTCAACAAAGTTATCACTGTAGCATGCAGTTAAATCTACAAACAACTAGTATTCAACTGATGCTGTTTTCTAGATACTTTTCAGTCTTAACTGACGCTTTACTTGCAAGGACAATTAAAAAAAACACTTTAATTGTATTTGGGCTCTGGGGTACACCTGCACGTCCTGCATCCTGCAGGATTGTTGCATACGTACATACATGCCATGGTGGTTTGCTGTCTCCATTCCCACCCCTTGTCGCCTACATCAGGCATTTCTCCTGGTGTTATCCCTCCCCATCCTCCCCTCCCCTCCAACCCCTCAGCCAGCCCTGTGAGTGTTGTTCCCTTCCTGTGCCCAAGTGTTCACATTGTTCATCACCCACCTATGAGTGAAAACATGCAGTGTTTGGTTTTCTGTTCTTGTGTCAGTTTGCTGAGAATGATGGTATCTAGGTTCATCCATATCTCTACAAAGGACACAAACTCATCATTTTTTATGGCTGCATAGTATTCCACAATGTATATGTGCCACATTTTCCCTGTCCAGTCTATCATCGATGGGCATTTGGGTTGGTTCCAAGTCTTTGCTATCGTAAATGGCACTGCAACAAACATACGTGTGCATGTGTCTTTATAACAGAGTGATTTATAATCCTTTGGGTATATACCCAGTAATGGGATTGCTGGGTCAAATGGAATTTGTATTTCTAGATCCTTGAGGAATCGCCACACTGTCTTCCACAATGGTTGAACTAATTTACACTCCCACCAACAGTGTAAAAGTGTTCCTATTTCTCCACATCCCCTCCAGCATCTGTTGTCTCCAGATTTTTTAATGATTGCCATTCTAACTGGCGGGAGATGGTATCTCAACGTAGTTTTGATTTGCATTTATCTAATGACCAGTGATGATGAGCATTTTTTCATGTTTGTTGGCCGCATATTTGTCTTCTTTTGAAAACTGCTCATATCCTTCTTCCACTTTTGAATGGGTTTGTTTGTTTGTTCTTGTAAATCTGCTTTAGTTCTTTGTAGATTCTGGATATTAGCCCTTTGTCTGATGGATAGATTGCCAAAATTTTTTCCCATTCTGTTGTTTGCCAGTTTACTCTAATGATTGTTTTTTGTTTGTTTGTTTGTTTTTCTTTTGCTGTGCAGAAGCTCTTAAGTGTAATTAGGTCCCATTTGTCTATTTTGGCTTTTGTTGCCATTGCTTTTGGTGTTTTGGTCATGAAGTGCTTCCCTGTGCCTATGTCCCGAATGGTTTTGCCTAAGTTTTCTTGTTAATTCAAGTGGCTTCAGACAGCTATTCCTGATCTCAAATAATGATGGGAGAGGTATTCTAAGCTGCTCTCCAAACCAGTCACATGCCTTAATTGCAGAAGACATGAAGCTTTTAATTCACCAGTTAACTGGAGCAATGGAAAATGCAGAGAAGCACAAATTTGGTATTTGTAAAATGTGTGTAGGAAGTAAAGGCCTCGCAGCCAGTCCTGCTGAAGAACATGCAGAGAGGAGTCTGAACACTCTTGCTACCATGGTTTTAGCATATATTGTGGTGGAAAGCTATGACTATTTATTTATTTTTATTTTTTGGTAATGCTTTGTAATATTGCAACAAACCCTCCTAGCAGCAATAAGCTCAAAAAATAAAAATACATATTTAGTGAAAAATTAAGCACTGAGTTTCCATTTCAAAAGAAAATTGATGATGAACATGTAACTTGAACAGAATGTTTTTCAACATTTACCACCCATCACTGGAGCCACAGGGCATCACTGACCACACGACCACAGTCTGTCCAAGAAGCACCAATGTCTACTTCAAAAATTGGTAGTTGTTTTCAGAAGATGTGCCTGAGGATGGTGTATCATGTGCAGCTGCAGAAGGTGTGTTTATGCATCACTCTTTGATGCATGACTTTTCATTCAGGTAGAATAGTTGTTCCCCTAAATTAATTTCACCTATTTCAATTCCAAGATTTCTTGCGCACATAAGAAAAATGGAGCAATGCCATTAACCGGATGCTTGACTCATTAGCACAGATTCACAAACAGTTAAATAATCACTGTCACCAGATGCTTCAAAAAAGTCAGTTAAGTGATTGTCAATAATCATTTGCTACCTCATTCGCTTTCTAGAACAGACTAAAGCTTTGGGAAGGTCACTGTGTCTTAAGTGAAAAGCTGACAATATTGCAACTGTAATTGCTATTGCAAATTCAGTTTAAAAACTTACCACTAAAAATAAAAGTATTTGTTTTTGTCGCATAAATACAAGACAAAAATTTGGCAGAATACAGCATCCTAGTAAAAAAGAAACATGGTTTGTACTAAATTAAGAAATGCATAAGGTTGAAATAATTGGAAATTGTGCTCAAACTGTGATAGTCTACTAATCAAAATAGCTATAGTTTACAAAATTACCGTGTGTGTGTGTCTGTGTGTGTGTGTGTATGTGTGTAAGGTCAAAGCCTTAACATTTTTCATAACATCAGTTAACTGTATATATACACACACATACATACCATAGTTTAACAGATTGTTTTTAATTACTTTATACATGTAAGTGTATACTATATAACTATATGTGCATATATAGTTAACTATAAATATATATAGCTATATAGTTTATATGCACACACAGTGAAAGCAACTAGAAACAACATTTTGGTGGCAAAGCTGATACTGCTTATACATGCCTCTGCCAGGCAGTATTTTCTCTCTTTGCTCCTTTATCATCAGTTGGATTTTAGAAAATATGTAGAACTATTTGGTAAATCAACCCTAGTGTCCTAAGTACTGACCTATTTTTATACACAAATCCACTGAATTTATTGCATTCTGTTCAAAGTCAAGCAGAAATCTTTAAAAAAGTAATGAAAGCTCCACCAACGAAATGGCAGATCACTTAAGTTTTTGAAACTTTTAGCAAACTGCAATTATGAAACCAAAGCTTGCAAACCGGAAGACCTTGAAATTAATCCTACAAATGCAAAGCAGCAACTGAAATAATTCAATGGTGAGAGCTCAAATAGTATGCAAGATTTAATTTGAAATTCTCTAACTTCACTTTGGAATAATAGCTCCTACTGGTGGGAAGAATCTTTTAATGGAATTCCTAAAGAATTCCTATTTTTCATTATAAAATTTTCATTCAACAACAGAATGAAAAAAGTTCAAAAGGCCTAAAATTTCACAGCCTCTAAATTTAGCGAAACATGAAAAGGGACCATAAATATATCTTTCATACAAAAATATTTAGTAAAGAATGTCTTCTAAATGGAGATCCAAAGATGGTAAGTTCATTGGAGGGTGAAATAATTATACATTTAATTATGAAAAAATGTGGAACTAAAACTATTTTCCATTTGCTAGAATGTTCTTGGACTTAGATACCTGAGTACCAATTGACAAAATAGGTTTTCTGTCAAAAATATTAAGGTCTGCTAGGCATGGTGGTTCATGCCTCTAATCCCAATACTTTGGGAAATTAAGGTGGCAGGAACACTTGAGCCCAGGAGTTTGAGACGAACCTGGGAAAAGCAGGAAGACCTCATCTCTACTTAAAATAAAATTAAAAAAAAATTAGCTGCGTGTGGTGGTCATGACAGATGCTACTTCATTCCATTCTGTTTGCTCATACACACACAAACACACCATGAACCTATCTTTCAACACAAAGAATTATGAACATAGAGAAAAAAATCACATGTGGTAGAAGATTTTCTAAAGGATACTGATATAAATTGGATATTTGTTCCTACTCAGATCTGTGTTGAATTGTAATTCCTAGTGCTGGAGGTGGGGCTTGGTGGGGTGCGTTTGAATCACAGGGGTGGATTGCTCATGGCTTGGCACTATCTTTGTGAGAGTGAGTTCTCGGGAGATCTGATTATTTAAAGGTGTGTTGCATCTCTCTCCTCACTCCCTCTCTCTCTTGTTCCTGCTCTGGTCATATAATGTGCCTGCTCCCCCTTCACCTTCTGCCACGACTGTCAGCTTCCTAGGGCCTCTCAGAAGCCAAGCAGATGCCTGCACCATGCTTTCCATATAGCCTGAAGAACTGTGAGCCAATTAAACCTCTTTTCTTTATAAATTACTCAGTTTCAGGTATTTCTTATAGTAATGCAAGAACAGCCTAATACAGATACTAGAAGATTTAATGTAAAATAGTACAAATAAGAATCCATATTTGTGAAGCCACGAGGAAGGACTCTAGGGAAAGGAACGGAGGAGTTTTCATAGTATTTTCATATTTCTAAAATGGTTCAAATTCATAACTCATAAGCTATTCATACCATGTAGAAAAGAGACAAAACAAGTGGGTCTATGCCCAGATCAAACATCAAAATACTTTAAACAGGAACTTTGGCACTACCCCCACCCACAGGGTTCAGGAAAGATTATTTAGAAAGTCAAGAAAAATTATCTCTACCTCAACCTGTGATAAGGTGAGAATGATCTTTTCCCCATCTCAAAACCAATAGCAATACTTCTAAACTACCCAAAATATAAGAATTCAACATGGAATCCATGTCAAGTCCAGCCATAATATGTTAATCTTTAAGAAATAAGCCATTATAAGCTACTTTTTATGAACACTGTTACTATAAACTCTTAAGAACATTGCAGGCTGGGTTCACTGGCTCACACCTGTAATCCCAGCACTTGGGAGGCCAAAGTGGAAGGATTACTTGAGTCCAGGAGTTCAAGAACAGCCTGGGCAACATAGTAAGACTCTGTCAAAAGAGAAGAGGAAAAGAGAGAAAAGAAAATAATTTAGTCTGGCATAGTAGTGCACACTTCTAATCCCAGCTACTTGGGAGGCTAAAGGAGGAGGATTGCTTGAGCCCAGGAGGTTGAGGCTGCTGTAAGCCATGATCCTGCCACTACACTCCAGCCTGGGTGACACAAAGAGATCCTGTCTTATTGAACAAACAACAAAAAAAGAAGTACATTGTAGTATGCAACCAGGGTTGACATTCAGATGGAATGTACTGATGGTTAAAATACTGAAATACTCCCATACCAGTTGGTAAAAAGAAATTGTATTTTTATTGAGACTACAAGCTACCTAATTATGTCACCAGTGGCAGCCAGGAAAGCAGGTAATAGATCTTTGAGTGGTACCAGCACAGATGTGAGTGGCTTCCAGTGGCTGCTGAAACTATACAGCTGTTGGGAGCAGCAAGGGCACGTGTGTTTCAGAGCATGTGTAAGGAGTCACAATTGGCAGGCTGGTAGTGATATTTTTCTTCCTAGGCCATGTGGGAAGAATTGACTTGCTGTGTTTTGTGTGTGTGGTTTTTCTGTGTGTGTGTGTGTGTGTGTGTGTGTGTGTGTGTGTGTGTGAGAGAGAGAGAGAGAGAAAGAGAGAGAGAGAGAGAGAGAGAGAGAGAGATAGGGTCTCAAATTGTTGCCTGGGCTTGAGTGCAGTGGCGCAATCCAAGCTCACTGCAACCCCTGCCTCCCAGGTTCAAGTGATTCTCCTGCCTCAGCCTTCCAAGTAGCTAGGATTACAGGTGCCTGCCACCATGCACAGCTAATTTTTTGTACTTTTAGTAGAGATGGGGTTTCACCATGTTGGCCAGGCTGGTCTCGAACTCCTGATCTAGTCATTTGCCCGCCTCCCCTCCTAAAGTGCTAAGATTACACGTGCAAGCCACCGTGCCTAGCCCAGGATTGGCTTCTAGGTGAGCATCATCCAATCATTTTTCAGCTATAATTAAGTACCAGTTCCAGGGACCCAACTGACTGTCAATTTAATGGGGAACTTAGAAGCTGGGAAGCATTTGATGCAGTTCCCTGTGTCACATCTGAGTTCAGACAGTGACATCATTTACGGAACAAAACATTACACTGATAATTTTCAGGGATCAACAGATAACTTAGAAATATTGAATGTATAATTAACGTAGTAGATAGTTTTATGATGTATATTTTATGCCTAAGTAGTAATTGTTAAGTATACAACTCAGTGGCATTAAATATATTCACAATGTTGTATAATCATCACATCATTACCCATCTCTGGAACTTTCTCATCATCCCAAACAGAAACTCAGTACCCACCAAATGATAACTCTCTATCCCCCAGCCCCTGGTAACCTCTATTCTACTTTCTGTCCCTACAAATTTTCCTATTATATACCATATATGGATGGGGGAATCATGTAATATTTGTATGGCAGCTGCTATATAATGAATGATTATGGCCCCTCAAAATTCAGATATTGAAATCGTAACCTCCAGTGCATGGTAGTAGGAGGTGGGGCGTTTGGTAGGTTATTAGTATGTCCTTATAAAAGGGATCCTAAGGAATTCCCTCATTCATCCTACCACGTGGGAACACAGAGAAGCCAGTCTTCTATGAATGAGGAAGTAGACCCTCATCAAACTTCAAATCTGCTAGCACCTTGATCTTGAACTTCCCAGCCTCTAGAACTGTGAGAAATAATTTCTGTTGTTTGTAAGCCCATAAGTCTTATTGCTAGTTTGTTATAGTAGCCTGAACGGACTAAGACAGCAGTGTATTTTTAAATAAACCCACACGCTTACCCATACATATGAACTATACTGGTTATTAAGTATTTAATATTACCCCTGACTCTATATTCAAAAGCTCCTTGAAAAATGAGTCCTGACAGATGTTTGATAGTAGCACACAGGAGATTCTATTTATAGGATAAATGGTAGAGATTGTATCAACTAAGAAAATTTATAGATCCTACACTGAAACTGTATAGAATATGGTCTCCTCAATTAAGAAATAAACTACACATATTCAAAAGCCAGATTAACGTATAAAGCCTTTTTAAATAACACTGGATAACTACAACACTGGCTGCTATAGCTGGCAACAGAAGCATGAATTTTTATAACTCCAAATTCAAAATCCAAATTTATCTCATGGGTAAATTAGAAGTTTCCAGATTTCCAAGATACACTATCTGTGAAATCACCTGCCTGAAATGTCTAAACCAAAAGAAATGTGCTTGACTTCTCTCTTTTACAATACAGACAAAAACGTGGTTAGCCACAGAACTACAACTTCAAAATGGCATAAAACATGAAATTGTTCTCTAAAAAGTCTCAAGTTAAGGCCTAAAATAAAAGGACTCTTTCAGAAAAACAAAGAGTCAGCATCAAAACCTGTAGCCGCAGAAGAGATGGTGATGAAAAAATTTATCTTGGAAACATGAAAATATCGCAATGCAGGCATAAGCAGTAATGTTCTCAAGAATTTTTTTTAAGCACATAAAAAACTACCACTGTTCAGGCTATGGAAGGGTAAAGGCATGGCAAGTCGCTATTTCCCTAAGGCAAACTCCCTCTTTTGGCTCCCATTTTGCATTTCCAAATGCCTTTGGCAGCTTTGGTTGGATGCCTCCAGCCACTTCCAACTCAACAGGTCAACAAGCAGATGCTGTCTGCCTACTCTCAATTGGTTTTTCTTCCTGTCCTCCTTTCTCAGTAAATTGTACTGCCATTCACATAAGCAATGTTTCCCAGATTCATCAGCTGCTTCTCTTTACTTGACCACTGAATTCAATAGATTACCGAACCCTGCTATGTAAGAAGTTGGCCCTTTCCATTCCCTGCTGCCACAGCCTACTTCAAGCCTTCCTTATCTCTCACCTGGATCTTTAGAATACCCTCCCAAATCATCTCCCCAGTTCTCTTTTCTCAAATCTACCGTCTACAATGATGTAAAGGTTATAGTCTCAAAAACAAATTATATCATTTCATTATGCTAAATGCAAACACACATGCAAACAAAAGCATTACACAACCTCCAATAACTCTTGAGATATGATTCAGAGTGGTCACAAATCTGGTCTAATCTACCACCTGACCAGATGTCCTATTACTGCTCCTACCATACCCCACATTCTAACCACACCTATTGTTTTATCTCCCCTCCAACACACCCTCCTTTCCCACACTTCCATGCCTCTGTAGTTCTGTTCTCTGCCAATACCCTGGTCCTCCCCATTACCTCACTCAGTCAAGAAGGCTCAAGTCCAGTGTCACTTCCTCAAAGACACCCTCCCTTTCCTTAGCTGACTGTTTTGCTCCTCATGCCATGTCCTCTCAGGTCTCCATTAAAATACTCATCTTAGTAGATATACTCTACTGTAATTTATACATATCTGTGTTCCTCAGATTATGTACTTTCCACGGACAGGGTGACATACGATTCATGATTTTATGCCAAGTTTTTAATACAGTACGGGAGTATGATGTGTGTTCAATAAATTGGCCCTAAGTAAGTGAATGAATAAATGAGGCAGAACATCAAAAGCCAGCTGAGAAAATTAAAATCCCAGCAAAATTCATATGGTCATTATAATCATCCTTTCATTAAAGGAGCTAAAGCTTCCCTTGAAGTGAAATTTTATATGTCAACAGTCATATATTATTGTCACCAACCAAGCATACATTATTTTTTCAAATAACATTAGAGATTTTTTAATGAGATGAAAAGATACTAATCAGGTGAAAATGTAAGTATTTTAGGCACGGAATACAGCATACAACATAATTCATGAACAACAACAACAACGAAATGGTAGAAAGGAGACCCAAGAACAGACTGGTCTGATTAGACCAAAAAATCCAATGGGACACTAGATGGTGAATATGAGAGTCAAAAAACAAAGTTTCTAATGAAGGGAGGCTTTGCAAGTTCAGGTAACACCACATTTCATGCTAAAAGAAATAGTTTACGAGAGAAGGGGAAGACACCAAGTAAGAAACAAGATAAAAATGGTTTAGAGTTAAAGAGAATTTTCCAGAGATTGAAAGGAAGCAAGGCAGTTATTGTGAAACCACATAAATAAGCTACAAGCAGAAGGTACCAAGCTACACATTCCAAAAGTAAAAGTGAGAACCAGTGGATTATCTGAGGGAATTAAATAAAAGAATTTGGTAAAAGTTCAGTGTGGAGAGGCCATAAACGTAAGGAGGGATATTTTCCCTCCCAACAGGCACAGAGGCATTAGCAGAGAAGCTGCTTAATGACTTGTCAAAACAAAACGAAAGGGTTTTCTCTACATCCACCTTAAGACGATGACAAGATACTCAGGCAGAAATATCAGGGGAAAGTCAGGAAACACAACGTGGGTCTGCTCAGAGTTAATAGCTTCTTAATTAGGAAAAATGTGCTCTTGAAAGGTCACCATTCCCAGAGTTCCTCAAAGATTCCATGACAAGGTAAGCCAAGCAAACAATGAAGGCCCTTGTCAGAGGAAGATGACTGGGAAATCTCTCCTCATACCTGGCTTTTGTTTGGTCAGGGGGCTTTCCTGATATCCAGCTGACACCTTTCTGCATTTTTCTACTTTACGGTGAAGTCCAAGTTAAGTCAAAGTTCACAGGAACACCTGCAGCTAGTGGAACAAATTATGGGGAATACTGGCTTCAGTTGAACCTGACGCAACAAAGATGAATGAGTTAAGCACAAGGACATGGAGATGACACTGCCCCCTTGGCAGGAGGATGGACAGTAAAGACGTCCAGCATCATACCTGGAGGTACCTCTTTGAAACTGTTTCCACTTTCACACACAAAGATTGAGGTAAAACCTTATGAAATTTTCAAGAGTCAAATTACAAGAAATTCACGTTACTCAATACCCAAGAACCCATGTGAAATGAGTTTGCACATAAGGCCCTTGTGCCTTATGTCATTTTACAGGACTGTTACGCCTCCCTGACAGCAGCTCTACGGAATAGTTTAAATGCTCAGCTTATTCACACACCCCATCTAAATTAGAGATGAGTGCACACAACTACTTGCTGGAACCTATGAAAATCTTAAATTATAATTCAAACATTTGGACTTTAACAAAGAACACTTTTTTCCAAGTATATTTTTCCATGGTTTTTAAAACCATGTGTATTTCAATGGGGAAAAAAAATCCATCTGTTTCTGATTCATTTATGCTTAACTCATCACGGTATCACTGGAGAAGAATTATTGGGTGTCCACGTCACCATCCCCCATCCCCGTACTTCTGTTACTTCTCTTCTTAAGAGCAAGCAGGTGTACCGTGTCACAATTAAACAGACGTGAACTGTAAAACACCATCATTTTGATTCAAACCTCAAGATCCATGTATTTTAAGAGGAAGTGTTACAGTCTTCTTCATTTCCTAATCTCTAGTTGTATGTTTTGTTGCTCTTGGTACAGGGGTATTTTTTGTTTATTTTAAGCAAGAGAGAGAGATGAGGAAACATAATATATAGCCAGAAATGTACAGCAGGCCAATTCTCAAGTAACCTCACTGTCTTAATATCTAAAGAGGCACCTGAGTGATTATCATGGAATTTAAATCAACAAACATAGCAAGCCTCCCCTCCATCTAAAAAGGGTTAATGTTACCAAAGTTTTTAAGTGTGTTTAAAAGTAGGAATCCATTTTTTTTCCCATAGAAACAAAGTTAGAGAATTAGATCTGGGCTTCTGATCAACTATCCAAATCTAGTTGCCCGTCAGGGATCTAAGTCTAGCACTGTCTATATTGAGAGGCAGTGCGGAGCAGCAGAGAGAACATGTGCTGTGAAGGCAGAAAGGGCTGCATTCTGATTTAGTTCAACTCTGTACTGATTGCTGATCAAGATCTCCATCACCCTCCTTCCAAAAATGCAGATAAAGCCTCCCCTGAAATGGCTATTGTGAGGACGAATGATCAGGCCAACACTGAGCAGGGCCACCGCAATATGCTATTCTGATTATCCTTCATCGCTATCTGCAGCATCATTTTAGAGAAGATGCCTTCAAAAAGCAGCTTATTATTTCTAAGCTGAGTGGTCTGAGGCTCTCTGCAGCAGCCGTGGATGAGGCACCACCAACAGCATGGTTAGGGCTGCAGAGAGAGCAACCACATATTGGTTAGCGGAGGGCCAGCAGAGCAAGGAGCTCCGCCACCATGCTGCATCCTGCGTGGCTGGCAGGTATAAAACCATATCCATGGGAAACCCCTCCAACAACCCAACCCAAACAAGCTGCCCTCGGACCAAAAGCCACATGGAAAGTATCAAAAAATAATTATAAAACTCACTGCCAGTACCACTGGCAGCTTCTCACTCTTCAAGAGAGTACTTTAAAGTTTATTTGTGGAAGGGGAGTAAAGCAGGCCAATTTCTGGCAAAGGCCCATCCGTGCAGGCAGTGGCGAGGGTGGGGAGATATTTGGCAGCAAGCAGAGGTGGTACCTGCTGTAAGCCTCTTGCCTCTGGTGTTCCTGTGCGGTGGGAAAATTTAACATGAAAGCTGGCAAAGAGCAGGTAGGAAAAGGGAGAGACCACGATATAATCCAGCAGGTATTTACGGCCTGAGTGGTGGCCTTGCCCACATTCACAGATTGTTAGGGTTGGAAAGGACCTCGGAGATCAACAGTTCAACTCCCTCCCTTTATGGAAGGGAAATGAAGGCTACAAGGCTTGCCTGAGGTCACCCAGCCTGTGTTCCTTCTCTCAGAGGCTCTGGATAAGAGAGGACTTGGTCATAACGATGGTCCCTGTCATCTGCGAACTTCCACTGATGTTAGGGGTAATGCAATCTCCAACCTCAATAGTGCCTAGCAGGTAGAGACAAAACAGTCATAATTTTAAAATGGACTACAGTGATTTTTTTAAATATACATATATATAATTGCACTTTAGGTTCTGAGGTACATGTGCAGATCATGCAGGATTGTTGCATAGGTACATACATGGCAATGTGGTTTGTTGCCTCCATCTCCCATCACCTATATCTGGCATTTCTCCCCATGTTATCCCTCCTCAACCTCCCTACCCCCACTGTCCCATCCCTCTACCATCCCCAACAGACCCCAGTGTATGATGCTCCCTTCCCTGTGTCCATGTGTTCTCATTGTTCAACACCCATCTATGAGTGAGAACATGTGGTGTTTGGTTTTCTGTTCTTGTGTCAGTTAGCTGAGAATGATGGTTTTACAGATTCATCCATGTCCCTACAAAGGACACAAACTCACCGTTTTTGATGGCTGCATAATATTCCATGGTGTATATGTGCCACATTTTCCCTGTCTAGTCTATCATCGATGGGCATTTGGGTTGGTTCCAGATCTTTGCTGTTGTAAACAGTGCCACAATGAAGATATGTGTGCGTGTGTCTTTATAATGGAATGATTTATAATCCTTTGGATATCTACCCAGTAATGGGATTACTGGGTCAAACGAATTTCTATTTCTAGGTCCTTGAGGAATCGCCACACTGTCTTCCACAATGGTTGAACTAATTTACACTCCCACCAACAGTGTAAAAGTGTTCCTATTTCTCCACATCCTCTCCAGCATCTGTTGTCTCCAGATTTCTTAATGATCACCATTCTAACTGGCGTAAGATGGTATCTCAATGTGGTTTTGATTTGCATTTATCTAATGACCAGTGATGATGAGCATTTTTTTCATGTTTCTTGGCCTCATAAATGTCTTCTTTTGAAAACTGTCTGTTCATATCCTTTGCCCACTTTTGAATGTTTTTTTTTACTTGCAAATCTGTTTTAGTTCTTTGTAGATTCTGGATATTAGCCATTTGTCAAATGGGTAGATTGTGAAAATTTTTTCCCATTCTGTTGGTTGCTGGTTCACTCTAATGATTGTTTCTTTTGCTGTACAGAAGCGCTGGAGTTTAATTAGATCCCGTTTGTCTATTTTGGCTTTTGTTGCCAATGCTTTTGGTGTTTTAGCCCTGAAGTCCTCACCTATGCCTATGTCCTGAATGGTTTTGCCTAAATTTTCTTCTAGGGTTTTTGTGGTGTTAGATCTTATGTTTAAGTCTCTAATCCATCTGGAGTTATTTTAGTGTAAGGTGTCAGGAAGGTGTCCAGTTTCTGCTTTCTGCACATGGCTAGCCAGTTTTCCCAACACCATTTATTAAACAGGGAATCCTTTCCCCATTGCTTGTTTTTGTCAGGTTTGTCAAAGATCAGATGTTTGTAGATGTATGGTGTTGCCTCTGAGGCCTCTGTTTTGCTCCATTGGTCTATATCTCTGTTTTGGTACCACTACCATGCTGTTTTGGCTACTGTAGCCTTGTAGTATAGTTTGAAATCAGGTAGCGTGATGCCTCCAGCTTTGTTCTTTTGGCTTAAAACTTTCTTGGCTATGTGGTCTCTCTTTTGGTTCCATATGAAGTTTGAGCTGGTTTTTCCAGTTCTGTGAAGAGAGTCATAGGTAGCTTGATGGGAATAGCATTGAATCTATAAATTACTTTCGGCAGTATGGCATTTTTACAATATTAATTCTTCCTAACCATGAACATGGAATGTTTTTCCATCTGTTTGTGTCCTCTCTTATTTTCTTGAGCAGTGGTTTGTAGTTCTCCTCGAAGAGATCCTTTACCTCCTTTGTTAGTTGTATTCCTAGGTATTTTATTCTCTTTGTAGCAATTGTGAATGGCAGTTCATTCTTGATTTGGCTCTCATTAGGTCTGTTATAGGTGTATAGAAATGCTTGTGATTTCTGCACATTGATTTTATATCCTGAGACTTTGCTGAAGTTGCTTATCAGTTTCAGGAGATGTTGGGCTGAGATGATGGGGCCTTCTAAATATACAATCATGTTATCTGCAAATAGAGACAATTTGACTTCCTCCTTTCCTAATTGAATACCCTTTATTTCTTTTTCTTGCCTGATTGCTCTGGCTAGAACTGCCAATACTATATGGAACGGGAGTGGTGAGAGAGGGCATCCTTGTCTAGTGCCAGATTTCAAAGGGAATGCTTCCAGTTTTTGCCCATTCAGTATGATATTGGCTGTGTGTTTGTCATAAATAGCTTTCATTATTTTGAGATATGTTCCATCAATACCTAGTTTATTGAGAGTTTTTAGCATAAAGGGCTGTTGAATTTTGTCGAAGGCCTTCTCATTCTGTTTATGTGATGGATTACATTTATAGACTTGTATATGTTGAACTAGCCTTGCATCCCTGAGACGAAGCCTACTTGATTGTGATGGATAAGCTTTTTGATGTGCTCTTGCAATCAGTTTACCAGTATTTTATTAAAGATTTTTGCATCTATGTTCATCATGGATATTGGTCTGAAGTTTTCTTTTCTTGTTGAGTCTCTGCCGGATTTTTATATCAGGATGATGTTGGTCTCATAAGATGATCTGGGAAGGATTCTCTCTTTCTGGATTGTTTGTAATAGTTACAGAAGGAGTGGTACCAGCTCTTCTTTGTATGTCTAGTAGAATTCGGTTGTGAACCCATCTGGACTTGGGCTTTTTTTGGTTGGTAGGCTATTAATTGCTGCCTTATCTTCAGCCCTTCTTATTGGTATATTCAGCGTTTTGACTTCTTCCTGGTTTAGGCTTGGGAGGGTGCAAATGTCCAGGAATTTGCCCATTTCTTCCAGGTTTACTGGTTTATGTGCATAGAGTTGTTTGTAGTAATCTCTGATGGCAGTTTGTATTTCTTTGGAATTGGTGGTGATATCCCCTTTATCGTTTTTTATTGCATCTATTTGATTCTTCTATCTTTTCTTTTTTATTAATCTGGCTAGCGGTCTGTCTATTTTGTTGATCTTTTCAAAAAATCAGCTCCTGGATTTATTGATTTTTTGAAGGGTTTTTTGTGTCTCTATCTCTTTCAGTTCTGCTCTGATCTGTTATCTCTTGTCTTCTGCTAGCTTTTGAGTTTTTTTGATCTTGCTCCTCTAGCTCTTGCAATTTTGATGATAGGGTGTCGATTTTTCGATCTTTCCTTGCTTCTCATGTGGGCATTTATTGCTATAAATTTTCCTCTAGACATTGCTTTAAATGTGTCCCAGAGATTCTGGTACATTGTGTCTTCGTAAAACATCTTTATTTCTGCCTTTATTTCATTGTTTATCTAGTTAACATTCAAGAGCCAGTTGTTGAGTTTCCATTAAGTTGTGCAGTTCTGAGTTAGTTTCTTAATCCTGAGTTCTGATTTGATTGCACTGTGGTCTGAGAGACTGTTTGTTATTATTTCTTTTCTTTTGCATTTGCTGAGGAGTGATTTAATTCCAATTTTATGGTCGTTTTAGAGTAGGTGTGATGTGGTGCTGAGAAGAATGCATATTCTGTGGATTTGGAGTGGAGAGTTCTGTAGATATCTATTAGGTTTGCTTGGTCCAGATCTGAGTTCAAGTCTTGGATATCCTTGTTAATTTTGTCTCATTGATCTGTCTAATATTGACAGTGGAGTGTTAAAATCTTATCCTATTATTATTGTGTGGGAGTCTAAGTCTCTTTGTAGATCATTAAGAACTTGCTTTATGTATCTGGGTGTTCCTGTATTCAGTGCATATATATTTAGGATTGTTAGCTCTTCTTGTTGCATTGATCCTTGTAATGCCCTCCTTTGTGTCTTTTTATCTTTGTTGGTTTAAAGTCTATTTTATCAGAGACTAGGATTGCAACTCTTGCTTTTTTTTTGCTCTCCAGTTGCTTGGTAGATCTTCCTCCATCCCTTTATTTTGAGCCTATGTGTGTCCTTGCATGTGAGACAGGTTTCCTGGATACAGCACACAGATGGTTTTTGACTTTTTATCCAATTTGCCAGTATGTGTCTTTTAACTGGGGCATTTATCCCATTTACATTTAAGGTTAATACTGTTATGTGTGAATTTGATCCTGCCATTTTGATGCTAGTTGATTGTTTTGCCCATTAGTTGACACAGTTTCTTCATTCTGTCAATGCTGTTTACCATTTGGTACATTTTTGGAGTGGCTGGTACTGGTTGATCCTTTCTATGTTTAGTGCTTCTTTCAGATCTTGTAAGGCAGGCCTGGTGGTGACGAAATCTCTGAGCAACTGCTTGTTCATAAAGGATTTTATTTCTCCTTTGCTTGTGAAGCTTAGTTTGGTTGGATATGAAATTCTAGGTTGAAAGTTCTTTTCTTTAAGGATGTTGAATATTGGTCCCCACTCTCTTCTGGCTTGTAGGGTTTCTGCTGAGAGATCCGTTGTGAGTCTGATGTGCTTCCCTTTGTGGGTAACCCGAACTTTCTCTCTGGCTGCCCTTAGCATTTTTTCCTTCATTTCAACCCTGGTGAATCTGATGATTATGTGCCTTGGGGTTGCTCTTCTTGAGGAATACCTTTGTGGTGTTCTCTGTATTTCCTGGACTTGAATATTGGCCTGCCTTGCTAGATTGGGGAAGTTTTCCTGGATAACATCCTGAAGAGTGTTTTCCAGCTTAGATTCATTCTCTCTGTCACATTCAGGTACACCTATCAAATGTAGATTAGGTCTTTTCACATAATCTCATATTTCTTGGAGGCTTTGTTCATTTCTTTTCACTCTTTTTTCTCTAATCTTGCCTTCTCCTTTTATTTCATGAGTTGATCTTCAATCTCTGATATCCTTTCTTTTGCTTGATTGATTCAGCTATTGAAACTTGTGTATGCTTCACGAAGTTCTCTTGTTGTGTTTTTCAGCTCTATCAATTCATTTATATTCTTCTCTAAGCTGTTTATTCTTGTTAGCATTTCGTCAAACGTTTTTCCAAGGTTCTTAGTTTATTTGCATTGGGTTAGAACATGTTCTTTTAGCTCAGAGAAGTTTATTATTACCCACCTTCTGAAGCCTGTTTCTGTCAATTCATCAGACTCATTCTCCATCCAGCTTTGTTCCCTTGTGGGTGAGGGGTTGTGATCCCTTGGATAAGGAGAGGCATTCTGGTTTTGGGTATTTTCATCCTTTTTGTGCCAGTTTGTTCCCATCTTTGCGGATTTATCTACCTGTGGTCTTTGTAGTTGGTGACTTTCAGATGGGGTCTCTGAGTGGACATCCTTTTTGTTGATGATGAAGTTATTTCTGTTTTTTAGTTTTCCTTCTAACAGTCAGGCCCTTCTGCTGTAGGACTGCGGAAGATCCACCCCAGATTATGCTTGCCTGGGGATCCCCTGCAGTGGCTGTGGAACAGTATGGGTTTCCACCAGTTTCTTCTTCTGTTATCTTCATCCCAGAAGGATACCCGCCAGATGTCAGCCTGCGCTCTCCTTTATGAGGTGTCTCTTTGGATATATGGGGGTCGGGGAGCTGCTTGAGGAGACAGTCTGTCCATTATAGGAGCTCAAGTGCTGATCTGTGAGCTCCATTGTTCCGTTCAGAGCTGCTGGTCAGGTACATTTAAGTCTGCTGCAGTGGAACTCATAACTGCCTTTTCTCCCTGGTGCTCTGTCCTGGGAAGGTGGGCTTTATTTATAAGTTCCTGACGTGCTGCTGCCTTTTTTCAGAGATGCCCTGCCCAGCAAGGAGGTAGTCTAGTCATAGTCTGCCAGCAGAGGCATTGCTGAGCTGCCGTGGGCTCTGCCCAGCTGCTGTGTGAACTTTCTTGCAGTTTTGTTTATAGAGTTATAGTTAGAACTGCCTTGGTAATGGCGGTCTGCCTCAGTAATAGCAGACTGCCTTGGTAATGGTGGACTGCCTCAGTAATGGCGGACTCCCTTCGCCCCACAGAGCTGGACCATCCTGGGTCCAGCTACGCTTGCTGTGAAACTCTCAATCCAGAGCATTTCAGATTGCTGGTCTTTGTAGGGGTGGGACCCACCAAGCCAGATCACCTGGCTCCCTGTTTCAGCCTCCTTTTTTTCAGTTGAATGGGTGGCTCTATCTCCCAGGCATTCCAGGTGCCAGTTGAAATGGCCACCCAGATTTGTGTCAGTTTTTGTGTGGAGACCTGCTGCACCAGCTGAAACAGCCATGCTGGAAACTCATGGCACTTTTCAGCCCAGGAATCTCCTGGTCTGTGGGCAGTAATAACTCATTTGGAAATGCAGTGATCACTCACCCTCTGCATTGTTCTTTCTGGGAACTGCACTCCAGAGCTGTTCCTATTCAGCCATCTTGGATCCCATGAATATCTACAGTGATTTTTTTAAAGCATAAGGCACCAGGGTGTCATATGTAAACTCATTTCACACAGAAATAGATTTTTACCTATAATTTCACTCTATCTGAAAAAAAACAATTTTAAAAAAGAAATAGATTTTATTTAGCAAAGAGCAAGGAAATTACACTTAGAACAAAAATTACATACCCATGCACACTTGGCCCCAGATGTGGGAAGCAGAAATGAAAGTAAATGAAGGGAGTACTTTGAAGTTTATCTGTGGAAGGGTAGTATTATTTGTTTTTTTTTTCTAAGAGTTAAATTTTAAATCCAAAGCCTTAACGTAGAAGCACACCTGGCATGCTAGAGGAACAGCAAAGACCAGTGAGTTTAGAGAACAGTCAGTAAGGAGAAGACGGGTAGGTGAGAAGATCGGAGAGGTGTCCAGGTAAATCAGGCGGTATAAGCTATGTGGAAGATGGGAAGCACTGGAGGGCATTAAGCAGGAGTAGTGCGGCCTGATTCATATTTAATAGGATCACCTGCATGCTATACTAAAACGAGACTGAAGGTAGATAAAAGCACAAGTTGAGACCAGTGTAAAGCACTTTTCTAATAATCCAGGTGAGATGTAGATCATTTGAACCAATATGGTGCATCTGCACCTATAGATAGAGTAGCTAGAGGTAATGCTATTAATAGTAAATCAGGCAAGGGATGTGAGAGAAATAGACGAGTCATGAACAACTACAACATTTTTGACCTGAGCAAATAAAAGAACTGAGTTCCCTTTTAATGATATGGGGATGGCTTTGGGAGAAGCATGTTGTTTTATTTTGCTTTTGGGGGAGTAGGAGCAGGGAGAATAGGAACTCATTTTTAGCCATGGTAAGAGGCCTAGTAAATATTCATGTAGAAATGCTAAACAGTTAGTGAATGCATGATGCTAGCATTTAGCAAACTTCAGAGCTAGAGATACACATCCAGATAATCAGAGTCTAAATAGTATTTCAAGCCATGATACTGAGTGAAAGTAAGTTACACCAAGGAGTAGGTGTGGAGAAAAATGAGAGTGTCCAAGAACTGGTGCGGGGGAGCATGGGAGACAGAAGGGACAACCCATGAGGCAGGAGGAAAAGAGGGTGTGGGGTTCTGGAGGCTGCACAATAAAAGACATCTAGGAGGAGAGCATGACCGTGTGTGTTAAAGTGATGAGTGAAATGAGGATGGAGAGCTGTCCACTGGATTTGATCATATTAATAACATGAAGGCTGCTGATGGCCTTGGGGAAACAATTTCTGAGGAGTAACACTGAAAGTGTGCCAACAATCCATTCAAGAGGTAAGAATAAATAGTAAAGAACTGTAGTATACAAGAGATAACTGAAGGGGCAAAGAGTATCTAGAAGGCTTTTAAGATGGAGAAATAGTATGTTTAGAGGGGAAAGTGCAATATGGAATTTTTTTAAAAAGGGAAACAGGATGCAGAAAAAGGGAAAGAATTATTGGAAGATTATCCTTGAATGGGCAAATGGGGATGGAGTCTGGGATGTCAAGTAGAAAGATGGGTCTTTGTTGGGGAAATGGGTAGTTTACCCATAACAACTAGAGAGATGTCAGAATATGTGAACTAGACACAGGTAGGTGGGGAAAATGGAGAATTTTTTTCTGACAGCTGCTATTTTCGCCATGAAATAAGAAGCCATGAGGAATAGGGAAAGAAATGTGGCAGATCTGATTTTTTTAAAAAAGTTACAAAAATTCATCCAAGGGAGTGGGAGAATAGATGGACTTTGCAAAATTTGTTATCTTTGTTGAGCAGCATGCACATCCACTTGAGGACAGTGATCACGAATCAAAAGCAAGCCATTCATCTGCACAGGTAGAGTTAAGCTGCATTAAAGTTTAAACAAGTGAGTGTACCAAAGAGAGAGCAGGAAGTTCAGGAAGTGATTATAACAATTTGATGAAGCATTGTAGCTAGCCAAGGAGGGAAGAAAGGTCATGAAAAGGGGGAAGTAATAGGGCTTGTGGGTTCCAGAGATTTGAAAAATTAAGAAACTAGAAATTCTAGAGGAAGTGAATTTAAAGACAAGAGTGAAGTTTAGAGAGTAAAATGCCAGAAACTGAGTTTACAGCGGAATTACTTTTATTGTTAACAAGACTTTGATGCCCTCTAACCTATATGTGCACAATAAATGCACTTTAGACACTGCATACAGCTTCTTGATTAGTTTCAATGGTGATAGTGCCTTGTCCTCAGTCCCAAACATGTAAAATTTATTATTAATGACACAGACTGCCAATATCAAAGTCATTCCCACTGCAGTGAAAGCCATTATTAGTGCAGATAATACTGTGAAGACAAAAGAAACAAGAAGAGGATATTAAAACACAAGTGATTTGAACCAAACAGGCCACCAAAAATGAAACAGAAGCAAGTGTCTTTGAGGTTGAGTGTTGATAAGGTTTGGATTTGTGTTCCTACCAAAATCTCAGGTGGAATTGTAATCCCCAGTGTTCGAAGAGGGGCCTGGTGGGAGGTGACTGGATCACTAGGGCAGGTTTCCCCCTTGCTGTTCTCATGATAGCGCGTTCTCACAAGATCTGGTTGTTTAAAAGTGTGTGGCATCTCCCCTTTCTCTGTCTTCCTCCTGCTCCAGCCATGTAAGATGAGCCTGCTTTCTCTTCGCCTTCTACCATGATTGTAAGTTTCCTGAGGCCTCCCCAGCTTATACAGCTGCTTATACAGCCTGCAGAACTGTGAGCCAATTTAACCTCTCTTCTTTATAAATTACTGGGTCTCAGGCATTTCTTTATAGCAGTGTGAGAATGGACTAATACAAGTAGTTAAATGATGATCCAATGACTGACCACAATATTATGCAGAATCCTTCCATGGGTGTGGTAGCCTAATGAGGCCCTCCAATATGTCCTGCCCTATCTCTGGAAAAAGGGTCTCTGCATATGTAAGTTAAGGATTTTCAGATGAAGAGATTATCTTGGAATAGCCCGGTGAGTTCACAAATGCCATCAAAAGAGAGATGAGGAGGCAGATTTGGCACATACAGAAGAGAAGGTGCTATAAAGGCAGAGGCAGAGAGTGGAGCGATACAGCCACAAACCAAGGAAGACTAAGGAATGCTGAATGCTACCAGAACCCAGAAGCAGCAAGGAAAAGATTCTCCCCAGGGCCTCGGGAGGGCGCATGGCATCTGCTGAACCCATTATTTTTTATTTCTCTGAATAATTTTTTCTTGTTTTAATCCACTTGATTTGTGATAATTTATCACAGCACCCAAAGGAAACACACACAACTTAATCTAAGCAGTGCCCACCATGCATGGTGCCAGGCTGGGCACTTTATACCCATGATGGACCAGGCTTGGTCCTTTCTACAAAGGTCTTAAATATCTGCTTTAGTTGATCTGGAATAAGTGATGGATCAAATCCAGAAAATAGGAAGTCAAAACCACTTGAAGAAACGAGTCCTAAAATGTGAAGAAATAATCATATATCTGGTCATGATAGAAGAGGAGCTATCTAGATTATGGATTCCTGAAGAAATTCCAAAGTGCTTGCAATTTACTTGTATTTGTTTCAAAAAAGGACAATATGGAGAATAGTCTGTTTTAATAAGCTGATTACTTAGATCACTGTATTCAAAATGAAAATATTTTCCAGGATAGCCTGCACTAAAGGGAATATATTTATCCCCACCCAACACACAGAAAAGATTTAGAAATGAATGAGATAAACTTAGTGGAAGTTTATTCCTGTCATCTTTTCCAAAGTCTCAGCTTCAGAAATCACCCAAGAAACTAATGATTCTATAGGAAAAGGCTTCAAAATTCAGAAAAATAGCTCTACCTCACCTTCAATGAAAAAGGAGTTTATCAGTAAGACTTTCTAACTGAAATAAAAGCAACCGGCACAAAAAAGCATGAGATATAAAATGTACTGGCTAGTCACTCAATGGCAAATTTAATCATTTCTCCCTTTTTCCTCCTCAAAACAGCCTCAAAGAACCAAATACCCAACATGCAGCTCTATCTGCTCCATACCCGGGACCCTCTTTAGAGCAACTGATGGAAAGGTGGCCGACCGCCCTGGAAGTGCCAACCATCTCTCAACAGATGTGGCTTTTGACTCATTAACAGTGGCAGCTAAAAACATAATTGAGTACAGCTGCAAGAAAGGAGAACTGCTTGAGCTCATGGTTGGCTGAGAGGCTCCCAAAATCCCACTCAGTTAGCATTCCTCTGAACAGAGATCCTCTACTTGGGGGAAGACCTACGACAAAATGCAGCAGGAAATGGCATGTTGCCAAACACAGGGACGTCCAAACCTGTGCACAGGTGGATTTGAATGACGTGTAACTCAAATACTCCAAACAGCAGGGGTCCTATTGAGCCATTTCCACACAGCCTTTACATTGTGCTTTTGCTCTAAATGAGGCAGTTTTTGAAAATACACAGGGGAAGATGATTATTCACCAACTTGTTGCCAATAAGCACTGCTGTAAAGATTTTGCCAAACGTCGGATCCCTGGATTTGGGAGCTCCCTCGTTGTCTAGCTCTGACCCTTGATGGAATTTCAGCATAAACCTCCTTACTAATCCTATTAAAGAATGAAGAAGGATGCCACCATGACCTCACTCATCTGCTTTTGAATGACTGTTCACAGCTGCCACAACTTTCTGATAAATGTCAAACACTTTAAAGCTTCATTGGAAACAGAAAACAGGACAACGGATCTGAAACTGGACCTTATGCAAAAGGGAAAAAAACAAAGACAGCTGAAAGAGGCAAAATGTGGAAAATACATTTCTTGAAAAATATCCAATTTGCAAATGAATCTCTTTGAAATTTTAGGGTTTAAATGTACATTTCTCTATTTGAAGGTTATAGTTTGTCTCTAAATGCCATCTCCTCCCCAGCACGTTTCCAAAGGGACAGCTAGCTTTTAGAGTTAGACAGATGTTGAAAGAAAACAAAAATGGAAAATCTTGAAACCTCCTCAATACAACTGAAATAGAAATAATACAGCAGCCCACCTCACCCACCAAACTCTGAATTCTTTTGCTCTGCTAAGGAACAGAGTTAAGAGAGAGGCCACAAACTGTGCACAAAAGCAGCACCCAGGCTCATATTTCTGCTCCCATCCTGTGGACTCGGGAAGAATGGCAAATCTGAAGGATGGCCAGGTAAGCTTTGGCTCAGATGGAAGTACAGTATCACGGTGTCGTAGCTCAGTTACAATCGCCTTGTTGTACTCTGAACCGGACATGCAATAGGTCTTTTTTTCTCTTTAAACAGACAGACCCTATTTGATTAACAGCCCCATGAGATGGACAACTGGTTTTTATTTGTAGTTCATCAAAAGACTAGGACTTATCAGGTGATTTGGTAACAAAAAATAGCCCATTGGTTGAAAGGCCCCATTTTATTAAGGACAATGCTGCCAGCAGTCCAACCAGAGCCCCACCTGGGCTTCCATTCAGCTGACAAGATGCTAATCAGTGCTTATTATGAATACAGCTACACAAGAGCCTGGGAAGATTCACTGCTATAGGGCAACGAATAGTTTTGTTCAGTCAAGATGCACATAGAGCATTTACAACTGGGTCCCCTCAACCCCACTGCACCATATCTTACAATTTTGAAAACGATGAAGTGGGCAAAAAACTCTCCAGAAACAAAACTCACAGTCCTATTTTTAGTGGTTTCCATCCTCTGGGTCTTGGAATCCTCAAGGGCTTCTATATTTCTGAAAGTGATTTGTAAATCCTTATGTATCCAGACATAACTACACACTTGCACATATATTTATGACTCTCCAAGTGCAATGTGCCAGAGACCAGTTTGTGTGATCTCCTAAGCTCATAGTTATCCTCCCAGCCTCCCTTGCTGGGAGTTATGATCACGGAACTGATTTCCTATGGAGGAACAAGGGGGAATGAGACCCTACCAGATTTGAGCCTAGTTAAGAATACAAAAAGTGGATGTGGGCAGAAGTGATGCATACCACTCCCAGGACTACCCCCAAGAAAACTTCCCCATGCAATTCTCAACATTCCCTTCCCCCATATGTCATCTAGATACAGGCACCAGGGTGACCTTGGAAGCTATGTGTTAAAGATGGCAGAGATTCCATCAAACTTTGAATGGCTGTTGAAGATCATCCACCTCCACTTCAGCCCTGCCAACTGGACTTTATGTGAATGAGAAAAACTATTCTGTTAAAATTCTGAGCTTTCAGGATTTTTGTACTATAGTAGCTAATATTTCCTTAAGTAACATACTTACATAAGTGTTGCTGTAATTAATAATGTATACATTCACTTTAAAAGCCATGCCAAGTTTAGGGCAGTTTTAGTCACTGCATATTTCCTCAAAAATATCTCATTAATCCTTTTATCAACAATGCCAGGCACTGAACTAGATGTGACAGATACAGAGTGCAGAGTGATTCCATCCCTGGCCTCCTGTGTACAATGTACTGGGGATGGCAGACGTATTACAAAAATGCAAACATGTGTATGATTACAAATTACAAATGCTAGAAAGAAAATGGGCATTGAGAGAAATAATGACAGAAGCCATATAACACAGAAGAAGGCCAGGGTCAGGACTTTCTAGGAAAGTGATATTTAAGCTGCAGGCCAGACAGATGAACATAAAGTAATTAATTTAAAATAAAGAGACCACCAGGCAAAGAAAACAAATTATGCAAAGACCCTGAAGTAAGAACACTTGATGCCCTTGGGGGACTGAACGAAAAGAAGGGCAGCACAGCTGGGTAGAAGGGAGCTGAGCAAGGGTAAGAAGAGGACAGAAGGGAGGAAGAAGAGGGCGGGAACCTGGGGAGCTAGCCAGGGGCTGGATCGGGCAAGGCCTTAAAGACCACAGTAAGTATTTTCCAGCTAATTTTGAAGCATGCATTCTCAGTGGAGGCAATATGCCCCCAAAGGGGTGAAAAATTGGTTCTTAGGGATACAGAAGGGGAGGTCTTATAGTACATTTATGGTGTTAAGATTTCATGGGGTGGGGAAGTGGATTTGGACAAAATGTCTACAAAAGCTTTTTAGAGGGGTGATAATGAAAAGGCTGAGAAATACTGATGTAAAGGCAGCAGGAAATCACTGAAGCCTTTAAGCAGAGGAGTGCCATGATGCTATGTCCGTTTCTCAAAAAGCCGAAGAGGAGCTATTAATATGTTTGCATTTTAAAATGTTTTATATTTAAAAAGGTTAGAAACCCCTATTTTTCATTTTAAAATTGTATGGTTAATTGGCATTAACCCACGAGATCATGTAATCCAAGCCTTTCATTCTACCAATTCAAAACACACACACAAACTCTGAAAGGCTACATAACTGTTTTGTCCAAAGTCATGTAACTAGCAGGTAGTGGTAAGCAGAGTTTCCTGGTCTATCACCTTTTCTCTCAGTACCTTCCTAAAATTCTACATTGTGCTCCACACACCATGCCATGTGCACAATTAGTATGCATTTTACGTACTGATTCACATTTGACCTCCATTCATACAGTATGAGTCAGATGCACAAAAAATATATAATTTCTTTCCTTGTTCTCGTTAGAGATAGGATCTTCCTCTCACCCAGTCTGGTCTTGAACTCCTGGCCTCAAGCAATCCTCCCTCCTCAGCCTCCCAAAGTGCTGAGATTAGAGGTATGAGCCACCATGCCTGACAAAACACATAATTTCTTTTTGTAATGCTCTGAGACTGTTAGAGGAAAAATGTCCCAGCCATATATTGTCCCCTATCTTGAAAAATGTCAAGATTTGCAGGTTACATACAAGACTAAACACAAGAATCCTCCTTGGCTCTGTTGATTAGGCTAAAGGTGGAGGAAGTGAGTGGAGTATTGCTCAGGTTTTGTTTTAACCATTGACACATTTCCAATGTGAACCTATTAGCTCTACACTGAGGTCAAAAAGAATTGGTTCTTGGACCTCCCAAAATAGTAAACTGGAAGTCTCAAGAGGCAGGTGTTGTTTTTCTTGTATACAGAAAAAGAACCAGGTGCAGCGGCTAATACCTGTAATCCCAGCACTTTGGGAGGCTGAGGCAGATAGATCGCTTGAGGCCAAGAGTTTGAGACCAGCCTGAGCAACATGGCAAAAATGCTGTCTCTACTAAAAATACAAAAACATTAGCTGGGCATGGTGGTGTATACCTGTAGTGCCAGCTACTTGGGAGGCTGGGGTGGGAGAATCACCTGAGCCCAGGAAGTCGAGGCTGCAGTGAGCTGTGATAATACCACTGCACTCCAGCCTGGGTGACAGAGCAAGAACCTGTCTCAAAAAAACAAAAAGAAAAAGAATCACACACAAAACAAAATGGAAAACCTATTTCGGAGTAACATTATTCACAATAGCCAAAAGGTGAAAGCAACTCAAGTGTCTACTAATGAATGCATAAATAAAATGTAGTATATGTACAGCTGTTCCTCGGTATCCACGGGGGATTCATTCCAGGACATCCCAGAAACACCAAAATCCACAGATGCTCAAGTCCCTTATATTGTGTAATAGTCACATAATTTACACATATCTTCCCAAATACTTTAAATCATCTCTGAATTACTCATAACACCTAATACAATGTAAAAGCTATGTAAATATGTTGTTACACAGCATTGTTTAGGGAGTAGTGACAAGGAAAAAAGTCTGTACATATTCAGTACAGATGCAACCATCATCTGTTTTTTACTGTTTTTAGATATTTTTGATATGAAGTTGGTAGAATTCATAGATGCAGACCTCATAGATACAGAGGACCATAATTTATATATGAATAAATACATATCTATAAATATATATTTAGACATATATTTATATATTTATATAATAAAATATAAATATATATTTTATATAATTTTATATAAAATAAAATTATATACATATATATATTTATTTATATATAAATAACATATATGGCCCTCTGTATGAGATCTGCATCTATGAATTCCATATATATTATTTATATATAAATATATGCTTATATATTTATATTCCATTGCATGTATATATACATATACATATATACCTGCAATGGATTATTGTTTAGCCTCAAAAAGGAAGGAAATTCTGATATATGCTACAGTATGGATAAGCCTTGTGGACATTTGCATTTAAGAGAAATAAGCCAATCACAAAATAAAACCAAATACTGTGTGATCCCACCTTATGTGAGGTACCTAGAATAGTCAAAATCATTAACGGAAAGTGGTATGGTGGTTGCCAGGGGCTAGGGAAGAAGAGAATGGGGAGTTGTTCCTGGGTATAGACTTTCAGTTTTCCAAGGTGAAAAGAGCTCTGGAGATGGATAGTGATGGTGGCTGTACAGCAACATAAATGTACTTAACACTATAGAAATGTAAACTTAAAAGTGGTCATGATGGTAAATTGTGTTATATTTATTTTACCACATTATAAATTTTAAAATAATTTTAGTAAGATAAAGATAATTATAAATAGTTTCACAGTAATGTCAGAGAATCTCTATATACATAGACACACACGGTCAGAAAACTTAAACATCTAGACCACACCTTGGAAGTCTGAAAGTTTGGAAAAGCTAATTGTTGGAAACCAAAACAAGAAAAAGGAGATTCTGGGTTTGTGTTAATATTCCACTTAAAATCCTCTTGAATTTAATTGGCCAATAGTATGTGAGCAAAAGCACCTCTTGTTTCAACCATTAGCAGGAGATTCCCAAAGTGAATCTATTAGTTCTACACTGAAGTAAAAAATCATTGTTTTCTGTGTCACCTCTGAGTGGAAGTATTTATTTAGAGCAGCATGCTCCTCTTCCTGCCCAGGTGGCTATGGAAATGCAGGCTGAGAGAGAGCTGCAATTCGCATGGAATCCTGAGTGCAACCAGTGAGCCAAAGCCTTCCTCACAATCCACTCTGGCCAAGTGGCTCAATGGTGAAATACACCTTTGCGGTGTTAAGCCACTGTGATTTGGGGGTTGTTTGCTATTACAGCATGATCTAGTTCATACTGAATAAAATGGAGTTTTAAAACCAGAATTCAAAACTGAGAATTTGAATTTCAGCTTATACCAATCTTTAATAATAAGTACTCTTCAATAATAAACAATCTCTGTTTCTCTGCAGGTGACGTCTGAAAGAAACACCACAATAATCGTTCTTCATAAAACGTACAAATTGTATGACAATGATGATTAACAATAAAGAAAACTTCTTTCCTTCCCCATGCAGTACTATATCACAGACTGTGCATGAGTCAATGGACCATGTCTGTGTGTATTTTGTTTGGCTGGTTTGGGGTAGAGATGGGGAGAACATCCTAAATAATAGGCACATGAAACATTTCCTTCCTTTCCTCCAAGAATGTAGCAACAGTTGCTATACCGCACTGGGGAGAGACGGTGTTGAGCAGCATGTATTCTCCATTTCATCAAGTGTGAGGTCCCTGGATGCTTTGAATGTTTTATTTTTTTGAGACAGTCTCACGCTGTCAACCAGGCTGGAGTACAATGGCTCGATCTCGGATCACTGCAACCTCCACCTCCCAGGTTCAGGCAATTCTCCTGCCTCAGCCTCCCGAGTAGCTGGAATTACAGGCACGTGCCACCATACCCTACTAATTTTTTGTATTTTTAGTAGAGACAGGTTTCACTATGTTGCCCAGGATGGTCTTGAACTCCTGACTCCTGATCCGCCCACCTCAGCCTCCCAAAGTGCTGGGATTACAGGCATGAGCCACTGTGCCTGGCCGCTTTGGATGGTTTTCTAGTCTGTTAATCTTCCAGGGGCATGACGACTTGAGGAAAAAACACACAGAAGCCAGTTTCTAACAGGTTATGGGAGGGGCATAAGGGCAGGAGGCGGGGGCTTTCCTTTCCCTGTTTCTCTGATCATTCGTCTGCTTCAGAGTGACTGAGAGCTGAGGCTATTCCTAAACATCTGAAAACCATTTATAAACAACTGCAGTTACTACAAATAAAGACACTGTAAGCTGGTGGTTCATATCTTTAGTTCATGATGTAACCAGACACTAAAATAATAGCTTATGCTCTGGTGGGAAAAATCACTTAACAGAGTGATGAGACGCGTGGTTCACTCCCACCTCTCCCCCTGACAAACTGGGACAAGTCAACTCAACTTTCTAGGACCTTACTTCCACATACATATTCAGTGTTCAGATTGGTGCTTCCTAAAATGTGGTCTTTGGTCAAAATGTGTCTGAATCCTCTGTGGGTATGTGGGCAAGGGGTTAGAGTGGGAATGGAGGGGGTACCTATAACAAATGCATATCCATAAACCCATCCTAGTCCTATTGAATCAGAATCTCTGAGAGTGAGGCTCACGAATGTTCAATGAAAAGCTTCTCAGCTTTTACTTGTACGGATTTATTCTTCAGTGACCTCTGGAATTGTGCAATATAGCACAACGGACTTAGGCACACTGAAGTTTATGAACCACAAGACTAAAGAGTCCTTAAGACACCTTCCAGCCATATAATCCTATGGGCATGAGCAGAGCTGAAAAGAAATATTTAGCACCTGCCTTACTCATTCCACTGCCCCCAAATGTGCAATTCTCTACTTAGAGATCATCCCAGTGCAAAATAAAACATTAAAACTGATAGAGAATTAATAACTATTCAAAATTATTTCCCCTTTCATTTCATCCCATCTCCATTATCTACCACAAAAAAAGCCTGAACTGCAATCACACCTTAGAGAATAAATTTTTAATACCACATATGCTATTTCAAGGCCAGATCTTTACATCATGTTAACTCTACATTCTCTCATAAAACTGTTTCCAAATATGAATGTCAAAATGTGTAAAACAATAAACTATTTCTGTGCTGTATCTCTAAGCAAATAGGTTAGACTATAGACTATATTTACTTAAACAGAGAATGAAAAATGAGCAGTTACTGAAAAATTAAAAAGCAAAAATAGGGGTGGAGACAGTCGTTATTATTGTGTTTGGCAACCAGAAGGCAGTCAGTGCTAGTTGCAGAAAAGGTCACTAAATCCAGAACTAGACCCTGGGCCTCTAGACCACAAGTCCAGTGTCTTTTTTGTAAGGCTGACAATGTCTTATTTACACTAGGAAATAAAAAGTGTCACTCTCCGAAAAGTGTGCCTTATAACCAGGATGAGTTATAACATGATTGGGAGTTGGATCAGGATAGAAAAATAAAAATAAAAGAGAATAAACAGTGCTAACTTCCAGTTAACATGGCAGATTGAACACCATATTTTCTTCATTCTCTCCCAAATGTCTGCTAAAATAACAGTAAATAAATAAAGACGACAAGAGAACTGGAAAGGAGACAACAACAGGCAAAAGATGCCAATAAAATTTTTTGGAATATAGAAAACTGGCTGGTGGAGGAATTGTAACTGACTTAACAGAATTGTGCCGGCAGAGAGAGATAAAGAGGAGAAGCCAGACCATGTGGCCTGTGGGGCTTCAGACTTGGAGGCACCCGGTGCTGTGGAAAGGAGAGGGAGATGGGTGAAGTTTGTCTACAGCTAGGACTATCGATTGAAAATCTATGTTAATATAACTCTGTTGAAAATAAAATTGAGAAAATCCTTTAGAAACTATGACAAACAATAAGTAAATGCAAAAGATTTTAAAAGAGGATGAGCAACCCAGGAGGCCCAATAAGTAACAGGAGTTTTACAAAAAGCAAACACATAAAAGATGCTGGAAAGAAAATTATTGAAGATACATGAAAATAAATATTCATTTATTTTCTAAATTGAAAGACACAGATCTACTGAAAGCTTATGAAGAACCTAGCATGGTGAATTTAAATAACCCACAGCAAGGCACAGCATTATGAAACTTTAGCACAGTGGTCTGCAAACAGTGACCCCTGGGCCAAATGTGACCTCATGCCTGTTTTTGTAAATAATTTATTAGAACACAGCTATGATCATTTGTTTACAACTGTCTAGGCTTCTTTCATGCTACAAAGGCAGAGTTGAGTAGTTAGGACAAAGACAGTAGAGCCCACAAAGCCTAAAACATTTACTGTAAGTTTGCCAACCCCTGCTGTAGAGTACCAGATATATAATGAACATTCTAGAAGTTTCCAGAGACCAAAAAAAGCAGGCCAAAGACACAAGAACTAGATCTAAAATGGTACTGGATTCCTCAATAGCAACATGAGATGTCAAAAGAGAATGCACCGATGCCACCAAAATTTGAGGGAAGAGGAGTAGAAAACTATTTTCAACCTAGGAGTCTATGTCATGCAAAATAAGAAACAAATAGGAGAGTAGAAAAACTTTCTACGCAAAAGAGTAGTTTAGAAATTTTTACTTTCATACACATTTTGCTTTATGGAGGTTGTGGAATCTATGAAATTGGCTGATTCAACAGAATAAAAGAAGTCTCAGTATGACAGCTATGAGAGTGGCTATGCAGAAAGCAATGAGACCTAAAGACAACAGAGAGGTGTGACAGGAGGAACACTAGCAGGACAAAGGAACTGACTCTGACTGGTACTGTGCCTTTGCATTTGGAAAAATTATTCACAGGTATGTGGTAAGTATATGGTAGCACCGGAGGAAAAGAGTAACAGTTACGTAAATTAAACTTTTCTTTCAATCAAGGCAACTGTTAACTCTAATAAAATGTAAGTAAAAATGAAAAGATGCTCAATATCACTAGTCATCAGAGAAATGCAAACAAAAATCACAATGTGGTATGACTTCATATTCACTAGGATGGCTACAATCAAAAAGTAAGATACTAACAAGTGATAGTGAGGATGTGGAAAAATTAGAACCTTCACACACTGCTGGTGGGAATGTATCATGGTGTAGCAAGTTTGGAAAACATTCTGGCAGTTTCTCAAATGATTAAATATAGTATACTATTTAACCCAGGAATTCCACTCTCAAGTATATACCAAGAGAAATGAAAACATTTGTCCAACCAAAAGCTTGTACATAAATGTTAACAGCAGCATTCCTCATAATTGCTAAAAGGTGGGAAAAATCCAAATACCCATAAATAGATGAACAAATAAAGAAAATGTGGTATATTCATACAATGGAATAATATTCAGCCACAGAAAGGAATGAAGTATTGATATATGCTACAACTTGGATAAACCTTAAAAACATTAAGTGAAATCAGACAGTCACAAAAGTGCACATATTATATTATTTCACTGATATGAAAATCTAGAACATGGAAGTCTATTAAGAAGGTAGATTAATGGTTGCTTAGGCGAGGGTGGAAGGAAGAAAGGTGGTGATATAAAGGGTACAGGATTTCTTTTTGAGTTCACAAAAATGTTGCAAAAAGCAACTGTGATCATGGTTTAATGTATCTGTGAATATAATAAAAAACCATTGAATGGTACATTTTAAATGCATAAATTGTATTTTTGTAAATTATATCTCAATAAAGCTTTTTTTTACAAAAAGAAAGTGTACTTAAAAAATACAATAATAATGTACTACTTGGTTCACTGCAGCCATTACAATATATTAATACTGATCATTGATTTTTTTAATGTGATAAAAGATAACGAAAGGATGATGAAAGCAGGATTTGAAAGAGAATTAGGAAATCATACTATAATGGGAATTTAATAAAATATGGTAAGCTAGGAGATCACATTAAAGGTATACCGTAAGAACTATGGAGGTAACTATTGTATTTAAAAAATCTCAAATTAGAAATGGTTATCTAATATTAATATAGCCAAAGGTAAAGTAGATTTTAGAGCACAGACCTTTACAGGAATAGAGAAGGTCATTTAATCATAATAAAGGAGTCAACTCATCAAGGTAACATAACAATCCTAAACATTTATGTACCAAATAACAGAGATCCAAAATAAATAAAGCAAAACTAATAGAACTGCAAGAGAAATAGACAGGTCTACAGTGGTATATAGAGATGTCAATATCCCTGTCTCAATAATTGATACAATAAGTATACAGAAAATCAGTAAGCATATGGAAGATTTGAACAATGGTATCAACCAATTTGACCTAATTGACATTTAAAGAACATTCTATCAAACAAGAGCCAAACTCATCAGGAAAAAAAAATGGAGGCATAAATTTGTAGAAAGTTTAATTCTTTTCAAGTGTACACAAAACAATTAATAAGACAGACCATCATTCTGGTCTGTAAAACAAGTGTCAATAAATTTAAAAGGATTCAAGTGATATAAAAGTGTGTCATCTAATCACATTGGAAATAAACTAGAAATCTGTAATGCAAAGAGACCCAGAGAATCCACAAATATTTAGAAACTAAATAACCATTTCTAAATACCCATGGGTCAAAGAAGAAATAAAAGGTTATAAGAAAGTACTACAAACTGAAAAAACAAGAAAATACGTATAGAAATTTATGATATTCCACTAAAGCACCACTTAGGGAATATTTATATCATTAAATTTTTGTTTTTGAGAATACAAAATACTTTAATAATGACTTCAGCAAACACCTTACAAACTAGAAAAATAAGACCAAATAAAACACAGACTAGAAGAAAAAATAATAAAGAGAGGAAATGAGTGAAATAGAAAACGAAAGCAATAAAGAAAAATTCATGAAACCAAAAGCTGCTTCTTTGAGAAGATAGATAAAAGTGATAAGCTATGAAACAGATGGATCAGGGAAAAAGAAAGAATAAATAACCAGTATCATGAATGACACAGGTAATATAACTACATAGTCTAATAATATTAAATAACGTAAGGGAGCACTATGAACCACTTTACACCAATGAATTCAAAAACTCAGATGAAACTGACAAACTTGTGAAAGACAAACTATCAAAGCTAACTCAAGATGAAATCAATAACCTGAATAGCCCTGTATCTATTCAAGAAATTAAATTTGTAATTAAGAAGTCTTCAACAAAGTAAACTTTAGGTCCAGGTGGCTTAACTGGTGAATTCTTAAACATTGAAGGAAGAACTCATATACAGACTCTTTTAGAAAGTTGAAAATGAGGGATTATTTTCTGACTTACTCTATGAAGCTGTTATTACCCTGATACCAAAACCAAAGCTATTTCAAACAAAGGAAACTACAGAACATTATTTCTCATGGACATAGTTGTAAAAATTCTAAACAAAATTTAGTAAATTGAATCCAACAATATATAAAAAGGATATTATGATCAATTTGGGTTTATCCCAGGAATGCAAGGTAGGTTGAACATTCAAAAATCAGTGAAGGTAATTCTGTAAGGCCAGCTGCCTCGCTGAAGAACCAAATGGACACACTTATCTCTCTGTGCTGGCTCCCCACACCTGCTCCTATCTGGTTTCTCCATGCAGGCTCCACACACCCACTCCTGCATTCCTCACTCAACCCTTTCAAAATTTAAAAAGCCCGTGGAAGATTTGTCCAATGGCAGTTTAACATTAACCTCCCCAGCCAGTCAGCCTACCAATGAAACTGTCTGCTCTTTGTTTCCCTAACAATCAATCAAATCTCCTTACCAATGAAATTGTCTGCTCTTTGTTTCCCAATGACCAATCAACTACCTCCACTTCTTATAAAACCCCACTCCCTGAGAAGCCCATTGCGACTTCTTTGGCCCCTTCCTGGACCACAGAACCTCGCCCGGGAGCTGAATAAATTGGATTCTCATTTTTTCTCACTGGCCTCAGTTTCCTCATTTTAACTCGGCAATTTACCTTACAAATTCACTATATGAAACTAAAAAGGAAAAAATCTTATGATAATTAGATGCATAAACAAAATCCATTGCGATTAAAAAAAACTCAGCAAATGAAGAATAAAAGCTATTTCCTCAGATGTAAAGAGCATCTACAAAAAAGCCTACACTTAACATCATACTTAATGATGAACAAGACAAGGATATCTGTTCATACCCCTTCTGTTCGACCTTGTACTGGTGGTTCAAAGGTAGTGTCATCATACAAGAAAAAGGTCATAAAAGACATAAAGACTTTAAAGAACTGTCTGTATTTTCACAAGACAATTGTTTATGTGGAAAATCTGATAGAATATACTACATATTGTTGTACATAGCATCTACAACTAATGAGGTAAATAAAGTTGCAGAAAATAAGAACAATATATAAACAATATATAAAATGGTGTCTTCATATACTAACAAAAAAGTTGGAAACTGAATTTTTTTTAAATATCACAAAATAGCAGAATATATGAAATATTAATAGATCTGACAAAAATATGTAAGACTTGTACAATAAAATATTGTACCAAATATTGCTTAGAAGACCTAGAGAGGTTTATATGTTCATGAGTCATGAAACTATTAGTAAAATAATTCTCTCGAAACCTATCTTTAGATTAAAACACTCCTAATCAAATCCCTGCACACATCTTTTAATTGGTGAACTGATTCTAAAATTCATACGGGATAGCCAAATCAACATCCTTGAAATATGAAGAACAAAATTGGAGGAATCACATTTAATGAGTGTTATTCCTCAAGACTTTCTATAAAGCTATATCACTCAAAGTGTGCTACTAGCATGGCAATAAACATATATGTCAGAAGATTAGAACAGAGAATCCAAAAATAGATCTACACATGTATGGACAACTGATTTTTGAAGTACAAAGACCATTCAGTGGAGAAAGGATAGTCTTTTCAAAAAGTCATGCAAAAACAACTGTATACCCATAGGACAAAAAATTAACTTCGATCCCTACCCTGTACCATATGCAAAAATTAACTCAGAATGGAAGAGACTAAATGTAAAAACCTAAAACTATAAAACTTCTAGAAGAAAACCTCTGTATTTTGGGGTTAGGCAAATATTTATTAGAGACGAGAAAAATCACAATTGTCCAAGAAACAATTTGATAAATTCAACTTCATCAAAATTAAAAGCTTCTGCCAAGCAAAGGACACTGTTAAGAAAATGAAAAGACAAGCCACAGACTGGAAGAAAATATTTGCAAATCACACATCTGATAAGAGATTCCTAGCAGCTTGACAGTGGCTAAAGCCTGTAATCCCAGTACTTTGAGAAGCTGAGGCATCAGGCCACTTAAGGCCAGGAGTTCCAGACCAGCTGGGCCAACATGGCAAAACCCATCTCTATTAAAAAAAAAAAAAATTAGCTGGGCATGGTGGCACACACATGTAATCTCTGCTACGTGGGAGTCCGAGACACGAGAACTGTTTGAACCCAGAAGGCGGAGGTTGCAGTGAGCTGAGATCATGCCACTGCACTCCAGCCTGGAAAACAGAGCAAGACTCTGTCAAAAAAAAAAAAAAACATAGCCAGAATGTGTAATTCTCCAAACTCAAGAAGAAAACTAACAATCCAATAATGGGCTAAATATTTGAATAGAAATTTTACCAAAGAAGATACATGTATTCTAAATAAAAGTATGAAAACATGCTCAATATCATTAGTCATTAGAGAATTGCAAATTAAAACCCAGAACAAGCTATGACTATACCTGTTTGAATGACTAAAAGAAAAGACCACAGCAGGTATTGGCAAGGATGCAGAGGAACTGGAATTCTCACGCTGCTACTGAGAAAAAGCTACAACCTTTTGAGAAACTAAGTTTCTTAGAAGTTAAATGTCTACCTACTATATTATTCAGCCATTCCACTCCTAGGTATTTACCTAACACAGATAAGACCACTTGTTCATACAAAGACTTGTACATAAATGTTTGCAGCAACTTTATTTGTAATAGCCAAAACCTGGAAACAAACACACTGTCCATCAATAGGTGAATGCTGACGGACAACAAGCTGTAGTCTATCCATACAATGCAATACTACTCCGGAATAAAAAGCAGTGAGATACTGACACATGGTATAACAGGAATAATCTCAAAATAATTATGCTGAGTGAAAAAAGCCAAAAGTCTCCTTTCGGTTAAAGGAGGAAGGGTTGTATCATTTACATAAAATTCTAGAAAATTCCAACTATTTCACAGTAGCAAAGTATTTGCTTGGTAATGTTTGCCTCGTATTCATTATTTGCCTGGTGCTGGATTCAAGGACAGGGGGGAGGAAGACATTTTAAAGGGTGATGAGGAAACTTTAGGGTGATCGTGTCATGAATATATACATATGTCAAAACTTATCCAATTGTATACTTTAGACATGTGCAGTATACCATATGTCAATTATACCTCAATACAAAACAAAAATCCTTAGTAGCATTTTTAACCATGCCAAGTTATTATGGTAAAAATGAAAATAAATAAAAACATCAGCAAGAACATACATACAGGAGGATAACAAAAGAAGCAAGTCATCTTCAAGAACTTTAGTTGAAAATCAGGTGCCCATAAAGGCACAAATTCTTTCCAGCCAGCCAGCAACTATTTATTTTATTACTGAATTCCAAAGAAGAATATCATTTAGAATAACATTGTACATGGACATATTCAGCCTTTCTGTTTGAATGAGCTACCACTGATATACCACCAAAAGGACATGAATTGCCAGCAAGTAACATTTTTAAGCAACAGTAATGGATTTGTGCTGCTCTAGCAACACATCCTCTTGACCAGCCTCGTTTGTTTTAACATGGATTGCTACAGTCAGGTTGTAGAAATCATTAAGTAATTGATAATATCTACTGATTACAATAATGAGTTGATTATGCATTTCCTTACCTGGGAGCAATTAAGGTAATAGGATCATGCTGGGTTCGGTTTATGAAATGAAATTAATCAGTAATCAGTTTCATCAGAACCTAAGAAGTGAGTTGCCTTTAAGTTGCAAGGAAAGAAAAGAATCCTGTAAGAAGGGTAATTCAGTCAGAACAGATAGAGAGGGAAATAACCCCTAAAAGCAGAAATTCAGTGAGAAGAAAAAAATCTTTGGATTTCCAAATAATTTTTATTTGCATTAAAATTGTTCTTTGGACTATTTGGAGAATATAGCTCAAACATAATTTCATTTGGGTAGCAGAAGCTCTTGATTGCACAGTCTCCTTTTACTATGGCTACAATATCTATGACAGGTCTGATAATTATGCCTTCATGTATTGGTGTTTTGATTCAAAAACAGCTTAAAGAATATATAAATTCCATTTAATGTTCAAATCATCTGGCACTGGCTATTGATCACAGAATGATTTCTTCTTGATTTGATATTAAGTATCCTCAAATTTCTGACCTGTTTGTTGGTTTGATATAATGCCTATATGGTTAAAAAATAAAAAATAAAAAAAAAAGTGAAGACATTAAACAGCTACTCTGACAAACACCTGACCAAGTTAACTCTCAAAGGCATTTTGCATTTACCAGGATAATGAACCAATCTACCACTTTAAACTCTTTTCTGTTCTTTCCCAAACAAGTTTTATCAGGCTCCTCACACGTGGATAGCAGCTCTGAATGGTGGAATGAGAAAGATCCATTCGGAATTAAACAATAAGCCACTTGCAATATACAAGACTCAAATCTGCTGTTATCATCCTCATCCAGAAGAAATGGTTGAGAAGCGGCACAAGAAAGAACAGGTGTGTAATGTTAGGAAAAATCAGTTTGTCATGAATGCCAAGAAAGCACCTAATGACTTGAGGTGAGTTTGAACAGGCAGTGGGAAAGCATTTTTTAAAAATACTGCAAATCTAAGAAACTACAAGCTCCTTTTTAGCATATTTGTTGGATCCAAATATGAGCAGATATTGTAGCAAAATCTCAAAAGATAAGGCAGAATTTCTACCCTGCAGGTATTTAAAAATAAGATGGAAGATGTCTTAATTTGGTTCAGATGTCAACCTGCCTGGTAGTGTTAGAGCTGGCAGTACCTGCCAAAAAGCAGGCCAACACCCTCACTTAATAGATGAGGAAGTGGAAAGTAAGGGTCTCCACCATAATGGTACCGTGCTTAGGGACAGTGCTGGGACTGGAAGCTACGTGTCAAGACTCCCAGATCTCTGTCTCAGGCCGCCTTTACTTTCTTCGAGTTTACTTCTGGGGCCATGATTCTATAAAAATAAGTCACATTGGCCGGACACGGTGGCTCACACCTGTAATCCCAGCACTTTGGAAGGCGGAGGGGGCGTGGATCACCTGAGGTGAGGAGTTCAAGGCCAGCCTGGCCAACATGGTGAAACCCCGTCTCTACTAAAAATACAAAAAATTATCTGGGCGTAATGGCAGACTCCTGTAATCCCAAACTACTCAGGAGGCTGAGGCAGGAGAATTGCTTGAAACCAGGAGGCAGAGGTTGCAGTGAGCGGAGATGACGCCACTGCACTCCAGCCTGGGAAACAAGAGCGAAACTCCGTCTCAAAAAAGGAAAAAAAAAAAGCACATTAAGGCAGGTCATTTTTGCACATTGGTTTTCAACCCAGCTGCACAACAGAATTACCCAAGAGCTTTAAAAGTTCTGATGTCGCAGCCTCCCCTCTCCCACCAGGATTGTGATGTAATTCAGCTGGGGTGTGGCCCTAACACAGGAAGTTTCTAGAGCTCCCCTAGGTAATCCTACTGTGCAGCCATGGCTGGGAAGTCCTGCCATGGAACAAAGCATGGTGGGAATACAACTTGCTGAGAATTAAGAGAAACTTTTCCAACTGTTTGTCATATTCCAATCTAAGCAGGTGTTCCCTGCTGAAAATTTCTACTACTGATGAGAGTAATCCCTGCTCCTCCCAGCCCTTCTGAGACGACACTCCGTGTCCTCTCTCAGCCTCTAGAAGTGTACCACTGCAATCGAAATGACCATTAAAATAGAGATCTGAAAACAAGTTTCGAAACATTAAGAAAAAGCGAGGGAAGGAAATCCCCCTATTTGGACAAGTCTCCATAAGCAATCCAGAGGAAAGGGAGGCTATCTGGCGATAATTCCGGCCAAGAGTATTTGGGTATTTTCCCAGAATTACCCAAGTAATCCTGTGAAAGGCAAATCTATGGAGGCTAAATTATGTACAAACTGCCCAAATAGTGGGTTTTAATCAAAAGTTAGCTGACTCTGGAAAGCGTGAAAACCAAGGAACCGTAGGCATCCTGAGTTTGACTCGACCCTTGACCCCTGCCCTCTTCCCTAAGCAGCTTCCTCCAAGTCTTGGTATAATAAACCACTACCAGGCAAACTGAATTAATCAGACGCCCTCTCCCAAGGCCCTTCCGCGCCGCCTGGGCCCTGAACCTCCCACTTGGGAGAACTCCCCAGTGGCCCTGGAACACCCCGTCTGGCCCTGGAGAAGATCCTGGGAGGATTCGGAGGGGGTGTGGTCTGGGCCAGTCCTCGGGCACCCGCCCACCAGAGCCACCTCTAGACCGCAGAGACACCAGGGAGCCCACCTGGTCTGGCGTCCGGACACCTTACATCGCTACGCTCCCCGACACTCGGCTGCGGGCGGCGCTAGGGTGACTGTGTCAGAAGTTCACCAGGTCCTCAGAAGGGCGGAAGTGAGGAGGAGTGTCCCAGCACCCGAGCCTCCGCCGCGCCGCCCAAGCCTCAGCCTGGAGCTAGAGAGGGGGCTCCGCGAAGGACTGTCGGAAAGCGTGGGGGGTCGCGGACTGCTGCAGATGACCGCTCCCCAGCTCAGGCGCCGCCTTCTTGCCCCGACTCTGCCTAGTTGGAAGCAAGACCCGGGCAAGGGCGAAAAGCTGGGGCAGGGTCCCAGGAGGCTGGGCCGAGGCTAAACGCAATGATCGACCCCGCCAGAGCACGCCTAAGCCCCAATCCCGCGCCACCTGTCCCCAGCTTGGGCAGTAGCGCAGCCCCAGGATGGACCTTCGCGGAAGAGAGCGCGCCCCACGCTGTAGCGATTTTCGCTGTAGCTCAGGCTGGAAGCAGAGTCCCCGGGAGGGACGCAAGACGCACAGGCTGCCCTACCTGTCCGGCGATGTAGAGCAGGCACCAGGTGCCACCGAGAAAGCGGGCCAGGAACCCGGGGTGCTGGGGCGCCTCCAGCCGTGCCATGGTCCCCATGGCGGGGACCAAGGTCGGGCGAGACCCCTCCCTGGAAGAGGTGGCCGCCTCCTGCGCGGACTGCGGTGGTTCGGCGGCTGTAGCTGCCGGCAAGCGGGCTCGGGCGTGCGCCCCTCGAGGCAGGGCTGCGCTGGGGCTGGCGGCGCGGCTTTTGAGCGGTGGTGCGGCCACGGAGCGGGGCAGCTTTGAATGGGAGCGCGTGCGCTGGGGGTGGGGGCGTTATTTGTGAATGTGCTGCTTGTCTTGGCTCGGGATGGCTCGCGCTCCCCCCACCCGCAACACCCGCTCTAGCTCCTGCTCCTCCCCTCCCGTGTCAGCCCAGCGGAGGCGGGGAGCGCAGACACCCAGCCGCCCCGGCAGCGACAGCGTGCGCGCTTCGGGAAACCCGAGCGAGGCTGCGCGCTGGCTTCTATTTATTTATTCTTTTATAAAGGGAGGATCGCTCACTGCCCACCTTGCTCGGGTTTGGAATGCCACCCTGCCGGCCCTCGGAGAAGGAAACGCTCTCCCTGGACGCTAGCGCTTTCCCAGGAACGAGTACTAGGAGGCATTCCCTGCGCGCTTTCCCTGGAGCTCAGAGCTCCCAGTGCTGCTGCTGCACTGGGAGCCCCGCAGGACCCTCCAGGGGCTGGGGACGATTTTGTGCGTATCGGGAGGGGGCGATGATTAAGAAACTCACAACCTCATGTAATGGGACAAAACTGAAATTGTTATGACATGTTTCTCCGTGGGGACGTGTCCTCTGGGCGCTCATGGAGCTATTCCCATGGAGTTGATTTGTTTCACAACGTGGGTCTGGAAAAAGTTGAGCTCGGGAGTGGCGGGGACCCACGACAGCTGGGATGGGACGCCGTGAACCCGAAGCCTGCGTCGGGCACAGGGAGCCCCAGAAGTGGGTTCAGTGAGGCTAAGTTAGTTGGTTGTCTTTCTGTACTAATGGGTTGCTGGGGACAAACTAGGGCGCCCCCTTCTCTGGTTTGGACCACGCTCTCAGTACACAGGAGGCTTTCAGGCTGTCTCTTTAACAGAAGATAAACATTGAGCTCAGCTGCAGGGCTTTTTTTTTTTTTTTTTTTTTTTTTTTGCCATTGGGACTCAGGCTCATTTCTTCCTGAAAATTTGGCGCTAGAGAGCCAATCTCCCAAAGCATCTTTATAAGAAAGCAAATCTCCCACCCTCCTTCCAACTGTCTTCCAGGTCACTCCACCCCTCTCCAGTCTTGGCAGTAAAGTTAAAAGAGGCGGAGAACTGGCCCCACTTCAGTAAACTCGGTAGGATAAGGGGATTCAGCGCCGCGCTCATGAAATAACTTTTGTGAAGTTCCCACGTGCGCACGTTGGGATGAGCCCAGCATAAAATTAAGACGCCGCCATACTCCCTAGCAACCATTCATTCAATCCACATATTCCTAAATGCCTACTCCTTGCCAGGCGCTGTGCTTGAACGTTGTAACCCATCAGCTACTGAGACAGATGCGGATCCTGCTCTTTTTAATTGGGTAAACAGACCAGACACAAACTGTCTGCTAGTAGAATGAGAGGCAAAGTCAGGGCAGAAGTGCCTGTAGGAAATGAATGTCATATGTGTGCCAGTATCAGCATGTGTGTGCAGAATAGTTTTGTAGTTGTTAAGGGCAAAGGAGGCTGCTTTTCAGAATTCATCTATTTACTCATGTATTGAGTTCCCAAAGTGTGAAAAAAAAAAAAATCAGAAGTCGGAAAAATACATCTACCTTTGAACTTAGAATCTCAGAAAGTTAAAGCTCAAAGATCAAAATAGTGGGTGATTCTTTTCCGAAGGAGTTTTAGGCCAAGTTTTCAGCTTGAACTGATAAAAAGGAAAAGGTGAGACATTTAAAAATGAATAAATAAACCAAACACACACACACACAAATAAGAACAAAGATCACAGAGACTGGAGACAGGAAAATATTTCTATGGAGGATTGTAAATGGCTTCTCTTGATAGGATGATTGAGCCTCAAGGTTGAGCAGAAAAAAGGCAAGGCTGTGCTTGGCAGGCAGGTGGTCCTAACCTGTTGGGGTTGGGGGTAGCTACAGCACCAGGCTGGAAGAAAGAAGGAAAATGATGTGCCAGGCAGCAGTGCTAAGCAACATTAACTGAATTACATTTTCAACCCCCAAGATAGATGCAGATTATCCTAATGACACATCAGTGCTGAAGCTCAATAGCTATATGACAACGATTGGAACTAGGCTCTGGAGGGGAGCACAGAAACAGAATTTCAGGATTGGAAGGGAGCTGTAGCCCAGCCATATACTTCAAACCATAAAGAATTTGGCCATCTAGTCCAATAGCCACACTCTGATTTTTAAATTCATGAACAAACTAAGGCCCAGGAAAATTAAGTGATGTGTCCAATGTCTCACACATAAGAGGCAGATGAATTCATTCCTACTACAACTTGATTAGAAAAGCATGAGCTTCTATTCCTTGAATAGTGAGGTAACCAAAGAAAATAGGAATTTAAAGTCAATTAATAAGGCAATTAGTTGAGTGTAGGGTTTGAAAAAAAAAGAATAGAAGGTCTAAAAGGAGGGAGACCAGCTAGGAAGATGCTGCCATAAACTGGCCGTGCAATGATGAAGGCTTCATTCCTGGAGACACACTCTGGTGAGTGGAGAACAAAGTGGGTGCTGAGAAAGCTGGGCAGGAGAAGAAGGCATTGATTGTTCTCATAAAATATGAAAAGATGTTATCTCCTTAGAGCATCTCCATGCCAAGGGTTCAACTCAGATCTTTGCATCCAATATCAGACTTGAATGTTAGCAGAGCCTGAGTTTGTTGGTTTGTTCATTGTCTGCTTAAAAATCCAAAGGTTTTTAGATGACTTTTGATCAATATACATTATTGATAGTTTAAAGAATGAATGACAAGGACAAAAATATTCCCTTTATCCACTAAGATCAAGTTTCCTTGATACTGCATAAATTGTAGGGAGGATGCTTTAAAACAGATGTCTTTACTTAACAGCTTAATAACCTCATTGTCGCACAAGGACTGAGAAATGCCACATTGCTCAGGCCTGGAATCCACATGGAGTGTTGGAAGATGCCCACCACCACGGATGGCTCTTCACCTCACCCAGTTCCAATCTCGCCACAGCCTCTCCTCTGTACTACAAGCCCTTTCATTTGAGATTTGCAGCAGGAGAATGTTTTGGCCATGACAAGCGCATCCTCTGAAAGGATAATTCCATTGGAACATAAGAATGCATTATGCTGAGGCTGGCTCTCACCCCTTCACTTAATCTCAGTGGTACTTTTGACTGTTCACCACGTCCAAATCCTTTCTTCAGCTCTCACTCTTCTTCCTAACCTCTTTTCATCCTGCATACTTTTCTTTCCAGAGCTCATCATTTCAGTAACACTCTTCTCATAACCCTACACTCTCCTGCTCTTTGGTCTTCACTCCTCAACTCAAAATGAACTCAGTTACCTGCTTTCTCGGTGCCCACCCTCCAGGAGCAAGCGCTGCAGGAGAAAGCCACAGAATAGGACTGGTAAGTATCATCAGAACATCACCTTCACCAGCTTCAGATGGACTCGCAACACTGCCCCTCAGACCTCCTAGATTTTTCCTGTCTATTCACTCTCATGCTATCCTACTCTCCACAATGACTATTTCAAACATTCCCCACTTTCTCCAAACCTCCAACTTTTTCACACTGGTTCTTGTCAACAGATATTCAGAGCTCTAACTTTTCAGATAAAATCAAATTAGTTGAATGGGAGGAATTCCTACTTCTACACTTTTGCCCCAAATCTATCCGTACCATACTTCCCTTCTGTTTTCTCTCTAAGGCTAGTCCCTCTACAATGTTCTGGATCTGATCCTCTCTTGCTTTCAACTAGTATAGAAACTTACGAGTTTTCCCTTCTCTGTACTGTGATTCAACACTCCCTGTAAACTGTATCCTGCCTTTTAATATTCAAACACACTCAAGCCCCTCCCATGTATAAATAAGATGAACTCTCCTTCAATGACCCCATATTGTCTTCCCATCATAACCACATTTCTTGAAGCTTTTGTTTATATTCCCTATTGCTTTCCTCCATGTCTATTTAATCTTCAATCCATTCCAGTCAGAATTCGGCCACCATCACTCTATGAAAATCGAAACTGCTCTAGTCACCAGTGACCTCCATGCTGTCACATCCAGTGGACATTGGTCAGTCCTCTTCCTTGTCCTCACAAAACTTCATGACATGGTTGATTGTTCCTTCCTGAAAAATTTCTACTTTCTTGGCTGTTCATCTGACACTGGGATGAAAGTAGTGTCCCTTTCCCTCTATATCCCCTTCAACAATTAACTCATTACTGAGCCTCTCCCATATATGGGTTGGATGTCTTGTTTACATGCATGGATACAGCTGTATTCTTTTCCTCCAAAGAATTGATTTTAATTTGTGATTAATCTTTTATTAACTGAAGTAACCAAAATATGTCCATTCTTCTCCCACTAGGTTGTAAATTGTACAAGAGCAGTTCATCATTGTGGTGCCAATGCCTACTCAGTCCAAATGCCTAGCACATGTTTGATGAAATTTGTTGAATTAATAAATGGATGAATTAGCACTTCACGCCTTTCAATGGGCTGGAAATTTAACTGTTAGGCAAGACGCAAATAGCAAGCACCTAGAAGATAAACATGATAAGATATTGACCTTTATCCTAGTACCTATGGTCGTCTTCCAATATGGCAGGTATTCCAAAAAATGACTGACTAAATGAATGGAAAGAACCCACTAACAGAGTGAGAGACCAACTAATCATGTAAACTCCTAGGCAAACTCCCAATTTAAAAAATCCCTAGGCCTATGTATAGTTCTTGAATAGATAATAAAACGTTCAAGGTCGTAGCAACAACTCTTCCTTCTTTTAAGAAATGAAGTTTGGTTCAGAGTCAATTATATTACCCATCATAACTTCAAAATGTCTCCAATAAAAAAAAATAATAAAATAATGTACACAGAAAGTCCACCACAATATATTTTTTCATAAATACATAGAAGGAGGGGGAGGGAGAAGACTCTCATTCTGTTACCCAGAGTTCAGATTTATCTTAATTGTTCTAATGAGTATATTGTGTACATTATAAAATGTTCAACGAGAATGGAATTTTCTGATAGCTGGCTCAAATCCTGCTTCATTCCTCTCTTGGTCTTTCACTGGATATGCCCTCTTGTCAGCCTTTCTTTGCCTCAATAGACAAGGAAAACACAGAGCAAAGCTGTTCAGTCAAGCAAAGTGTTCATTTTTGACAAGTTGAATGTCACACACTTTGTTCAAAGAAAATATACATACCTGAATTATACAGTTAACAGTCTCCTCCTTGAGTAAAGCCATTTCAATAAAAAACCAGTCCACAGAGACATGTGGCCTCAACTATTATAAACTGTTAAATTATGTGCATAATTAAAAATGATAGGAAGCATAAAGCAGTATGTTTATCTCTCGCAGAAATGACTCAAAGCCATATTTCAAGAAAGCAAACGCTGGAAACCAGCAGATTTACTTACTATTTGCCCCAATGTAATGTCTGTTCTAATTTTTTTAGATGAACCTACAGATTTTTCTTTAGCTACTGTATTTCTAGATTCTTAAATTATAAGCATAAAGGTTAGCTGATACTAGATAAACATAGTTGTATGAATTAACATACAGATAAAAATATTTTAAATTGCCTCTGCTTCCTTATAAGGGGAAAACACAGTGTCTCGGGAGGGTTGTAACTTATCAGCAGGCTTATCTTTCCATCCTATAACACTGAGTTCCGGAGGAGGGTTTGCGCTCACAGTGATCCCCTGGCATTTGTCTGACTGCATTCACGACAGTGTGTTCGTCATGCGCATACTTAATCTCTTGATGTTGGCTTGCAGGAGTCTCAAATATAAAATGTGACAGCATTTGTTTTTCTTACCACAGAAAAAATGACATCACAAACTGTTAAGAGGTTAAACCATATATTATGGCTTCGTTTCAGAGTCACTGTTTGCGTCACAGACTGCCCAACAGGGACAAAATCTAACACCCTTAACATTCCTGAACTTAATAACATATATAAGCTCCTCTGGGTGAGGCCCATTGGGTGTGGTTTTATCACACAGAAGATCTTATATAATAATAACCTTTTTAAAAAATTGTCATTCTTTCTCCATGTGTTGAAGGATTTGTCCAAATAATACAGCAAAGGACAACAGATTATGAAGGAATAAAAAAATTACGTTTAAAAACAGACATAGGAATTCTGTTTGTTTGCTCTGGAGACCTCAAACTGTTTACCTGAATGGGCAACAAGTGTTCCATACTTCAATTAGTCTGTCAATAAAAATATTCAGTTTCCATTTTATGTTAGCCAGTATGAAAATATGTAAAAGAAGTAAAGTATATGATCCCTGTTTTTTTCAAAGCACACACAATTAAGTTTCACAAAATATGTTTATGAAAGAAATGTATATCTCCAAAATTTTTGTTCTCTATTATAATATATGCACTTTGAGAGCAGAGTATTCTGTTCCAGTCATTTTTCCATTCTGTTCCAGTCTTTTTTGCTTAGTACCTACCATACAGTGGGCACTCAATAAATGTTTGATGAACTGCATTGAATATTTATTTATTCATTTATTTATTTAGTTTTGAGACAGAGTCTCCCTCTGTCACCAGGCTGGAGTGCAGTGACACAAACCATCTCAGCTCACCGCAACCTCCGCCTCCTGGCTTCAAACAATTCTCCTGCCTCAGCCTCCCAAGTAGCTGGGACTATAGGCATGCACCACCACGCCCAGCTAATTTTTGTATTTTTAGTAGAGACAGGGTTTCACCATATTGGCCAGGATGGTCTCAATCTCTTAACCTCATGATCTGCCTGCCTTGACCTCCCAAAGTGCTGGGATTACAGGAGTGAGCCACTGCACCCAGCCTCAACATTTATTCTAATGCAACCACATTGATGGGTACTGTGAAGAATAAACACTGATTCTATAGTTATGCCCAGCTTCCTGAAGCCAAAGTCAGAATATTTCAATGATCAGAACCCTTACTTCTATAAAGTGCTGATATGCAGTTTCTAAGGCATAATCAAAAATATGGTAGAGGAAGTAGTGGTGGTTTACTAGTCAGGTGTTAGCCAACTAATTCAACATATTTTATAAGGGTTTTCATATATATAAAATATGCCCTTCAAAAAGCAAAATATTCTGTGTGTTTTAGTACGTTTTGCTTTGTTACAACATCATCCAGTACAATAGCAGTTCATGTTCTTTCTGCTCTCAGGCATACCTAGAAAACTGGTGGATCAAGTACAGTTGTGTACTTATTCTAAACTCACATCTAAAGTTCCTTGACTGTGTTTCAAGCTTTCCAAAAATGAGTCCTGGAAGCTGGATGTCCACGTTTTATAAGATCACATTAGCAAACACAAGAAGGGTAAATTACCATCATCGGTTTTCTAAGTAACAGTACACTTCTCAGTTGTCACCTGTCACTGGATCTGGATAGCAAGAGTTTCTGCCTATTATAACCAACTTTTATTTTTTATTTGAAATCAGTGTTCAAACAAAAGGAAAGCAGGGCTGTTTTGAACTATCATTCTCAGTTTCTGTAGAAGCAGCTATATAGGTGGCAACATTTATTATATCTCTGGTTCATTATGAAAGAAATATCAGTTTGCATATATGGACACAATCCCCTTCAGTTTTGCTGGAAAATCACAACTTCAACAATGAGTCTTCAGATAGCACTGGAAATTCATACAATGAGAATAAAGACATGAGAGCACAGGATTTTGTCTACTTGGTTTGCTTCTCATGAACAACACAGTAAAATAACCCTCAGAGAATTAAAATGAATTGTGATATAGAATATAACTTTTTTTTTTTTTTTGAGACAGAGTCTTGCTCTGTCTCCCAGGCTGGAGTATAGTGGTACGATCTCAGCTCACTGCAACCTCCGCCTCCCAGGATCAAGCAATTCTTGTGCCTTAGCCTCCCGAGTAGCTAGGATTACAGGCACCCACCACCATGCCCAGCTAATTTTTGTATTTTTTGTAGAGATGGGGTTTCACCATGTTGGCCAGGCTGGTCTCAAAGTCCTGACCTCAAGTGATCCACCTGCCTCGGCTTTCCAAAGTGCTGGAATTACTGGCGTGAGTCACCGTGCCTGGCCATAGAATATAATTTGAAAGCAACTGTTACTTTCGACCCCCAAATTAATGGCTGATGACTTTTAGTTTTTCTCCTAATTGGTAGCTGAGCACTACCAAAAAAAAAAAAAAAAAAAAAAAATCACTGGCAAGAAAATGAAATTCAATCAGAAAAAATCAGCAAGATTCTTGGCAACAATAAGATGACCATGTTTTAGAAGATACTATTGATCTTTGCTGATAAGATTAAATGAACCAAACTGTGAAAAGCACTTTGTAAATTGTAAAGCAATGTTAAAAAACATTTCATCCATCATTCAGTAGTATCCTAATACATTGCAAAAGACTTTATGGCAGCTTAGAAAGATATGTTTTAAAATAGACATGACATGAAAATCAGAAAGACTTAATTGTTGATGAGAACACTAATATTCTCAGGGAATAGAGGTCAGTGTGAGATTATTGGGATATTTCAGGTTCTTATTTGCTTTTAAATATCATTTGAATGTTGTTTCTTGGAGCACAAATTAACTTCATAATTGAATAAAACAATAAAGATATTTCCATTTAGAAAATAATGGATGAGAAAGAAAAACAAGAATATGACCTTAAAATGGCCATATTGAAGCCAGAGATGAACTTTGTACAAATGCACATCCCATAAAAAACTACAGCTATGGATTTGGTGCTCACTACAAAGCCTTGACAAAGCACTATAGCCTTGATGAAAATTAGAAGTTTCATATTTGTTTTATAATCTGGCCTCAAATAGATTTTATCATGTATGCCCTTAGGTTTATTAGCATAGAATTACTAGCAAAAAGTGATACAGTAAAAAATTGATAAGGGAAATTATAATTTGGCATTTATTATATCTCTAGGCATTTATTGTATCTAGAAAACTATAATTTCCTTTATCAATTATTGTATCCACCTCTTATAGCAATATTTCATGAAAATGTGTTTTTCTCTTTAAATTGCACATTTAAGTTTTTCAAAAAGAAGATAAGACATAAAAGGGAACAGAAGAGGAAATTCAGAATTGAAGGTGAGGCAATGTATAGTACATACACCATTACATTACAGTGTGTGATGGGTGCTATAAAAGGGACAGCCTAATTGCATATAGGGCATGCAAATTGTTACCTTGATCAAGGGCCACATAATGAGAGAAGAGAAGAGCATCTTCTCAGTCTTCACCAGGGCTTTCCCCTGGGTTCAGCCTCAGAGATGTGATGTTGAGATCCCACAGCTGGCCTGAATCAGGACCAAGAGGCATATTAGTTAGAGATGAGTAATAGTAACTGCTATTAATAGATAAATCCCCAAATCTCGATAGTATAACATAATAGCTGTCTTAGGTAAATAGTTAAACTTTAGACAACAGCATGGCAGTTGGAAATATGTGAAAAATCCTTTAAGAAAATCAACAGATCAGAAAACTGAGTATTTCTATAAAGACTTATCTGGAGTTAAAAGATGGACATTGTCATATATTAGTAACAGCCTAAGGGAAATTCTTTAGGAAGCCTTATTTGACTTCCTCTCCCCTACAAGACTAGGTTGGGCATCTTCCCAAGTGCCTCCACTCAACTTGTACTTCCCCTCTTAGGCTGTCCCTGTTACAGTACCCATCACATGCTGTAATGTAATGGTGTAATTTTTCATGCCCTTAACTGGGCTGTAATCCCCCATGACAGCAAGAATTACATCTTCTCACTCTTGTCTTCCCAGTACTCAGAATGGTACCTGGCACATAATAGGTACTTATTCATATTCATTGAAGGAAGACAGGAATGGAAGACGGAAAGGAAAAACGGAGAGAGGGGAGAAGCACAATAACTAAAAGCAATGTTAAACCTTAGAAGATAAAGATGAGCTATAATTTTTGAGGGTTGTGTAAGACAGGCAATTAATTAGAAAGTAAGTCACAGAAATCTGATAAATGCCAACTCTAGATGCCATTATGCTAGAGGAGGAAAACGGGAAAAAAATAATGTAAGTTTCATTTTTGCTTTTAAGCTCATCACATTATGTGCCACTATGTGAAAATAAAATATAGGGAAGAAACATATTAGAATTAACCTGCCAATCTTCATTTATTTAACTATAATATATAAAAACTTTACTTTGAAAATAAATGACATTTGTGCCTGTTTCCATCCCCTTCCACAAGGGTAAAAAAGAAAATGTGTGAGCAAACATACAAGGCAAACAGAGCCTCCCTGAAACCCTTGTGCCTGAGATATTGCTACTTAGAGTACATAAATGTATTTATTGAGCTACATGTGCAAATTATGGTGTTGGCTGTGCAAACAAGGTCATGTTACTTAAGTCATTGATGGAGCCAAATTTGGAGTCTTTTCAAAGTCTAAAACAGTCTTATCAGAGATTATAAAGCTCTTTACTAACATTCATCTTAAGTGAATTCTAGACTTAAGAAAATAAAGTATGAGGCTTATAGGGATACTTTATAAAAGAGTGAAAGTTGTGAATTATTTCAGGAATTTTCTCATTTATGCAACATTTGTCCCTTCCTAAATATTTTCACATACATTTTATTTTGAGTCAATTTTCCTTTTGCACTTAGTCCTTAAGATCTCAAATAAAATCAATACACAAACTGAGCAGTAGCTCCAAAGAAATGCTTATGGACTATAACCCATGCTATATTAACATCACATATATTCAAAACTCCAGCCTTTATGACCTTGACAAGGGAAATATTTATATATGTTTAAAATACATACACCTAGGAAGAAGTTTTACTAAGCATGGAACGACATGTTTCATAGAAATATATGAGCTTGAGATACTCTGGCCAATTTGTCAACTATGTATTTACATTTTTGTAATGATTTTAAGTAATCCACTATATCTCTCAAGTTTCATTACAGGTAACATTTCTTGCTATTGTATTTCAGGTGTAATTAAATTAAATTCTTAGTGTTTGTCCATATGTGGTCCTTTGACCATCGGATCAGAATCACCTAGGATGCTTGTTAAATGTGTCCATTCTCAGCTCCTGCCTACCGTCTATAAATCCAAATCATTGTGTGTTTTCTAACAACATCTAAGACTCTCCCTTCTCTGTTTTAATGTTTTAAAAATAAAACAGATAAAAAGTGAATAAAAATTGATTATGTGATCAATATAGATCATAGATTCTTCTAAACCTCCCAAAATATTTCAATCTAATATGAATGTACCCAAAAGAGAACAGATGGGTTCACTGTTTTGGATTCTGCTGAATAACAGGAAGCTTTAGGTCTTCCTAATGTCTTTTGCATTCCCCTAGGCTATCAGAAAGGAATCCAAAATGGACTTTCCAAGAAGAGGGTGTGGAATCTGAAATCTTGTTTCTTTCCAAGATCAGGGTGGCTGCCCAGAGGAAATCCCTCACTTTAGGGGATTACATTCCAGTTTCTAAATGTTTGGAAAACATGAGTTGATGAGCAAGATGGAGAGTTACAGAGAAAATGAGGACGATCTGAACCATGAAGGATTCAGCTCGTTGATTTGGACACAGTGCCTGGCTTGAAAGGCCAATGTTTTATTATTTGGCAGGATTCCCATTACATGTCATTCTTTATAGCTCGCATTTTCTAGTCCTTTCAAACAACAATTCTGTAAGGCCTCACATTCCTTTCTCTCACTCGTGGACTAAAGACAGACTTTACAGGTACTGGGGAAGTTCCCTCCCTATATTCAGAAATGAATGAAAAATGCTAGGATCATTAAAATTTCTCTATATGAATTTATTGTTGGTTCCTACTGATTCTAAGTTAGAAATATTTAAAATACCTAAAAGCATCACAATACCAGTCCAGATGATAGTTTTCTCCATTGTTGTTACGCCTATAAAACAGAGATGGTAAACATTGATAGTTTCAATGGGCAGGCAGATAGATGAGTAAGTCATGTACAAGATGAAAGGCAAGTGGAACTATGGCAAAATGGAGAATCAATGTCTGGTCTGAAGGAATTTTTTTAAATTGCACTGACCAAACCAAATAGTAGTCTTTTAATACTGCTGGCATGGATCCCTGAAAAAGATTTCCAAAACTTTCTTCTAAAATACCTACAATGATTCAGAAGAAAAAAACATAAAAACCAACTATGGTGAAATTGGTACTATTAGTCAAGCTATTGCCGGAATTTGAAAAGAATTTCTGCTAACTATAAGACGGATGGAGTTAAATGGAAAAAACCTCATGGTAGGCCTTGCCTAGAAGTCCATACGAGAACTGTTTTTCTGTTTTCACCGTCAGTCCCTGGGGTAACCTCTAAAGCCTACTCCAATCGCAAAACTGAGGAATTATCCTTGCTCCAAGTGATTATTTTCTGTGCAAGGATAAATAGAGCAGTCTGATTCCCTTTAACTACCTATCTACCATTCAAAGACTACAACTTTCAGGAAGAGGCTGAGCAGGAAGTGGGAAAGGGCATTGTGAAAATCTCTACCACTTGTAAACATTTCTTTACATATATGTCTCTATTTACTAAAGTGAGTTTCTCAAGAGACCAAAGATGACAGTTTACATGGCTTTGAATAACAGTGGACTAACACAACACCTGATATACACAGGGAGTCAATGAACATTAGTTCAACAAATTAACAGATGAATGAGTGTGAAGGGTAGTGAAAAAAAGCTAGTGGAGAGCCCTGACAGCCAAGTTTGTTAGTTCAGAGTTGGCATTTTGCAAGAGAGCATCAACAAAAGGTTTTGAGCTCAGAAATGATTTAAAAGAAATTATTGGAGGAGGACTAGTGCTCTATGTACTAAGGCAAGTAGAATGGGTCAATAGATGAGAATGATGGCTCAAATAACCAAAGTATATACAGTGGCAGTTTAACAAGTAAAACTGCTTGCTAAGTTGCCTGACTATGCAAATTTTAATTCAAAAATGAACATTTTACATAATTAAGAAGTAAATTCCACAAAGGAAGCTTTCCAGGTCCCTTGCAAAAAATAGGAAAAATAACACTTGACTGTTCTGTTCTACTTGGATAAATACATTTTATTTTAAATAAGTTCAATGGATTGCACCATCGTGGGCTTAGCAATATTAAGGGAGTCAGTAAACCTGGAATCTGTAGCCACTTTCCCACCTAAACTTTTTTTGTGTCATTTTAAGAATCTTCAGCTCTCTTGTTGTGTCAGTGCCTTTATTATTCAAATGAAGATATAGATTTGACCCCCTCATGGGAGTATGAAGATTACTGATAAAATAAGAGTGAAATACAGAAGTTCTCAGGTATTTGAATTCAGTGATTCCCTCTGAACACTGTAGATCACTGCTGTTGCACCTCTTCATATCTGAACATATCTAATGTGATTATTAACCTGTAGGGTAACCTGTGACCCAAAGAAGAGGTACAGAGCATATTTTATTACAAATAGCAGGATACAATGAAGACTAGCTACTTGTCCATCTATGGAGTACGTAGGAGTGGGGAGGTGATAGGAGAGAATGGCTCGTATTTTCCTTTTGGTCCATTTGTGGACATTTCATCACAGCCTATTGGTTCCTGGAATACATTATCACTTCCAGCACTTCAAGAACAACTGCTATTGCGTGATGTGAGTACAATTCAGAAAGTTCTTAGACACCTCTAGTTCTTTAACCACTTTGTTAACTAAAGCTTTGATGATTTGAACTGAGTCTGTTTCTAGTCAATATGAAATTTTTAAAACAATCTTTAAAAGAATACCATTTCTATATCAAAATAAAATCTCAGATTTTTGTAAAGGTATAGTTGTAACACTGACATTCACTAAAAATAAATAATTCTTTTATAATGTCTAGTCAGCTAGAACTAAACCCACCTTCAGGAGGAAAAAAACAAACATGATTTCTATCCATGTGTACAACAGAAGCAGCCAGAAATTCAGTCTGAATGGAGACACGCAATATAACAGTCATACAGCAATGACATTCTAAAAGGAAGAAAAGTCATAATTATTAAGTAATTCCATCAGGATTAGCATTAACAGTAATCTGGGCAGGAGTTTTTAATACCCAAATAGTTGGCTCTCTGAAGTTATCAAACGAGAGGGAGCTTTGTATTACAGGCAGATCTACAGTCATCTCCTATTTATATGTTATTTTATCAGATCAGATCTTTAAATTCACAGCATACTTCCATACTTGACTGGAGTTCAAAAAAAGGTTCTTTTTAGTAAACAGTAAATATTTTCATATCTAAAAGCTTAAAGAAATTATTACATTGTATTTCTTTTCTTTTGAGGGAGTTGAACTTGATTTGCTTGATTAAACCACTCTAAATTAGAATAAACATTTCTTTCACAAATTAAGTGATATTTACATTATTTACAAAGTCTCCAGTTGGCAAGGAGGTGACGTGTTAAGGAAAATGAAATAAGTGCATTATGTGAACTGATATGATGGTTTTGAAAGAGTGGAAACCTAAGAGATCAGATGAAAAAGAGCATACCACATTGCACTGCCTTTCTTCATAATCAAAATGCCATATTCTATAGTTCAGAGAAATTAACTCATTATTGGCCTGGTAGAGTAAGTGTTTTTATTTTTTATTTTTATTTGCTGAGACAGGGTCTCACTCTCAGTGCCCAGGCTGAAGTGCAGTGGAACAGTCATAGCTCACTGCAGCCTTGACTTCCCAGACTCAAGTGATCCTCCCACTTCAGCCTGCCTAGAGAATAGCTGGGACTACAGGTCCACACCACCACACCCTGCTAATTTTTTATATTTTTGGTAGAGACAAGGTTTGCCATGTTGTCCAGGCTGGTCACAAACTCCTGGGGTCAAGCATTCCACCTACATCAGCCTCCCAAAGTGCCAGGATTACAGGCATGAGCCACTGCACCCAGCATGAGTCAGTGTTTCTAAAGATAATCTTCATTGTGGGAAAAAGGAAAGGAGATGAATATGTCTCTACTTATGAACTGATCATTGTAAACCTGGAAGTTTGGCCTTAAAGAATGATACATCTTGCATCACTAAAGTTCTTTTTATACTGGGAAAACTTTGCAATATACCAGACTTGGTTGTAATGGCATTTATTTTTGTGCTGAAATTTTGAACTTGGGATCTATCTAGATATCTAAACCATGAGATAGGCTCTAAACAACTCCATTTTCCATGACCAGCTCTCTTTGGTATTGATTAGTAAGGCTGTTAGTATTTGACTAAGTACCTAGTCTCATCAGAGCCTCATTTTCATGTCTATCTTGATCAGGGCTAGAATTTACATTTCAGCATTTGGATTACTGAAATTGCCTCTTCCTTGCCAACAAAACACAAAACAAAACAGAAGACATCACCAGAACAACATTGTGTCTTGGAGTTCAACTCACAGAACTGTACATCAGCAAAAATTACATCAGCAATACCATTAATAATCTTTCAATAGCATTAAACATCTCTAAAACACCATGTAATTTTGATAGCACAAACACTTCTCAATTCAATAATGTATGATTTCTCAATTCCTGCTTTTAACAAGTGTCACAATCAGGACATTTTTGAAAAGACAGAGGTTACAATTCTGCTTTTCATGTAAACATGTCAAATATTTATCTAAGCTCTTCATTCAATAAAAGATATTTAAGTGCCTATTTATATATGCCAGACACTGTTCTAAGGCATGAGGATTGAGTAATGATCAAGTCAGAGTCACTGCCTTGATGGAACTTACATTCTAACAGTGGAGACAGACAACAAACAAGTGAACAAATAAATAGAGAGAGAACACAACACAGAAAACAATGCCAGGAGTACCAAGTACAACGGAGACCAACAGGCAGTGGTAGGGGGAGGAAGAGGCTGGTTATTTTACAAAGGGCAATCAGGAAAGGCTGCTAGAGGAGGTTACATTTGGGAAAGAAACCTTATGACATGAGGGAAGGAATCATGGAAGATACAAGGCAGAAGTTTCCAGACAAAGGAAAAAACAAGCCCAAAGATCCTGAAATGAAACCTTACTTGGCATCAAAATGGAAAAGCTGAAAAGTCTATGTAGCTGTAAAATAATGAGAGAAGAGGACAGTGGTGGGAAATGAGGTCAGAGAGTAGCAGCCAGGTGCTATGATTTGAATTTTGTCCCCTCTAAAAGTCATGCTGAAATTTTAATTGCCATTCATTCCCCAGCATAAAGAGATGGGATCATTAAGAGGTTATTGAGCCATTCGGACTCTGACTGTCCTCATCAATAGATTAATGCTGTTATCTAAGTAGTTGGTTCTTATAAAAGGTAAGTTCAACTCTCTCATGCTCTCTCTCTCTCCCTCTCTCTACTTTTCTACTCTTGTGAAATGTGAGGAACAGTGTTCCTTCCCTCCAGAGGATGCAGCATTCAAGTCACCATTTTGGAATTGGAGACAAGGTCCTCACCAGATACCAAACCTGCTGGTGCCTTGATCTTGGACTTTCCAGCTTTCCAGAACAATGAGAAATAAATTTCTATTGCTTAAAAATTACCCAGTCCGTGATATCTTTTATAGTAGCAAAAAATGAACTAAGACACAAGGACCACATCATGTGAGGCCTTGATGCTGTGGTAAGTGATATCGTTTGGATCTGTGTTCCAGTCCATCTCATGTCAAATTGTAATCCCCAGTGTTGAAGGTGGAGCTTGGTGGGAGGTGATTGGATCATGGGAGTGGATTTTCCCCTTGGTACTGTGTCACAGTAGTAAGTCCTCACGAGATCTGGTTAAAAGTGTGTGGCACCTCCCTCTCTCTCTTGCTCCTACTCCGGTCATGTAAGATATGCCTCCTTCCCTTTCACCTTCCACCATGATTGTTAAGTTTCCTGAGGCATTCCCGGAAGCTGAGCAGATGCTGGCATCATGCTTCCTGTAAAGCCTGCAGAACTGTGAGCCAACTAAATCTTTTTTTCTAATTAATTACCCAGTCTCAGGTATTTCTTTATAGAAATGTAAGAATGGACTAGTACGTAAGGAGTCTGGATTTTATTGTGAGTGCGAGATCTTTGGTGGATCCCACACAGAGCAGCATGGCCTGATTTACATTAAAACATTTGCAGTGAATGCAGGTAGGAGAGTCAATTGTATGGAATGGAGCAAGCAGTTAGAAGGCTATTGTAGGAGTCCAAGCAAGAGATGGAGGTGGTTTTAACCACCCTGCAGCAGTGGTCAGATGCAGGATACATTTTGATGACAGATCCGGTAGGATTTGCTGATGAATTGTATGTGGGGCCTGGGGGGAAAAAAGGCTTCAAGAATCATTCCAGTTTTTAGCTCCAAGTGAGTTACCGTGAAGAAAGAAATTTGCAGGATAGTGAAGAGAAATTAATAATTTTTTAAGGATGTGTAAAGTGCGAGATTCCTATTTTAGACATTGATGTAGAGAAGTAAACTTGGCAGTTGGTACATGTGTTTTCTATTGCTGTGCAACAAATTACCACAAACATCAGTTTAAAACAACACTGATTTATCTCAGTGATTTTGTAAGTGAGATTTTCAGGGATGGAATAGCTGGGTCATTTGCTGAGGGTCTCACCAGGCTAACAGAAAGAGGTGAGCCAGAGCTGTGATTTTCATCTGCGGCTTGGGATCCTCTTCCAAACTCACTGGTTGCTGGCAGAATTCATTTCCTTGCAGCTGTCTGACTGAGGTCCCTGCTTTCCTGCTGGCTGTAATACAAGGATTGCTTTCAGCTCCTAGAGGCCACTCAATGTTCCTTGCCATGTGGCTCCCATGGGCAGTTTACACTATAGCTGTTTGCTTTCCTCCAGGACAGGAGGAGCATATTTCTCTAATCCTTCACCTTCTCTTAAAGGTTTGCCTGATTAATTCAGGCCCACCCAAAATAAGCTCCTTTTCATTATCTCCAAGGCAAATATTAGTAACCAAATAACAGAAATGAAATCACACCACATTCAGAGTCCACCTATAATCAAGAGTGAGGGATTATACAGGGTACGTAAACCAGGGGACAGCAATTTAGGAGCCCATATTAGAATCTTGTCTCCCACAGTTGGTTATATGATGATTTTATGAGGCTATGAAACTGGAATTCAGTGGCAATTCAGGACTATAAAGCCATAGGATTGGAGAAATTACCTAGAGAGAGATTGTATATAACAAAAAATAAATATTAATATAAAATAATTATGTCTAATACTTGCTAAGTGCATTTTATGTGCCAGGCGCTCTTCTTTGTGTGTATGAGTGAGAGGGTCTCACTCTCTTGCCCAGGCTGGAGTGCAATGGCACAATCATAGTTCACTGGAGCCTCAAACTCCTGGGCTCAAGTGCTCCTCCCATCTCAGCCTCCACAGTAGCTAAGACTAGAGGTGCATGCCATCATGCCCAGCTAATTTTCCATTTTTTATTTTTTATAGAGACGAGGTCCCCTTGTGTTGCCTAGGCTTGTAGATCTACAAGCCTCATTTCACAGATAAGAATACTGAGGCACAGAGAGGCTAATTAACTTGCCCAACCTTAAGTAACTATTTAAATAGTGGAGCTGGTTGGGCACGGTAGCTCACACCTATAATCCCAGCACTTTGGGAGGCCAAGGCAGTTGGATCACAAGGTCAGGAGTTCAAGACCAGCGTGGCCAAGATGGTGAAACCCCATCTCTACTAAAAATACAAAGATTAGCCTGTCATGGTGGTGGGCACCTGTAATCCCAGCTACTTGGGGGGCGGAGGCAGAGAATTGCCTTAACCTGGGAGGCAGAGGTTGCAGTGAGCTGAGATCGTGCCACTGCACTCCAGCCTGGGCAACAGGCTGTTTTTTTGGAATGTTTCCAAAAAAACAAAAAGAAAGAAAACAGTGGAGCCAGGATTTTGACCCAGGTAATCTGGTTAAAAAAATTAATCTAAATTCTATTGAAGAAGAGATGTGGGAACAGAACTGGCACCTGAATTCCCAAGTTTTTTACATCAGCGAGAAGAGGGTGTACCAAAGAAGATAGAGAAGAAGCAGCCCCTAAGGTAAAAGATTAAATCGGCCGGGCGCGGTGGCTCATGCCTGTAATCCCAGCACTCCGGAAGGCCGAGGCGGGGTGGATCATGAGGTCAAGAGATTGAGACCATCCTGGCCAACACAGTGAAACCCAGTCTCTACTAAAAATACAAAAAAATTAGCCGGGTGTGGTGGCATGTGCCTGCGATCCCAGCTACTCAGGAGGCTGAGGCAGAAGAATCACTTGAACCCAGGAAGCGGAGGTTGCAGTGAGCTGAGATTGCGCCACTGCACTCCAGCCTGGTGACAGAGCAAGACTCCGTCTCATTAAAAAAAAAAAAAAAAAAAAAAAAAAAAGAAGATTAAATCAAGAGCAAGCATGGGATCTCCCAAGAGCCAAATATAGAAAGCTTCATTTAAAGAAATGAATGGTTATCTGGATCAAGTACTAATATTTGTTAAAAAAAAAAAAACTCCCATGTTTTCACGTATAAAGGTATACCAAAATGATTTTGTCACTAATGCATTCACTCAGTAAATATGTATTAGTCTACAGTGTGCCTGGGGTGGGTAAAGCAGTGACCAAGATAGGCAGGTCCTCTCATCGAGCAGTTTACATTGTAAAAAGGGAAGGGGAACTGGTAATAAACATGTCAATAAATGCTTAAAGAAGCTCATTTTATAGAGGCCAAGAAGAAAGTTGAGAACAGAGTTAGAGATAATTAGGACTGATTCCATCTTTGCTTCACGTTGTATATTGGTCTACTAGGACTACCATTTTAGAATGCCACAGACTGGGTAATTTATAAAGAACAAAAATTTATTACTCACAGTTCTGCAGCCCGGGAAGTACCAGATCAAGACACCAGCAGATTCAGTGTCTGGTAAGGGCCTGTTCCCCACAGATGATGCCTTCTATGTGTCCTCTCATTGCAAAAGGAGCCAATAGGCTCCCTCAGGCCTCCTTGATAAGGCACTGTTCCCACTCTTAAGGGTAGCCCTAGCTCTCAAGACCCAATCACCCACTAAAGGCCCCACCTCTTAACACCATTGCATTGTGATTAGGTTTTAACATATGAATTCACAGGAGACACAAACATTCAGCCCATAGCAGGCCTCTTTTTCTGGCTTGTTGAAGGCTGCCCTCTTAACTGTGTCCTCATATAGCTTCTTCTCTGTTTCTGCATGGAGAGAGACACAGACAGACAGATAGACACACAGACAGACAGACACACACACACAGAGACAGACACACACACACACACACACACAGATAGAAAGAGAGAAAGAGAGAGAGAGAGCAAGAGAGCACCGAGAGGATGGTATCTTTTCCATTTCTTATAAGGACACCGGCCTATCCAAACTAGGGCCCACTCTTATGTTCTCATTTAACCGTAATTATCTCCCTAATGGTCCTACCTCCAGATGCAATCACCTAGGGGGTTATAGCTTCAACATATACATTTTAAGGAGACACAGTTCAGCCCATGACATTCTTTTACCTATAAAAGAACTTTCTTACAAAGGGAAAGAAGAAAAAGAAAATAAGTGATCCCTTGTATAGGAACATTAGAGAAAAATGGCAAAGACACAGAGTCCTATTTTTCCTATTATATAAAAAATATGGGTGGTTAAAATAACTCAACTGTTAAATATATAAAAACCTTACTAATTGATGTTCATTGAAGAATTTGTGAAATATTTAAAGTAGTGAATCTGAATGATCAAATTACTGATTTTTATTTATTTTAAAAGAAACCAATGTGCCTACATTTATTTATATATACCAAGAAGTTAAACATATTTATTCATCATTCCATAGTAGGCAATTTCTAGATCTGGAAATCATAGAGCTTCCACATTCGTAGGTACTCCCATGTCACTAACTCTCCCTCGTGGGCTTCAGGTGGCCAATTGTAAGCCTCATGAACCTAATGCCCAGCCATAGCAGGTAAGCTGGAGAGCTGATGATGAGCAACCTAAAAGCTGGTCAGGCACACATGAGGAGGACTGGTGCAAAAGGCTGAGCTGGACTGACCCAGTTCCCTCTTGCAGGAATTTGAAATGAGCCAGGGGAATGGAAGGTGAAAGAAAGCAGAGGGACTGTGATGTAGAATCAAGGGTGACAGAGGTTATATCAGACTGTTAAAAGTGATTAGTAACCGTAAGTTTGCAGAATCAATGAGTTGGAGAAACTGCATAGAAGAGAGGTTAAGTAGGCAAAGTCAGAAGAAAATGAAACAGTTTAGTGAGAAACAGACATACAAGTTCCAGAAAGAGTAGTCAATTCCCCAGAAGTCTCAATGTAACACAAGCATAGTGCCCCATAACTCAGAGACAAGTATGGAGGCCAGGAATAACAGTCAGGAGAAGAAAACAAACCACTTGGTTGCCTAATGACTCTCTGTACACACCTCACTGATGAAAGTTAGGCATCCAAACTGATCAGAAAGAGAAAATGCAGTATCTCCTACCATGCTTGCCCCCTCTGTGTCTCTGGATGCATAAAATAAAAAGGTTAGGTAACACGTATAAAACCCCCAAATCTGTGTCAGTAATTTCTTGCTATAGCATAAAAAAAATAAATCCATATAAAGTTAGAAAGGTGGGGAGACACCAGTCCTTCTACTCCTCGTCTATCCACAACTGGAACCCTAGTTCCAGCTTTTGAAGGTGTTCCACATGGCCACTCCCTACACATAGAAAGAGCTCCTCCTCTGAAACCTTTCCACTGCCCTCTGTCCTTTTCACCACTTACCTCTATGGAAGCTATAAGCTCTGTTCACCCTTTGTGCTCCAGTTCCATTAGGAGTGCTTTTATTCCTGAAAATGGAAAGAAGAGGAAGGCCATTAAGGTACTGTAGTCTCAGGATGAGTTATCTGAAGAAAATTAAGATATTCTGCCATGGGGAGCTGCTCTCCTTCCTACGTATTTGTAATTCCATCTTATGGTAGCAAAAAGCTTCCCTTCTTTCTCAAATGTGAACTAAGTAACAAAAAGCCTTCTCGGGTAGATTCTGATTGCTTTCTGAATCATTTTAGGAAACTATTTTTTTAAATTAAGGTTAATGATGAACATCTCTGTTCTGTGCAATTCAGAAAGCCCAACTAAACTAAAGTGCAAAACAATTTTTTAAATAAGTAAATAAAAATATTATAAATAAGATTTGAGAACAAATGGTTACAGTTAACAGATTGGCTGAAGAATTTCCTATGTGTACTAACATTCTGCTGTGATTCTGTTTATTAATAACTTCCTTGGCAAAGTCTTTCTTTGTAACTAACATAAAAAGTCTATATTCAAATTATTATTAGTTTTGAGTGTAGTGAATTCTGAATTATTGAGGTTTTATTATGTTCCAAAACATCATTCAACTTCTGCTAATACATTCAACATATATTTAAAGTATATTTTATTAATTAGATAGTCACATGCAGAAGAATGAATTAGATTACAAAAAAAAATGGTTCTTACACCAAATACAAGAATTAAAATGGGTTAAAGACATACATGTAAGAGTTAAAACTATACAACTCTTAGAAGAAAACGTAGGTGTAAATATTTGTAACCTTGGATTAGACAGTTGTTTCTTAGATATGACAACTACAGCATAAGCAACCAAAGGAAAACCTAAATAAATTAAACTTTATCAAAATTTAAAACCTGTGCTTCAAAGGACACCATCAGGAAAGTAAAAAGATGAAGCCCATATATTAGGAAAAATATTTTTGAAACACACATCTGATATAAACTTACATCCACAATATATTTGTTAAAAACTCTTACAACTAAACAATAAAAAGACAAATAACCCAACTTTAAAATGGGCAAAGAATTTGAATAAACATTCATTCCTCCAAAGAAGATTAACAAATGGCCAATGAGTACATGAAAAGATGCTCAACATCATCAGTCATCAGGAAAATGCAAATCAAAAACCACAATGAGATACCGTTCACACACGCTGGGATGGTTAAAATCAAAAAGACAGATGATAACAAATGTCGGTGAGGATGTGGGAAAATGCGAACTCTCATACACTGCTTGTGGGATGACAAAATGGCACAGCTACTTTGGAAAGCACTTTGGCAGTTCCTCAAAAAATCAAAGCGTTATCATTTGACCCAATAATTTCACTCTTAGGTGTATATCAAAGAGAATTCAAAATATATGTCCATGCAAAAACTTAGCGATGAATGTTTATAACCTCATTATTCATAATAGCCAATAAGTAGAAACACCCAAAACATCCATGAACTGATGAACAGACAGACAATGTGGTATATCCATCCAGTAGATATAAAAAGGTGTCAAAAGGAATAAAGTATCGATTCATGATGTAACATGAATGAACCTTGAAAACATTATGCCAAGTGAAAGGAACCAGACACAAAAGACAAAATAGATTAGGGTTGCTAGGGCCTGAGGAGGGGGAGGATATGAAGAATGAATGAATGCTAATGGTCACAGTTGGATTTTTTTTTTGAGATGGTGAAAATGATCTAAAATCAGAAAGTAATGACAGTTTCACAACATTGTTAATATGTTAAAAATCACTGTGGACTCTGAACCAGTGAATTTTAGGATATGCAAATTATATTTCAATAAAGCTGTTAGGTTTTTTAAATAACATACTTTAACATAGTAATGGGTTGGCCTAGTTACCCAGCTATATTTTAACCTTATATTTACCTTTTATTATGTATTTAGTTGTTCAGCAAACATTAAGAACCGGTTGTTTATAAGCAATCTGCTAGGTACTGGGATAGAGAGCTGAATATGATCCAGTGTCCCTAAAGATTAATGGGACTAATAGAAACAGTAACATATAGTTATAATAACATATGATATGTACCATAAGTCAGAATAATGACATGTACACAGTTCTGACTAAGAATTGGAACTGTAACAATAAGGTGTCTTGCAATTAATTTTTTTATCTTCCCTGCCTCTTTGGAGAATCAGGCAGTCAAATGTCAGGATATTGCCAAAGAGAGCGAGAGAGAGAGAGAGAGAGAAACAAGAAACCCAGTTTGCCTAGACCTAAATAATCAAGAGTTGGTAGTTATAAAAATGGTATAAAAATAGCTGTTTTTAGGCCAAATAAGCATGTTGATTACTTCTGCCTTAGAGAACACTACAGCTTTTCAAGTAATTTTAGCCAATTAGCTTCTTTCTGTCTTGATTTGAATTCAGATTTTTGTCATCAAAACCATATTCCATGATTTCCTTGCATTCATTATATCTGAATAGCTGACAAAATAGGTGTAATATTTCCACCAAAGTAACTCAGACATGTGTCTGTTGGGTTTACTGAAGGCAATAATAGACATTTACCAAAAACCCCTAAAATCTCACCTGTTTATCATCATGTATCTAGAAATCCCAGTCACACCCTCAGATCAGACAAATGTACCAAACTCAGTAATTGGTATTCCCAAAAGGCTGCCTAAGTTTAAGTTGAATTTGAAAGAAATCAAAGAACAGACAATCACCTCTTTAAAAAGCATATCCTGTACCTATGGAGCAGGCTATAGCAGTATACCTTGGTTGTGTATGTTTTCAGAGGAACACTGACAATTAACAACAACAACAAAAAATCTGCCAGTAAAAATTACTCTCAAGTGGTTGGCAACTTAACTATAGTCATTTCCCCATTTATTTAACCTAAAAACATTTCCAAAGATTTAAACTATTTCCTGTGCTTCATGGTATGGCTTCGCACACCCGAGCGACTTTACATCATCGAAGGAGAATGCACGATGGGGAATGGTCAGACTCTAACGAAGAACAGTTTTATTTCAGCACATTTGTATAGATGACTATTTTTTCCCCTTCCTCTCTTTATTTCACATGCTGAAAGATCAGCCCTTAGATGGCCATGTTCCAGTTCCAGGCAGATACATTTCCAACGGAGCAGCAGGGCATCTAGGTAAGGCAAATGCCTTCTGCAACAGCCCTGTGGTTTACATTTGGCTATATCATTACAGGGCCATCTTCTTCCCTGAAGGCTGATTGCATTCCAACAGCAAAAGCTGCATACATTTGATTCAAAAACAAACAGTGGAACATTTCTAGATAAAAGCTGCTAAGAATATGTACAACTGCCTTGTCTTTTATAAAGTTTTTACTTATCTTTTATGACCCACTGGCCTTGGCATGAATAATCTTATTAGAACTACACTGCTGAATCTTATCTTTTCTAAGGTAACTTTTTGATTTCATACTTTCCTTCCTCAATTTTGATGAAAAGAAAAAGAGAACTGCTCCAGCTAGCAATCCCTGGCACCACCCAGAACAAAGGATCCTCTTAAGAAAGAAAATGGGATTGTCACCTGTTTCCGGAAACCACATTCAAAGGCAAACTGCTCAGCCCAAAGGGATTGCCTGCAGTATAGACTCCAACACAAAAAACACATTAAAATCATTTCACACACATGATATTAGAAATGCAAAAGGAAAGAAGCCTTCCCAACCCCACTTGCCAGAGCACCTGTAAGCCAGGCGCCTTGTGCCAAGTCATTGTATGTAGCACATGTGGTCTTACAATAACGTTACATTCATTACCATATTCTGTCCGTCCTCATGGAAAAACAAAAGAAAATTTCCACCAAGATTTTATTTTACAACATTACCCTTCATTACAGAGTTATGTGGCACCATCTGTGTTGCAGGGACACGCTGGGAATATTTTTTTTAAGTTGTCGTTACATGTTTTGTGTATATAAATAGTTCATGATCAGAATGGAAAATAATTTGAGTAAAAGTTTTAACATTATATTCAAGTACTATCTTTCACTTTTTGGTGAAGTTGCAGATTCTACAGACTACTAGATTATAAATTTTTAAAGTCCAGAGTTTTATCTTATAAACTGCTCCCTTAATAAATACATGATATATTCAGATATCTATAGGTAATTAATAAAACAACTCCATTCAGTTGAATATTATAGCCACATTGACTCATCCTCTCAGGCTTTCATTTATAGTCAGAAACAAAGTTCTCCAACCTTGTAAATTCTGTCCTTATTAAATGTCTCTCCCATTGCCACCTTAGACTTATTAACTTCATAAATTTGAGGCTTAAGTTTTTGGTCTACCCAAGTGTTGAGGACACAGACAGATATAATATTGCCTAGATTCATTATTTTATATTCATTATTATTATGTTCATTTTTTCTTCTAATTTTTTAGAAAGTTTAAAATGTTTGAAATATTTGTTGGGTGGGGGCTGAATGTATTAAGTGCCCTAGAATTGTGAGGTCAATTCTCTCTTGTTACTGAGTAGATGCCTAGAAGAAATCACAGATTTCCTAGAGCGATTACTGAATTTGGTCTTAAGATAGTAAAATGATTAATGACTCTTCCCACTATAAACCCAGACAAAATGATGGCTTTAGAATCCAAAAAATAGTGTTTCCTAAGACATGCTAAGCTAAAGCAAGTTTGTTTCAAGGAAGACATGAAAATACTTTGGAATAAAAGTCAACTGAATTATTAATTTTTCATTACACACTTGAAAACAATGTCCTTTTAGTTTATAATTTCTTTAAACTATAAATACTAGCTGGAGCCTTACAACCAATTGTAGAAATAGGGCCTATCACCTCTACCTGTAATTCTATGTTTGCTGCTGAATTATACAAAGACTCACTATATACTTAAAATTTCTACTTTTTAAAACTCTTTTTATCCACTATTTTATATACAGCAGTTAAAATGATTATTTAATGAAACAGTCGTTGACAAGTGAATTTGGGTTCAGGAGCAAACATCCTCAGGGAAAGTTCGTGCACTCTCAGAGCCTTGGCCCGTGGCATGATCTCTGCATGCATTAGCTGGAAGGGGCTGTGGGTTGCTGCCCCTGAAAATAGAGGGAATCTGTTTGTAGTTATTTATGAAAAGGCTAGCCCATGTTAGGCAAGACCATCAGTGACATCGTATGTGTGGACAGAGGGTGTGTTGACTGGAGAATCAAAGGATGGGATGACATTGACATTCTGGAGTGTCTATGCAAGTACAACCAGACAGAAAGTACCCCTGCTGCCATTTCCTTGGCCAATGGCCCTAGCTTATTGGATGAGCAATGAACATCTGACCTAAGTTACGCCAAACAGATTCTGCCTCACATATGAATTTGAAATGAGAAACACAGAAACTGTTTTGTGGGAGGTACATCACATTTATGGCAGAGCTCTAAAGCAAAAGTGAAAATCTGGATCAAAAAGAAAGAAGGTGAAAGCAGATAAGCCAAGGGGAGCAGAAGAGAGGCCACGTGGCCTGAAAAGGAAGAGGGGGATAGCCACTGGGGTCTCTGGAAACTCTTCTAATGCTGTTCCAGGCCTCAGTGTGTCCTGGTTGCTCTTCAGCTCTAGGCTCCCACATATACCCCTAGTTTGGCTTAGGCACATTTGCATAGTTTTCTGTTCCTTGCATCAGAAATATCCCTGCATGAGGCAGCATGTTTTTCTCCTTGGAATACAGGTGGTTATGAGTGATACTCAAAAATTTTACCCATACATACAGAATCACCTTGACCAGTCCTAATACCTAGAAATTCCAGCCTAAACATAGAGAGAGGGCTCAGGAGACCCATGCTTTGGCAGACATTGGCCCTGTACTTGCTGGACCATGGGGAGACCCAGGCAGGGCCCTAGGTACTGACCTAAGTACTTTTCCCTCGGTGGACCCCATCCTCTATAAATTATATCAACATTTATATTTTATGACTATGTCGGTATAAAGACAGATATAATCTTGGCTAGATTCATAATTTTTTTCTCTTTTTTTTGCTTTACTTTTTAATTTAGATTCATAATTTTATATTCATTATTATATTCATTATTTTTAAAAAATCTAAAATTGAAATATTTGGATCGGGGTGGGGGTGCTGAATATATTATAGGCCTTAGGCACTGTGCCTAGTGTAACTAATGAATAAGTTGGCCCTGGTCCTAGGAGAGCAGCAGGGTCTATTTCCCAAATTATTACAGAAGTGTTTCAGAATTACAGCTACAGTCATGGCCATACTGTTGTGTACGAGCTGAGTATCAACCAAAATGCACTTGTCAGAGGAAGGGCCTAATATATACAATTATTATTATTATTTGTACATGTTACTATACATGCACAATTGATAAAGAAACCACAGCAATATTTTATATTTTTGATTGACACACAGGTGCATACAAATGCACAGGAAATGTTTAGGAAGGATAGATACAAAACTGGGTATAACGGCTGCCCCTAGAGAAGGAAGGAGCCATTTAGGGTTATAGAAGATGGTCAAAGAGGAATATTACTTTATTTGAATGTATAACTTGCTTTACAGAAGAATTTATCTCATGCATTACTTCCATAAAAAAAAATTAAACATTTAATTAAAGGCTAAATATACCATCTGCCTAGAGAAGGCTGATGATCAGCCCAGAAGATCTATCTTGAAGAACTGCAATGTTTATAGCTGAACGGCTAAACACAGAGTCCCCGGAGCCAGACTGCCCGGGCTTGTGGCCCAGCTCTGTCACTGACAAATTACTCATCTCCTCCATGTCACAGTTTCCTCAGCTGTATAATGGAAGAAGTAATTGTAACCTACCTCATGGGGTTATTGTAAGGATTAAATAAATTAATATATGCAAAACTCTTGGAATAGTGCCTGGTGCATGTTAGACTATGTTTTAGCTCATGTTATTGTGTTATCATCCATTATTTCTATGTTTAACAAGTTCTCCTAAAAGTTCCCTCCAGTACAGAAGCTGGAGAGCTGCTGCTGTCTATGCACAGACTCAAGGATTTGGTGCAAGCCAGCATAGGGGGAAATGAAAGGCATTTCCAGGAATGAAGAGTAATCAAAGGTTGAGTTACTGAGGTTGGCAGTGAGGTCAACATGAGCTGCCAGCCTTCTTGGATAAGGGGAGCAGCTATGCACTCACTGGGCAGTCCATTACAGAAAAGAGAGGCAGGTTTCATTCTGTCCAAACCACAACATACTGAGGCCTATGTGCCAGGCCCTGGGCTAGATGCTGAAGTGCTGAGGAAGAATACCATGTTAGCTATGTTCCCTGAAGGGCTGCATCCTCTCGAACAGACGCCTGGAAGAAGATTCAAATCTCTTGCTCAGCAGATACCCGTCAGTGTCATGCCTCTCCCCAAATCACCAAGGGGTCTTTTGCCAAAATGAATGGCTGCTTCTTTGAGCTTTTTTCCATTATATCTAAAGAGAAAATGGTCCCTGCCTTCACGGAGTTTACATTTTACTGACAACAGATAATAAACTGGCCATCAAATTGACATGCAGATTAATTACAGTTTATGATCAGCCATATGAAAGAAATATAGTGGGCACCGTTATAAAGAATTATGAAGCAAGAGGATCCCTTTACATAAAGTAATTGAGGAAAAGGTCTCCGAGAAGGCGACATTTAAGGAAGGAGCCATCTCTGCAGGAGGAAGACAGTTTTAGTCAAAGCAAGTCTAAGCTGTAGAGGCTATGAAATGGAAATGACCTTGCTATGTGTGAGGAAATACCATAGGCTGGTATGGCTAGATAGGTCCGAGGCAAAAGGAAACCAAGTCAGAAAGGTAAGCAGTGGCCAGATGATGTTGGTTCAGGTGAAAATGTGAAACAAGGGTCTTCAGACAGAAACAACAGGATGTGATATTTCTCCACTCTTTTTTCTCCACATTTGTGAAAATAAAGGAATCACTAATTATTTGCCTACAGAAATGCTAGAGGACAATCTCCTTCAAGGCAATAACGGAGCAAGGAGAGGCACTTGATCATTTACAAACATTTTTCACATAGTTATTTTCCCTTTGTTCATTATATCATTTTATTTGAACCACTAGCATTTTAAGGTATTATTGCTGACATTTTGCAGATAAGGAAAGAGATTCAAAAAAGTCTGAGATCTTACTTAAGATCACATAGTGAGGATGTGGTTAAACCAGGTGTGTAATTTAGGTTTCGTGGCTCTTGTCTTCTTTCTGCTAGACTAGATTAAGAGGGACAGGATGAGGACTCTTAAAGTCTTCTTTACTGTGGTTACTGTGGAGTACATCAGTGATGAGGGAGAAGAGAATCCAGTGTTCCTGAGGTGGAAGAATAAGTGTGCCATATACAGTTCAGAGATTGTCTGGGAATGAGGGGAAAAGGAAGAGAAGTGCAGGAAAAATCGCAGCCCTCAAAGTCATGCCAAATTCAGTGAGGCCTCATCTGATCAACTGTGTCATTGCTAAAGCTGCAATCTATAGCCTCCTGTATGCTGTTCCAACTCATTCCTGCAGCAAATTTGGAGAGGCTTTGCATCATGCATTCAACTGGGCTGTGTCTTCCACAGGCTCTAGCTCATTGTTTTATTTAGCATATGCCAGAATCTGGTCAGTTTACCTAAATCAACACCAAATTCTAGGAGTTTGAATGCTGACATAAGGTCTTTTTAAAAAAATTTTGGGTTTTTTTCCCCCACTGTTTTTCATTCAAGAAAAACATTAGCAAGGAGTGACTGAGAGAGTCTGCCTGTGGAAGGAAGTATTTCAAACAGTTCAAGACCCTGTGCTTCTCTTCCAAATTACACCTACCTATAAGCTCTTAGGAGAGGAGAGTTGATTAAAGATTGGTACCCAATAGCATCAGAGATCAGCAAGAATCCAGGTTTCTGGAATCTTTCCATCATCGTTGCTATGCTGGTGGGTAGTCATGCTGCTTAACCCATGCCTTGTCAAAGCATAAAGCTCCAGCATGCAAAAATCCTGCTGAATGCTGGGCGGAGTACAGCTGGGTGTCCCAAATTATTGGTGTGCATCACTGATGGTTTGTAAGTCACATCTGGGGATATGAGGGAGAATAATTTTGGTAGATAGGACTTTTTTTTTCTTTTTTGAGACAGGGTCTGGCTCTGTCACACAGGCTGGAGTGCAGTGACACAATCTTGGCTCACCGTAACTTCCACCAAACACCCGGGCTCAAGAGATCTTCCCACCTCAGCCTCAAAAGTAGCTGGGACTACAGGCACATGCCACCATGCCTGGCATGTATTTTTTGTAGAGATAGGGTTTCGCCATTTTGCCCCGGCTGTTCTCGAACTCCTGAGCTCAAGTGATCCACAGGCCTCAGCTTCCTGAAGTGCTGGGATTACAAGTGTGAGCCACTGCGCCTGGCCAGATATGGCATATTTTAATGCATATTCAAAAAGAATTAGCATTTCAAACTTGTGATTGTCACAAATATATTTGCTAATGAAGAGGTCGTAGTACCTGGTATCATGGTGATTCACATAATGCTATCCACAAAAGTTACTGGTGTGGTATCACGTGATACAAAGCTATGGTAAAGTCATGATGGTGCCCCACTGCCTGCAATTGGCAAATATTAATGTAGAGCAAAGAACAACGAATTGAGACTGGCTAACATAGGCCCATTGAAAAATGTTGAAGCATTAATCATAGTGTCCTTGAAGACAGGAACTAATATAGTTTGGATATGTGTCCCTGTCCAAATCTCACATTGAATTGTAATCCCCTTGGAGATGTGGCCCGGGGGCAGGTGATTAGATCATGGGAGTGAATTTCTCATGAATGGTTTAGCACCATCTCCTTGGTACCATACCTTTCCATCTAAAGTACCTGCAAGATCTGGCTGTTTGGAAGTGCATGGCATCCCCCCCTTTTTTCTTGCTCCTGCTCTCGCCATGTAATGTATCTGCTCCCCCTTCACATCCTGCCATGATTATAAGTTTCCTGCGGCCTCCTCCTCAGGTGAGATGCCAGCATCATGCTTCCTGTAAAGCCTGCAGAACCATGAACCAATTAAACTTCTTTTCTTTATAAATTACTCAGGCATTTCAATGCAAGAACAGCCTAATACAGGAACTTTGTCTTCTTAAAAACTGTATTAGCTGAGGATTGCTGGCAAGATGGCTGAATAGGAACAGCTCTGATGTGCAGTTCCCAGCGAGAATGATGCAGAAGGTGGGTGATCTCTGCATTTCCATCTAAGGTATCTGGTTCATCTCATTAGGACTGGTTAGACAGTGGGTGCAGCCCAAGAAGGGAAAGCCAAAGCAGGGTGGGGCGTTGCCTCACCTGGGAAGTGCAAGGGGCCAGAGAATTCCCTCTCCTAGCCAAGGGAAGCCATTAGGGACTTTTCCTGACACTCTGGCTCAGACACTGTGCTTTTCCCACGGTCTTTACAACCCACAGAACATGAGATTCCCTCCAGTGCCCACACCAGCACCTCAGGTTTCCAGCACAAAACTGGGCAGCTGTTTTAGCCACAGCAATTTTTTTTTCTCATACCCCAGGGGCACCTGGAACACCAACAAGACAAAACTGCTCATTCCCCTGAAAAAGGAGGCTGAAGCCAGGGAGCCAAGGGATCTGGCTTGGCAGACCCCACCCCCACAAAGACCAGCAAGCTAAGATCCACTAGCTTGAAATTCTTGCAGCCAACATGGCAGTCTAAGCTCAACCTGGGATGTTTGAGCTCAGTGTGGGGAGGGGTGACTGCCATTGCTGAGGCTTGGGAAGGTGGTTTTAACCTCACCTATGTAAACAAAGTCACCAGGAAGTTTACACAGAACCTGGGCTGAGCCCACGGCAGCTCAGCAAGGGCTCTGCAGGCAGGCAGATGGAGTCACTAGACTCCCTTCTTGCTGGGCAGGGCATCTCTGAAAAAAGGCAGCAGCCCATCAGGGATTTATAAGTAAAGCCCCACCTTCCTGGGACAGAGGGGCTTACCCAGGAAAAGGGGCAGTTGAGGGTTCAGCTTCAGCAGACTTAAATGTCCCTGCCTGGCAGCTCTTAAGGGAGCAACAGATCTCCCAGCACAGTGCTTGAGCTCTGATAAGGGACAGATTGCCTCCTCAAGTGGCTCCCTGACACTCGTGTATCCTGACTGGGAGACACCTCCCAGAAGGGACTGACAGACATCTCATACAGGAGAGCTCTGGCTGGCATCTGGCAGGTACCCTTCTGGGACAAAGCTACCAGAGAAAGGACCAGGCAGAAATCTTTGCTGTTCTGCAACCCCTGCTGGTGATTTCCAGGCAAGCAGGGTCTGGAGTGGACCTCCAGCAAACTCCAGCAGACCTGCAGCAGAGGGGCCTGACTGTTAGAAAGAAAACTAGCAAACAGAAAGAAATAGTTTCACATCAACAGAAAGGATATCCACTTAGAAACACCACCCAAAAGTCACCAACTTCAAAGACCAAAGGTAGATAAATCCACAAAGATGGGAAGAAACCAGCGCAAAAAGGCTGAAATCTCCAAAAATCAGAACAACTCATCTCCAAGGGATCACAACTCCTCACCAGCAAGGGAACAAAACTGGATGGAGAATGAGTTTGATGAATTGACAGAAGCAGGCTTCAGAAGGTGGGTAATAACAAATTTCTCCAAGTTAAAGCAGCATGTTATAACCCAATGCAAGGAAGCTAAGAACCTTGAAAAAAAGTTAGACTAAATACTAACTAGAATAACAAACATAGGGAAGAACATAAACAACTTGATGGAGCTGAAAAACACAGCACAAGAACTTTGTGAAGCATACACAAGGTTTAATAGCCAAATAGATCAAGCAAAAGAAAGGATATCAGAGATTGAAGGTCAACTCAATGAAATAAAGTGAGAAGGCAAGATTAGAGAAAAAAAGAGTTAAAAGAAATGAACAAAGCCTCCAAGAAATATGGGATTATGTGAAAAGACCTAATCTACGTTTGATCAGTGTACCTGAAAGTGAGGGGGAGAATGAAACCAAATTGGAAAACACTCTTCAGGATATTATCCAGGAGAACTTCCCCAACATAGCAAGGCAGGACAACATTCAAATTCAGGAAATACAGAGAACACCACAGAGATATTCCTCAAGAAGAGCAACCCCGAGACACATAATCATCAGATTCACCAGGGTTGAAATGAAGAAAAAAATGCTAAGGTCAGTCAGAGAGAAATGTCAGGCTACCAACAAAAGGAAGCCCATCAGACTCACAGTGGATCTCTCTGCAGAAACCCTACAAGCCAGAAGAGAGTGGTGGCCAATATTTAACATTATTAAAGAAAATAATTTTCAACCCAGAATTTCATATCCAGCCAAACTAAACTTCATAAGTGAAGGAGAAATAAAACCCTTTACAGGCAAGAAAATGCTGAGAGACTCTGTCACCACCAGGCCTGCCTTATAAGAGCTCCTGAAGGAAGCACTAAACATGGAAAAGAAAAACCAGTACTAGCCACCACAAAAACATACCAAATTGTAAAGATCATTGACACTATGAAGAAACTGCATCAACTCATGGGAAAAACAACCAGCTAGCATCAAAATGGCAGGATCAAATTCACCCATAATAATATTAACTTTAATATAATTCGGCTAATGCCCCAATCAAAAGACACAGACTGGTAAATTGGATAAACAGTCAAGACCCCTTGGTGTGCTGTATTCAGGAGACCCATCTCATGTGCAAAGACACACATAGGTTCAAAATAAAGGGATGGAGGAAGATTTACCAAGCAAATGGAGAGCAAAAAAAAAAGCAAGGGTTGCAATCCTAGTCTCTGATAAAATGGACTTTAAACCAACAAAGATCAAAAGAGACAAAGAAGGGCATTACATAATGGTAAAAGAATCAATACAACAAGAAGAGCTAACTATTTTAAATATATATGCACCCAATACAGGAGCACCCAGAAACATGAAGTAAATTCTTAATGACCTACAAAGAGAGACTCCCACATAATAAGAGTGGGAGACTTTAGCATCTCACTGTCAATATTGGACAGATCAAAGAGACAGAAAATTAACAAGGATATCCAGGACTTGAACTCAGATCTGGGGACCTAATAGACATCTAGAGAATTCTCCACCCCAAATTCACAGAATATACATTCTTCTCAGCACCACATCACACTTATTCTGAAATTGACCATGTAATTGGAGGTAAAAGATTCCTCAGCAAATGCAAAAGAATGGAAATCATAACAGTCTCAGACCACAGTGCAATCAAATTAGAACTCAGGATTAAGAAACTCACTCAAAACTACACAACTACATGGAAACCAATAACCTGCTCCTGAATGACTACTGGATAAATAATGAAATGAAGGCAGAAATAAAAATGTTCTTCAAAACCAATGAGAAAGAAGAGACAACATACCAGAATCTCTGGGACACATTTAAAGCAGTGTCTAGAGGGAAATTTATAGCACTAAATGCCCAAAAGGGAAAGGAGGAAAGATTTATAATTGACACTCAAATGTCACAATTAAAAGAACTAAAGGAGCAAGATCAAACAAATTCAAAAACTAGCAGAAGACAAGAAATAACTAAGATCAGAGCAGAACTGAAGGAGATAGAGACACAAAAGCCCTTCAAAAAATCAATGAATCCAGGAGCTTGTTTTTTGAAAAGATCAACAAAATAGATAGACCACTAGCTAGAATAATAAAGAAGAAAAGAGAAAGAATCAAATAAATGCAATAAAAAATGATAAAGGAGATATCACCACCAATTCCACAGAAATACAAACTACCATCAGAGAATACTACAAACACCTCTATGCAAATAAACCAGTAAATCTAGAAGAAATGGATAAATTCCTGGACACTTACACCCTCCCAAGACTAGACTAGGAAGAAGTTGAATCCCTGAATAGACCAATAACAAGGTCTGAAATTGAGGCAGCAATTAATAGCCTACTAACCAAAAAAGTCCAGGACCAGATGGGTTCATAGCCAAATTCCACCAGAGCTACAAAGAGGAGCTTGTACCATTCCTTCTGAAACTATTACAAACAATACAAAAAGAGGGAATCTTCCCTAACTCATTTTATGAGACCGACCAACATTATCCTGATACCAAAACCTGGCAGAGACACACAAAAAAAGAAAATTTCAGGCCAATATCCATGATGAACATTGATACAAAAATCCTCAATAAAATACTGGCAAACTGAATCCAATAGCACATCCAAAAACTTATCCATCACACTCAAGTCAGCTTCATCCCTGTGATGCAAGGCTGGTTCAACATACTCAAATCTATAAACATAATCCATTACATAAATAGAACCAAAGACAAAAACGATATGATTATCTCAATAGATGCAGAGAAGGCCTTTATGGTAAAATCCAACACCCCTTTAGGCTAAAAACTCTCAATAAACTAGGTATCAATGGAACCTGTCTCAAAATATAAGAGCTATTTATGACCAACCCACAGCCAATATCATACTGAATGGACAAAAACTGGAAGTATTTCCTTTGAAAACGGACATAAGACAAGAATGCCCTCTCTTACCATGCCTATTCAACATAGTATTGGAAGTTCTGGCCAGGGCAATCAGGCAAGAAAAAGAAATAAAGGGTCTTCAATTAGGAAAAGAGGAAGTCAAATTGTCTCTATTTGCAGATGACATGATTGCATATTTAGAAGACCCCACTGTCTCATCCCAAAATCTCCTTAAGCTGATAAGCAACTTCAGCAAAGTCTCAGGATACAAAATTAATGGGCAAAAATCACAAGCATTCCTATACACCAATAATAGACAAAAAGAGAGTGAAATCATGAGTGACTTCTATTCACAATTGCTACAAAGAGAATAAAATACCTAGGAATACAACCAACAAGGGATGTGAAGGACCTCTTTAAAGAGAACTACAAACTACTGCTCAAGGAAATGAGAGGACACAGACAGACAGAAAAACATTCCATGCTCATTAGGAAGAATCAATATCATGAAAATGGCCATACTCCACAAAGTAATTTATAGATTCAATGCTATCTCCATAAAGCTACCATTGACTTTCTTCACAGAATTGGAAAAAAACCACCTTAAGCTTCATATGGAACCAAAAAAGAGCCTGCATAGCCAAGACAATCCTAAGCAAAAAACAAAACAAAACAAAACAAAAACCTTGAGGCATTACGCTACCCAACTTCAAACTACACTACAAGGCTACAGTGATCAAAACAGCATGGTACTAGTACCAAAACAGAAATATAGACCAATGGAACAGAACAGAGGTCTCAGAAATAACACCACACATCTACAACCATCTGATCTTTGACAAACCTGACATAAACGAGCAATGGGGGAAAGATTCCCTATTTAATAAATTTTGTTGGGAAAACTGGCTGGCCATATGCAGAAAGCTGAAACTGGATCCCTTCCTTACAGATTATACAAAAATTAACTCCAGATAGATTAAAGATTAAACATAAGACCTAACACCATAAAAACCCTAGGAGAAAACCTAGGCAGTACCATTCAGGATATAGGCATGGGCAAGGACTTCATGACTAAAACATCAAAAGCAATGGCAACAAAAGCCAAAATAAACAAATGGTATCTAATTAATCTCCAGAGCTTCTGTACAGCAAAAGAAGCTCTCGTTAGAGTGAACTGGCAACCAACAGATTGGGAATAAATTTTTGCAATCTACCCATTTGACAAAGGGCTAAAATCCAGAATCTACAAAGAACTAAAACAGATTTACAAGAAAAAAACAAACCCATTCAAAAGTGGGCAAAGGATATGAAGAGACACTTTTCAAAAGAAGACATTTATGCAGCCAACATATAGGAAAAAAAGTTCATCATCACTGATTAGAGAAATGCAAATCAAAATCACATTGAGATACCACCTCACACCAGCTAGAATGGTGATCATTAAAAAATCAGGAGACAACAGATGCTGGAGAGAATTCGGAGAAATAGGAACACTTTTACACTGTTGGTAGGAGTGTAAATTAGTTCAACCATTATGGAAGACAGTGTGGTGATTCCTGAAGGATCTAGAACTAGAAATACCATTTGACTCAGCAATCCCATTAGTGGGTATATACCCAAAGGATTATAACTCATTCTATTATAAAGACACATGCACATGTTTGTTTATTGCAGCACTGTTCAGAATAGCAAAGACTTGGAACCAACCCAAATGCCCATCAATGATAAACTGGATAAAGAAAATGTGGCACATATACACCATAGAATACTATGCAGCCATAAAAAAGGATGAGTTTATGTCCTTTGCAGCAACGTGGATAAAGCTGAAACCATCATTCTTAGCAAACTGACACAAGAACAGAAAACCAAACACTGCATGTTCTCACTCATAAGTGGGTGTTGAACAATGAGAACACATGGACACAGGGAGAGGAACATCACACACTGGGGCCTGTTGATGGGTGGAGAGCTAGGGGAGGGATAGCAGGCAGTGGGATGATTGGGGAGGGATAGCATTAGGAGAAATACCTAATGTTGATGACGGGGTGATGGATGCAGCAAACCACCATGACACAGGTATACCTTTATAACAAACCTGCACATTCTGCACAGGTACCCCAGAACTTAAAGTATAATTAAGAAAAAACTGTATTAGTTTCCTATTGTTGCTGTAACAAATAGTCACAAACAGTGGTTTAAAGCAACACGAATCTATTTTCTTACAACTCTGGAGGGCAGACGTCTGAAATGTGTCTCACAACAGCAAAATCATGGTGTTGGCAAAGCTGCATTCCTTCCAGAAGCTCTAGAGGAAAATCTCTCATCTTTCCTTTGCTTTTTCCAGTCTCTGGAGGCTGCCAGAACTCCTTTTCTCATAAGCACTCCACTCTCTGCATCTGTCATCATATCTCTCTCTTTGACTGGCTCTTCTGCCTCCTTTCAATTATAAAGGGCATCTGTGGCTACATTGGGCCCACCTGGATAATTCAGAATACTCACTCCACCTCTATATTCTGAACTTAATCCCAGCTGCACAGTCTACTTTCAGCTGTGAAGATGTAGCAAAGATTTGATTTCCCTTCCTCAAATAAATAATTAGAAAGCTGGGGGGGGGTGGGAAATGAAACAACTGTTTGCAGCCATTGGCCAACATACGCAGCAGGATTCTGATCTCTGAGGAAAAGGAAAAAAGAAAGATGATTCCCACAATTAGGCTTGCTTTCTGCTTGAAATCATATTGCAGACCACGAAGGAAGGTGGGGGTCTCCCAAGCATGGCATGGCAGGTTTACTAACTTAAGGAGATAGAGAATCAGACTTCAGGAAGCCTACAATAGCTAAAAGTTGCAAGGAAGTTCGGGGAGCTATGCAGAAAAATAGTTTCTGAAATCTGCATAGAAGTCCTCTTGAGTATTAGCTGAATACTAAGATCTTATGCAGAGGGTAGAAAATCAAGGGACTAGGTAAGCAGCAGCTCAGGAGTTAGGAACTGAATGGTTTCCAGAGCTCACCTGGGGCTGAGCTGAAAAATGAATGTGATGTGATCACTCTGTGATGTGTTAGATAATAACAAGGGGTCTAACATATGTATATTTACAGTCCAAGAAGTGGGAGAACAGAAGGAGTGAAAGAATACAAATTTTGGGAGAAATAATGGCTGAAATTTGTTCTGAATTTGATGATAGAAAAAGCTCAATGAAGCCAATGAAAAATATATATGAAACAAAAAATAATAGGAGGTATTATATTCCTGACAAGATGAGACAGAAAGTCTTGACCACTTCAGACATTCAATAGAAACACCAGAAAGGCTATACTTTAGAAGGGGATTTAAATATCTGTAAAGTGTAGGATACTCTACAATCACCCTAATAAGTTTTAAAAAGTCTCAAGAGAATAAAAATGAACAGTAAATCAACACCAAAAGAAATGCCAGGACTCTTTAAAGGATGACAACAAAATCCAGACAGTTGATGACATAATATTCACAAATTTCAGCATATAACAATATATTATTAAATATTCCAAAAGCGGGAAAATGCAACTCATAACCAAGATAAAAATGTTTCAAAAGAAATGGATCAGCAAATGATGAAAATGATGAAATCGTAATCAAAGGTATTAAAACAACTATTTTAACTACATTCAAGTATTTAATAAAACACATGAACATAGTGAGGATATAAATAGAAAATATAAAAATAAACCAAATGAAATATCTAGGAAAAAACCCAACAATATCTTAAATGAAAAGGATTAACTCCAAAGGAAAAGATTAGTAAAACTGAAGACACAGTAATACAAATTACCCAAATGAAGCAGAAATAGGGGTAAAAGACTGAAAAATGAATGTTCTCTCTGATTTGTGAGATAATAGCAAGGGGTCTAACATGTATTTCATAATCTGTGAAGGAGAGAACAGAAGGAGTGAAAGAATAAAAATTTGGGGAGACATAATGGCTGAAATTTGTTCCAAATTTGATGATATAAAAATCTCAATGAGCCCAAAGAAAACTATATACAAAACAAAAACGAAAAATAATTCAAGGTACAGTACATACTAATCACATTTCTTTTAAAAAGTCATGAAAGAGGCCGGGTGCTGTAATCCCAGCACTTTAGGAGGACTAGGTGGGTGGATCACGTGAGGTCAGGAATTTGAGACCAGCCTGGCTGACACGGCAAAACCCCATCTCTACTAAGAATACAAAAATAATTAGCCAGGTGTGGTGGCGCACACCTGTAGTCCCAGCTGCTCAGGAGGCTGAGGCAGGAGGATCGCTTGAACCTGGGAGGCGGAGGTTACAGTGAGTCGAGATCACACCACTGCATTCCAGCCTGGGCAACAGAGCAAGACTCTGTGTTTAAAAAAAAAAAAAAAAAAAAAAAATGGCAGAAAAGAAAAATCTTAAAAGCAGAGAAAAAAAAGATGGCCATTGCTTAACATTACTTAAGTGAAACTAGGGTAACACATATAATAGATTTCTTGGCAGTAACTATGAAGCCCAAAGACAAAGGAATAACATACTTAAAGTGCTTAAAGTTAAAAAGAAAACAGAAAAAAATACCTATCAACCTATAATTCCAAATCAAGGAAAAATTTATTTCTAAAATAAGGAACAATACAGACTTTTTCAGACAAACAGAAAAACCAGAGAGAATTCATTTCCAGTCAAAGCATAAGCACTCCAGCAATGGTATTTGAATAAATATTTTTAAAGTTTCCATTTTTATTTTACTTAAGAGATAAAGCAAAACTAGTAGAAATTTATTGTGAAATGTATGACATACGTTTAAAGTAAAAATAAGAAAAATGCATTATGAGTTTTATACTATATATGACTTTAATAGCCAAAGTACTGACAATAGAAATGAGGATATATTGTGGTAAGGTTCTTTCTTTATACATGAAATAGTATAGTATCATTTTAAAATAGAAAGTGAAAATTTTAAGAGGAAGACTGTAAATCTAGAGTAACTATTAAAAACTAAATCAACAAGTTCTGGATAATGCGCTGTTAAATGGTTATAAAATAAAATCATGAAAAATTCTCAATTAATCCAAAAGAAGGCAGAAAACGAGGAAAAACAAGGAAGAAAGAACAGATGTGACAAATAAAAAATGAACAGCAAGATGGCTGACTTAAACCCAACCAGATCAATAATCACTTTAAGTGTGAATGAAGTAAACTACAATAAGGTGGAGATTTTCATAATGAATAAAAAAGCAAGATCAACGCTATGTTGTCTATTTAAAAAGACATGAATCTGGCTAGGCATGGTGGTTCATGCCTGTAATCCCAGCACTTTCGGAGGCTGACGCGGGCAGATCACCTGAGGTCAGGAGTTCCAGACCAGCCTGACCAACATGGAGAAACCCCGTCTCTACTTAAAATACAAAAAAAAACAAACAAAAAAAGCCAGGCATGGTGGCTCATGCCTGTAACCCCAGCTACTTGGGAGGCTGAGGCAGGAGAATCACTTGAACCTGGGAGGCAGAGGTTGCGGTGAGCCAAGATCATGCCATTTGCACTGCAGCCTGGGCAACAAGAGTAAAACTCTGTAAAAAAAAAAAAAAAAAAAAAAACCATGAATCTTAATGTAAAGACACAAACCGGTTAAAAGTAGAAGGGTGGAAAAAATATGCCATAGAAACACTAATCGTGATCATGACAGCAAACAGCTGTCTTACTGTTCTTTCTTGTTTTTTATATGAGGTGGTGCTGTGCAACAATTCCCAGAAAATGGGTCCAAGAAATGTGCATGTGACACTTGTGAACTGAAGAACCAAAGATGTTAACAGGTATGAGGCTGAGAGTGCACAGGAGAGACAGGCATAGGTTTGCATTTTATTTGCTATGGAATGAAAGCTAAACAAAGCATTTTGATGAAGTTCAAAGCAGGGCTCTCTGCCTGTAGGTTGGGTCCCCTCTGAAGTTGTTTGACTTCTAATCTGTTTATGAAGCATGTGCAGTTTCAGGCCTCCTCCTCAGCAACAGAGAGCCTGTCCAAAAAGCGTTAACCAAGAATTAGAAACAGCAGGCCAGGGACATTCTAAACAATGATTTCATACTCTGGGTTTATCCTGGGTTTCCCTGAGTTTCCAGGGTAACTATTTATCGTAAAGTCTTGGCATCTTTTGGGTTAAGCTATAGGGCAAAATCCTATAAAATTAATAAAACAAAGATCTTCTGGGTCCATGAGTGTATTAAGCAGGCTAAGACAAGGTTTGGTCTGAGACTACATCTAGCTCCTCTATTCCCACTCCCTCTGTGATTCTCCTGGGACGGAGAGACAGTGGAATAGCAAAGGTTTCACTGAATCTTCAGTGATTGTATTTTGTCACTGGGGACTGTCTAGTCTAGAGATAAATAGAGGAAAAAGTCCTGATATTAATTCGTCACTCTAGCAAGGATCATGATAAGAACCTGATCTGGAAATATTTCTTGGAAACACTGGAATAAGGAGCATGGCCACTAGGAAAGTGTGTACACGAGATCATCTAGGCCATCTGGAAGAAAGATACTTCAGTAGAAATACCGATAAAGCTCTCTTTAACTCCTGTCTCCACTCCTCAGTGGGTCTCAGAGATAAAGCCTCCTGAAAAAAGACAGGCAGAAGAAATCTCTGCCAGCACCTGAGAGGGAGGTCCCTGGAAAATAAACTAGCTGCCCATAAGGCATAGAAATAATCAGTACATCTCAGAATAGAGATTCAATTAGGAATGCTAACTATGTATCCCAGACTGACACTGCACGTTGACCCAGCTGCTAGGGATCCTCTCAAGAACACTTCGGTAGCAAGAGAGAGATATAGATATCATCTCCTGACAAACTTTCAGCATATATACGTTCACAGTCATAAAGTGATATCCCAAAGCCAAATACTGTGAACTCTGCCACCCACCACAGGTGCTGTCATTGGTCATATTTTAGGTTCAACTGTCCTCTCTGTGTTAGTCCACACTGCGATGCCTCTATTTCTGTTATTTCCGGAAGTGCTTACTTTTTGTAAGTACAAAGGCACTGAGAACTTTGAAAGTGCTATTTAAAAAGTTTCTGATGGCCATGGAAACAAAATTCAAAAGTAGAAAAAATGAAAATTGCCAAGAAAACGACAAATGCCCACAGATTCCTAGGAGGAAGGAGGAGCCATTCCTCTGCTGAAGTAATTTTGAAGGACAAAGAACAAATCATGCAATGTGAAGGTCTCTAAGCAAATGATAATAATCAGCAAGAAACAAAGAAAAGTAGATGATGAAATATTTAGTCTTAGTATCATAAGTCTATTAGCCTAATGCTAATTCAGGAGAAGTCCAGGAGCATGCTGGAGAACTTAACTGTAAAAATCTCCTGCAGAAACTTTTTTTCAGTGCTTCTCATGGACTGCACAGCATCAAAGGGAGTGTTGATGATTGTGGATACAGTAGCTGCTAAAGTATTCCGGATATAACTTGCAAAGATTATGAGGCAAGGTGGGGTGGGGTGTAGATAGAGGGTGGTCCTATTACATTAGAACTTTAAGATGGGCAAAACTGGTTTTACTTTTTCAAAAGAAGATGCTCAATAGAACATATATCAGCACAAAAGAAAATTACATGCCTAGTTTTAAACCTTTAATCATGAAGGACTTGGAAACAAATGGATCTAGAAACAGACTTTGAAAGCTGTGTAAACAGAGGTATTTGGAATGGATTAAAGCCACCTCGTGGTGCTCTAATTGAAGGGTCCTCACGGGGCCTGGCCCAATGCAGGGAAACATCGGTTCTGAACTGGGATGAGAACAGCAACAGTTCTCAGCAGACTGTTTGGTCCCCAGCTTTGCATGTGGCACAGCAGAGGAAACAGGGAGCAGGAGTCTCCTGGAACCACAGGGAGATTTTAGAAAAGAACCGGAAAAAACAACAACAACAACAACAACGACAACCTGTGTCCTTCCCATTTCTACTCGTTAGGACAAAATGGGGATGTAATTGACAGAGGAGAAATCCCAGGCCCTTTATGATTCCACCTCACGACTGGTGTGGTCAACAAAAAAGGGCCACTCCTCTACCATGCCTACAGAGAGAGTAGATTAAAAGACTCCAATGTCTTGGCTTCCATAGATGTTCAAAAAGTATTTTTACTGATTGAGTAATAGGTGTGTAGTGATGCTGCCAAGTGGGAATTCCTTGAACATAATTACTTAACTACACTGAGTAGTAGAATTCCTTCAAGGAGAGAACCATCTTTGTTTAGACTCAGTGGGCTTATTTGGGAATGCAGTTAAGGACAAACTTGGATGGGTCTGAATTGAAACATAAGATTAGCTAAACTGATCTCTATATAAATAAGTAAGAATTTGAGGGAAGGAGAATGAGGTGTGAGCTGAAGAGGAGAAGGGAGGTGAGTGGGAAGAAAGAAGGAAGAATGGTGAATGAGTTGGAGACAAACAGCAACGTGGCAAAGCAAGTATTACTGATTCCAGAAATTGTCACAAGAAGAAGAAGGATGTAAAGTTTCCATTATTGATTTTCATATTGTGTAATCCTAGTCCCAAACTGTTAGTGAAGACTGCCATACAGTCAGTGCACTTTGGATAAGAAGGGATTAGGGCTGGGCATGGTGGCTCACGCCTGTAATGCCAGAACTTTGGGAGGCCAATACAGGAGGATCCTTTGAAACCAAGAATTCAAGACCGGCATGGGCAACAAAGTGAGACCCCCATATCTATACAAAACACTTTAAAAAAATAGACAGGTGTAGTTGCACACACCTGCAGTCACAGCTACTTGGGAGCCTGAGGCTAGAGGATCACGAAAGCCCAAGAGTTTAAGTTTACAGTGAGCTATGATCATGCCACTGGCCACTGCACCTCAGTGTGAGCAACAGAGTGAGACCCTGTCTCTAAAGAAAAGAAAGAAGTAGGGGTGGGAGAGAGAGAGAAAGAAAGAGAGAGAAGGGGAAGGGAGGGGAGGGGAGGGAGGACTGGGCACAAGCAGAGACTGGGATTATGCCCAGTAGATGACACGGTGAAGGAAAACAACAGGAAGAAACAGCCAAGATGGCCCAGAGAATTCATTGCAAGTAATAATTAAGAGTCAGAGCACCAAGAGAAAGCTCCCTGCCCCAACACCAGACACACACACACACACACACACACACACACACACCTATTACTACCACCATCACCACCACCACCAAGAACCTCTAGATATGTTAGAAAAGACACCAGATATACCACTATATTTTTAATGGGTCTTATACTCATTGTTGCTTAAATCTTAAACAGCAGAGAAGTCCAAGCAATTGGGGATCTTGGACACATCCAAGAACTAAAATCTGAGTCTGCACTCTAAGCGGGCCAACCTGAACTCACACTGTCTCTAACAACAGCACAGTTCCGAATCCTAGGGCTTCCTTTTATTCTTCTTAATGAATTCCAGAGCACATCTCAAAGATGGGAAGAAAAGCCCCACAAGAAAAAAATTAGGTAGATTGCAGGCCTTGATGTAGCCAACCTACCTCTATTGGAGCAATCCCTGGGCAACTTCCCAGTGCCTCTGGGAGCAAGGTTCATCGCTTCTAGTTCTCCTGGTAGAACCACTATGTGTGTAAATATATTTACTTCTCATTTTCCACTGGCATGGGAATAGGATGTAGAAATCTCCAGCTACAAGTGTTGATATTTAGAGCTTATAATAAGTCAGACAATTTAAAATACCTAGAAGTTAAGGTAAGGGTGTGTTGTGTGTCTTAGAGATGTCCAACTGCAAAGAACTCTCTGTTGTTAGAGAAAAATTATCTAAAGGAGGTTTCTAATACTCATTCAGAGAGCTGTAATTTGTTTTTGGTTTTTGTATGTAATTTGTTTTTGGTTTTTGCTTAACTCTGATGGAATATAGAATTTAATATGGAATCTAACCAAGAGGGTTAAACCCTACAGCATTGGTATTGTCTGTATTTTCTGATTAGAGTGTGCAGCTAGATTATTTGCACACTCAAAATCCATCATTAGATGTTCATATGACATCAGATTGACAGACTCTGCCATGGGAGACTGTTTCTTCAGCTTTTCTCCAAACAACCTGTAATTTCCCTCTTTCTTATAAACTGTGGCCAAGAACTTTCTGTTATTATCTTAAGTCTTTTTCAACATGGCATCTTTTTGCTATAATAATTTTGCAAAGTAGCTCTCTTTTCACAATAAGCTGGTTCCTGAAAAGCGGTATACCCATTGGATTATTGGAAATCAAATATGTATTTGATATAATCCGGAAGCTTATCCTTTATGGAAACTCTAGCAAAAAACAATTTGTGTGATGTAAACAATAGCTCTTAATTCATTTGTTCTATAAGTTTGTATGGGAGCAGATTTTCTTAAAGTCAATGATGTGCAGATACTTTTAAATGTAATGTTATTTATTTTTTGCCATCAGATAGTTATTTTAAAATTTCCTTTTATTTCTCCACCCTCAATTAGACTAGAAGTCTACAATCCTATAGCAAATTTTAGCCACACTAGTGTCCCACTGGCACTTCCTGTCTTCATGAAATGACTTTCTAATTGGCTTAAATATAGAATAATTGTGTCACAAAAGAAAAATGCCCATTACCATTCAACCCAGCACTCTGGACTATTAACATTAACAAACAGGGAGGAGGGGCTGAGGAAGACTGACTCCTCTAAACTCCTAACCTAGGATTAAATGTGTGCTAATCTATCATTGTATCAGTCTGTAAAAGCATTCTGCTGCTGCCTCAGCCTTCACACTGCACAGAATCAGTTCATATATATTTCCCATTTGGGGTTTTGGGCAAAGTTCCATTGAGGTCTGGTCCAAGAAACTTCCCCCAGGGCCTTCAGGGTCATAAGTCCTGCAGGTTTATGATGACTTGATTTTAACTTCTGACTACACTGGGCAAGATTTTACATACCTGATGATAGCAAGCCTCACTCTGGGCCAAAAAGCTCTGCAATCCAATTGGTGGTAAGTCCTGCTAATTCCCTAAAGCCTAGCAAGGAAGCTGAGAAGAAGGATAAAACACACAAAAAAAACAGAATTGTTGCTAGGCATACGGAATCTGGCCCTCCGAAAGTGTTACAGGATTGACTTAAGAATATGTATGCTTGTGAATTTTTATGTAGCAAGTGTGTCTTTTGAATTCTATGGTCATGCTGCCCTTGATGATGTGTCCCCTAAAATCACTTTGAAAATCTTGTGGAATCAAAGATGTGAATCATGAAAGTAATCACCAATAAGGAGGCATAGGACCAACAAACCTCCTTGCCTTTTGACAACATGCTTGCTCCCTACCTTTTGTCAACCTGCTTACATCTTCTGTGGAGTTTTCTGATCATTCTTTCTCCTTCACACCTACTCAGTTCTCACAATCAAGTTAAAAATTCTTAGATGTTTAGAAGTTTATTTTCTAGAAAATATTTTTGGGTGGGGTTTATAATTCTGGTTAATGATCTTAATCCTACATTTCTTTTGCTTCCTAGGAAAGGATGAAAAAGCACAAACAACTTCATTTATCATTATTTATTGTTTTCTTCCTTTTCTTCAAATTATATTTAGAGCCAAACATCAACCTATAGATGAAGAGAGGCTCTGCTTGCAAAGAGAGCCAGAGTTCCCTAACAGGACTTACCCTGCCTCACTCCAATATTCTGTCAAAATGTCACTTCTCCAACAGCCTTTTTCTTCTAGTTTAAAGCTATAGCCACACTTATAATCACCAACGTTTTCCACATTTCTCTTAGAAAATGTAAGAATATGTTTTAATAAGTATGGAGATATGTTTTAATCACATCTGATGCAACGTTTCACAGACATATTGTAGGATATGGTACAAGGGACTGTTGGCACCCCTCATCCAGGACCAGAAGGGGTCCACAGACAGACTGACTCTGCTACCATCAGAGTTTTCTGTTTGTTTTTGTTTCAAATTATTTTTTCCTCTACATGCCTTCAGTATCGTTGTTAAATGTTTCACTTCTTAGCATCACCCTAGTGGTTATGATGATGGTATTTTTAAAACTCTTAGTTGAGTAATTAACAAATATTTCTTGAATTTTCATCAAGTGTTCAGCCTACACTACAAGTTATAGAATATCTGTAAGTCATGGAGGATATGTTTGATTCCCTCAAGAAAGTCACAGTATAGATGAAGAAAGGGAACTAACAGCATGCAACAACATTCAGCATACAAAGTGGTATCTGACAAGGGTCAATAGTTCATCTCTGCTCAATGGTTGAGAACTTATTCTGGGTCCAATACCATTTTGATGTTCGCATGAATACGATGTAGTCTCTCCCGAGAAGATGCATATGGTTCATACACAAAATATTTCATATTGACTCCAGAGGACAGAAAGGCAGTATATGAACTTTTGAAATCCATTCATGAACCCAGGAGCAGATTACAGATCCCTCTCCTAGAGAACCGCAGATGTTCAGAAGAGAAGAAGCTCAATGAATTCAGGAAGAAGTTAAAGGTGTTTTAGGGGAGGCATTGGAATATAAGGTTGACCTTGGATAATGGATGAGATTTAGGAAAAGGGAAATGACATTAATTTTTATAAGAGTCATAGTAGATAATTTGCATAGGATATCTCATTTAATCTGCAGAGCAATGCAGTAAAGAAGGTCCTGTGTCTCCATGCTATATATAAATAAATGGAGACTGGAAAGGTGCAAAAAAGGGCCCCAAATTCCTCTTAGCTATTTAGTTCCTGAGTTGTACTGAAACTCACATCCATATGAAAACAGATCCCAAGCAATTTCCACTACACACCCCCTTGAAGAGGAGAAACAATAAATCTTCTATAATCAAATGAATATGTCCTCTAGTGTGCATACATAATCAGATGGAGACATTAGGTGTGGGAAGTAGTGGAAGAATTATTTCTTTCCTAGTTTTCTAGGAAAATTAAATTAAATGAGGCCATGATTGAGACAGGCAGTCTTCTGTGATTATGTTACCTATTATACTACCTTGGAACTAAGAACATCTCGTAAAAATAGGCATGTATTATGGTGAACCTTTATTCAGGTCATTATATGGTTTGTGTGGTTGAATAGGTTTTTTTTTTTTCAAATCTTTGCTCTGTCCCTATAATAGGGAAACATACCTTTACCCATTTTCACATAACATGCCCATACTTTCTAGTAGGCAGAGTATACAGCTTCACCCCATTGACTTTGGACTTGTGAATTAATTACTTTGACCAATGAACTGTGAATGGAAATGTCAGTGTGCCAGTTCTGAGCAGAAGCTTTCAAGAGGGGTGTTTTCTTCTCACTCATCCCAATGTTCTGCCCTCCTTCACAAGGACAACCTGCTCCACAAAGGAAAGACTGTGGCTGCCCCTCCACCTGGATGATAGGATGAGAAGACATATGGAGCCAATCTATAGTCCAGAGGCAACTCCAGCTGATCCCAAGCAAGACAACAGAGCTCCAGCTGACTTCCTGAACCATGAAAACTGTTTCAGGTGGTGAGTGGTTGAGATGTTGAGGTTGTTACCACAGAAAACCCCAACTTGTACTCATTCATCAAGCATGGCCTCAAGATTTTGAGACCAATCAAGAGTCTAAGTCCCACCAGAGAAACTCAAATGACATCAGGGGAAATTCCAGAATCAACCCAAAGTAACCCAATTGCCTGAAATCAGGGACAAATAGGATTTTTGGCCTGATCATTTTCTTTCCTATCAGCATAAGGCTCAGCCTCCAGGGAGATAGCAGGAGGCTAAATGCTATTTGCAGATTTAGCTCTTGATGAGATGGTATTCACCAGAAATAAGCTCAAGAATCTGATTTGATTGTAGGTTTTTCCTTCTCTTCCTCATTCTCTATGTGGAAGAGGGAAGTAGGATAGATATAAGACAGAAAAAATACAGGAAAATGAAAAGCACTTAGGCAGCCCACAACGTTGACAACCAGAGTGAATGAGAGCATGCTGTACTTTTAGAATCTACACAAGCACACCGAAACAGGCATACACATTTTCTAGCTCCTACAAATGATTTCCGTGAGATCATCATTTCAATCACTGGCCACACAATCTCAATGCCAACCCTGAGAAGGACTAATTAGCATTCTCACATATGTAATTCTCTACTGAGAGTTGTGCAGATGATGGAGTATCAGTGAGCAGATACACTACCACCAACTTCTTATTAGTCCAACCCCAACACCTAATTACTTTAATGCATTTAAAAATCAATATGTGGCCTCAGCAAAAAAGACTTTTAAAGATATTTCAGTTGTTTTATTTGAGCCTGCCTCTTAGCCATCCATGCTATTCTACTAAAATGCAATGAACCAGGCTTACAGTCCTTGAGTTCTGGAGAAAGAGAAGAACAAGAAGAGCAAACAAACTTGCAAATACCTTTTTATTACACCCAATCAAATTCATCCTTTGGCCCTTACTGAAATCACCAGTGTGCAGGGCAGTCCATCAAACTGAGTCTAGACTGACACTTGGTTAAAATCAAGTTTTGTAAAGCAAGCTGCTAGGACTCTGTGGATTTGGCTGCAGGACTTTGTTGGGCTTCAACAACTCAAATGTTGGAGCCCAAGTCCTGTTCCAGTGCCAAACATTTGTCCACACGCTGTTCCCATGCAGCAAAGACTCAGCTCTGTCAACATCTTTGTGACTAAAGGAAGGCACTCCTCTTCCCATCCCACATGTGGGAAGTGTCCCCTGGTAATGAAGTCATAGTGGGCTGAGTGCACATGCCTGAAATGAGCTGCAGCACCAATCCTCAGGAGAGACAGGGAAATTGGTCAACATCCCACAGCAACTGACCCTTGAGCAAGGAAAACACAATCTGCTCTTGGGGTTGCATGGCTTTTTCATTCAGGTGTTTCCAAGCTCTGCTATTGGACCATTACAATTTACAGAATCATTCCACATAAGGTGAATGGGTTAAAAGATCAGATGGTTTCATCAATGTAGTCTTTCTGTCAATGCAGTCTCTCCAGACAATGAGGACTTTTGTTCCATGAAAACTAGTCCTCATTAGCCGTCTCTCTGCCTTAGAGAACTAGTCCCAGCTGAATAGACCTTTCTTTCCTGTCATGTACACGATGCGTTATCTACAAGCATATCAACATAATCATGTTTTTAACTAAAAGCCTTTTTACTTTTAAGAAATGAAGACTCGGAGAAAGTTGGGTTTAAAAATGGCATCTGGCTTAGAGGCCCTTATTCATTCAATGTCTCTCAAAAAGCTAACAAACTATATATAAAGACACAAAAAAAATGAAAACTTATGCCACCACCCAAACAGGAACTAAATAATCTATTTTCAGAATCCAGGATCAATTTTTATTAGCTGCAAGACTGGAAAAATGGGATTAAGAGCACAATCCAAGATCCTCTGTGCTATGACCACTCAAAATAGATTTAGCTTCTCCCTGTCACCCCCAAAATAGACAGGAAGTAGGTAAAAAGTTCCTGCACCCTTTCAAAATCCAAGCCCTGGCTCAGAAATGCAACATAGATACTAACCGGATCCGGAGGGCCTCTCTCTAGGTAGGTGATACACCTTGAGGCCTGCTGCCATCCTTTAATCCATTCTTCATTCCTGCCCAGATCTCTCTTTTCTATATCCAGTCAGAAATGGGCATTCCAAGAAAGTGAATGGAAGGTACAATCCCCTCAGGTAAATCACAATAAGCAGGATTGCTTCTCAGAAGCCTTCTTGGGAGCAGTACATGCTAAGGATTATAGCCTTCTAAGATTTCCACCAGGGTCAGTGTCAGGCAACGGGAGTGAGGTGTGTTCAACTAACAGGAGCCCTTGAGATTTCTCAGCCTACGGTTTGACAACGGGCCTGGAAGCTGTGTGTGCTAACACACCGTTCAACTGCTCATCTAAAGAAGATCAAAGACAAACAACAAATTTTGCCTTTGAAAAACATTGTATCCCTCCTTCTTTAAAAATAAGCAAATGTAGAGACAATACATAAATCAAACCTTTTAAAACACCAGACCATTAAAAGAGACTCTAACACTAATGATTTACAAGATTAACCAAAGTTTGAAGACAATTTATTATAGTACCCAGAAGGAAAAGACAGAGGAACAAAAATCTCATTGAAAATTGGATAAAATGCTAAAGCACCAAGTAAGAGAAGATGAATGATAAGTAGGTAAGACAGAAATTGCCATGAAACTAAACATCGAATGGCAGAATTTCAACCTGTATTAGAAATTAAGAAAAAGTTGACACTGAGAAAAAATTAAATTAGCGTAAGACAGTATTATGTACCAGTGTTCAATTGCTTTTGTTGAATATACAATAGAGAGGTCTATAATGATACTGATGGTACTATGACCTCTCCAAAAATGCTTGGTTGTTCAGGGGAAATGATTGGAGGGAGAAATCAACTCTTCAGCAGCTACTGAAGAGTTCATTTCTCCCTCCAATCAGTTCCTCCCTCCAATCAGTTTGCAATTTCCTTTTGGTGAATGTTATACGAGTAGCTCATGGTGGGGGAGGGAGAATGTAAAGAAACAACCTGGCACATAAGTAGGACCCTAGAATTGACACGTACTTCTCTAACTAGTGAATCTCAGGTGCACCAAGACCAGGACTGTGTTTCCCCAGACACAGGTGGAAATGAGGGGATACAGCAATGGGGGACTTATGTTGCACTAAGACAGCAGATTTATTGAGGAATAGATAGCAGACCTCTTTAAAACTCTCTTGGCAAATAAATGGAGAGCCTACTTGGTGAGTCCCACTTTCATGGTCAGTGTGGAAAAACCTTTGGGATGTCGATGAACATCTGGAAAGTCAGCGAGCACAAGCAGCCTGCAACTACAAGAGGCTGGAAGATGACATACTCCATGCTGTTAAGCACCTAAATTTAGTCCCTGGCTTCATGTTAGATATGTTTATATGTTTATTCTGAATTCCTTGTTATGCAGCTCCCACAAATCAAATCATGCTACGGTACACACTTAATTGGGGTTGAAATTCTTCCAAACATGTTTGGTGCTTGCTAGCTTCCTCTTTATTCGAGATTAATCAAAAGACATTGATGAAAATCTCCACCACCAGCCATCTAAAGGGAAATGGATGAAGTGCTAAAACAATAACACCCAGTGGTAAGACCATAACAAATATTATCAATCAGACCACTGGCAGGCTGGCTACACCTCCAGCTGTGAGGCTGTCAGGGCTCATCATTTTAATAGGGCTAGGCAGGAGCAGAGGGTCAAAAGCAGGCTTCCCAAGAGAGCCAAGCCACTGACTCATTGGTTGGTCCTTTTCCCCGTAAATTAAACTCCAGAACATGGGCAATCAGGAGGCTGGAGCTATTGAGGTAGCCTCAACCTGGTTGGCTGCCCTGCACAGGGGAGAGGTTTTTCAAGTCGGTGGGTGGGTGGTAGTTGTGTGGGCATGGGTGTGGTGAAGTGGAAAGAGGACAAAGGACTTTGAAATCAGACTCATGGCCAATTCTGGTTTTGCCACTTAAGAGCTATGTGATTTAATTTCCCTGAGCCTCTGTTATTTCAACTGTAAAATGACGATATTAGTAAAATTAGCCTATTACCTTGCAGAGTTGTTGAGAGGAGTAAATAATGAATATGCACTTAGGGTTGTAGTCAACATCAAAGCCCTCTGGAGGGATGAAGAGTTTGTAAGCGACAGCCTGGGGAACAGCCCAGCAAGTAAGTAGCTAATGAGAAGAAACGGCGGTGCTTACAGGATCAGAACACTGATTTTGGACTCCAGCACAGTGAGGCTCAAATCCTGGCTTATCCTCTTGGAAGCTCTGTGAGTACACGAATGATCTTTAAGGCACCACAACATATGCACAAACACAGTGTGCATACACACACACAAACACATATAACAGATTGCCTCATCCATAAAGCAAAAATAACAGGGGTACCTACATGGAAGAGTTGATGTAGAATTAAATGAGATCACATTTGCAAAGTGCTTTGTGTAATACCTGGCATATAGACAGGGCTCCATAAATTAGCTAGGATATTTACAATGATTAGTACATGCAACTTGTATATACTAATATATGACATATTTTATCCAACACATGAGTATGTAATAATGTAATATAATACACATTATAATATACAACATAATTATATGTAGTTTGTCCCATATATAATATGATGGTATTTATTTCCTATGAATTACAAAAGATGCAAGCCTAAATTGTTGGTTTAGGAAATCTCCCACACATATTTGATGTTGGCTAACTTCTTCAAGTGGTTAAAATAACTATTAACTGTATGTAAGTATACAGACAGATACATCTATTAGAGTGACTTTCCAAGAATCCTTGTTCATTTTTATCACTGAACACTTACTTGTGTCAGGAACGATGCTATGCACTTTGCATACATTATTTTAAATTAATCCTTACTCATCCTACTCATGGGGTTATTTTATCACAATAATATTATTATTAGACTCAGAGAGTATATGTCTTGATATTATCCCACTTCCATCCCCTCAAATAAAATTCATGTGCTTGAAAATATTCCCTATGGTGGGATGAGCTACTCACTTACTAATGATACCACGAGGGTATGGAACTTTTTCCAGGACTCATAAACTCAGTCGTGATCATATTGATGGTACCTGCATGACACAAAACTACTTTTTAGGAAAAAGGAGACTTAGTTACAAAATGGTGTTGTGCGACTGGATAGTCCATGAAAACCTGACCAGGCCACCAGATCTGCCTGAGAAAATTCTCAGCAAGCTCAGAGGACAGGTGAGTGGCAAAACGCCCAAAGCCCTTATCCTAACTGGCCCCGAGCACCAATCAGGGACCCCCTCACCCCTGACTGCAGAGAGGCAAGAATGCCACTGAAATTCAAGTTCTTGGCAACATCAATCTTAAAAAGGAAAAACTAACTCAATATTGCCTGAGTGGTCACCCAGGTCATCCAGGGTAGAGGCTCAAACTGCAGTCAAGCGAATGATGAAGGGGAACTCTGAAAGGCAATCCAGAAGCCCAGATCTGATGGGCTTCTACTCTGCAAGCCCCGGCCAGAGGCAGCAGAGCAAGCCATGTGGGAGCTGGGATTGCTGCCTTTCCCATGGTTCTCTGAATTTTGAGGCCTCTGGACCTTTTGCAACATGTCCACAATTTAGTTATTTATGATCTCAAAAGATGTAAATAATTCAAACATAGTTGGTATTGCAAAGCCCCACTATTGGATCAATCACCCAGATATAGTATGATTTTCTTATTTTACACACACACACACACACACACACACACACACACACACATATCAGAAAAGATTTGCAACATTTCTTCCTGGAACAATGTGAACATTTTTGTACTCTTTGACACTGGTGATATTTTAGTTGTAAGTGAACAGGCACTTCTGTTTGAACAGAAATGTGAGTCCAAAGCATTATGTTCTTGTTCAACCATCATATAAATCCCATCATCACAAATCATTTAAGAGACTAAGACAAGGCCTGTCAAGTGGTTAAAATAATTGATAAAAGTGGGAAGAGTCTAACGCACAATGGGAATGATGCAATTATGTTCAAAGGAGAGCAATTCCAGTTTTGCACTGTCCAATGCCACGTTCAAACTTCTTGTAGAATGGGACCTGGACAGAGGCAGGACTGGAAAAGCAAAGGAGTAGGGGGCAAAAGCAGCAAAGGCGATGTGAGACAAAGAGAAGGCAGGTAGGGAGTTAAACAGAACCCAGGCCAGCAGAGAATCTAGCTTGTTCCTGCGCCCTCACAGGCTGGAGCCCACCTCATTCCCAGAAGCCCCTCTCCTGCTGCTCAGCATCCTAGAGGCAGCTACCCCATTCCTCAGCCAGCAAAATAACTGCCCCCAACTACTCCATCCCCTTAGGCCACATTTCCTCCTGACTTCACCTTCTCTTCAACTCACCCCTTCTATACAAGTCCAGGAATCAGGGAGAGGAAAAGGCTCTCTCAAAATGCACATCAAGTTTAAGAGCTCAGCATTCTAAATGAAAAAGTTAAGCCCCTCTTGCAATCTATTACTGGAGAAGTTACAAGTTCCTCTGGAATTCACAGTAAGTGAAAAACATAAGGTTGGGGTAGCTGCTACAAATTCTAACAAACATCCCTTCCATGCTAAAGAATCACAATCTTTGTTTCCTTAGAGGGCAGGTGATGCTCTCCCTGGCCCTGGGGAAGAAATTTTTAAAATATATTGGATTTCAGGTAAAATAGCAGAACAAATCCTGATTACAAAATCTTTTCCTCTGGTACCTAACAAAATGCATTAAAAATTTATAAACCAATAGTCAAAAACAGCCAAAAAAGGAAAAAGGATTAAACTTCATGATATAAATGTTAGGAAGAAGTCAATGAAAAACAACAAAAGATTCCTTTGTGGCCTGCTTTCTAACCCCACCCTCTAGAAATCATAGTAAAGAAAGAATAGACAAAATTCTGTGCTTCTTAGAAATATCTTCTAATTTGAAAAAAGCAGCCTGCGGGAGAGAGTGGGCAGCTCAGGGGAAAGTCAAGGAAAAGTCTTAGAGGGTAGAAAAGGCTGTACATGCCTGAAGGACCCAAGGCTGAGGCAGGAAATGCTGCCTGGGCTCTGAGGTGGTTGGGGAACAGCACAAAATCACAGGAGTCAGGTATATTTCTGGAGAAGTGGGGCCCCCTAATACAGAGAATTAAAAAAACAAAAACCAAAAAGCCAGAGAATTCATGTCCCTTGACAAAGATTGTATTCAGCCCCCAGATAATCTCTTTTGCTTTCCCCAGTCCTTAGAGCAAAGTGAACAGAAATCTAAACTTATCCTCAAACTGTAGCTGAGAGAGGAAGAGAAGTAGGCTTAGAAAAAGAAGAAAGGGTGGCAAGGAGTATGTGGTCACAAACTCTCCGAGCAAAGAGAAGACTGGTTAGAGCCACCTATGTTGTACATTAAATATAAACAGGGAGAGAAGAGGAATGGCAACTATGCAAACTTACTAGAAAAAAAAAGAAAAAGACACAAAGCAACATAACAGGCAAAAGACAGATGCCGAACCTATTCTCAAGGAAAACCTGTGCCAAAAAAGCAGAATGATACTCCTTGGAAAAGCTTTAGGATACAACATTTAAAAAATATCTTAACTCAATATATGAGGATAATAAAACTATTGAATGAGTTGAAAATACATACTGTAAAAATAAGGAAACTAATTGATTACCAAAACAAGAGTGTGCCATATCTAAGAAGTAATAGCAACAAACAAAATGATATGTCTGAATTCATTGACTTGCAAAAAGACTTGAATTTATCACAGTGTATATAGATGAGAATGACAAAGTGATTACAGTAAATAGAGAAGAGATGGCATATATAGAGAATAGATCAAGAAAGGGTCCACGGCTTCGTAACCATTAGGTAGCTATTATTAAAACAAAAACAAAAAATAGAAGACAAGTACTGGTGAGAATATGGAGAAATTAGAACCTTTATGCAATGTTGCTTGGAATGTAAACTTGTGCAGCCACTGTGGATAATGTTATGGCAGTTCCTCAAAAAATAAAATATGATCCAGCAATTCTACTTCTGTGTATATACCCCAAAGAATTGAAAGTGGAAACTCAAACAGATATTGGTGTACCCATGTTCATAGCAGCATTATTCACAATAGCCAAAAGACAGAAGCAACCCAAGCCCACTGACAGATAAAAGGATAAACAAAATGTGGTAATATATATACAGTGGAATATTAGCATTAAAAAGGAGTGAAATTCTGACACATACTACAACTGTAAATGAACCTTGAAAACATCATGTTAAGTGAAATAAGCTAGTCATAAAAGGACAACTATTGTCTGATTCCACTTGTGAGTTGCTTAAACTAGTTAAGTTCATAGACAGATAGTAAAATGGTGGTTGCTAAGGTGGGTAGAAGAAGAAACAGGGAGTTGTTTAATGGGTAGAGAGTTTCAGTTTTGCAAAATGAAAAGAGTTCTGGAAATGGTTGGTGGCTATGGTTGCACAACAGTGTGAATATACTTAATGCTACTTAAATGTATACTTTAAAATGGATAGAACGTTAAGTTTTTTGTCATGCTTGTTTTATCACAATTTTAAAAAATAGAAAACTCAAACAAAGGATCCACTATGCAGAGAATTTACTGTCCTTGTAGTAGAGCATCCAATAAATTAAACAGAAGAAAATATTCAAAGCTATAATAAAGGGAAAATTCCATGAAATAAAAAATCTAGATAGAAAAAGCCTAAAAATTGATATTAATGATTCATGTATAGATATATCCTGATTTACTTACTGAAATTTAAACAAACAAATGAAGAATATGTGAGGTATTCAGGCAAAAGGAAAAATTATGTATAAGGGAAAATCGTATCAGCTTGGCCTTTGAATTTTTCTATAAGCATTATTTATTGTTATATTTCTTTTGATGCTGTCAAAACTCTAAGTTGAAAAAATTATAATTCAAGAATACTATGTACAGCCAAATTGGTATTCAAGTAGATAAGGGCTGCAAGAAGGTATTCACAAAACTGAAAACCTCAAAACACAGCAACCGTGAACCCTACTGGAAAAATCGACTTGGATGATGAAATCTAACTCATCAAGAGATAAATCAAGATAAATCATTCAGAAAAGGACAAGCCACAGTAGAGGAATTGGTGTTGAACATTAAATCCATTTAACTACAAAACTAAGACTAAACAATTGAAGAAACTGTGTTTATAGGACAGAAAATAAATATATGAAGTTTTTTTAAGTACCTACTTTGGATACTGTGACAAACAAAACTTATATTCTACTGACTTACAATAACGAACATTTTTACCTCACTCACACATTAGATAAGGGCAGTGAATCAGCTGTGATTCTGTTGGGTTCAGCTCCACATATTTTCTCCTTGCTGAATCCAGACTGAACGAGAAGTCCCTCTGTAGGACATGCTATTTTCACTGTGGAGGGCTAAACCAAAGCAGATGCTCACAGAAAAACTTTTTGCTTAAGAGGCAAACATTATATACAATCACAATCCATTGGCCAAAGTAGGTAACATAGCCAAGCCCAAAGTCACTGAGATGGGGTTTTAATGAAATACGGGGACTTGAGGGAGGGTATGCGAGAGGAAGTATAAAGATACGAATCTCATCTTTTCAATCAGGCAATCAATTAATAAAGTCCAATGTTATTTTTATAAAAATATATAATGATTTTAGCCTCCTAATGTTTTCCCTCCTAATTTTCAAAGATTCTTATACAAACTAGTATTTCTTCTGATAAAGAAGTAATGATATGAAGCACTGCAAATTCCTTTAGTTTTGGTTCTGCATTTTTTTCCTGTATTAAATATTAAATTCAAATAAAATTAAGTGTAATTTTTTTTTTTTTTTTTTTTGAGACAGAGTCTCACTCTGTTGCCCAGGCTGGAGTGCAATGGCATGATCTTGGCTAACTGCAACCTCTGGCTTCTGGGTTCAAGCAATTCTCCTGCCTCAGCTTCCAGAGTAGCTGGGATTACAGGTGCCCACCACCACGCCCAGCAAATGTTTTGTGTGTGTATTTTTAGCAGAGGCAGGGTTTCACCATGCTGGCCAGGCTGTTCTCGAACTCCCAACCTCAGGCAATCCACCTACCTTAGCCTCCCAAAGTGCTGGGATTACAGGTGTGAGCCACTGTGCCCAGCCAGTATAATATTTTTTATTTAAATATAGCATATGTAGTATGATGCCTTTTTAATAAAATCCTATCTCTCTCTCTCCTCTCCATCCTTTTATCTGTGACTATCCATGGAGATATGTCTAGAATGAGGCTCACCAACTGTTAACATAGGTTATCTCTATGTGGTAGTATTTGTTGTGATACTATTTTTGCTTTCTTCTTTGTTTATTATTATTTATATTATATATATATTTCATTGCACTTTAGGTTCTGGGGTACACGTGAAGAACATGCAGGATTGTTGCATAGGTACATACATGGCAATGTGGTTTGCTGCCTCCATCCCCCCGTCACCCATATCTGGCATTTCTCCCTATGTTACCCCTCTCCAACTCCCTAACCCTCACTGTCCCTCCCTTAGTCCCCCACAACAGACCCCAGTATGTGATGCTCCCCTCTCTGTGTCCATGTGTTCTCATGGTTCAACACCTGCCTATGAGTGAGAACATGCAGTGTTTGATTTTCTGTTCATGTCAGTTTGCTGAGAATGATGGTTTCCAGGTTCATCCATGTCCCTACAAAGGACAGGAACTCATTGTTTTTTATGGCTGCATAGTATTCCATGGTGTATATGTGACACATTTTCCCTGTCCAGTCTATCATTGATGGGCATTTGGGTTGGTTCCAGGTCTTTGCTATTGTAAACAGTGCCACAACGAACATACGTGTGCATGTGTCTTTATCAGAGAATGATTTATAATCCTTTGGATATATACCCAGTAATGGGATTGCTGGGTCAAATGGAATTTCTATTTCTAGGTCTTTGAGGAATCTCCACACTGTCTTCCACAATGGTTGAACTAATTTACACTCCCACCAACAGTGTAAAAGTGTTCCTATTTCTCCACATGCCCTCCAGCATCTGTTTTCTCCAGGTGTTTTAATGATCGCCATTCTAACTGGCGTGCGATAGTATCTCAATGTGGTTTTGATTTGCATTTCTCTAATGACCAGTGATGATGAGCATTTTTTCATATGTTTGCTGGCCTCATAAATGTCTTCTTTTGAAAAGTATCTGTTCATGTCCTTTGCCCACTTTTGAATGGGTTTGTTTGCTTTTTTCTTGTAAATCTGTTTTAGTTCTTTATAGATTCTGGATATTAGCCCTTTGTCAGATGGGTAGATTGCAAAAATTTTTTCCCATTCTGTTGGTTGCCAGTTCACTCTAATGATTGTTTCTTTTGCTGTGCAGAAGCTCTGGAATTTAATTAGATCCAATTTGTCTGTTTTGGCTTTTGTTGCCAATTCTTTTCATGTTTTAGTCATGAAGTCCTTGCCTATGCCTATGTCCTGAATGGTTTTGCCTAGGTTTTCTTCTAGGGTTTTTATGGTGTTAGGTCTTATGTGTAAGTCTTTAATCCATCTGGAATTAATTTTAGTGTAAGGTGTCAGGAAGGTGTCCAGTTTCTGCTTTCTGCACTTGGCTAGCCAGTTTTCCCAACACCATTTATTAAACAGGGAATCCTTTCCCCATTGCTTATTTTTGTCAGGTTTGTCAAAGCCCAGATGTTTGTAGATGTATGGCATTGCCTCCAAGGACTCTGTTCTGTTCCATTGGTCTATATCTCTGTTTAGGTACCAGTGCCATGATGTTTTGATTACTGTAGCCTTGTAGTATAGTTTGAAATCAGGTATTGTGATGGCTCCAGCTTTGTTCTTTTTGCTTAGAATGTCTTGGCTATGCGGGCTCTCTTTTGGTTCCATATGAAGTTTAAGGTGGTTTTTTCCAGTTCTGTGAAGAAGGTCATTGGTAGCTTGATGGGTATAGAGTTGTATCTATAAATTACTTTGGGAAGTATGGTCATTTTCACAATATTGATTCTTCCTAACCATGAGCATGGAATGTTTTTCCATCTGTTTGCATCCTCTCTTATTTCCTTGAGCAGTGGTTTGTAGTTCTCCTTGAAGAGGTCCTTTACATCCTCTGTTAGTTGTGTTCCTAGGTATTTTATTCTGTTTGTAGCAATTGTGAATGGGAGTTTGCTCATGATTTGGCTCTCTGTTAGTCTGTTATTGGTGTATAGAAATGCTTGTGATTTCTGCACATTGATTTTGTATCCCGAGATGTTGCTGAAGTTGCTTATGAGTTTCAGGAGACTTTGGGCTGAGACGATGGGGTCTTCTAAATATACAATCATGTCATCTGCAAATAGAGACAATTTGACTTCCGCTTTTCCTAATTGAATACCCTTTATTTCCTTTTCTTGCCTGATTGCTCTGGCTAGAACTGCCAATACTATCTTGAACAGGAGTGGTGAGAGAGGGCATCCTAGTCTAGTGCCAGATTTCACAGGGAATGCTTCCAGTTTTTGCTCATTCAGTATGATCTTGGCTGTGGGTTTGTCATAAATAGCTTTTATTATTTTGATGTATGTTCTGTTGATACCTAGTTAATATATTGGGAGTTTTTAGCATAAAGGACTTCTGAATTTTGTCGAAGGCCTTCTCTTGGCATCTATTGAGATAATCATGTGGTTTTTGTCTTTGGTTCTGTTTATGTGGTGATTACGTTTATAGACTTGCATATGTTGAACCAGCCTTGTATCCCTGAGATGAAGCCTACTTGATGGTAATGGATAAGCTTTTTGATGTGCCATTGCAATCGGTCTGTCAGTATTGTTTTTTATTATTATAAGCATTTATCAGTTTTATAAATGAAATAAGTCACTGTTGTAAAATTGCAACAAAATGTCAAACATACGAATGCAGTGAGTCTATATTTCATTTACTACTCAAAAAATCTAAAAATATTTTTAAATGTTTTAATTTAATAAAATTTAATATCTCTCTCAGGCCTCCATAATTTTTAAGAATGTATGCTGTCATAACAGGAAAGCCATCTGTAGTGGGTGGGAGGGTGGAACATTTGATCCTCAACTCCTCTCTATGCTGGCGGTCCTGCCACAGCTGCTATTATTGGAAGGTCCCTATACTCATGTGTTGAAACATAATTGCTAATGTAACAGTATTAAGAGGTAGGGCCTTTAAGAGGCAATTAAGTCATGAAGGCAGAGCCCTTGAGAATGGGATTAGGATATTTATAAAGAGGCTTCATCTAGCATTTAGCCCTTTTTTGCTCTTCTGCTCTTCTGCCATGTGAGGATGCAGCAATAAAGCATCATCTAGGAAGCCAAGAACTCTCACCAAACACTGAAGGCTGGCACCTTGATCTTGGACTTCCCAGCCTCCAGCATTTTGAGAATTAAATTTCTGGTTTTTACAAATTATCCAGTCTGTGATATTTGGTTATAGCAGCACAAACAACAGCTTTCATTTATGTCCACATGGCCCCTGTAGTCTGGCAGCTTTCTCCTCTTTTACTCATTCCAGGCACACAGATTTCACCAAGGCTGACTGTGGCATCACGTACCTAAATGCAGCAGGGAACAATTTCCTCCCTGGTCTCTTGACAGCTCCCTGGGATTCTACTGTGGCTAATGATAGCGTGAGGTCTGAGTCCCCTGTGGCCCCACTAATTGAAGACTAGGAAACTCCAAAACTGTGATAATAGCACCTTTCTGCCTCCAGCCTATACCCTAATTCTTGGGGACATCGTAGGGACAATTGAGAAGAAGGAAGCCTGCTCTGTTTCTTGAAGCAGAGAGTAAAGTTACCATCTCTCGGGCTCTTGAATGATGCCCCCTCTCTCCTGAGGTTTGCCTCAGAGGCACCCAGCATAATTTTGTTAATGTGCTTAGGTGTTTGGAGTACATACTCAGGAAAGTTTTACATCCTATTGTAGCTCTTCTCTGCAGCTTGTTGAATGGAAACAAAGGAAAGGAAAAATCTACTTATAGGGAGGTAGGAGGAAACCCATATTGTTTTACCATATTAACACTGAATTTTAAAACTCTGTGAGCTCAACCTAGAAAATAGTGTACCTGCCAGGTTACAGACTATGATCTTTGCTTTTGGAAAGGAGATGCTCACAGTTGATGATGAAGAGGTTGAGACTTAGCATGATTTGCTGAAAGACTGTTCTCAGTTTACCTCCCAAACAAAGAGGAGCGCCCTTTGTCTTCTCCAACAGCCAAGTGCTCTTCAGACCAAGAGGATGCTAAGGAAGCGTCTGAGATATTGGCTAGGGGAGCAAGCAGGATATTCAAGCAGGCCAACAAGCAGATGTATGGCTAGTAAGATAGTGCAGCCAGCCAGGCTCCTCATTCAGAGAGAAGGCTGAAGGAAGAGAACACAATCAACAACACAGCAAATGGAGAAAAGGAAATGTGTTAATAAAGAGGTAGAAATTTTAAAAGGTTATTATGGATCTGAATTGAGGAAATCTTTCTGGACCAATAAGTGTACACTAATGCAAGCTGAGTCAGACAATTTCTAGGGCTTTCTTGAGATTTAAAGGTATACATGTATAATGCATACAGGATGACTCATATGCTGTGTATAAAATTTTGAAAACATCTTCACATTCTACTGGCCCATTCATCATAGGGCCATTTAAAATGAAGAGAACATCTGCTCAAAAAACAAGTATACAAAATTATCTTTGGAGAGCTTATATGCCACAGATGCCACGTCTTCTAGCTTATTCCTATAGGGAATCACTCCAACAATATCACATTTCCAAAACAAGTGGTAGTGGTGTGGTGTTTTTACCTTAGCTAAAACAGGAAAGACTATTTTTTTTAAATCTCACAAGGAAACAAAGCTTAAAAATAAGTAGGAATTTAGAAATATTATCAGAGAGGATCCTAAAGTTAATTTTGTGTGTTTGAAAGAAAAATCTTTGCTAAGTATCTTATTAAAATGTATTTGTTCTATGTCATTCCAAAAGAATCTGACGCATATTATATGTGCAATGTATACAGTTGTGACATAAGCATTGGCAACCTCCCACAGATCTCTCTGTTTTCCTTGATATTCATCACCAGAAGGTCAAGTTTCCAAAACCACTAACCCCCACTAACTGAAGGACTTCTGCTGTTGTCTGAGAGAATACTATTGAAATGTATCTTACCAGTGACTTTAAGTCTTTTCTGAACATCAGTATTAAATGCTTACTGGCTCAATTATTATTATTATTATTACTACTACTACTACTATTAGTTGAGACATAGTTTCACTCTTGTCGCCCAGGCTGGAGTGCAGTGGAATGATCTCAGCTCACTGCAACCTCTGCCTCCCAGGTTCACATGATTTTCCTGCCTCAGCCACCCAAGTAGCTGGGATTATAGGCGCCTGCCATCACACCCAGATGTATTTTTAGTAGAGATGGGTTTACCAATTATTTCTCAAGAGTGAAATGAGGTGAAGTTTCTAATGCCTTTGAGAGAACTATTGCCTGGCAACTTCCTCCTCATCATTTCTGATCCTTGTCTTCCCAGCATTTCCCATGGGTTCAGAGCTACATTGGTATTTAGTCTATTACCTGCCCTTAACCTCTCAGTAACTTCAAGCCAAAGGAATCTTACTCTGTCACTTAGGACTAGCATTCATCTAAAGGAGTTTACAAAGCACCAAATGTTGACTTTTCTAAATAAATGTAATCTTGAAGCAGGAGCTCATATATTTTATTTGGTGAATTATCGCCAGCATTATTGGCTATCTGTAATTTCTTTTTTTAGCACAGCTGTGGTTTGAATGTTTGTGTTCCTCCAAAATGTATGTTGAAAGTGATCCTTAATGCAATATTAGAAGGTGATTTGGTTATGAGGGCTCCACCCTCATGAATGGGATTAGTGCCCTAATAAAAGGCCGGTTTTTTTTTTTTGTTTTTTTTTTTTGGCCTTGTGCCATATGAGGACACAGCATTCATCCTCTTGAGAGGACAGAGCAACAAAATGCCATCTTATCAGACATGAATCTGCTGGCACCTTCTGGATGCCCCAGCCTTCAGAACTGTGAGAGCTGTGAGAGTCTATTATTTAACTGTGAGTTCTATTATTTCATCAATTGCCCAGTCTGTGGTATTTTGTTATATCAGCAGCAACAGACAAAGACAAGTATTCTTTAAAGGGATTTGTCACAAACGTTGACATACTGTTTTATCTCTTATTTTATCCTTCATCCTAAAGATTACAAGTTCTTAGAAGTATACTTCATACAATGATCTTAGGGAATTTTAGAAGAATTGATGCCCAAAGTAAATACATTGGGCAGAATAGAAGAACGTGGCTTACTAGTTAGATTGTTCCATGCTAGTCCTATGAAACCATTCCAGTTTTACTAGTGCTCCAATAAGGATATGGCCCTTGGAGCTCACCTCAACATTTATAAAAGATTGGTACCAAGGTAAGAATTGTGATCTTTATGGAGCAGAAGATCCACACCTACCTGATTCTGCTCTTAAATACAATTGATTTTTAAATTAGACTCTTAGACTATAAATAAGGAACTTCCTCTGTTTCCATTTTGAAAAGAGTTCACGTACTATGCTACAGAATTCCAATATTTCTTAGTCAACCCTAAATTGTTCATGGGTTTTATACACTACATAAGAATGAGAGAACATTTCTTGGTACATAGCCGTTCAACCTCCTGAACACATTTTCTAATCAAATCCTCATGTTCTGTTCATAGATGTTCTTTATATCTGGGTGGGAACAATCTCCCCAAAGTTCAAGTCTGAGGTCACAGGCCTCTGTTGAAACCACAGGGACTGAGGGCCTGGCAGGAGTTGGGGGATGAACGGAGAGAGCTGCAGGCATTTAGGGAGTTGGGCCGCCTTCCTGCCCCTGTGAATTCTGTGTGACATCTGATACCACAGGGAGCTTTTTAAAGAATGAACAATGTTAGTTCCCCATATATACATCAGCTGCTGAGAATTTGCCATGATTCTTGATTGAGAACAAAAACATGGATCCACAAGTGTGTACAACTAATAGTAAAATTGGTTTTCCCAGGGGCTGGAGAAAGGAACACTGTAATTGGGAACATGGCAGGGATGTATAAGATGAGCATTCTATGATGGAAAACATTAAGCAGGGGTTTTACAGTACGTAAAATCCAGCACAGTTTTTCTTTACGCTCCTTCATGGAGAGAGAAATTGTTACATCATCCTCTCTGGGGACAAATCACCCATTGGGTAAAAAGAGCCACACCATGAATGAGGGGCAAGACCAGTTTCATCAACACAGATGTCTTTTTTGAACTAGTGTAAAGGGGAAAATGTCTTTTTTTCTTTTCAATAAAAGTATGTTTTGAGCTCTTTCAGTGGGTCTTTTCTTTCTTGTAACTTGTATGGCCTAAATAGCACTGAATTCTCAGATTGTGAAAGGAACATTACCAAATGCAAGCTTGATTCTCAAGGAGATATGGGACACTGACTTTGAAATAAAACAAGTGAACAGAGTTCCCTTCCCAGCCCATAGGCAAGAGAGAGGCTTGGTAATGACGTTGGAGCCATTTGCAGGCAGGTGTGAGCCAGCTTCCCAATAGGGAAGTTCCACTTCAGAGACCCCAGCATCACACCTGGAACTAATTGCCCTCCTTTTTGGCAAATTCAGTAACTGGGCCAAAGATTAAATATACCTTGGAGACTGTACAACCACTTCCGTCTCTAAGTGCCGTCAACCCCAGGGCAGGAAGGAGAAATGCTGGGGAGGTGGCCCAGAGAAAGGGCTGCCCTACAAGCCCCGCACCTGCACGAGACACACCAAACACCCGTCAGTATTCAAAGCACCAAAATTAAATGCCTGAACATTATGTTGATGATTTCTTTCAAGTTGTATTTTTCTGCATTTTTTCCCAGGAACATTCATTTCTAAAGGCATGTAGGTACACAAATACAAAATAATACTTTCAATAACTGCATATTTCAGAGAGGGTTGCATGTAAAATAGAAAAATCATTTCATTAGGAAGGTGAGTTATTTTAAATAACTTGGGGTATTTTCCATTTTAAAAAGATTACTGTCTTTTCCTTTCAATTTCTGTGAATAAAATTAATGTGTTTGTTAAAATTATATTCACTCATCATCTTTTCAACCAATATCTCCTCTGTGCCATGTGCTAGTCTTCGTTAAAGACTCTGAGCATACAAACAATACATGAGGAGACCTTGTCCACAAGGAACTTACAGTGTGATGGAGGAGAAAGATTAATCAGGAGACAATTACAAGGAAATGTTATAATGACATCACTGGCAAAGGCAAACACAGGGCCCTGTGTGGATCCAGAGGGGGCTGGGGTAGGAAGCAGCGGGAGCCCTGTGTTTTGTTTGTGTTGGAGTTCATGAAGACTCTCAGCTCAGAATGGCCCCTCCCAGTCCATGCCCAGCTGTCTCTCTAGAATGTCCTGGTTCTTAAACCAGGTGAAGGGGGAGGGGGTTGTGGGAAGCAGGAGTTGTGTGGTGAAGGTGAAAGGGGTTGTGTGGGTATGAATAACTGGGAAGAGGGTAGGCGGAACTCTGAGTTTAAGAGAAAAGCTACTACAGATAAGGCTGTAGACATACCGAAGCCAAATTGTCAAGATCTAGGTATGTCATGCAAAAGAGGTTGGGTTTACCCTGAGGGAAAAATGGAAGACTTCAGGAATTTTTTAAGTGCAGGCAGTGTCATTAGCTGCTTTGTGTCTTGGAAACACCCTCTGGCTGCCATGAAAGGATGATTTGGAAGGCGATGAACTTATCCCACAGAAAACAGGTATGAGGCTGAGCCATGGCTTGAAAGGTGATGTGGGTCTGAATGGGAATGAGGGCAAGGAGACTGGAACTAAGTTCAGAGACATGAAATAGGTAGAAACTAACTGAGTCATACTGAATGGTGGGGAGAGGAAAGAGCCTAGGGTAAATCCCCAGTTTCTGGCTTGGTTTACCTGGGATAGTTTAAAATACACTGTCTGACTTACCCACTCTCACAGAAGGAGATATCATTCATTCATTCATCTATTCAACAAACATGTATTGCGTGTGCTGGGCTCTGTCTGAGACACTGGAGATACAGCACTGAATAAAGCAGCAGAAATCCCTGGCCTTCTGAAGCTTATGTTCCATAGAGAGAGAAGAACAATAGCCAAATAGATTAAAATGTGTCAGATGGTAATAACTGCTAAGGAGAAGGGAGACAAATCCATTAAAAAGGCTGGAGGGTAATGGAGGGGTGCTACGTAACATAAAGTGGTCAGAGAAGGTGATACTTGAGCAGAGACCTGCAGAAAGAGAGGAGGAAAGGGCAGAGTCTTCCAGACGGAGGGAGCTGCTATTGCAAAGGTTTGGAGGCTGCTGCAAGGTTCCTTTGGAAAGAGTCCTTATCCACACAGGGGCAGTCACTGCCCAAGAGCACACTCTGTCTTCCTTGGAAGGTAGTATTATATCCCTGTGACAAGGCCTGACTGGGATGGTCCTTCCCACCCTCCTCAAATGCTGTAATTCTCTCTGAAACACGTATCTGAGACAAGTTAAAATAATTAATTGGGAAGCCATTAGACTGAGGCAGCTTCAGTGCCCTAGGTTTCTATGTGAGCAAACCAAAACCCAACTCAGCAGAATTGGTCATATTCTAGGAAAACAAAATTTAAACTTAACCAATCAGAAACTTCCCACTAACCTCTGATAATGGACTTTCCACTGGAATGATCCAAATAAGGCTACTGCTCCACTGTAACCAATCAAATATTTTCTTTGCCTTGTTTCTTCAATCATGCTATAAAAGCTTCCTTCTCATGCTCTGTTAGAGAAGTCCTGGAAAAAAAAAAAAAAAAAACACTTACAGTTCGGCGTTGCCTCATTCAAGAATTGTTGTCGTTCAAATAAATTCTAAAATTTTAATGTGCCAAAGTTTATCTTTCAACAGACCTCAGAGAGCAAATTATCTTCTGCTTGTTGGGCAGAAGAACTCTCAAGTCATTGGAAAAAGCAAGGTTGTTAACACCAGGGAGTGGACCATGAAAAAGACTCCATCTACTCCTGCAAAACACTGTGGTATTGGAAAGGTAGAACTGCATTTGCAGAATTATGACAGTAAGAGAAATCTGACAGAGTTGACTACATCTCATTTCTGACCTCCTAACTGCCCTTGGTCATTCCTGAATGTGAGCCAAGCTAACTTTGGGAGGAAATTTAGTTTATAATTTAACTTAAAAACACTGATGATAATAGCCTCTCCCTAAAACAAACCCCTTTCTTGCTCAGGGACTGAAAACAACCTTTATAAGACTAATGAAGGACCACAAAATTAGGAATGTTGGAGGGCCCAAATTCTGCGAAGATATAGGTGTACTTTCTCTAATCCCATACTGCTCAGGAGTCATGTAGCCAGAGGTCACAAGATTTGTGTCTTACCCAATTGCTCCAATAGATAACATCACTATTGTAGAACCTAAGATTGGATTTTTGAGATGCTTTTCAGACTGACCCCACTTATACTCAGGACTCAACTGATCCTATGACCCCACCCAGGGGTGTACTCAGCACATGAGACCCATTTTCCACACCTCTATGATTTTATACCAAACCAATCAGCAGCACTCATTCCTTAGTTTCCTGCCCACCAAGTTGTCCAAAAAACCCTAGCCTCTCAGTTCTCAGAGAGGCTAATCTGAGTAACAACTCCATCTCCTGTACAGCCAGTCTCATGTCAATTAAAGTCTTTCTTTACACAATCCCATGGTCTCTGTGAATTCATTTTGTCTATGCAACAGGTGGGAAGAACCCATCAGGTGATTATAAAGGCAGGATCAAAAGTGTGCTTAGGACAAAAAGAGGCCTGCCAGAGCATAGAGAATCCCCATGCTGGCAGACCTTACCAGCCTTTAAGAACAAAGAGAGGGGGCAACATTGCCCAGATAAGGAAAAACCCTCTCAGCACCACCCACCACCCTGCAAAGTCACCTTCAGTTGGAAGCTAAAGAGGAATGTGTTGAAGGGCCAGCTCCCAGGGGAACAAAGAAGGAACTATAAAGGGTTAGACAGCAGATGCAAAGGGAACATCTGATGGTCTCTAAGTCTTTGGGCATGGGCAAGTTCACTTGAGAGAGGATGTAAGTAGAAAAGACAGCCACAGACGGTACCCACACAACGACAACATGAAAAGGGTGTGTACAGCTTGAGGAGCTCCGTGCTAGGTTGGCTAAGAGAAAGTAGGGAGAAACTAGGAAAGGCAGGAACAGAGCTTTAAGAAGCCAGGGGTCAACAGAAGCAGTGCTGCTGAGAGGTCAAGTGAGATGAGGCTGACACATGCCCACTGAATTTGCACAAAAAAATGGAAGGAGCAAGAAGTGAGGAATGGATGGTGATTATGCTCTTCTTTCAGGAAACTCATGGAGGCTGGCCAGGAGCAGTGGCTCAAGCCTAAAATCTTAGCACTTTGGGAGGCTGAGGTAGGTGGATCCCCTGAGCCCAGGAGTTCAAGACAAGCCTGGGCAACAAAGAGAGGCCTTATCTCTCCAAAACCTTAAAAATTAGTTAGGCATGGTGGTGATGCTACTTGGGAGTCTGAGGTGGGAGGATCGCTTGAGCCCAGGAGGGAGAGGCTACAGTGAGCTGAGACACAGCACTATACTCCAGCTTGGGTGACAGAATGAGACACTGTTTTAAAAAAAAAAAAAGGAAAGAAAGGAGTTAGAGAGGAGAGCCAGAGGCAAGCCAGCTCTATCCGACTCCTCAAGGTCAAAACCAGTGGTGAGGGAGGGAGACAGCATGGAAATACTAGACAGTCTTGGGAAACTGAAGTACTTCCCATGGTATCTCAGTTGCCATGGGGCAGTCAGAATAGAGAAAACACTCAGCCCATCTTCCATCCTCAGGGATTCAGACTGACGCAGGAGTCACCATCTTGGATACTGCTGGGTGCTACTGCGGAGGAAAAAGGATTCTGGAGGATCGTGCCCAATTAGATGTTTAGCTTGACTCATCTAATTTTGGTGATTAGTGAATAAATCACATGGCCTCAGCCACCCATAATGGGGCCCAGGAGGTAATCCAGAGATAGTTGGTTAACAGTGCTAAAGATTACCACAGTTTCCATGGTAAGGGGAGTACATGTGCCAGCCAGAGGATTGGGCAGCTTAGGGAGAGGACACAGCTAGGAACTAGACGAGGACAGAGGTGAGTATCAGGGTCAACGATGCTGTGAGCCAAGTGAGCTAAGGCTGCAGGGGTGCCAGCGGAGGTGCAGGTAGAGATGCACTAACAACACCAGCTCCAGACACTTCAGCAGAGGGTGTAGAGAGCTCAGAGGCCCACACCACAGCCTGTGGGGGACAAGATGGCCCAGAAACAGTCAAACAGTCAGCAAAGAATGAAGGAGGACACAGGCATGAGACCATCTCCCCTGGGCTAGGAAAGCCACTGGGAAGATAGACTGAATTGAAAGAATTAAATTCAAAATTGACCACTTTTAAAACTGTAAGTGACTAAGTTATCTTGAAGGGCAAAAAATAAAAAATAGCCATCAGAGGAAAAAGGGGGAATTGTGAGAAATCCTACAGCTATGGAGTAGTCAATAAGGAGAGGCTGCACCTCTAAGCGCTGACCAGGACTCTTCTGCTGTGATGGGAAGGAGGGGACAGAGATTAGCAGCACCATCAATATCAGATCCTGCACATGTAAAAGGTCTCTATTTTCTTTCTGAATGAAGAGACAAGGTCACATGAGACTCTGCTCTGAAGATCCAAACACCCAGAAATGTGATGGTGACCCAAGAGCAATAAACTAACCCTGAGTGATCTCTACATCAATGGGAACCAACACTAGTGGGTACCTGTGTCCCCAAGGACAGGAATGCAGCATCCTGGGCCTTAACAGAATGGAGCACAAACTCTTGCTCAGACAGGACAAACTGCTTCAGTGATGGTCATGCATTCCTAGAGAGAAGTCAAAAAATGGACCCTTCCTCAGACAGGGGCAGAAGGAGGCAGCAAGGATTCCCTTCACATGGCTTTGACATCTGCAGTGAGGTCACATTCGTTTCCTGCATGTATCTGAAGCTAATGAATGAGGAGTGAACAGATATTGGAATCAGGCTAAGGTTCAAGTCTTGGCTCTTCCAACTACCACCACATTACAACCGTTCTGAGTCAGTTTTCCCCCCTATAAAATGGGGAGAAGTGAGTCTCCCTGGAGTGTCTGAACGAGGACCAAATGAGATAATTCATGGAGACTCCCTGGCACATAGGAAACATTTGTGGACGTGGGAAGCACTTGTAAAATATGAGTTCCCATGCCCATTTTTTGTCCACTGGTGACCTATCGACGTGCTGAGAGTTTACACCCTGACTTCACGATGTAAATTAATTTTTAGAGGTCCCAGTAAATCATTTGGAAAATCAAATCCAAAGGCATGTGGGACATGGCAGAAGTATAAATGTCATGTAATGAACTATATAGCTACCTTGAGCTTTGACCATCCCATCCTACCTCCACCCCCATCAAACCTGTTCTGTGGCATCATAGGACAACACGGGAGTAAAAGGCTGACAAGGAATTTTCTTTTGGAGCTCTGATCACTGCCCCTCAATCCAACAAGGAAAAATTTAATTTCTTTTTTTTTATTTAATATATAGAGACAGAGCCTTACTCTGTTGCCCACGCTGAAGTGTAGTGGCACTATCATAGCTTACTGTAATCTGGAACTCCTGCACTCAAGCAATCCTCCCGCCTTTGCCTCCCAAGTAGCTGGGACTACAGGTATGCTCCACTGTGCCTGGTTAATTTATAAAAAGTATTTGTTGATATCAGGTCTCATTATGCTACTCAGACTGGTCTTGAACTCCTGGCTTCAAGTGATCTTCCCACTTTGGCCTCCCAAATCATTCGGATTACAGGTGTGAACCACCATGCCTGGCCAACAAAATTTTATTGAGTGACTAGTAGTCGGTAGTAGGAGATGTTTCTCCATTAGGCATTATATATAAGAAACTGAGTAACATAGAAAAAAATATTAATTTGCTAAAAGTAATATTCTGGTTATGTATATTATTCTGGTTATGTATTCTACTGATACATAACAAACTTCCCAACACTTAGTTTCTTAAAACAATTTAGTTTTCTTTCTCATAGTTGTAGGGTTGAGGGACTCAGATGGGCAGTTCTCACTTCTGGTCTCTCATGGTCAGATTCAGGCTGGGGCTGAAGTCACCTGATGGGTAGGTACCAGGACAGTGAAAGGCTAGACCAGCTGATGACTAGGTGAGCATACCCTGATGTGGCCTCTTCCTTTCTCAGGGAAAATGGTGGAATTATTTTGTTTAAAGCATGGGAATGCATTTCCCTAGAGGGTAACATTAGGAGATTTATAATAATCCTAACATTTAACCTGAAAGGAAGGCGGGTATGGGTCAGGGACAGGGCACAGCCTCCAGATGAGGCTGCCTCCAGTGGAGGCAGCAGGGCACAGCCATTAAGAAGATGGGCTTTGGAGATGAAGACATTAGCGTCTATGGGCCACTTTGATGCTCAGGCTGTGTAGCCTTGGGGCAGGTCCTCATCCTTTCTGAACTTCATTTTCTCATCTCCAAAATGGGGCTAATAATGCCTACCTTGCAGGGTATTTGCGAATTCTGAATAAGGTAATAGAGTGCAATGTTGTGTGTTTCGATGGTGCTTGTCAATTGTTCGATGTTGTCAGAAGGCAGCATTTTAGGGGTTGAGCCTAGATGCAGCCCAAGAAATGAGAAATCCCAGTGCTAAGAAACTTGGCTGATTCTAGGATCTCCAGCAATGGCTAGAATCAGACATTCCCTGTACTGTTTTAAGCCAAGACAGAAAAATATACTTTTGATGAGTAAACTTGCTTTTGAATACTTGTTTCTACCTACATCAACGTCCTTGTAGGGTGTCCCCCCAAAAAACAAACTCTGGCTATGGCTTTTTCTGGTGCCTTGTACATCGGGGGGTTTTGTTGTTGTTGTTTTGTTTTGTTTTTTTTTACAGCGATTGAAGCTTCTCTTCATTCTTGCGTGTTTGGCTCCAGGGAAAAAGGAAGCTCAGATCACAGCACGCTGTAAATGGGTGTGGTCTGGGAATGCCCACTGCTGGTCCTTTGTACACAGCACCTCTCCCAGAAACTGTCAGCTCTCTTGGTGACAGCTAAATACATGCTTTAGACATGTGTTAAAAATCAAGCCTGCCAGGCGGGCTCAGGTTTCACCCTACTGAACCACCTTCTGCGTCGGTCCTTAGGAAGAGGGCAGCAACCTCAAGCGTGGATGAAGTTGCTTCCAGGTAGAATTACAGGACAAGGGGCCTGGCTGGGGAAATGTTCTTATGATTTAAGGGTATCAGAGAGGACCTACTGCTTGAGTGCTTTAAGAAATAAAAAAATTGGCAAGTGTTTTGCTTTTTACTTTTAAAAAATATTTGTGAGGCCTTAAGAACTGGTTAAAAACTAGAAAGGCAGCAACAATTTATATCTATGTCAATATTAATGCTGGGGACGAGCCCTCCACCCAAGTGACAGGAAAGCATCCAGAACTAATCTGAGTCCCCAGGCAGATTTAGAAAATTATTATGCCTCAATAGGGGGTAGAGCTGAATCTATCTGCCTTTGGCCCACTTTGGAAGATGATCTCTTCCCACTGCAAATAAACAAATGATGGAAAATGCAGGCCAGAGTTAGAGAGAGCCTGACTAGGTAATTTTAGCCATCGACACAGAGAATTTTTCTACTCACCAAGATCAAGGCTAAACTTGGAGTGGGCAGAGTTCCTCAGTATCTTCTGTGGTCAGATATGCAGCTTGGCAATTAATCAGGAGAGGAATGAGCACAGGATGCATCCTCTTCCGCCAGGACATGGCTCGGCCATGCGCGTCACAGCAGGGTCTGTTTGCTTATTTTTCCTCTATGGAAAGGGCATTAAAAAAAGAGTACCAGCAAAAATCCTTGGCCAAATTTGGACTATGAGGTCAAGGATTAAACTCATCAGCAAGCTTAAGTGGAAATAGACATTGAGGCAATCAATTACTCTGAAATAAGATACAGTGAATATAAAAGAACTTAACAAATGTTTCTTGGAGCTCTATGTTTTCAGCTGTTATTTCTAAATCTATTTTATTTAACCATATATAGATTAAAATGCACTTCCTAAGGTAATTAACCCAATAATGTGAAAACTAAACAAAATTTAGGCAGCACTAGAAGTATAGGAACTAGAAAGAGGAAGGTAATGCTATTGCTCCATCTGTGCTGTGGGTTCCAAACTCCACATTTTAAGAGGGAGTAGGGATGACCTGGGGCCTGTTCAAAGGAGAGAAACCAGGGTGATAGAAAGATGCAAAACCCTGTCATTTAGAGACCGTTCACGGACTAGGATTGCTTTGTCGGGGTGGGGAGGGATCAAGGGGCCAAGGGGCATGATATCCTTTTTAAAAAAATGTAAAAGTAATGATGTGATTTTATATTTGTTGGTATAACAGTTGCAGAACTAAGTTACTATGGAATGGAGTGCCTCAGTGGTAGTAAGTTCCGCTTCACAGGAAGGGCAGATGGTCCATTGACAGTGGCATAGTAGACATATTTGAGCACTGGATGAAATTGGATTGGGATGAAAGGGACCAAGGAACAGGATGGTGCAATGGTTACACCAAGAGCTCAGCTCCAGAAGTAGACACAGTTGAAGGCCTTGCCCACTCATTTTCCCTGACTCTAAACACAACTTGTCTGAGCTTCGGAGATAACAGTGTCTGTCTCGTAAGGCTGTTTTGAGAAATAGATGCATTAATCCATATAGAGAGCTTCACGTTCTGCTTGGCTTGTAGTGTCTAATACATGACATCTGTTCTTACCATTAATTACAAGCTTTATGGTTTTTATTACCCTGATAGTCAAGTGTAAACTTTTCCAAATTCTCTAGATTCAAGGAACCTAAGGGACAACACTTATGTTTCTAACCACAAGGTGGCAGACAGATTGTCACCTTAACTATTATACTCTGGGACGGAGCTGGAGATAAGCAATGAGAAAGCAGTAATAGGATGAGAGGGGAAAGAGAAATGAACCTGGACCTGGTGGGACCCTAGTCGGTCCCTGGTGAGAACTGTGAAATCAGGCCGTGGATCCATGGATTTAGAGATTTTACTGTGCTTTGACTTTTATATAATTACTTTTTTTGGTTTGGCTTTTATGGGAATAAAATATCTTTTGAATAAGTAAGAGTTTTCCTGAAAGCTGATAGTTATGGTGACTTTGCTCCATGATAGCAAGACAAGTAGAAAAAGATGGCTAGAAAATGGGAGTGTGTGTTTACTGTCATGCAAGGAAGACACCAGACATAAATATGGCAACACCCTTCCCACTCATCCACAGCTGCCTCAGACTCAGGCACACATCTACAAACATGAAGATATAACCCGCTCATATAGGCATCTGAGAGTTCTTTCTTGCCTACTTTTTTCCCAAGCTTACCCTCTCCAGACTCCTAGGAAAAGAAATATAAAAGGATAACTTTCCCCTGGGCGAGGATGGACATGGGACCAGATGAGTGGATTCTAGTCCCACTTTGGCTACTTAAAGAGACGTTTTGGTTTGGACAAGTCAGTCAGTCAGTGTTCTCGCCTCCAAGGTGAAGGGCATAACCTGGTCCTGATCCATCTCTAAGAGGTTCTTTCATCCTAATAATCTCTCACTCTCTAAAGCAGAGAGGAAGATCTGTCTCTGAAGCCTAGCATCTAATCTTAGCTACCTGAATCATAAGCTACAATTCACACAAAAGCACTCTGATGCATAGAATGTTAGGAGAACTGGAAGAAACTTCGGAAATTAAGTTGTCCTGCCCTTTTGCTTTATAGATGAAAAAATTGATAAGGAAATTTTACCAAGGACAGACAGTTAATTCAAGATTAGGCCAGGACTAGGGTTCAAGCCCTTAGAAATTCGAAGAATCATTCCCAAACATGTACATACACACATCCCACACCCCACACATAGTAACGTTTTGAAGAGCATTGTTAAACATAATTTAGATTCCATAAAATTCATCCATTTTAATTATGCAATTTAATTTTTAGCGAATTGATAGAGTTGTGAAACTATCTCCAAAATTCAATTTTAGTATATTTTTATTCCTCTATTATCTGCCTCTATAGATTTACTTTTCTCAAGACATTTGCATAAATAGAATCATGCAATATGTGGTCTTTCCCACAGTTTTAGAGGAAAAAGCAGTCAGTCTTTAACCAATAAGTTATATGATGCTACTTACAGATTTTTCATGGAATTCCTCTATCAGGTTGAGAAAATTACTTTCCATTTCCAGTTTACTAAAAAATTTTATCATGAATGAGGAAGAGATTTTTGTCAAATGTTTCTGTGCATCTATTGAGATGATCATGTGATTTTGTCCCTTATTCATATTATTATATTAATATGACATTACATTAATTGATTTTTAGATAGTAAACCAACCTTCTATTACTAGGGGAAATCCTACTTTGCCATGGTGTATAATCATTTCATATGTTGCTGGATTCATTTTGCTAATATCTTGCTAAAGATTTTTGCATCTACAACCATGAGGAATATTCGTCTGTAGTTTTATTTTCTTGTGATATCTTTGTCTGGCTTTGTATAAGGGTAACACTGGTCTCATGGAATTTGTTCATAAATGTTCCCTCTTATAGTTTGTGGAAACGTTTTTTAAAAAATTGGTGTTTTATAGAATTCACCAGTGAAGACATCTGGGCCTATGCTTTTCTTTGAAGGAAGATTTTTCCATTATTGTTTAATTTTTTTTACTTGTTATGAGTCTATTTTCTATTTCTTCCTTAGTCAGTTTCATTAATTTGTATCATGCTATGAACTAGTTCATCTAAATTGACTAATTTGTTAGCTGAAAATTGTTCATCATGTGCCTTACAATCCTCTTAATTTCTGTGAGATTAGTAGTGATGTCTCCTTTTTCATTTTCATTCTTTCTTTTTTTTTTTTTTGGTCAATTTAGATCAGGTTTCTCAACCTCAGTACTATTGGTATTTGGGCACAATAATTTTAATATGGAGGGGTTGTCATGCATTGTAGAATATTCAGGAGCATCTCTGATCTCTATCCACGAGTTGTCAGTCACACACACACACAAAGTATTACAATTAAAATTTCCTCCAGACATTGACAAAATATCCCTTGGGGGACAAAATCACCCCTGGCTGAGAAATACTGGTCTATATGAGATTTTAATTTTGTTGGTCTTTTCAAATAATCAACTTTTGTTTTCCTTGATTTTACCAAATTTTCTGTTTTCAATTTCTTTAGTGTCTGCTCTAATCTTTATTAAATCCTACACTCTACTTGCTTTGGCCTTAATTTGCCTTTTTTTTTCAGTTTCTTAAGGTAGAAGCTTTGGTTATTAATTTGGGGTATGCAAGGTCATTTTAAGACAAATTATATTTTGGACAACTTGGATTTTAGAAAACCTATTCTCTTAGCTAGAGGAAATGTTTATATGTTAAAAAATAGAAAGTAGTAAAGAAAAGCTTTTCCCCAGCACTCAATCTTACCCTCTCTAAACAAAACACTATGTAAAAGAAATAGCCATGGTGCCCTTCTAGCCTGCTCTTACCTCTTAACCCGGTCTTCCCTCCCACCTCCCGTCTACATCTGGATTTATGGTTCCTCTTTTCATTCACTCACACTGATAGATTAGCTAATCTGATTGAGCAACTGTTATGGCAATATAAGAGAATATTTTGACTTTATAACTATGCAATCTATCCATGTAACAAAATTTCTTTTAGGAAAATTAGACTTTTTTTTTTTTTATTTGAGAGGGAGTCTTGCTCTGTTGCCAGGCTGGAGTGCAGTAGTGCAATATTGGCTCACTGCAACCTCCGCCTTCCGGGTTCAAATGATTCTCCTGCCTCAGCCTCCTGAGTAGCTGGGATTACAGGCGCGCACCACCACATCCAGCTAATTTTGTATTTTTAGTAGAGACGGGGTTTAGTAGAGACAGATGTTCTTGATCTTTTGACCTCGTGATCTGCCTGCCTCAGCCTCCCAAAGTGCTGAGATTACAGGCATGAGCCACTGCACCCAGCCGGAAACTTAGACTTTAAAAAAAAGACATTTTCAAATCATGGAAGGACAGAGAAAATATAGCTGAACACACCAGAAAGGAAAACTTAATTTGGTCAGGCTGAGATCAAACCCCATTCCATGAGCTGGTGCTAAAGCTGGCATAAGACTACCCCTGGGAGTTAAAGGGAGAGATTCCTTAAGACTCCTTGGTTAGCATTAGAGCTGACCCATGGAAACCAAATTTAGTACGTGAGCACCAGGATCATCAGGGGCAGAGCTGACAACAGGAGACTGGACAAAAATGAAGAGCAGGGCAAAATATGAGCAACGCAAAAAGGAAAGAGGGTCTTGATATTTCCAGTTAGTCTGCAGCTTACTTTTCTGGGTTCACCAGGCATCTTGGGTGTGTCAATGATCTGGTGGCCTTATTAATTACAGGAAATCTGGCCATCGCCATCAGCCTGTTCTGCTCGTGTGCTGTGCACAGGGGATAGGTGCTGTGCCCTGTCTGCCTGTGAGGCACATGTATGCTCTAAACAGCGTAGCAAGAGGAAGGCAGGTCAGCTCCACACACCCTTCCTTGATTCCAGTCCTGCTCTCAATCTCTATCCTTGTCCCCATCCCTTTACCAGTCTCAATTCACCTTCTATCCTCCTTCACCCTTTAGTTCCTCTCTCTCTGCTCAGACCTGGCTTCTCTCACATATTACATTACCCAGGGTTATAAGCAGAATTAAGTTCAGGGCTGTAAGAAATATTGTTTTCCCTCCTCACTCTCTGCTTCTTACACAACACCAGTTCTTCCTGTTTCAGGACAATCTGGGTGTGGTACACTGGTGCTTACAGAACAAGAACATATTGCAGCATTCCATAGCCACACAACTGGGAAAATGCTGAAATTGGAAAACTTGGGCTGGAGCTGAGATCCTGTGGCTACGTTGTTCTAAGCCATGAAGCATGTGTATCAGCTGGAGAACGAGGAAGTTAAAGGGGGAAAGTTAGCAGAAAGAGGTTCTCTAAAAAGAGGGAAAGGGAACCTACATGGCACTACCTGCATGTGATAGGAGCTTTACATGCACAGTCCTATTCACTACATAGCGATGGTTCAGTGAACAACGGACCACATTCGTGACGATGGTCCCGTAAGATTATGACAGAGCCGAGAAATTCCTTTCACCTACTGACGTCATAGGTGTATGACGTTGCTATAATGCAACGGATTACTCACATGTTTGTGGTGACACCGGTGTAAACAAATCTACACTACCAGTCGCATAGAAGTATAGCACATACAATTATGTACAGTTAATAACAATAAACAACTATGGTATTAGTTTATGTATTTCCTATACTATACTATTGATTGTCATTTTAGAATATAATCCTTCTACTTATTAAAAAAAAAAGTCAACTTTAAAACAGTCCCAGGCAGGTCCTTTGGTGGGTATTCCAGTAGAAGGCATTGTCTACGTAGGAGTGACAGCTCTGCGCATGTTACTGACCGTGGAGACCTTCAGTGGGACGAGGTGTAAAGCTGGAAGACAGTGACACTGATGACCCTGACTCTGTGTGGACCTAGGTTAATTGTGTGTTTGTGTCTTAGTTTTCAACAAAAAAGTCTAAAAAGCAGGAAAAAAAATCAAGAAAATAAAGAAAGAAAATAGTTTTGTACAGCTGGACAAGTGTTTTAAGCTAAGTGTTTTTACAAAAGAGTCCAAAAGTTTTAAAAAATTAAAAAGTTTATAAAGAATGAAAGGTTATAATAAGCTAAAGTTAATTTATTATTGAAGAAAGAAAACCTTTTAAAATAAATTTGTTGTAGCCTAAGGATACAATGTTTACAAAGTCTACCATTGTGTACAGTAATGTCCTAGGCCTTCACATTCACTCACTACTCACTCACTGACTCATCCAGAGTGACTCCAGTCTCGTAAGCTTGATTCATGGTAGTACCGTATACAGATGTACCATTTTTTATCTTTCATATAATATTTTTACTGTACCTTTTCTATGTTTACGTATGTTTAGATACACAGACAGCATTGTGCTACAGTTGCCTGCAGTGTTCAGTACAGTCACATTCTATGCAGGTTTGCAGTCTAGGAGCAATGGGCTATACCACAGAGCCTAGGTGTGTAGTAGGCTCTAGCATCTAGGTTTGTGTGAGTACACTCTATGATGTTTGCACAATGATTAAATCACCCGAACTGCACTTCTCAGAACATGTCCCTGCCAAGCAACACATGACTGTATTGTCTAATTTAATTTTTACAACTCTATCAAGGAGCTCTTATCTTCCCAATTTTATAAAGGACGAAAGTGAGGCCTATAGACCTTAAGTAGCTTGCCCACTATGAGTACGTGGCAAAGTTGGAATTCTAACCCAGGACTGAATGACTCCAAAGCCTCCTCTTTCACCACCAGACTGTTTTATACACCATTCAGTGGAGAAAATGATGGTTACCTAGTAATCTCTCCAGTTTTTTTTTTCTTTCTTTCTTTCTTTCTCTCTCTTTCTTTTCTTTCTCTTTCTTTCTCCCTCCCTCTGTCCCTTTCTTTTCCTCTCTCTCCTTCCTTCCTTTCTTTCTTTCTCTTTCTTTCTTTCTTTTTCTTTCTTTCCTTTTCTTTCTTTAAAGGATCTCACTCTATTGCCCAGGCTGGAGTACAGTGACATGATCTTGACTTATGTCCCATGACACAGCCCTTAGGAGGTCCTGAGAACATGTGGTCAAGGTGCATCTTAGTTTTATACATTTTAGAAAGGCATGAGACATCAGTCAAATACATTTGATTTGGTAGTCTCAACTCCTACATTCCCATGATCCTCCTACCTCATCCATCCTCCCCCAAAACTAGGACTACAGGCATAAGCCACCATACCTGGCTAATTTATTTGATTTTTTTATAGAGATGAGGTATCACTACCTTTCCCAGGCTGGTCTTGAATTCCTGGGCTCAAGTTATCCTCCCACCTCACCCATCCAAAGTGCTGGGATTACAGGCATAAGCCACCATGCCCAGGCTGTGATTAGTTTTCTTTTGTTTAACAATAGACCCTAAAGCAGAGAATTCTAGAAAGATGGCAGCTCAAATGTGTCCCGATTCTTCAGTCTCTTCTCTAACCAAGCTAACTTCTGAGTCAAGCACTGCCCTGCTGCAATTGTCAATGGTAAAGGTAGATAGAGATCATTATGTGTGCAGGACTTTGCCCACCTGGGCCAGTTGCTAGCCTGGAAACAGCATTAGAGGCCTTGAGGTCAAGGACTAGAATATATGTATTTAGGAGGAGAACTTAATCCATTGCGATCCATGAATAAGCACCACCTCCCACCCCAACATCATTACCAAGGAAAAAACAACTAGGCCTACATAAGCCAGCATCTCTGGCTCCCTGCCCCTGAGATGCTGAAGAAAAGCTGAAAAGGGGGACTTTTGTCTCTTTACTCCTAGAGTGGGAGAACACAAGAAAGGTAGGAAAAAGAACGTTCCTGATGCTGACACCTCAGTCAGCTTGACATTGAGGAAGGTGCTAGATCATGAAGGCCATTATATCTCATTCTAAGAAAATAATACTTTTTCCTATTGGCAATGAGTAGCCTCTCCTTTCTTAAAGGAGAAAAGGAGAGGAGTATCAAATCGAATTGTGCAGGAACTAAAGGTAGAGAAGTCAATTTGAAGTCTGGGAGAAGATGGTGGCCTAAATTTAAACAGGGACAAAGGAGTGGAGATAAGAGAATAGCATTAAGAGGCATTTAGCAAGCAGAATCCAGACATTCAGGCAGAAACATTGCCAGGTCTTGGTGGTGGATGAGATATGGGCAGTGAGGGCGCTAGAGGCATCATGAATGAACCTAGATATCTCGCTCATGCAGTTGGGTGTGTGGTAGTATCCTTCCCTAGGAAAAGCCCAGGAGGTAGAGAGGGTAATGATGAATTTGAGCACCCTAAGCCCAAGATATCCAGGAGATTTTAGTGGGCAGCTGGGAATACGACTCTGGTGCTCAACAGTAACCTGCAAGCAAAGTGGGCCCCTTAAGACAATTACTCTTACTGGCTGTGGTGTCGCACTCTTCCTTGGCACACACTGGTCCCTGGGGAAGCCGCATGTTTCCTAGCATCACTGATGCTGCCCGCTCCTCACTATACTTGAAGAAAGCTGAAATGGATGGTGTCTCCTTCTCCTGCCTCTCATTTGCTTTGTTTCAAAGTTTTGGTGCCACCCTCACTTTCAGGAAGAGGGCCCTATCTCAGCCCTCAAGTTTGCAAGCCTGGTGGCTTACTCTCCATTCTTTTCATCAAGAACACAGACCTGCATTTGTTTAACACTTAATGAGCTTGTATAATGTGCCAGGCTTTGTGCCAGAGATCAGATACACAGAAATGCGAGAACATGCTTGTGCCTGCAAGGAGCTCACAGTGAAGATACAGATATACACACAGTCATAATGTGACACAGTGATTAGGTCCACATGGACATGGCTGAAATTCAGTGAGATTTTGGAGAAAGAAAGGAAGGGAAGGAGGGCAAGCTTGTAGAAATCAGGGAAGGTGTCATAGAGGTGGCAGCCACTGGCCTGACACTGAAGAATGTATGAGAATCCACAGGGTAGAGAAAGATGGAGCAGACAGAGCAGGTCTAAACAAAAGGCCTGTGACAAGACCTGGGTATAAAAGGCCCTGGCATGTGGGAGAGTGGGTGGCTGCAGACAGCTTGGTGTGGCTGGGGTGTAATGTGCGAGGACAGGAGTGTTTGAGGTGGGCCTGTAGGGAGAGCAAGTGGTCTGTGCAAGTGCTAAGCCTTGCATGGTGAAAGGCAATAGGGACAGACTTCCTCTCATTTGGGAGCTACAGCAGCTCATTAACAGCCTGGAGCAGGATAAACACAGCAGGATAAATCACCACGGATGCTCAGGAAAAGGACATTTTGCTGGCTAGTTAGGCTGTCTGCAGCTAGAGCAAAACAAATATAGTCAAGGCCTGGGAGTCCTGGGACAGTCCTGCTAGATGGTAACCAGCATTGGGCCCAGATACCAGCAACAGCTTGAGCTGCAGACAGCCAGAAGACCTCCTCAGAGCAGTCACAAGTCTCAGGCTGAGATAAGAGTCACTTCAGCCCAATTTCCTAGCATTGGCCCAACTGCAGTTCCTGCCTGAGAGTTAATTAACTTTAGTAGACATGGGCATGACCAGGATTCCAGGGGAAGCAGTAGTCATGGCAAGAGCCACGAGGGCCGGCAGAACTCAAACAGGCACAGAAACCTTGGGCTCAGGCCTTGCAGAAACAGTTACAACGACCACGAGATGTGAGGAGAACACAGGGCAAAGAGAGAGGATGCAACAGCAGTGGGGGCCACAGCACACACCTCCCCCACAAATGGCAGATGGCACAGTATTGGCACACGCTTCCACAAGTATATCTTGTGAGCTTTTGGATTTGCTTATTGGTTATGCGTGTTTTTATGACTTCCATTTTGACTCTATGTTGGTAGGGCTAGCAAGAAATCTTGTTGATATTCTCAAACTATTCAGAAAAGTTACCATATTTTATACGATCTAAGAAACCACATATTGTAGGAAGCATTATTATTTTATGTAAAACAACTACAGGAAAATACTGCTGGTTAATTGTAAGATATAACCAATTGTAAGATATTTAGTTCTCATTATTCTTGTTACCAAATACTTCCATGTCTCCCTCCATACTGGATGTATGGTGGGGCTATATTTCCTGACTTCTTTGTGGATACATAAAGTCATATGACTAACTTTGGCTGATGAGTTATGAGTAGGAGTGACCAACTAATCATGTACTTGTGAGTCTGAGACCTCCTAGGTTCCTTTTACTAATTCACACAAAGTTACCAAAAGGACTAGTGGCAGCAGTAGAAATGGTACATGAGATGCATGATTTGCTAAGGTTACACAGAGAAACCGAAACTTGAGCTGGAGTTAGCTCTGACAAGCCTACTTTGTGCTTCTGCTTTGCCTGCATCAGACAAGATCACGGTTTCTGAGATTAATGAAAAGTACTATCGTTCCAGGAAGGCATTTCAGGATCTCCAACTGGCTTCGACTAATGCACATTTTTAAACAGAGATATGTGTTTTCAAATGAAATGATAACGAAGTACAACATTAAGACATAAAAAACATGCCAGAGTTGTCCAGGGAAAACTTTCAGGACTAGGAAAATAAAACTTATATATTATGTTAGTTACTTTCCCTATCTACCATCACTCACTGTATTAGGTCTTCTTTTGGAGAGTTGATATTTTAGAACATTTGGGAATTCATATGGAGAGTATATGCTTTGACAGGAGACAAATTCCATCCTGAGATAGCCAGGAAAAGAGAGAGAGAGAATAGAATTTATGAATTTATGAGCTTTACTACCAGGGATTAAAGAGGCATAAGAGGCAGAGATACTCCCTAAACTAAGCACACAAGCAAAAGTTGGAAACATTGAACTCCACCCATATTAACCAATTTCATTTCTTCATGCCTCTGTCCCCATTTAAAGAAAAAGAGGGAGGGTTTTGTACATTTCATCCATATAATTCCTAGAATGCCCTGATTTCAAATACCTTCCTTCGTTCTACCTGTAAGTGTATTCATGCTTGGGAGATCACCGTATTGTACTTTCCTAGTTTTCGGCTAGGAATGCATAGTTGCTGAAGGAATAGGTCGGAAAGGAGGGCTCTAGGGAGATTGCATGCAATTTCATAGCCACCAGGAGAAGAGATGTTACTATGAAGATAGGAATAAGCAGGTAGAAGCTTCTTCCTGGAAAACAGGAGGCAGCACATGGGAGTGGCCTGGGGTTGGAAAAGTGGACCCTGAGTCTTACTTAGCAAAAGGTCCAAGAAACTTCCCTAGAAGTGAAGTGATAAAAGCACTGCTTCTAAGTATCATTTGGGTGGGACTCAGTGGCTCATACCTGTAATCCCAGAACTTTAAGAGGCCAAAGCAGGTGGATTGTTTGAGCCCAGGAGATCAAGACCAGCCTGGGCAACATGCTGAAACTCTGTCTCTATAAAAAATACAAAAAAAATAGCCAGATGTGGTGGCACATGCCTATAGTCTGAGCTATTTGGGAGGCTGAGGCAAGAGGATTGTTTGAGTCTAGCAGATTGAGGCTACAGTGAGCCATGTTCATGCCACTGCACTTCAGCTTGGGTGACAGAGCAAGACCCTGTCTCAAAAAAAAAAAAGTGTCATTTGGAACACTCCAGTACAAATAAGCAAACCTAACCCCCAGATCTTAGTTTCTAAATACCATTTTCCCCTAAAAGGAATCAGGGTTCTTGAAGAACTGGCTGATTCCAGAAGTATAGCTGGGAAGGTACAAGATAAGCCTGGAACATCTTGCTACACTGAAGGCAAAGATGCGCTCAAAGAATGCAAGGACATGTCAGAAACATAAGGGGCCAGTTGAAGGAACTCAACCTGGGACAATTTGAGCTTCAGAGTAAATATCAATAGTACAGATTATAACCAATGGAATACATAAAAAATTCATGGGTCTATAGTTCTGTAAATACACAAATGAGAAAGAAGAGAAATCTCTTCCTTGCAGTAGGATGGTAACTATTAATAACAGATATAGAAGAAACAATGTAAATGAATGTAGGAATGATAGAATAAAAAAAGAATCACCATTTGACAACTGTTTGGATCCTACCCAGAAATATGTATTTCTTTTGCTATAAGGCATATTAGTGTGACAATTGGTAAAATTTGAATAGGTCTGTAGATTGGATAATAGCTGTATGAATGTTAATTTCCTGGTTTGGATAATTGTGCTATAGTTATGTAAACTAATAACTGTTTTAGGCAAGAATCACCAACTGATGCTAAAACTAAGGGAAAGTGTGATAAAAAACAGAATTTTCAAATAGTCTGGATGTATCTTCCCCCTCCGCCTGCCCAGACTCTTGATAATTACAAGTGAAAAAAAAATAGTAACTTTACAGTGTAGAAATCTCACCAACCCCACTTTAACAAAGTGTTCAAAGTTAACATAACTTATAATTGGCAACAGATAACATTTGCATTCTGTGATGATGCACTGAGAAAAAAAAAAAAACATTATTTCTGTGGTACTGTTTCTAAAAAGATATAACCTGAATCTAACCATGGGTAAGTGTGATGGTTAATACTGAATGTCAACTTGATTAGATTGAGGGATACAAAGTATTAATTGTGGGTGTGTCTGTGCGGGTGTTGCCAAAAGAAATTAACATTTGAGTCAGTGGGCTGGGGAAGGCAGATCCACCCTTAATCTGGTGGGTACCATCTAATCAGCTTCCAGTGAATATAAAGCAGGCAGAAAAATGTGAAAAGGAGAGATGGGCTTAGCCTCCCAGCCTGCATCTTTCTCCCATAGTGAATGTTTCCAGCCCTCAAACATCAGATTCCAAGTTCTTTAATTTTGGGACTCAGACTGGCTTCCTTGCTTCTCAGCTTGCAGACAGCCTATGGTGGGACCTTGAGATTGTGTCAGTTAATACTTAATAAACTCCTATATATATATATGTATATCCTATTATTTTTGTCCCTCTAAGAGAATCCTGACTAATACAGCAAGCATCAGACAAACCTAAAATGAAAGACACTCAAAAAATTAACTGGGCAATAACCTTCAAAAATGTCCAGGTCATGAAAAAGACTGAGGAACTTACAGAAGACTGAAAAGACATGAAAACTAAATGCATCATACAATCCTAGATTGGAGTCTACCCAGAAAAAAATATATTTTTCTTTTGCTATAAGGCATATTAGTGTGAAGACAATGGGTGAAATTTGAATAGGTCTATAGATTGAAAAATAGCTGTATGAATGTTAATTTCCTGGGTTTGATAATTGTGCTGCAGTTACGTAAAAGAATGCCCTTGTTTCAAGAAACATACAGAATAATTTAGGCATAAAGAAGCATTATATCTTCAGGGTACTTTCAAATGATTCAGAGAAAGAGAATGAAAACTCATCTCTATAAAATGTTAACATGTTGGAAATCTGGGGTAAAGTCATGGGAATTCAAAATATTTTTCCAATCTTTCTGCAAACCTGAAATAATTTTAAAATAAAAGTTTTTAAGATTTTTTAAAACTTTAAAATAAATAATTAAATTAAAATTTCCAGGGAGTTTTCACAAAAAAAAAAAAAGAAGAAGAAGAAAAGAAAATGTTGCATGGAATCCCATACAGGGTGGATGGGGTAAAGCTGGGGGTAGGAAGAGATTTCTTTTCTTGTACTCACCATAGGTCCAGAGTGGTGATTGCACAGCCACATTTCCTATTTTCCTAATATTTCCTGGCCTAATTTCATAATGCCCACAGCCAGGAAATACTGGCTTTCCACCTCCACCCAAACAGGCACCCACACCTTCAAAGCCCAGATGGCACACTGGAATCATCTCTGAGCATCCCTTGAGATCATACTACCCAGAGGGTGGAAAACCCAATACCTGCCTTTAACTAAAGGTCTTGATTATTTTGCTGATTGTGTCTCTTCTCCAGCTTTGGTCTTCTCTCCGCCCCCAAGAATCTAACCAAAATTTTACAAGGTTTCAATTTTGAGAAACCACATGCTATAGTGGGAAGAGCACTGAACTGCGAGTCTTACCTCTACCAGCAACTAGCTCTGTGAGCTCAAGTAACTCACCTCTTTCATATATAAAATCACTCATCTCATACATAAATTCACTCATCTCATAAATAAAATCAAGAATTTGAACCGAATCTTAATAGTCTCTTTAACCTCTAAAAAGTTGATAATTATTTTTTAAAAGATTCCTCTGACTTTAGATAGGTTGTATCACCATGAGAACAAACTTTTCCTCCCGAAGAGATGAGATCTTGCACTTGATTCTCAAGGCTGACCTAGGTTTGAGTTTATGACATTGACATTTGCTTTATGAAAGGGAAGGATTACAGCTAAGAGGCAACAATCTCACACCCAAGTTCTATTTTATACCAAACCCCAGCTTTGCTATGTTTAGCTTAAACTATTTCAGGATGCACAACAGTTAATCACCTCCTCCAGTGAAAAATTAAACAAGAAAAAAATGCAAAAAAGTCCTATAATCACTCCTAAATGCTCCTGACTCTTCTCCTGGATCCCTCTCTCCCATATCCTTCATCTCTGAGATTTCTCTGCTAACACCACAACAGTGTGCACATGAGCTGTCCCCCTGTGTCTGGAATGCTCAGTTATCTATTTCCCTTAGTCTTGGCTCAGATTCAGCAGCTACAAGTTGTCAAGGAGTTGAGAGAGAGAGAGAGAGAGAGAGACTGCCCAATCTGGCATGAAAGCAGGACCTGGGCACACACATTTTAGAATCATTCTTTGGGCTTTGCCTTCTCCCTGGACTGTTCATCCATGCTAACATCTTTGACTCTTTTTCCCTAAGTCCCAAACTTCTAAAACATCATCTCATCTCTCAGTGACTATTAAGTATAACTCCATTTACTTTTTGGTAAATTGCTCCTTTACTCAAAGAAAAAAAATCAAGTTAGAAAAATTTGTGCTCAATTTCCCTTGTGCGGCCAGATAAGTAAATACAATGGAAGTCTTATATCCTGGAGGAATGCAAGGAATCCCGAAGATGGGCACAGGCTGCCTGGGCTAAGAGTGCTTTTTATAACTGAAAACACAAGAGCAATGAGAGAGTGGTGCAAACTGGACAGACCTAGGGACCCCCTGGGGCCATGAAGCTTCTCTAAGAGAGAGAGGAGGTAAAAGTATTTTAATTTCTCTAACGTCGATTTTGTAAAATTATGAAAATAACAAAATATAAAAATGTCAAACACACAAAAAGCAAAAATATCAGTATAATGAATACCCATAGCATTTTGCATATTTACTTTCTTATATTTTCATATGTATTTCCATATTTGCTTTAACATATTCTTGTGTGTTGTGTGTGCATATATGTGTGTGTTTGTGTGTATAGCATTATAAAATACTATATACATATATATACTAAATATTTTAATTTCCAAAAAATAAAAACATTTTGGGACTTAACATCAATAACATTATTACCCTTAAAGTCAACAAAAATTCCATATCATGTAACATCCTGGTGTCTAGTCCACTGTCCCAATCATACAAAAAATGTGTTTTATAGTTGGTTTCTTCAGAATAGGGTTTAATCAGAGCAAGCCAGTGGTCTAGCTGGCTATACAACATTTTGCATTTATCTAATTGTTCCTCTTGGTCTCATCTAACTTATCTCTCTCCACTGTTTTTCTTTACCTTGGAGATTATATCTAAAGGCTCGTTTAGATTCAGGTTAAGATTTTTGGTAATCACTCTTCATAGGTGATGCTAATAGTTCATATTACAACATATCAGGAAGCATAAGGTGTCTGCTACGGAAGCTAAATTTGACCACCTGGTAAAGTGCAGTCAGTTCTGCTATAATGTCATGTATCCATTCATGAACACCACTGTGCTATGCAAAACTGCACATTATAAACCACAAGGCTTATGAGGAGAATTAGGTTAGGGGTCAAATATTCAAAAACTTTGCCAGTGACATGTACAAAAAAAAGATAGATACCTATTAAAAACAGCACAGTTTTATATATGGGAAGTGATTAAGAAATATATAAATACTACAAAAAATAAGGCCCTTTACCTTGAAAGAGACCTGAAATTTGTTTGTGGAGTCAGGCATCAGAATTGTTGCAGCTTGTGAATTGCTGTGATGTGGTGAAAGGGAGGGCCATCTGAAGTTGGTTGGAATTTCCAACACTAGATGTGGATGGGTGTGGCTTGCCACACAGGCAGTGAAACAGGGTAGCTAGTAGATGTCTGAGGTGTGTACATGCGTGCACTTTGTACATTCCTACATGGCTTGGTTCAGTGGGTATAGTTTTCTGCACTTACCTAGTGCTTGTTGTGTACAAAGTTGTGCGTAAATATATGTGAAAGTGTACTATGCTCAAAGTATATCAATAGCATTGCAAATATTTACATTTCCAAACAGATTATATGACAACTGTCTGATTTTATAATTTACAGCTTGTCTCTTTTTTCTTGATCAATCTAGATTGATGGTTTATCAATTTTGTTGCTGTTGTCAAAGAATGAGCTGCTGGTTTCATTGACTTTTTTTCCTACTCTTTTTTTCTCTGGTTCATTTATTGTGCTCTTATCTTAATTATATCCTTTCCTCTTTTCCAAGCTTTCTAAGGTGGAGGTTTAGATAATCAATTGTAGATCCTTTTTCTTTTCTAAGTTTTTAGAGGTATACATTTCTCATTAAATAGTGCTTTAGCTGCATCTCACAAATCTGGATAGGTTACGTTTTCATGAGCATTGGGATCAAAATATTTCCTAAGATTTTTCACATTTGCAAAGAAGGAGTAGACATGCCTTTTCTATTCTTTCTGCTAAGTATAGTTAGAATTCCTGAACATTATGTATAAAATAAACATAAGAAAACTCTGATAAGCGAAAAGCAAAAGGCAGACAGACTAGGGACCTTAACACATGAGGGATGACATGGCCCCACAGTGGTATCCATGAAGCAGAAGCTTTGTAAGGATACTGAACTCCCACCTCTGCCCAGGAGTAATGAGGTGGAACCCACCTGCTGCTGGGTATCCATGAAGGCCAACTGGGGAGCTCAGACTTTCATTCCCACCTGTCAGCAACAAGACATGTTTCCCTTTTCCTACTGGAGCAGTGTCAGAGGAAGCCTAATAAGTACAATATGGTTAAGGAAGATCTGGTATCTCATGACATAATACTGAAAATACTCAAGATTCAACTGAAAATCACTTATCATACCAAGAAGCAGGAAAATCTGAACTTGAACAAGAAAAGACAATGATTAGATGTGTTAAAGCAAACTAAATATGGCCTGAGAAGGATTCCATACTTCTATATTTGAATCCTTGTGGATGAACTGCAACGTAACTTAACAGGTAGACAAGATTGAAAACCTAACTTAGGAGTATGCACTTGTAACAACTGCTGAGTCTTGGCCAATCCCAGCAGCCATACTTCAACCACTCAGATACTGCTGAGTGTTCAAAATGTGTTCAAATAAGGCAAACACCAACTGTAACCAATTCAGCTGTTTCTGTACCTCACTTCTAATTTCTGTACATCACTTTACTTTTTTATCTATAAATTTCTTCTGACCACAAAGCACCTCTGGAATCTGTCTGAATCTGCTGTGATTCTGGGGGCTACCTGATTCACAAATGATTCATTGCTGAATTAAACTCCTTTAAATTTAATTAGGCTGAAGTTTTCCTTTTAACAGATGCCAACATCATGATGACACAGATGTTAGAGTTATCTGACAAGGACTTTAAACTGAAATCATAAAAATGCTTTAGAAGAAATTATGAATACTCTTGAAATAAATGAAAAAATCAAAAGTCTTTGCAAAGAAAGAGAAAGCCTCAGTAAAGAAATATAGCTATAAATAAGAACCAAATGAATTTTTTCTTTTCTTTTTTTTTTTTTTTGAGACAAAGTCTTGCTCTGTCACCCAGGCTGGAGTGCAGTAACATGATCTCGGCTCACTGCAACCTCTGCCTCCCAGGTTCAAGCGATTCTCTTGCCTCAGCCTCCCGAATAGCTGGGATTATAGGCATGAGCCACCACACCCAGCTAATTTTTTACATTTTTGGTAGAAACAGGGTTTTACCATGTGGGCCAGGCTGGTCTCAAACTCCTGACCTCAAGTGATCAGCCTGCTTTGGCCTCCCAAAGTGCTGGGATTACAGGCATGAGCCACTATGCCCAGCCCCAAATGAAAATTTTAGAACCAAGAAAACAATGAAATAAAAAATTCAATACATGAACTCAGCAGTAAAATGGAGAAAATAGAAAAACATAAAAAGTGAACTTAAGTGGCTAGTGGCTGTAATCCCATCTACTTGGGAGGCTGAGGCAGGAGAATCGCTTGAACCTGAAAGGCGGAGGTTGCGGTGTGCTGAGATTGCACCATTACACTCCAGCCTGTTCAAAATGGCAAGACTCTGTCTCAAAAAAAAAAGAAAGAAAAAGAAAAAAGAAAAGAACAATAAAATTACCATATCTAAACAGAGAAAAATAGACTTAAAAAAAGTTAACAGTCTTGAGGACTTAAGGCACTATAGCAAAAGATCTAACATTCATGTAACTGGAGTTCCAGAAGGAGAGGAGAAGGATGATAGGGCTGAAAAAGTATTCAAAGAAAGAATGGGTGAAGGCATAAAGCTACATATTCAAGAAGCTGGAAGGGTCTCAAACAGGATAAACCCAAAGAATTCCATGCCAACACACATCATAGTCAAACTTGAAACAAAGAAAAGTTCTCAAAAGCAGTGAGGAAGAAATGACACCTTACCAATAGGGGGAAAATCATTCAAATAACAATGGATTTCTCCTCAAAACCATAGAAATCCAGAGGAAGTGATACACAATTTTCAAGTGCTAAAAGAAAGTTGCTATCAGCCAAGAACTCTGTATTCACTAAAAAAAATACCTTCCAGGAATGAAGAGGAAATCAAAACACTCTCAGCTGAAGGAAAACCAAGAGAATTTGTCACTGGCAGACCTACCCCCAAAAATGGCTAAAGGAACTTTACCAAACCAAAAGAAATAATTAAAAAGGAATACTAAACCATCAAGCAAAAAAAAGAACAATGGAAAAAAACAAAAACATGGGTAAAGAAACCTTTATTTCTTCTCTTGAGTTTTGTAAATTATGTTTGAAATTTGAAGCAAAAATTGTAATACTTTCTGACTTGGTTCTCAATGTGTGAAGAGGAATTTCTGAAAATTAATATTTATTTTAGATGATTATATTACAAAGGAAGAGGGTAAATAGATATAAAATGAGGTAAGATTCTACACTTCATTGTAACTGGTAAAATACTGATGACAGTAAACTGTTGTAAGGGATGTGTTTGTGTGTGTGTATTCTCTTTAGCAACAGACACATTTCTAAGTAGCTCAAAGTTGAAGCATTTGACATTGACCAGTTTAGATTTAGCATTCTGTTAAAAACAAAAACAGCAAATGGATATTGAGTGTGTGGCCATTAACATCTTGAAGATCTAAGGGTTATGAACTTGATTGCCTCAAGGTCTGAGGAAACCAGATTTATACATGTCAAAAGATGACTAAGAATAAAAGGTAACACATAGATTCTGTAAGTGTTCAGAAAATAGAGGATATTTGCTTGATCCGGTATTTAGAGAAGGCTTCATCAGAGGTAACAGACAATAAAATGGGCCTAAAGAATAGTTGGGATACAGAAGGTGAACATGGAGAAAGACACAGCATGGCATGACACAGTTCTCAAATCTGGCTGACCATCAGAAAGACCTGGTAGCTTTGGAAACTATGGATTTCTAAGGGCCAACAAGAAAGCTCCCCCAGTGTTTGCAATGATTAGCCAGGTTTGGGTAGCCACAGTTTAAAACAAGTTTAATACATGTTCACTGCTTCAATAACTGTGCAACAACATTTTGCTGTTTCCACATGATTATTTGATTCCTATAAAGCATATTTCATAAAAAACTATACCAAGTGCATTATGAATAGAACGCCAACTATGGTAATAATTGGTTAGATTATATAAATTATCTTACTTACAAGAATGTAAGCTCAGGAACAACACCACGTTTATGAAAAAGTTGGATGAGGGCATACTTCTTTTTTGCTTATTTTCTGGTGGCATGTTTTGCTTCTTTGTCTCTGTTAGCTCCCACCACTCTGGCAGTGCTGGGGACTTCCTAGATCGTAGATTGGCTCAACAGGCTTCTTCAGGTGAATGATGATCTCTTGCTTATAAAGCTTCTGCAGTACTCGGCCCATTCTCTTTCTTGGAATAGTTTTCCTCGGGGTTTCCGCTCTTCCCTCTGAAGGGTAAATTTCAGAGTTCTGAGATTTCAGTGTGAGCCTGGGTAAACAGTCTGGCAAGTCTTTCCTTTTGCTGTGGAACCAGACCTTAGGCCACCTCACTCCAGGGGAGAGAGACTCTCAGAGCCCATGGGAGCTAGCTGAGCCAGACATTGGGTGAGGCTCCAGCAGGCTCTTTGCCCATCTTCATCCTCTCCTCCCTCAGGTTTAGGGGATCAGAGGCTGGGGCAAGATGGGGCCTAAAGTTCCTGGGTGCCCTAACCACCTATAAATCTCTCTCCACAAGATGAAAGTCCTACAGTTTCCTAGAAGCTTAGATGTTAAAGACTTGCAAACACATAGAAACTTTAGGCACCATAATTAAACCATTTAAATATAGTTACTTTTTTTTTGAGACAGAGTCTGCTCTGTCTCCCAGGCTGGAGTGCAGTGGCACCATCTTGGCTCATGCAACGTCCACCTCCTGGGTTCAAGCGATGCTTTTGCCTCAGCCTTCTGAATAGCTGGGACTACAGGCACATGCCACCATGCCCAGCTAATTTTTTGTATTTTTAGTAGAGATGGTGTTTCACCATGTTAGCCAGGATGGTCTCGATCTCCTGAACTTGAGATCCGCCCACCTCAGCCTCCCAAAGTGTTGGAATTACAGGCGTGAGCCATCACACCAGCCTTAAATATAGTTACTTTTAAAGCAACTTGTCATAGAAGGGTAATTGCAAAGAGCTGAAAAATAGCTATAGACCAAGATAATTTCACTCAAGCACATGCTAAAATATCTGACGCATGATAAAATGTTTTCATCATTTTGGAATCAGAAACACTCATTAAGTAATTTTTATAACTATCCTAGAAATAAGGTTTTTATATTTTTGTTTTTGCCAACAGAGGTCCCATTCAAGAACTCTCCATAGCCCATTTGTAGGAGTAAGTTATATGCAAGTTACTCAGGAAATACAAGGATGTTCATCGTGAAAAGACACTTCTCCCAAGCTCTCTTCCTTTTGTTTTCATGCATACAGAGATTGGATCTGAGTGTGGAAACTATCTCTACAAACTTTCTGTTCTTGAATATTCTTATGTGTTTGCTTGTTTTGGGGTTTCCTTATTTGAAATTTAAATTGCCATTACAAGTGTTTCAATGGTGATGATGACAATGAATATAAGTTTATAATAAAGCAAAACAAATAAAAAACACACGAGCAACCTGCTTGTTCTTACTGAATCTTATATTGATGTCCATGGTTCCACACAAGAAATTCTTGCATGGTTCCTGAACATGCATTCCTTCATGCTGCCTTTGGCCTACCTATTCCCAGGCCTGAAAATCATGTAAACTATTGGATGAAAGAGTTGAATGAGAGGACAGTGGTGCTTTGGCCCTGAATCTTCAGAGTGCATTTGGAGGCACAAGTCTTTGTCTCGTGCCCACTGAAAGGGACTGTTAACCATGAATCTGATCTTTCCAGCCTCGCTTGCATAGATAAGCAAATATTGTTAGTCCTCCACCTTTAAAATGCAGATTATGCTAGTGGTAAACTTTCTCAGAGATTACTGAAATACTTTTTAGAAAGAAGCATATGGAATCAGCCTTCAGTGAAAGACAGCCAAACCACAGCTTGATCCATTTATCTATTGATTCATTCACAAATTCATTTGTTCATCAAGATTTATTGATAAATCAGCAGTCCACGTTCTGAGTTAGGTTCTAGCAATACAACATGAATGACGCGTGCTTCTTTCTCCCAGATAACTCACAATCTGGCAAGAGAGAGAAATACACAAACAACAAACCATAGTACAACACATCAACAGCAATAAAGAAAATGTTTCTGTTATACCTTCTCCCAATGCGTGCGTGTGCACACACACACACACACACACACACACACCCCCCAGATCAGTCAATATGAGCAAATATAGGCAAAATGGCTGGCAGCACACCTCATGGAGAAGTTTTTTAGTGGTTTTGTGCTTTTCCACATTTCCTATGCTTCCTTAATTCTTAAATAAGAAACCTCACTCTGGTTTACCTTGGATACCTCTCTCATCCCAGGTCAGGTCTCACTTTCCCCAAAGTGGCCATTGAAGTGCTCCTGGTACCACAGATGTCATTTTTTACTTGACCACTGGAAGCTTCCTTTGGTAGCTGTCGCTGATTCTTGTCCACCCCTATCTTCCCCTTCTGTAGTTGCTGGGAAAGGCTTCCTTTTACACCAGTCTCTGAGGCTCTTCATTAGGCTCCAGGACAGGCATATGCCCCTGGCTGTATTTTAGTCTGCCCTCTTGAGGAATTTAGGTCCAAGTCTCCTGGGATCTTCCTGTAAGACACTGGAATGGTCCCACCTGTACCCAGTTTTACATTTAAAAATGCTTTTCCCCAGACCCTGAACTAGATTACACCATCCTGGTTGCCAGCAGGATGTCTCTGCCTGTTCAGAGCACTTCAGTCAGAAGGAGGCATTAATTATGGACCCGTACATTGTTTAAGAGTCTTAATCCAGGTATCAAAGGGTCTGACTATATACTTATCTATTAATCAATCATCTAACTACATATATATATATATTTGCTTTCTCTTTCTTTCATGAAAACAGTATTCTTTTACACCCCTGAGTTCCCATGGTAGCATTTAGATTGCCCTCTTCCCTCTGCAGATACAGGACCAAGCAGGTGTTTGCAGATGTTCCACCCTTCTGAGTCCAAAGCAGCATGAGAACAAAGCAGAATCCATACAATTTCTTATATTTGTAGCATTCTTAATTCAGAGCATATAGAAACTCCTAGTGATCCTTGAAACTTTTCAGAGTGAAAGGAAAATGTTTCACTTGCTCTTTATTTTTATACCAGAACTCCTAAACCATTAAATCGCACAAGGGAGAAGGGGGAGGGTAAAACAAACTGAGTTCTTTAGCACATATGTGAATAGAACCTTACAACGTGTTGAACAAATTAATTACATTTCATCTTATTATCTAAAACCTGTTACATCTACAAAACATGTTAGATTAATGTCAGAAAGTGAGAAGCACTCTGGACAGGAGAGGAGGTAATTTGATTTATCCCCTGTGATGAATTGAGGCATAGCCCATGGTTTATAAAGTGAGGCATCCCCAGGCCTCATCCTAGTGAAAAGGACTTTTTTTTTTAATCTTCTCAGAATTCTTATAGGAATCCTAACCATTAGGAGGTGCTTGAGAACCAGCAAAGGCAAAAACAAAATCACTGGGTCTTTACTCAGTGGACAATGCTTAAGTATGAATTATACCTCTGGTACATTACTAAGCCCTGAAACATTACAGAATGTAAGCAAAACTTGATCCTCATGTAGTCTCGAGTGGAAGACATATATTCATATTATTATACGTAGGAAAGGCTTAAAGGAGTCCAGACACATAGAAATCCCTTTTAACAGCTTTAGCTATTAGCGCCTGCACTGTAATAGAGGCACATGAGGTTTGCTTTTGTTTTTAGATTCAGAAGGTACACGGGCAGCCTTGTTACATGGGTATGTTGCATGATGCTGAGGTTTGCACTTCTCATGATCCTGTTGCTGCCACAGTTGCCCAAGTAGTAAATGTGATAACCAATAGATAGTTTTTCAACCCTTGCCTGCCTCCCCCGACCCCTTTTTGGAATACTTAGTGCTTATTGTTCTTCTTCTCTGTGTTCCTGTATATCCAGTGTCTAGCTCCCACTGACAGTGGGAAAATACAGTATCATTTCTGTTCTGCCCTAATTTGCTTAGGATAATGGCGTATGAGGTTTTGAAATTGGTATGACCTCACAGAGAGGAAATGACATGGGGAAGTGGTATAAGATCTTACAGAGGAAGTGCTTTGAGCTGAGCATTGGAGGATCTGTAAGGAGTTTCCAAGGAGAAAAAGAAACAGCATTCCCAACAGAAGCAATAGCACAGAGAAAAGCAAAGGCTTGAATTTACATTGTTACTAAAGGAATCCTGAGGGTGTCCATTGTCCACAGAAGAGAGGGTTGAAAAGATGGGATAGGAGAAGATGCAAATTTAAAGGGCAATTGAGCCCAACTGATGAAGGACTTTAAAGTTCAGGCTTTATTCTGTACACAATGGGGGCTTTTTTTTTTTTTTTTTTTTTTTGAGATGGAGTCTCACTCTGTTGCCCAGGCTGGAGTGCAGTGGTGCAATCTTGGCTCACTGCAACCTCCATCTCCCAGGTTCAAGAGATTCTTCTGCCTCAGCCTCCTGAGTAGCTGGGACTATAAGCGCGTGCCACCATGCCCGACTAATTTTTTGTATTTTTAGTAGAAATGGGGTTTCACCAAATCAGGATGGTCTCAATCTTCTGACCTTGTGATCCACCTGCCTTGGCCTCTCAAAGTGCTGGGATTACAGGCAGGAGCCACTGTGCCCAGCTCAAAATTTTTGAGAGGAAAAGTGATGTAATCAAACCTATGATTTTGAAAGATCACAACAGGAGCTTTTAAAAAAGAAGGACTGGGTAAGAGAGGTGGTGGGCACAGGGACTGCAATTAGGGGGCTCTTGTGAAAATGAGGAAGATAGGAGGAGGGGATCCAAAACAGGCAGTGAGCAGCACACAGGTGGTGAGAGACTCAGGAACACAGAAGGACGGACTTTTTCATTATGAACTACTGCACAAATATTCTTCCCAAGGTATTGGGCATACTTTTTAATGAGGTTCATATCTATACACTGTGAGTTCCTATTTGATGAAAGAAGCGACTGGACCTTAGGCTCTCTTCCTACTGGCTCCGTTGCCTGGGGAGACGAGCCTGTTTTTCTTTGCAGGCGCCACTGGGTGCAGCTCACTGAACTACAGGCACAGGACTCAAAAGTATTATAATCAGCCCTGATCAAGGGATTTTTGCCAACCTGTGCTAATAACAAATGCCATGCTGATGTTTCACACACTTTATCAGAAGGCATAGATCATGTTCCTTTCTGTGTTACAGAGATGAACATTAAAAAGGTAGCTTGCCTCAGCTAACAAAATGAAATGCTACCATTCCAGATAAAAGAGCAGGCAGCAAGGCATGAGAGAAAACAGAGGACACTGATCATATGGGCAGGTCCCTGATGTGTGTATAATGCCCACAGATCATCCAAACCTGACAGCTGTCAATCAAGAGTGAGGAAGGACATCTCCATTCTGCAGTCCTATTGTCTGAAATCAGAGATCCTCATGGCTAACGACAACATAAACAACAGTTGTTTGTTACTAGTTTTGCTGTTAGGGCACAGAAGAGTAAGACGGATGAACGGTTTGGCCTGTTTAAATTGCATCCTCAGAAAGGAAAGAAAAATGAAGAATCTGGATTTGGCAATTCTCTTTCTCTCACACATTTTACGTAATCTCTTGAAAATCCTGGCAACTCTATCTTTAAGAGCTTTCAAATGCAGCCTAATTTGACCACTGCGTGCCACTCCACTACTGCTACTGTGGTCCAGCCAGCAGTGCCTCTGGCCTGGCCCCTGCACTGGCCTCCCAGCTGGCCAGTCGTCCATTGGTGACCACCCCTTCTCACAGTCAGCAGGGTTTTCTTTTTAAGAAGTAAATCAGATCAAGCCACTCCCCTGCTCAAAGTCCTCCCATGGCTTCCCAGCACATAGAGAAGAAAATCCCATTCTTTACGGGGATCCTCCAGCGTTTCCTTATCCATTCCTGCCACTTCCCCCATCTCTTTTCCCTCCACGCCCCTCACACCCTTGCTTCAGCTCCTGGGGCCTCCCTGGAATCCCTCCAACTTGCCAGGCACTCTCCTGCCTTGGGCCTTAGCACTTGCTTAACCCTCTGTCTGGAACAGTCTTCCCTCTATGGCACATACCTAAAACAGCACCCTCACCATCCCTCTAACCTCTTCCTCTGTCTTACTTTTTCCCACAGGAGTTCCCTGTTGTTTTATTATACATTTGTTTATTTGGTTGTTTGTCTCTAGATTTTCTGTCATTCTATTATACATGTGTTTATTTGTTTGTCTCCCTCCCTGGAAGGTAAGTTCCATGAAGTGAAAGATTTAATCGGCTTCATTTAGCCATTGCTCTCCAGTGCCTAGAGTAATGCCACATACACAGCAGCTTCTCACGTATTTATCGAATGCATGTAACACTGAATGAATGAGTGAGTGATACGCTATCCTTATGTCCTAAACCAGACTCATTCCCCTCCAGTCCTGAGATAACACCCACCTTGGCCCCACAACATCCCAGACCAGCCTGGCCTAAGCGATTTCCCACAAAGTGAGGAAATGAAACAGGGTTTGAACAAGTGAAAAGTTGGTACATTTTCAAGACACCAGATGATGATGCTCTTCGGACCACTTCAGCTATTCTCAAGAACTCAGCAGCTGCAGCCACTCTTCCAAAGGAGGGGAATTTAAAGAGTGCATCATTTTAGTAATAAACATCAGAGGATTCTGAACGTTTGCCATAACTCCAAATGACCTCAAAATACTCTATGGATACATTACATTATACAAAATATAACTTTAAATAACTAAGGCATGATTTCAAACTTTTGATGGAAAAAACTCAAATTTCTAAAATACTTATTGCATTATTTCAATCTTTTGATTAAAAAAATAAAAATCAGAACTCCTTTTGGAGAAAATAAAAACAAAAGCTAGCTTACTGCTATAGAAATCAAACTACCGCTGAAAGGCATTCTAGCCAAAGGTCACAGTGCCCCCTACTGGCTATTGGTAGCTAACAAACCATGGGGAAAAAAAGTCGCAGAGGAAGCTGCTTTATATTCAAATCAATTCATGGGATTATTAAAAAATATTTAATCCCTGCAAAGAAAATGAGTTGTGGCTATAACAGAGGGAAAGAGTCAGTCCCTGTTTTCAAGAGAGTTGAAGACTAGTATGAGGGAGAGAAATTTGGAATTACAGTAGAGTAGGATAAATGATGCAATCTAGAACACCAGATGGCCATTTCGTCTAGCATGCAGGGGTGTGGGCAATGCCTGAGCTGAGGATTGAAAAGGGGTAGGAGTGAGCCAGGTGAAAGGAGGGGTGTGTACATGGGCAGTGACGTTTCAGGTGATGGAGCCACAGATGGAGAGGCATGGAAGTGAGAAAGCAGCTCAGGAATAGAAAGTTGTGACAATTACTTTTGGTTGCCTACTCACCAGCCTTCCCCTGACTTCTTTTCCCTCTGGTCTGCCTTCCTGTTGGAGGCTGAGTGTGCCGGGTACTGACTTTCCTGGCTGCTTTTATGGCTAGAAACAGCCCTGTGGCCAAATTCTGGACAATGAGATATATATAAGGGAGTATTTGCTAGTGGGACAGCTGAGATAGAATTTCTTTGATGATAAAAGAGGAGACACCCATGAAGACGGCCCATCACGTCAATCTGCTTGTCAAAGTTGCCGTGAAAAGAGGTGGTCCTTGTTGCTGTTGCAGCCTTCTGGTGAACATGAATGGAAGCATCACTAACACTGTGAGGCCAGCGGTACTTGATGACATTACAGAGCTGCTGAAATACCTGCCCCTGGAACCATCTATTTCTGGCCTTGTTATGAAAAGAAAAAATAACCCTTATGCCTTAAATCACTCCCAGTTATGTATTCTGTTATTTTTACCCAAGGCATACTGACTGATATGCTCACTTTCTATGATGTGAGGAACCAGTGCGAGGTTTAAGCAAGCATGTAACACAATGAAATTTGCATTTCAGAAAGGTCAGGCTGAAAACAAGCAGAGAACGAGTTGAAAGAGAGCAAGATAAAAGGGAAGAAGACCAAGTAGGATGCCTATAATGGTATTAGCGAGGATGGGGGGAAAAGGCAGATATTAGGGTCTGACCTCAGAATAAAAGAAAAGGGAGAGATCTAAAAAAAATTTTGAAAGTTAAATGGACAGGGTTTGGTCATTCGTGTGGGAGCCAGAAGATGAGATGAAGGGAGGAGCCAAGAATGAATCCAAAGTTTGGGTCTTAAGTAATGAGGTAGGTGGATGGGTCACTTCTTGATATTCAGAATTTAGGAGGAGAATCAGATTTAGGATAGAATGGAAATGATGAATTGTCTTTACATACAGAGTTTAAAGAACCAAGAAGCTGAATTTCATATATGAAAATCAGAGAATCTGAACATAAGAGAAAGATTTTCAACATATTAACAGGTACACAGTAATTGAAGTTATTGAAGTCGATCTGGGCACTCTTTGGGGAACATATATACAGAGAGAGAGGGAGACAAGCTAAGAATATGGGGAGGAGCCCTTACAACGACCAACACCCACAGACACAGAGGAAGGAAAGCTACATAGACACGAGAGACGACAAAACAGCAGGGGGAGAAAGCAAAGAATGAAGCATCTCCAACGGCAAAGCAACAAAGTTTCCAGAAGGAAACTTCGCACTTCAATGACATAGGATCAGGAAACGACACTTTGGTGCCCTTAACCAGGACAGTTATGTGGAGTGCTGAGTACAGAAACTGACGCCAGTTAAATTGGAGAGATGAAATGGCTATGAGCAATAGATGCTTCATTCAAGAAGATAGCTATGCAAAGAAGGAGAAAGATTGAAGGACACTTAGGGAAGGGTATCATTTCAAGATGGCGAAAGGTATCATTTCAAGATGTGGGGCATTTGAATGTATTTACATATTGAAGAGTAAAACCAGCAGGAGGTGGATCTGAGAGAGGGGAGACAGGTGATAATTGATGGCATGAGATCCCTGAGATTTCAGGAGGGAGTTGTAGGCACAAGCCTTGCAAACAAATTCAGATCGCAGTTCCTTCCAAAGTCACTTAATTCCAATTCTTGGGTGGAAAATTCAATCCCACTCAACACTGAGGCTCTCCTACCTCCCAAGGATCATGCAAAGGTCCTAGCATAGCATCAAAACATCTGGATGAGCACTCTAGTTGTTAACCACAGTGATTATCACAGAGATGCTCACTCTTCCAGTCTATGGGGCTCATCTGCTTCGGAGATACTGGGAGCCCATAGGCCTGGGAGCAAGTATTATAGGATTTATCACATACACAACCCAGCATCTCCCAGGATACTGCCATTGAGTCCACAATACAGGTCAGAATTCCCCTTCCCCCTCCACCTCCAGCCTCCTCCTAATACACAGAAAATCATTCTACTCATACTTATGGAGGCCTATCTGTGTCATTTTTTTGGACCCAAATATGCTTCCTCTCCACCATAAAAGAAAAGGTAAAAGAAGAAGGTGAGGTGAAGGTGAGAGAAAGTTTTGTGTTCTCCCAGAGATAAAATCTTGTAACCAAACTCCTTAATAAAAATATCATAGGGATATGTTTTCTCAAGCTTGTACTAGTTTGAAAGACTTTGAAACATGGTATCGCCACCACGTAAGATTTGCATTGCTTAACATGAGCCAGAAAATGATACGATGTCATACTCTATCAGTTTCTGACTTTTACCAGCTGGATTTGGTAGCTTCATATTCATAACCCCCAAATATGCAACTGTACTTCGATGTTGTCACCCAAAAGCCAATCACCTCTGTGTGTCAGATGTTCTTTCTGAAGATGCCGCTGCTCATCTTCATGTGGGAAGAATAAAGTGAATCAGTTTTGGAAAGCAAAGTCAGCAAACCTCTTAAGATGTGTGGACAAGGGCCACTCATGTCTTCTTGCATTTAAACAAATGCTGGGTGCAAGGCAAGCAAGAATTCCCCCAGCTAAAGACCCAGGACCATCTAGTAGACCTGCATCATAAAATGCATATAATGCCATATTTTTAAGAGAAAATGGGGAGACGGTGGTGTTAACTCATTTATAAAGAGGGGTCTTGCTCTTTATACAATTTGAACAGCCTCCAGCAATGTCCAGGGAAGGGGGAGTTTGATTCCTGGAAAGGTGCATTCCAGACCTCCCGGTAGGAATGGCCCTGTGGCAGAAATAATCGCATCTGGCTATCAGTGCATGGTGAAACTGAACATTACAATTAACAACTGGCTGAACTCAGATTAAGCACACATACTCAAATTTAGCTTTCTGCAGAGCTCACCTGCACAAAGAACACACAGATTGGATGATACAGCCTTTCAGTCACTGTGATAGTTTCCCCACCAGCTGGCATCCCACACTGCTTGGGTGAATGTTTAAACTTTGTTAAATAAATAGATCCTTGCTGCTAGTCCTCCTGAGGCCTATTACATAGGGCTGTCCATGTGAGAAACAGCTTGCTCACACAAATCAATGCCTGAAGTTTGAAGCATTTGGCCCAGTGACTTCAATTTTAGGCTTAGATTTGAAAGTGAAGTTTGATTTCTCTGTTCACTTAGTGTATCTCACATGTTTGGCAGTTTCACAGGCCCATCAGTAGACGTCAGTGTCAGTGCCTCTGAAGAGGAACAGCCTATAGGTTTGAGAAGCCCCCAAGGACCTTCCAAAGATAATGGGGGAGGGGTACTTCACAAAACTATTTGAACACACCCTGCAATTTTTTGAAAATCTGTAGGGCCTTTTCATGGAATTAGTAACAGTCAGCACTTACATATTACTTACGTTAATTATAATTGAGTACCTTCATGTTCTTGTTCATTCAGAAAATAAAATAACCCCCTAGTACCTAGGCTGTGGTCCTCAAATCTTATCTTCTACTCAACAGAAACAAGACTCCTTAAAGAAATGGCCAATTCCAGTTCTCAGGTAAGAAATCTACCAGAGGAGCCTGGTATTTCTCACCTCACCAGAAAGCAAGGAAGTTTGGAGTGACACCTAGAGTTGTATCCCAAGGACTTAAAATTCATCTTGAATGGATTCACACAAAGTAGGGACAATTTGAGTATCAAAGGATAACTCCAATGGATTAAAAACATATCAGTTATGTTTAGATAAATGAATTCACAATCCTTTTAAAATATTTATTGATCACCATTGGATATGGCAGTCAATTAACTATTTTAAAAACAAAAACAGAAAAAAATCAAGATTTTATTCTGACTTTCCTCTATAGAATATACTGCTGAAAAAAGTATTAGACAATGAAAGTTTCCTTACTAGCAAATAAATCAAGAAATGATAAAATTAGAATGTCACTACTTTGCAACTTCTAATGAATTAACACATCTAAGGAATGACCATCAACAGCTGCCAAAATCACACACACACAAAAAAATTTATCAAAGATTAAAAACCTCCTGATGGAAGCACACACTAGTTAAGAGGTAGTCTTGCTAAAAACTCAAGGCACTTCCCTAGATCTAACTACCAAATCATTGGAAACATAAAGGATATTAGGAACTAGTAAAATAACACCACAGGGATACAATAAGCAAAATTCAGACTGCAGGAAACTCTACGGAATGAATGAGCTTGTATCTTCAACAAATTTCAAAAAAAAAAAAAAAAAAAAACATGGAGAGGAAACCAACAGATTGAGTCTTAAAAGTCATATAAACCCTTTCCCAAATAAAAGGAAATCACTGAGTCTCCATGTTTCTCATTGACCATGGAGTGATCCTATTCCCCTTTAACCTCAAAGCCCCACAGTCTTCCCAAGACCTGACTACAACAATGCTTTCACTCTGATACATGTTAGTCCTCATGTCCTACCTCCTACCTTAATATTTCTCCTCCTACCTCCATGTTCTTGAGATCCCACCCTTCATTCCTGCCAATGCATTTATGTTAACTGAAGTCTTACTACTTGCTATCAGTCACATGAACCCTAAATCCACTACAACTCTGAAGTCACACATGATTTCTGGTTCTAAAAACTCAAGGGGATTGGAAAGGTGAAACTAGTGCTAAAAGCTGGTTCGTTAGGGCTGGCCACAGAAGGAAATCTTACTCAAGGTAGTTGTCCAAAGCAAAAATAGTACAGCACATCTGAGCCACAATCCTTGAGGTCCAGCAAGGGAATCAAATATAAACATTAAGTCTAAGGGTAGATGAGATTATAAAACATAAATAAAACCAAGAGCCAGGAACCAGTTGGGACCTAGACCGGAGGGGAAAATGAAAGAGATCAATTGAGAGAGCCTAAGATTGGATACAAGGAATAAAGTGGACATCAACTGATTTGTGTTTGTCCAGTATTCCACTTTGACTTGGGAGCTGCTTTGTCTCCATCCCAAAGCCTTGGCCCTCCTCCTCGACAAGGGAGGGCAATGACTGACACCAGGACTACCATGGGGCCCTATCCACCTCACCACAGTGCTTGGACCATTGTGACTTGTCCAAGGATGGACACAGATCCAAGCAGGGCTAATCAGGCTTCTTCCATGAAATTTTCCTATTTGGATATTAAACAGAAAGGTCACCTTCCTTCTACCTTATGTACGAAGACTCAGGTCTATCAGCAATTATCTTTCCTATGAGGTACAAAGAGTTGTCTGTGGCAGCAGAGAATTAAGCCAACACATCAAGAAGAATGGAAATAAGCACAGTTGAGAAAAAGAAACAGAAGAAAAACAGAGGGCAACAAGCTATAATAACATTGCTTGAGGCCCTAGATCCAGTCTTGCCCAAAGTGAGTTCCATTCTTGAGTTTACCTATTACATGAAGCAACTCATTCCTTTTTGTTTTAGTGTGTGTTAGGTTTGTGTCACTTACAACCAAGATTTTCACTACTGTAATACGTAGGACAGGTAGGCTCTATCCCATTCCTAAGCTTCATGGGGTATGGTGCAATCACAGCTCACTGCAGCCTCAACCTCCTGGGCTCAGGTGATCCTCCCATCTTGGCTCCCCAAGTAGCTGGGACTACAGGCATGCACCACCAAGCACACCCAGTTTTTTTGGGTTTTTTTTGTTTGTTTGTGTTTGTTTGTTTGTTTTTGGTAGAAATGAGGTTTCACCATGTTGCCCAGGCTGGTCTTGGACTTCTAGGCTCAAGTGATCCACCTGCCTCAACCTCCCAAAGTACTTGGATTACAGGTGTGAGCCACCACACTCAGCCACTACTTTCATTCTTTAAATCTCCAGTGGCTCCAACCTTATGAGCTTCTGCTCTTTCCCTAGTCTCTTGGTGAATGAATTTGAATTATTCTATACTGGATGCAGCCTCCAAATTTTAAAAAAACATACATTGTCACGGTTCAATGTTATGCTTGCTGAAAAGAGGTTCACGATGAGTATTTTGGAAAATGCAACTCCTTTTCCAATGACTTAAACTACCATTACAGAAATGTTTCATAGGGGAAGATTTTATAGCTGGAGTCAGAAGAGGTGATTCTAGTCCCAGAATCTGTGAATCTTGGACTGGTTTTTCTTTATTAAATCACATGGCATCCCTATTCTAGTCTTGTATTATTTTAAACACTTAACCTCAACAACCTACCATAACACTTAAGCATTATATATTAAGTATTACCATATACTTAAGTATTATATATTAAGTATTATATCTCCAATTTACAATTAAAGAAATTAAGGCACAGAGAGTTTAAATAATCTACCCAACATAACAGAGTTAATAAATGGGAGGTAGTGGAAGTGATGTGTTTTGAATCCAGGGACTTGAATACCTCATCTGCAAAACAAGAGTTACTTGAAATGCTGTGTGCTAAGGTGCATGGAGAGTATGGGCTTTGGAGTTAAAAAAACTTGTCTAGAATTCTGAGCCTTAGGTTTTTTTCCTATGACCACACCTTTCTCTTGGGTTTGTTGTGTAGATCAAATGAGATAAAACAGGTCTAGCAGCTATGAAAACACTTGGGAAAAATCCCTCCTACTGTGAAACAAATGCGATTTGCAGATTGTTGCCTGCAGCTGCAGAGCAGACTGTACTAGAAATCAAACTCAGAACTTGTTACAGAGGTAAAACGAAAGAAAATGGAGGCCAGGGACAGAGGCTCTTGCCTGTAATCCCAGCACTTTAGGAGGTCAAGGAAGGATGATTACTTGAGCCCAGGAGTTTGAGACCAGTCTGGGCAATATAGTGAGACTGCATCTCTACAAAAATTAGCTGTGCATGGTGGTGCATGCCTGTAGTCCCAGTGACTCAGGAGGCTGAGGTGGGAGGATCACTTGAGCCTGGGAGGCAGAAGTTTCAGTAAGCCAAGATTGTGGCACTGCAATCCAGCCTGGATGACACAGTGAGATCCTTGTTTCAAAAAAAAAAAAGAAGAAAGAAGGAAGAAGGAAAAGAAGGAGGAGGACGGGGAGGGGGAGGGGAGAAGAAAGCAAAAGCAGCAGCAGAAGAAACAAGCAGCAACAGAGGCAGAAGAAAGAAAAGGAGAAGAAGGAGAGGAGGAAAGAAGGAAGAAAGAGAAGAAGGACAAGGAGGAGAAGGAGAAGAAGAAAGAAGGAGGAGAAGAAAAGAAGAGGAGGAGGAGGAGGAAGCAGCAGCAGCAAGAATGTATGGTCTCAACAGTTCTCCTATATCAGGAGGAGGAAGAGTGGGATCCACAAACTGTCATGGACCTGTCTAGGTGTACAAGGCTCAGAATCTTCAACTCTTGGATTTTCCTGAATCATCCCATCTGACACAGGCAAATCCTTCCTCTTTGCTAGAGGACAGCAGCCTCCCCTTGCTTGGAGACTCTGCAAAGACTTCACCTAAGGTTCCTGCTTCCCAAGGTTGGCCCCTGTGGCCTTTCTGCTGATAAAGTGGCATAGCTTAGTACACCCAGAGCAGAGAAACACAGCACCTGCTCTGGAGGAAATAGTCTATGCACTGCAGGAAGAGGAGGCTCATACCTACTGGCAGAGACCAAGGGAAGACTTGTGGTAGTGAATCTCAAGAGTGTTGAAATGGGGATGGGTGTGAGAAATTTAAGGCTGAATTGGAGAATTTATCGGCATGGGAGAACTCTCCTGTGACTCAGTATTCAACACCTGGAGCTAGTCCTAATGTGTTGTGGGATAGCCCCTTGAAACTTGGATATGGTGATAGCCTGAATTAAACAAAGTAGAGATGCTAGAGCTACCTTTCTAGAGTGGTAAGGATGTGCAGAGAGGATTCATGGAGGTGAGCACGTTAGTTGGGATATATTTCAAGACGGATGGCTAATGATGCCAGTACTATTTATCAACGAAACTGTAACATTTTCCACTTAACTATCTCAATTTTTGTAATTTAAAACATTACTCACAAATTAGTGGTTGCCTGAAGATAGGGTAGAAGCAGGGTTGACTGCAAATGGGCACAATTGTTGGGGTGTGGAGATGTTTTAAACTGGAGTTTGCTGCTCTGTGCACATTTATACACACTTACCAAAAACCATTAACCTGTACATTTCAAATGGGTGAATGCTATGGTAGGTAAATTGCACCTAATAAAGCTTCTTTAAGCATTATTCATAAGAATACTGTTGTTTATCTTCGTAACTTTTACTAATGTCTCTGGATATGGCATTTTTCTAGGGCTGATGTCCAAGGTGAAATACCATGACCTGGACTTTTTCAGCTTAGCTTCAGAAAGCTGAGGTGAGACTGCAGAGCATCAGGCAGCTCAAAGAGTTTGAGTAATTCCTATACTACAAATATGCAGCCCTAAACGGCCACTTTCTAGGTAACTATGCCAGCTGATCCACATGAAGAGCAGGAGCTTGGTTCTTTTCCCAAAGATCACACACTATTTACTGGATATCACTTTGACACTCATACTTGCTAAAAAGTCTTCATACTTGCTAAAAACATCTAACTTATTAAAGGAGCAATAGTTTAAGCAGCACACTATGTGAAAAAGAAAGATCTTAAATGCAGCTTATGTATATAATGACTATATAACCACCAGGCAAACTGGTTACATTTATAACTGATTAATTTTAGGGCAGGCCAGCAGAGGGCAATCTAGGCCCCATGAAAATACTTCAGGGAAAATGAAAGAACAAAAATTTAAAAAGAACATAAAAGACAATACATAATTAGATGGCACCAAAATGCTGGTGACTGGGCATATTAAGTCAGCAAGTCTATGTTTCCTCAAACTGAAACCACCTTCCTCCTCCCATCCCTATTTCATACATAGTAAATTCAGGTCTTTTTTTCATTCCAGAAAAGAAAAATAAGAGAAAAGGCTGTGTTACTGTTCCTGTCAGGAATTAACCTATGGATTCTGCAATACTGTTCGCTTTCTCTTTTTACGGGAAGCACTTGTACTGCAATGTGAGAGGAAGCTGGTTCCTCATTTCCCCTTCTTGGTTACCAACCATCTCTTAATTCTTCTTCCATGGCACTCACAAATCAAAAAATTCCCAAATATGAAGGTGGGTCCTTCAGAGTGTGGCTTTGAAAGTTGCCTGCATAAGAATTGTGGGTGGGGCAGGATGCCTGTCACGCACGTGGATACTGGCCCTGTCCTAGCAAATGAAATCAGAATGTCTGGTGTCAGGACCCAGAAATCTGCATTTTAGCATGTATCCCTCAGAGTTCTGGTAGGAACTGAAGGGTGTGACCCACTGACCTAAATAAGAAAAGCAAGAGCACTATGAGTAGCCCATCTGAGGAACGGGGGAGCTAAACATAGACATACCTCTTTCCGATTCCCTCGATGGGAAGTGGGCAGCAAAGCATAAAGGAATGACCAGGAAGAAGGTGGGAATTCCAAGTCAGCACAGGCTCAGATCTAGTGCATCTTTAATGCTGTCAGCAAAGTTGGGAAAACACCAGGACGTCCTGAATTGGCAAGATCATTCTGAGTGGAAACATGCGTCGATGTTACTGGATCAATCAAGAAATGCGAATGTCTCAAAGCAAAAACAGTAAAGAAGAAAGTCAGTGAGCAGTTGGATGCTTATTTATAAAAGTTTTTATATACTCAAGTGCTCCCCAAACTTGCCTGAATCTGATAGTTGCTTGGGAAGCTTGCTAAAAAAAACAAACAAACAAACAAACAAAAAACCTGATGCTGACCCTCGAGGGCATGTTTAAGCAGCTACCGGGGCACAACTCGAGCGGGACTTCTTGGGTCTGCAAAAAATGCCTGGATTTCCCTAAGCCATCATTCTGCACTAAAGTTTTATTCAGTGTGTGAGCCCAAAGAACATCTTAGTTGAAGAAAATGACTGAATAATAGGTCTATGTTTTCTGATCAACAGCTGGCTCTTCCTGAGTTTATTTGGTAGAGCAGCACTACTTCAAGTGTGGTCCAGGGACTGGCAACATCTGTACAGGGAGCTTGTTAGAAATGCACATTCTTGGGCCCCACTCCAGACATACTGAATGAGAACATCTGGAGATGGAGTCCAGGCATGTTTTAACAAGACCCAGCGATTCTGGTGCATATCAGTTTTAGATACCCTGTCAATTTTTCCCTCAATCTTTCCATGATAAATACTTTCTAGGCCCCTCTATGGGAGGTTCTGATTCTGAGCAGCTGTAAAGAGAACCTGGAAATTCAATTTGTACAGTTATCTCCAGCTGACTCCTATTATCAAGTAAACTTAGGAAACTCTAGGTGCCTTTTTGATTTCTTATCTCCATGAGTCCTGGAGGCAGATGTTTTGATAAGAGATGAATATAAAAATCACCGACAGAGCTTTTTAAAAACGGCTTCTTTGGCCTTTTCCCAAACTAGCAAATCATCATATTCAGTTTCCTTTTCAAGAAAGTGGTACTGAGATGCTGTGCTCCATTCTTTTACTCCCAAAGCTGACAGCCTACTCCCCTGCTGCCAAGAATCACAGTTGTCTCCTGCCCTAAGTGGAAGGCCACCATCACTCAGGCATACGTGATAGCAGAGTAACATTCAACTGCCTGACCTGTAAGCAGTTAGCATTCAATGGGCCCTTAAAAAATAGCTTTGTTCTTTTCCTTGACAGCTCTTTTAACCAAGGGGTTCATAACTAGTCCCTTAAAAGCTGGGCCTAGAAATTGCTGGTAAGGCCTTGCAGCACTCTGTCTTTTCCACCATCACCCAGAGTTCTGTCTCCTTCTTCAGCATAATGTCCCTCCTGCGTCACCTCTCCATCCCCGTGAGATGGAAGGCAGTCTTCATGTTTAGCAGTTCTTAATCTGACTAATGAAACACAGGCTTGCCCAGATATTGTTTCCTGAGATCTCAGTGAAAGAAAATAAAAGTGCCGACGTATTAATAGCTTCATCCAGAACACTAGAAGCTATCTTGAAAATGAAGTGTTGGGCTAATCTCAATTTCCTAATCTATACAGATCAGGACTTGGCACATTCCAGAATATACATTATGTACTATACACAGCCCCAAGGAAATTTCCATTCTAGGTCATATCATTCTTATTGTCTACTAATTTATGGCAAAGAGAAACTACATAAGAACAACTATACTCCTAGAGTTTTCTCTTTAAGACCTATTAAATCTAGTAGATCTATTAGAACAAGAAATGAAATGATTGCCCCACTGAATTTGTTAATCATTTTAGTTCAGTTTAATTCTGCTTCTGTTTCCACTTCAGACAGTTTGTCCCTATGATTTGACTTAGAAGAAAAAGTGTTTTAAGGTGAGTTCAACTTCTAGTGGTGGTCCACTGAGTCACTTCTGTACATAAGGTTTTGCACTAAGGTATTAACTATACCTCAATAAAAATAAGGAATTCAAACAGTCCTGTATTTGGTGATTGCATTAGTAATGGTCTCCAAAAGACTTCCTTAAATAAAGAATAAGTTCTTCCTGGAATCTGTGGTCATGACACTTGTTTCATGTGACATTGACTCAGAATGAGATTACTGTATTTGGTGTGAGGTCTTGCTGTTTTCACTTTGGGGTTATGGAACTAATAATCAAAGGTACACTTGATATGAGTGAATTACATTAGACCTAACGGAATGCTTCTGGTTCAAATGTGGTCGGATGCATGTATGTCTCTTTCTGGACTTGCTATTCTGTATAGATCATCTATTCTCCTATCTTTGCATCAAAACCAAACTATCTTAATTACTGTAACTTTTTAATGTTTTATATCTAGAATGAGTTAGTCTTTCAACTTTGTTCTTCTTTGAGAAAAAACATTTTTTGCCTTTCCACATAAATTTTATGACAGGCTTAAAAGTTGAACTTGTCAATTCTCGAACACACAGCAACAAACTTCCTGAGATTTTTGGTTGAAATTGCACTTAATAAACAACTACATTTGGGGGAAAATGACACCTTTACAGGGCTGAGTTTTCCAATCCAAAAACAGAGAATGTCTTTCAATTACTTTCTAAAATATGTTCCATAGTTTTTTATGCAGAGATCATGTAAAATCTTGCTAGATTTCTATCTGTTTTGATTTTTGATGCCTTTGTTAATGACATTTTTTAAATTACATTTTTCTGATTGCTATTGATATAAATAAATTAGATTTTTGTATATTCATCTTATATCTAGTGATCCCATTAAATTAATTTTTAATAGTTTTATCTTTAGATTATGATTTTCTACAATCACAATTGGTATTTCTTAAAATTGGTTTAGATAATTGATCTGTAATACTCTAGAACTCATACAGTTGGAAAAAATATTTTCATGTTAGACTAGTTCACATATAGAAATTTGATGTGGGTTGGTTGTGTCCCCACCCAAATCTCATCTTCAATTGTAGCTCCCACAATCGCCACATATTGTTGGAGGCAGCAGGTGAGAGGTAATTGGTAATTGAATCATGGGGGTGGGTTTTCCCATGCTGTTCTCGTGATAGTGAACAAGTCTCATGAGATCTGATGGTTTTATAAAGCGCAGTTCCCCTGTACATGCTCTCTTGCCTGCCACCAGGTAAGATGTGGCTTTGCTCCTCCTTCGCCTTCTGCCATGATTGTGAGGCCTCCCCAGCCACGTGGAACTGTGAGTCCACTAAACCTCTTCTTTATAAATTACCCAGTCCTGGGTATTTCTTCACAGCAGTATGAAAACAGACTAATAGAAACTTAGTATATTTAATTACAACTATTCATGTTAGATTAGAAAATCTAGACGACTAATGGCCTAGCATAAAATGATAGAAAGGGCCCCTACTACACAAAGAATATGTTTATTTTATTGGAAACTCAGGAAATACATATTCTGTGTGCCCTGCTGTTCCCCTATTCCCAGTCACACCTCAAGCACATACATGACGGGAAAACAACACTAGTTTTTTTTTTTTTTTTTTTGGAGATAGGGTTTCACTTTGTTGCCCAGACTGGAGTAGAATGGCACGATCTCTGCTTACTGCAACCTCTGCCTCCCAGATTCAAGTGATTCTCATGCCTCAACCTTCTGAGTAGCTGGGATTATAGGTGTGTACCACCACGCTTAGCTAATTTTTGTATTTTTGGTAGAGACGAGGTTTCTTCATGTTGGCCAGGCTAGTCTCAAACTCCTGACCTCAGGTGATCCACCTGCCTCAGCCTCACAAAGTGCTGGTATTACAGATGTGAACCACAGCAATTGGTCTTATACTAGCTTTTGATCAAACTATATTTCCATGTATATTTCTTTATCTTCAATCATGAAAGAAAATAAAAGGCTAGTTGAAGAGATATATTTTATTTGCCCTTCCTAACATTATATTCTTTAGATGATATCACTTCCAATGATATATCATTTAATATCTATGAGAACCAATTCTCCTTACTTTCTTCTCTCCCAAATTCTCCTGCTTCCTGGAGTTACCAGAAAGATCCCAGTGTCCAGGCTAGCTACCTCCTTGCTGCTGAAACTTTTCCTATGTCTAAAGACATAGATAGGAAGTTGGAACCAGGTCTTGTTTGGCTGCATGAGAAGCAATGGAGACTGAAACCAGCCCCCTTCTACCCATTGTTAGACCCAAAGAACTGACACAAAATGAAGGAGCGGAGCCTTTGGTTCTGTCTTCAGCAATATTTATTGGAAACAGCGATGCTTCCCGTGGCGTTTATACAGGAAGCAGTAAGATTTGCCTTTCACTTCACATGATCCACTACTGCAGGTGGCACATCGGAAGCAGCACATTAAACCTCTGAAAGAGTCTGTACAGCTAGATAAATAGAACTCTGGATACCTAACAGGACTTTCATGACTGATACAGATTTAAAAGAAAAATACTAATAAGCACACACACAGCACTGTACACACAAAATGAAGTTGATGGATAGAAGGGCAGAAGTAAAAGTAGCAACTGAATTGGGAAAGAGTTTTGCATATGCAGCCACATACCTTAAACTGCTAAGCACAAAAATCATCTTTATTTGGTCCTCATTGAGGGCAGAATATGCACAAATGATGTTCAAAGAACACAAGGTAACAGTGGAAAGAAAAGGGATTTACTGTTTCTCAGTCTATGGGCTAGTGGAAAAATGGTTACTAGTGTTTTTCTCCTTGTGTCTCTGTGTCAAATGGATTCATGAAACATGTAATTCATAAATAAAACAGAAGTGAAGATATTTGTTCCCCCTTCCCTGTGCCCTTCAGAAATAGTCCAAATACATATATAGTTTCTGTACAGCAAGAAATTTAAGCTCAGATACCAGATTTCTTCCCAATTTCTCACAAAGGAGAATTTCCTCTTTTCAGCCCCTCTCACAATAATGCTGACTGTTAACTGTCTTACTGAAAAATAATTTAGAATTACCACTCTGGCTTTAATAGCAAGGAGGGAAGAAAACTGGCTATACCTCAGAAATAGCCACAAGTGTGAAGAAGAACTGAGATGCCTGTTTGCAGAGAATGCTTTAAAACACTTTTCTATGGATGCATTAAGAGACAAATTCATTCAGATCAGGAGACAATTTGCTGGTGAGGGAAGGCTTTCTTTGACAATTCCATGACTCATGTATTTGGGAAGGGACACTGTGAAAGCAAAAGCTTTCTCCTCTTTGCATGGAGCAATGCAAAGAGACCTTCAGATGGCCCCTGGGTGATAGACAATATCTTCGGTGGGATGGTTTTTCTGTGATGTGGCTCATGGTCATATTCTAAGAAACCACAGCCTCCTGAGAACTGTGTAAACAGCAGTTCTGTGACTACTGGCTGGTCTCAGATGATGTTTAAAAAGCACATGCCATGCCCACAGGCTAAGAGGATATCATCCATCACCATGACTCCTGTGGGAGCCCACAAGTCAACCAAAGACACTTGGTGGGGCTGGATGACGTGGACCACTGCGGCCTGCACTTGGGATGTGTTATAAGCAGCATTACCAAAGCAGTGGTTAACCGTAACTATCTGGGTCAAGAGGAGGTGAGCCAGCCAGCATAACATCCTAATGGGGCAGGGCAACCAGAATTTCCACATAATTGATGGGGAAGAAGCCTGAATGGCCATGCAGCATCCCCTCATACCAGTTCTCATCAATTTGGTTAGTGAGTGTGATGATATCGCCCTCTTTAAATCCCAACTCCCCTTCATTTTCAGGTTCAAAGTCGTACAGAGCTCGGCAGCAGGGCTGATCCATTTGGACACCTGAGAGTAAGAGCAGGAGAGAAGAGAAGAACACAAGAGGATGAGGGGTATTTAACTCACAGAATCTGCTGCCTGCTGCACCCACCTGGCTTTCTGCTCCCCGTCTTTCCTCCCTCATTCCTCTTCCTGTTGAAGCTTCTTCTTGCTACCAGACCTCAGTGTCCACTGCATTGGGCATCTTGCCCTCTACTAGTCCTCAGAGGTTTTCTTGGACCTTTGGAAGTTGCTATATATTCCTGTTTCTGTTTCCAGTATGAAAAATGGTCACATCTATTCTTGTGATACATACAAGAGTACATTAAAGTCTGCCTTCATGATAATGCCCAGTAATAAGAGGCATAATGACTTAAGAAGAATATAATGATGTAGGTTAATAACACAGCATGGCCAGAATTCTCTCATGTGAGCACTTTAAAATCTCTGCATATTGGAAAAAGTATAGTTAATTACATGGAAAATGTTTTGCAACCTCAGAGTAATAGTTCGGTTATCACTCTTCAAAATAACAACCCTAGCCTCTGGAAACTGCTGTAATGTAGTAAAAACAGACTAATATAAAACACCGAGTTGAAATTCTTTTTGACCTTGCACAAGGTACTTTACTCTGAGTTTCAGTGTCTGAAACTGGGTCTAACAGTAGGACTTACTACACATTACTATTGTGGCTATTAAATGAGGTTCTATAAGAAAATCATAAAATTTATACTTGGTAAATTGTTGTATATATAAATATATGCTGTGCACTGGAGCTATGGCATATAAAAAATAATGTACTCTACCTTGAGTAAAATAATGAAGGATGAACTCACATCTTAAGAGGGATCTTTCCAAATGACCCAATGCATTAATATTACATGCACACACATGTAGATAGAGACTCAGTCAAGCGCATACGGCTCCCATGCCATCTAGGTGGCAGGAAAGGAAACAATGTAATTTATTTTTTGATTTTAGAGAGAGAAGCAAATTAATGAGTCTCCAGATGAAAAGTGAAACATATGGTTGGTTTCCAGGCAGGGAGAAGCACAGCTATACACAATTTCTATGACCAGTCCTGGTAGCCAGCTCCAGCAGCCATGGCTGCTTATGCCATGCCCTGAAGCACGGAGCGTAAAGGACAGAGAGCACGACCTGCTGGCTCAGACCTCACTTTTTTCCTTAATAAATCTCTTGAGAACATGTTATAAAGCTTCCTACTTTAGAACATCAACCACAGAGGATGCAGGAAAAATAAAAGAAAGCTGCCTGTCTCTAACATCCACATCCAATATAAGACGGTTCCCACTTTGAACAAGCAAATGTGGAGGTTGAAAATGTCTCCAGCACAGGCTGTTGTGTAATCTGTGTGTAGGGCGTGAAGAACAAGCATGACAAGGAAAAGAATGCTCTATTAGGTATGCATCGATATTCCTGAGATTACATGTCAGCTAACTTTAATTATATCAACCTCAGTACAACAGCATGATAAACTGATCAGAGGTGAGGCAAGGGAAAGGAAACCTAGCAAGTGTTGAGATTCAAAGTATCTTCTTCTGCAAATATATTTAACCATAAGCTTCTGTGACTCAAGAAATCCAGCTCATCAGCACATTTCTGGAGCCGCTTGCTGTCTGTGGGTTATATGTGAATGCATATGGGGACATACTGCCCAGGAGTATTCATTGTCATACAGGCTGGATTCAGAGAGAACAGGCAGGAAAAAAAGATACCACTTGTGGTGTCAAACTGACAAGGAAAGGTGATTTATGACCACAAAAGAGGGTCAGAATAAAATATGTTCGTGTGTATTGAAGACTGAGGGAGAAAAAGGGATATACAAAGAAAGTTTTATAGAGAAGAATGAAAAGGAAGGAAAGAAAAAGGCCAATGAAAAGAGAGAAAAGGAATTCTTTAACAGAGTTTCTACCTGACAAACCACCCCATAAGAAATATATGACTGCATATTTCCTATGCAGCTAGATTGGATTGCTCCTACAATTTCTGGAAAAGTGCCAATGGATATGCCAAGGCCTATGCAGTAGGATCTGCAGTCTCAGCTCCTTACCTGAAGGTTTGGGAGTGCCTGTGTGGGAGAGACCCCCGTTGGGCTGAGTACTGTCTCCAGTTGGAAACTCCAGGCTCATTCGTGGTTTAGGTTGATATTCTCTTCTAGGCTGAGATGAAGCCTGTCTTATTCTGCAGTAAAAAGAAAAGTGGTGGGAAACGTTATGTAGCCAGTTAAGAAGTAAAAAGAAACATGAATATAAAGATTCAGGATATGCTTGGGTCACCCACCATTCTATCATGACAAAGTGTGGGAAATCAAAAAAGTACCCTTAGTTTTCTTGTATGTGTATATCTGAGATTTGGGTGATGTCTTTTTATGGGGCCATATCCTCACTATCTTCATTCTCTCTCTCAATCCTTCACTTCCTCTTTCATTTATTCAGAGTCCTTTATGCAAATACGCACCGTGCTAGGTAACAGGAACACAAAAATGAATTAAGACACAGTTCTTGTACACAAAGGATAAACGTTTGAGGGGACGCATACCCTATTCTCCATGATATGACTATTATGCATTGCATGCCTGTATTAAAACGTGCCATGTACCCCATAAATAGATACACCTATGTATCCGCATTTTTTTAATTAAAAAAAAAAGACACAAACAGATTATGGTCTGTAAGGGAGACAGAACACGAACAACTTATTACCATAAATTTTAGAAAGCACTGTCAGAGATATCTACAAAGTGCCACAGGAACACAGGGGTGTAGTTGGTGGTGAAGGTGGGAAGGAGACTACCTCTCCATGGGGAAGGTAGAGAAGGCTCAAGGAAAGAACTAAAAGATATACAGGAGTCGTTTCCAAATGAAAATGTGAAAGGAAGCTATTCCATAGAGAATATGAGAAGGTTTAGATAGAGGGAAGGAGGAAATACAGTGTGTGCTCTGAAGAGAATGGGCAGTTTGAGATACAGGGAGGAAGAGAAGAAAGAGGGAAGACAGAAGGAAATTAGAAAGGTATGGCCAGTAAGTGTCTTCTACCCACCCCTAAATATTTTCCACAGTCTCAGGTATTCAATAAACAAAGTATCTAAGAGATTTGCAAGGGAGAAAGAGGGTTTAGGGTATGCTAACTGTAGAATGATAATTGATTTTGAACATATTTCAGAGGGAATAAAGGAAAGTGCTCCCTTCATGCTTAAGAGACATTAAAAGACACATTAACATTTCTTTTTCTTTTTTTTTTTTTTTGAGATGGAGTTTCACTCTTGTTACCCAGGCTGGAGTGCAATGGCGCGATCTCGGCTCACTGTAACCTCCGCCTCCCGAGTTCAAGCAATTCTCCTACCTCAGCCTCCCAAGTAGCTGGGAATACAGGCGCACACCACCATGCCCAGCTATTTTTTGTATTTTTAGTAGAGACAGGGTTTCACCATGTTGACCAGGATGGTCTCGATCTCTTGACCTCATGATCCACCTGCCTCGGCCTCCCAAAGTGCTGGGATTATAGGCGTGAGCCACCGCGCCCGGCCATAACATTTATTTAGTATTTTGAAGTACATGGTTTTAAAACCTTTCTGGAGGCTTCAGCATTACATACATTTCCACAAGGGTGCACTGAAGGAAAATGCTCAACCAAACCATGAATCAAAGAAGATACTGAGACAAGATCAGCCAGAAGAAAACAATGAAAATAGGTGATGTTTTCAATGGCGTGAAACTGTATGACTAGAGTGTTCATCGTGCATTCAGCCATGTGATCAGCTAGCTATGGGAGTTTAACCTGGCCGTGTAACCTAAGAAAAGAGCCTGCTGAGGTGACCCTTTGAGGTATACATGTTCAGCAAAATCATCCTGTTTAATCTGGCTAAATTAAAATAAAGCATATGATAACACAGGGCCACTGGTATGTAGCCACACAGGCTGTGCTCCATGACCCCACAGAGCCGCACTCACATGGTAGTTTCCTGCTGCTACCACCCTGCTGTGGGGTGCATCTAAAGAGGTGAAAGCAGCTCTCTCTGATGGCAGAGGACTTGATCACCATTCAGAGAAACACAAGATGTAAAAATAAACAATGCTTTTTTTTTTTGTTTGTTTTTTGAGACAGAGTTTCGCTCTTGTTGCCCAGGCTGGAATGCAATGGAGTGATCTCGGCTCACTGCAGCCTCTGCCTCCCGGGTTCAAGCGATTCTCCTGCCGCAGCCTCCCGAGTAGCTGGAATTACAGGCATGCACCACCACACCTAGCTAATTTTGTATTTTTAGTAGAGATGGGGTTTCTCCATGTTAGGCTGGTCTCGAACTCCTGACCTCAGGTGATCTGCCCATCTCAGCCTCCCCAAGTGCTGGGATTAAGAGCGTGAGCCACCATGCCTAGCCAGAAACAAACAGCCTTTCAAACAGGTTATGGTTGGTTGTGAACTCCAGTCAACCACTGAGTAACCCTGGGCTAGTTACTTCACCTCTCTTAGCCTCAGTTTACTTATCTGTTAGTTGAGGCTAAAAATACTTAGGTTACAGGGCTGTTATAAAATTGATGATGATATGTATCCAGTACCCACAAGGAACATCTGCCCAGCAAATGGCATCCATTATCAGCAGTAGCATCCTGGTGTCCCACCTGTGGCAGCCAAAATATAATCCAAGTATCGACCTCTCATAAACAGAAAATTAGATTAAACAGAACAATGCACAAGACAAAAGAAAATCAAAACCAACAATACACAAAGTGCCTCTGTAGGATAAGCAGGAATTCTGGCAGACGTTTGTCTTCAAATGTATTCTATGATTTCCATTTCTTTCTACATCATTTTATAGCAAGAAAATGCAAATGTGAAATGCAGGGAACTGTAGAATACCTTTCTTCCAGTCTGACTGTGACTTGCTGCAGGATCTGGACTGCCTGCTTGTGGTATTCCAGCTGAGCTTGCACAAGTGCAGAGAGCTGGCTCACTTGTTCAATCTGCAGATGGAGGGGAAAATCATGCCTTAGTTTCCACATCACCATTCTTAAGCAGCCACTACTGTTTCATACATACAACAGAGCTGCCCTCAACACACAGCCCCTGTTTGATGGTGCTGATGACTGTGTGCTGAGCCAACTAAGATAGATAGTTCTGCAGGTTTCAAATCGATCAAGGATCAGAAAGCATCCTTATGCTTAGAACCATGCATATCAGTAACATGAGGAGAAGCAACATTAGTAATCCTCAGGAAGACCACATAGCTCTATAGAGTCTCATGCTTAGCCACCATCTTGTATTTGGGATTTGACTTCTTTTATTGATTTCCTATGGGAAAGAAGGTATACTGGCCAAAGGACTCTTTGTTCCTTATATTTTTCATGCTGTTAATACTGGTCCTGTTAATAAAAATGTGACAATATCTCACATAACGCACCCGGAGAGGCGATATGGTATGAGAATCTTCTGTGCTCTCTGAGCCTCATCTGTAATGTAAAAGGGTTGCATCAAGTGACATCTTGAGTTCATTCCTGCTCTAACATTCTAAGATTGATTTCTCTTGATTTTGTGTTTCACATTACGATCCAGCTGGGTAGCAGCCTCCAAGCCAACAGAGGCAGTGTTGTCCCATGAATCTGGGGGTGGGGAGGGGTGCTGGGTGGCAGGGAAGGAGCACTGTGATTTGGGTCACCCCTCACGCCCACAGTATTCCTCTCAAGGTGTTAGGTGGACACAAGTTGTTTTACATAAACACAAACCTACACTGTCTCCAGGTGGTAGGGAAGTCTGGATATGTTCAAATGCCTCCCCTGCCACAGTCAGGAGTAAGGCAATGTGATGGTTAATTTTAGCTGTTAACTTGACTAGATTAAGGAATCCCCAGATAGGTGGTAAAGCATTATTTCTGAGTGTCTGTGAGAGTGTTTCCAGAGGAGACTGGCATTCACTCAGCAGGCTAAGGAAGAGTTGCCCTTCCCTATGCAGGTGGACACCATCCACTCAGCTCAGGACCCAGAGAGAACAAAAAGCAGAGGAAAGGCAAATTTGTTCTCTTTTTGTTCTAGGGAAGGGTACCCATATGCTCCTGCCCTTGGATATCACACCTCTAGGATTTTTGGCCTTTGGACGCTGGGACTGGCACCAGTACTATTGATGCCCTGTGCTCCACAACTGAGTTCTCAGGCCTCTACTGAATTTATGCATAGATCATCAGAAACATTCTTTATCTTTCCACCATTGATAAGTGAGATGTCCCCGACTTAACAATTCATAGGCTTTACAACGGTGCAAAAGTGATATGCACTCAGTAGAAACTATACTTCAATTACCCACACAACCACTCTGTTTTTGACTTTTAATGCACTATTCACTAAATTACATGATCTATTCAAGACTTTAACCCCATCATAAGTTAAGAAGCATCTGTACTTTAAGATTCATTAGCAGACAAGAATCTGGTTAAATCAAACTACAGAAAGGCAGAAAAAACTTTTCTATTTCTCAGTCTACTTTAACAAAATTATTTAAAGGACATAACTACTGAAGTTCTTATCACATAGTGTAATCAGATATTAATGCTTTAAGGGTTAGGCCCTTTAACACATTAATGCTGTGCCTTGATAAGATTAAATTGAAAACCACAGGAGAGTCACTTACATCCATCTCCAAGAGATTGAACATGCTTGACTCAGCAATTTCCTTAGACTCATCAAACTTCTCTAGAGCTTGACGAAGCTCTTCATCTGGAATCTTGCCTTGTCGTTTCTTCTTATAATCAAAATCCAGGCGTCGACCCTCCAACTTCTTTAGATGATGCTGAAAAAGGCAAGAGCAGGAATAAGCTTTGGAAGGGCTTATGGAAAAAGCTTATTTGCAACTCACTTCTCCATCACATCCATTAACTTCCAAATTAAGATAGGCTAAATTTTAAAGTACAATGTCATCAAAGAAAAAAAGAAACATGCATCAATGGGGCCAATGCTTTTAAAGGCTAAATATGGGGACTATCTTTAAAAATAATTAAGAATAAAAGATAAATTGTAGGAACATCAGTGCCCTTTATTTTCTGGCCTTGTCGGGCCAAAACCAAGCTGGACTAAGCCTTTCCAGTCCATGACAGAAACAGAGAAGAAATGTACACACCCTATACACGTCAAAAGGACACACTCACAGGACCCGCAGTCCCCATTTTCAAGAGAAATTGTATCTCATGAGAAGCCAGAGGAAAAACACTTTCCTTGAAATTAAGTGCGACATAAATGGCATTCTTGCTTTTACAATCATCCGTTTTGTTAAAATCAACCAAGTTGCTTATTACAAATATGGATTTCCTGATCTTTTGAATCAATATCTAGGGCTGGGGCCTAGGAATCTACATCTTAACACTTGCCCTAGCTGACTGATGGAGCTTTCAGGAAACCACTGATTTAGTTTAAGCCTTTCACTTGACATATAATGAAACTCAAGAACAAAATCTCACTTGGAATGGACCTTAGAAGGGATTATATCTAATGCTCCACACTGAGGTTCAATCCCCTCCTGCACCGTCTCTAGTAGATGGCTGCCCAGGCTCTGCCCATCACCTCTAGTGACCAGGTAGCAGAGTAGTTTTCCAAAGCTATAAAGTATTTTTTTCCCCCGATAGCTACAGTCTTTCACTACTAATGGATGAAGGAAAATGCTGGATTTTCCCTTGTTACAGGGTATGTATGGAGCAGAATGAAAGGAAATGAAAACAAAGTAGGGTGTGGTAAAAAAAAAAATGAAAAGGAGGAAGAATAATATTCTAGACCTTCCCTCACACTGTATCCCCTGCTCCCCATCCATGCCCTGATTCCAACTAAATGCTCATTTGGAAGGAAACTTCTTTTATAAACATTTGAACTTACAGTCAGCTATAGGGTACCGCACTGGAGCCAGAGTTGTATTTTGGATTTAGGGTGAGTCTGCCACTTACTAACTCTATAATCTTGAGCAAATGGTACGTTAAAGGAGATTTAAGCTAGAGTAAGGAGGAGGAGGCCTTAGTTCAAGTTATGGCAATCCATTTTACACCCAACAAAGTTAAGTTTCAAAAAAGCTCAACAAATATTTCTAAGATAAAAAAGTGAGCAAACATTCCACACTCAAAGACATATGAACTTTATTTATTAGAAATAGCTCAACTGTTCTACATGTTTTAGAAAAAGGATAGTTGGTATTCTTCCTCAATCCTAACAACCATTATGAAAATACTGATATAAAAACATATGCTTCCATCTAATTTTGGGCCTTGAAAAATATATATATGCTTATAGAGTGATAGAATAACTATTTATTTAAGCTAACAACTAGTACAACTAAAATTTTAGTGGGTGAAATCAGTCCAGCAAACCATAGAATAATTAATAAAACTGTGTATTCTCAGGGAAAGAATATCATTCTCTGGAGAGTAAGTCTGAAAAAAGCTATTCAGTAGGAAAATCAGAGAAGTCAAGAGACAACCCTCATGAGTGGCACAGTCTTATCAGGCTGAAAAGTATCACGTTTCTGTTTTCTCTCATTTTGTCTTACTGAGTTGTTTTGTAATTTATGTGCCCAGAGCTGACAACACAAAGGGTAAGCTAAAAAATGTTTTCTAAAGAAAAAGGGCATCTGGATCTGTATGATTTCAACTGCCCACTTTCCAGAAGATGCATTGTACATACTTGAATTTCCCTAAGATCTTTGTCATGAAGATTCTGAAGAGGGTCAATGAAGTTCTGCTTCACTTCTATGTCCAAAGAGTCTTTGACTTCCGAGAGTTCCCGCATGGCCTCCCCCACCTCACCAAGCGCTGGGCCTAGGAGAGAACAAAGCTCTTTTATGTTACGGAATAAAGATGAAATGCACTCGCAATAACAGGGTCCTTCACAGATGAAAACCCAAAAGATTACCACTTGTCTTCTAAAGACAACAGACAAGCGAGAATAGGTATCTTCAGTTCACTCCAGGCAACAGACTCAATGCCCCCTAAGAGGGTAAATACCTCTTATCAAGAATGTAACAGCTACTTTTTCCTTTCACAAGCAATTTAGGAAGCTCCCTGCCCTCTCTTGTAAGTACCAGCTTTCCCTAATATGGGACAAGCTTAAGGCCAATGTATTTAGCAGAAACAAGCACCAGAAATAGCAAGGTTCAACCAGGAAGGAGATCCCATTATCACAAGGGGGTGAAAGCTAAGATGTTGGTTGTGGTAGCATTGAGGGGGACAGGATGAAGGAATAAATCATGTCTCACCTTGGGCAGTAGAACTAGGTACCATGTACAAGTGAGTAAAGATCTACGTAAAAGCCCATGTGGCAGGGCCTTGAATCATGCTGACTGTGCCTGCTCACTCTGCTTCAATACTCAATGACTGCCAGAAACACCCAATAGAAAGTGCCAAGGAGGCATCTGGACACGTCAACCAAAGCTACTGTAAAGACTGAGGTCTCATGAGGGGAAGGAAGGAAGAAAACTTGTAAGATAATCACCTTAGAGCAGATGAAATAATTCTGAAAACAAATTTTTGGCCCATGTATATAACATCTAAAATTAAAAATCAAAATATAAAATTATTTGACTGATTTCCTATAGAATTTCTTACCAGCACCAAAATCCCACAGACATGAAAGAATTATAATGTGAGGAATCACTTCTTACCAAAGTTGCAATCATCTCCAAGCTCTCTTCCAAATTTGAGCATGGCCTCCGCCAGCAGTGCCTCCGCCTGAGGATAGCCAGGCCCCTTCTCCTGGCCACGGATTTTTGACATGGTGTTGATCATGCTGAGCTTAGCTCTGGAAGCTGAAGGTGAAGAGAGAACAAGCTTTCAGAGTAGGCAATGTGACACAGCAGAAATAGGGCCGGATGGAGGATCAGGTCTCAAAGCAGCCTACACAGTAGCTCAGCTACTGATAAGTGTACCTTCAGTACCCTCCAGTGTTCTCTCCATCAGTCAGTCGAATCAATCACTTTTTTAAAGCATTAAACTCCCCCTTTCCCTTAAGATCTTATAATGAATGACAGGAATGCTGTTCTGGGTGAAGCAGGAGTACAGGCTCAAATGCTATCACTGTGTGCACTTCCCCATCCTCCCTTCATTGTGGTGGCCCCTGCAGTGACTCTGTGGAGCTGGGTGCTTCCATGGAGAGCTTTTTAGAAACTTCTGGATTATGTGATGATCTCTAAATTTTTTTCTAGTTTCATATTTCAATTCTAGGAGTCTAAGAATTGAAGTAAGGAACAAATGGTAAATTCTTGCGGAGTGAGCTTTATGCCTTGTTTCACTTATACCATGTATGAAATAGAACTATTTTCAAAATCATTTCTCAACTAAGATTCTGATGGTAAACAGACCCATGAAGAACAAAAATACTGTGTTCATTAAAAAGACTTAATCACTTCTCTAGCACATAACTAGAGAAAATTAGTTTTGTGCCTCAAAGAGAGCATTTCAATTTCTTTGTTTGCTTTTGTTTTTATAAAAGAAGTTGCCCAGAAAGCAATTCCAGTTTTGGTAGCAAAAACAGCTTTATTAAAAAATTGTTAAAGCCTATGATTTAATTGATGCTAGGATACCTAGGTTCCTCAGGTTCATAATTAGAGTTAGGATTACACATTAACCTAGGACTATACCCTAAATCCCATCGTCATGGAAACCCCAGATAGAATCACAGCTTAAGATACTTCCAGCATTCAGTGGCTGACACTTAATCTTGAACATTTATTTAACACAGGCTTTTATCTAAACTTTGAGTCTTAGAGGCATTGAATAGAGATGAGAAAAGTTACCAGGAGTGGACATCCTGTAACCCGGTTACAATGAGCAAGATAATTATGGTCCCTGCTTTCACAAAGGAGGGTAGAGTCTATTTCAAAATCAATTAGAGTGAAGTATATATACCAAGTGCCATGATAAGGGATTGAGGAGAGTCCCAGATATATGGCACTGTCCTCGTCTGTCAGGGAGGGGCATTGCAAAGGATTCCTAGAGGGAAGTATCTTTAAACTTAGAACCAAATAGTATGTAGCAGTTAGTCAGGCTAACAACACATGTAAAGGCTGGTGGTGACTGGAAAAATATAAGATTCACTTATTTTCTCATATAAAAGGAATCTTATGTTAAATTTGAAAAATAGAAAATGCAGGCTAGGTGTGGTGGCTCATGTCTGCCATCTCAGCACCTTGGGTGCCCAAGGCAGGAGGATCATTTGAGGCCAGGAGTTTGAGACCAGCAAGGCAACATAGCAAGACCTCATTTCTACAAAAAAATTTAAAAGTTATCAGGATGTGGTGGTGCCCATCTGTAGTCTCAATTACTAGGGAGGCTGGCGTGGAAAGATTGCTCGAAGCCAGGAGTTTGAGGCTGTAGTGAGCTATGATGGTGCCACTGCACTTCATCCAGGCTGGGTGACACAGCAAGATTCTGTCTCTTAAGAAAAAAGAGAGAGAGAGAGAATATCCCACAGAATCATTCTTTAAGGGGAAAATACCATTATTTTCTGCAGTAAGCCATATCTGAGATCCAGGAAGGACACAGTCCCTACCCTCAAGGTGCTCCAATATAGTGAGGAGTAAGATAGAGAGTGGAAACAAATATAATACATATTATCATGGCTAATATGTACAGGATACTAGGGGGACACTGAAGAATGACAGCACAAATAAAAAGCAAAAAGTGCAAATAAAACAAGCAAACACCAGGCAATAAAAAGTACAGAATGAATAGAAGGAAAGGAAGAACAGAGTAATGAAACCGCACTTGAGTTAATCCCTACAAATCCTATGCGGGTCATTTTACATTTAAGGGTGTATTCCTTTTATAAAAGCTGGATGTGGTAAGTGCTTATATCTTGGCTCTATTAAGGGCTGTCTCTAGGTAAGTAATTCTAAACAGTTTAATACATTGTGGCTGATTTTCAAATTCATCATTTTGAATGTTGTTCAACTATGAAGGACTTTATTCTTTTACTACTTAAGAATATCTTGGATATATTCTATACTTTCATGAGAAGGAAGAAGAAAGCCATTTCTATTAGCATATCTACTTCAAATAACCAAAAAAAAACTATTAATTCACATATTTGAAGAGACTAGCTTTTAAATTGATTCAAAAATTTATTACATTTGTATTAATAATCTTGAGTTAATGAAACTTTAATGTTATTAAAAATATCATCAGACCTCTGAATTAACCATCTTTAAATGTTAACAGAATTATCTTTAAATGATTGTTTAAAGCAGTACTTTAAGAAACTGAGAGTGAGCTTGGAAAATACAAATTTAAAGCACTCAAATTCCTGTTACATAGTCTCAGCCTGCATTGCTTTACCAAGTTGTATGCGCCCGTAGAGATTTATGCCCCTTCTCTTCTAAATGAGCCTAACTCCTCTTTTTCAAACCTAGGTTGTATGACTCTACTTCTAGGTGATTCCCAGAAGGAAATTTATTGGGTAAACTGAAACAGCAGGAAGATGACCATAAAAGGCTGACCTATTCCCAAAAGGGCCCCACTGTTTCGTCCTCTAAAACGAGCAGTTTCTTTTTTGACCTTAAAATTTATGCGATATTTTAAAGAAGACAAAAGGGGGCAGCTGAGGCTCAGTCTTAACTCTCAACTCTAAAGCATCATCTGTAGCATCCCTGACAAGCTTTCTAATTCTGGGAACAGCCAAAGGGAGCTATAAGCTCTGCTGAGAATAAAATGGAAGCTCTGCTAGCCCTGCCTGAGTTATTTTCCTCTGACCTAAAAGCAGTGCCCATATGAGTCACTGCCTGGTCTGTCCTACAGCTACTTATCTAGTGTGGCAACTAGCTGAGGATGCTGAAAAACTCAGTACTTCTGCTAAACCGTAGTTTTTAACATTTTTATTTCCTAATCTAAACAAACAGGAAAAATAGTAGAGTCCATTAAGAAAGCTTTCCATGGAAAACAGCAGAGTCCATTATAATGAACATTAGCTTTGAGCTCATACAGACATAGCTAAAAATCCAGGCTGTAAATCTTGCTACTTAGCTGTGAATCCCTGAGAAATCCCTCATGTGTAAGATTGTTACCAGTGGTCAAAGATAAACACCAAAAACCAGCACAGATGACATAACAGGCACTGGATACTGGGGAAAATATTCTTTCTTTCCCCGTTCCAGGCTCTCCTGTCTATGAGTGTGTGTTCTGGAATGCTCTACTGACAACTTGGTTACACAGGAAACTGCACTGCCCAGAGTCCCTTCCTTACATGTTTCCATAGACAAAAGTCAGAACTGGTCCAAAGTAAGGCTGTGCAAGATTTAGGAGGTGAAGTTGAAGCAGTAGCCCTAAGGATGTCGATAGTTAGAGGGGGTGACAGACAGATGCAGAGGCGCCGGTGGGTTCCAGTTTTTCCTTGCTCTTTCCCGCTGTGGGCTGAATAACTTCATTTAAACCTTTTAATTTTTTACAAAATGCTTCTGTGCACGTCATTTTTTCAAATCCTTAGGTAAAGTTTTCCTGTTCAAAAGCACCATGACCTCCTACTGTGCTCTGGCATGGCACTAGAGGCTGCTGAGACAATCTGACCACACCACTCACTCTGTGGTTTCACAGGATGGCTTGAGAGAGCAGGTCTCCTTGGCACCAGGCCTGCTTTTCCCTCACACTAATTAAATGTTAAGGATTCCAAGGCTACCACTGGGTCTTTTCATTTCTCCTGACTCCATTTCATAAAGTACAGAAGAGCACAGTTCCACTTCTTCAGCAGGCTAAAAAGCTATATGGTTTGCCATCATTCACTCAACCTTCCCTTAGGAATCTGACTCTTTGGAAGCATTTCATTTTTAAATTATGCTACGAAAATCTGCTTTATGTGAGGATGACAAAGAGTGGTCACGTGATCTCCCAGGATCAGAAAAGAGGTTCTTATTTTCCTCGAAAAAGAGAGTTCCCAAGCTAAATCATAAGCCCTACACCAAGGAGTTTAAAAAGATTAATTAATATCAATAAGTAGGTTATACTGGAAATAATGATGCATTCCTATACAGAAAAAATGTGAAGTTTCACTGCTTGGTTCAATAATCATTTACCAAAAATCTATTTTTAAAAGATTTTCCCTGTGATAAAGTGAGCAAAAGAAATATTCATGAAGTACCTGTAAGGTAAAAGGGCTATGGCTAGGGAGACTCTGGGAGCAATGAGGTGCAGCCTCTACTCTCAAAAAGCTTACTACCCAGGTGGAGAGTCAGCACGCTTACTCACTCCTGTGAGGCAGAGCATGGCCGAGGCTGTAATGTATTAATATTTACAATGCAGAGGACACAGCAACAAATTCCACCTGAAAGAGTAAGGCCGAGGAGGCTAATGAACAGGTGATGCTTGAGCTGGACTTTCTGGAAGAGTGAACTGTAAACGGAGAGACCTGGGAAAGGCCATTCTAGGTACCTGGAGAATCTGAGTAAAGTCACAAAACGAGATAGATCAACCGTTCAGAGTTTGGGACAATCAGAATTCTCAAATGCTGCCGGTAGGAGGATAAACTAGTAGAACATTCTGAACAACAATTTGGCAGTGTTTGAATAGACATATACCCTGTGACCCAGTAACTCCACTTCTATGTGTATATCCATCATATATGTGTACATGTATAATAGACATCTACAAAAATGTGCTATTCAAAATATCTACAAAATGGAAACACCTAAATGCTCATCAGTGGAGAAAATGGACAATTAAACTGTGCTATGTTTTCACAAGGGAATTCTACAGAGCAATGAGAATGAAAGAAGTAGAACACATAGAAAGTTGAATCAAAGAAGACAGATCAAAAGAATACATGTTCTATGATCACATGTCAGTTACAGAACAGATAAAGGTGTACAGTGTTAGAAGTCAGTGCAGCTAGTGTCTGTGGAAGGAGCTTTTAGAACATTGACAATGTTTAGTTCTTAAACGATGTACCTTTAAACAGAAGTATCAGTTTACAATAGCTCATTGAGCAATATACTTAGGATGTATGTGTTGTATTTTTGTATGTTATAGATCAATAAAAAATTAAGAAATTTCACTCCTAAAGATCCTGATGTAATTGTTTTGGCATGTGGTCTGGACATGACAGTTTTTAAAATCCCAAAGGTGATTCTAATGTGCAGTCAAGGTTGAGAACCACTGTGTTAAAGTCTCTAGACTGAAAACCTGGGAGGTGATGATACAAATCTGAGATGAAGAACACAGGGCAAAGAGAAGATTTTAGAGAGGAAGTGTGTAAGTACTTCAACTGCAGAAACACAAAGCCTAACAATATCTATGTGGTTGTACAGCAGACAACCAAGCAGATCCGTCTTGAGCTCAAAGGAGGGTGGGGGTGGGGGCAAGAGAAGTAACTTATCTGACAACATCTGGAATCGTGAAGTCTAGGCCATTAGATAACAGAAAGAAGCAGAAGAAAATGGCCACCAAATGAAGATGAAAGAAAATTCAAGAACAGTTTTTTCTTCAGGTGGTTTTATACAAGGCAGGTGAGATTAACCTTTAGTGTCTACTCTAAGCCAGGAGCTTTATATAAGCAATTTACCTTAATCTTCACAACTATGTGAGTCTGGTTCAATTATTCCTATTTGTAGAAAGAGAGATGGGCTACATCTATAAAGTGAGGATATGGAACCTCAGAGAGGCTGGAAAGCCTATCCAAGTTCTCATAGTTACTAACAGGCAAAGATTGGATTCAGGCTCAGCTCTGAGCCACTCCCAAACCCATTCTCTTTCCCATTCCATCAAATTTCCTGTGAGACTAAAGTTTCAGATGGAAATCCCTAAGTCTCCCCCTTCACAAAAAAAATCCTTCTCTAAAGGCTTTTACTAGTGGTGGTCAACTTGATGCATATCAGAATTACTCAGAAAACATTTTAAAATCATAGATTTAAGGATCCCATCTCTGTCTTAATGATTTAAAATATCCAGTGGGTTAAGCCACAGAGCATGTGTCCAACAGGCATTGGGGATAAGAGCAAGCAAGCCTGGGCACTGAAGTCCCATCTCTTATTAGCTCTGGACAATTGTATGACCTCCTTGAGTTGGTAAGCTGATGATTCTCACGTATCTCTGCAGGCCAGCCCTTTATACTGTATTGCAGACTCAGGTATTCTAATACCTACTTGACTGTACTAGGACGTGTAGGCCTCTCAAACTTAACATATTCAAAATAAACTCCAGATTTCCCAACATCATCCCGAACCTGCTCCTCCTATATTTACTCTCAATATTAATGACTACAACTCCATTCATTTTTCTACCTGCTCAGGCCCTAGACTTTATAGCCATCTTTGATGTCTTGCCTCGTATGCAATTAGTCAGCAAATTCGGTCAGCTCTACATTCAACACACACCTAGGATCAGAGTGTTTCTCACTCTGGTCTAAGCCACTACCATCTCTAGCCTGGATTATTAAAATAGGCTCCTACTGGCCTGCCTGCTTCCACACTTGCCCCCTATAATCTATTCTCCCTAGAAAAGTTAGGACAGTCCTATTAGGTGTAAGTCAGATCACATCACTCTTCTCCCCAAAGCACTTTAACGTGTTCCCATGTCCAGGGTAGGAACCAAAGTCCCAACAATAGTGACAAGGTCCTATGTGCTCTGGCCCCTCTGACCTGCCCCTGCTAACATGGCTCTTTAATGTTCTCATATATATGAGAGCTTCCTGGGTGTGGTCACACTCTCCCCCTCTTACTCTTTCATTTTTCTTCATTGCACTGTTCACACCTGATATTAGGTATTATTCTCTATCAGTCTCAACCTTCCAGAGTATAGGCTCCATGAGGGCCGGGGCTTTATCTGCCTCATTCACTCATATATGCCCAGGGCTTAGAGTAAATGTGGAAGATAACTGAAAAAAATGAATGTACTTCTTCATCCACAGAATGGGGGAAATCAAAGCTACCTTGCTGGGTTTATGTATCCAGCACTGTGCCTGGGACTTACGGAAATATTCAATAAAATGGAGGCTATGACCAATAGGATAAACTGTGTTATGGAAGTAGGTTAACCAAGAGGTATATTGAAATGTATAAATATGGCATTCCCAATTATCATGGACAAGAGGAAAGTTCTTCTTGTCCATGATAATTGGGAATGCCATATTTTGGTGGGTTTAGCTATAAATATCTAGTTTGCTTCTAGTATAAAACTAAACATAGGGATAAGAGCTCAACCTAGGCCAAAGGAATAGCGTTGGTAAGTGATGAATATAAAAAAGGTGAGAAGACTGCTTTTTGTCCTCCCCAAATTCATATACTGAAGCCCTAATATCCAATGTAATTGTATTTGGAGATAGTGCTTTTAGGAAGTAACTAAGGTTAAATGAAGTCAGAAGGTCAAAGTCCTAACCCAATAGGATTGGGGACCTTATAAGAGAGGAAGAGAGAGAATGATCTCTCTCTCTTTCCACACACACATGCACCATGAAAACGTCACATGAGGACATAGTGAGAAGGCGGCCATCTACCAGCCAGGTAGAGAGCCCTCATCAGAAATTAAAACATGGTCCAGCACCTTGATCTTGGACTATATAACCTCCAGAACTGCAAGAAAATATATCTGTGTTGTTTAAGCCACCCAGCCTACGACATTTTGTTACAGCAACCTGAGCTGACCTAGGTCCCATTCTGAGGTTTTTGGGGGAAATGAATTTGGGAAGGACACCATTCAACCCATATACTTTCTTTTTATACCTGATTATTTTAACAAGCTTTAAATCGAAGTAATTTTTCAAAACTATCTGATTTCCTATATTTGTGAGCAAACCAATTATTACATAATTTTCATTTCACATGGATTTCTGATGCTTTTATCTTTATAAATATTCCATCTGAGTTTATTCTTTTTGAATAAAGTCATCTTAAAAAGTTAACTTTGAAAGAAACCTCCACAAATATACACAATTTCTTGACTGCATAATTTACTGAGTCCTTGGGTAACCATATTTTACTGACTACATGCTTTATTTCCATAAGCACACAAGCACAAGATCAACCGATGAATGTGTAATATAAGATTTTTCAGAAATAAAGAAGAGGCAGGTCCCTAACATTCTCCATCCCACAAAGGTCTCCCTGCCTCCATCTACAGGTATTTACAAAGCATTTGTTGCCTCCCTACCTGTAGGAGCTCCCCTTCCTTGGCAGTTCCACCCAGTGGTGTGCTGGAGTTAGGCCAGCACTGCTCAGGGGAGCCAAGAGTGAGACTCTTTTCCCAAGTCAGAGTTCAGTGATGTCACACTGGTAGCTAGAAAATGGCCATGGGAGACACAGAAACTGGCTAATGCTACAAATCAAGGTTTTTCTTCTAGAAAGATGGTTGTTAAGCCTGTAGCAGCACACTGCTGATTAACCTCCCAGCTTGTGGAAGTTTTATTGCACTCCAGTTCTCATCTGTGGTGGCCAGGTAAAGTATTATTATACTTCTCGGCTTTAAAAAGATGGGATATTTTGAAAATGCAAAGTATAAAGAATAATGTAACATACTCATATATACATCATTCAGATTTCTCACTCTTAAGGACAATGTTCCTGACAATCTCTGAACAAGTAGTAATACTTCCTTGCTAGCATTTTTGCTTGTTTGTCTCTAAAATAGGACAGACTTGAAGTTGTGAGGTTGTTGAGGTTGTGACAGACATTTGTAGGAAAGCCCTTGAGATTTGTTTTCTGGAAAGGTGTAAAATGTCAGGGGACCTGTGGCTCACAAGCCTCTGAGGGCTAGACAAAAGCGGTGTTTTCTAAGGGGGTTCAGTTCCAAAGACAGTGATGCCAGAAGATGGAATGCTATTCCTCCTAAGGAAAAAATAGGGAGTTTTAATGTCTGGGTTTTTTTTTTTTTTTTTTTTAAGTTTCATTTACTACAATTCAAAATCAAAGTTTATCACAAATGAGATTTCTGCCATGCTGGAAACCAGCAGTCTCTGTGGAACGGAGATGCCCAGCACAAACCTGAACACGGGTTGGGGCTGCAGAGGCAGAGGGGTATGGAAATGAGTGCTCATTGCTGGAAGGGCAGGGATGAGGGGTGAGTCTGCCCTCTGTGCCCCATTTTCTCCCCACCCTAGATGACTATGATAAGAGTATTTGGGGAAAGACCTTTTGTAAATCATTTTTTAAAAATTACAACCTGATTTAAACTGCTATATTCTCAAGAGTGGTTTCCTTCACTGTGAAATTTGAAATAAAAACATAGTGACAGGACATCTGTCTAACACAACAGGGAAGAAGAAAATGCAAGGCCCCCACCCTTGGTGTGAGTTGATGAATACAGTGGATGCACTTGGTCAGAACAGGCAGCCACAGTACTCCAAGTCACATCTTCGTGTTCTGAGTGATGGGGGAAACCTAATGGCTGTAGCATCCATCAGGGAAGACCAAAGACATGAAACATGGTTTTTGAAGCCTTTTACTGCTTTTGGTGACTTAATTTCTTTGTCATCCCTATCTGTTGTATAGAAACCAAGCCTCATTGCCCAAAGAAGCAGAGATCTTGAGCAGTACAAATGCCAAATAATTTGTACTAGTATTCATAATTAATACTATCTGGTCTGAAAACTTAGAGCTCTGAAATATTGGAAAAACTGGAGCTCATAACCAGATTTCATCCTATTGCTATCATTTCAGAAGTATCTACCTCTTATATAATTCGTATATATCATCCAGCCTTGCAAAAACACAAGAGATGGGTTTTGTTTCTCAATTTTACAGATAACAAAATAAAGTACAGAAAAATGATGTAAGGTGCCCAAGGACAGGTACCAACGAGAAGCTGAGCCAGAATCTGAATCATAGCTGTTTCTCAAAAGCTCACTGTTCTCTTCTCAGATTCCCAGAAGGCTGCACTGGCTCTCATTGCTTTATTACATCTTCATTAAAAAAGGTCAAATTAAGACTTATCAGCAGCAAAATGTAAAGCTTTAGCTATACTTACACTTCTTAGGTGTTTAAAAATGCAGAGGTGATGAAGTATCATCATTCAGGAAGCAGGATGAGCCCATGTGAGTTAGGAGCCTGAAGATCGTTCCACCTGCATGACCTTGGACAAGCTTAACCTCTTAAACCTCTGCCTCCACACTCAACATAAGGAAATTGGCCTACTGAACTTTGTATTGCTTTTCCAATCTAAAAATCTCTGATACATGCATTAGAATCCCATAGAACGAGTGGATGAAGTCATTTACAAATTAGTAGATGGCATCTATGTCAGCATACACGGAGTTTTAATGTACATTTTCAAAACCAAAGAAACAGACTCCTTTGCAAAACCAACACTGAAATCAAAACCAGTAGGTCATATTTTTAAACTCCAAGAAAAATTTAATTATTTATAAAATCCTTCCTCTTTTTAAAATTTCTGCAACAATGTATACTACAGCCAGACCATGTCTTAATGATCCTGTTTATGTGTATGGGTCTGTGCAAAAACAAGAATTTAAAAAAAATATATCAAGTGAATAGTTTAAGAAAAACACAAAGGTAACTTATTCTCCCTTCTTGTAGAAAACTGTCAAATTTCATTAATGATAATTAATTTCTAATTACCAGTAACATTTTTACACAAGCATTAAAATTCAGAGGACCAAAGTGACATTTAAATTAAAAAATATAATCTCCTTTTGAAGATAAAAAAAATCAGAAATGCCTTCTCCTATAACAGAATCTATTATCATCTCCTACCAATTAATGCAAGGGTACATGACATCAAAGGAATAACACAGGGCTGGGTTCAAAATATTGTGATGGTGAAACGAGACAGCGTTGATAACCAAAGCAGGCACTAAATCAATGTTAGTTTTTTTCTCTATTTTTCCATTTTTGGAGAAAGTTACAGGTGACAGCTATTTAGCTGAAATGGCGACCAACAGCTAAAAATACACTTGCCTCTTCATCACCTATCAAGAGTCGATGATGTCTTTAATTGACGGAAAAAATTAAAAGTTTGTTCTTGGAAAAGATCAGCAAAATTGACAAACATTTAGCTAGATGAACTAAAAAAAAGGGGGAAAAGACACATATTACTAAAATCAGAAATAAAAGGTGGGGGTATTAATCCTGCTTCTACATTAGTAAACAGGATTATTAAGAGAGTACTATGAACAACTGTACACCAATGAATTGTATAAGCTAAATGACACACTCTTAGAAACACAAAACTTACCAAGACTAACTCACAAAGAAATACAACATCTGAACAGACCTATAATTAGTAAAAAGATTGAATCAGTAATCAAAAATCTTCCAGCAAAGACAAGCTCATGATCTGATGGCTTCACCAGTGACTTCTACTAAATATCTGAAGAACTAACACCAACCGTTCTCAAACTTTTCCAAAAAATTGAAGAAGGAAAACTTCCCACTCATTCTATGAGGACAGCATTATCTTGATATCAAAGCCAAAGACACTACAAGACGACTAGAGACCAATATCTCTTATGATCATTGCTGTAAAAATCCTCAATGAAACACTAGCAAACCAAATTCAACAGCATATTTTTAAAATTATACCCCATGACCAAGCAGCATTTGTTCCTAAAATACAAGCATATGGTTCAATATACAAAAATGGATCCATCTAATACCTCACATTAACAAAATGAAGTTAAAAAAAAAACCACACATACACATGATCATCTCCATTGATGCAGGAATAACTGCTGACTGTTCAACATATTTTCATGATAAAAACTCAATAAGCTAGGAATAGGAAGAAACTACCTCAACATGGTAAAAGTCATATATGAAAAACCCACAATGAACATCATAAAGACAAAGCTTTTACTCTAAGATCAGAAACAAGACAATGATGGTCACTGTGACCACATCTATTCAACACAGTACTGAAAGTCCTAGTCAGGGAAATTAGGTAAGAGGAAGGAACCCAAATTGGATGTAAACAAGCAAAATTATCTGTTTTCAGATGATATGATCTTACATGTAGAAAACTCTAAATATTTCCCACAAAAAGTTGTTAGAATAAATGAATTCAGCAAAGTAGCAGGACACAAAGTCAACACACAAAAATCAGTTGCATTTTTATATACTGACAATGAACAATCTGAAAAGAAAATTAAAAGGATAATTCCACTTACAATAGTATCAAAAAGAATAAAATACTCAGGAATTAATTTGTCCAAGGAGGTGAAAGACTTCAACAATGAAAACTACCAAACACTGCCAAAAGAAATTTTAAAAGACATACATGAATGGAAATACGTCCTATGTTCATGAACTCAAAGACTTAATATTATTAAGATGTCAATATTACTCAAAGCAATCTACAGATTGAATACAATCCCTATCAAAGTTACAGGTGACAGCTATTTAGCTGAAATGGCGACCAACAGCTAAAAATACACTTGCCTCTTCATCACCTATCAAGAGTCGATGATGTCTTTAATTGACGGAAAAAATTAAAAGTTTGTTCTTGGAAAAGATCAGCAAAATCCCTATCAAAGTCTCAATAACAGTTTTTTGTAGAAATCCTAAAATTCATATGGAATCTCAAGGGACTCCAAAGAGCAAAAACAATCTTAAAAAGGACAAAGCTAGAAGACTCATAGCTCCTGATTTGAAAACTTACTAAAAAGCTATGGTAATCAATACAGCGTGATGCTGGCATAAAGATAGACAAGGGAACAGAGCAGAAAGTCCAGAAGTAAACCCTTGCATACACAGTCAAATGATTTTTGACAAAGGTACCAAGACCACTCACGAGAAATAACAGTCTTTTCAACCAATGGCGCTGGGAAAAATGGATCTACATGCAAAAGAATGAATTTGGACCCTTTTCTAATACTATATACAAAAATTAACTTCAAATACTTTAAAGACCTGTTAGATCTAAAACTCTAGAACTCTCAGAAGAAAACATAGACAAAAGCCTCATGACACTGTATGTGGCAATGAACTCCTGAATAGGATACCAAAGGTATAGGCAGCAACAAAAAAATTAGTTAAGTTTGGACTTCAAGAAAGTTAAAAAAAACTGTGCACATCAAAAGACACTGTATTGAGTAAAAGGCAACCCATAGAATGGGAGAAAGTATTTGTAAATCATATCTGATAAAGGATTAACATCCAGAATATATACAGAACTCCTAAAACAACTGTATTAATAAATGGGCAAAGATTTGAAGATATTTCCCCAAAGAAGATATACAAATGGATAAAAAGCACATAAAAATATGCTCAACATCACTAATCATTAGGTCATTACAAATCAAAACTATAATTAGATACCACCTCACACTCATAGGATGGTAATCATCAAAAAAACACAAAATAATAAGTGTGGGCAAGGATGTAGAGTAACTGGAACCCTTGGGCACCGTTGGTGAGAAAGTAAAATGCTGTGGAAAAGAGCACAGTGGTTCCTCAAAAACAAAAAACAGAATTCTTATAAGTTCCAGCAATTCCATTTCTGGATATTTACCCAAAATAATTGAAAGCAGAGTTTCAGAGAGATATTTGTATACTCATGGTCATAGCAGCATTATTCACAACAGCTAACATGTGAAAGCAACTCAGTTGTCCATCAACAGATGAACCAATACCAAAAATGTAGTATTTACACACAATAGAATATTATTCAGCCTTAAAAAAGGAAGGTGATTTTTATATACACAATCACATAAGTAAACCTTGAGGACATTATGTCAAATGAAATAAACCAGTCACAAAAAGACAAATGTTTTATGATTCCACTTATATGAGGTAATTAGAATAATTAAAATCATGGAGCTAGAAAGAATGGTGGTATCCAGGGGCTGAAGTTGGAAAGGGGGAGCTATTACTTAATGGGGATAGAGTTTCACTTTAAAAGACAAAAAGAGTTATGGAGATGGATGGTGGTGGTGATTGTGCAACATTATGAATGTATTTAATAGCACTGAAATGTATACTTAAAAATAGTTAAGATCATTTCATGTTCTGTATATTTTACCATGATAAATGAGAAAAAATAATAATTCTGAATTATTTTTACTAAATTTGTGAAGTCTAATACAGAGACTACAATTACAATATGAGTATAAATCTTCAAATCACACTAAATAAGATTTGGGACTTGATACCTGCAAAAAAATTTACATAATAATCTTAGCAAGTATTTCATTTGGGCAACATGTGATGATTGCATATTATGGCCTGGTTTTCTTAGGTGAAGTCTCAGAGCATCTAAAGTCTGAAAGGTGGCTCTCTGATGCTCCCTGCACTGATAGCAATGTGCTCTGCTGTTTTGTACACTAACAATTACTAAACGACACAAGAGTTATATTGTAATGAGAACTTAGGTAAATATCCTCAAATCTATGTTGTTTCTTTTGTAGTTGAATATTAGAAGAGACTGAGAAAAGGGAAGAGGAAGATTTTCCTACTAACTTATACAAATAGGCAAGCCTAGCACTGGATCATGCTACTCTCAGCCCAAAAAATGTATTTATGTAACACCTCTCTCCAAAGTGACAAAGCTCTTTTGTGCCCCAAGTAAGAAGCAGCGGGGAGGGATTTTAAGACACTGTGCTGTAGTACACAGTAACAGACCTAAGAACTCGTGACACGGGGCAGCAAACATCTCCCACCTGAAGATGAGGTGTTGCACAGTACCAACACAGGTCTCACAGCATGCCCCGGAAAGGCAGGCAATTGTCCCCTAGGGGCATAAAACAGTTTGTGCAATTTGAAAGACACACAACCCTCAGTGTACTAACATCATGAGTTTTTGCTTTCTCAGGTTTTCAGAGCACATAGAGGGTGGTGGTTGATACCATGACCTTATTGTAAGAAGGGTCCTGCAGTGGGATTTTTCCCTAAAGGCCTTGCCCAGGGAGAAACTGCTGGGTTAGCAGCTGAGATGCCCTAGATTGAGCTGCAGTACCCCGGGAAAGGAAGGTTTCTTGAGCCTTCCTTGAGCTCCTACTAAGTGTCAGGCACTGAGCAGTGTTCTTCACTATCATGTTTCAAAACACAAAGATGTCTTCAGTCTTTGCTGGAACTGGACTGACCTACACTCCCTAGGCGATTCAGGAGACTTCATCTTAAGCTGACATGATAGTGACAGGTGTTCCCAATCTACCTCCTGCTTCAGTGAAAGGAAGTAGGGAGCCTAAAGCCACTGGGCAAATAGCCTGATGGCCCCAGCAGACAGCTGTATGCTTGAAATAGGAGCTCTGGCTGGGAACAGCCACACTGTATCAGTTTTCTACATAGAGTAACAAAGTACCACAAACTCAATGGCTTCAACCAACACACATTTATTATCTCGCAGTTTCCACAGGTAAGTCTGGGCATGCCTAAATTGAATCCTATGATCAGGGTCTCACAAGGCTGCAAACAATGTGTGAGCCAGGCTGCTTTGCTGTCTGGAGGCCTGAGTAGGGAAAAGTCTGCATCCAGGTTCACATGGATTCCTGTCTTTCTGAGTCCAGGCTGTTCACTTCCCTGTTGCAGTATGATAGAGAGCTCCAGCTTCCCACTGGCTGTTGGCTAGTGGCCATCCTTAGTTCTAGAGACCACCCCCAGTTCCTTGACATGTGTTCTTCTCCTTAGGGTGTCATAACACAGCATGTGCTTCTTCTAGACCAGGAAGAGAATGTCCCTTGTATTATTCTGCTAAGACAGTCTCACATAATATAACACATTCATGGGAGTGATGTGCCATCAATTTTGCCATATAATGTAATCAAATCAAGGCAGTAGTAAGTGGGTGATTTCATTGTCTCTGCCATGTTTACTGGTTTGTAGCAAGTCACAGGTTCCATCTACACTCAATGGGAAGGGATTATACAAGGGTGTCAATCTGTAGGAGTCACCCTGGAGTGTACCTGCCACACACACCAAGTCTGGAGGCATCTTTGTAGTTTAAGATTTTGTAGCATAAGACATTTTGTTTCAAAAACAGAATGTGCTTTGGAGATAGTAATATCTGAATAAAGATTCTAGCTCTTCTGTTGTATAACTTCAGGAAAACTGCTTAATCTACCTTGCAGCTTCAGTTTTCTCATCTGAAAATAGACACAACTATTATCTATGTATATAAATATAAATGCTCTATTAATAGCTTCAGCCCAGTGATTTTATACACAAGAGTATGAACATCCACACTTTTCCCAAAGCAATTGTGAAATATATTAATTGTTCATGACACCAAGTAGATACTACACAGAGGAATAGCTCTGATCATGATCTTTAAAAGCCTGCAGATCATGACTCTTACCTGAAAAGTTAGCTACTGCTGTAAGATGGGGTTTGTATATGCTTAACATGATTTGATTCATTCATTAAACAAATTAATCAATTGCTAGCACCAAACTCTGTGCTAGGAGCTGGGTATATGTAAAGGAGTAAAACAGACATGTTGTCTTCAATGACTATATTTACAATATCCTGGAAGAGATAAACAGCATTCATTCAATAAGTATTTACTGAGGGCACTGTTTCCATTATTACACTTAGTAAACAAAATAGACAAGTCCTTACCCTTCTGGAGATTATGTTCTACATGAGAAATGTGAGTGATGGGAAAATAATAAACAAAAAGATAAGTTTGAGTATAATTTCAAATATTGACAGGAAATAATATAAAGAGGGATAAAGAGAAGCTATTTTCAATAGGGGGGACAGGAAAGGATGGTACAAGGAGATGGCATCTGACTAAAGGTGCAGTGAGGAGGAGCAGCAGACATCAACAGGAACTGGAGAAGAGTGTTCCAGGCAGAATAACACCTGTGCAAAGACCCTGAGGCAGGAACGAGGCTGAGGGTAATTCTCAGTAGAGTGGAAGCCAGTAGAGAGTTACAAGCAGAGGAGTGACAAGATGTGATTCACATCTTTAATGTACGGAACTGGCTGCTATGTGAAGAATGTAAAATAGGAGAGTAATAATGGAAAAAGGCAGTATAGCGAACAAATCACAAGCTGCATAAAGTAAATACTATGAAAAGTGCAATAAAAGAATAGAATTGGGCTCTTTGCAGGGTACAAACAAATCTTATGCTCAAGTCACTGCATTGTGGTGGCAGTGACAAGCAACACTTTAACAAGTGAATGTACAACTGAAGTGGTGCTAAATGCTCTAAGAAAAGTAAAACAAGAAAAGGCTTAGGAAGTTAAAAGGATTGATGTTTTAAACAAGATGGTAAGGAAAGCTGCATAAATTAGGTGACATTTGAGCAGAGATCTGAGTGAAGGCTTTGAGAAGACATGGAGAGGAAGTGATTCAGGCAGAGGGGCTGGGCAGGCCCCATGAACAACGTGGCTGTGTGTTTCAGGAAGGCTGGCTCAGAAGGAGTGGGATGGAGAAGGCCAGGAACATATGAATGAGTTCAGATCCTCAGGACTTTGTAACCCACATAAGTACTTTCCATTTTAATCTAAGTGAGCAAACTCTCAAGAGATCTGTGGAGGGGAACTCATGTGATGTGAAGGTAGCATGAGAATACAAAACTGGAGTAGACCTGATTTCGACTGGGCACTCAGTAGACACCTCTCAGAGGAGATATATAAGCTGAGAGGAGGGGTGGTGAGAAGACAGTTGTCAAAGAAGGGGAAGATGAGGGCCCATATTCCACCAGAAGAAGAGGGAACAGTGCTGCAAACTCCTGATACATCAAAGAACTTGAGGCACTAAAGAAACTAAAGCCTGCAGGGTGAACAAGAGGAAGAAGGAACTAGGAGAGACAGAGAGAGCACAGGGGCCACCACATGCTGGATCTCAAAGGCCATGCTGAGGATTTAGGTATAGTATTTATTTATAGTATTTAGGGACTATTAATGTGAGGTGCCATTAGCTTAATTCTCGATACATATGTACACAGCATTTTAAATATATACTATATTTATTATTATTAAGAATATTTTAAATAAGTTCTGGCTTTAGCATTCTTTATTTAGACATACAGGGAATGAATGTCATTAATCCACCTGTTCTAGCTGACTTAAAACTCTGAATTTCTTAGTTTCTCAAGTATTTTAGGAACCTAATAATTTTCAATATTTCCCCCAAAGATGTAGAAGTAGAAAAACCCTCCAGCCCTTCAATACATATAGTACATGAATTATCTCACCCATCATCTAACTTACATTTTCTTTTTTGATGTAGTTATTCTTGAAAGACCCTATTCCTTTGAAGCTCAACAATGTTTTCCTCACAATTGCTTTTGTATCTGTCCTTTACGCATTTTGATTCTTTTTCATTGTGAGGATTTGGAAATGAAAAAGATCTGGCTACTAGACTCAGCACACATTCCTTATTCTTTAAGTGAAGGATGGATATATTCATTCATACACCTATTCAGCAGACATATTGAGGGCAAACAATGTACCATGCATAATGCTAAAAACTCTGAAGGATGCAAAAATGAATACAAGTCATCCGGTCCTGTAAGAAAAACAGCAAATTCAGGGTGTTGTGAGAGTAAGGATTTGGCTACATGAATGCCAAGTAATACATGTATTCATTTTCAGTTCCACAGTCACCAAATATAATCACTATATTTATTTATCTTTGGAAGATGATTAAGAGCACAGCATGTGGGAAAAGAAGTACACTAATTTTGATAGAATATCTTTCCAGGGACTAATGGGACATGTTGAAACAAATACAGCTGGCTTTTATTTCCACGGGCAATATTTTACAAATGAGATTTGAAATTATTAAAATATTCTAAATAAATATCAAATGACCCCAATTTAATACCCGAATCTCAGAAAAGCTGGAAAAATCTAGACCATCTAGGCATTCAAGGGAAAAGCATTTCCAAGGAGAAATAAACCCCTACTGTGTACAACATTTTTCACATTCAAGCTGCTTTTTATGTAAGCAGTTTGGAAATTTGTATTAGATGATCACATCAGGGTAAGAGTAACTTCTCAGTGCAAACTGAAAAAGTCTCTCTCATAACAAGGATGCTAAGGCTCGAAAGGGTACATGGTCCAACTATGTCTACAATTCCATTCAAGGGTCATGGAACAGACTTTCAGAAATGTTTTTTTTTTAATCCAGAGCTTAAAAATACGTTAATTCTAAAGGAAGAGTCCATTTCTCTATTGAAAAAAAAACCCCACTGATAAACACAAACCAAGGAGGTAAACATGAAACATATATTGAACGGAAAGGCAAACTATCTAATGCTGTGCTATCTATTATGGGCACCACTGGCCACAGGGGGCAGCTGAGTACCTGAAATGTGGCGAGTCCAAATTGAAATCTGCTGTTAAGTATAAAATACACAACGAAATTCAAAGTACGAAAAAAAAATCAATACTTTTCAATATTAGTTAATATTTTGGATATAATGGGTTAAATAAAATATAGTATTAAAGACAATATTACCTTTCTTTTACTTTTGTAATGTGGTTTCTAGAAAATTCAAAATTACATATGTGGCTTGCATCCTATTTCTATTGGACAACACTGATTTAGTGCCTTTTGCTTCCCGTAAGGCATCAGAATATGTAAAGAAAACTGACTTATATCTTCTCCAATGATTTTTTTTTTTTGAGACGGAGTTTCGCTCTTGTTACCCAGGCTGGAGTGCAATGGCGCGATCTCGGCTCACTGCAACCTCTGCCTCCTGGGTTCAGGCAATTCTCCTGCCTCCGCCTCCCGAATAGCTGGGATTACAGGCACGCGCCACCACACCCAGCTAAGTAGAGACGGGGTTTCACCATGTTGACCAGGATGGTCTCGATCTCTTGACCTCATGATCCACCCGCCTCGGCCTCCCAAAGTGCTGGGATTCTCCAATGATTTTTGCTCAGATATCATAAGAATAGGAGCTTACAACCAGCAGAATCGAATTTGTGCACAGTACTTTTTATATTCAAATTATTTCTTATCTAAGCAGCCTAGGACTCTGTACTGGTTTATGCTGTTCCAGTTCAAGCTTGGATGACTTTACAGCTGTCTGTCTTGCATTCTCAAAGCCGTCCTTCACAGGGCAGACCTTTAAGCCTGTGATCCCACTCACCCTTCTGCATCTCATCAGTTACCTGGACTTTCCAGGAGTAATTAGCTGTGAAGCCCTCTGGGCTCCTTCCTCAGACTGTCAGACTGTGTGTAACTTACGCTAAGACTATGAAGTTCCAGATGGCAAGCCCCCAGTCTTCGTCTCATCTCTACCTCACAGCATCTAGAATTGCTTTTTGCATAAAAGTAAATGCATGTGACAAATGCTGGTTACATATGAGTATCTGACAATTTAGGGAAAAGGAAGAATTTTTCCTCCTACTCTTTGTATTAGAGAAGTTTTACATTAGCCACTTTATATTTTATATAGACTTATTTCCAAATAAGGTCACACTCCTCAGAACTTTAGTTTCAGATGGACCTGAATTTGGGGAACACACTATTCAACTCACCACATCTACCTACAACAGAGCACAGTTCCATTACACTGAGGAAAACTGATGAGCTCCCACTGAGAATTTGTGTTACAATAAATTTTTAGTCTATTTTCATACTATAAATTCAATTGTTTTTATTTTATATGGAGAAAAATGGTTACTTTTTTCTCCATCTAAAATAAAAAAGAAGTGGTACATTAGCCACTGACAGTCAACTGTGCTTCATAATTCATTTATTCCAATATTCAAGTGGCTACTGGCTGCCTGGAACTGAGCTGGGGGCTGGGGATGTGGTGGTGAGTAAGACAGGTGCAGCACTGAACTCACAGGGGAGGAGAAGCAAAGCCACAAGCATGGCACATGCTCCACTGAAAAGCCGCTGGGATTACGAGAGGGACAGTGACAGGGAAACCTAATGTGGCTGGAGCTAAGGAAGGCTAATAAGTGACCTTTACACCGGTCCTGAGGGAGCTGTTAGCCTAGCACATGGGTGGTGGGGAAAGGGCAGGTTGACCATGCTGGGAGGGCTCCTTAAGCCATGTTAAAAATGAAAGTTAATCCTAACAGCATGAAAAACCATGGAAGAGTTTTATATAATATGATCGAATTTGCTTTTTAAAAATAGCATTCTGGAGATGAGCCAGAGTGGACGTAGGACCTTCACAGAGCATAGTCATGTATTCTTAAGAGCTAAACAAAATCACTTTGGTCATCATTTCAATAGGAACTGAGTTTTAAGAATAGAAAAGATGTGTAAGCTCCACGCCCCCACAAGATGTGAAAGCCAGCAAGCACAATACAGCAGTAATCTAATACAGGTGTACTCCCAGAGTACCATCAAAGCATCGCATTCCACTCATTCCCCTGGCCTGGCCATGTAAATTTGTTACCTGGCATCAGGCGCTGTCCTGACCAAGCCACATCTTGCTTATTCACAACCAGCATCCAGCATCCACACTGGCTGGCCCAGCTCTAGGGTTCCCTGAAAGGCTGAGCGGGCAAAATATTTAGCAAACTGCATGAGTTTGAAGATATTCTTTCTGCTCTCCTGTGCCCAAGGACTGTCCCTCTGGGTGTTTGGCTAACTCTGAACTTGACCAGCTACCTGGCCTGGGCTCTTTGGCCAGTGTCTACTCTCAGGGTAAGAAGCTGGCAGAGGGATGAAATTGTACCTGTCGTAAACAATTAAACGCAGGTTGTTTAAATTTTGTGGAATGATTACATAAAATTTTGTTTTCTTCTGGACTCTTTTCGGTAGCACTTATCCATATATATATGTGACTTGCCCATAAATAACTGCTTTTCTGAAACCAACCTTGAATCACCTGTAATGGCCTTCATTGTTCTCCTTAGCGGCAGATGTCCATTCAATTCTCCAATAGTTATAAAACCATTATATGGGCAGCCAATTAGCACATTCAGTATTGTATTAAAATAAGTCATTTCTAAACATTCAGATCTTCCTAATTACCTCTTCCTTTGATGTTTGTTATGAAAATAAAAATAAGACTCAATCCCACAATTTGTTTCCTTTCTGAATTTCTATTGTACCCACTCTGAAAGGGAAGGACCCTTTACACCTAAATGAAATGAAGCCTACCCTTCTCAGAGGCAGGATCGGGCAACGCGAAGTGCAGAGACTTAGGAAGTAGTCAGACCTGAGTTCCAATCCTGTCTTCAGCCCTTTCTAGGTGTATAAATGGGAAAGTTCCTTAAATTCCCTGACCTTTGTTTTTTCCTGAATAAAATGAGGCTGACCTACTGTATTAGTTTTCTAAGCTATCATTTCAAATGACCACAAACTGGGTAGCTTGAAACAAAAGAACTAATTGCCTCACAGTTCAGGATGCTGGAAGTCTGAAATCAAGGTGTTGGCAAAATTGATTCCCTCTGGAGACTCTGAGAGAATCCTTCCTTATGTCTTTCAGCTTGTGGTGGGGGCTCCCAGCATTTTTTGGCTCATGACAGGATAACTTCAACCTCTGCTCATTCTTCACATAGCCTTCTTTTTTGTGTTTCTCTGTGTCGTCTCATCTTCTCATATGGACACAAGTCATTGGTTTTAGGGGCCACCTTAAATCTAGGAAGAGGACATCTCAAGATCCTACATCACTACTTACATCTGCAAAGACTTATTTCCAAATAAGGTCACATTCCTTAGAACTTTAGTTCCAGATGGACCTGAATTTGGGGAACACACTATTCAACCCACCACACTGACCTACAACAGAGCACAGTTCCATTATACTCAGGAAAACTGATGAGCTCCCACTGAGAATTTGTGCTACAATGAATTTTTAGTCTGTTTTCCTACTATAAATTCTTTAATTGTTTGTATTTTATATGGAGAAAAACTGTTACTTTTAAAGATGAGACAGTTCCTCATATGCCTAGCACTGCACTGAAAATGCATCAGTACTCAGTAAATACTATATTCCTCCTCCCATTCCCTTTATCTTAGCCCTACGACTGTGAGTTACAAGTGCAATCCATGTGAAAATCCCAGGAAATCATGGAGTACTTCAAGGTTCTATGCAAAGATAAAGACCAGAACTTCTTGCCCCTATATAATGATTTCTTGTGGGGAAGCAGGGTGACCAGTTCTCTTTCAGAAATTGACTTATGAGAGTTGTTTAAACACTAAGGAATAAATGTGCATCCAAGAGATCTTTGCATCTCTATGGAAAATAATGGTTAAAAAGAAGGTTTTGGGTAAATATTAGAATCTTGATTTTTGCTGTTCTTTGTCTACTTTGCTAAGCATTTGAAAATGTATGTAGTCCACTGTCAGTTAAATTCCTGCTTCCTATAGCTTACCACATTTTCTTCCATATTTTCCTACCTCACATAAGCTCATTTCTAATCTGTTTTATGAACAACAACAAGAGCAACAAAATCAGAAAGTTATTCCTACATAGTTTGCTCATCCTCAATACAGTAGCTGTGCTGGTCATAGGTGAATAAGGATGGAAGGAAGCTGCAGCCAGCAGCAGGAGGTGTAGAGAGGGAGCCGCACTTACTACTGCACACAGCCGCTTCCTCTCATCCCACACCCACCCCTTTTCTTATCTCTAGCCCACTATTGCTCAGAATCCAGACTCACTGGGGCTGAAACAGTTTCCTGCATCATCCCCTCTAGGACCATAAAAGACATGGAAACCCAACCTGAAACTTCCAAAGAAACTAGTCTCAAGATTAAGGGATCTCCCAAATTTTCACACATCTCACTTGAATACATCCAGCCTTGCTTCTGGTTTCCATGCCCTGTGGTTAGGAACTGACACACAGGAACAGTAATGAGGAGGTCTATGAAGCAGGCTGCTTTTCTTTGCTATACCTGATGACTACAGAGACTGTCCCAACTCTGCCTGGTCCTCTTATCAACATATAGCTCCATTATCTCTATTACCACTCCTTTCTCTTAGAGTATAACAAGTTAGCAGGAACAGATGCTGGTCTGTGATGTGGTTGGAGAAGAATAAGAATCAAGATCAGTGCTCCGAAGACTTCAGTGATGCCCTATGAAGAAACCCTCTGTGTTTGATGAAAACTATTCACCTCCCTACTTTTTTACATCTTCTGGGAATCATTATATCTTACTAAAAACTATCCTGATTTTCATCCTTAAGATCTCTTGAAAATTCAAGGTCAACTAATAACAGTTTAGAGCTACTCTGAGATTATGTGTCACCTGAGCTGTTTGCATACATTATTTGTCAAATACTCTGCAGTCAGATAAAATACCACAGATCTTGCAGTTACTTCAATGTGAGCTTTAAAAAGCCCTTCTCCCCAGTTAAAATGTGCTATCCGTGAAGTCAGTAACCTCTCAGAAAAGTGGACCGAGGAAGCAACACCAAAAGGAAGAAACACACCAAACTTAAAATGTCTATCAAAGAGAAACTAACAATTACCTGGAGGGATCCTTTGAACATATAAGATGATTCCTTACCTGGATTGGGTTGAAGGTATTCAATTGTTTTAGTCATTATTTCCATCACAGCCCTGCTGGTGACATCCACTTTCTGAAATGAGAAAATAAGTGCTCTAAATGATAAAAATGGCGAGCTTCAGAACCTGGGTTTTTGCTTGAGTCTGTATACAATGGCGGGGAATGCAACACAGCCAGGACAAGTCCTGCGGTAGGTGAGGGAAGTTGACGTGGAGCTAGATGTCACGCTGACGCTGTATTCGGCAGGGGTCTACCAATATGTGGAAAGCCTGTTTATTCAGAGAGGAAGCTGTTTGTTAGTTTCCTAAAATTTATTCCAAAATACACTTCATTATCTTCTGGCAAAAATAAGATGAAGAAAATGAAACACATTTTTCCCCAGAGGCATTTATTGGATGCCTACAGTGAGTCAGGCATGGAGGCAGATTTCGCTGCCCTCAAGAAAGAATCACGCAGCATCAACTCTGCTTATTCAAGAAGCGGGGAGGTTTTTATTTAATTTCTGAAAACATCCTAAAAATAGAAAATCTTAAGCAAAGACTTCTAGTCTGTCCTTGAACTTTTGATTAATTCTAAACAAAAATCTTGGTGCTAGAGTCTATCTTCAAATAATGTGGAATGTTCAGTGTTTGCCTTCAGCATTTCACCATGCTCTCTCTGTTAGGCCCCCTCCCCACTTGGAAGAGGTCATGGAAGCTGCTCGCTTCCATGAAGTCCTTTTCCTATCAGCATGTGTGGTCCTCCTATTCACCCTACACAGTAAATGACTAGTGAGAATAAATGCATCCTCCTATTCAAGGTATGTGCATGTAATCTATGACATAGGTATGAATGAAAGTGATTACATTTTAATGTAGACATTTAGGTATCAATTAAGTCCACCGGAGAAGCTTTCTGTTTGTTCAAAGGCTCCCCCTTCAAATATTAGAAACTTTTTCATAATGTACTATATCTACATGTAATATCAGCCTTGCACAGAGTAAGCCTCCTCCTGTTGCATAATCCACCCATTAAAAGATTTTATCTTTCAGTTCAGTTTTTCGATATTTAATAATTTCCCAATCCATGGCATTCATATTACTGTGTGTGTTTGCTATTACTAGGATTAATAGGGGAAAACAAATTTTTTTCTTGTGATGTTATAACGATATAAAATTGTCTTAAAAAGGATGCAATTTCAAATGTGCCTGTCTACATATAAATCTTATGCCATATCCTTTTGATTGATCCAAATTTCAAAGATCTTTAAGATTGAGTGTGTACTAGGTAATAATTAGCTTTAATGTGAATAGTGCCCCATCTACTCAAGTTGTGGAATGTCTTATGCCAGGGATGGATCACAGGTGTGCATGGAACAAATATGCTGAAACTCCATTGTACGTGTATGATAGAAAGGCAAATGCAGATCTCCTGCTGACTATGTGACGAGGATTAAGGAATTAGATGACAAATGTACCCAATATCCTGTAGTTATGATGAGAAGGAAAATTCTTCCAAAAGCCAAGGCTTCTAAAGAAGAGTGCCAAATGAATTAAATTTTCCAATGACCATTTGATATCCTGATGTCATCTGCTGTTAGGGGGCTGACCAATTTCTAAGTTTCCCCCATCTCTGTCCTTAATAAATTATAACCATTATTATCATAAGCTGTTTTCTGTTTGTAAGAAACTGTTATAAGGACCATAAATATCTTTACACATTTAATGCTCATAAACTCTGTAATGGATATGAGAAAACAGACACAAAGGGGTTAAGAAACTACCCCAGTTCTAGCTCCAGGGTGTATGTTCTTAATGACCATCCTATACTAAAAAGACAGGCAACAGAGGAATTTCCCAACCTGACAGAGATGCCAAGTCAAAGCTGGAATGTGCTTTGTACCTTCCCTGATATGGGGCTAAGGACCTGGCAGTCACCGGCCAAACAGGATCAGCAGAAAGGCACCTGCCATTCCCATATTCCATTTTTGTTTTGAAACTCCTTAAAGTCTGTGAAGCTTCATCCACAAGACTATTCCATCCTGGGTCTCTCTGGAAGAGAGGCTCTGCCATGCTGACCTGCTGGACCACATGCCCTCAGTTTCACGGGTTTCCCTACAGAGGCTGGTGCCTGCAGTGTCTATTTCACCTGGCCCACAGGGATGTGAGCAAGGAAGGCCGTGAGAGTTAGTTCTCATTTGGCTACAGAACCCCCTTCCCTTTTAAGATCTGTGTAGGGAGCCCAACTACTCATGTTCTGTAAACAGAAGTCACTAGCTTGGCTAAAGTCAGTGGTCTCAGGGAGGGCCCAGAGACCCTGGGAATACCAACATTAAATTATTACATTTGGTCCCCAGGGCAGGATTCCATCTTAAGAGAGAAATAGGAATAAAAACTATTCCAGTGCCTCCTGTGACTTGTCTAAAGAAAGAGCTCATCTCATCCAGATGTTAACCAATTTTGTGCCCATTGAGGGGGACTCCTTTAACACTTTTGGTTACCTAGTCCAAGCATCACTATAGAACAAGTTCTACCTAAACCCGTTTGACTACAGCATAAAATAACCTTCACTTGAAATCCACCACCTCTGAAAACAACTTTATTCAATATAGTTATTTTTGTGTTTCATCATCAGGAAATATACCAAAGAGGGACCCGCTTTTGGCAAATTCATTTCTAGGCCCTTGTTACTGACTGCTTTTTTTTTTTTTTTTTTTTTTCTCTTTTTGAGATAAGGTCTTACTCTGTCACACAGACTGGAGTGCAGTGGGGCAATCTCAGCTCACTGAAACCTCCACCTCCCAGGTTCAAGTGACTCTCCCTCCTCAGCTTCATGTGTAGCTGGGACTACAGGCGCATACCACCATGCCTGGCTAATTTTTGTACTTTTTGGTAGAGACAGGGTTTTGCCATGTTGGCCAGGCTGGTCTCAAACTCCTGGCCTCAAGTCATCTATCCGCCTTGGCCCCTCAAAGTTCTGGGAGTACAGGCACAAGCCACTGTGCCAGGCATGACTGCATTCTTACAGATAATTAGTTGATAGAGTTGATGGACGTTAAGAGGAAGAGACCAGGGAAGCATTCTGTTTAATGCTTTTATTTATTAAATGTCCACATCTGTGGCCTACAGAAGGGAAAGGAGTTCTTTGGGTGTTGTTATAAGAAGAAAAGTAGTTCCCATGGTCATGAATCAGAGGTTTTCTTAAAAGTACCCGAAGAACTAAATTGCCCAATGATTAGTCACTATTTTGAAGTCATCTGCCAGTAGGAGGCTGACCAATTTCTAATTTCTCTCCACCTCTGTCCTCAATAATAATGTCCAGGACTCTTTTGCTACACTATACTATGTCAGCCAGAGGCAAGCTGAGGGCCATAACCCCATGAGACATCTGAATGTGCCTTGTTATGCACTTGCTAGGGGAGGTATTGATATACCAAAACTGGTACTATCCAAGTACATATTCTGTTTGTAACAGGCCTGATGAAATTAGCATAAAGAAGATTCCCACTTAAGTAATGTATTATAACCAGTAATTCTCATAAGCTCCCAGAACTGAGCTTATTCCCATTTGAGAACAGCACAATTTAACTTGAACTTATGACATGTAACTGTTATTTTTCTCAATGTCCAAAATTTCCAATTACTACTTGAAGTTAAGTTTTGATGCATCTAAATTTTAAGAACTTCTCATCTTATAAGCTCCTGAGCCTCCATCTTCAACTAACCTTGCCTGGGATTGGGGTGAGGAGCCATTAGGGAAGGCTGTTTAAAGAAAGTGAAACAGGCCAGGTGCGGTGGCTCATGCCTGTAATCCCAGCACTTTGGGAGGCTGAGGCAGGCAGATCACCTGAGGTCAGGAGTTCAAGACCAGCCTGGCCAACATGGTGAACCCTCGTCTCTACTAAAAATAAAAAATTAGCCAGTGTGGTGGCGTGTGCCTATAGTCCCAGCTACTCAAGAGGCATGGGCAAGAGAATCACTTGAACCCAGAAGGCGGAGGTTGCGGTGAGCCAAGATCACACCACTGCACGATTGCACTCCAGCCTGGGTGAAAGAGTGAGACTCTGTCTTAAAAAAAAAAAAAAAAAAAAAAAGGAAAAGAAAAGAAAAAAGAAAGAAAGAAAGTAAAACTCAGCTGGGCACAGTGGCTCACACCTGTAATCCCAGCACCTTGGGAGGCCAAGGTGGGTGGATCATGAAGTCAGGAGTTTGAGACCAGCCTGGCCAAGATGGTGAAACCCCGTTTCTACTAAAAATACAAAAATTAGCTGGGCATGGTGATGCACTCCTGTAATCCTAGCTACTTGAGAGGCTGAGTCAGGAGAATCACTTGAACCTGGAAGGTGGAGGTTGCAGTGAACTGAGATCACACCACTGCACTCCAACCTGGGCAACAGAGCGAGACTTTGTCTCCAAAAATAAATAAAACATAAAAAAAAAAGTGATACTGTAAATATATACAGATACAGATATATTTTTTAGTTAATATAACTTTTGTGTGAAATAAGGTTTATTCAGAAGACAAAATTGTAGGCATGTATGTTTTCTTCTAGGTTTTTTCCTTTAATTTCTCAATACCAAGATTTCAGCAATTCTTAATACTCTGAAGTCAAGAAGTTCTTTCTCCCCTGTCTAGTCTTATAATTTACAACTTTGGGTAGAGAGAAAAATAGCTCCTTTAGCCTTTTTCACTCACTGTAACATTTTTCTTTTCATGTTAAGTCTTGGGTTGGCAAGCTACGTCCGGTTGGCCAAATTGAGGCCAATACTTGTTTCTACTTTTTTAAATGGTTGAAAAAATTTGAAATGATGCTACTATTTTACTGCACAAAATAATAAATTTCAAATTCAAATTTCAGCATCCTTTAAGTTTTGTTAGAAAACAGCCACACTCATTCATTTAAATGTTGCCAGTGGATGCTTTTGTGTTTAAACAGCATTGGCAAGGAGTTGTAAGAGATCTCAGAGGCCCTCTGTCCCCAAAAACCTAAAGTACTTACAAAAAAATCTTGATCCCTGTGCTAGGTGCTAGCTCCACTAATAATAATGCCATGTTCAATCTATAGATGATACTAAGTATTTCACCAGCTGTCTCAGTCTTTAGAGACAACATACTAGAGAACAGAAGGCATGGAACTGAACAGAATGGGGTTACTCCTCAAGAGGCATGTGAATATTATCTTTTTTCCTTGAAGAAAATAAAAGTCGGTGTTTCCTGAACTTAGGTGATAGAACTCGTGAAGAACATAGCTTTATTTGTGGAGCAACAAAAGGACTGAAAGATATGATTTCATAGTATTAGATACCACATTATACCAGAAGCTGTAGCAGAGCAGAGTTTAAGAAAAACATATACACCTTAAAGGGAGCACTGATAGTTTGTGAGTTTAGTGATTACCAACAAATACATGAATTAAGCCAGGCATGGTGGCCCATGTCTGTTACCCCAGTGCTTTGTGAGGCCAAGACAGGAGGATTGCTTAAGGCCAGGAGTTCAAGGCTAGCCTGGGAAAAACAGTGAGACCCCATCTATACAAAAGATTTAAAAATTAGCCACAGAGATACAACAAAAAAGAAAACTTCAGGCCAAGGTCCCTGATGAACACTGATGCAAAAATCTTCAATAAAATGCTGGCAAATCAAATCCAGAGGCATGTCAAAAAGCTTATCCACCATTGTCAAATAGGCTTTATCCCTGAAATGCAACGTTGGTTCAACATATGCAAATCAATAAATATGATTCATCACATAAACAGAACTAAAGAAAAAAACCACATGATTACCTCAATAGATGCAGAAAAGGCTTTCAATAAAATTTGACATTGATTCATGTTAAAAACTCCCAGTGAACTAGGTATTGAAGGAATTCACCTCAAAATTTTAAGTGCCAAACATGACAAACCCATAGCCAACGTTATACTGAATGGTCAAAAGTTGGAAGCATTCCCCTGGAAAACCAGCACAGGACAAGGATGTCCTTTCTCATCACTCCTATTCAACAACATTGGAGTTCTGGCCAGGGCAATTAGCCAAGAGAAGGAAATAAAGGGCATCCAAATAGGAAGAGAGGAAGTCAAACTATCCCTGTTTGCAGACAACATGATCTTATGTCTAGAAAACCCCACAGTCTTAGCTGAAAAGCTTCTTAAGCTGATAAAAAACTTCAGCAAAGTATCAGGATATAAAATCAATGTTCAAAAACCACTAGTATTCCTATATACCAAGAACAGTCGACTCAAGAGCCAAATCAAGAACAATGTCATTCACAATTGCCACAAAAAGAATAAAATACCTAGGAATACAGCTAACCAGGGAGGTGAAAGTTCTTTACAAGATGAAATACAAACACTGCTGAAAGAAATCAGAGGTGATACACACAAATGGAAAAACATTCCATGCTCATGGATAGGAAGACTCAATATAATTAAAATGGCCATATTGCCCAAAGCAATTTATGGATTCAATGCTATTCCTATTAGATTACCATTAAGATTCTTAGCAGAACTAGAAAAAACTATTTTAAAATTCACATGGAACCAAAAAAGAGCCTGAATAGCCAACACAATGCTATATAAAAAGAACAAAACTGGAGGCATCAAACTATCCAACTTCAAACTATACTACAGGGCTATAATAACCAAAACAGTATGGTACTGGTTAAAAAAAAAAAACAGACACACAGACCAATGGAGTAGAATAGAGATCTCAGAAATAAAACTTCACAACTACAATTAATCTGGTCTTTGACAAATCTGACAAAAAGCAAACAACAGGGAAAGGATTCCCTATTCAATAAACAGTGCAAGGATAACTGGCCCGCCACATGCAGAAGATTGAAACTGAACCCCTTCCTTATACCATATACACAAATTAACTCAAGATGGATTAAAGACTTAAATGTAAAACCACAAACCATAAAAACCTTGAAAGACAACCTAGGCAATACCATTCAGGACATATGCATGGGCACATATTTTATGATCAAGACACCAAAAGCAATTGCAACAAAAGCAAAAATTAACAAATGGGATCTAATTATACCAAAGAGGTTCTGCACAGCAAAAGAAACTACCAACAGAGTAAACAGACAAACTATAGAATGAGAGAAAATTTTTACAAACTATGTATCCAACAAAGGTCTAATATCCAACATTGATAAGAAATATAAACAAATTTACAAGAAAAAAAGTAAACAACCCCATGAGCAGGTAGGCAAAGGACACGAATACTTTTTAAAAGAAGACATTTATGCAGCCAAGAAACATATGAGAAAACACTCAAGATCACTGATCATTAGAGAAACAAATCAAAACCACAATGAGATACCATCTCACCCCAATGAGAATGGCTATTAAAAAGTCAAAAAATAATAGATGTTGGCAAGGTTGTGGAGAAAAATGAATGCTTATACTCTGTTGGTGGGAGTGTAAATTAGTTCTACCATTGTGGAAGACAGTGTGGTGATTCCTCAAAGTCCTAAAGACAGAAATACTACTTGACCCAGCAATCCCATTACTAGATATATACCCAAAGGAATATAAATTGTTCTATTATAAAGGCACATGCACATGTGTGTTCACTGCAGCACTATTCATAATAGCAAAGATATGGTATCAATCAAAATGCCCATCAATGACAGACTGGATAAAGAAAATGTGGTATGTATACACAATGGAATACTATGCAGTCATAAAAAAGAATGAGATCAGGTCCTTTGCAGCGACATGGATGGAGCTGGAGGCCGTTATCTTTAGAAAACTAATGCAAGAAAAGACAACCAAATACCACATGTTCTCACTTATAAGTGGGATAAAAATGATAACAACACACATTGGACCCTATTGGAGGGTGGAGGGTGGGAGAAAGGAGACAATCAGGAAAAATAACTAATGGGTACTAGGCTTAATACCTAGGTGATGAAATAATCTGTATAACAAAGCCCCATGACACGTTTACCTATGTAACAAACCTGCATATGTACCCTTGAACTTAAAAGTTTAAAAAAAGAAATTGGACTTCAAAGATCAAATAAATAATAAAAATAAAAGTTAGCCAGGCATGGTGGTATGTGCCTGTAGTCCTAGCCACTTGGGAGGCTGAGGCAGTAGAATCACTTGAGCCCAGAAGTTTGAGGTGATAGTGAGCTATGATTGAGCTACTATACTCCAGCCTGGACAACAGAGTGAGACCTCAATATCCAGATAAGTAAATAAATAAATTAGATAGATAAGTAGATGAATTACATACCCACTTGAACATGAGGTAACTCACAGTGGTACATAAAAGAAATGTTAAAATGTCAAACGAAAAACTAAAATGTTTTCAAATTCTTAACTTTTCTGTCACCAAAGTTAAGAAAATGCAACTATTAATAATGCATATACATCCACCTAAAGTACTGAGACTAGTGAATAAGAACAGCTAAATAAACAATCACAGAGACATGATGCAAATAGTGTCCTAGGAAGGTCTGTCTGGCAGTGCGATACAGGCTGGTCCAAGAGTGATGTTTTTAGTAGCCCCCTACTGACTCAGAAGAGTTAATGCATCTGGCCCCAAGCTGCCTTGATTTGAAACATTATCTTATGTATTCAGAAAGCCCAGCTGACAAACAACATGTTGGAAAACAAAAATAAGCAAGGTTATTAGGCTGTGATTGCTCCAGTGTATTTTTTTTTTGTTGTTAATCTTCTTGGCCATTATCTTTAATGAATATAAGCTTGGATATATATTGCAAACGTGTAACTTAGAGGAAGCTTGTCATCACTGAATTTCAGACTAAGGACAAAGATGTCTTTAAAGCTCATCTTGTCTGGGGCTCTGGCCTTCCTTATATCCCCACACCAGCGGGGGTGTCTTAGCACAGTGCTCCAGGCCTCCTCCTTTCCCATCACACCATGAAGGAGATGTCCATGGGCACACTCAGGGATATGTGTTGCTCAGAGCATTCTGGCTGGAACTCTGCTCCTTCTTCTCCCACTTGAGAGACATCACTGAATCCAAGTAAGAGTAACATCATTAAAAAGTGACATTATTAGTAACAAAGTACTAGCCACGAAACTCACAAGAGATGACTGGTGTGCCTCACATGATGGCGGGGAACTAGTGGGTCAGCCTGTGTTCCAACATGGGCAGTGGGAAATAGGGGCTCAGCCTGTGTTCAAGCACTGGCAGTGATAGGGAATCCCATCATTTCTGAGGCAAAAACAAACAAACAAACACACACACCCACATAAACCCAGCTTTGATAGCCAAAAGCTTTTCTTCTATTGAGCCAGAATTTATCTCCCCATGGTTTCTACTCATTAATTCTAGCTCTACCACTTGGGCTGGATAGATGAATTGAATCCCTCTCCACCCAGTGACTGAGTGTATGAAGATAATGACCGTGGACATTTTCCTACTGGCCTTTCTCCACACCCAACTCTGCCAATAATCCTCTCTTATTGTCACGTGGAATGGCATTCTTTCTCAACATCTTGCTCTTCTTAAAACTCGAGCTGCTCCTTCAAAAGAATCCCATTTTTATTAAAGGGCCTATAGACATGCTTCTATCCCTAGGACATCTTCTGGTTTCAACAGAAGAGATTTACCAGGATACTTTTCAGGCCGCAAAAGAGATACTATATTCCTTGGCTTAGAATTATGCATTAACCATATAATCAGGGACAAGATAAATGTTCAGGATTTAGCTCAGACACCCTCTCTCTTCTAGGCAGCCTAATATACCCAGCCTGAGTTAGATCTTCCATGGGAATTCTCCCCGGGACACCAAGCACAATGTTCTGTAAGGTATTGATTCATGTATCTATTTTTTAAAAATCAAAACTGGAAGCTGCTTGAAGGTAGGGACAGTGCCTTAACATGGAGGCACTTTCCAAGTGAATTAATCAATGTAACTATACACATAACAAAAAACTACACAATCATTGTAGCAACTGAGAGAAATTTGAGAAGGAATCAGAGGTTCTTCAAATTTCAGAACTTCCTCTTAACAAAAAAACCTGTAACTTTTCAAAGAGAAAATCCTCCAGTGTGTGCAACATAGTAAGACATTTAGCCTATGTTTAACAAAGCTTGTAAGCAACAGACAGCATTTTAAATGAAAACAGAAAGAATTCCATGCAAGGCACTTGAGAGAAATCATTATGGGTAGGGATCCTACAGAGACAGCACAGCCGCAGGATTCCAGTCAACCAGCTAAGAGAGAGGAGGGCTGCAGAGCTAAGGGACACACAAGATGATTTTACTGCATCTCAACTGGAGAGTGGCTGGGGCGGCTGATTAGAGAAACACCCCTAGGAAAACCCACTTCTCTCTCCCAGTAGTGCTGCTTGAAGCAAACTTCTAATTTACTTCATTTTGTTGTCTAATTGCACCTCCGAGAATACAGATGAACAAAGGTCTCTCTATCCCAAATGCCTGATGAGCAGAAAACCAACTATGGAAAGGCAATTCCTCTGTCTGCTTGGGAACACTGAACTAAAACATTTGTGTGAATAATAAATTAATAGTAGAGAAAAGATTTGAGAGTCTAAATCCAAAGCAAGTGCTTTTCAATTACCACAGAAATCTTACACTATTCACATAAATTTAGCATGAGTGGAGGGTACAAAATGTGCAATAAGGACACAGATGAAAAAAAAGATATACAGAACTAAACAGAGTAAAACCATTTCCACACTGCACTGAAACCTAAATCTCTCAATTTACTCAGGTATAAACCCAAGTAAAGAGCCATGAGTGTATTCTTCAATGAATCAGAAGTTTACTTTGTTGCAGGCATATTTGTATTTTGAAATAAAAGCTTCAGAAACATTTCTATAAATTAGGAGAAATAATCCTCATATCTTACTTTCAGACTCAAAAGAAGGTCTGTTGGTATTTGCCTGAAGTAAAATCCTTGCAGATTCTGTTTCAATTAGTTTGCAAAACTGGCATATATTTCTCATCAAAATAAATCTCCAAAGGTCTAATTAGTTGCTCAGTGATAAATTCTTCTCAGTTTTCCAAATTTCCTATTCTTTTTAGTCTCATTTAAGAAACAGAAAGTTAGTCTGTCTCAGTTTAGACAATGAGCTGCCTAGCTTATTCCCTTTTGTCTTGGCAGATGCTAAAAGCAAGAGTCAAATTCTGACTCTCGGTCAGTACTTAGTTCCAAATTCCTAAATACCTGCCTAATCTTTCATTAATTACATGACATTTAGCCACGTGACATACTATATGCTCTCCTGGGGTGCGGGGAAGAAGGAGCAGCAAAGGACAAGAGGAATCAAGCAAGATTGGGTGAAGACAGACTGATTAATCCATGGGCTGCTTGAATGAAGGGCAAGGAACTCCAATTTTATGGGCAGTACAAGAGTCAAAGTCAAGACATTCTGGGAATGTGTGTCAGTTCCTGGAGTCTCAGAGGCTGCACAAGATGGATGGGTAAAATACTGTTTCCAGAATGATGGATATCAGTGGCTACCAGCTTTGGTTGAAGATCAGGTGGTATTTAGAACCACCCAGAGATGAGAAATAGGAACCAATGCAGACTTTGGTCCAGCCGGAGCAGGAAGCTACCAGGCTCCAGCTGTGAGAGTCTGGCTTTCCAGACTTCAGAAGGCTGGGACTCAGAATTCCAATAAAAAATCTCCTCACCAGTGGGTACCAATTAGTGAGGCCTACCTCAAGAACTTAACCAGAATGACCAGCTGGGTCAACACTATGCAGTCTCATTTCGTAAGACCCAGCCTCTTGGCAATGTATCTTTTTTTTGGGAACTCAACTGTTCCCTCTTGCCTGCTTGCATGCTGTTTCCTTTACCAGGCTCTGCTAACTCTTCCACGTCTTCAACTTAACTATCAGTAAGGTTATCTCTGACAATGCAGAATGGGTGGGCTTCTCTACCACCATGAGTTTTCATCCTTGCCATGCTGGTCATTACTTGTCTCAAGTTTGCCCTCCCCACTAGACTATGAACTTCATACACTCAGGTACCTTGTCTATATCCTACCTCCTGGTTCATGGAAGACACAAAGAAAATATTTATTGAATTCATCAATAAACTCATAAGGAGAAAAAAGAAAGAAAGCACCAAGGTTTTTTGTTTTTGTTTTTTCCCCACACTACATTGATGTATACCTAGGAATTTTTTGTTTGACTCTTCATGCAAACATAGCAAAAACAGCAAAACTGATGTGGGCTGTTAGATCTGATGTGGACTAAAATATCCAGTCCCTAAAACAGCTCTGGTAGAGTCAAATAAGAATATTAAATATTGCTTTGCTATAACAAAGTACAAAAGCAATATTCTCAATAATGCTTAAATGTCGTTTCTAGGTACCATAGGTTTATAACATCCTCTTCTGTTCCAGTACAGGATTTGGCACTCTCACATGCATTATCCACCATGCACTTAAGACCTAAAATGTTTCTGTGCACAATGCAATATATGCCTTTAATCATAAGCCTAAATGTCACTTACTCTGAAGAAGGTCAAAGTGAAAGAAAAGTAAAAGAGAGAACATGGCTTATGTCCCAAGAAAAATAAAATGAGATGTTTTGTCCACCACTTCCACCCTCACTTGCTGAGAACCTATCTTTTAAGCACAAAGCTAAATGATGTACATTATTTTTAATCCTTAACTAAAGTCCCCCAAATTAGTATTCCTATTTTACATTTATTTAAAAAAGGGCTCTGCCCGGTACAGTGGCTCATGCCTGTAATCCCAGCACTTTGAGAGGCTCAGGTAGGTGGATCACCTAAGGTCAAGAGTTTGAGACCACCTTGACCAACGTGGTGAAACTCCTTCTCTAACAAAAAGACAAAAAGTAGCCAGAGGTGGTGGTGTGCACCTATAATCCCAGATACTCAGGAGGCTAAGGCAGGAGAATCGCTTGAACCTAAGAGGCAGAGGTTGCAGTGGGGCAAGATCATGCCACTGCACTCCAGCTTGGGCAACAGAGCAAGACTCAGTCTCAAAAAATAACAATAAAATTTTAAAAAGAGGCTCTGATCAGTAGATGGAGTTTTGCAACACATGGTAGGAAGGGGAGTTTGGGCCAAGGTTGGACAGGCTCCAAAACTGTATTCTCTCCATTACAACTGGCTGCCTCTGGCCAATCATCCAGTCAGGAAAGTCCTTAAAGCCAGAAAGTGACTTAAACTCTCCCCAAAACACTGGGGATGTCATTCTTCACCCTATTTTCTTCCCATCTCACCCTAATTCAAACATCAGCTCAACACTGTCCTCATTTTTCTTTAAATGGTGATGAAACTCACCAGGAAAAGTGCATTGTGACCTTTCAACTTCATTGAGGTTTTGTTCTCAGGACAGTACAAAGGGAAGAGAGGCTATTTTACGTTTTAAAATATACACAAAAAGAAGAGTATTTCTAAATAACAAAATGCATTCTCAGAGACCAGTGGAAAACATTTGCCCCTCCCTTTTTCTATTTTTCTCTAATTATGGTAGACACTTTTATGTCAAAGGGAACACTAGGCAGTAGTGAAGACTTACCCTTTCCATCTCTTTGAAGTCGTCATCTAGCTTTGTTCCTTCAGCTCCTCCAACCTTCTCACTCACTTTCTGTAGAAAATAACCACAAAGGAGAATTATTATAAAGAGTTTCTTTAAAAATATGTGTTAGAAATTGTAAGCACTTTCACAAATATCATCTAATGAAATCTCACAACCATTCTCTGACTCAGGTGGAGAGTCTCATTTTCATAGCAGCAAACTGTGGCTGAGAGGGGCTGAACAACTTACCAATGGCTATGCATCTGCTGAGTATAGGAGCAAGCATTCAAATTTGTTTCTTCTGATTTCAACCTCAGTGCTCTTTCTATCATATAAATCATTATTAACTACCTAATCCTAACATTTTCCTCTTGAAAGTTCTATGGGGCAACAGTATCATACAATAATCATTTCCCTCTGATAATGGATCTAAAATGCTACCTATGTAGAAAATTGCTACTTCTTCAACCTAGTCCTAAATGGGCTATTGAACAGATAATCATGAACATCTATCAAACTGTTATGAAAAGAAAAAAGTCTCAGCCCAGCTAATCTTCAGATAAAAGGACATAGTCTGTCTCTTAAAGCTGTCTACATCTTTATGTACGTAAGACAAACCATATGGAAAGTTGTTGAGGGCATTTGTTTGCTACTTGATCATTTTCCATTACCACACATTTTATATTTATCAAATAACAATGCAAATAGTCATTAACTACATGTAAAATTCATGTTTATAAAAAATTAGATACGCTATTATATTCTGAAATAATGATTCAAATTAAGTCTAGTAAAAAACATATGAAGGAATCACACAAAAGATACTCTGGTTTTATCAAAGACAGAAATACTAAATGTTAATGGCATAAGACTTTTTCATTCCCTTTAAAATACCCTAATTGTAAAGATAGATGTTTTTCCCTAAGTTGTCACTGTAATACATAAAGTTACCGCACACAGATATCGAAGTATGGTTTTTAATTTCCTTCAATAGCAGCTAGGTTGAGGGTCTTTGCAGAAGATTCCTACCATGACCAACCCACAGCAAGCTCAGCAACAACCTGGATCACTTCCCTCCGAAGGGTCCCTGGATACCTGCTCCATCTCCTGGCCAGGAATGCTCTGGTATCTCCTTGTTGAAGTGCCTGAGCTGTGTTCCTTACCCACTCTGTCTGTCCTTCACTCCCACTTCCTGCCTTCAGGAAAATCTTCAAAAAGATCACTCTTGGGAAAGCCAAGAGTCAGAATTCTATCATCACTCTGGCCCTGCATACCATTTGCCACTCATTTCACCCCATCAGTAGAATTAGGAGAAATACGGCACATGGAAGAGCATGGCATGGACTGACCCCTCCAATCCTTGATAGGTACACACAGTGGTGATTATGAAAATGGAATAAGAATTATAACAACTTACGTCTGAACCTACATGGTATACAATAAATCCTACTTCCCATCTCTCACCAATAAAATGTATATCTGTTTACAGTATCCTGGTTTCTCCCATCAGTTTATTTAACTGTTATTTCATGTTTTGAGAAAAAGCTGGAAATTTTCCTTGACATAATATAAGCTTAGGTAGATAAAGGGCAATGATTCAAAGTGAAAGGTTATTAAAAACATATTAACATCTTTAATTTATATCAATGACACATATTTTCACTTTCAATTTATCATTTAATATGTGTACCCCAAGAACTATATAGAACATATTTTATTACTCCATTGCAGATGAGAAAATGAAGGCTGCATAAAATAGGTTACTTGTTTATAGTAGACATCTTTAGCTAGGAAGAAGTGGAAGCAGCTTTTCCAGGCCAATCCATAGGAGTTTTTACATCCATCCAACAGCTTTGAGGAGCTGTCCATGGTGCTAGCTATCTCTGCCTGAAGTTCCATTAGACTCAAAAGGCTAGCGGTGGACTCACTGTCTTAACACTTAATCTTTTACATCAGCCCTCTCACTTAACTTGTACTCTGAGTGATGCTGACTGATGATTCCCTACTTCAGTGGCTCACGCCTGTAATCCCAGTATTTTGGGAGCCTGAGGCAGGAAGATTGCTTGAGCCCAGAATTTCCAAGACCAGCCTGGGCAATATACTAAAACTCTTTCCCTAAAAAAATAAAAATAAATTAGTTAAACATGGTGGTGTGCACCTGTCGTCCCAGCTACTCTGGGAGCTGAGGTGGAAGAACTGCTTGAGCTCCAGAGATTGAGGCTGCAGTGAGCCGTGATTGTCCCATTGCACTCCAGCCTGGTTAACAAGAGAGACTCAGTTCTCTGATAAAAAAACAAACAAACAAAAAAAAACCTTTGAAGTGCCATTGACTTGACCAGCATATTAAGGTTTAAGTTACAGAAAGTCACGAATAGAGAGGCCTTAAAGGTTATTAACATAATGTCACAAATCAACTTTTACTCTTACACTAATTCCCTATCTTTCTTTTTTATTTATTTATTTATTTTTTTATTTTTATTTATTTATTTTTTTTATTGCATTTTAGGTTTTGGGGTACATGTGAAAAACATACAAGGTTGTTGCATAGGTGCATACGTGGCAGTATGATTTGCTGCCTCCCTCCCCTTCACCTATATCTGGCATTTCTCCCCATGCTATCCCTCCCCAACTCCCCACCCCCCCGCTATCCCCCCTCCCCCCAAAAGACCCCCGTGTATAGTGCTCCCCTCCCTGTGTCCATGTGTTCTCCTTGTTCAACACCCGCCTATGAGTGAGAACATGTGGTGTTTGATTTTGTGTTCTTGTGTCAGTTTGCTGAGAATGATGTTTTCCAGGTTCATCCATGTCCCTACGAAGGATGTGAACTCCTCGTTTTTAATGGCTGCATAATATTCCATGGTGTACATGTGCCACATTTTTCCTGTCCAGTTCCCTATCTTTCATTCTGCTCAGTGACAGCAGTTTTAGCTCACATGTCAGCCCCTTCTTGTGTCTTATTCTTCAAGTACATGGTTTACCATTAAATTTGGGCTAGGAAACTCTAATCCAGTTGAACTCCCAGACAATAAAGAAATATTTTCTACAAAACCCCAAATCAATTGCTGTCACTATAAAGAGAATCATTATAGATAGACCTCTGATGTGACCTGAAACCTGTGATATTTAATGTCATTTTAAAAAACAGACACATAAGGAAACATGTAGCTCAGAGATGCCTTCATTTATAGAGAATCCTGGTAACCCTGTGTTAATCACATTTTGACCAACTCTAGACAATAAACTATCTCCCTTATCAAAAGCACAAGGGCCGATATCACACTTTCAATCCTATATTGTTAAATACAGAGTGATCTTAATTTCCCCTCTTCTGGCATTCATCAACAGCTTAGCACCACAGTAGTTGGATCACTGTATCAAATGAGATACTTGGATCCCACTGGCCATTAATAATTCAGAACTAGTCTTGATAACACTCTGAGGTCAAGTCAACAATCCACTGGCTTTAACTATTTGGGGTGTGCGTGTGTGTGTGTGTGTGTGTGTGTTCAAAAAAAAAGGGAAAGGGAGAAATAGAGGGAAAGGAAGGAGGAGGGAGGAGTGCCTCAATGAGAATTAGAACAAGAGAGAGCCTTTCTCTTTTCTATAAAAGCTGACATTTGAGCTGCTGAGAGAGTGACTTCACTGAATATAGCGAATGATGTTAGCAGTTGGATACTGATACTGGCCTGACTGGTTGGTTTATGTAAAAATTTCTTACATAATCAGATTCCTTAGGGAAAAAGTAATATTAAAAATAACATCTATATTGTCCTGTGGGCTATTTTTCTAAGTCATAAAGGAGCTAAATATATCAAGGCCCTGAATTAAACAGTGGACTAAGTAACAACTGACTCATTCCTTAGGAGTATGGCAAACATTTTTTCTTCCTTTTCTTTATATAATGTTATTAAAATTTCCTTTTGTTTTATGCATAAGGATCAAGGTGAGGCACACAGGCTCGCTGAGTCCATCTGGCCATAATGAAGAGTTTTGTTTCTCCTTACCTGGTATCATTTATTTGGTGCTATTATTTTTCCAGTGAGGTGATATCTAAAATTAAGACTTCACAATAGTGAATATTTTCTGATGCCTTTTAGTATACTTTGACTAACATACTTGCCATTTGAGAAACTGTTCACCTATTTAAAAGTAAAAGGTATTTGAATCAAACAGAACAGTACATGTGAGCCAATATGTCCCCCATATCATCCAAAAAGCTACAAATAACTCCTAAAAACAACTCTCCTGTACCATCTAAAAACCTAAAAACATTGAGGATTCCAAACTTTTAATGGAACCCATTTAGTACAACATTGAGACTTTATACTTCTAATCTATTACATTTTCCATACACTCTGTATTCCAACCAAATTAATTTTCCTCTTATTCTTCACTGTCTTCCTCACAAGAGGTATTCAATAAAGATTTTTTGAACTTCACTGCAATGTAGTTTTGTGAATACTAATGTTAAGATGACTGCAAGGTAGCATAAAGCAAGGCAAATAACACTGCCCACCTCACTCTGGGTGGCATTTCAAACAGCATAACTTTCAAAAAAAAAAAACCAATCAACTCACATTTTAAATTAAAAGTCTTAATTTTAAGCCTGCAGTAGTGGGTGTCTCATGCTATTTTTTTCCATATACCAAATAAGAAAAATGTCAAAGAGGGCCACCAGCCAGAGAAAGCTTAAACAAATGACCACTGTTTTCAGCCCAGATGATGCTCTCTTGCTTTCCAATAATGACTCATCCTCCCCCTAGCTGTCACCTCTAGGCAGAAGACATTCCATCCTCTAGGGGTGGCTCTGATTCTTCCCAGCATTGCATTTCATTTGCTAAATGCTTAAAAGCCAACTATTGGACCTCCAACTGACATTTATAAAGGTCTCCTTGAAAATCACATCATCAGTGAAATTCAACAGACTTAAGATCAAATTTATTCATACCTCCCGAAACTGCAAGTTTATTTACCTCCTAATTTCCCTGATTTTGTTCAGCCACTATTCATCATGCAAAACCAGGTTTCCTTACCAACCACCAAGTGTGCTGTTTGTCCCCTCTGCTTTGTATCTGAAACTATTTCCCTTTTCTACTCTTCAAATTCTACCAATTGCCAAAAACGCCCACCCAGATGTCACCTTCTCCATCATCTGTTACTCCCCATCCAAGCTGGAAGTTATTGGACTTCCTCTGTACTCTTAATGAGACATCATCTGTTGGATTACCTGGAATGAACTACTTGATGAGTAAAATTGCTGAGCATATTTGCTCATCTAAATTGTAAACTGCTAATGCCAGAGATCATATATCACACGCTCTTTTATTTGAAAATATCTGAGACTTCAGTAATTAACATAGTGCTTGAAGAGCAGAGCAGAAAATATCTATCTCAATGAATTATTCTAAAACTAAAAATTGCATGTAAATTAAATACGGACTCTTAACTATGAATTAGCATTGGTTCTGTTATCTCTTGAGTTTAATCTCCACCCCAAAGTATTATATCTTTTACTCTATCAACAACAGGTAAAGAATAAGAAAATTCAACAAACTATGTTGTATGACATTTTACTTATAGCCAAGGTTAAAGAAAATTCTAACTTCATTGTAACTATTCTGCATTCAACCACTATATGACTTTTATTACAATTGCAATTAGTATTAATGACCTAATTATTTTCATTAATCCTGGTGCTATCTAAATACATGTATTTTAGTTTATATATATATGCACATGTGTGCATATATAAACACACACATATGTGGGAAAATGTGTTTTTGTGTGTATACCCACATATGTTTGATAGAAAATATACTTTTCCAAAATACTTTCTTGAAAAATCACCCCAAATATTTTTAAGTATGGTACCATTTGTTTACTCATATGAAAACAGAATTACTTTAGTTAGCATTCTATAAATTAAGTATGCATAGGTTTTAAGAGTAGAAATCAGAATTTATAAATATTCCTGCCCAATCTGCATTATGGAACAATCTATAAAATACATATGTGTACAAAGAAATGTCATTGACAATTCAGTAAATGAGAGCCATTTTAGGCAAGGGTTTTTAAAACTTGGATTTAGAATCAAGAGACATGAATTCCAGTTATGGAAATGTCACCTAACACTGTGAAAAAAAATGCATAACCTATCGCTGCCTCAATTTCTTCACCTGAGCAATGAAAACAAACATCATCTAACACTGGATTTTTTGAGAATTAGATGAGAAAATACACGTAAAAGCACTTTGTCAACTATCAAAAAATCATAATTTAAATAAGGTATTATTATTCCTTAATAGGCAGTCTTTTTTTTTTTTTGAAATAAACAAGATGGAGGTTTCCTTTATCACAATCCTAAAAATTTACAATATATTGCCAATAACAAGTTGAAAAACAATAAGCAGTCTTAAATGTAAGATGGAATTTTAAATTGTTTTCACACATTTAGCAAATCTAAATGTAATTTAAGTGCATTATTAAAGAACAACATTACTGAATGCACAAGCTCTTAAGAAAGGTGCAATACTAGCCCTGTAGGACATTACTGTATTGTCAATATTTATAGAAAGGCATAACCTCTGATAATAAACTAAAAAGCCCATCCTCTGACTCTACACGAAATTTTTCTTTTATTCTTTGTTATTTAGTAAAGTACTGAAACGTTAAAAAAAATACAATACTTGATGACATATCAAATATTTAGAGGGAAACAGGAGAGTCAAATTTCAGCAGTATTCTTTTGGCATTTGGCTAAATACACAAGATCTTGTTTTTCCAGATGGTGGTATCCCCATGTATAAAAGACAGGGTAGATTCACTTTACGCAATATATGTCTCACACTATTCTTTCTCAGCTGTCATTAAGTTGGAATGCTTAAATGCCATGATGTTTTGAAAATGGATTTCAAAAAATATATATTTATTTTTCTATCCAGAAATTTAAGATTTTCTTTAAAAATGAGTAAAGACATTTTGTCTGTCTAAATTGAGATAATTGTATTTCTCACTATTAAGAAACTGTATATTTAAGAAAATTGGAAAGGTTCCTTTTATATAGTATAAAAACCAGTGATGGTCCCATGAATTGGAAAGGATGAAGACTGATTTTCTTTGAATATCTAAAGCTAAAAACTTTAAAATGAGCTTGGGTGAGTTAAGTACTTGGCCTTTTTCCCATCTTCCAGCCTATTTTGTTCCTTGCCAAATACTTTATGGAAAATGCAGAAATTGATTTGTATGATGCTGTAATTGTTTCTGGTGGTTCACTGGGGTTAAAAGTAATAACTGTCTCAGCCCCATTTCCCCAAAGTGAAAAATTCCCACAGACTGTAGGGCAAATTACTTCCTTCCTTCAAAAGGAGTTGGAAAAATTTATGATAGAGGGATCATGCAGAGCTTTTGGCTCCTTCCTAGAAAGATGGTTTATAACTACATATTACCTATAGGTTTCATTTGCAAGGTTTCCTGTTTTTGTCTTTACAGAAAATTTTTTGAGTATATACAATGTGTCAAATAATAAATAACTCGCATTTCTCTATTTTTCAACTCCCCCAAATAATTTAGTTCATCATCAGATAAGGGGCATTTGAAGAGGGCAGTTCAGCAGCAGAGATGGTATTTCCATAAAGTTTTCCATCCCTAGCAATAGGAAAAAATTTGATACATCTTCATAGTCCACTCTAATAAGCCACTGAAGTTACACAAAATATAAAAAGACAGTATCTGCTAATAACAGACCAGTAATTACTTTGGAATTTCTGAACTGGTTAATAAGTGGTCTAGAACGTAATGCTTGATGACTCAGTTGATAAGGCCAAAGCAAAGTCAATCAGGACTTTCTCATTTGTTAAGAGAAACTTCCTGGCAAGCCCCTTTCTACTAACCAGTTTTGTGAACTGAAACTACAAACTACCCTGGGCCTGTTTCCTCATCCACAAAATGGGGCCTGAACAGGGTGGACCTGGGTAATCAGGAACGTTCTCAGATACATTACAACTACAAATTTCATGCCTATTTCTGTGATGGTGAGTTTCATGCGTCAACTTTGCAAGTCGACAGTATCTAGTTAGTCAACCAAACTAATGCAATAGCTGTGAAGGTATTTTGTGGAAATGGTCCTACAATCTGTTGACTTCAAATAAAAAAGATTATCCTTCATAATGTGGATGGGCATCATCTAATCAATGGAAAAGCCTTAAGAACAAAGCTGAGCTGACTGTGAGGAAGAAGAAATTCTGCCTCAAGACTGCAGCATCACTTTCTGACCGAGAGTTTCCGAGCCTGCTGACCAGACTTGCAAATTTCAGACTTGTCAGCACACCCAACTGCATGAGGCAATTCCTTGAAATAAAATTCTCTATGTACGTACATATATATATATATATATCTCCATATCTATGCCTCGCTGTTCTGTTTCTCTGGAGAACCCTAACTGCTACAATTTCTACCTGCTGCAGTACTATTTATAGTACAACACAGGCAGACCACATATTAGGAAAGGGAGGAAAAGAGAAAGTACTATGCAAGGTGCTTAAAGAGAAAATGCCATGGCACATTTTTTTTTCAGATTAGAATTATTTTTGTGCAAGTTCCATTCTTTAGTAAAAAGAGACAAAAACATCTTGAGATTAAATCCACCAAATGAAATGAATACAGCAGCACTCAAATTGAATGCCTACTATGTACCAGGGACTTTGCAAGCACTGAAGGTTTTAAACGGAAGTAAAATAAGCACATGCTGTCTGGGAACCTGAAGTTTTGTTTGGATGATTGTATATATAAACAAATCATTTCAATACAATGGCGTACATATATTAACAAAAGTAGAGTACCCTCATGCACAATTAGAACATAGTTGGGAGAGAAAGGGCTGGGGAAAGCTTCCTGGAGGCTGGGCTGATCTCGAAAGGAATAAGTAAGCCAGAAGAACAGACCTGGGATCAGGTAAGAAGCTTTATTACAAATAAATTTCTACATGACAAAAAGCAAACAAGCAACAAATGTGGCATATGCACAGGAGAATGCATATACTTCAGCATTGCCAGATCTCAGAGGCTAAGGCCGGGAACGATGAGGACTGAGGCTGCAGGAGAAAGACAGGATGAAATGGCAATGTGCCTTCTATGATATGCTAAAAACTGTAGGGGTGTATTTGTGTGGTGTGTATGTGTGTGCACATACACGTTTCTTTCTTTTTTTTTGAGACAGAGTCTCACTCTGTTGCCCAGGCTGGAGTGCAGTGGCGTGATCTTGGCTCATGGCAGCCTCCCCCTCCTGGGTTTCAGCAATTCTCCTGCCTCAGCCTCCTGAGTAGCTGGGACTATAGGCACCTACCACCATGCCCAGGTAATTTTTGTATTTTTAGTAGAGATGAGGTTTCACCTTGTTAGCCAGCCTGGTCTTGAACTCCTGACCTCAGGTGATCTGCCCACCTCAGCCCCACCAAAGTACTAGGATTACAGGTATGAGCCCTCATGCCTAGCTTCGTGTTTCTTTCTTGAGCTCATTTGGAGTCACTGCCCACTCCCACCTTTAGGCAACTGTAGGGGTTAGACCCCATAAATGTCGAGGCAGGAGCCAGAAGCCTCAGCCTATTTCCATGTAAATAATGAAGAAGAAAGTAACTAGAAATATAATCATAGTAGTTATTAGTTATTCATAGGTGATCTTAGTTATTCATAGGTGATCTTAATTCTTTTACTAATGTCTCTCAGGTTGGAAGTGTGAACCTGAGGTGACATTGTGAAATGAAGGACCCTAAGGCAAGATGCTTTAAGCCTCTGTCACTCCCGAGTAAGGGGTGCTGGAGGGCGCCTTGGCTGTGTGGCAGCGCCAGTGCTGGGAAAGCGCCTGCTGTTTAGCCAGCTAGGGACCAAGGCGTCCAAGATGGTCAATTCGTCTTCCTCCCTGGAGGAGTTAGGAGAAAATTCTGCTTCTCCAAGCTCTTGTGGTAGGCCCAATGGCTGTCAGGCGTAAGCCTGCAGACATCCAGGGGCTTAATAGTCTCTCTGTGATGCTGTGCTTCAGTGGTCACATTCCATGTCTACTCTGATGTTCCGCTTCTGCACCTGGTTCCCTTTTACTTAGATGAGATAATCAGTAAAAGTAACGTAAATCTTAATGTCTTTGTTCTTTCTTGACAAGTATGGAAAAAGTGCTGACGCATTCTGCTCCTTACCTCATCTCGACTGCTAGAAATTCCTGAGCCCCTACCTGTATGACACATGATGTATTTGACCCTTTCACTGCCATGCCCTATCTACCCTGCCCCAGTCACCGACCACCAATGACATTCCCTACCTACCCTGCCCCCAGCTTTGTGCTCAATAAAAGTCAGAATGTGCAGACACTCAGGGCCACTGCCAGACTCCACGCTTTGGTTGGCATGGACCCCTGGGCCCATACTTTCTTTTCTCTATCTCTGTGTCTTGTGCCTTTTATTTCTACAATTTCTCATGTCCACACCAGTAGAGAGGGCTTGCAAGGACCCTGCAGGACTGGACATCTCATCTGCTTTCCATTCCTCATAATTTTAACTTTTCTAGAAATGTCATTTAAGTTGGATCATATAATACATAGTTTTAAATATCTGGCTTCTTTAACTTAGCCTAATGCATTTGAGTTTAATCTGTGCCGTTATCTATATCAGAATATCAGTTCCTTTTTACTGGCTGAGTAGTATTTCATTGCATGGCTGTATCATACTTTGTTTTTTATCCATTCACCAGTTCATATTGCCTCCAGTTTGGGGTTTTTATAACTAACATTGCCACAAATATTTGCATACAAGTTTGCATGAACATGTTTTCATTCCTATTGGAAAGAAACCTGGCAATGGAATTGCTGGGTCTTGTGGTAGATGTGCAGTTAATTTTTAAAGAAACTGCCAAAATATCTTCCATAGTGGCGTACCATAAATCCTTAGATTTTATCTTAGCATTGATGGGGAGCCATTAACAGGTTTTAAGCTGGAAATGATATAGTTACATTAATTTTAAATCATTTGATTATGGAATGAGGACTGAGTTGGCAAAATTAAGACTAGAAATAAAGACACCAGTTAAAACACTACTGCAATCATCCAAGTGAACAGTTAGGGCTTGAATCAAGAACTCTGGGAGTATATAAGGAATCAGTAAATATTTAGAACACAAAAAAGCAGGAGAGAGACACACACACACACACACACACACACACACACAGAGAGAGAGAGAGAGAGAGAGAGAGAGAAAGAGAGAGAGAGATCACTATATATTTGTAAAACTAGAAGAGCAGATGCGACTCCTCAGGGAGAACATGCATCCAGAGTACAGCTATGAGTCAAGGAAGGAACCCTGGGCATCACCAAAAATTAAAGACTAGGCAGGGAAAGAACCAACAAAAGACCAAAACAAACAAACAAACAAACAAACAAAACCAGAAAGTAAAGGAAGAATCTGGAAAGAAAGAGGTCTTAACAGTCAAGAAAGTTTCCCTAATGATAATAAGCAAGCCCAGAGGATGGGCAAGGAGGTAGCAGTAGGGTGTGGCTGAAACAATCATTTCAGAGTCATCAGAATTAAAGAGTTTGATAGGTTCCAGCAGTGCAAACTGCTGTCTATGCGATGTAGATTAATACAATGGGCTTAAAGACAAAATAAGCACGTTCCAAAGTACACTAAGAATAAGATAATAGGATCTACATCGTTATATTTCTTTTTTTGGATACATTTTATTTATTTATTTATTCATTTACTTTTTTCTTCTTTTTTTATTACACTTTAAGTTCTGGGATACATATGCATAACGTGCAGGTTTGTTACATAGATATACATGTGCCATGGTGGTTTGCTGCACCCATCAACCTGTCATCTACATTAGGTATTTCTCCTAATGCTATCTCTCCCCGGGCCCTCCACCCCTTGAAATGCCCCATTGTGTAATGTTCCCCTCCCTGTGTCCATGTGTTCTCACTGCTCAACTCCCACTTATGAGTGAGAACATGTGGTGGTGTTTGGTTTTCTGTTCCTGTGTTAGTTTGCTGAGAACAATGGTTTCCAGCTTCATCCATGTCCCTGCAAAAGACGTAAGCTCATCCTTTTCTAAGGTGCATAGTATTCCATGGTATATATGTGCCACATTTTCTTTATCCAGTCTATCATTGATGGGCATTTGGGTTGGTTCCAAGTCTATGCTATTATGAATAGTGCTGCTCTGCTCACATCCTCATATTTTTGTGTACAATATCTCCTTCTCTCATCTCACTTTCTGCCTATAGAAATATCATTTGGAACCACAGGAAATGCTCATTAAAAAGTAGAGTAATTGATGGCTGCAGGGCATTAAGACTTGTGACAGTTTTTTTCCATCCATTCAAGGTAAGCACTTCAGCTTCACAGAAAGCCAACATCAGGGGCAAACTGCAAGCCGATGGATATGTGAAGATATTTAAGAGACTTCCTACATGTATTTCACACCTCTGTCTAGTCAGTTCTCCATATAGCATTTTATGTCACCAAATGTGGCAGCCAAGCTCTATCCTGAGATAAATGTTCTTCCTTCCTAAGCCAAAGGAAGCTACTGGTACCATGCTCATAGATGCAATAATAAATCATACGCTTTACCTTAGGTAATGATAAGGAAGAGATGTGAAGAGGCTTCAGAGGTAGTTGTGAAAGTGGATGGACAACCAGAGGGTATGCAAAAAGAGACCCAAGACCCATCATCTTATACAGAAAATTCACTGACTTCTCTATAGAGGAAATAAAAGTCCTGTTTACTGACAAATTAGGAACAAAAATATAACCACACAAAACTCAGAAAGACAGATTCCTGTCTGAGGTATGAAATTTGAAAATTAATATTTGTAGAAATTCTGTGATCCAAACCAAAATTTTAAAAAGCCTCCTAGTGACAGGGAAGACACACATATCCATCTATTCATCCATCCACATATAAACACACAAACACATTTCATTTATAATCTTGGGCTGAATGCCTTGAATGCTAAGCAGCTCATCACTGCCTAAGAAGGCTATGCACTGACAGATGCTCCACTCTGCTTCCACCCTAAGCTGTGAGGTCTGCTGCCTGCACTGCAGCTGACTCCCTGCAGATACTCAGACCAGGCAGGCTCATGCTGAAGCAGACAAGACATTGTGGAGGATCCCCTACCACACAAATTCCTGACTTGTTTTCTTCCCACAGTCTCAGGTATCAGAACTGTACCTGTTCTCTGCCCTCATAGGGTATAAGTATGTACCAGGAAAGGCTGCTGCAATAGATGAAACATATATGCAGAGTAACATCACTGCATCCCACACCACCTACCTGCTAACTTAAGCTCTTTCTTTCTCACTATGCTTTCCATGTGTGGAAAGAGCTGCCAGCTTTATCTTCCCATTTCCTACTGCTCAATCAACTCTGTGCCAATAGAGTTGTCCCTCAGTGTATGCAGGGGATTGGTTCTAGAGCCCCTGTGTATACTAAAATCCTACATACTCAAGTCCCTCAGTTGGCCCTGTAGAATCCGCATACACAAAAATTTAGCCCTCTGCATAGGCAGGGTTCACATGACATTAATATTCTATATTTCATCCACATTTGGTTGAAAAAAATCCATGTATAAGTGGACCCCACAGTTCAAACTGGTGTTGTTCAAGGGTCAACTGTAGTTATATATCATACTCTTACATAAATACAAATCTTACACACAAATATATTTTTAAAATATATGTATTGAAAGGAGCATTTTACAAGTAACAGGTAGTATTTAAAAAATAACAGGGACATTTCTGGATTTTCTACAGATTCAGGGTTGCTTATACTCATACATTAAACTAAGGACAGGTGCCAAATAGTATTGCAGGATTCCAACCTGGCACTAATAGCTTCCTTTTCTTTCAAGTTTCTGCCTAGTGCTTTTTAAGTCATGTGGAAGACTTGCTCTTGAAAGAGTTGACTGTTTGCAGTGCTCTGATGAAAGTATGTCAAAAAATAAAATACAGAAAGGACACAGGAAACAATATTCTCCTTTTAATTCTGCTTAGGCTTAGTAATGTGCTAATGTCAACATCTGCCAGTGAGTGGTAGGTAGTGAGTACCAGGATTCTGAGAGGCTGTCCCCTTAGTTGTTCAAGTGATATCTGAGAGGAAGAGACAGAGAAATATTTAGAAAGAAAAGACTTTTAAGAGACTGGGTACCCCTTCTCATGATGTGGCAAAAGTGAAGCAGAATATGTACCAGGATGGGAGCCCCAAGGCAGTGGTTTTGAAGTTACTTGTCCTTTAGCTCTGGAGTATAGGGCAAAGAAGAATACATTACTCTATAGAGGTGTAATTTACATCCCATAAAGTTCACCCATTTAAAGTATACTTTAATGGGTGATTTTTAGTCTATTTACAGAGTTATGCAATCCTCGCCACACTCTAGTATTAGACAGCTTTTGTCATACCAAAAACAATTTTTTTACCCATTAGCATTCACTGCCCACCCTTGGTAATCACACATATACTTCTGTCTCTATGGATTTTCCTACTATGGATATTTTATATAAACAGAATCATATAATTATGTGGTGTTTGTTTCTGGCTTGTTTCACACAGCATAATGTTTTCCAGGTTTCTCATGTTGTGACACATATCACTGTTTCACTCCTTTTATGGCTGAATAATATTCCATTGTATGGATATACCATATTTTGTTTACTCATTCAACTGTTGATGGAAATTATGTGCTATTTACTAGGTTGATAACTGTGGACAAACTGTCTTATCTCTTAACTTTCCTGCTATGCGGATAACTAAAAGCTACCTCACAGGACAGTTATACATGAAGTTATGTGAAGATTCTACAATACAACTGAGTAACTGCTTTGTCAACTGTAAAGTTGACATCATATGAAAACTCACAGATATAGTGACAATAAACTTCCAAAATGCTTCTACCTGAGACAAACATGTGACTAAAGGAGGAAACACAGACACTTTCCAAAAATCCAGGTAAATTATAAGTATGAGGGCAATTAATCTAAATGGCATCATTCCAGATGATCTTTATTTTGTGTGTGTGTGTGTGTGTGTTTTGCATTTTAGGTTTTGGGGTACATGTGAAGAACATGCAAGATCTTTAAAAGCAAAATAATGTGCCTGTGGGCACCTGTTATGGAGTGATGAATTTGAGATTTACATTTCAAAATGTAAGTCTCTAATGACAGTGCATTTTCTAGAAGGGACCTATATTAAGTTTTCTTATCAAATCAGCTCCTGTTGCCAGAGTTCTTTAGTACATTGGTTCACTGAGCTGGCAAGCAGAGGTTAAATAAGAGAATATTAGGAAAATAAACACAATCATTAGCCTATGCAGTCTAGTTTTGTTTTGTTTTGGCAAAATGAAGGATTACATTTCTGATTTGGGGTGAGGGTTATAGGAAAGAGGAGGTCTGGCCACCCATCAAAAGAGAGTCACTGCAGAAGTAAACTTGTGCTTTTGATGGGAACATATCATTCCATGGGTACATGCTTGTGCTGAAGAGTGGGGAAAGCAGCAGTAGTGAGAACTGGCGAGGACGTTCGGGGTGAAGTAAACAGGTGTGCTATGGTCAGACAGCCAGGTGGTACAGAGAGAGGACTGAAACCCAGGTCCCTTGATTCCATACCCAGTCAAACTTCTGTTCCCAGGAAAAATCTATTTGGATTGGCTATAACCAACATGCAACTTCAGTGGGTAAAAATCCTTTGAATTTTTAAAAATTTGCTTCTCATAAGTGTTTACATTGCTAAAGGCTATTGGTAAACATTTTCTTGAAAATGAGCAAGAATTAATTAAAATCAATTAGGTTTTACTGTCCTTCAATAATAAATACATAACCTCCTTCCTTTGCCTATAGGCCTATTGAATCACACTGTCATTAGGCCAACTGTACCCTTCCCTATGAAGACTTCCAAACCCCTCTGTGCTCTCATGGCCCCTGTGCCTAGCTGCTCAGCACTTGTTAGACAGTACTTTAAACTATCAGTGTTCATATGAATGTCTCTCCACATTTTTTGAGTTCCTGGAAGGCAGTGATTTTGATCTTATTCATCTCTCTTTCTCAGTGTCTAGTGCAGGCCTGATATATGCTCTGGAATGTAGTCACAGACAAGGAGACAGTGGAACAGTATACCAACCTCTGTACTAATGTGATCTGCTTATTCTTCCTTTAACTTCCAATTTCTAATCAATTCTCTTTGACATAATTCCCTGAACCATCGCTGCATTTGTCTTTTTCTCTTTCCCACCATATACCCCTTTTCCAGTGGCAAAGTTTGAGGGAAAAAGGCAGTTACAGAAAACAGAGTAATTAGCAACAACTCTGGTCACCATTTCCAACGGCATTGACTTAAACAGGTTCTGTTTTATAGGGTAATACTAATGTGCTTGTATGATTGTTGGTGAGAATATGATGAAGTCAGAAAAAACAGTGAAAGTGAGTTGGCCTACTCAACAATCGTATCATTTAAAACAGTAATGATCAGACACAACAGTCAAGTGTTGTCTTTTTTTTTTTTATTTTAAGAGATGGAGTCTCACTCTGTTGCCAGGGTTGGAGTGCAGTGGCATGATCTCAGCTCACTGCAACCTCTGCCTCCTGGGTTCAAGCGATTCTCCTGCCACAGCCTCCTGAGTAGCTGTGATTACAGGTGCCCACCACTATGCCCAGCTAATTTTTTGTATTTTTAGTAGAGACAGTGTTTCACCATGTTAGCCAGGCTGGTCTCGAACTCCTGACCTCATGATTTGCCTGCCTCAGCCTCCCAAAGTGCTGAGATTATAGGCATGAGGCACTGTGCCCAGCTGTGTTGCCTTTTTTACTGCTTGTTTCCCTACCACAGTATCTCCTCCTCTGCCATCACAGCTCAGAACCTGACTACCTTCTAATTACTGCCACTCGTTCATTTAAAAATAGACACTGAATGTCTTTTGTGTGTCCAGGAGTGAGGATACTATGAGGATGATGTGCAAAGGCCCAGGACTAAATAGGTGAAGTGTGGCTCCTCCAAGAGACCAGCAGTGATGAAGATCAGAGAGGGAGGGAGAGAGCACTGGAGATGAAGCTGAAGACAATGGCAAAAGCCAGACCCTGCAAGCCTCTCTGGACCAAATAAAGGCTTCCATCCTAAGAGCAATGAGAGAATCTATTAGTCAGCTTGGGCTGTCATAAAAAAAAATACCAGAAACCAGGTAACTCCAACAACAGAAATTCACTTTCGTGTGGTTCAAGAACTAGAAGCCCAAGATAAGGGTGCCAACATGGTGAAGGCTCAATTCTTGGTTTGCATGCAGCTGCCTTCGCCTTCTCACTTGTCCTCACATAAACTTTCCTCTGTGCTTGTGTCGAGAAAGATTCTCTATCTCTCTCTCTCTCTCTAACCCCCTCCCCGTACCTCCCTCTCTCACTCTTCCTCTTTCTCTTCTTATAAGGGCATGAATTCCATCAACAGGGTCCTACCCTCATGAACTCATATAACCCTAAACACCTCCCAAAGGCCCCATCTCCAAATACCATAACACTAGGGGTTAGGGCTTCAACATATATTTGGGGGGGACACAAACATTCAGTCCATAGCAGGGAGAAAGATAAGATTTATAATTTTAAAACATCACTGTAGATATACTTAGTGCAAAGCCACTCAGCCAAATAACTGCTTGGCATAACCAAAGGACACTGCTTTAGGAAAAAGTATCATTACTGACATAAAGGCTACGCCACATTCTGCTTTCATTTGCAGAACCACAGAATCGTGACCGTCGCAGGGCTCGTGTGCACAAGCACATATGGCTCTCTCTCAAAGAAGTTTTGCATGCCTCAAGTCCCAAATCTGCTAATAAAAACATCCTGTTCTCTAAGTAAGCTTAGTGAGCACTTATTTAAAAAATTGTTTTTGTCCTTTTGTTTTGGTTCCTTTCCTTACACAGCATATTAAAATCTCCGGTGAGACTTAATTTTCTGAAGTCTAAGAGAAATTTTCCCAATGAATTATTTTATAGTTTCCTACAAATTTTGCCTCTCTGTTGAATTACCATCCACATACATCATATTTAGAGCAACTTAGAGCTTGTTTGACCTGTCATTTAAAATTCAGGAGAGTATCTTCAATAGATGCAGAAAAGGCCTTCGATAAAAATTCAACACCCCTTCATGCTAAAAACACTCAATAAACTAGGTACTGATGGAACGTATCTCAAAATAATAAGAGCTATTTATGACAAGCCCCCAGCTAGTATCATACTGAATGGGCAAAGGCTGGAAGCATTCCCTTTGAAAACCAGCACAAGACAAGGATGCCCTCTCTCATCACTCCTATTCAACATAGTATAGGAAGTTCTGGAAACAGCAATCAGGCAAGAGAAAGAAAGCATATTCAAATAGAAAGAAAGGAAGTAAAACTGTCTCTGTTGGCAGATGACAATATTGTATATTTAGAAAACCCCATCGTCTCAGTCCAAAAACTCCTGACACTGCTAAGCAACTTCAACAAAGTCTCAGGATACAAAATCAATGTGCAAAAATCATGAGCATTTCTATATACCAATAATAGAGAGCCAAATCATGAGTGAACTCCCATTCACAATTGCTACACAGAAAATAAAATATCTAGGAATATAACTCAGAAGGGATGTGAAGGACCTTTTCAAGGAGAACTACAAACCACTGCTCAAGGAAATAAGACAGGACACAAACAAATTGACAAACACTCCATGCTCATGGATAGGAAGAATCGATGTCGTGAAAATGGCCATACTGCCCAAAGTAATTTATAGATTGAATGCTATCTCCATCAAGATACCATTGACTTTCTCCAAAGAATTAGAAAAAAACTACTTTAAATTCATATGGGACCGAAAAAGAGCCCATATAGCCAAGACAATCCTAAGCAAAAACAAAGCTGCAGCACCACGGTACCTGACTTCACACTATATTACAAGGCTACAGTAACCTAAAGAGCATGGTGCTGGTACCAAAACAGATACATAAACCAATGGAACAGAACAGAGGCCTCAGGAATAATACATCTACAACCATCTGATCTTTGACAAACCTGACAAAAGCAAGCAATGGGGAAAAGATTCCCTATGTAATAAATGGTGTTGAGAAAACTGGCTAGCCATGCACAGAAAACTGCAACTGGACCCCTTCCTTACACCTTATACAAAAATTAACTCAAGATGGATTAAAGATTTAAATGTAAGACCTAAAATCAGAAAAACTCTAGAAGAAAACCTAGACAATACCATTCAGGACAGGCATAGGCAAAGACTTCATGACTAAAACACCAAAAGTAATGGCAACAAAAGTCAAAATTGACAAGTGGTATCTAATTAAACAAAAAAGCTGCTGCACAGCAAAAGAAACTATCATCAGAGTAAACAGGCAACCTACAAAATGAGAGAAAATGTTTGCAATCTATCCATCTGACAAAAGGCTAATATCCAGAATCTGTAAGTTAAACAAATTTACAAGAAAAAAACAACCCCATCAAAAAGTAGGCAAAGGATATGAACAGACACTTCTCAAAAGAAGACATTTATGCAGCCAACAAACATATGAAAAAAAAAAGCTCATCATCACTGGTCATTAGAGAAATGCAAATCAAAACCACATTGAGATACCATCGCATGCCAGTTAGAATGGCGAGCATTAAAAAGTCTGAAAACAACAGATGCTGAAGAAGATATGGAGAAATAGGAACACTTTTACACTGCTGGTGGGAGTGTAAATTAGTTTAACCATTGTAGAAAACAGTGTGGTGATTCCTCAAGGATCTAGAACTAGAGATACCATTTGACCCAGCAATCCTATCACAGGATATATACCCAAAGGATTATAAATCATTCTACTATTAAGACACATACATACGTATGTTTACTGCAGCACTATTAACATTAGCAAAGACTAGGAACCAACCCAAATACCCATCAATGATAGCCTGGGTAAAGAAAATATGGCACATATACACCACGGAATACTATTCAGCCTTAAAAACGAATGAGTTCATGTTCTTTGCAAGGACATGGATGAAGCTGGAAACCATCATTCTCAGCAAACTAACACAGGAACATAAAACCAAACACCACCACATGTTCTCACTCATAAGTGGGAGTTGAACAGTGAGAACACATGGACACAGGGAGGGGACATCACACACTGGGGCCTGTTGGGGGATGGGGAACAAGGGGAGCAATAGCATTAGGAGAAATACCTAATGTAGATGATGGGTTGATGGAAGTAGCAAACCACCATGGCAACGTATACCTATGTAACAATTCGGCACATTCTGTACATGTATCCCAGAACTTAAAGTATAATCAAAATAAACAAAAAATTTAAAAAAATTAAATTCAGGAGAGTATCTTTAAGTGGAAGGTTTTAGATACCATTATTCTTCTGGAAATGAAAGTTATATTATGAAGCACAAAATACAAGAGGAAAAACCACTTTTGATTTAATTACTGTGGTACATCATCTCTTCTATTAGTTAAATACATACACCCTTCCTTTATTTTCATTATGATTCGATTTTCCTCAGGATATGATGAACATGCCAAGGTAGAAACCAGATTTTAGGCACCATAAGAGTCAAGTTCCTGAAGAATGAAAAGTCAAGGAGGAAGACTAATTTCACAAAGATACTTGGTGCATCATTTCAAACTCAAAAATGTAAATACCTAGCTTTTAAAAAGCAAACATTTTGCCATATTTGTTACTGATATTTTCAAATAAAGAAATAACAACAAAAGCCCCTTTTATGCTCTCTGTCTTCCCTGAGATAACTGTTCTCCTCCCCAATGGCAGTTTTATTCTTTTACTACCCACATGTCTGTCTTAGTCTGGAGTCCTCCAAAGCAGAGTCTGGAATAAGGATAAGGGGACAGCAGATTATCTGGGTGATGGTTCCAACAAGCAGAGGGAAGGAGCCAGAAGAGAGGTGCAGGGCAGGAAAAGGCAAGGTCAGTAAAGAGCATATTCTGGAGCCGGTTACCAAGTTGGGCAAAATGGCTCAATCCTGCTGGGTCCCTGTGAGGGACCATGCAGAACATGCCTCAGTATTGTTCCTTAGATGAAGAGGAAGATACGGAAATCATCATCTACTGATTCACATTCCCATCGGTTGTGGTTGCCTCCAGTGTGTTAAGCCCTGATGTTTCAGGCTGCCCCCAGGAAGAGCAGAAGTTCCAAGCCACAGGAATAACTCCTAGGGCAGGAAAGTTAGAGGAGGCCTTCAGGGAGCTGTCCACTGAGATTGGGCTGGAGGGCATGACTCTGGGCACACAGATCATCTGTACAGCAGAAACCAGCGAACATTTTTAGTAAAGGAGCAAACAGAAATATTTTAAAACGTGACGGTCAGGTAGAGTCTATGTAACGTGTTTTGGTTGTTTTCACACTTTTAAAATGTAAACATCATTCTTAGCTTGTGAGTTGTTCAAAAACAGCCCATGGGTCAGATTCAGCCTACATATTTTAGATTGCTGACACCTGTGTATGGTATCAATAAGCAACAAAAATGCATTTGCTGTTTTTTAACTTACATAAACAGTATATAATACCATACCATTTACAACTTTCTGTAACTTGTTACCCATCAAACTTATATATGTTGCTCTCTGTAGAGGTAGACTATTCATCTTAACTGATGCATCGTGTTCCACTCTAAGACTATATTAACATTTATTTCTTCATTTCCCCACTGATGTATATTTGGGTTGTTTTACGTTTTTCACTATTACAAAAAGTACAGCAACAAGCATCTCTCTATGACTGCCTCCTGCTCCTCATGAGTGAGAGTTTTCCCTGGAATCTATGCCTTGCAGTATAATTACTGTGTCTAGAGTGTGACTATATAATCTTCAACCTATTTTGTTACTGCTATGTTTTTCCCCAAAAGAGTTAAATCAATTTACAGCCCTACCTGCAGTTTACCAAAATTTGTTTCTCCACATCTTCCCCAATACTTTCTCAGACTTTTTAATTTTTGCAAATCTGATGATATAAGTTTATGTTACATCATTTTTAAATGTCATATTCCTAATCCCAGCACTTTGGGAGGCCAAGGCGGGTGGATCATGAGGTCAAGAGATCGAGACCATCCTGGTCAACATGGTGAAACCCTACTAAAAATACAAAAAATTAGCTGGGCATGGTGGCACGTGCCTGTAATCCCAGCTACTCAGGAGGCTGAGGCAGGAGAATTGCCTGAACCCAGGAGGCAGAAGTTGCGGTGAGCCGAGATCGCGCCATTGCACTCCAGCCCGGGTAACAAGAGCAAAACTCCATCTCAAAAAAAAAAAAAAAATGTCATATTTCTAACAGGTGGAATATCTTTAATGCTAATTGATCTTCTCTGAGTCCCTATTTTACAGCCTGCCTAGGCATATCATGCATCTATTTTTTGTTGTTGCTGCTACTGTTGTTTGTTCTGCTATTGGGCTGTCTCTTCTTATTCATGTGTTGCGTAGTAGCTCCTCATACTCCTTTTATTTTTAAAAGTTCTAGCTCACTATGTTCACGCTGGGTCAGCAGAGTCGAAATCTACTTCCACAGCCAGCAAAGCTTCATAGTGCCCAAAGTCCCCACTGTTTGCATTAGTCTTTTTGAGTAAAAATCAACATATCACTTGAAAAATATGGTATCCATCTATTCGTTCTTTCACAGATATTTATTGAGTACTTACTATGAAGTAGCATTCATAATACTACAGACAGGGAACATGAAGATATAAGAGGTCACAGCCTGATGAACACATTCAATGACAATGAAGGATTAGTCCATCGGATAAGCTGAATGTCACTCCACTGGAGAAAAAGCCTTAACAAACCACACAAAGAAGGGGAGTCTTCTGGAACAGCAGTGTGAGATTAGCAGATCCTCTCTTGGTGCAACCACTATTTACTTAACTGGTGAAAATTGTTTAAAACAAACTAAAGAAACATTTAAAGTTTCTGGAAATTTTACTAAGAGCATATGGCAAGTGAAGAAACATCTCTTCAAGAAAATATACTAAATCTTGGTAAGAATGGCAAGAACCTGTGGCACTGGAGCTATGACTTGCTCCCACGCCCTCCCCACACCCCTACTGCCAGGTCTGTGTGATGGAAGCTTTGCTATGGGAAGATATGGCCAAGAACACAGGGGTTCCCACTCTCCCCAGCTCCTAGTCTAGGGCTAGAGTTTCACCTGAGAGGGGCAGGCTGCCAGTGCCTCTCACTACCTACTCGACCCCCAGCCATGTGCTGTGGATGCACAATTCTTGGCAGGTGCTTCTAAGAGGACTCCATCTCCTTTCCCCATTCAGTTCCCACTTGTGCAGCAAGGCTGTGTGACAAGAGCAAAGTCTGAGAATATGGAGGCCCTTAACACTCCGACCCCAGCTCACTCATATGGTAGAGATTCCACACCGAGAGAAGCAGGTTACAAAGCCCAGAGCCACCATCATATGATGGCACTTGTTTCCAGCGTCTGCTCATAGTACACAGTGCTCACTTTGGGAGAAGCAGGTCACTGTTTCTGCCCAAAACTCTGGCTCAGTGCCACAGAAGTTCTGTGCAGGTGAAATGTCAGGCCCTGATGACAGAGGGAGCTGTGCCTTGCTGACTTTATTTGGAACAAAGAGAGGAGAAGTTCACGCCTAAGGGCATTGTCAAAAACAATGGAGATTTTGTTGACAAGCAATTATGCAGGGCCTGGTAGCTTCAGGATAACAGTAGCAGAAAGTGAAATGGTGGACCAAGGAACATGAGAGACACCAAGGAGTGTGCTTTTGGAATCACACTTATCCCTAGGGGCTCAGAAGGCTGAGCACATGCCCTGGAATGCACATCTCTTTTACTTCTATTCAGGACTAAATAAAGTGCAATGTGAACAGACTTGAAAAAAGTTCCCAAGTCATACACAGATCTATCAGCAAAATGCAAAAGACCTACTAACTTCAGGGACTTACGCACAACCTCTGACCAAATACTGGCTGAACATTAAGCTACTCTACCCTAGGGGTGACTGCTAGGAAGGGAGTTAAAATAAAATAAAATCACATTCACCTGTCATGGTCTGGAAGACTGTATGCATGTCCATGCTACACCCTCTCAGGAGAGAATGGAGAAAGAACCACTGACCTACTAGAGCCTGGTGGAACTCAGGGCAAAAGTGTAAATCCCCTGAGCTGTGAAAGCCACACATACATTCAACAGGCTAAGGCAGCTTAAGCATACACATTGATCGGTAAATGATTTAGGCAGAACCAGGGGTGACTCCTAGGAACTCATGCTAACAGATAAAAGCAAAGAAAAAAATGTGAGCAGGGATATCAGAGGCCACGTAGAGTGGGAAAAATACTCTTCAAATATGTACTACACAGCCAACTCACTAAACAAATAAACCAATGAGCAAACAACTTCAAGAAACTTTCCCCAGAAGAGGGAGAGGATCAATATCCAGAGATACTAGGGTATCTAAAATGTACAGGTTTCAACAAAGAATTATGAGACATTCAAACACATACATACACACTCATGTGCATGTGCACACACATCCACACACACACACTCAAGAAAATGTAACACATACATGGTGGGGAGAGGGGTGTGAAACAGGTAGTAGAAATTTCCTTTTCAGGGCCCAGAGGTTGAAATCAGCAGATACAGCTTGGCAGTAGTCATTATAAGTATGTCCAAAGAACTAAGGGAAAACCATTCCTACAGAAGTAAAGTAAGGCATGATGACAATGTCTTATCAAATAGAGGATATAAATAAAAACACAAATTATTTTTTAAAAGTGCCAAATGGGACTCTTGAAGTTGAAGAGTATAATAATTTGCATGAAAAATTCACAAGAAGGGCTAAGCACTTGATTTGCATGGGCAAAAGGAGGAATCAGCAAACCTGATGATACATGAAGGCAGATGAGATGATCCAAAAAACAGACAGGGAATAAAGAAGAAAAAGTAAACAGAGCCTCAGAAATGGGGGATCATGGTTAGCAAACCAACACTTTCATAATCAAAATACAGGAAGAAGAGGAGAGAGAAAAAGGATTAGAAAGAATATTTAAAGAAATCATAGTTAAAACTTTCCAAACTGATGAAAAATGCTAATCTACACTTTAAAGAAGCTCAAAGAACTACAAGTAAGAAAAACTCAAAGAGAACCACACCAGACACTTCAAAATGTTGAAAGATAAACTCTTGAAATCAGTAAGAGAAACATTATGAATTTCATTATGTAATGATGATATCACAGTAAGACGAACAGATGACTTCTTATCTGCAACAATGGAGGCCAGACAATACTGGAATGACATGTTTGAAGTGCTGAAAGAAATCAGGAAAGGCATGTACATTTTATTTTGGGAGAGAGAAAAACCTATAAAAATTATTTGAGACAGGTCTTCATAGGTAGCAGAAATCCTCAGCCAAATAGAGGAAGAAGATGGAAGTGGCAGCAAGGAAATTCCGAGACAGAGTCATGAAGAAAAAGATGTTGTTTGTCAAAAGACTTTATCTGAAACCTGCCTTTCCATTAAAAGTTAAATAGAGGCAATCCTTCCTGTTACACAGTTGAAAAGTTTAGGAGAAGTTAACAGGTTTTCATCTCAACAAATTATTGAGATACATTTCTCAACCACATCTGGCAATGAACCACTCTATATTTAAGTTCATGTATGAAAGATGTATAAAATCTTTTTTTAGAAAGAAGTTGCTAAATTATTAACAGCTCAGAAACATGTACCATGGACATGATACTGAAGGCAACATAATGTGATATTAATTACATAACCAGAGAACTTACTCATTCTAATTTTTTAATTGAAAAGATAAGATATTGAAGTTTGGTAAACATAGTGAACATAGAAGAAATGTTAGAATGCTCCTTCACTAATTTTAAAAACATAAAAAATACATAAGGTGAGAATTTGACAGTGCATTATTAAAGCTTTGGTACAGATATGATGCAAATAAAATCCACAAAGACTGTTTATCTACACCAATGCAATAAGCTTGTACAAAAGAAAACAAAGAAAATTGTTCTTTCTTTCTGTGACAGAAAACAAGCTAAGTGTGTCTTAAATGTGCTTTGACTGTACAGTACTATTTATCTTTTACAATTCAAGTAAAATTACTAAGCAGGCACTGGTGATTTAGATACAAGGCATCTGTGAGAGAAAGGACCAGCAGTGAAGTTGAGATAATGAGCTGAAACAAATAACCAGCTAATTCCATTTAGGGTGCCTTGGATATGCATCTCTCACTTGTGTCTGCCACATCCTACTGGAATCCTAGTTGTTATAGTCAGACATGTATGTAAATTACTGACAGAATAAAATGGCTAATTTATGAAGAAAATAAGTGACAATGTATGTATAAGCCTTATCATATGCTGAAGGGAAGTGATCCAGAGGTATGAAAATTCTGATGAGTTATTTGGTAAATACAGGAATTTTTTTAAAAAACATTTCACTGCACATTCATTGCCACACTCAATCAAAAAAGGTTTAGAGTGCAAACATGCAACGACTATTTCCAATAGTTAGTGAATTTTCACGATTGTATGGAGAAAAGATTTTCTCTTAAGTATTGAGGCATTAACTATATGTCTGTATATGCAATAGTTTTCTGTATATGCAACATATTGGTACTACATATACAGAAAACTAACATTCTGTCTAAAAGTAGAGACCAGTAAAGCTTACTAAATAGAAGATTTTCATAATCATATTTACCTTATCTTGGCAAGCACAGAACAGATCTGAGGTTAACTTAAATAAAGAGAGGAAATCCAAAAAGCCACATTTCCTGGGTATTAATCCTGCCACTTCCTGGGTATATCACCTTGGGCAGGTCTTTCACCTACTAAACATCTTCAGATTCCTCCAAAGTAGAGTCTACAAATTGTACTTACAAGTGGATATATAAACTTAGAGAGACTGAATCCTTAGCTACTGTTAGGAAAATTATACATGTGTCTTGGGCACCAGTGTAACTACCAACCTTACCTTGCCTCACTACTGACACTACCACGGGGTTCTCTCCAGAACTACCCCCCAATACACCCCATCTCATTGCCTAATTTTCCTATTAGTGGTTCTACTAGGGTTCTCCAGAGAATCAGAACCAATAAGAGATACAGATATACAGATAAATGAGAGGGTATTCATTAGGGGAATTGACTCATGTGTTATGCAGGCTGGGAAGGTTGATGACCTGCTCTCTTCAAGCTGGAGAACCAGGAAAGCCAGTAGTACGGCCCAGTCCAAGAATTTTTAAGGCCTGAGAACCAGGGATTCAAAGCTACAAATAGAAAGTGAGGAACATGTATGTTAGGTGCATTCATGGGTAACTGCCCATAAAAATATATTTTTTTTCTTTACTTTAGCTGGAATGGCAATAGGAAATTTAAGAGAAACTTTCCAAGAAATTAACAAAAAAACTATACTGGTTAAGTAAAATATAGTATGGTACAGTCATTTAATGGAACACACAGCAACCATTTAAAATGATGGAAAAGATATTCATCATATGTAGTAAAATTAAAAGGAATCATGTTTAAAATAGTATGATCCTGTTAAAATATACATATAAAAAAGATTACAGAAAACTAAGTCCTTAGTCCTTATATATCAAAACTATCTCTGGTGACAGAATACAGATTGTTTAAATTTTTGTTTGTTTATACTTTTCACAATAAATATATATTACTTTTATAATCTTGAAATAAACCCTGAAATGGTCAAGTTCCATAGAAACCCCTGTATGTGGCCATTTCAATGCCAATTTTCTCAACCACGTTTGTGTGGGTGTATCCACATCTAGGGGCAAAAACCAAAATCAAAAGCCAAGCAGTCAGTTTAACCAAGCTGCCAATCTCAGAGGGCCACAAAGAAACTCAGGACTAAGTAGGTTAGCAAGAACAAACCAGAGGAGAGTACAAAAGTTCAGAAAGCAGAGCAGATGTGGCCTGAAATACTGAACTCATTTTGTTACCAGTCTATAAGGCTTACCCTGCTCCACAACACACTACCACTCAATCCAATCAAAATATTTCCTCTGGAAAGACACAGTGGAGTGACCACTGCAGCAAACACTAATTGTCCACATTCATCAAATTTTGGTGGCTCACCTATGAAGAGGTCCTGGAGAAAAGCACATCATGGCTCATAACTCAAGAACCACCAGTATAGATAGGTATGCTTCAATACCAAGACCATCAGGCCCTTTGAAAAGTTAAATTTAGAAAAGTAAGTGGTAAGCCCTTCATTTTTATTTCCTACATTTCCTTATATCTTATTTCACCTTGTTAAATTGAGCTTAGCTTAAAACTGCCTCCTTACACAATTTAGGTTCAGCCTAAAGGTTTCTTAGCAGGTAGTGAACTGTAACCTAACTGGGTGTACAAACAGACTGTAACGAATTCTTGTGCCAATCACCAGGTTTTAGCCAGTAAAGGCTGCCAATGGTTCAAACTATGTTCAAATAAGGCAGACACTGAGTTGTAACCAATCCAGCTGTCTCGGTACCTCATTTCTGTTTTCTGTACTTCACGTTCCCTTTTCTGTGCATAATTCTTCCTCAACCATGAGGCAGGCCGGAGCCTCTTTCAATGTATTCTGGTTCAGGGACTGCCTGATTTGCAAATCATTCTTTGCTCAATTAAACTCTGTTAAATTTAATTTATCTAAGGTTCTTCTTTTAACAATCTAAGTATCGAAAGTATGTTAGAAAGTAACTTTCTCCTTTTGTCCCCTCCTATCTGTAAAGAGGCAGAACATGATGCAGTTAATTCTCTTTGGGACAATTTCTTTGCTGCATCATGCTCCTGTACCAAGTTAATTTCTCTGGGAGAGGGGATGCTGCTAAAATTAATTTCAGAATTAAGCAAAATAAAGTAAACATCTTTCCTTATATTGATAAACTATTAATACTACTTAATTTAATTGTCACTGATGAGCTTGTGTATTTGTTTTGGTCAACTACAACTTTATAAACAGGATATTCAACACATCAAAAATAAACAGGAGTTTTTTTGAATTAGTAAATAGAAATAAATTCTATTTATCAAAAATAATATACAATTTATAATTCATTATTAGATATACAAAGGTGGTACATGAAATAAAATGTGGAAATGATTCTTCACATAGTGCCGTTAATTAAAATACCAATAGCACAAGGGCATTAAAACTTTTTTTTAAGACATGGTCTCATTTCATTACTGAGGCTAGAGTACAGTGATGCAGTCATAGCTAACTACAGCTTCTAACTTCTGGGCTCAAGGGATCCTCCCAGCTCAACCTCCCAGATAGCCAGGACCACAGGTGCATGTCACCACACCCAGCTACATTTTTTTATTTTTTGGTAGAGACAGGCTCTTGTTATGTTGCTGAGGCTGATATGAAAATTCTGGGCTCAATCAAACCATCCTCCTACCTTGGCCTCACAAAGTGTTGGGACTACAGGCATGAGCCACTGTGCCCAGCCCAAAACTTTCAAATGTACTGAGAAGGATGTGATGTATCTGACTCCAATAGCTTAACTTTATACTCGAGACAAGATTCTGTTCCTTCTTCATATTTATAAACTGCTCTGAATTTGGCAGATCATGAAAACATTGACTGGAATTAGGCCTGGCAGTTCCTAGAAACAGTCTATAAATAGTTAACTCATATTTATCACTTTACAATGTTTTAAGTTTTACAGTTCAGAATCTGTTTTTTTTTTTTTTCCAAAAGTTGAATTTCTTTTTTTATTTTTTTATTATACTTTCATGTTCTGGGGTACATGTGCATTACATAGGCATACATGTACCATTGTGATTTGCTGCATCCATCACCCCGTCATCTACATTAGGTATTTCTCCTAATGCTATCCCTCCCCTATTTCCCCACCCCCTGTTATCCCTCCCCTAATCCCCCACTCCCCGAATCTTATTTAGATACTTTAACCACTTTTGAAAGAAGTCATATCTGGCACAATTAATGCTAAGAGAGGACTAAGTAATATTTGTTATGACTGTGGGAAGGCACTTGACATTCAAATGGTTTTCACAACAACCTTCCTGAAGAATAAGTAGACTGTATTATTCCAATTACATGCAATGAGCTTAAAAGTAACACATTCAAGGTCAGGCAGCTACCCTGACTAAACCAGACAGGCCACACTGAAGATTCTTCGAGAACAGAACCATTTGAACTCATCTTTTTGACACCTTGGGATTTAAATTACTGATAAAAAGTAAATCCTCAGAAGTTATAGTGGATGGTAGAATAAATACAGGGTAATAGGCAGAAGAAGAAGGAAAATTGATTGCCCTCATATTACAGGGTCACTCCCTCTACCACTGTTCCTCAAAGCAGGACGTACCTGAACCAGAATCATCCACAAAATAATTATAAGTACAGTGCAGCCTCCACTTTCCTGAACTGCTAAATAAGAGTATTTGGAGGTGGGGTCTGGGAATTACCATTTTCTTTTCAGACAGAGTCTCACTGTGTCACCCAGGCTGGAGTGCAGTGGCATGATCACAACTCACTGCAGCCTTGATCTCCCCTGGGCTCAGGTGATCCTCTCACCTCAGTCCCCCAAGTAGCTGGGACTACAAAGGCATGCCACCATGCCCAGCTAATTTTTGTGGGTTTTTTCTCTTTTTTTTTTTGATAGAGATGGGATTTTATCATGTTGCCCAGTCTGATCTCAAACTCCTGGGCTCAAGCGATCCGTCCGTGTTGGCCTCTCAAAGTGTGAAAATTACAGGAGTGAGCCACTGCGCCTGGCCAGAATCTGTATTTTTAACACGATCTCCAACTGCAAGAAATGCTGCCACATTGTGTACTTTCCCAAAGTCTGACTTCGGCACCATGTCACATCAGTATACAGTAGTTCTTAATTTTGTTAAATTGTTGGCAATGTAATGAAATGCTTGATAAATCACGATAAGAATTTCTAACACTGTGAGGATGAACTAGTGCTACAAAACCATGATACTGGAATCTTGTCACTGCTTTCTTCAGAAAATTGTTTTCTATTTCTCCATATGGTAAATGCTAAAGTATTACAATTGCCATCTGGAGTTGTAAAGTCTTAAGCAATAAAGCATCAGTAGAGATTTATGGTGTTCCTACCTTACAAGATTTGAATTCACGTGAGAATTCACTGGGTACAAGTTGTCTTTTATAAGAGCCAAGCCCAAATAACCTGCAATAGCAGGAGAAAAAATAAACTTATTGTCATGTTTCCACCTTCTGTTGGCAACATCATACACTAAAACTTATTAATTATGTGGAACCCAAAGGTTTCAAATAGAACCTTAACATTGAAAAGGTCAAAGCATAACAAACTCCAGGAAAAATAACGTGTATGGAGCAGCTGCTGGTACATCTTTGACTACAACTAATAATATCAAATATAATCAAACATACAGTCCTTTATAGCATATAGAGTACATTTCACATACTTGCATTAATTTCATCTATAAAATCCTATGAATTGCCCACCATGCCTGGCATATTTCTATTAGCAATTTTATCTCTTTGCTGTATCATTTAACTTCTCTTCCCCCGATTTGTCTGAGTCCCTGGAAGGCAGAGATGGCATATTCTCTTCTGCATTCTGAGCATCTGGCATGATATCTGACTCATTAAAGAAGGCACTCACAGATACAGGATCATTTTAAAATAAATATCACTCTTTTTTTTTTTTTTGAGATGGAGTTTCACTCTTGTTGCCTAGGCTGGAGTGCAATGGTGCAATCTTGGCTCACCACAACCTCTGCCTCCTGGCTTCAAGTGATTCTCCTGCCTCAGCCTCCTGAGTAGCTGGGATTATAGGCATGTGCCACTATGCCTGGCTAATTTTTGTATGTTTAGTACATACAGGGTTTCTCCATGTTGGTCAGGCTGGTCTTGAACTCCCAACCTCAGGTGATCCGCCTGCCTCAGCCTCCCAAAGTGCTGGGATTATAGGTGTGAGCCACCACACCCAGCCAAATACATTTTATAGATGAGACAACTGAGGCTCACAGAGAGCAAAAGGTTTTTACTCTGGGAGATGACTTTGGAAGGAAAAGGGCAATAAGCCCTCAAATAAGAGTGGGGTTACTGTGTGGAAAAAAGGATTAGACTCATTTCATACGACTTTGCTGGATAAATTTCGATGGCGGTTAGTAGGAGACCAATTTCAGCTAATATGAAAAAGATGTTTCTAATGCTGAGAAATACCTAAAATAGGAAATGTGTTATTCAAAAGGGAGAGCTGCCCAACATGTGACAGCATAAAAGAGAGACTGTACAGGAAGCAATTTATGCAGCACTGGAGGATCAGCTACATGACCTTCTGAGTAGGAGACTCCACAGGTCTGTCCCTTGAGACAGCTGGTAATTGGTAGAAACAGGATGAGACCTTCAGCTTTATATCACTGTTCCCACTGGACCATAACGAATGCCTTTAAAGATATAGATAGCTAGCAGGTTCTGATGAAACAAAAAGCAGGCCATCAGTTCTGGGCAAAATGGAATAAGAGGGACTAGGTTTACCCTCCTGCCTGAAACCAACCAACGAGTCAACCATATGTATGTATGTATGTATCTATATAAGAAACAACCATTTTCAAGAATGAGTATCAAGAAAATGTTTCCTGTCAGCGATCCCTGACTGACAGGAAACAAATGAGATGAGCCCTGCAACTGTCCCAGTTTACTGCTTTGAGAGATTTTCCAGTACACAATGCAAAGAGAGGGAACACAGGTGAAGAGAGTGAAGAGAGATCAGAATCAGAGGAGACCAAGGTGGCTAGCGTTTATAGGACACAGTACCAGAGTGAACAGAGCTGCACTGAGAGAGAACCCAGGCTATCTATAAAAGGTTTCCTTTAACTATTCAGTAGAGTTCTGGTGGATACATGCGTGTAAGGAAACTAACCAAGACTGAAAAAGGAACCACCCCAAAAGAGTGGAGGGAATAGCACTCAGCACTCAGAATAGGGCCAGAAGAGTGCCTATTCCCACTGAACATACTGAAAAACCTTATAATTTACATGGAATTGAGTGGAGGATTCAGAGAGGTCTTATCTCAGTAGTGCAAAGCAAGATGCTTTAGCTATAAACTAAATAATGCTCTGGTCCATCCTAGCAAATATTAAAAGCAAGACCCAAAAGGAGAAAACTATTTCCATGTAATTTAGCTGTGTCCCAGAACAAAGACCAAGAATTTTTATAGAAAAATAAAAACATCCAGCACCCAGTCAGGCAAAATTCACAATATCATACAACTAAAGATTATTAGGCATTGCAAAGAGGCAAAAAAAAAAAAAGATCCATAATGAGAAAAACCAACCAATTAAGTCAAACTCAGAATGCCACAGATGATAGAATTGACAAGGATATTAAAATAATTATAATTACCTTCCATTTGTTCAAAAAGTTAGAGAAGTAGAATATATAAATACGCACACAAACATAGACAGTCCCCAACCTATGATAGTTCAACTTAAGATTTTTCAACTTTACAACAGTGCAAAGGTGATACACATTCAGTAAAATCATACTTTGAACACCTATACAACCATTATTCTTTTCACTTTCAGTACAGTATTCAATAAACTGCATGAGATATTAAATACTATATTATAAAATAGGCTTTGTGTTAGATGATTTTGCTCATCTGCAGGCTAATGTAAGGGTTTTGAGCATGTTTAAGGTAGGCTAGGCTAAGCTATAATATTTGGTATATTAGATGTACTAAATGCATTATCAACTTATGATATTTTCAACTTACGATAGATTTATCTGGACATAATGTGATGCCCATTACAAGTTGAAGAGCATCTGCATATACATACGCATAAATATGAGGTATAATCCTCGGACACAAAAAATACAACGTCTGAGACAAATAATAAACTGGATGGTATTAACTACAGGAGATCCTGCAGGAAAAACCATTAGTGAAATTGAAAGCCTAGCAACAAAATCAATCCAAAGATGAAACGCACAGAGAAAATGAATCAAAAAAGAAAGAAAATAATCAGTGAGATAAGGGACAGTATCAAGTGAGCTAACAGATGAGTAAATGAAGTTCATGAGAAAGAGAAAAGTTGGAGAGGGGCAAGAAAGCATTTTGAAAAATTAATGGCTGAAAATGGCTAAACCTGAGTAAAACAACAAACTGATGAATCCATGAAGCTCAATGAACCCTAAACACAAGGAACACTAAGAAAATTACATCAAAGGAAAGCATATTCATGACCAGCCTGGACAACAAAGCAAATTTGTGACCAACCTGGGCAACAAAGTGAGAACCCACCTAAAAAAAATAAAAGAAAGAAAGAAACTGTAATCAAATACTCAAAACCAGGAATAAAGGAAAAGAAATCTTAAATATAGGCTAGAGGAAAAAAGACATATTATATACAAAGGATGAGGGATATGAATACTGCATATGCAATACAAAACAAAAAGACTGTGGATAATATCTTTAAAGTACTAAAAAAAGAAAAAATGTCTACTAAGAATTCTATGTCCAGTGAAAACAACTTTCAAAAACACAGGCAACATAAAGATTTATTTTCAGATATACAAAAGCTGGAATAATTCATCACTACAACAACCACACAAGAAAGAAATATTAAATAAAGTCTTTCAAGCAAAAAGAAAATGATACCAGATAAAAATCTGGATCTACATAAGAAATGAAAAGTATAGAAAATGTTACAGGTTATAGATGTGAGTTTTTTGTTGTTAAAATTTATTAAAAGATAACTGACTATTCAAACAAAAAGAACAACTATGTACTCAGTGGTTTACAACATAGGTAAAAGTAAATATGTATATGACAACACTAACATAAAGGCCGAGATAGAGAGAAATTAAATATACAGCTCTAAGGTTTTTATGCAATAAGTGTAGTAGTAATTATCACTTAAACTGTGCTAAGTTAAACATGAATGCTATAGACCATTTAGGCACTACCAACTACTAAAGTAGCAAAATAAATAGCTATGAACAATATAAGAACGAGGAAGATAAATCAGAATCATTAAAATACTCCCACCAAAAAGGGCAGGGAAAAACAAAGGAAATGATAAAAATAACAGATGAAACTAGAAAACAAACAGCAAGATGACTGGTTTAAACCTAAATATAGGAATAATCATATTAAATGTAAATATTCTAAATATCAACAAAAAAGGCAGAAATTTTCAGGTTGGATAAAAGATAAAGACCCAACAATATTTGCTTACTACAAACCTACAAACATTTTAAACACAAAGACACTAATAGGTTAGAAAAAAGGTAACATAATGGAAAAAGATACACATAGTAATACAAGTTAACACTAGTAAAAAATACAGCATAGTAAAGAAAATTTCTAGGGATCAAAACTATCATTTCATATCAATAAAGGGCTCAATTAATCAAGATGATGTAACAATCCTTAGTATTTATGTGCCAATATTATTTCTTCCAATGCATGAAGAAAAAACACATAGAAATAGAAATAGACAAAATCCTAAATTAAAGCTGAAGATTTCAGTACCCTTTTCTCAATAATTAAAACAAATGGACAGAAAATTGTCAGACATATAGTAGGCCAGAACTATCCTATCAACAAAATTGACTTTATTAACATTTATAAAAGACTTCATCCAGTGACAACGAAATATACATTATTCTGTAGTGTTCATGAAACATGTATACAAGACAGGCAATATTCTCGACCATAAAATAATTCTCAATACATTTAAAAGGATTCAAGTTGGCCGGGTGTGGTAGCTCATGGCTGTAATCCCAGCACTTTGGGAGGCTGAGGTGGGCAGATCATGAGGTCAAGAGATCAAGACCATCCTGAACAACATGATGAAACCACGTCTCTACTAAAAATACAAAAATTAGCTGGGCGTGGTGGCGTGCACCTGTAGTACCAGCTACTTGGGAGGCTGAAGCAGGAGAATTGCTTGAAACCAGGGAGGCAGAGGTTGCAGTGAGCTGAGATCCCGCCACTGCACTCCAGCCTGGCACCTGGCAGCAGAGCAAGACTCTGCCTCAAAAAAAAAAAAAAAAAAGGATAAAAGGATTCAAGTTATATAATGTATTTTCTCTAACCACAATGAAATTACATCAGAAATAAAAAACAGATCTCTAAAAAATATCCAAATACGTATAAAGTAAACAATGTTCTTCTAAGTAATCCACTGGTTAATAAAAAAAATCAAAAGAAAAATTAGAATGCATTTTGAGAAGAATGAAAATACAACAGAATTTGTGGGATGACACTACCATAGCACTTAAGAAGAAATTTATACCACCTAACATCTATGTTAGAAAAGAAGAAAGGTCTCAAATGAATGACCTTTAACAAACCGAAAAGTTACACAAAGTTAGCAGAAGAAAGGAAATAATAAAGCTCAAAGCCAAAAAGTCAGTGAAATAAAAAAAAAAGAAAAACAACAGAGAAAAGTCAATTATGCTGAAAGCAGGTTCTTTGAGAAGGTCAATAAAATTGATAAATCTCTAGGCAAACTTATCACAGAAAAACAAAGTATATGTAAATTATTGATATTACAAATGAGAGAGGATATCAACTATAGATTCTACAAATTTTAAAGGGATAAGTGGAGTTTATCCAAGGAATATACAGTAAGTTTAACACTCAAAACATCAATCACCATACTGAAAAAAACTAAAAAGGAAAACTACATGATCATCTCAATAGCATGTGACAAAATCTAACATCTATTTTTGAATAAAAAAATCACTCAGCAAACTAAGAAGGGAAATGAATGCCCTTAAACTTTAAAAAGGGCCTATAAGAGCATCACATACTGAGGTCTGTCGGGGGGAGGGATACGGGAGGGACAGTGAGGGGTAGGGAGTTGGGGAGGGATAACATGGGGAGAAATGCCAGATATGGGTGATGGAGATGGAGGCAGCAAACCACATTGCCATGTATGTACCTATGCAACAATCCTGCATGTTCTTCACATGTACCCCAGAACCTAAAATGCAATAATATATATATGTATATGTGTGTGTATACATATATATATACACATATATATACATATATATACACACATATATATACACATATATATTTATATAAATTTAAGATATAACCTCTGAAAGGTGCAGTGGCTCACACCTGTAATCCCAGCACTTCGGGAGGCCAAGGTGGGTGGATCACAAGGTGAAGAGATCAAGACCATCCTGGCCAACATGGTAAAACCCCGTCTCTACTAAAAATACAAAAATTAGCTAGGTGTGGTGGTGCATACCTGTAGTCTGAGCTACTCAGGAGTTGAGGCAGGAGAATCACTTGAACCCAGGAGGGGGAGGTTGCAGGTGAGCCAAGATTATGCCACTGCACTCCAGCATGAGGGACAGAGCAAGATTCTGTCTCAAAAAAAAAATATATATATATATATCTATATATATAATATCCTCAATATTGGGGGAGTGGAAAAAAAAGAAAAAGAAAAATATACAGGTAACATCATCCTTAATGGTGAAAGATTGAATGCTACTTCTCTATGATCGGGAACACAGCAAAAATGTTCACAAGGATATTCACAATTACTATTTCTATTGAACATTGTAATCAAGGTTACAGGTAGTGAGATGGATGGATGGATGGATGGATGGATGGATATACAGATAGACAAATAGAAAGTAAAGCCACAAAGGGAAATAAAAGGCATCCAGATTAAGAAGGAAAAAATAAAAACCAGATTTTCTGTATAGAAGATCCAATGCGATCTACAAAAAGCTACTAGAACTAATAAGTGAGTTTAACAAGGTTGTAGGCTATAAGGCCAATATATAAAAATTGATTGTATTTCTACATACTAGTAATGAACAATCATAAATTGACATAAAAATATCATACAAAATAGCATCAACAATATAAAATATTTAGGGATAAATGTGACAAAACATGTAAAAGGTCTGTACACTGAAAACAATAACATTGCTGAAAGAAATGTTAAAAGATCTAAATAAATGGGAGAGATTACCTTGATCATGGGTCACAAGACTCAATATTGTGGTCTCAATTCTCTCCAAATTGATGTACAGATTCAATGCAATCCCAATCAAAATCTTATCATGCTGTGTGTCTGTGTGTGTGTAGAAATTGATTACCTGATTCTAAATCCATTTGAAAACATTGTGAAGGACACAGATGAACAAAACAACTTAGAAGAATGTGATTTCAAGACTTAACATAAAGCTACTGTAATCAATGAGGTACTGGCATCAGAAAAGACAAATAGATCAATGCTAGAGAATAAAGACTCTAGAAACAAATTTAGATATATAGGACAAATAATTGTTTTCAGAGATAGAAGACAATGCAGTGAAGAATGAACAGAGTTCTCAACAAATGATGCTAGAGAAATTGGATGTTCATATGCAAAAACAAAAAACATTCCATACACACCTTCAGTAATATACAAAATTAGCACAAACTGATCACAGGTCTACCTATAATACCTAACTATGAAACTTCTGAAATAAAAGATGAGAGAAAATCTTTGTAACCTTGGGTTAGGCAAAGATTTTTTTTTATTCCTCAGGGTCACCGCCCTGTCATTTTATTAAATAGGTACAGTTTTTCCCCATAATCTGTGTTCTCATTTTTCATGATTTCAGTTACCCACAGTTAAGGTATTTTGAGAGAGACAGAGAATGAATGTGCACAATCATATATCTCTTATTAAGTATACTGTTATAACTGTTCTACTTTATTATTGTACATCTCCTACTGTACCTAATTTATAACTTAAATCTTACAGTACTGCAAATATGGGAAAAAACATAGCATAATATATACAGCATTCAGTAATATCCATGGTTTCAGGAAAACACTGGGGGTTTTCGAACACAACCCTTGCAAATAAGGGAGGAGAGCTGTACTATTGTTATCATACATCAAAGATGAGGATTGGCTTATTTCACTTAGTATAACGTCTCTAAGGTTTATTCCTATTGTAGGATGTGTCAAAATTTTATTCCTTGCTAAGGTTTTAACGATATGCCATTGCACATATGTATACCACATTTTGTTTATCCACTCAACTGTTGATAGACATTTGGGTTTTTCCATGTTTTGACTATTATGAATAATGCTCCTGTGAATATGGATGGACAGACATCTGCTCAAGTCTGTACTTCCAGTACTTTTGGGTCTATATCTAGAAGTAGAATTGCTGGATCATATAGTAATTTATTGTTTTAATTTCTTGAAAAATTCCTCTAGCCTCCCATTCCTAAATTGTAGTCCACAGTATCAACTTCTTAGAAGGAATATCTGACCATATCACTTCAAGACTTAAAATTCCTTAGTGGTCCCTGTTATTAGTCAATTCTTATGCTGCTATAAGGACATGCCCAAGGCAGGATAATTTATAAAGGAAAGAGGTTTAATTGACTCAGGTCTGCAGAGCTGGGGAGGCCTCAGGAAACTTAGAATCCTAACAGAAGGGGATGCAAACACATCCTTCACATGGCAGCAGCAAGAAGTGCTGAGCAAAAGTGGGGAAAGCCTCTTATTAAAGCATCAGGTCTTGTGAGAACTCACTGACTATCATGAGAACAGCATCATGGGGTAACAGCTCCCACTGGGTCCATCCCATGACACATGGGGATTATATTTTGAATGGTAACTACAATTCAAGATGATATTTGGGTGGGGATACAGCTAAACCATATCAGTTCCCTGACAGATTTTAGGGTGAAACTCAAACTCTTCAACATAGCAGGTCCTTCCCAGACAATTCCACTCCTACCCTAAGGAGCAGTCCTTCCTCTAAGGTTTCAAAGCACTTTGTACCTACAGGGCCTCTAGGAGCACTGCCCTCACTCTATTGTTAATGGTTTATAATTCTATCTCCCTCATTAGGCTATAAGCTACTTAAGAAAATGATACATATTTTTACTTATCTTTGTATCTTCAGCACCCTTCCGCAGTGCCTGGAACATACCAGGAACTCAATACATATTTGTTAAATGAATGTCAGTTCAGTTGTCCAAAATATAAAAATATTGTCCTATTCTAAAATAAGCAAAGTGACAGGGGAGACAGAATACAGGTTAAATATGTGTGTGTGTGTGTGTGTGTGTGTGTGTGTGTGTAATACAAATAGGTTAAACTATATATATACACACACACATAATGTATAATATTTATAATGCTATAATGAGAAAAGTTTTCTTTGCATGTAACATGTAATAGTTCACATGCTAGTTTCCATTTTCATTTGTAAGCTCCTTTAGGATACTCTACTAAGCACACTGGAAGAAAAGAAGCCAGTGATACACAGCCTACTTGCATGTTAGAGACAGTGCCAAAATCAGCTGAGTATCTGGAGCACCCTCTCTCTGCTGAGGGGTATCACCCATTTATGTATGGACCACGCCTTTGGTTTCACAGACTTGCCACACAAGAAATATGCTCTTACATCTGAGATTAGGAATTTGGTATGACTTCTTGAGTAAAGGCTTCAATATGCTTCTGTTTTCTATTCGTGTGGTCTATTCCACCCATGACAAGATATTGTAAAGGAGTGACTTATCTTGCAAGTAATACACAAATAAACCAAGCTTCTTTCAGGCCAAATGCATTCTTCAAGGTCCTCAAATGAGCAAGCCCTGGGAAACATGTCAACCTGCAGAATCTAGAGAATCATAGATCAGCAGAACCTCTGGTCTAAACATTTTACCTACATTAGAAACAAAAACAAATGTCTTGATAGGAGTAAGAATCATGGCAGCAGAAAATAAACTGACAAAAGCACATGAAGACAACAAAATCCATTTCTGAATGGGGAGAAAAAATAATAGCTTGGTCACTTAGGACTTAGAATGAAAGGTAATACATTGGTGCTGGAAATGGAATTCTTAAGTAAAACCTACCAAACCTGAAACTCAGTGGTTTAGTTCCAGTAAAATCCAAGATTCATGGCAACAAAGAACCTCAAATGCACTTCCAATTTCTTTAAACCTGAATCTCATAATCAGGTTGGATTTGCATAGCCTAATTTCTTAAATGGGGCCATGCAAGCAGCCTTTAAATAGAACATTTTAAACTAATCTCAGAAGAGGACTGCTTTCACATAACAAACTTAAAGCACAACAAAGGCATTATCTTAGCCACGTGAGGGTAAATGAAGTCTTTACTTAAAGCCACTAGAGAGACCTGAAAGTGTTCATGGTTAAAGAACATTTAATTTATAAAAAGAAAATAATGCAATCATATATATTTGTTAAATATATACTTGTTGATGAATTTCTAAGAAAGTCAAGCTCTAATGGTTTCATCTTCACATTTTAATTGTTTTTAAAAGCCAAAATTAGAATATTTTCAAATTGGAATTGCTCTACTCTGGAGTCCCTAAATTACTCAAAGTAGTTTTTCTAGAAACACCTGACATGAAAGAATGCTAAAAGTCAAAATCAATAAATGAAATATATAAAGTGTGACAATCATTTAAGCTGAAACAAAATTCAGTCTCACTATCAAAACCAAACACATATACAAGTGAAACTGTAAAAAAACTGAACGGATAAAAGAAAGAAGTGGAGATAGTGATGAGGATGTCAAGAAGCAGGCACAGAACCTGCAAAGAGCAATGACCAAGGGGGGAAGAAAGAAGCCAAGACCTTGGGAACAGTTCAGAATCTGGAGACAGACAGTTCCTCTATCCATCTCAGAGGCCCTCAGGGCAACACTGAATTGAAGGCTATTCATAATTGAGACACTGAAAGATAAAGACTTGCTTAATTATCTTTGTACACTCCATTTACAATAATGGGAACATCACACAAAAAGTCTACATCCTTCCAAGAGGACAAGTGTGAACATGTGTCTCTAGGTCTCACCTTTTATTTGGATTTGGGAGGCACGTGACGAGTAAATACACAAGATGAGTGTGAAACAGAATATGCATATGAGTTTACCTTTTTTACTTGTCTGTGTTAGGACAGGATTTTTATTGTCAGTAGCAAGTGAAACAGGCTTATGTAAAGACAGTGCTTTAAATTTTAGATGTAAGGATTTAGAGGTTAAGGTCTAATAGCTGTAAAGTGTCTGGTACCTACATCAACTTTCACTATCCTTTGCCAAACCATATGCATATTTTCATCCAGAAAGTTTTTCACATCAGTTAATGACTGAAATGGAGTGTTTAATTCCAGCTTCTGTTCGCAAATACAACAAGTTCACAAAAGTAACTGTTTGCATAGCACAAAGTTAGTACAGCATAGTAAAATACAGGTAAATCACAGAAAATGCTAGAAGGTGCCTTCAACTTACCAATGTTCTGTCTGCATTTTTCCTTTGATTGCACAGTTTTCACACATAAAGGATAGAGAGAGTTGAGACTTGAAATTAAACACACCTAGAAGATAGCTGCTGAGATTACAAACATGTTCTTTATGACCCCAAAAGGAAGATTTAGAAGCAAGACATGAGAACTAGTGGAAGATTTATTTCAGCTCAGATGTGATGGATGAGAATAGTAGTAGCTGATATGTCACTAACTCTCATGACAACTTAATCAGATTACAATAAGGAAATGGAGAATCAGAGAGTCAAGGGCCTTGCCCAAGACCACAGAGCATGTGTGTTGCAGTCAGGATACAGAAATTTACCAGATTAAAAGCACAAGTTCCTCTTATCACTGAGGCTGCTCTCCTGGTTTTCTGATCTTCAGCATGGGTTGAGCAGGGATTGGCGGACCACTGGTTAGCAGTGTAAGGCTTTAAACGTCAGTGCATAAATATACAAATTACCTAAAAATCCCTTTTACTCTGAGATGCTACATTTCTCTGACTGAAGCACACTGCTTGAATTCCCTTCCAAATGCTTACTATTTATTTTGCTGAGGCAAAACCCTGCGGTAGCTTTTTCTAGCCTTTCCTGACTCTTGTATGTGAGAAGCAGGATTCCATTTTTGTAAGGGTCATTATTCATTTTAATGGTATAAGATTAGTCTTAGATATCAGGAATAGAGGGACCAGAAAGAAGGATCCAAGGACCCTAGGCAACTCACCTGTAAAATGTCTAAAGCTAGGAACAAAAAAAAAGATACAAATCTTCCTTCATGAACAAAAATTTCCATTCACATAAAAGAAACTAAAATGAAGACATAAACAATATATGTCATATAATTTAACACAGGAAAGATTACATGTACTATATTCATTCATTTTTACAAGAGATAAATGACCATAAAAATTTACCATGGTAAGAAAAGATAAGAGGAAAATAAAGCCAACTATGGATTTCTTTAGGAAAAGCAATTGCTCTCCTGCTGCATCTGGCAGAATTAAAAGGCTGGTACAACTGAGAGGACAGGGAAATTCATAAATAGATGTTAGCAACATAGTCAATGTGGAGAAAAACAGTTTACATTAAGAAAGCACAAAAATACATCCATGCCTACCATGCTTTACTCAAAACTTCAACATACATTCTAAGGAATAAAGATCATCAATTTAAAGGTCTGAGAGGAAGAAGTATGATCACATGGAAAGGAAAAAGGCACTGGGATGGGGAGATGGGATTCAGGCCCTACCTAGTAGCCCTGGGCATGTCCCTTTGCCACTCCAGAATAAAAGAATAAACTCTCAAATGACACAATTCTAAGTTTTACTTAGAATATATGACTTTGATCTCATACATTAAATATATAGACATAACTTTGACATCATTTACTAAAACTTTGTATATATTACTTTGATCAGTTTTTAGCCCTATGTCTAAAAAAATTTTTTATTAAATAAATTTTAAAACAAATTGGATGAAACCACCATGTTCTTTTTTTAGACTTTTTATTTTAGCATCATGGAGTACATAGGCAGGTTTTTTACATGGGTAAATTGCACGTTATGGGGGTTTGATGTATTTTGTAACCCAGGTGATAGGCATAGAACCAATAGGTAGTTTTACAATCCTCACCCTCCTCCCACTCTCCACCTTCAAGGAGGTCCCAGTGTCTATGGTTCCCTTCTTTATGTCTGTGTGTACTGAACATTTAGCTTCCACTTATACAAGAACATAAAGTATTTTGTTTTCTGTTCCTGTGTTAGTTCACTTCTAATGGCCTCCAGCTCCATGCATGTTGCTGCAAAGAACATGATCTCATTCTTTTTCAGCTGCATAGTATTCCATGGTGTTTATATACCACATTTTCTTTATCTGGTCCACTTAGGTTGAATCTACATCAACTTAAGTGGACTGAATATAATATATATGGTACATATTTTCTTTATCAAGTCCATTTAGGTTGATTCTACATCTTTACTATTGTGAAGACTGCTGTGCTGAACATACGCATGCATGTGCCTTTAAGGTAGGATTTATATTTGTTTAGGAATATACCCAATATGGGATTGCTGGGTTAATTGGTAATTCTGGTTTGAAGTTCTTTAAGAAATTGCCACACAGCTTTCCATGACAAACTAATTTACATTTCCAGCAGCATTATATAAGCCTTCTCTTACCTCTGCAATCTCACCAACATCTTTCATTGTTTGACTTTTTTATAACAATCATTCTGACTGGTGTGAGATGGTATCTCATTGCCTTTTTAATTTGCATTTCTCTAATGATCAGTGATGTTGAGCATGTTTTTATATGCTTGTTGGCCACATGTATGTCTTCTTTTGAAGTGTCTGCCTATGTCTTTTGCCCATTTTTTAATGGGGTTATTTGGTTTTTGCTTGTAAATTTAAGTTTCTTAAAAATTCTGTATATTAGATCTTTTTTTGCATGCATAGTTTGCAAATATTTTCTCCCATTCTGTAGGTTGTCTGTTTACTCTGTTGATAATTTATTCTGCTCTGCAGAAGATCTCTAGTTTATTTTGTCAATTTTTGTTTCTGTTGCAATTACTTTTGGTATCTTTATCATGAAATCTTTGCCAAGTCCTATGTCCATAGTGGTATGTCCTAGGTTACACAAAGATATGGAAAAAGATTTTACATTCACAGAAAGGAAGAATCAATATTGTTAAAACAGTTATACTCTCCAAAGCAATTTACAGATTTTGTACAGATGTACAAAAATCAGTGGCATTTCCAGGATTTTTACAGTTTTAGGTTTTACATTTAAGTCTTTAATCCATCTGGAGTTAATTTTTTATATGATGAAGGAAGGGGTATAGTTTCAGTCTTCTGCATATGTACTAGCCAGTGATCCCAGCAATATTTACTGAATAAAGAGTACTTTCCTCTATTGTTTCTGTTTGTCAGCTTTGTCAAATATTAGATGGTTGTAGGTGTGTGGCTTTATTCCTATGCTCTCTATTCTGTTCCATTGGTATGTGTGTCTGCTTTTGTACCAGTACGATGCTGTTTTGGTTACTACAGCCTGTAGCATAACTTGAGTCAGGTAATGCTATGCCTCCAGCTTTGTCTTTTTAGCTTATCCTTGTCTATTCAGGCTCTTTTTTGATTCCATAGGAATTTTAAGTATTTTTTTTCTAATTCTGTGAAGAATGTCATTGATAACTTGACAGGAATGGCATTGAATCTGTAAATTGCCTTGGAGAGTATAACCATTTTAACAATATTGATTCTTCTGTCAGCATAAAATAGTTTTTCATTTCTTTGTGTCATCTCTGATTTCTTTGAGTAGTGTTTTGTAACTCTCATTGTAGCGATCTTTCACCTCCCTGGTTAGCTGTTTTCTTAGGTGTTTTATTCTTTTTGTGGCTACTGTGAATGGAAGTGTGTTCTTGGTTTAGCTCTCAGCTTGGATGATGTTGGTGTATAGAAATGCCACTGATTTTTGTATATCAATTTTGTATCCTGAAATTTCACTGAAGTTGTTTACCAGATCAAGGAGATTTTGGGCAGAGACTGTGTGATTTTTCCAGGTATAGAACCATACGGTCTACAAAGAGAAATAGTTTGACTTCCTCTCTGCCTATTTGAATGCTTTTTATTTCTCTTGCTGACTGCTCTAACTAGGACCTCCAATACTATGCTGAATAGGAGTGGTGAAAGAGGGCATCGTTTCCTTCCAGTTTACCAGAGGAATGCTTTAACCATTCAGTATGATGCTGGCTAAGGGCTTGTCATAAATGGTTCTTATTATTTTGAGGTGTATTCCTTTGATGACTACTTTGTCAAGGGTTTTTAACATGGACAGATGCTGCATTTTATCAGAAGCCTTTTCTGCATCTATTGAGATGATCATGTGGTTTTTGTCTTTAGTTCTGTTTACGTGATGAATCACATTTATTGATTTATATATGTTGAATCAACGTTGCATCCCAGGGACAAAGTATACTTGATCATAGTGGATTCGCTTTTCGATGTGCTACTGGATTTGGTTTGCCAGCATTTTCCTGAGGATTTTTGCGTCTATGTTAATAAAGGATACTGGCCAGACATTTTCTTTTTTCATTGTGACTCTGCAAGGTTTTGGTATCAGGATGATGCTAGCCTCACAGAATGAGTTAAGGAGGAGTCCCTCATCCTCAACTTTTTGGAAATGAAATGGCCATGTTATTCTAAACACACTAATTTTAATATACAAATTTGTGATTATTACATCAAAATTCAATCTCTATCAATCTCATTATTGATGTCACATGCATTTTAAATATTTTTATGAAAAGAGATTCACTTAAGCTAGTTGTTTATAAAATATTTTTATTCTTTTTTTACCTGAGCCATACAATCCTTAAAATCATTCCCTACCCAAAGAATACAGCTCATTTCCATATGATGAAGGCTGGGAAATTCAGGCGGCACACAGGCTACTACTACCTCCACATTTCATCTCTGTTGAATCTTCCTTCAAGAGCTTGAGGGTCTTCATAATGTCTGACGTCTCTGCATCTTGAGGGATTTATTAGAGACTGCTGGGCTGTCATCTGTCACAGTCCTAAGCGATTTTTAAGGGCAGGATAAAGCAATGGGCTTCATTCAGGTCAGAGCAAGATCCAGGATTAACAAAAGCATAATCAAGTGGCATAACCAGCAGACAGCAAGGCATTAACAGATTCAGGGCATTTGGAACCCTGAAAGGGGAAAGCATGTCTAAATTTAGTTTAATATAAGTTTTTGTAGCATATTCCTCTCTTTGAAACTTTTTAAAAACATTTCTGAAATCACAGAATGTGCCTTTTAGATATTTATGTAAGTGGGCATTATTTACTGGGAGACTAATTTTTCCTATATCTTAAAAATGATGGTGAATATTAGGGAATCACTAATTTTCTAATTGCAATAATGGTATTTTAATGTGTTGAGGAAAAAAAGGACTCTTCTACAATCACAGGCAGATTTTTTTTTAGATGATATGATAAGCAAAGATTACCTTCAAAGTAAACAAATTCAGTCATGAGTTTGTAATGGTTGAAAGGGAGATGGAAACAAGAAGTTTCACTATGTTTTGCTCCTTGCTTTTTCATCTGTTTAAATTATTCCATGACCTGGTTCATGGGTGTTTTTTTTTTTTTTTTTTTTTTTTTTGCTGTGCAACATGATTTCTCTTTATATAGGTGCATATCCCGATTCCTTCCTTTACAGTTTCTGGGCTTAAGTTCATAATTAGAAAAGTTTCCATCAAATCAAAATTACTTTTAAATTTCTTCAATGGTTTCTTCTAGTGATTTTTATGATTTCATTAATTAACATTTAAATTTTTATTTACTCCATTGGAAACATTTCCTGGTCCCGCCAATGCGAATTATGGATCCAAGATGTGAATTATGGATCCAAACTTTTTCCCAAGAGGACTATCTATCTGTCCCAAAACCATTTATTGAATTATCTATTTTGCTTTACTGATTTGAAATCTACTTGTATCTTATGTTAAACTATTAATCTGTTTCTTCATGAACCAGTAACATACTATTTTAAGTATCAAAGATTTTAAGTGTATTTTAACATATATTAGGGCTAGTTTTCCTTATTATTATTCTTTATGTTTTCCTGGGCTATACTTAACTATTTTTCCATAAATTTATAATCAGCTTGTCTTACTAAAAATAGTACCTTTTGTATAAGTATCACATTACATTTATCGTTTAACTTAGAGAAAACTGACTCCTTTATGGTTCTAAGTCTTTCCAACCACAAAAAGAACATGGCATGCTTTTCTGTTTCTTATGCTTTCTTCTAGGAAAAATTATATGTGTGGTATATTTATTTTTTAAAATAGAAAAATTATGCCATTTATACCTAGGAATTTTATCTTTGTTTAATGCTACTGCAAATGAGATCTCTCCTTCTACCATATCTTCTAATCGGTGGCTATTTGCATCTAAGTAGGCTATTTCCATATGCTAATATTTCTGTATATTAAAATGAACATGCTTATTGTTTGTCATATTGTTTCAATTGCTTCTATAAAGTTTTCTAGGTATACACATATCATCCAATAACAGTAATTATTTTATGACCTCTTCCCCAATTTCTATACCTATGCTTATGACCCACTTAAAACTTCTCCCCTCTTAGAGGCCGAGAATAATACAAGATATACTCAAGTCCTACCCTCACTCTCTACCTGCTACCACCTCTCCCCTCCCTCCTCCTGAAACAGCTCAGGTCTTGGGTTTCCCTCTTCATTTTAGGCTCCTGATATCACTTTCTGGTTAGCTCTGCGATTAATAAAAACATATTTTTGTTGTTTTATCCGTCTTTTCTAAGCATTTTGTAGCAAGAGCTTTTCAAGTTTTGTAGTCAGTCTGATTCTTCTGGGAAGATTCTGTGTACTGATTTCTTCTGTGTATACAATCTTTATTCAGAAACCAAAGGGAGATTCTCTGCTGGGTTTGTGACTCCACTTTCACTCCCCATCCTCTTTTCTTCTGTGGGGTCACTTTAAGCTGAAATCTATAGAATGATGAAAGGTTATAATTCATTTTGCCAATTGGGATTAAGGCCCAATATGAAATGAGATGCCCAAGGGCAGGCATACTCCATATCAGCATGATGAAACACAGTGGAAAGGTCCATCCATCTCTCCAAGACAGACTTTAAGATGGGTTCATCTGGTACTCTGATATGGTTCTATTTAGGTTGGTGCAAACATAATTGCAGTTTTTGCCAGTAAAATAACATGAAAAACTATTTATCTAGCATTCTTTATACCATATGTTTAAGTTCTCAGAGTTTGATTAAATATCAGAATAAGTGTTTTCTTTAGTCTGCAGAACATCTAGGAAACCATATAGCTTTATTGCTGACAGGATTTTAACACAGGCCCTTTGTAACTTCTAGGAGACTTCAGAAATCAATCACAAGCACAGAATATAGAAATATTTCTAAAGAATAAGGGTAAAATACAGAGAAATTATAAAAAAAAATCAGAAAGACAAATGAATCTGGCTTAAGAACAAAAGACAATAAATGGTTATCTCCAGAAAACAACAAATATTCAGCAATTAGTTCCAGCTAACCTAACCACAGGAATCCAGGCAACCAAGAAGCCAAAGGGGAGATCTCCTGCTCTTCTAGAGTTCCATAGATTTTTCAGTTCACTCAATATCCTGAGTCTTAGGATATCGCTTTAGGAAGTTTTAGCTTGAAGACCCTGAATTTATAGTTTTGCTACTGGGTAAGTCATACATACACAGCAAAACACGGTGAAACGGTTGGAAGGCTGAGAAAAATCTGGACATTCCTTCAAATATGGTAAGAGAACATGAGATAAATAAAATGGCTCACCCTCTGAATTTAAATGGGTCAGTATGACCAATTCAACATCAACTTAGGGAGAGGAAACAAGAAAAATAATATATCCCTAGCAGATGGATCCTGAATACCAGAGGAACCCAAGTTCTCTAGAGATAATGTTGCCATGTGTATGACCATATGTTCTTCTTCTGAGATTGTGGTAGCCAGAATGATTTTCTTCTTCCACAGAGATCATCAGCAAGCGTGACAAGAAGTGCACTCCAATGCACTCTCGGGCATGTAAACTGCTGCATCTATTCCAGAATGCAAACTTGCAATACAAGTAAAAACTTAACAGGTAAACCTTTTGATACAGCAACATGACTCCTGAGTGTTAGCTCTAAAAACACAGATAGAAGGTCAAAGATATATGTAAAGTGTTCATCATGACACTATTTATAACTGATATGGACTTAAGCATTCACCATGAGATGACTGGCTGAATAAACGATGGCACATGTCATCAATGACATATTATGTAACACAGAAAATGGATGATGCACTGAACTAATAGAGCTGCCCTTGTTCAAAGAGGCACGTAGTCTCTGCTGGGAGCTCAAGCTCGTGATATTTCACAGTAACATAAACAAGCATTACTGGACAGCCAAGAGGGGCTAGTGCTCAACAGTGGTGCCACATGGCTGTAAGGCTGAGGGTAGGGCAGGGATGGCAGCAGGAGATCAATGGTTGATAAGGCTCTTCTCTGCTTGAGAGCAGATTTCAGTCATATTCCTTTCCAGACTATATATACTTGTAGTGGTTGGGGTTAGGGAGCTGGCAAACTAGGCACAGAAGAGAATATCCCTGGAGGGTGATACTGAAAGTCCTGTCAATCTGGCAAGCATATATTTTAGTTGGATTTGATTTAGATTGGAAAAATATAAGCTGTGACTACTTGTTTCCTTCAACTTGAATGTTTTTCATGCTGCTCGCACAGAACTCTATTAGTATCTTTACCAAATGACTGATAGTGACTCAATCATGCTTTTATATACAGAGGAATACTTCAGAGAATTTTGGCTCTTACTCCCCATGTCTTTCTGTATTTGATTTTTTAATAATTTGAATATACTATATCTTTAGGGAAAGAACAAAAGCTAAAAGAAAAAAATGAATAAACATCTTACTTCCCTTCAAGGTTAGAAATATCTGTACTTGTGACCTTCACAGAACAGAAGTTCAGGTATAATTTAGTCCAACTCTTTTACATATGCAAAAACAAAGGTAATTTGTTAAGGGGCCTGTCCAACATCATTTTTCTCTATCTCTTTTAATCTCTTATTTCCTTTTCTCCTCTCTCAGTTGTGTATTACTCATTGACTTCAGCTCATGGAATTTTACCGCTTGATATTACATCCTATTTTCTTAGTTTATCTAAAGTTTAGAATTCAGAACCATCCCAATATAAACATATTCACACAGATTTTAAAAAGTTCTTTCCAAGGATTTTCTTCTGTCTCTCTCCCACTCACCACAACAAGCCAGATATCCAGATACCCATCCACCAGCCATTCTATCTCTGTTATGTAATCCAAAAGTTAGAGCAGCCTGGAAAGCTACCTCCACATGAAGCTGATATTAAAAGCAGTACTCACTGACAATATGGCTTGAACCATTTTATGAGTCAGAAATTTAGAGGCAGAAAGTGCCATGTTTTAGACAAGACAACTGAAGCCTGGAGGTCTTAAGATGCTGACCAAAGTGACAGGTGACTGACTGCATCTGGACTTGAAGCCAAGACTGCAAAGTCTTCCTATCCAGGACTCCTTCTACTACCCATATGTCATATTCATCTTTCAGTTCTTCCAAAATTAGCAGGATCACCTCAGGAAGTACCCAGGATATGTAAGGTTGACAACAAAATCCTAAAAGACCAGCTACAGAAAAAGATTAGGAATGGATAAGAATAGGCACACAGACAAAGGGAATGCAGGAAGTGAATATACCTTCTAAACTTTAATAGCCCATTTTCTAGATCCCAGAGATTCAATGGCAGTCTGATTTTACTAATTCCTTTCAACCAACATCATGACAATAGAGCAAATGAGAAGACAAGAAGAATTTAGGAGGCGCAACCCAGGCCAAGTCATCAGGGAGACCTGGGTTACAATCCCAGCATTTTCTGCTTCTGCAAAACTATGAGACAGTTTAAATGTTCCTTGGTCCATTCCAAGCTTAGGAGTCTGGAAGGCTGCTTGGGAGTCAATGATATGGTTTCAGTGACAAAGTTACACACTACAGGATGTATAATGAAGTTGCTAATAGAGAAATTATTAAGACGAGACACTAAAAATGTTGCTTTGCATTCCTCAGGTGATACTTTGAACACGTGAGCTGGGACTGGTCATGACACTGACTGGACCTCATATAGAAATGCATTTGAACTCATGCTCAAGCTGAAGGTGCAAAGCCAGCTACTAATTCTGAAGAAAGCAGACTATCTTTCTGGCTGTTAGCAATCAATCTATCCAGCCTGAGTGCCCAGTTTTCACAGTCCATGTGGCCTCTCTAGTACCCTGTGATGTGAGGGAGCTGACTTTTAAAGGGGAAATGTCAGCCCATGACAGTATCAAGGTTCCAACGATGGACTTAGCACATCCTCCCAGAAGTGCATCCTTTATCTATAATAGGCAATGAGGCTTCTGCATGTTCAGTTTTTAAAAGTCACTCTAAAATAAGAACAAGTCCCAGAAACTGAAGGAAGGTAAGAGGGTTATGGATATACTGTCCATGTGGAGAGCAATTTTGGTTTTAGCATCCACACAAAATGGGATAAGAAAAATCAAAAAAAGGAAGAGATAATCCAAAGCCATGTGATATGGTTTGGCTGTATCCCCACCCAAATTCTACTTTTAATTGTAGTTCCCTTAATCCCCATGTGTCACAGGAGGGATAAGAGGGAATGGAATCATGGGGGAGGTTCCCGATGCTCTTTTCATGATAGTGAGTGAGTTCTCATGAGATCTGATGGTTTTATAAGGGGCTTTTCCCCCTCTGCTTGGCACTTCTCTTTCTGCTGCTCTGTGAAGAAGGTGCCTTTCTTCCCCTTCACCTTTTGCCATGCCTGTAAGTTCCCTGAGGCCTCCCCAGCCATACGAAACTGTGAGTCAATTAAACCTCTTCTTTTCATAAATTACCCAGTCTAAGGTATTTCTTCATAGCAGTGTGAAAATGGACTAATACACCAAGAGAGTATGGCTTTGTTTATAAAACTGTTTTATTCACAGTCAATTAACTTCAAGGCATAAACAGAAATCCGAAATATTCATTACAAAATACAAACAGTAATTTGTATTTTAAATACCCTTCTTTGAGTTACAAAGCCAGTTTTTTAAAATGTTCTCTTTAAAAGGGGAAAAAAATATCCTCTTAATTTCAGTAGCGTGGGCCTCCCTGAGTCCTCCAGCTGCCCCCAATTAAACAGACTTCAGAACTGCAAAGGACTTAGGTATTACAGAGGGCCTTCACTGAAGGGATGAGAAAGGAGAGGGTCAGGGAAGTTGTGATTTGTGTCACCTTGCAGGACAACTCAGACAACAACACAGTCTGAACTAGAACTATCAGGTCTGCCTTCTTTTGGTCTAGTGTATTTCCCCTATGATGTCAAGAAGCCTTTTAAAAATGCAACATCAGTATAAAGAGGCCTCTGTGGCTTACTAAGGTCAGATCTAAGAAATGACCCCAACATTCCCTACCCATTTTCTTCAGATAAAATACCATCCTCCAATTTCAGAGACACCAAGATTTTTTTTCACAATGTTTCCATTAAAAACAAAATCTGAATAGATTTTTCTGTGCTTATTCCTGCCAAGAAGTAATCCACTCCTAGCTCTCCGCATAATAGCTACCCTGACTGAAAAAAAGAGGTTGTGATTATGTAATGGCCATTCGACCGGCTACCACCCAGGAGCATCAATAGAGAAAGGGCTTTTTATAGAGAAGGTCAAAAGGCCCCAGGCGAGCACAGAGGGAGTGCAGATACCTCCTAGTTACCTCCTCAAAGGTGCCATCTGAGGAGTATTTTGAGATCTAAGCAATTGCATTTGTTTCCCTGAGATTATGTGACACCGAAAACCTTACTGACTCAGGGAAAATAATCCAATTACTCCTTATGTGTGCAGAGCAGAGAAGCTAGGTAAAGTTTCTAACCTCCTGGAAATAAAAATCTTCAATATTTTCTGACACCTCAGGCATCTACTCCACTGTGCATCAAGCAGAGGTGAGCTCGTGGGATCTCGAGTTCCTCTCCAATGCTTGCACATGTGCCTATCATCCTAAGAAGGTGGAGGGAGCACATTTCACTTTGAGAAAATGAAAATATCTTGGTAAGATGTTGAGCTAAGGGATACCAATAAACACTCCAGAATTTTCACCCATTGAGCAAAGCCAGAAAAAGCAGCCAGGGAAGAGAATGGGATGACATTTCTTATTAACTGTTTTTTAATTATTTTCTTCTCTTGTATTCCTTCCAGTAACTTTTTCAGTGCCACTTTCCCCTCTAGAAATCTCTGGCTACTTTTATATTCTTTCCTATTTATTCATTTTACAGCATTTTATAATTTTCACTAGATTTCTTTACATTTCAACATTGTGACTGCTGTGCAATGTATCACCAAAGTGGACTGCTGCCTCCCCCACTCCATTCCCTACAGAAAAAATAAAAATTAATAAAAAAAACCCTCTAGTCTGTAAGCCTCCATTTGTGAAGGTTTTAGTAGACTCTATAAATGTGAAGTTTGGTATTTAACTCAATTATTTAAATACTCCAGAGCAATACCTTCAGAAATCACTATTCCCATTTTACTGGCACATGGAAAATTTAGAAAGAATAATGGTTTTTTTCACTTTACTTAGAGGTGAATATGTTCATTTCCGACATTCACACCCTCAAATATTTGCCTGCTTTTCCCTGTCTTCAGCTCTACTATTGCACTGGAAGGGAGAAAATGATGACATTTTGGATATTGAACTCTGAAGGCTGCATGACAGCCAATCCTGTTAGCAGCTTCAGGTACATCATGTATAGTATATAGCAAATCCAGCGATCTGGGTATTATAAAAAGCAATTATAATAGTTGCTCTTACAAAAGAACAGTTGAGAAATCCCCCAGAGAAAAAGAACTAATGCTTCCTTATTAGTATTAAAAAACAGGCAATCAACACCAGACTCTCTTGGTATATTCCAAGTTTTGTGCTCTCTCTCTCTCTCTCTCTCCGGCTCTGCCATTGTGATGATGTGCTTGCTTCCCGTTTGCCTTCCACCATGGTTGTAAGTTTCCTAAGACCTCCCAGACATGCTTCCTGGATGGCCTGTGGGACTGTGAGTCAATTAAACCTCTCTTCTTCATAAATTACCAGTCTCAAGTACTTCTTTATAGTAGTCTAAGAACAGACTAATACAGAAAATTGGTCTCCAACTTCCTCACCAGGGTTTTTTCTTTTTGAATAATATGAATGTTTCCAACTAGCAAAGCGAGGAAAGCACTGCCACTAAAAATCTTGAAAAATATTATTAGGCATGGATGAAAGTTGGAAAACAAAATCTAGCATACACTTTGCATAAATTCAGATCACTAATAAGCTTCCTACTCTCCACTATACATTCAGTAATAAATCCTTCTATCAATATAAATTAAATTATTACCATGAAAGCTCTAACCAAGACAGGGGTGGTTACCATGCCTCCGAATATACTAATGTTCAGTGTCTATCCTGAGAGAAAATGGGACTCCTCTTCCATCAACAGCCTTTCCAGGCATTTGGTTCACTTCTTGCTTGATTCATCCAGCAGAGAACTAGAGTTCTTAGCAACTTCAGTTCTCGTACAATATCATCTAGGAAAATAATTACAAACTTTCAGGTAGCAATTCTGCTGTCCTTTTTTATGTGTATAGAAAGACTTTTGTATAAAATGGCAGAATAAAAGGCAGCCTTTCATTCCCACATGTTGTGGGAGGGACCCAGGGAGAGGTAACTGAATCATGGGGGCCGGTCTTTCCCATGCTATTCTCATGACAGTGAGTAAGTCTCATGAGATCTGGTAGTTGTATCAAGGGTTTCCACTTTTGCTTCTTCCTCATTTTTCTCTTGCCACCGCCACGTAAGAAGTGCCTTTTACCTCCCACCATGATTCTGAGACCTCCCAGCCATGTGGAACTGTAAGTCCAGTGAAACCTCTTTTTGTTCCCAGTTTCAGGTATGTCTTTATCAGCAGTATGAAAGCAAACTAATACAGCAAACTAATACAACTAAAAAGTATACAGTGAAAAATATTTATTATTCACCCCTGCCTCTAGCTGCCCTATTTTCTCCAAGTAATTTTTTATTTTTTAGATGGAGACTCACTCTGTCATCCAGGCTGGAGTGCAGTGGCCCAATCTCAGCTCACTGTAACCTCCATCTCTCGGGTTTAAGCTATTCTCCTGCCTCAGTCTCCTGAGTAGCTGGGACTACAGGCATGCACCACCACACTCAGCTAATTTTTTTATTTTTAGTAGAGATGGGTTTTTACCATATTGACCAGGCTGGTCTTGAATTCCTGACCTCAAGTGATCCACCCACCTTGGCTTCTCAAAGTGCTGGAATTACAGGGTTTCTTTAGGCAAAATAAAAGCATATAACAATACCATTATATATCACTCCTTCTTCTTACACAAAAACACAAATAAGCATATTCTGCACCTTGCTGTCCTCCATGTCCATACATAGCAAGCCCCCTCTACTTTTTTAACATCTGCATATTTCACTATATAGATGTACTATCCCTTAGTCTATCTTTTATTAATATACACTTATTTTGTCTCTTACCAACACTCTACCATTTCAAAAATGTTGTATTTAATAAATTTGCACATAGGTTATGTCATACATAAGAAAATATACTTCAGAAATGAATTCTGAGAAATAGACCGCATTTGTAACTTTGATAGATATTGCCAAATTAGGTGCTACTCTTCCCTGTCTTCTGTTGGCTGAAAAATACTCTTCAGTATGTACTCTGAAAGACCATCAGCCAGTTTATGTGGAATATACAGTACTTTATAATAACTGTCAAAAGTGTACAAAACCACTAATTTTAAAGTCAAAATCGAATACTGACAAGATAAAGAGCAATGTTCCTGGAAAAAGAACGAGGAAATCTATAATCTGTATTGTTACTGAATAGTACAAGTTTGTTTCTAATAAAACACCAACTATGTTAGTGTAAAATCTGACTGCAAATCCCATCAATTTTTTGAGAGCTGTAACAGCAAATTAAAGAGAAAGCAACTCAATTTGTAGATTTTTAAAAATTCCAGTCTTATTTCATATGTTCAATAAACTGAGTGTTTTGGTTTCAACATGCAGAAGTCATATGCAAATCACTAAATATCAGGCTTAGAATGTTATAAACTCTGACAAAAATCAATTATATAGGGATTTGTTTGTAGGCTGCCCAAAAAATTAAGGTTAGCAAGAAATGTCCTAAGTACATTTCTTTATGTAATATATTACTATCTAATTTTCTATTATCTGTCCAACAAATTTAAAAAGAGGTAAACAAAACACATCTTTGCAATGTTTTTATTAATAACTGTGGCAATATTTTCTAACTGATAGGTAAAATAAAAGTAGAATTAGGGTTAGTAGAAATTAAAAGACCAATTAAGGTCTCAAAGAGAAAGATGAAAACTGGCAAAAAGCTATAAAGCAACAACTGGAACAGGAAATAAGCACTGAAAAATATCTGGTCAACCCTTGGCAGAGTAAAGTGAAAAATACAAACATTAAATGGCAGAAAATCTAGCCTGTGGCATCTGCTGAGATCAATTCATCATTAACCTTACCCTAGCATGCTAAGGTTCTTATTGGTTATGAAGGGTTTCAAAAGTCTCTATTTGAGAAAGCATGTCCCTTTCTCCACAGGAGGAAATTATTTAAAAGTATACTAATATTTGCCAACATTTTGGTAGTAAGGTTTTGAAGGCTAAGTAAATAGAAGTCTGTCTACTTCTAGCTAATCCCTATGTCTGTAATCCATTCTGGCAAGATCTTCTAGGTAGACAAGAGGACTCTGGGTTAAGCTTCATGAACAAATTCCCTGGCTTTCCAGAGGGTAAATAATGATTCTTGTGATATGAGGACTATGTATTTCCATTATGAGTTCTTTAGTCTTTGTATTTTATTCACATAGGTGCCCCTAGTACCTGGCAATTTTCATGTTATTCTTAAATAAATGTGAGGGACTGGGAAAGAAGGGAGAGAGAGTAAGTCTCCCATTAGGCAGACTGTCACACGTAAGCCACAGTGTACATTTATACTGCTGGGCTTAGCTGGCCACAGGAGCTTGGTGAGCCTCATCAACATAATTTTTTAGCAGGATGAGGTGAGATCCTATGGGATTTCTAGGTTAGGACTGTGTTTTTAAAAATGGGAGGAGTGATGTCTTCAAGTCTAAAGAGGACATGTGATATGGGGGAGACCAAAACCAAAGCCAAACAGATCAAAATCAAGGGACCTGCAGCATGAAGTTCAGATAGCGGTTAGGGAGGAAAAGCCTGGAGGAATCCATAAAAACAAAGTCAGACATATTCAACTTTGTATGCCTGAGGCCTCTCCCAGGGGAATGCTGAATGCAGTGAAAGGACAGGTGAAAAGCAGAAACAAATGTTTATCCCATAAACGCTACTGAGCAGTCACTCCTTTTTGCTAGGCACAGGGTGTAGACGTAAATCAGAGGCTAGGATTGGCAACCTAGAAGGTAAACAAAGTCTCATACATGGACAAAAAGATACAGCAGAGAACAATCTTTCCAAGAGTCACACAGAATGTACAATAAGCATTCAGAGGAAAGGAAGGAGGCAGAATTTGAGAATTCTTTCATTCACATGATATTTACTCAGTGCTATCTACCACTTGCATGGAATTGTTCTAGTTGCTACAGACAGAGGAACAAACAGAATTAACAAAGTCCCTGACTTCATGTGCCTAATTTCTATTGGGATAAGAAGTTAAAATAAATAAATAATTTCAGGGACTAAGTTTTATGACGACAAAGAACACAGGTTTTGTGTTTATAGACTGCAGGAGATACTATTATAAGCAGTATAATAATTAGGTGGTATTTGCCCAGAGACCTAAATGAAATGAACAATACACACGAAGATTCAGGCAGAGCAAATGGCAAATGAAAGGCGGGAACAACAAACTTGCATGTTCAAGGGACAGCAACCAGGCCAGAGTAGCTGAGACAGTGCTAAGGAGGAGGTGCTAAGACATGCAATTAAAGAAAGATGAAGGGGCCAGATCATATGGGGCCTTGTAGGCCATGGTGAGGACACTCAAAAGGAGTCATGTGTACCGGGCTTTAAAATGTATGTGTCCTCTCTAACTACCACTGTACATTAGTATGGCATATTTGTTACAATCAATGAGTCTATATTGATACATTATTACGAACTAAAGCACACAGTTTATTCAGATTTGCTTCTTTCTTACCTAGTGGGCTTTTTTTGACAGTCTCGCTCTTTCACCAGGCTGGAGTGCAGTGGTATGATCTCGGCTCACTGCAAATCTCCAACTCCCCAGTTCAAGCAATTCTCCTGCCTCAGCCTCCTGAGTAGCTGGTATTACAGGCACGTGCCACCACACTCAGCTAATTTTTGTATTTTTAGTAGAGATGGGGTTTCGCTATGTTGGCCAGGATAGTCTCAATCTCCTGACCTTGTGATCTGTTCATCTTGGCCTCCCAAAGTGCTGAGATTACAGGTGTGAGTCACTGCGCCTAACCTCCTAGTGGCCTTTTTTTCTGTTACAGGATCTCATTCTGGTGGTCAAGTATTTAGTTTTCATATCTCATTAGGCTCCTCTTGGTTTGACAGTTTCTCAAACTTTTCTTTGTTTTTGGTAACCCTAAAAGTTTTGAGGAGTACTAATCAGGTATATTATAGGATGATCCTCTATTTGGGGTTTTCTTGGTGTTTCTTTCTCATGATGAGACTACAGGTGGTGTTTGAGGGAGGAAGACCACTGAGGTGAAGTGCCATTTTCATCACATCATGTTAAGGGAACACACTATCAACATGATTTATCACTGTTGATGATGTGGACCTTGATCACCTGGCTGAGGTAGTGTGTGTGGGTTTCTCCACTGTATAGTGATCTCCCATTGCACCCACTCTCCATCTTGTATGCTTCAATTCAAAGTCTCTACGAGCATCTCACACTTAAAGAGTAGGCCAGTATGCTAAGACAGAGTGCAGGGCCAGGTGCAGTGGCTCACACCTGTAATCCCAGCACTTTGGGAGGCCGAAGTGGGTGGATCACGAGGTCAAGAGATCGAGACCATCCTGGTCAACATGGTGAAACCCCATCTCTACTAAAAATACAAAAAATTAGCTGGGCATGGTGGCGCGTGCCTGTAATCCCAGCTACTCAGAAGGCTGAGACAGGAGAATTGCCTGAACCCAGGAGGCGGAGGTTACGGTGAGCCGAGATCGCACCATTGCACTCCAGCCTAGGTAACAAGAGCAAAACTCCGTCTCAAAAAAAAAAAAAAAAAAGACAGAGTTCATAGTTTGGAATTCCTCTGCACAGGAAATATGTGTCTTTTCTCCTATTTATTAATTTATCCCATCATTTACTTCCATCAGTATGAACTCATAGATATCTATTTGATATGTCAGGTTATGATCCAATACTATGTTATTTATTTTTCTGTTCAAATTTTTCTCTCTTTGGCCATTAGGAGGTCTTTGAGTTGGCTTCTGTGTCCCTTTGACATACTCTCATCAATATGTTCTCTGGGGTTTTTATTCTTTGGCACCTCTTTCCTTTCTCACACTACAAAACGCTCCAGGCTCATCTTGCATGTTTCCTGCCCCAGTACTAGAATCAGCCATTTCTCCAAGGTGCCCTGGTTCTCCAATACTGGAGAATGGTATTGGAAACCAGAGCTGAGCACCAGATGTGCTCACTATCTCTATTATTTTTTCACATTGGATTTTATTTTCCTTTGTCTTCTCCTGCTTATAAATAATGTATCCAGGGTTTCACCTGTAAAAGAGTATGCTACTTCTCTTATATCTAATATTCTCCTTTAACCCAATTTCCAACCCAAACTGCTTTTTTCCCACTGTTGACCAAAGCAAGCTACAGAAAATAATACATAGACAGAAAATTGCTCTCCACAAGGCAATTCTACTCGTTGAAAAATTTAGCCAGAAAGGCTGCCACATTATGATGTTGAATCTCCCATAAAAATTGAACTCAGTGTTTAGAACCAGATAATCTTGGTACCACTTGATATGTAACTAAGTAGCATAACAAATTCAAAACAAGTTTAGAGTTATTTTAATTTTATAAGTAGACAGAGACTGGAACAGATGAACTTAGGTAAATGCAGGGAGCAGAAAGCTAACCCATGTACTAGAAAAGCAGCTACTACCATACTGAACTATGCAACACAATCTCCGTCCTTGCCTTTTAAATGCTAGAGTATTACAGAAACATACTGTCAAGCATCTCTTAAATGCATTCTGTTACATAACAGAACTGGCTGTAGGCAGCAATCCTTGCCACAGTCTCAAACATGGAAATTACTTCCTAAATTATTTGCCCCAAATAATAAGTGATCTTTGAGATGCTTTCTTCATACTTTCTTGAGATTCACGTCATTGTTTCTCTCTGGTTTAACAAGTATGATTTTTAAAGTCAGCAAACTAATATTTTCAGAGGGCAAAGATAAATCCTTGATTTAAACCTTCTTTATCACCAGGACAGAGAAAAACCATTATTTTCTGTAGGGACATGATTTTCCATTTAACTACATATATGCTATAGTTTGTTTTTAACATTCTGATTTTTATCATTAGAACTTCAGGACTCTACTATGAAGAACATACTTTTTAACTCAACTATTCTGTATGTCTGCAGTTGTGTTTACAATTTAAATATTCTTTCTGCACTTAAAAAGTTTGTTTTCTAACCTATGTACCCCATTACAGGCAGAGTCAAAAACAGTCTCAGTGTCACCATTTAGCTTACTCCTCCTCCAATATCTGCAGTAATATTGTACTGCAATGACTTTTAGGCTCTCATGTTCTCACAAAATCCCAAAATAATACTATGTACTTGCAGATGATGTCATCATAGAGAACTGCGAACTTTCAATACCTTGTACCAATTCTGTTAATCAGATAATTTCAATGTAAAGATAACTGCTTAAGTGAAATGGATTGAAAAAACTCAAAATAAATTTAAATGGTTCTAGATGATGAAATGATTATTTAAAAAAAAACCCAAAGCATACACTTAATATGTGAGAGAGCATATTTAAAGGCTTAGAATGTTTTAATGCAGGTTTACAACTTCAATTCTTACTATTACCAGCTTATGTAATGTGCAGCTTCAATCTGGGATCATTCTTATCACCATGCTAAAAATACAAATAATCAAAATGTAGTAATTCCATTGTTTTGCAAAGATTCCATTGTCCATCTTGCCACAATTCTAATAATGGGTCCTGTGATGGTTAGTTTTATGTGTCAACCTGGCTAGGCAATAGTATCCAGTTATTCAATTAATCATGAACCTAGGTATTGTTTGTGAAGATATTTTGTAGATATGCTTAAAATCTACATTCAGCAACTTTAAGGAGATTATTGTCAATAATGTAGGGGGGACCTCATCCAGTCAACTGAAAGGACTCAAAAGCAAGCGTTAATATTTTCCCTGAAGAAGAAGAAACTCAACCTCAAGACTGCAGCATCAACTCCTGCCTGAAGGGCTTTCATAGAAACATGTCCTATGAATTTTGTACTTGTCAGTTCCCAAGATCACAGGAGCCAACTCCTTAAAATAAATCTCTTGATATCCATCCATTCATAAATATACATGTACCCTTAGACATACACATACACACCTGTCCATCCTACTGCTTCTGTTTCTCTAGAAAACCTTGGCTGATACAGGTACCAAGTACATTACCTTTAAGAGCAATCAAAGCTACACCATTTACTAGTATTAAAACTCAAACATCAAAGACAAATTCATAAATCGAGACACATAGCTGATTTATCACAGTTGTCAGTTCAGATTAATGTGGTTGAGACCAGACCCTTATCTTCATTTTCATTGATATTTAAATGTTGGCAGTGTAATGAAGAGTAATAAGGTCACTTATGTTTGCTTTTTTTCATTTTGAAGAATATTTTGCAGGACATAGGATTCTGGGTTGACAGTTTATTCTGTCAGCACTATAATCCTGCCTAACTTTGATGAAAAGTCTGCTTTGTCTCATCTTTGTTCTTCTGTATATAACGTGTTTTTTCATCTGGTTGCCTTTAAAATTTTGCTTTTTATCAGTGTGAATATAATATGTCTGACTGTGTGTGTGAGGTGGGTATTCATTCTGCTTATTGAGCTTCTTGGATTTGTTATTTGGTATGTGTCATCAGTTCTGGAAAATTTTGTACTATTATCTCTTCAAATATTTTTTGTATTGCAGTATTTTTAACCATACTAGTCACTTTCTTCTCATTCTGGGAATCTAATTACATATACATTAGAACTTCTGATATTGTACTAAAACTATTAGGGGCTCACATTTTTGGTTTTGTCACATCCTCTTTTCTCTTTGTGTTTCAGATTTTCCATAAATCTCTTCTGACCAATCTTCAAATATACTGATTACTTCTTCGACTACATTAATTCTACCAATAAGGTATCAAAAGCATCTTCCATCTCTAAGTTTTTCATTTCTAGCATTTTCATTTTATTCTTTTTTGTAATTTCAACTTTTCTACTGAAATATCTGTACATCCACATACATTACCTATTTTTCCCACTAGAATCTTTAATATATTGATCTTAGTTATTTAAAATTATCTGATAGTTCTAACATCTGGATCATATCTGAGTCTGGTTCTACGGATTGCTTTGTTTCTTTTATTTGTGCCGTTTTACCTGTCTTTTTGTGCATCAGTAATTTTTGGTTAAAAGCCAGCCATCTTGTGCAGAACCGTAGAGACTGAGGTATATAGTATTTATGCCTGGAAATGAACATGTCTCTCATGTTGCTAGTCTTAAGTGTGGGGAGTTGATTTAATTTAGTCGAGAGTTGAGAGCTGAATTTAGGCTTACTACCCTCTGCCATCACAGGTTTCATGTCTCTTTAGCATTACCTTGTTCTTCAGGTGGGGTGGTTTGTCACAGTGTTTTTCTCAGTATCTGCTTCACCCTCAGCTTTAGGTCTTCCCTTTGTGCCTGTACCTTAGGGAGGAGGGTCTCTCTCCATGTTCTCCCCACTTCCCTAGCAGTAAACTGTCAGTATTTGTTACTCTGAGCTTAGCAGCCTGGTGAGTGTGGAGAGAAAGTATTCTCTGTTCTGGTTCAACTTCAGTCTTAGGCAGGATCTGTTTGCCTGGGTATAGGGGCAGGACATTCCAAGTGATCTACCTCCTCTCACAATGTTAGGAGATCTCTAGTAGTCCCAGTGGATAATACTTCTTTGACCCTCCTTCAAATGTACAGCAATTTTCCTGTTCCTTTGCCCTAGCTGAACTAGGTTTTCACTTGTCCCCTGAGCCTAGAGTTTGCTGCCCTTCTCCCAAGAGTTTAAGGTTTTTGTTCCATAACAGATGTGGGATTAGGGAAGAAGGATCCAGAGGGCTTCATGCCTTCCTTGCAGTGGTTGCTGTTTGCTCCCTCAAGGCCTGCCCCATAAGAATGGCATTCTTCCATCACCTGCCTTGCCCCTAGTTTTCTCCATGAGCACAAGGTGAGGTGTGTGGAGAACTGCTTGCATGTGACTGAATTCTCCTTGCAGCTGCAGTTTCCATGCCTATATACAGTCAGCTTTTAGAACTTAAAATGTAATCGAGTTTTTTTCTTACTAGCTTTTATGACATCAGCATCAGCATTTACCCCAGTTAAGTAAATGTCTTGTCCTATCTACTTGGAGACTCATACCCTTTCCTTAGATTTTAGGCTAGTTAGTTGTTCCATGACTGAAATTCTCTGATGAGACCAATAAAAGTTGTTATTTTGTATATTATCTAGATGTTTACTATTGTAAGCATGGAGGCCACACTCTTATCAGCTTTCTACACACCAGCAGAAACTTGTTCATAGAAGGCTTCTTGTCTGTTTTTGGCTTCAATAATAAAAAAGTTTATGGAGTTTAAAATACATAAACACACATACATCATGCTAACTTACAAACTAGAAGAATGTGAGGAAGTGCTCAGGATGCTAGCTAAAATGCTTTCTCTTAGAATTTATCCAAACTTAATGGGGTTTTCAAAGGAGAAACAGATCTTGTGTGCTATTTAAGCCCACGTTTTCTTTTTTTTTTTTTAATTTTGCTTTAAGTTCCAGGACAAATATGCAGAATGTGCAGGTTACATAGGAATACATGTGCCAGGGTAGTTTGCTGTACATATTGACTCATCCTCTAAGTTCCCTCCCCTCACCTCCTTCCCAGTAGGCCCTCGTGTGCATTGTTCTCCTCCCTGTGTCCATGTGTTCCAATGTTCAACTCTAACTTATGAGTGATAACATGTTGTGTTGGGTTTTCTGTTCCTGTGCTAGTTTGCTGAGAATGATGGCTTCTGGCTTCATCTATGTCCCTGCAAAGGACATGATCTCACTCCTTTTTAAAGCTGTATAGTATTCCATGGCATATATGTACCACATTTTCTTTATCCAGTCTATCACTAATGGGCATTTGGGTTGGTTCCATTTGGGTTGACTTTGTTATTGTAAATGGTACTGTAATAAACATATCTGTGCATGTGTCTTTAGGGTAGAATGATATATATTCCTTTGGGTATATACCCAGTAACAGGATTGCTGGGTCAAATGGTAGTTGATCCTTAAGGAATCTTCATACTGTCTTCCACAGTGGTTGAACTAATTTACATTCCCACCAACAGTGTAAAAGCATTCCTATGTCTTCACAGCCTCGCATTTTAAGATGGTATCTAATTGTAGTTTTGATTTGCATTTCTGTAATGATCAGTAATGCTGAACTTTTTAGAATATGTTTGTTGGCCACATAAATGTCTTCTTTTGAGAAATGTGTCTTCATATCCTTTGCCAACTTTTGGATGGGGTTGTTTTTTTTCTTATAAATTTGTTTAAGTTCCTTTTAAATTCTGGATATTATACCTTTGTCAGATGGGTAGATCACAAAAATTTTCTCCCATTCCATAGGTTGCCTGTTCAATCTGATGATAGTTTCTTTTGCTGTGCAGAAGCTCTTTAGTTTAATTAGATCCCATTTGTCAATTTTGGCTTTTGTTGCCATTGCTTTTGGCATTTTTGTCATGAAGTCTTTGCCTGTGCCTGTGTCCTGAAAGGTATTGCCTAGGTTTCTTCTAGGGTTTTTATGGTTTTGCATTTTACATTTAAGTCTTTAACCCATCTTAAGTTAATTTTTATATAAGGTGTAAAGAAGGGGTACAGTTTCAGTCTTCTGCATATTAAGCTCATGTTTTCTTAATTCAGAGTCAGTGGGCTCACTGGTGACATATGATCATGCTACAGGAAACCCTAACACAAATTTACAAATGTGCCTGTATTTTTGCAGGTAAATCAAGAGACAGAGGAAAATACAATGAGGACACAGAAAAAGAGAATACAAAAGACATTAATTGGTAATATTGTAAAGCACCACTCACTACAGTACAGGCTTCCAATCCCCATACTGATTAGACTTAAGTCTTCTGTTGTTATTGTGCCACCTACCTCTTCTCTTTAGTTCTATGCTTAAAGGTAATACATTTCCTAAAAATTATTTCTAAGTTTCTTCCTATTTTTCCCCATTTTAATACAGCTGCTTTTTGATTCTTTAAAAGCTTCTAGAAGCATGGGTAGCTAAAAAATTTCGGTGTGAGTTGTGTAAAATAATCATTCATTCATTTAACACATAAGGGGAATGTTGTGGACCCTCAAATAAGCTTGCTTAAAGGGTATAAAATACTAAAATCTTCTCACTGATAGTATTTGAAAGCATCCACTCTAAAATGAGCCATCCCTTCATGATGTCAGAGTACAGTATCACCCGGAAAATTATTCCATCTACATAGTACATAAAGTATGTCAAAGATAAGCCAAAAACAAGATTATACAGTGAATGTAAACATGAGAATGGATAAAAAGGAGAAAATAATGAACAGTCTTCCATGTTTGCTTACATGGGTACAGCTGTATCTTTTCAGAAAAAAAAATGTTTTTAAAATCTTCACAGAGACCCAGTCAGAATATAAATGTGGGTTCTCTTGGGACAGAAGATCTTGCTCAACCTTTAAGTCCACAGGCGTGACCGCAGGCAATGATGGAGGAAGACATCACCAAATGGTCCCATGAGGGGCAGGCTGTGATATCCTCTGAGCAGACCTAGTACTGAAGTGTCTTCCATTAGTCTCTCCCGAGGGGAACCAAGATGAAGGAATTTAAGGCATATTTGGCACAGAGAGCAGACATCCCAATAAGAAGGCAGAAGGCAGAATTATGGAGAAGAGAAAAATAATATGAAAAGATAAAAAGGACAAAAAGAAACTAAATTTTAAGAGAAAAATGGGAAAGCAACATGGAGAAGCATCTGTTATGTCTCAGACTTTCTTAGCCACAAGTCTTTCATCAGTGAAGACGGTACCAGCATTCTTGTTTTAAGAGGACAAAATTGAGTTGTGAAAACTATATTGAGGCTATGTAGCAAAATGCCACTTTTAGGGATGCATGATTATGTATTAAGGAAAAATATGTAACAATATTAAACATTTGTGATATACTTTTTTTTTTTGAGACAGTCTTGCTCTGTCACCCAAGCTGGAATGCAGTGGCACAGTCTCTGCTCACTGCAACCTCCATATCCCAAGTTCAAGCGACTCTCCTGCCTCACCATCCCAAGTAGCTGAGATTACAGGCGACTGCCACCATGCCCAGCTAATTTTAGTGTGTGTGGTTTTTGTTTTGTTTTGTTTTGTTTTGTTTTGTTTTGTTTGAGGCAGAGTTTTGCTCTTGTTACCCAGGCTAGAGTGCAATGGCACAATATCGGCTCACGGCAACCTCCACCTCCCAGATTCAAGTGATTCTCCTGCCTCAGCCTCCCAAGTAGCTGCGATTACAGGCATGCACTACAACATCTGGCTAATTTTGTATTTTTAGTAGAGACAGGGTTTCTCCAGGTTTGTCAGGCTGGTCTTGAACCCCTGACCTCAGATAATCCGCCCACCTCGGCCTCCCAAAGTGCTGGGATGACAGGCATGAGCCACCATGCCCAGCCAATTTTAGTATTTTTATTAGAGATGGGTTTTCACCATGTTGGCCAGGCTGGTCTTGAACTCCTGATCTCAAATGATCCACCCACATCGGCCTCCCAAAGTGCTGCCATTACAGGCATGAGGCACTGCGTCCAGCCTGTGATATACTTTTTATAGTTTGGGCAAAAATAATTCTTTCCATTCTAGATGTGTAAATATTTTTACAGCAAAGTTGAGGAGAAGGAAAGAAAAAAGACAAAGGAATGGACACTAAAGACTAAGATCAAAAATTAAGATTGACAGCAGGGATTTATGTTTTTCAGATACTGCACAGGGCAATTTTAGCCCCTAAACCAGAACGTATCTCTCTCGTCTTCTAGCCAAATCTTTTGCTTCTCTCACTCTCCAGTCCCCTTTGGTTATGTACAACTTCTAAGAACTCCAGGAAAAGAGTCATCCGTGGAACAAACCCAATATGCAAGAAGGGCATTAACATTTTTATCTGTATACTGCTGACAATAAATAATAGTACTAGATACAGCATGTCTACATCCTTAAGGCACCTTTTCTCACTCTTCCCTTTCTTGCAGAGCAAATAAATTTGAAATTCTAGGGAAAAATAGCCTCTGTACAATTTAAAGAGTTCTGTAAACAGCACAGTCTTTTCAGATAGATACTGATATTACACAATTGCCTGTAATATTCATATACAAAGGAATTTCTTTAGCTTTAAAGGTAGGCCCCAAATTACATCTCAATTAAATTTGGTAATGTTATTTTAGTTATCAGTGCACAGTACTATTTTATCTAAAGAAAGATGTTCAGAGTATTAGGTAAATGACTATCTTTTACTTTTCTGTATACTTGATTTATTTAAAAAAAAATCACCCCTTAGGTCCTGATTAAACATCTGCTAAATATTAAAAATCTGGTATGTGCTATGAGATATATAACTGTTTATTGCAGGCCGGGCACGGTGGCTCATATCTACAATCCCAGCACTTTGGGAGGCCAAGGCGGGCAGATCACAAGGTCAAGAGATCAAGACCATCCTGGCCAACATGGTGAAACCCTGTCTCTATTAAAAATACAAAAAATTAGCTGGGTATGGTGGTGCCTGTCTGTAGTCCCAGCTATTCAGGAGGCTGAGGCAGGAGAATCACTTGAACCTGGAAAGCGGAGGTTGCAGTGAGCTGAGATCACACAATGGCACTTCTGGCTGGCAACAGAGTGACACTCCGTCTCAAAAAAAAAAAAAAAAAGTTTTTGTACTGTCTCCTAAGTGTAAGACAAAGATGAGCTCCCAATGTGGCCTACTAAGGAAGGAAATAAGACACACAAAGTTTAAAGCATGTGAGATAACTAGCACAGAGAAATAACACAATGTACAAAAAAATGTTCAAAAAGTAGAGAAGTCAATTCAGTTCTAGTAAGGTATACTGTGCTGCCAACAACAAACAATCACATTCCTCCCATCCCTGAATGCACACTCCTTGGCAATGTGACTTGGCAGCTCCTCCCATCCAGATGAAGTCTATTCCCCACCCCTTGAATCTGAGCTGGTCTGGTGACTTACATTGGCCAAGAGAATGTTACTGAACTGCCACTGTACACTTTCTGGGCCTGGGTCTCTAAAGGCCTTGCAACTTTCACCCTTAGTCTCTTGCTGCTCTGAGATTGCCATGGAAAGAAACCCTAGCTGAGAATGAGAGGGAGGCAGAGCTAACAGCCAGCAACAAATTGCCAGAAATTCTAGACCTTCTATTTTCAGTTGGGCCACAAGATGAATGAAGACCCGTGAGTGACAAGACAAAAAGAAGAAACATCCAGGTGAGCCCAACTCAATCATGAGTCCAGGATTTTCCAACAAAATCATGAACAAATAAAATGTTTGTTGTTTTGGCCAGGTGTAGCAGCTCACACCTGTAATTCCAGCATTTTGGGAGGCCAAGGCAGGCAGATTGTTTGAGGTCAGGAATTCAAGACAGCCTGGGCAATATGGTGAAACCCTGTCTCTACTAAAAATACAAAAATTAGCCAGGCGTGGTGGCCCACACCTGTAGTCCCAGCTGCTAAGGAGGGTCAGGCAGGAGAATCACCTGAACCCTAGAGGTAGAGGTTTCAGTGAGCCAAGATCACACCATTGCACTCCAGCCTGGGCAACAGAGTGAGACTCCATCTTAAAAAAAAAAAAAAAAAATCATACACACACACACACACACACACACACACGATATTTCTTGTTTTAAGCTGCTGAGTTTTGGGGTGATCTGCTTTGTAGCAATGTATACCCAAGATAAATACAAAGAACATGCTACTAACTCTCATTGTCATTAAAAATAAAAGGCAAAGACATTTCTTGCCACAATTATGCAGTTAATTCTGCATACCTCCATAAAGAAGTGCACAGATCAATTCACAATGATTTCAAGAGCCACACAGGGAAAGAGAGACAGAAAGAGAAATAAAACACACACCCTCCACTCAAGGAGCTTAAAGATGAATTCAATAAGGTGGACAAGGATTTACCATAGAGATATATACAAGATGCCCTATGGAGACCCTAGGGATGAGTCAACTCACATAATCTGGGATGGCAGCAGATGGGTGAGCAAAAGAAATCAAGGGAGGCATCCTAGAAAACCCAGAGCAATGTCTTGAAAGCAAAAGAATTAAAAGAGACACAGGGGTAAGAAAAACCAGCACAATCACAGGTAAGGATGTGTGAAACATTATGATGATTTCAGGGAACTAAAAGGAGTTCTGAATTGCTGTATTCTAAAGTATGTTTGGGGAATGGCAAGACATCAAGATGGAGAAGTAGACAAGAGTGAGATCGTGGCAGACTAGTAAGTCTAGCCAAAGAGCTTAGACTTTATGCTGCTGGTGACCAAGCATCATCCAAGTGTTTAAAGGTGAGCAATGTGGTCAGAAATGTGTTTCTAAAAATAAAAATTATGGTTGTAGTATACAAGGTGGACTTGAGCAGGCAAAGATAAGGGACAGGGAGATGAGTCAAGGTCAAAGTGAAGGCCAGGTGTGGTGGCTCAAGCCTGTAATCCCAGCACTTTGGGAGGCAGGCAGATCACTTGAGCCTGCATTCAGGACCAGCCTGGGCAACATGGTGAAACCCCATTGCTACAAAAAAAAAAAATTAAAAATTAGGCAGGCATCGTGGTGCATGCCTGTAGTCCCAGCTACTTGCATGGGAAGGCTGAAGTGGGAGGATTGCTTGAGCTCAGAAGGTCAAGGCTGCAGTGAGCCATAATTGCACCACTGCATTCCAGCCTGGGTGACAAAGTGAGATTGCCTAAAAAAAAGTTAAATAAATGAATAAATAAAAGGTCAAGGTGAGAGACTATAAGAGTAGAAGAGAAGGAAGACTTACTGGGGAGGACTAGCGAGGCAGAACTGACAGACCATGGCAAATAGCCACATGTAAGGGTAACAGGGCAAGAAATCAAAGAGCCCAGTGATATTCCCAAATACAACCCAAGACGGGACAGAGCAGAGCAGGGAGAGTAGTCTTCTCTGGAGGAGCAGAGAGATTAAGAGATTAATTCCGTTTAGACATTTTGAGTTGGAATGTCCAGCATGTGTTATAACATGAAAATCTAATTCTGAAACAGAATGAGGCTTGAGGTATCATTTGGATGTCATACATAGAAGTACAAGAGTTAAAACCACAAGTATGGATGAAATCACCCATGGAAAGCTTCCGAAATGAAAAGAAAGATATTTATATCAGAGAGGTCTAGAAGTGAAAGTTATTTATAGGGTTTGATGAATATATAGAGTGTGTTACTCCTTATCTTTTATAAAATCAATCACTCCTTAGGTCCTCTGTTTTCGGTGGAGAGGGTGCATGGCTCCCAGAAAGAGGGAGAGAAACCGTGTGGCTCTGAGCTCATTTGTCTCCTGAAAGATCACATATCAGAATCCTCACATTCACTAAACTAAAGCTTGAAAACTAAATGCTTACTTAAGTCCAAATAATTTTCAAGATCTATATGCATGCCAGAGATTATCTGGGTTCCTTTTCTAAGAGAAGTCAGCCGCCCTATTCTCTAACCTGAGCATAATGAGCTCAGGTCAAGGAGCTTGGAATTCAGCTGACTATAATGGTTGTTCTACTCTCTGCTCAATCAATTATTTACATTTAGGGCATCTTAACATTAAGCAAGTGGTACACGGATCTGATATTGTGTGTTTGGTTGCTTGGAAACCAAGATTTCTAAAAATGTTCCTTCTCTGCTCCCAATTTTAACTATTGCCAAACCACACTACATACATATCTGTATGCACCATTTTAATTAAACACAAAATAAGTAAATTCAAAGTCAACATCTTAAGAATCTTTAAACAATTGTATTTATCTCACATTACAGAGTTGATTTAGGTTAAAAGAAAACATCGAGTTCCAGAGGCCAGTTTCCAATTTAGTTTCATGTAACACACTGGGCTCTGACATTCGTCAGTGGGTAACCCCTAGTCAATTCTACTCTGACTTAAATAGAATTAATTTACTGGTATAGTTTCATTTGTCAAGGTATGAGTACAATCTTTGGCAAAGTAACACAATTATTATGAGACAAGATAAATACTTAAAGAAATACTGATTCAACCAAAGTCCTTATCTCAAGGAAATCAAGTCTCTGGTTGTTGTGTCAAGGCAACCAAGATGTCATTATCAGTTATAAAGACATTATTAAGTTTGTGAAATTAAATTTTAGCTTTAATTCACAGTTTTAACACAGTTAATTTTGTGTAGAACAGAGGCACAATTCTGCAAAGGTTATTCAAAGGCTTCTGAAAGTCAAGTGCTTTTTTCTTTCTTGTTTTTTGCTTTTATAATTTCTTAAATTTTGGGGGTACATAGGTGTATATATTTACGGGGTACATGAGATGTTTTAATACAGGCATGCAATGCATGAGAATCATATAATGGAAAATAGAATATCCATCCACTCAAGCATTTATCCTTTGTGATATAATCAATCTAATTAAACTTTTTTGGTTATTTTTAAATGTACAGTTAAATTATTATTGACCACATTCTCCTTGTTGTGCTATGGCCCCATGACCTTCCCCTCACCCTGTCACACATTACCCTTCCTAATCTCTAGTAACCTTTTGCTTCTTAAATATAGAATTTTAGAAAATACATTTAACTTTTCTTTTAAAAAATTCCTCACTATGTAAAACAGAATCCATTTCACTGCCTAGCAAATGTAGTTGGAAGCAAAGAAACCTTATGAATAAATGAACGCTTCAATAAATGAATGACTTAAAAGGTGAACTTTTCTATCTCCTTTCAGTATTAAGATTTAAAAGTCTGTCAGATACCAGTATCATATACCTTGTTTCTTTAGCAGTACAGACATAATGACACCTGTCCTACACAATCATTCAAATATAGCATCAATCATAACACCCAGCAATCTTCCCAGAGGCACTCCATAAGCCATTCTAATAAAGACTAGTAGTCCTCAAAATGTGGTCCCCAAGCCAGCAGCCTCAGCAACACCAGGTGCTGCAGAAATGCAAATAATCAGGTCCCACCCCATACCTACTGAATTAGAGCCTCTGGGGCTGAGGACTAGCAATCTGTGTTTTAATAAGCCTTCCAGGTGATTCTGTTACCTTAAAATAATGGCACTTGCATATACATCAGTGATTCTGTCACTAATGTTTGAGAATCACTGATGTATATGCAAGTGCCATTATTCTACGTAGATAAGAAAAAATAAGAGGAATCAAAATTTCATAATTTTAGTTTCTTAAAAAGAATAATTGAGAAATTCAGAAAAGGTGCAAGCAAATGCGACATACTAAAATGGCAATTTGCCAGCCAAGTTGGACTAAAGATAGTCAAGAGCTGAAGTTAGGAAAGCAATGAAAATACTACTTTGACCATCTGCAATCCTATAAGCAGGATAAATTAGACAAAAAGATATCATTGGCAAAATACAACCGTTTTGTGTAAAGGCTTGGAAAATGCTTGACAAGAAAAGCTCTTAGGGGTTATTGGCCCCATCAGATATTAAAACATACTGAAAAGCCCCTATAATTAAAACAGTTTTACAGTTTGTTATGTAACTAAACATGCCATTATCATGATACAGGAGACAGAAAAAACTATTCGGGCAGATAGTAAGGGCAAAGCATCCTTGGCCTAACTTCCCTTCTAACAAAAAGCAGCCCAAGAAATCACTCACTTTCTAACAAAGAGTAGCCTGGAAGATCAAGCTGGGGGATGCCAGCAGCTGCATGGATAGAAAGGGCTACCTGGGGCCAGGTATGTCTACCATGGAGGTTCCACTTCCCCTTTTTTAGCACATGCACAGTAAGAAATAAATAAGCAACATGGAGTAGCTCAGGCTGAGGACCTGTCTGTGTAACAAAAGATGGGAGTAGGCGCTTCCAGAGATTTGCACCCTATACAGATGACACACCTGGTCCTAACTGGTTCTTCCCCTGCTATGTTCAGATACCACCTCCCCACTAGCTTCTCTGTAAAAATTCCTGCCTTTCATCACAGAATGCCAACCCGTTTTCCGGGACCCCTCTCTGTAGCAGAGAGCTGTTCTTTTTCCTTCTCCTATTAAATTTCTGCTCTAAACTTGACCCTTGGTATGTCCACCTCCTTGATTTCCTTGGCTATGAGACGAAGAACTCTAAATGTCACCCCAGAAAACAAGGCCACTTCAAAACAATCACCCTCATAAGCATTTATCTCAGAGGAATGTGGAAGACTTATGTTCACATAACAACCTGTATATGAATGATCATTAGCAGCTTTATTCATGAGTACAAACCCAGAACCAACCCTGGTGTCCTTCAAAAACTAAATGATTATACAAATTGGTGCATCCATACCATACACTACTACTCAATAATAAATATGCAACAATTTGAGTACATCTCCAAGAAACTGCACTGAGTAAAGATTTTGTAAACCAACCCCTAAGAATTATATACTGTATCATTCTGCTTTTGTAATGCCATTAAAATGACAAAATTATATAAATGGAGAATGGGTTAGTGGTTGCCAGAGACTAGGGAGGATGAAAGAGGAAATGAGTATGGTTATAAAAGGGCAACATGAGTGATCCTTACAGTGATGAAACTGCTCTATATTTTGACTGTGGTGGTGAATACTTGAACCTGTGTATGTGACAGAATGGCACAGAAGTAAATACACACATATATACATAGATGAGTTCAAGTAAACTGCAAAAAATCTGTAGACTGTTATCAATGTTAATATCCTGGTTTTGATACTGTACTACAGTTTTTCAAGGTGTCACCACTGCGGAAAACTGGAAAAGGTTACAGAAAATCTCTGTGTTATTTCTTACAACTGCATATGAATCTAAAACTAGCACAAAATAAAAATTTTAATTAAAAATCACGGTATTGCTCGTTGCGCAGTAGTGCTAGCGGCTTTGCGTTTCGGTGCTCGGACCCGGCAGCCGCTTTTGGTGCTAAGCTGCTAGGAAGCCCCTCTCAGCGACCTCGTTGGAGCTTGAACCCATTGTCACCCCTCCGACTCACCGGCAAAAAAAAAAAAAAAAAAAAAAAAATGGTTGAAGCAGATCACCCAGGAAAGCTCTTCATTGGTGGGCTTAATACGGAAACAAATGAGAAAGCTCTTGAAGCAGTATTTGGCAAATATGGATGAATAGTGGAAGTACTCTTGATGAAAGACCGTGAAACCAACAAATCAAGAGGATTTGCTTTTGTCACGTTTGAAAGCCCAGCAGACGCTAAGGATGCAGCCAGAGACATGAATAGAAAGTCATTAGATGGAAAAGCCATCAAAGTGGAACAAGCCACCAAACCATCATTTGAAAGTGGTAGACGTGGGTCACCTCCACCTCCAAGAAGTAGAGGCCCTCCAAGAGGTCTTAGAGGTGGAAGAGGAGGAAGTGGAGGAAGTGGAGGAACCAGGGGACCTCCCTCACGGGGAGGACACATGGATGACGGTGGATATTCCATGAATTTTAACATGAGTTCTTCCAGAGGACCACTCCCAGTAAAAAGAGGACCACCACCAAGAAGTGGGGGTCCTCCTCCTAAGAGATCTGCACCTTCAGGACCAGTTCGCAGCAGCAGTGGAATGGGAGGAAGAGCTCCTGTATCACGTGGAAGAGATAGTTATGGAGGTCCACCTCGAAGAGAACCACTGCCTTCTCGTAGAGATGTTTATTTGTCCCCAAGAGATGATGGGTATTCTACTAAAGACAGCTATTCCAGCAGAGATTACCCAAGTTCTCGTGATACCAGAGATTATGCACCACCACCACGAGATTATACTTACCGTGACTATGGTCATTCCAGTTCACGTGATGACTAGCCATCAAGAGGCTATAGCGATAGAGACGGATATGGTCGTGATCGTGACTATTCAGATCATCCAAGTGGAGGTTCCTACAGAGATTCATATGAGAGTTATGGTAACTCACGTAGTGCTCCACCTACATGAGGGCCCCCGCCATCTTATGGTGGAAGCAGTCGCTATGATGATTACAGCATCTCACGTGACGGATATGGTGGAAGTCGAGACAGTTACTCAAGCAGCCGAAGTGATCTCTACTCAAGTGGTCGTGATCGGGTTGGCAGACAAGAAAGAGGGCTTCCCCCTTCTATGGGAAGGGGGTACCCTCCTCCATGTGATTCCTATCAGCCGTTCAAGCCGCGGAGCACCAAGAGGTGGTGGCCGTGGAGGAAGCCGATCTGATAGAGGGGGAGGCAGAAGCAGATACTAGAAACAAACAAAACTTTGGACCAAAATCCCAGTTCAAAGAAACAAACAAAAAGTGTAAACTATTCTGTCATAACTACCCAAGGACTGCTAAAAAGAAAAATTGTGTTACCTTTTTTAAATTCCCTGTTAAGTTCCCCTCCATAATTTTTATGTTCTTGTGAGGAAAAAAGTAAAACATGTTTAATATTATTTGACTTTATGACATTGCTTTTCAACAAGCAAATGTTAAATGTGTTAAGACTTGTTGTACTAGTGTTGTAACTTTCCAAGTTAAAGTGTCCCTAAAGGCCACTTCCTATATGATTTTTCCCAGTAAGTGAGGCAAGCAGTTCTAAGATCTTCCACAAAACATCTAGCCATCTAAAATGGAGAGATGAATCATTCTGCCTATACAAACAAACTAGCTGTTAGAGGGTGGTTGGGGTATGCTACTCATAAGATTTCAGGGTGTCTTCCAACTAAAACCTCCATGATCTCAGTATGAAAAACCTGAAATCAGATGCCTATGTAAGGAAATAATCACCCAGTAAACCCAAAAATGCAAATGGATAATGCTGGCCATTTTGTCTTTCTGACATTTCCTTGGGAATCTGCAAGAACCTCCCCTTTCCCCTCCCCCAATAAGACCATTTAAGTGTGTGTTAAACAACTACAGAATACTAAATAAAAAGTTTGGCCAAAACCCAAAAAAAAAAAAAAAAAAAAAAAAATCACGGTATTACATAAACAGAGACAGAAACAGACTTGAAAGTCCAAAAATGGATGAATATACATATGCAAATTTAGTATATGTTACAGGTGGCACCTGAAATCATTGAACAAAATTTACTTTTAATAAATGATTCTGGCCAGCATGGTGATTCACCCCTGTAATCCCTGTACTTTGGGATGCCAATGCAGGGGTACTGCTTGAACCCAGGAGTTTGAGACTAGCGTAGGCAACATAGCAAAATCTCATCTCTTAAAAATTTTTAAAACTACCCGGGCATGGTGGCATGCACTTGTAGTCCTGGATCCTCAGGAGGCTGAGGCAGGAGGATAGCTGGAGTCCAGGACTTTGAGGTTGCAGTGAACTATGATTATGCCACTGCACTCCAGCCTGAGTAACAAAATGAGACCCTCTCTCTAAAGTAATAAAATCAAATAAATGGTTCTGAGACAAAAGAACAGGCATTTTGAAAATGACATAATTACTAAGAGAAAACATGGCTGAAGTCCTCCATAACTTAAGTACAGGAGAAGACTTTCTTTGACTCAAAATTAAGATAAGCAAAATGTTGATAAATTCCGCTACACAAAAATTCAAACTTGAGCATGGCCAAAAAAAAATCATAAGCAAATTCAAAAGACAAACAGCAAATCCATAAATTTATGGGTAACTGATTGTTGACAGACAAGGATACCAAGAATATTCAGTGGAGAAAGAACAGGCTTTTCAAAAACTGGTGATAGGACACTGGTTATCCACATAAAAAAAGAATGAAGCTAGACACCCCTACCATCTACTTTATACAAAATTTACTTACAGTAAATTTAAAACTTAAATGTAAGAGCTAAAACTATAAAGGTCTTAGAAGAAACATAGTCATTAGTCTTTGTAAACTTGAATTAAGCAGTGGCTTCTTAGATATGAAGCAAAGCAAAAACAAAAACCCTGGTAAGTTGGACCTCATGAAAACTTTGTGTTTCAAAGATCGTCATCAAGAACATGAAAAGACAAGCCACAGAATGGGAGAAAATATTTGCAGCTCATCTATCTGACAAGAGACTAGTATCCAGAATATATAAACTCAACAATAAAAAGAACTCAATATTTAAAATGGGCGAAGGATCTTAAGACATTTCTCTAAAGAAAACATACAAATGACCAATATGCACATGAAGAGATGCTCAACATCCTTACTCTTAAGAGAAACACAAATGAAATCACAATAAGATACCACTGCACACCCAGTAAGATGGTTATAGTCAAAAGGACAATATAATGGCAAGTGTTGATAGGGATGTGGAGAAATGGAAACTCTCAGGCACTGCTAAAATTTTAAAATGACACAACTGCTTTGGAAAACAGTCTGGCAGTGCCTCAAGAGTCTAAACATAAATTTACCATATGACTTGACAGTTCCACCCCGAGGTATATACCAAAAAAAATGAAAACTTTTGTCCACACAAAAACATGCACACGAGAGTTCATGGTAGCATTATTCTTAGCCAAAAAGTGGAAACATTCTAAATGTTTATCAACTGATCAAAATATTGCATATCCATATAATACAATATTATTCTGCTACAAAAACAAATGTTGCACTAATGCATCTATAACATATATGAATCTTGAAAACATTATGCTAAGAGAAAGAAGCCAGACATAAAAAAAAAAAAAAACAGTAATTAAATCCAGAGAGACAGAAAGTATGGTGATCGTCAGGGGATTTATGGATTGAGGAGAGTAGGTGTCAATGGGCATGGGGTTTCTTTTTAGAAGATGAAAATGTTCTAGAATTAGATGGTAGTGATGCTGTACAACCTTATGAACATGCTAAATACCACTGAACTGTACATGTTTAAAGGATTATTGTTATGGTATGTGAATTACATCCTATTCAAAAAGAACAAATGACAAGCTAGAAAAAAATATTTGCTGCAACATGTATCACAGTTAAAAAGCCAGTAGCACCAATAATATACCAAGAATGTTTACATGAGAAAAAAAATCAAAAACGCCATTTAAAAAACAGCTAAAAGACACAGACAATTCACAAAAAAAGACCTAAAAATTGTATTTATCATGTGGAAACTCTTCAACTTAACAAATAATAAAAGCAAATAAAAACTATGCTGCAACACCATTTCTCATGTTTCAGCTTAGCAAAAAAATTAAAACTTCTGACAACACATTGTGTTGACAAGACTGTGAAGAAATAGGTCCTCTCATAACCTGGCTTGTACAAATTAAAATTGGTACAGCCTTTGTGGAGGGGAATTTGACAATATCTAACAAAAGTTCTTACATTTATCTTTTGACTTAGCGATATTACTTCCAAGAATTTAACCAAAATATTCACCTCCAACATTATAAACACATATATGCACTAGGTTATCCACTACAGTGTTTCTGATGGCAAACTACTGGAAACAATTGAAATGTTAACATTTAGAAAACTGGGTGAATAGGCTGTTAGGATGAATAAGAATGATCTCTATGACCTGATTTAAAAAAGCAAACTTCACACACACACACACACACACACACACACACGCGCGCGATGTCACCTTTGTGTATGACAGAGTGGGAAAAGAAAACACATTAATCCGCTTGTTTTTGCAAAAGAAATACAAGAAGGATAAACCAAAAACTAATGACACTAGTTACCTACAAGTAACAGGAACTAGAGTGGGAACAACATAAACAGAGCAGAGAAACTGAAAGACTGTTTCTGGGGACATTTTTCATTTTTGAAACCATATTGTTTCATATATCCAAATAAAATCAACAAGCATGGGTGAAATAAAGCTAAAAGGAATACAACAGAAACATATGAATCTTACTGTATTTCAAATAAAGAACACAGAAACACAGAAGAGAGGAAAAAATGAACTAACACAGGTAACTTCTTAATGCAGTGCTTTGACTACATACCCTCAGTCTAAAGACACAAAGAACCATATGCAAACACTGAACTCTAGTCATTAGGTTACTTTTTCAGGGTGCTATAAGAGTAGAAATTTTAAATATATTTTTTTTTTTGTTAGAATTGAGCAAATAAGTAGGTATATTAATAATAATAAAGCCTTGTTTCTTAGGTGGTGGAGTTACAAATATGGAAAGGAAGAATACTGCAATGAACCCTGTGGTACTAGACTGAAATTGAAGGTATCAGTATGAAGTCATGGTTTTTCATGTTTAGACGGACAAGTAAACTGATGGATAGATGAACAGAGAGAGAAATATTTATTTGTGTGTATTTCTTCCTCTTGCTTTGAATGCCAAGAAGACCTAAAAGTTATGACATCCTGGTAGCAATAAGCACATCTAGCACCAAGACCTAAACACCACTCTCTACTAAAAAGAATCAGAGGTCTTAGAGTACTGGCTGATTCCAAGGATGCAGCAGAAAAAGTACAAGATTATGTACAACATAAAGAATGATGATGACATTGTTCTCTAAGCTGTAGGGGCTCCTACTGGCCAGATTTGTAACATTTGAGCATCAGTAAATGTTGACAGTAAAAATTTACAACAATGCATAAGAATCTAAGAGAACATAATAAATGTCAATGAATAAATAAGCAAACAAATACCTGAATAGTATTATGAAGAAACAGCAGACAAATCTGTTAAGATACATTCCACAAAATAATTTGCCTGTACTAATAAAAAACATCAAGGTCATGAAAGAAAAAAGTAAGGATGAAGAATGATTCAAGAGTAAAAGAAACTTAAGACACAATAATTAAACACAATGCATATAGATGGATCCTAGACCCAGTGGAGGAAAGAAATGCTATAAAAGTTATTATTGGGACAACTGATAAAACTTAAGTTCAGACAGTGGACAGGATATTAAAAGTTTTATTTTTTCTTATCACTGTACTATGGATATGTAAGAAAATGTCCTTATTCTTGGGAGACATGCATTGAAACAGTTAAGGGTTAGTTTACAATAACTCTTAAATGGTTCAGAGAAAAACAGCTTGTGTACAAAGGAGAAATAACTAATGATAAAGTCAATGAAGCAAACAGATGAACGCTGGTGAATCAGGGTAAAGAGTACACATGGAAGTATTTTATGCTACTCATGGAACTTTTATGTAAGTTTGATATCATTTTGAAATTAAAAGTTACTTTAAAAGTATCAATTTCTTTAAAATATAATCAAAGCAAATTTTTTTTTCAAGCAAAGCAACTCTTCTTAAACATTCCCCTGTGGTTTGAATAAATCTCCCCCTAAAATGTCACTGTCTTCTAGAACAGTTGAGTGAACTAAAAAGGGGAAAAGCAGGGTGAGGAAAGAAAGATTATACATGCAAGTGGTTGAAAAATATTCCCTGACTCCCTCCCAAATTGTACTTCTGAATATTCTATACAATTACATATTTCTATATTATAAAATATTTCTATATATTTCTATATATTGTAGAAATACATAGTCACATAGAAAATTCAGAAGTACATTTTGTAGAGCCAATATTACTTGCTTTTTGGTCAAATAAATTTCTCATAAGTTTGATATTAATATGTAATGTATTTAAATAAAAAACTTTGCCTTTTCCAAGTTTTTCACTGTCTGACAACCATGTGAGCTCAAGATCATTATAGTTCTCATTTTTAAAGTGCAAAAACTAAAGCAAAGAGGTATAAAGTTGTGAATGCATCTCCGAGTGAGAAATGCAAAGCAACCTACAAACTGAACATTCCAGACGCCTGATCCAATGTCCACATTAGAATCACCTTGATTTGATTTTGTTTCATATCAACACGTTTCTGGATATTGTGTATGTGGTAAGACAAATAATAAAAGGAAGGCTGCTTTGCTAACATCTATTCATGGGAATTCATTTTTACCCAAATGAAATTAGAAAAATAATTTCCATGTTTTAATTAGAGATTTGAGCCTCACAGCACTTCAACTATTCCTTTAGTAGCTAGCAACTTCATTTAGGCATACTGAATTAATGCTTTGAGGTTGGATACAGTAAAGCTAAAACTGAAAACTATTTCCGCAGAATATATATTTTTAAAAAATATAACTACCACCACCACATTTTTATGTTTCAGTATTCTTCTCCCTTGGCATTATTTTATGTAAAACTGCCACTAGTGGTGACAGTAACCAAGAAATGGAGACTAGAGAAGTGTCTCTCTCCGTAACAAAAAAGAAAAAAGAACAAAAAGTTGACGAATGAAGTGACAAGTCTTTAATTCATGGTATTCCAATAGGCATTTTTCAGTTTCAACTGAAAAGAGGTTTATTTTTGCTTTTTTCCTGTGGCTTATTTCAGTTTCTAAGTCAAGTTCAACAACTGGCAGCAGCTTCACTTTAATTACAGATCTGTTAACAATAAATCTGCAATGCTGAAGCATGGATTAAATTATCCCACAGTAAATTTATATCAGCCTTGACATCTCTATGAGGGATCATTCTCCAGAACCATTAATAATAATGCAATTAGCAAGTAGCTATGAAATAGACTAGAGTTATAGAACAACAACATATTCGTATTTCAGAACTCTTGAGTGGTCATGTTTTTTGATATGATAATAAATTCCTAGTTCTTTGATTTACAAAATTACTAAAACCCAGATATATCTTTTGTAAAATTAATCAGAGTATATGTGGTAAAATTTCAGTCTAACAGAATGCATATTGGCCAAACCAGTAGAGGGAAAATAATAAAAAATTTTTTTAATGTTAATAAATAGAAGGAAATCAGAAAAAAAGGAAAGCATTAATAAACAGTAAAAAAAAACAAATCTAATAAAAAAAAAAAAACTGAAGGATATAAATCCCAACATAACAATCATCACAGTCAATGTAACTGTTTTATACTAAAATCAACAACTAAAAGATCAATTCTCAGCTGGGGTATTTTTCCAGCCATATGTTATTTAAAAGAGGCACATTTATTTAAAAGACCTTGATGGCTTTACTCTAGAAAATGAAGAACAGAGAAATAAAAAGTGACTTTTCAAGAATGACTGCTTTGTTAAGACCCAAAGCCTGAGGATATTTTCTGTCACTTCACATCTTTCCTTCTCTACTAGAATATATCTTCCCCAAAAGGTTTATTTAAAAAGGACTTGGTTGTCAGGTCTGGCTCACGCCTGTAATCCCAGCACTTTGGGAGGCCGAGGTGGGTGGGTCATGAGGTCAGGAGTTCAAGACCAGCCTCGCCAACATGGTGAAACCCCGTCTCTACTAAAAATACAAAAAATTAGCTGGGTATGGTGGTGCCTGCTTATAGTTCCAGCTACTTGGGAGGCTGAGGCAGTAGAATCACTTGAACCGGGGAGGTGGAGGTTGCCGTGAGCCAAGATCATGCTACTGCATTCCAGCCTGGGCAACAAGAACAAAACTCTGTCTCAAAAAAAAAAAAAAAAAAAAAGGACTTAACCAAAAAACTGAAAGTACAGATTTTTACATGTGCTACTGTGAAATGTGAAAACAAGTTAATTCCGCATGCTAACATGCCAAAAGAGAGGGTCAAATGTGAGTCTGTATCTGACTGAAAGAGTCACTAAATACTAGAAATCTAACCTAATCCAGCTCATTGTATAAAGAAGGCACTGGAGCTTCTAGTATTCAAGCTTGCTCAATAATAATAAGGAGGCCAGAGGTATGAAGTATTTCTGCAAACCCTGAAGAGCTAATGGTGACAGATTCTGCTACTGAATTTATGGGAAATCATAGGATGAGAACATTTTCTCCTGCATGAAGCTGACTAGTCTCTCACTATAGCTTCTTTACATTCCTTCCATTTTAAGGCATGATTTAAAAATGAGGGCAACCAACCATGTTCCACATAGCAGCCCTGCAATTACCTGAAGACCTAATATCATGCAAACATTAACTCTCCCGTTTACATAGGCTATACTATGCTGACTAATCTGGGTCACACAAGGCTAGGCACAGATGTACGTTTTAAAAACTTAGTTGTAAAAAAATCATCTCATCATGGGTCCAAACATCCCACTCTCGGCAACTGATAGAACTACTAAATAGAAAATTAGTAAAGATACAGAAGAACTGAATAAGATATCAACCAGTAGGATCTAACTGACATTCACAGAACACAAAGAATGCACATTCTTACCAAGCACTCATGGAATATTCAGCAAGATACACTTTTTATTGGACAGTTAAGGGTCATTTTTAAACCCAACAAATTTAAAAGAATAAAACCGTACAGAGTATATTCTCTAGCCCTGACAAATCAAATGTAAAAGACAAAAAAAAAAAAAAAAAAGAGAGAAATTAACCAAAAGATGGCAGTAAAATCATCCTATCGCCACCATCCAACATACCTATGAGAGAAGTATTATAACACACGTTTTTACATCCAATGAAAGCGAGGCTCTTTAGGTTACGTTACGTAAGCATTACGTGTTAACGTTAAAGTTTATATTCAGGACTATCTGATTCTAAAGCCTGTAGTTTCCACTGTACTATGATACCTTTCAACAAACAGAACATCTGATCACATTCTCTTATTAGTTAAAAAAAGATTACAACTGTACCCCAAGTGCATGTTTTGTTTTATTCATGTAGTACCATCCCGCTATGTAATTCAACACACATACAAATTGAAAAGTTGCTTATCTAAATAAACATAAATGGAAATCCTAATATTTTCTTTATGTGACACAGTAATGGCCATGTATATCACTTGAGGTTGAACATTTCATCTAAAACCCTAGCTCTTTTTCACATGTTAAGATATTTCCTTCATCTTTACTTGTTCAGTTGGTTTCTTCATGCCAAATTACATCATTGGGTACATATCTTTTTTCAGTTTTGGTCCACTGCTCCATTCTATCAAGATGTCTTGCCATCTTGAGTCTGTCATCCATCATATGACTATCATACCCAGCTTCACAAAAGCTCCTAAATTGGTATCCCTGCCCTTATAGCTTTATCAAAATCAATAGAGAAATATTAACAGCACAGGGCTAAAAGATTTAATTCTTCAGTTTTCTAGATTGGTACTAGCCAACAATGCTGAACAATTTTTTTTTTTTTTTTGAGATGGAGTCTCACTCTGTTGCCTAGGCTGGAGTGCAGTGGCACAATGTCAGCTCACTGCAACCTCCACCTCCCAGGTTCAAGCAATTCTCCTGCTTCAGCTTTCTGAGTAGCTGGAATTACAGGTGCCTGCCACCATGCCCAGTTAATCCTTATATTTTTAGTAGAGAGAGGGTTTCACCATGTTGGCCAGGCTGGTCTCAAACTCCTGACCTCAAGTGATCTGCCCACTTTGGCCTCCCAAAGTGCTAAGATTACAAGGGTGAGTCATGTGCCCAGCATGAACATTAATTTTAAGCCACTCTGTAATTAATCTAACTGTTCTTACAATCCGTACTTCACTATTTTATTTTATAGACTAAGTTTTATTTCAAACTCCCCATGGAAATTTGTGAGTGGTTATGTATCGCTCTTCAGACAGGTTCAATACTGGAAGAAACCCTGAGAATCAGCGAGTCCAAATCCTCTAGTGCCCCTAGAAAAACACTGAGCCTTGGAGAAATTAAGTGGTTTTCTGAGATCACAGAGCCCACTGAGACAGAACCTTCTAGTTCAGGGCTGAAATCATCTGGATTTAAACAGGCAGTTCTGTGGAAAACTGGAGAACACGTCCCACCCAAGGAATTCCACAGGCACACAGCTTGAGGAGTCAGGCAGCCAGAGGTACAGGCATAAGGTTGCCAGATATTCCAATTTCTGAAATCCAGATTATTACAGTGGAATCATCTGATGCTTAAGTGTCAGAAACTATTTCAAATTTAACACAGCCCTGGCAAAAGAAAGCACATGTGAGTGGCAAACCCACTTAACGTATGCCAGACATTTAGCATACATCTTACTAAATTCTTACTCTGCCCAGGATTTTAATGGATGAGGCAACCATAACTTCAGAAGACTAAATAAAGTTGTCCACATAGCCAATAGGTGGTGAAGTCATAATCCACGCCTGTTTACTTAATACTTCCACTATACTTACAACTACCCTTACAGGCAGTTACCATTATCCAGGTTTACAGGCTGGAAAAAGTAATCTCAGACATTAATAAATTCTAGACAAAAGTCTTATCAAGAACCCAGTTATATGAAAATTAAAATATTTCTGTCTTCCCATTTTAATGGTGATGAACTGCCCTCAAGCAGTGAGTCTTAAACTAGAAGATACTTCCCGACTTCCCAAAACTTCCCAATTATTTTTTGTTCAGCTTGAAAATCATCAAGATTCTTGCCTCTAAAGTGAACCAATTTCAACTTTTATGAAACAACACTAATTCTGAACCACATCTAATGAAATAATCAGTAAACTGAGAGTAAACATACTTCTATTATACCACCAGTTTCTAACTCCAATTCCAGAGAGCATGTAAATACAGCATTGAGTTACAAAGATGAAGAATTCTCTCCCTGAACCTAAATAAGGCAGTCTAGAGATTAATTATTTTCCTAACCTCCACAAATTCATTAATATCTCTCCAACCCAGGCATACAAGAGAATACATTGGTGTGAACACACACACACACACACACACACACACAGAGAGAGAGAGAGAGAGAGAGAGAGAGAGAGAGAGACCACTTACTTCAACGGCTGACATTCCAAGGACAATTCTATGACACTGGCCCCCACACCTACAAGGCTACTCAGAAATGACTCTGCCAGCCATCATCCTATAGTGGCACCATCTACTGCTGAGCCAATAAATGGAACTGAATTCTCCCAGGAACACAGACATAGCTGAGGACCAAAGGGAACCAAAGCTTTGTCTGAGATGGGGAAGACAGCCAAATGGATTTTCTCCATAATATGGGATCCCAGTGTAAGGGACCTTAGTGGCCACTTAGCTCACTCCCATCTGCCCTTTCCCATACTTCCTCTGCACTCTATACTGTCTCCCCGGCTTCCCAGTTCTATCTCCAGCTAATTCCCTAGGAAGTACCACTAGCAAGAAATCTTCCATCACCTTCTTCTTCCATCAAATGTTACTTGAGCCTTCAGCTCCTTTCTTGCTCAGAAGATAATTTCATAACTGAACCCCTATTTAAGTGCTAAATGATTTAATCAGTTCCCTCTCCAGGGACAGCTACAGTTCAAGCAGGTCCTAACAATAGAAAGATTTAATCCTAAGGACTCATTTTTCAAAGCAGATTTTCTGGTACCTTGGTAGAGCAAGCAGTGGTGATTTCCAGGGACATCTTGGGGATTCAGTGCACACACCGCCCACTCTAATTTCCAACAGTTCTCCTCCCAATAAATACACTGCAAAGTGCCTGCTATGCAAATGCAGCTTCAAGTTGCCCTCGATAAGCATGTAGTTTAAGTTTAAAATTGCTAAGGGATATCTCACACTGCTATTTGATGATTTAAATGAGCTTTTGTATTAAAATGCCCAGCACTGTGCCTGGCACATATAGTACACGTTTATTATTAAGCGGTATTATCTGTTACTATTTTTTATTAATTGTGACTATAAATCCATTTTCTTTCACACATACAATGTGATGACTCAAAGGAATTTAGATGAAATAAAGCTTTTTGCTAGACATTCTAAGGAGGCAGGAAAATAAAATGTCACTAGAAGAAATCAAACCAACAAGAAGCACCATAATTTGCTACTAAAACAGATATCAGAAATGGCTACTCAGCTTGCTGTAGTTCTCTAAACAAAACAGATCTGAAACAGTAGCTACCCAAGAGGGGACAATGGCAGATGCTTCAGACTGGGGTTTTTAATTAACAACTTATTAATGACTGTCAAAAAGGCAGTATCTTAATCACTGATCATTAAACTGACTTTCTGCAACTAGAGAAGAGTATATGATTTGAATGCCAGAAAGAGGCATTTCCAGACTATTCAGCAAACAGTGTGAGCTAACAGTGAGCACCTGCTCACCTAGTAAGTTCCTACTTGCAGTGGATCAGTTAATCCAATTCTGGATGCTCATCTACAACTACCATCCAACCACATAAAGTTTTCATCATGCCATCAAAATTACATGGAACCTTAATGTTCAGGGCACCACAAAATGAGTATCTTGAAAATCTTCCACCAAGGTAACAGAGAGGTAGTGTCAACCACTTCTGCTATAAGAATATTAAAATAATAGCCAATATTTACTGTATGCCAGACACTGTTTTAAGAGCTTTACATATTTTAACTCATTTAATCTTCACAATTACCATTTGTCAGAACAACTATTATTATCCCCCTCTTACAGATAATAAATCCAGAGCATAGAGAGGTTAAATAGCCTCAAATCACACAGTAAGAGCCACAAATACTAATGATTAGCTTGTATACATTTTCCCTATTTACAAAGCTCATTCAGGCACATTATCTCAACTGGTCCTCCTAACTGCCTGGGGAGGCAGGATATTTTTACTACTTTCCTTAATTCACAGAGAGGAAACAGACTTGGAAAGGTAAATGACTTACTTAAAGGAGTAATTCGAGAGAATAACATCAAAATCCAAGCCAACCTCATCACCCTGCCCATGTTTGTAGTACAACCACACTACTGCCAAGACCAGAGAGCTCATATCTACATGGTGTTGAGGGAAGGGAGACCTAGATGACAACCTGCCCCAAACTTCTCTCTTCTTCTGCCTATCATACTCCAGATTTTACAATAGGTCATGTGCATGTACATCTATAACAGCATTCACTACAGTAAATTAAAATTGTTCATGTATCTCTTTCTCCTACTAGAGAAGCAGCTCTTGAAAAGCAGGTATCTGTTATTCACTACTCAATATAAAGTGCTTGGCAACTAACTAGTAGGCACAAAAAAAAGTTAAACTAAAATAGTAATTCAGTGTGTATAAGCTTTTCAGGCTACATTTCTCTTTGAGGTGAGTGACTAAAACGTATTTCACAACCATTCCTAGGAACAGCTGCATTTCATGGGTAATTTAAGAATTTCTATGTCCATAGTATCAGAGAGCAGTTTTTGTTCAAGAATATTTCAAACATTTACATTCCACTCAATGATGTTTCTTCTGAAACTTATTAAATGAAATTACTTTTTAAATTTTCAACATAAGAATGTTTTTTTAAGTGTTTCTGGATTTTTAATCCCATTTTCCTAACCTAAACTGTGTATACTTTAACTTGCCAAGTAATCACATGTATAATTTAAACAAATGAGAATCCCATAGAAAAGCCTTTTTAAATAAGCATAAAAGATATTCAAAACGTGTTCCTCAATAGATTTGAATATAATTTTAGCAGCTACCACTGGCAGTTATTTCTTCTTTGCAAAACTAAGAGCATAAACAGAATTAAGATGAAACATACCAATCACAAGCACACACAGGCATATGCTTTAATAATTTATTACTTGTGATATTATAAATGCAACAGATAATTTTCATCAAGGAACTATAAGCAAGGTTATCCATATTACTTGCAATCTACAAAGCACTGCCATGGAATATTTTTTCAACTATGCAACTCTCATCTCCAGTAAAAAAAAAAAAAAAAAAAAAAAATTCAATTTTTAACAAGCTTACAATTTCATAAAGCTAGTCACTCTACTGATTTTATGATATATTAGTTAATCTTCTGAAGAATATTACATATTAAAAAATATTAAAATATGCCCTAATATAGCTATCCATGGGTAAATTTCTTAGTGCAAATCAGTCTACCAAAGTAATTAAAATTAAAAACATACCAATAGAAATTATAAATAATATGTGTACTGATCCATCAACACAATTTACATAGAAAATTAAAAAACTAGAGTATTGCTTAAGTAACCAATAAATCAATTATAAAAAGTCAATATAAGCCAATCCAAGAGACCAATTTCTAACTCTTTTAGCTTTCACTCCAAAACTGATTTCAGGGGGCCAAAAAATACAGAATTTAAGAGATGAGCCAACTTCCACAAACCTAATCTTGACTTAAAATGTGCCCAGGTTGGCTTTAAAAGCACTTTTCTTTGGGATCACCAAGTGCAGATCCCTGTGCAAAGTGACCTAGACCCACCTTTATCCTCCTCTTGGAAGGTATCAGGCTGGTTCCAGATGAAGGCAAGCATGCAGGGATGGGTATGGCAACCCTCAGAGAGCAAAAGGTTCAGACCACATGGATTGGACATGTTCAATGTGCTCAAAAAACATGCATGAGGCTAGAAGGCCAGAGGAGGTGAAACCAGAAAATGAGAATAGCAAGTACATCAGAAAATGTGAAAAATAAAGAAAAGGTTCTTCCACCACCATTTAAAAACATTTATTTTTAAATTGCATGTTTAAATAATACATTTGAGGTTTTTTAAATGCTTATTGATAATATGCAATGTAATAAAAATTTATTCTTAATTTGCTTTGAAAATTATTCAGATTCAAATTCTAATAGTGCATAAATCAATCTATCTTATAAAACATATTGTGAAACAGTAAGTCACGTCGTGTGTTTTATTAGAATGGACTCAGTGCATATTATCACTTCTCAAGCTATATGAGCAGGGGGCAGGGGTGGGGAGCCAGTGATTATAGTAAAACATCCAATTTCCTTACCAGTTGGGCACAGGAAGAGGGAGGGACGAAAGACAGCATGCGTACTCCTTGCTATCCTTCTGTTGTTATTTGAGAAAGGAAGTACTATATGAATTCAAAAAGACAAGACAATGGAACACCTAGGTATTTATCTGACCAGAAATTGCAGTCTTCTCACCTGCTGGATTGTGAATTTTCTTTTTTCCTTACAGATTTCCACTTATAGACCCTGGCTTGAAGCCCTTAAGGTGTCTGAAGCATTTCTAGAAGAAAAGGAAAATTCATGCTGATCTAATTCCTCCTCATCACCTCTCTCTGCTGAGGGATTTTTCACAGAAAAGCAAAGACCTATTTGATCTATGAACAACTGCAGAACACCAAACTATATGGTTTCTTCTGGGACCTATTTAATCTCACTGCATAGCTCCCATCACATCCTTCAGGAGCAGCATGACATTGTCATTAAAAGTAACAATTTAGGCCGGGCGCGGTGGCTCAAGCCTGTAATCCCAGCACTTTGGGAGGCCGAGGCGGGTGGATCACGAGGTCAAGAGATCGAGACCATCCTGGTCAACATGGTGAAACCCTGTCTCTACTAATACAAAAAAAAATTAGCTGGGCACGGTGGCGCGTGCCTGTAATCCCAGCTACTCAGGAGGCTGAGGCAGGAGAATTGCCTGAACCCAGGAGGCGGAGATTGCGGTGAGCCGAGATCGCGCCATTGCGCTCCAGCCTGGGTATCAAGAGTGAAACTCCGTCTCAAAAAAAAAAAAAAAAAAAAAAAAAAAGTAACAATTTAGATGGAAAATATCTACATGTTACCAGAAGCTGGTTAGTTTTATTTTGTACTATTACCTCATTTCCTCTATGTATTTTGATCCTATGGCACCTTTGCAGTTGGGTATTACACTTCTGTCACATAACAATGTGTTCTCATTCCCACCAGCATGATACTTCTTCTTCACACTAGCTACTGGCTAATAGAGTCAGTGATAATTAAACTCATTTTATCTACAAATTTATTTTTATAATTTTTTCTAAGCATTGATTTTTCTTGTATAAGTCTCCTAGATGTTTTATAGATAGATGATAGACAGAGATATAATTTTCTTCATTAAATTCTATTCATTCTGAGCCCTAATCTATGTTTTCAGACTAGTCTTACTGACAGGCATATTGGCTCAGGGACAGAGTTCTCCTATAAATAAATCAAAACTCTCACTGGTCTAGCCAACAGACAGCATTCATACCTATGGCTACATTTTCAACAACTGCTTATTCATTTATTTAATTAAAAAATCTTCACTGAACACACACAAAAAATATGATAATGCCCCTTCCTTCAAGAAGTGCATTTATTTAGGGGAAGCAGCACAGAAAACTATAGGGTAATATGTTATAATCACCACAGTAAAGCAATATTATGAATGATACATGAGCTAAGACAGAGAAAGGATGATTCAGTCTTCAGAAGCACAGGAGGGGTCAGCGGAGAGCAGAAGAAACAGCCAAAGTATTAGTTTTTCCAATCTTGTTTTCTTCTTCTAACTGGGAAAGATTCTCATCTGACTCTGGATTTCTTACCCTCCCCCAGCCTGTGGCTGTCTCCTTGTCTTGACACCTCCTAGAAGCTAGCTGTTAACAAGAATAGAGGGTAAAGTCAAAGCTTAAAATGCAGAAGGAATAATGACAGGATAGCTGCTGTGTAAATACAGCATACAACTGCTCTTCCCAGGATTTCAAAGAAAATCTGTCTAGTCATTTCTTTTGTTGACCATACACAAGGGAATGGTCTCATTCACAAGGCGAGGAGCTCTCATGGCCTAATTACCTTTTAAAGGTCCTTCTTCTTCATACTATCACACTGGTAACACTTGAACTTTGGAATGGACAGCAGCAGGCAATAACTGCAGGGGAATTAAAGATGAGTCCAGAGAAAATGACGAGGAAACTAAGTAGCATAGGCACCACCAGTAAAAGACAACAGCTCAAACAACCTACACAGTATCTGAGAAAACCAGGCCAAAACTCTCTCCAGATGGCACCTAAAAGAAAGAAAGAATGAGATATAAGATAAAAAATCTGGAGGCTACAAGTATTAGGAATCTCAAAAGAATAAAGAAAAGTAAACAGATGGGAGAAAGCATTGGAGAAATAACAATCAAATATTTCCCAGAACTGAGGGGGAAAAAAAAGACATCTGATTGACAGAGTTTCCATCGGAAGACAGAAAAGAAAATAGCAACGCAAGCAAGAGAGAAAACAAGTAGGATAAACAGAAGGCAGAAAATGAGACAGTGAAAATAAGCCAAATAGAAGAGTAATCATGATGAAAGTATTATAAATGGATGAACCTTAATACCAAAAGACAGACTTTCAGGTTGGGTTTTTGAGAAAACCATGATTCAACCAGTGAACATTAAGTGTATGGAAAATATTATGTCAGAGAGAGATAAAATGGAAGGAATCCCTTGTAGCAATTTTATTATCAGACAGAGTAAAATTGCAGCCAAAACATCATAAAGGACCAAGAGGAAATTTATCCACTTTTGTAGGAATTCGCCTACAGGAAATGCTGTAGAACAAAAATACAACAATCACAGAGGTATATGTAGCTGAAAATATGACATCAAAATAGATAAACAAACAAGTAACAGATCTACTAGAATAACAAATTCAACTATTTTATTGGATAATTCGGTATGTTTCTCATAGAAACTGATAGAAAATTTCCATCAATTATTAATAATATAGGTTGAGCATCTCTAATCTGAATATCTGAAATCTAAAATGCTTCAGTGAGCATTTCCTTTGAGTGCCATGTTGGTGTTCAAATGGTTTCAGATTTTGGAGCATTTTGGATTTTACATTTTTGGATTAGGTATACTCACTCTATTTAATATAGACATAATATTAAGACACCCATCTCAGAAATGAGAGAGAAAATGTAAATACACTAATTAATAGTGCTGTGACATAGAATAGCTGTTCTTCTGAAGCACTCATGGAATAGTCACAGAATTTGATCACTTCATGGGCCGAAATTGAAGCCTCAAAAAATTACAAAAACTCCACCAGAGTATGTTCTTACCTCAATATAATAAGGGTAGAAACAATAAAAAGGATGACTAGAAGAGACTGTACATATCTGAAATCTAAAATAAAAACATATCTATGTAAAAATAATAATGAATAATGATTTAAAGAAGAAATGAGGGAAATTATAAAATCCTTAAAGCATAATGAGAATGGATGAACTCATGCCAAAATTTATGGCATGCACCTAAAACAATAATAATGGTAAATTCTGAGCTTTAAATGTCTTCAATAGAAAATAATGATAAAAAATTAGCTGATAACTAAATTTACCAAAGGGGACAAGTCCAAGAGAATAAAGCCAGAAATGAGAATGCATAAAATAAATATGTAAGCAGAAATCAATGAACTGAAAAAAAAATCAATCAATTCATCACTCAGAATGACTAACGAGCCACTAAGTGGTATTTTGAAAAGGCTAATAATTTGGAAGAGTCTCAGGCAGGATTGACAAGAGATAGGAGGCAATGATTTGGCAAAGATCCCTGACTCCCACCATAAGTAAAAGCAAACCCCAAGCAGTTTAAAGACAGAATAAAAACAGAGGAAAAATAACTACTGAAGTAATGAGTGAGAAAACAGACAGAATAAGAATTTAAAACAAGTTAAGCAATATCAATAGAAAAGATGAGGAAATACTGGAAATATTAAAATGACACCTTTAAAGTGCTGAAGGGGAAAAAAAGTCATCCTAGAATTGTTTAGCCACCACAAATCTCTTTCAAAATAAAAAACAAAATAAAGACTTCCTTAAATAGACAAAAGCAGAAAGAATTTATCACCCACAAACTGCTAAAACAAAGAGATATAGCTAATAAGGTAATGGAGAACTAATTATAGAATTCTGCAAAGTTATCAAATATAAAACCAATATACATAAAGTGAAGAGTATTCCTCTGTAATAATCAGGAAAAAAGGAAAACACAGCACCAATTGTAAGAGCAACAGAAACAATACATCTTGGAATTAACTGAACAAAGATCACACAAGATCCTCAAGGAGAAAATGTCAAAACTTTAAAAGACATTTAAAATTCCCTGAATAAATGGAGAGAGAAGATGCTTGTGGATGAAATGAATCAACATTCTCAAGATGTCAAATTTCCCTAAAATTAATTTATAGTTTCAGAGAATTTCCTATAACATCCCATCAGGAATTTGAGGAAGATTAACAAATTAAATCTAAAAATACACACGGAGAAAAAAAGAAAATTAATGGCTTGGACATATTTTCAAGAAAATAAAGCAAAAGCTGAAAGCTTCTCCTGCCAGATATTAAAATTATGTCTTAGGAATTAAGAACAGTAAAAACTAATGAAAAAACAATCAAAAGCAAAGCTAAGAAACAGGTGTTCTATGTCTCTCTCTCTCACACACATCACACATACATGTGTGCACACACGCAAACATACACACAAGAAAAAAGGGGAGAATCAGAGAAAAGGTCTAGTTTCAATGAAATGGCACCAGAATTCAGCCCTGGGAAAATTCTTATTGTTCTAGCATTAGGACAGAGGGTGACCAGTGATGGGGAGAAAACATGTATTCCATAAAGCAATACACTCTAGTAATGCAGCAGAAGGCAGGCTGAAAATGCTCTAACAAGAATTATCATGAGCAATCTCACATGTTAATTAATATGTTCCCAATAGGAAAGAGTGTATAATGGATTCAGGTCTGCTTTATCCATCATATCACCATTAACATGATTTCTAAAAAAATATGCTTCAGCCATAAAAACCTCAACTGGATATCACCTCAAATAGTCTTCAACCAATCCATAAGAATATGGGCTGGGCGTGGTGGCTGACGCCTGTAATCCCAGCACTTTGGGAGGCCGAGGCAGGTGGATCACAAGGTCAAGAGATGGAGACCATCCTGGCCAACATGGTGAAACCCCGTTTCTACTAAAAATACAAAAAATTAGCCAGGCATGGTGGCACATGCCTGTAATCCCAGCTACTTGGGTGGCTGAGGCAGGAGAATTGCTTGAAGCCAGGAGGCAGAGGTTTCGGTGAGCCAAGATTGCACCATTGCACTCCAGCCTGGGCAACAAGAGCAAAACTCCGTCTCAAAAAAAAAAGAATAACATGATTATTAAGGCTTGAGAAAGAGACAGTATCACGTTATTTTATGTACTTCAAACTGTTACAAGGACGTAATTTATTTCTAGTACGTAAAATCCTGGCAATAATCACATTTCACTTATGTTTCATTATATCAAACACGATGTGCAATATTTTTTCCATAACTAAGCTGGAATCTGAATGTAAATAGCATCATCTTAATTGCTGTTCTTAAGTGAAAATTCTAATGTGAGTTGGTGTGATGTCAACTCTACTCTCTCCAGGGAATATGTCCTTGTTGGAATATTAGAAATGTGTGGAACACTAAATAAAAACTGGTGGTTATGAATGCTTTTCTTTTTAGATTAATTAATTTAAAGTTGAGTCACTCTACATTTTTTTTTCTAGATAGAACACCTGGATATACTAAACACCATTTTGGTACAGACCTGTTGAAACTGTGAACTGTGATTTTTCTTCCTCACTTCTGTTACAATAGGTGTATAACAAATTGGTTTGACATGTTATTCTGCCAAAATTCAGGCATAGCAAGAAAAACCATTGAGACTTCTGAGAAAAAGAATAGTATATATTTTTATTCAAAATAACTAAAAACATTCACAATTTTCCTCAAACCTGAAATGAGACCTTATGTATGTATTTACTAAAAAAAAATTTTTTTTGACTCATTTGCGGTCAGCCTAATAAAGCAAACTCACTTGAATGAGTTAAATGGGCACATAGTAAACTATTTTTTTTTCCATTTAAAATAGAAAATATAAGTTTTGTGGCATTTCCAAATGTACTTTCAAATATCCTACTTTCTTATAATCAATTTATCTTTATCATACAATTATTATTTTTTTCATTTAAATTACACTGAAAACAGAGATCTAACCAAATCAGAATGCCGTATTTGTAAGATAATGTGAGCGGTTTAATTCAAAACATGGGTTTTAATTGTGCCTTTAAAAATGTACGCGATAGGCCACGCATGGTGGCTCACACCTGTATTTCCAGCACTTTAGGAGGCCAAGGCAAGCAGTTCACTTAAGGTCACGAGTCCGAGACCAGCCTAGCCAACATGGTAAAACCCTGCCTCTACTAAAAATACAAAAAATTAGCCAGGCATTGTGGCGCATGCCTGTGATTCCAGCTACTTGGGAGGCTGAGGCACAAGAATCGCTTGAACCCGGGAGGCACAGGCTGCAGTGAGCTGAGATCGTGGCGCTGTCCAGCCTGGATGACAGAGTGAGACTCTTTCTCAAAACAACAACGAAAAGTGTACAGTATAGGATCTTATGATGAATCCTTGAGTTAAGAGAAAAAGGAAGAAAAGCCCACATTGACAGATTTATTTTTATACACACGCACTCACACCCAATATCATTGTGTAGATACAGTTCTATTCAGAGACAGGTAAGATCCTTGATGGAACAGTGCTCTTTGCATCTAGATTTCACTGTAATAATTTGGGGAAAAAATGACTGATATGATGAGGAGTCTACAGAACTTTGTTTCCAGGTTGACAGATGTAACCTACACTGTCATCTTTCCAGAAGTCATTTTCATCATTTTCAACCTGAATGAACCAAACATTATCACAGCAAACGCTTTTGAACATTTCACACAGACTTAAGAAAATATTTGAGACCTGCCAACACAAAAATTTAGAATCCTAAGCAGCTATTAGAAAGAAGCCAATGATTCATTTTCTGAGATGATTTGATTCTGTCAAGTCACTACCTCAGTACATTTTAGAAGATAAATGTATTAAAGAAATAATGACAACAAGAAAATATTCCACAGGAACTCTCCTTTTTCAGTGTCTAAAGAATTAATTTACCAATACTGAGAAATAGACCCTGGATGTTTTTGAGTGAGTTAACTCAGTATACTGGGTTTCCAAAAGATAGACAAGGCCAAATTTCTTTGCCTGGCCTTGAAGATCTGTAAAGATTTAGCCACAAATTACTTTCCAATCCAGTTTTCTACTCTTCCTATGTACCTTTGTGTAGCTAAACTGACTACTTAACAGCCTTAATCTCATCTCGGCACCTTTATACATGCATTCCCCTAATTTTGACCATGTTCTTTTCCCCTAAGCACAGATCTCTCTATATACAGTGGACTCCGTGAACAAGATGGGGATTAAGGATGGAAATCCCCTTGTGTAGTTGAAAATCCACATATAATTTTTAACCTTTCCAAAGCTTAACTACTAATAGCCTACTGTTAACTGGAAGCCTTACCAATAACACAAACAGTAATTAACACATTTTGTAACTTATATCTATTATATACTGTATTCTTAGAATAAAGTAAACTACAGAAAAGAAAATATTATTAAGAAATCATAAGGAAAAGATTATATATTTACTGTCTACTAAGTGGAAGTGCATCATCATAAAGATCTTCATCCTCATCTTTGTGTTGAGTAGGCTGAGGTGAAGGAGGAAGGTGGAGAGATTGGCCTCACTGTCTCAAGGGTGGCAGAGATGGAAGTAAATCTGCATATAAGTGGACCCACACAGTTCAAACCCATGTTGTTCAAGGTTCAACTGTAAAAATTCTGTCAACTTTCATGGTCCAATTTAAAGGATGCCTCTTTGAGTTGGTTAGTGCTTACATGCCATGCTCCATGTGAAATGCTTTATGTGTATTATTTATTTTAATCTTACAATCTCTCTTACATAGTGGCCACACTAATTACTACCATCAAGTAGTAATGGTAGTACTCTGCAGTACCAAATGTTTTATAGCACTACTTTATTTAATCTTTGCAACAAGCTAGTTTGTTACCCTCACTTCCAGGTGAGAAGGGTAAGGCTTTATATGTTAGAGATATAAGAACAACAGCTTTGTGGTCTTAATTTGAATCCCAGTTCCACCATTAGGCTAATCTTTGAATCTTCCTAAGCATCAGTTTCCTCAAATGGGTGGTGGGGGGGTGGGGAGAGAGAGAGAGAGAGACAGAGACAGAGAGACAGAGAGACAGAGAGAGAGAGAGAAACTAACAAGAGCTCTCTCATAGGGCTGTTTTAGCACTAACTGAAATCCCCCACATCTAACACAGCATCTGGCATACAATGTGACCTTGCCTAGTGTTAGCTATTATTCATTTTAGTCTTTCCCACAATATCTAGCATAGTGTTTTGCACACTGAAGCAACAGAAATATATTAGTGATGAGAGAATATACCATCATTTCCTAAAATAAATTTTTACAAGTCAATTTAGATATGCAATCTGCATCCTGTTAACTTCAGATCATTAGAAAAGAATTTTGAGTGCCACAAAGCTGCTGTAGCCAGACTGTCTCTCTAGATTCCTCCTCTCTGGGCAGGACATCTCTGAAAGAAAGGCAGCAGACCCAGTCAGGGGCTTATAGATCAAACTCCCATCTCTCTGGGACAGAGCACCTGGGGGAAGGATTGGCTGTGGGTGGGGCTTCAGCAGACTTAAACATAACATTCCTGCCTGCCAGCTCTGAAGAGAGCAGCAGATCTCCCAGCACAGTGCTAGAGCTCTGCTAAGGGACAGAAAACGCCTCCTCAAGTGGGTCCCTGACTCCTGTGCCTCCTGATGGGGAGACACTTCCCAGTGGGGGTTGACAGACAACTCATACAGGAGAGCACCAGCTGGCAACTGGCGGGTGCCGCTGTAGGACGAAGCTTCCAGAGGAAGAAACAGGCAGCAATCTTTGCTGTTCTACAGCCTCCGCTGGTGATACCCAGGCAAACAGGGTCTAGAGTGGACCCCCAGCAAACTCCAGCAGTCCTGAACAAAGGCTTGATTATTAGAAGGAAAATTAACAAACAGAAATCAATAGCATCAACAACAACAAAAAAGATGATCATGCAAAAACTCCATCTAAGGTCACCAAAGCAAAGACCAAAGGTAGATAAATCCACAAAGATGAGGAAAACCCCCGCGCAAAAAGGCTGAAAATTCCAAAAATCAGAATGCCTTTTCTCCTCCAAAGAATCATAATTCCTTGCCAGCAAGGGAACAAAACTGGACAGAGAATGAGTTTGACAAACTGACATAAGTAGGCTTCAGACAGTGGGTAATAACAAACTCCTCTGCATTCTAACCCAATGCAAAGAAGATAAAAACCTTGATAAAACGTGAGAGGAATTGCTAACCAGAATAACCAGTTTAGAGAAGAACATAAATGACCTGATGGAGCTGAAACACACAGCACGAGAACTTTGTGAAGCATACACAAGTATCAACAGTTGAATTGATTAAGCAGGAGAAAGGATATCAGAGATTGAAAATCAACTTAATGAAATTAAACATGAAATCAAGATTAGAGAAAAAAGAATGAAAAGGATTGAATAAAGCTCCAAGAAATATGGGACCATGTGTAAAGACCAAATCTGTGTTTGATCGGTGCATCTGAAAGCGATGGGGAGAATGGACCTAAGTTGGAAAACACACTTTAGGATGTCATCCAGGAGAACTTCTCTACTCTAGCAAGACAGGCCAACATTCAAATTCAGGAAATACAGAGACCACCACAAAGAAACTCCTCGATAAGAGCAACCCCAAGACACATAATCGTCAGATTCACCAAGGTTGAAAAGAAGGAAAAAATGTTAAGGGCAGCCAGAGAGAAAGGTCTGGCTACCCACAAAGGGAAGCCCATAAGACTAACAGCAGATTTCTCTGCAGAAACCCTACAAGCCAGAAAAGAGTAGGGGCCATTATTTAACACTCTTAAAGAAAAGAATTTTCAACCCAGAATTTCATATCCAGCCAAACTAAGCTTCATAAGTGAAGATGAAATAAAATCCTTTACAGACAAGCAAATGCTGAGGGATTCTGTAACCACTGTCACTACCAGGCCTGTGTTACAAGAGCTCCTGAAGGAAGCACTAAATACAGAAAGGAAAAACTGGTACCAGCCACTACAAAAACAAACCAAACTATAAAGACCATCGACACTATGAAGAAACTGCATCAACTAACGGATAATATAACCAGCTAGCATCATAATGACAGCATCAAATTCACACTTAACAATATTACCTTAAATGTAAACAGGCTAAATGCCCCCAATTAAAAGGCACAGACTGGCATATTGGATAAAGAGTCAAGACCCATCAATGTGCTGTATTCAGGAGACCCATCTCAAGTGCAAAGACATACATAGGCTCAAAATAAAGGCATGGAGGAAGATTTACCAAGAAAATGGAAAGCAAAAAAAAGCAGGGGTTGCAATTCTAGTCTCTGATAAAACAGACTTTAAACCAACAAAGACCAAAAAAGACAAAGAAGGGCATTATATAATAGTAAAGGGATCAATGCAACAAGAAGAGCTAACTATCCTAAATATATACGCACCCAATACAGGAGCACCCAGATTCATAAAGCAAGTTCTTAGAGACCTACAAAGAGACTTCAACTCCCACAAAGTAATAGTGGAGACTTTAACAGCCCACTCTCTATATTAGACAGATCAATGAGATAGAAAATTAACAAGGATATTCAGGACTTAAACAAAGCTCTGGACCAAGCATACCTAATAGACATCTACAGAACTCTCCCCCACCAAATCAACAGAATATGCATTTTTCTCAGCACCACACAGCACTTATTCTAAATTCGACCACATAACCGGAAGTAAAACACTCCTCAGCAAATACAAAAGAACGGATATCATAACAAACACTCTCTGAGACCCAGTGCAATCAAATTATAAATCAGGATTAAGAAATTCATTCAAAACCATACAACTATATGGAAACTGACCTGTTCCTGAATGACTATTGGGTAAATAATGAAATTAAGGCAGAAATAAATAAGTTCTTTGAAACCAATGAGAACAAAGACACAACTTACCAGAATGTCAGACACAGCTAAAATAGTGTTTAAATGCCCACACAAGAAAGCAGGAAAGATCTAAAATGAATACCCTCACATCACAATTAGAAGAACTAGAGAAGCAAGAGCAAACAAATTCAAAAGGCAGGTTTTACATTTAAATCTTTTAATCCATCTTGAGTTAATTTTTGTATAAGGTGTAAGGAAGGGGTCCAGTTTCAGTTTTCTGCATATGGCTAGTCAGTTTTCCCAACACCATTTATTAAATAGGGAATCCTTTCTCCATTGCTTGTTTTTGTCAGGTTTGTCAACGATTAGCTGGTTGTAGACGTGTGGAGTTATTTCTGAGGAGTTCAACAGTGAGAACATATGGACACAGGGAGGGGAACATCATAACACTAGGGTCTGTTGCGGTCGGGGGCAAGGGGAGGGATAGCATTAGGAGAAATACCTATTGTTGGTGATGGGTTAATGCGTGCAGCAAACCACCATGGCACATGTGTATCTATGTAACAAACCTGCACGTTCTGCACATGTATCCTAGAACTTAAAGTATAATTTAAAAGAATATATAAAAATCAAGTATTCAAGGTTTCTCCATATTTTAGCATGGACAAATATTTCATTCCTTTTTTTTTTGAGACGGAGTTTCGCTCTTGTTACCCAGGCTGGAATGCAATGGCACGATCTCGGCTCACTGCAACCTCCGCTTCCCAGGTTCAGGCAATTCTCCTGCCTCAGCCTCCTGAGTAGCTGGGATTACAGGCACGCGTCACCATGCCCAGTAAATTTTTTGTATTTTTAGTAGAGACGGGGTTTCACCATGTTGACCAGGATGGTCTCGATCTCTTGACCTCGTGATCCACCTGCCTCGGCCTCCCAAAGTGCTGGGATTACAGGCGTGAGCCACCGTGCCCGGCCTTTCATTCCTTTTTATAGCAGAACTTAAAAAAAAACAAGAGTTTGAATTCAAACATTTATGGATTAATCTCATTCATACATCTTTCCCTTGAACAGCTACTATAAGCAACATACACTCCAGGAATAGAGAGGAGATGATGACTGAACTGAACTTCAGAGAGACTGGGGAAACTGTTTGGAAACACTACTAGCTAGAAGCCTAAACTGTACTATTCAAGTCAAGCACAGAGTCTGTAATATTGGAAGCTTGATAATAATCAGCAACCACCCCAAAAAAGTCTCCTTTATAAATATATAATAACTTTTTTAAATAAATTCATCTAGGTAAGAAACGATTTTTTCAAATTTCTTATAATTGAAGGGATTCTACAATTATATACCTAAATTCAGAGTTTTACTTAGAATTTATGCATAAGTTTAGATAATCTCTAACAGGAAGCTTTCCTATATTTACATTCTTCCATGGAAATTGTTTTAAAAGTCAAACTACTATGCTATTAACTATTATGCTACATTAGGCATGTTGAAAGAAAAAAATTATTAGGCCTAAAGGATTTGTTAAAGCTGATCTGAATATCTGTATAACACAGGCTCCATTTCAAAGACATAGTAATCGTAAGTAAATGAATAAATAATATATGTACAATAAATACTTTTCAAATAAACATTTCAAAACATTCCCTGGCCTTGGCTTTGAGAAATGAGAAGTGTTATGGAGAAACACAGTAAAGCCATCAGCCTACTGAGGACTATGTGCTGTCTGCTACATCTGACATACATGGTCTCGGTTCACCTTCACAACAGCCTTGCAGGTGGGCATTCCTGGGCCTATTTTACCAGAGACAGATGGTTGAGAGAGGTCCTTTTAAAATCATAGCAATGTTGTTGGTTTTCTTTAATATTATGACAAGCTCTTTGGTTCAAAACAAAAAAATGTGTCCCTTAAACTTGTCCAGTATTTTCGGTGGAAATAATGTCCTTAGAAAAAGAAGTAAAGGGTCTGCAAATTGGATTAATAAGGTTTTATAAAAGAAAGAAAAAAAGTAACTCTTTTCCAAATTCTCTAGTTATATAATGACTAGTAAAAGAATAAGAATATAAAGTGCTGAGAAAAATAATCCTTTATTATATTTAATGATGAAACATTTCAGAATGCTTCATTAGTAGAAACAGGTAAGATAAACTGGCAGAGACTATATAGCTTTTAAATATTTTTGCTTTGTTGGGTCCAATTTATAATTTTAGAAATTAATATCAAAATAATAAATTGTAATAAAAGTCAGTTATTTTAATTTTATTTTTTGATGAATTTTCATAATTGCACATAACCTTGTAACCCCCACCACATTCAAGATATATTAATAAAATACTAGCACCCTAAAAAGTTTCCTGTACTTTTTGTAGTCAAATACTGTCTCCCAACTCCCAGCCCAGGCAATCACTAATCTGCTTTATATCACTAGTTTTGCCAATTTTCAGTTTTCATATAATGAAATTGAATAGTATTTATTCTTTTGGGTTTGACATCTTTCACTTAGCATAACTTTTTAAAGTTTCAGTAAAATACAACATGTCGTGATATATTAATAAGTTATTCTTTTGTTGTTAGGTAATATTCAATAGCACAGACATACCATAATTAGGTTGTGTCCAGTTTTTAAGACTATTATGAATAATGTTGCCATGAATATTTATGTAATATCTGTATGGACATGTTCTCCTTTCTCTTTGACAAACACCAAGGAGTTGAACTGCTGAATTATATGGCAATTTTATGTTATCTTATACAGATTACCATAATGTTTTCCAACTTGCATTCCCATCAAGAATGTAAAAAGGTGCCAGTCCCTCCACATCCTCACCAGCACTTGGTATTGTCTTTTTAACTTTGGCCATTCTAATGGGTATACAGTGGTATCTCATTGTGGCTTTAATATGCATTTCCTCAAAACTTCATGTGCTTTTGATCATTTATGTATTTTCTTTTATAATATGTCTATTCAAACCATTTGTCCATATTTTTATCGGGTTGTCTGTTTTATATGTTGTAAGAGTTCTTCATGTATTCTGAGCACACGCCTTTCATTACATTTATATTTTACAATATTTTCTCCCAGTCTATGGCTTGCCTTGTTTCCACCCCCCTGCCCCGTCTATCTTCCAAAGAACAAAAGCTTTCCATTTTGATGAAGTTTATTTTACCACTTTTTTCTTTTGCAGTTCATGCTTTCCATGTCGTTTAAAATAAATCTTTCCCTAATCAAATGTCCTGAGAGAAAATGGCAATGGTTTCAACAATTGAGAATTCATATATTCATTCAACAAACCTTTATAGAGTAACTGTTACATAAATTGCACTTGGTTAGTAGCCTCTCCTGCCAAAAGTCATTCCTCAATCAAAGCACAACCAGGGTTAATAATTGGTAGATTAGCCTCCATTTTTACATATAGCATAATGATAAGGGAAAGAAAGTTAAAAAAAAAAAAAAGAAAAAGAAACAGAAGAAAGAAAAAGAAAGAAAGAAAGAAAAGGTATCAGCCCAGTATCTAGATTATCTCATATAATCATCATTTTAAAATCCTAGACAGTAAATACTACTGATACTTCTGTTTTAGCCTAATGATTAAGAACACGGACTCTAGAGTAAGCTAAACTGCCCTGTTCAAATTCCAGCTCGACCATTTCCTGGCTAAGTGACCTTGAAGACTTGCAATCTCTCTGTGCCTCAATTTCATTAGTAACACAGAGAAAAATATTAATAACTCACCTACCTTGAAAAATTCTGTATTAACAACCTGACATGTGCCAAGCACTTAGCACAGTCCCTGTCATATAGTTAGAACTACATAACTGTCATCTCCCCCATATTTACTTTATAGATAGACAAAATGGATGATAGACATCACTTACTTGTTTGGGGGCAAAAGCCACTAGCAGCTCTCAATAAAGTGTGGTCCCTACACCAGGGGCATCAACCTCACCTAGGAACTTGCTAGGCATGAAAATTCTCAGGCCTACTTAAATCAGAAACTCTGGAGGTGGGATCCAACAATGTAACTCTCACAAAATCCCCATGATTCAAATGTCCATTAAAAGTTCCAGAACCTGGGAAATAGAGACAAGTCAGACACCACCACTCCCTCTCCCAGTCTGAAGGGATCAGCTTATAAGACATTAAGGAGTTGTTGGTAGGACCCTCTGCTGAGGAGAAGTTGGCAACTTAGCTGAGGGGAGACCCACCTACCTGTTGATAGTAGCTCCAAGCACAGAGTGACCACAGTGCAGGCTGGTGGTACAGCCTGAGCCCACAAGGCAAGAAGTCCTGTTCTGCATGTCCCCCAAGCCCTCAAAGAGGAGGATTGTGGTGGCAGTGTCTCATTCTTTAAGTCTCGGTTTATATATCATTTCTCAAAGGGGCACTCTCTCACCACCCTATCCAAAATGGTTTTCCATCACCCGCAACCAGTCTCCACCTCATCATTTGATTTTCCTCATGACACTTCACAATGCTTTCATTCAATTGTTGACTTTTTTGTCTATCTCTACTGCTTAACTAACATCCAGTTAGATTAACCCAAAATGTATCTGTTTTGTTGGTTTACATACCTCTAGCACTCAGCGCAGGGCCTGGAATACAGCAGGAACCCAATAAATATCTGGACAATGAATAAATAAATGTCTACTAATATAAGGACTTTTCTTGATACTGACTTGAAAATGAGAAATAAGAAATTTTTAAGGGCCTCTCTAGGATATCTTGAAAAACATCAGTACTATGAAATCAGTGTTTTAAGATCAAAAAGTAAGCTGAATGGAGGAATACATATCAAGTGTTTGATTGAGTTTATCAGTAATCATGACATTATGCTAGGAACTTCATTACATGCTACAACTCCATAAAGCACCTGCTTAGGTTGTTCTGAATATGTTAATAACTTTTGAGGTTTTTATCCCACTCTTACTGGTGAGGAGGCTAAGGCTCAGAGAGGACAAGCCACCTGCCTAAAGGCACATGGCTAACAAACAAAAGAAACAGGATTCAAACCACATTGTGCATCCAATGATAATGTTGTCGCCACTATTTCCTTGTCCTGAGGAAGCCCAGGGTGGAATTCTGGTTTTTATATAACTTTATTCACTCAAAAACGTTATGACACAGTTCCTAGGTACAGGAGTTCCCAACTAAGTAAAGAACACAGACATAAAACAATAACAAACAGCACAAGTGCTACAAGGGAGCTATAAGCAGAGGTTTATGAGAATTCAGACAATGTCCCCAGAGTTCCAAAGTAGCCTCTTACGTAAGATTGGGAATTTAAGAATACTCTCTTTGGGCCTGAATCTGATGGCCGTATCTTAACCACTTCCATTTTCATTACACTTACTCACATAATAATCTTCACTAATAAAATATGTGGCTAAAGTGCTTTGGTCTTAACTTTGGGCTGAAATATAACATGCCCTGAATCCACCATTAAATGTTTGTGCTCCTGTCCCAAAGCTATCAAACCGAGATGCCACCACCATTTACGGCAAACTCCACTCAACAACTTCAGTTCTTCTCAGAACAGAAGAGACCATCTGGGCGATAAATACTTCATGCACTAGGTTCACCTTTGATATTCCTTTCCCTTCCAGGGAAGTGGCAGGTTAGAGCAAGTATCCTACAACAAGCAAACTGTAAGAAAACTTAGCAGTAACAATACATCCACAAATGAAAGGACTGAAAACCTTCTTTTTAGGCTTGTGTCCAACACAGTAGGTTCATTGTGATGAATTTTAAACCATAAAGAAAACCACCCAGGAAAAGCAGTGCAGGCAATTGTTGTAACAATAAACACAGAGCTGGCCTTAATTTTGATTTGGGCATTAAAGATTAAATCAAGGATTAGATAACTCGTGTCAGTTCAGTGGACACAGAGTAACAAGATTTGAATTAAATACCCACTTAAAATCATTTCCCAGAATAACTTAAATACTCAAGTTGATATAAGAGTGAGGGTTATTAACTCTATGGCTAATAAACTTGTACAATGGGAAAATTATCTTCCTGGACCAAAAGAAAATGATACCTAATTTCCTTCAACAGTATCAAAAAGGCAACACTGTTGGAAGATGTATTGTCTCCCATAGTGAAAAAGGTCATTTTGTAGAGCTATGATCAACATGGAGAATGGAATGATGGATCAGCTAATGCCATGCTGTTATACATTATAAGGTTTCCTTACACAAACAGTTTAGCAGAAAGGGCAACATAATATTGTTTGGAAAGCACCTGCATATTTGTCCACACACTGAGAAATTTCAACATCTAACTCCTGTTAATATTTTATGAAAAGCACGGCAAGGAGATATAAGATAACCAAACTCTGTGCCTAGAAAGCAAAGCTTCAGTGTGGCTGTACTTGAATACCTTGGCAGGTCTTAGACCCACATACAGCTTAAACACTGCATTCAGGACCTCTTGGTTACCTGCTGCCTTGACCAGACTGATAAATGGAGGTTAGAGAAAACAGAAACTGCTATTATGTGGCTTTTATCTTTCCAAACCTTCCAGTAATATTCCTCAACTCGAGTTGGAAGCAACCAGGAAATCCTCAAAAAACCTTAAGATGTCCACTCATTTTTCTCCCTTGTTCCTGAACCCCTAGGGGCACCACAGATGACTCCAAGATACATTCCAAGGAGATAACATAGACCAGATCTCCCAGTTGTGTACACTTAGAGCACCCGATCTCACAGCAGCCATCTGCTGTTCAGCTTAAACAGGTGCTCTGTAAAGTCAAGAACAGTACATCCCCACCTTCAGGACATAGGTGCTGTATACCTTTTAGGCATATAACTCTGAATTTAATTGAGCTTTTACAGATAAAGCAGTTCAAACCCAGGTCTCCTGAATGAGCCAGCCAGGTGCCATACCTTTCTTTTTCACTTTATTCCAGTAAGAAATGCTCAAATATTCTTTGAAGGTCTCTAAGAACTTGCATGGAATCAATCTAAATGCCCATCAATGATAGACTGGATAAAGAAAATATGGTACATATATATCATGGAATACTATGCAGCCATAAAAAAGAATGGGACCATGTCCTTTGCAGGGACATGGATGCAGCTACATCCTTAGCAAACTAATGTAGGAACAGAAAGCCAAATACCACTTGCTCTACTTATAAGTGGGCACTAAATGATGGGAACACAGGGACACATAGAGGGGAACAAGATGCACTGGGGCCTATAGGAGGGTGGAGGGTGGGAGCAGGAAGAGGATCCAGGAAAAATAACTAATGGGTACTAGGCTTAATACCTGGGTGATGAAATAATCTGTACAACAAACCCCAATGACACACGTTTACCTATGTAACAAACCTGCACATCCTGCCCATGTATTCCTGAACTTAAAAGTTAAAAACAAACAGCAGGCCAGGCATGGTGGCTTATGCCTATAATCTCAGCACTTTGGGAGGCTGAGCTGGGCAGATCACGAGGTCAAGAGATCCTGGCTAACACAGTGAAACCCCATCTCTACTAAAAATGCAAAAACTTAGCTGGGCATGGTGGCACACACCTGTAGTCCCAGCTACTCGGGAGGCTGAGGCAGGAGAATTGCTTGAACCCAGGAGACGAAGGTTGCAGTGAGCTGAGATTGCACCACTGCACTCCAGCCTGGGCAACAGAGGGAGACTCCGACTCAAAAAAAAAAGAAAAAAGGTTAAAAACAAACAAGAGGAATGCTCAAATAACTACTTGCATCACAAGTACTGGCATTGAATCCTATGCTTCCCCACAGAAGTTTCCACCACATTATAGCATCAGGATGCTTACCCTTCCCTATCCAGGGCCCTGCCACAAGCTCCAAGAGCCAGAGATCATGTATGTATTATGTGTTTCTGTAATTTCCAGGCCAGAAGAGTGTCTGCTCAAAAGCTGTTGGCTGATTGAGGTATCCAAACTCATCTTCTCTGCTCCTTTCACTGAAGACATATGAAGGAAATGAACAAACCATAAATCAGCCAAGTCATGGGTTAAGAAAAGAAAGGATGAGAAAGCTAAACTAACCTTGGTTTTTAAGCCTTAAAGAACACCTAGAAGTATTTAGATGATTTGCCCAAGTCACAAAATGTAGTAGTAGAACCCAGAACACGAAGTTAGATCTCTAGTGGGTGACAATGAGTGAGTTATGCTACCAGGCATAGGTAGAAAAGAGGCATATATTTCAGGGAGTCTGGAAACACCCCACTTTCAAACATCTTTACTTCCTCAATGGCCAACGCCTTTTATTTCATCATCAGAGAAGACAAAAAGCAAAATCTGTTGTGGAGTTTTGGGTTATTTCTATTCTCTTTTTTGTGGTTTTCCGTATTTTTCTGATTTCTCATAGTTAAAAGAAATACTCGCCATCTTCACAGCTACCCTAAGGGTACTTTGCAGTCTCCACTGTACAGATGAGGCTACTCCCTTCAAGAGCTTACAGTCCCAAAACCAGCCAGGATTCCACATCAGGAATCTGAGTCCAGAACCAGCATTCTCTACTTCTGCGCTCTACTACTTTATGCAAGGTAGACACAACTAAGATCAAGGTTTTTGTGAGCAGGAAGAGGGACATGGTCATTCGAGATACAAATCACGGCAGTGAAGAAAGTGCAGGAAGGGGCTGTTGCCAAAGAACACTGAAGGCGCACTTGCATAACTCAAAACTTTCAGCTTCCTAAAGGACTCAGATATTTAGAAATCTTCTTTCAGCTGAAGATACACCTACTCCCCAAAAAGACTTTAGAAAATACTCAATGGACATAGAGCAAAATGGGCACAGTGTTCATTTCAGCTTCAGAAGATACACAGACAAAATCTTACTGTTTTCAACCTTTATTTCCCAGAAGTTTAAACAGACTGTCAAATCCTCTTCATTCAATTTTACTTCACAGACCTAGAATCCTACGTATCTGATTTGCAAAAATAACTTCAAAACTCTACTACAAATGTGCTAAAACACTAAAGAACATGTTGCTGCAAAGAAGAAAAAGAAATGGCTTTACTCTCACCATAACTTATTACAGCTATTTACACTTTCTTATATTAATATAATTTTGACCATATGCAAAAATTTTAGGACACTTGTATAGTACCTAGATCATTTCATATTCTGCTTTTTCATTTAATACATGTTAAGCAGTTACCCATGCTTTTATATGGAAGACTTTTTAACGTCACTGGCAGCAGTGCAGCCATTGAGAGTAGTATTCTCCCACATCAGAGGTGCACATCAATGGACCAGGCTTGCAGTAACACCAAGTGATTTCTAGTCCACTCCTGCCAAGAAGGGCAGGTACCCACACTCATCATAGAGTCCCATTCTACTGGAATTTCCACGTGGCTTGAAATAGAAGTTCCCTTCCAGATTGCCCAGTTCCCCTACTGAGGGCACACTCTCTTAAGAAACAAGACCTATACCAGAAGGTACTGAAAAGCCTTAGTTGGCAAAGTGAAAGGCAATGTGGAAGACCAATGATGGCTGGCCCAGGAGAGGAAAAGTCGAGGCTGGCAGGTTGCAGGCTCCAAGTGATAGTTCATTAATACTGGCAGCTCCTCTAGAGAACTCAGAACTCCAAACTACTTTTGTCTCCAGGCTAATACTCTCCTTTTTTCATAAAAACTTGTTTCAGCAATAAGTATCAAGGAATAAAACACCAAAATTAGTTACCTGTTTGCAACAAAAATTCAATTTAATTAGCAGAAGTCCCTGACAGAATCTTTTTCAGGCAGGCTCCAAATAGGAGGGACACAATGAGAGCACAAAATATTCAGGATGCGTTAAGAACATCTATGCACTAATGCCAAAAGCTCGCCTGTCACTTGTGCTCTGGTTGGTTAGAACAAAAACTATTTCTAAAAGTATAAACAGAATATTATTTCAGGGCCATAAAAATAACTCTGACCCAGAAATTCCAAATTTAAAGTCCAAATTTAAGGATGTAATCATTAAAAGAAAAACATAGGCAAAAATATGTTCCCTACAACAGCATCTACAATTTCAAAAAAGTGGATGGAATTTTAATTCTAAGAATATAGGCATTCTCACAGTAAATCGCCTGGATAGTCCATTATGTAGCCATGACAGTGACGTTTGTATCATATATGAGAAAATGAAAATAATGATACATAATAAAAATCAAAAATCAAAATAATTACTGTAGTTCCAATAAGTGCCTTGTAGCTGCATCAGCAAATATGGAAACAACATGCAAAACTAAAAACAGTTGTGTTAGAGATTGTGCATTTTTTTATTCTTTTTCTCTACTGCCATGGATAGGTTGTTTTTAAAACAAAAAAACAACTTGTTTGTAATATTTTACTTTAATTTTTGGCACGAAGATTTAATAAATTTTTAAATTCAAGGACAATTTTAATCTAGCATTAGAGCAAATGGCATTCACTAATTAGTATTACTCTAACACTGATTACTGATTTCCCCCCAAAGTGTATTAAGAAAATTATGTTTTATGTGGTTAAGAAAGCCCTTAAACTATCTTAAAATCTTTCCAGAAACAACCCTGAAAAGAAGATACTGAACCCTAAAAGGAAAATTCATTTGCCAAGAAAATTAAGACTTTTAACATGCCCAGAAAGGAACTGTCAGATAAATCTCAAAACCATAACAAAGTATTGAAATTTTTAGGTCAATTTCAAAAACGTAAACACAAGCATGTAAGCAAGGAGCAGCTCTGAAGTTATAAATAAGCCAACCTGTTTACTTTTCAAAGTGAGGCTCCTCCAGCTATGGATTGGGACACTGAAAGGCTCATTTTCCAAAAAAGTATAGGAAATTGTTAAGTTTGCAGAAGATGATGGAAAGTGGGAAGAATAAAGGATGTTTTAAAGCCTCACTGAACCCAAAATATTATGTCTGGGGGTGGTATTCAAAACATTTAGCCCTTCAAAGCACTGACTCGCCAACACTGACATCCAACCCAGCTGATGTGAACATCCAGTATGATGGGCTTTGCTTCCTTCAGGATAGAAACCACTTATCTACAAATTGAGTCCTTATATTTTCCATCTACAGAACTGCCAGAAGTCTTGTCTGGTGGGTTTACATTACATTAAAGCCCAGAAAAGAACAACACAACAAACAGCAGCAGGAACAGTTGTCAGAATGGCCAAGGTTCACTAAATACACCCTACGTCTGAGTAAGAGAGGATGTGAGAACACTACACTGTTGTTTTTATTTTAACCACATGCTATGAAAGCAAGAACTGCACCTTCGAAACAAACTCTCCTCTCAACATCCCGTCATAGAGGGATGGAAGAAAACATTGAACAATGTTTCCTTGAACACTTGGAAACTGCTCTGTTGATGAAACAAGTCTACAAATGTGAAACACACAAACTTAATATTAGGTTGGTGCAAAAGTAATTGTGGGTTTTGCCTCTATAGAGTCACTACCTCTATGCTATAACTCAAATTAAAACTAGAGTATCAAGCAATCACTGCATGCATAGGCTCTGGACACTTGTTAAAATGCTATCAGATATCACATATTAAATCTATTGCTAGTTATGTCTCTTTCCTATCATCCTAATTGGATCCTTATGCAGAACACTCAAATTCCTAAACAGTTAAAGAGTTCTAATCTTCTATAGTCATTGTAGGAGAAAAGGGCCATGGGTGAAGGAATTTTTTACAGGTCCTGCCCCACCTCGCCCCTCAAACAGCAGGCAAGAGACTGAGCCTCGGATCCAAGCTACTGCCTCCAACTCCCCCAACCCCTTCTGCCAAATGGGATTTGGAGACTCGAAAGGCTACATTATTGCATAATAAACAGGAAATATTTGAGCTCCAGAATAACTGTTAGGTAGCAATAATTTCCTTAATCAGTGCATCTTTGGCCTGCCCTAGTCTCTGGTCCCACTGGTGTTATGTGACTATCACAAAAGTCTTAACAAGCAAAAGTGAAAAGTCATAGCATGTGTCTTTTGCTTTTTAACCACCTACCACATTCTGCCCTTCCCATTCAGTCTACTTGACAGCCCTCCCAGCACTGAAACGTGTGATCACCTGCAGACTTTCACCAAAGGTAGTGGTGTGTGTGTAATACAAGGTCAAAAACACTTAAGTACAACCAGAGTTGTACCCAAAAGTATCCAATTTATAGTCAACAATAGTCACAAGAATATTGTTTTTTGGAAGACTGTTATGAAATGAAAGGCAGTATGTTAGCAATTTGTGAATGAAAAATTATTTCCATCACCTTATTATCAGCAATATTCATTCATTCAATAAATATTTCAGAGCCTTCATTATAAAAAGGCTAGGAAAGGTATCATATAGCTTTCTAATTAACTACCACAAATCCAGCAATTCATGTACTGACTTATTGCTCAAAAATATTCATTGAATTCTAATTATATGTTAGATTCTAAGAACATGAACAGAGGTATAACCCTGATTTCCAAAAACAGTGATTCTGAGGCCAGTTTAAATTTTAGAGTCACTTGCAAACTATGAGGCTTTTTATGTCTGTCCCCAAGAGATTCGGCTCCAGTAAGAATGCACATTAACCAGAAACATGCCACTTTTTCAAGCACCTCCATGTGATTCCATTATAGGTGGCCTGGGAACCACATTTCAAACAGTGTGTTATAGAAGCCAAAATACACACAGAAAAAAATAGTTGCTGAAGATTTGAAAATCCAAATCCATGGCATGAACAGTACTATAGAACTTCCTGGACTGAGACACCCGAACATAGGTGTTGTTAGGCCTTGTTAATAGCCCATGAATGCAAAGTGAAACCTGGATAAACAGGAAACAAACAGGCCTAAGGCAATCTGAAAATGTTCTTTAAATATAAAACAAGAGATTCTGTGAAAAATGGCAAGAATATAGTGCTAAGTCACCAAAAATCAACATCTTGGTTCTTTAAAGCTCATTTTCCCCAAAGTATCCTTTAGAACCACCAAAGCTTCATGGATCTAACAGACACGATTTCACAATTTTAGGAAAGAGACTTGCACATTATATTTCATTTCTATCATGAAATCATAATAATTTATTGAACTTAAAACACAATGGAAATTTCCTACAACCACTTGGTTTAATAACTACACAATCTGAGGGCCACAAAGACCTGTGACTAGGTCCAGATCACACACTGACCTAGAACTGGGGCTAGAACCCAGGTCTCCTGCCTCCTAGCCATCCCATCTCCATGCAGTCCTCATACTATAAAGGTCAACATCTGAATTCATCTAAGTCCTCTGCAAAAGCCACATCTTGAACTCTAATGCAGTTTTGTTCTGTTTGACAGACAGAAGGCATCGGGAAAAACAAGGTAATTTAACTTTCTAGAAATTAATTAAAACATGGATTTTTGTAAACAGTTGGTATTATATATCACCGCATGCTGTGCTAGAGTGAGTGTTACTTCTAAAAATACTAAAGCTTCTCTGATGGAATTGGATCCAATATCAATTTTTGGCTGGCAACATATACAAAGCCTTGCTTCACACCAAAGATCTATAAAAGGGCAGCTGGCAGGATTTCACCCGTTAATACTTAGTGCCCAGTATATAATTCTCCCTTGAGCTAGACAAAATCTACCCAGAACTGTTTGCTTGAAATTACAGCCACCCATTTAAAAAAAAAAACTACCCATTTAAAAAAAAAAGCCTCCAAGCCAGCTGCTGAGGCATCTAGCTCTAAATGTACGCTCTTACTCTATTTCTCTTACCTTAACATCTGTCAAAATCAAAATGTCTGAAGCCAGCAAGGAAAGCCACATTTCATTTGGTAGACCCAGATTTATGGAAACTTACACAAATAGATAAATGTGTATGCACACACACACACATCTAAAATATCGTTATCTGGGCATCTCCAGAACTAGAGATGCATTTTTAAGCTTGGCACTGCGTTTAAAAAACAGATTAATGTTCCTACTCTACTTCCAGCCAATCAATATATTCTATTTCTATTGGAGGCACGTATACAGAAGTAAGGAGGTACAGAGAAGAGTTAGATACTTCGTGAATGCCCATGTGCCAGTTACAATGCTAAATGTTTGATCCATTTTGGCTCATTTAAGATACAGTCTATTACTCTGAATGAGTAATCGTGTTTCAAAGAAGAAACTGAACTCGGGGTAATTTCACCATGGTCTCACAGTCATGTTTCAGGTATTTAATGTTTTGTACCTTACACTGCAAAAAAGAGAAATCACTCCGGTGACCCAAAAGAACTTAGAGCTCTTAGGTCTCTGTGAACTCACCATCACAACCACTCTGTGCTCTATTTACAGGAGAAAAGTAAGAAGTCTGAGACATGAAGAGGTTAAAACAAAACAGAGAGGAGGCTAAAGCCAAATCTTCCCAGACCACTGTTGTATTGAGTCACTAGAGCAGTAAAAATAAACAATCCCCATGGTTTGTGTACAAAGAGCCACACGGCCTCTCTAGGTGCCAGGTGTCTTTAGAGCTAATGCCATCTGGAACCTCTATCTCAGGAGGCTTACCTCGGTTTTATCCTTTGTCTACACAGTTATAACAGAGGGATGAAGGGGCAGGGTAGGATAACAAACACCTTTTTGAAATGCCATCAGAGTATAGCCACAACAATTTATTTTTTAATTTACTATATTCATAGCATTTCATACAAATTACACTCTCAGAATTAAAATTTTTCATGCCAATGTGACCACATTAAAAACACCTTGTAATAATGATTAATTATTATTTGTGATTTTAAAAGTCAAATAACAGATGAGGTCTGCTTGCTAACACTTCATGTCTGTTACTTTCCTTCTCCAGCTGAGCCACTATAGGCATGAAGGCCACAGTTTCAGGCCTTTACTTCCAGAAGAGCTCTGGGGTGGGCCAGGAATGAAGAACCCAGCAAAGCGATTAGGGATCCAGCACCTTCAGAGAGCTCTGTCATTATTCCCCAAAGATCAAGCTAGTTCTCTGCCTCATAGGAAGGTGAGCTATAGGTGAGCTCCGGGCACTACCTAGGCTTTGGAGCAATATATGGTACTGCAGGATGAACAAGAGGGAACAGGACAGGATGGTGTCTCATTGGTGAGTACTAAGAAAAATGGCAGCTGATGTTTTTATTCCTTGAATGTACTGAAAGAACTCTGGCTTTGGAATCTGGCAGATTTTACTGGCAGTCCCAATTCTTCTATTTAGTAACTTAAACACGTTATTCGGTCTTTGGCACCTGCATTACAGGGCAGTTGTGACAATCAGATGAGAAGAGGTACATCTGCCATACAACCAGAGCCTGACACAAAGTAGAGGTTAAAGGTTATCCTGGCTCAGACCTGCTCAGGGAACCAGTAATGGGAGGAGGGGAAGCAGGGCCAGCCCATACATTTTGCAGTTAGAAAGAAGACTATTTTCAAGGCTCTTCCTCTTCCTCAACTCTTCCACAAATTAAAGTGCTCAGATATCTATGAGAGACACAGGAGGCAAAGCCAGTTCTCCAAAGGAATGTGAAGAAGATATATGGAGGCCAGGCTTTGGAGAGGGTCTCAAATGTCTACAAGAATCTGCAGAAAGCTATGGGAGCCATTCCTCCGAAAAATACATTCATGCAAACATATAACATTTTGCATTTAATATCAGGGAGTCCACAGATGCCTACACACTCCTGAGTCAATGGCCTTCGATTTACTGGTAAAGGTTACCTGATATGTGTTGAAGTAACTGCACTAGACTCCCACTGTTTTACTCTTTAAAAAAAATAAAAATCATTACTGCCATTCGAAAACTGCATGAGCATGAAGATTTTAACAAAATAACAAAAACAAAAATAGAGCAGGAAATAAAAGGGAGATGAGAACACAGCCCAACTAGGACGTTATTGAAGCCACACCTCTAGCCTAGCGAGGATTCTAGAATGGGCAGCTGTGTGGTCCTCTAACCTCAGACTGGCTCCTCAACTGTCCTTCACAAAGGTCCCTGTTCCCCCACAACATGCTCCTGCCATTCCCAAACATGGCCTCAGGTCAGAGCAATCTGAAAACACTCACATGGGCTCATATCCCCTTGACATATGGAGGCAATAAAAGAAGCAGGTGCCAGGTGGAGGTCAGACCCATCCCGGACCCACACCTGCCGAGGCACAAACATGGGCTCCTGCAGGCTCCATCTGCTGTGTCCTGCAGCCAGAGCCTCCCTCTGGAAACCAAAACCAAGAGCCAAATGGACACCTCCCCAGCCCCACAAGACAGTCCCTCAGCCCAGGTAGGGAAGATGAGATGAGGAAGTCTGAAATAAAGGACAAGGAGAAGAAAACAGCTTTTCTGCTCTGCTTCATCAACCATAGGCAGTGAGACTGATGCTATCACACAGTTTTCTCTAATTGCCTTGAGGTAAGCCTGGGGTTTAGGACACACATCCTGGGACAGGTTACCCATGAAGACACAAAGTGACTCAGCCTCTCTTTCACATTGAAAAATGATACCCCCAATATGTGAAGCTTCAGACAGGAAGCTGATTAAGAAGGAAGACATCTACCCTACCTCCTACCTCCACCAATTCCTGTACCTAAGCCTCTTCTACAGGGCTCACATTTCTTCTTCAGTTTTTGAATGACTAAGACAAGAAGAAAGCACAGAGTGAAAAGCAGAAGTGCAGAGCTGAAGTTCTAGTTCTGCCACTTACTAGCTCCTTGCTACTTATTAAGGAAAAGAGACTAACCTTCCCCATTGGAAACTTACTCTCTTTGCCTTGTTTCCTTGTCTATAAAATGGAATTGATCTCTGCCTGATTATCATACAAGGTATTGTCCAGAGGATCCCATAAAATGAGAAAAGTAGGAATGTATTTTAAATAGCTCCAAACTGGTAAGAAAGTGTCAGAAACCATCAGGTGACTTGCAAGTTAGAGGGCAATGAAAGGAGGTGGGGTGGACTTAGAAAAGGAACCGTGTGTTGCTACAGTAATGATTCTGCTCATTCCACCCAGCAATACAAAGTGGGGCTTTTGGACCAGGATTCAATCAACAACAGATGTGGACTGTGTGGCCTCTGCAGACTGCTCACCCCAAGGGAACCAGAATACCCTCCACTCACCACCTCCCCTGCCCTTTCACAGAGGACGAGCCAATGTTAAAGGGGCACCGACAGAGTGTGGTAATTCGAAAAGACAACAAAAAATGCAAGAATGAGAAAGTGCCAAAATGTGCATGTTCATTAAAATGCAGGCCAGCCCCCTCCCAAAAAAGTATGGCCAGAGGGAAAGGGATACAATCTGTCAGGCCAACTCTAGCCAAGGCCTACGAACAAACTAAATAACAAGGACAATTTTCATCTTACAAATCAAAATTGTTCTTCCTCAGTACCCCAAGATTTCCACTTGACCCAACATCTACCACGAAATGCACAGTTCCCAAAGCCTGGGCCGAACACTTCACATAGCAGAGAGGGTCATGGAAAACAGACCAGACTGCCTGTACCCTTTCTCCACTAAAAGGAATAGGGGCTTCTCAAAGGAATGGATGGCACCAGGCCTAAAGCATACACAAGATGAGCCTGATCATATTGTTATGCCAGAAAGTGAAAAATTTGTCAAAAGTCAGTGATGGGAATATGCCACATAGACACAAAAGCCAGCTTGAAGGGGCCCCCACTGGCCAACTCAAATTTGATTGAGAGCTCACATTGGGTGCTGTGGTAAATTATGAACCAACGGAAAATGGGAACTCATGAGTGCACCCTAATAAAAAATAAATAAATGGAAATGAGGTAAGACTCTTTAGAGTAGAATGTCAAATGCTGAATGGTAAACATGGAAAGAGCACAGAGATGGAAAACCATGTTTGCACACCTATCACTGTAAAGACTGAACTCAGAAATAATCATCATGGATACTAAATCTAGCATTGATTTTGAGGAGAAGAAGGATGTCTACATGACTTTACATTAGCTCCCCATAGACTACTTATTGCAAGGGAAGAAAAAGAAAACAATAATTATATAATCAAGAAACTAAACAACACTGTGATGGGATGTTAAAAATCACCACCACCAATGGGCATTAGGTGCCTGCAGATTTGACATCCTGTCAAGGACATATCACTACACAATATCCCAACTGAGACTGCATTACCCTGAATCTAATCATGAGGTAGTAACAACCCCAAACTGAGAACCACTGCATTTTTAAGGAGTGGGATGCAGTCTTAAACACTGTCAATGTCATTAAGAGAAAAACCAAGGCTGTGCAAATGTTTCAGATTAAAAGAAGCAAATGAATGAAAGAAAATCAAGTATTTGACCTCAGATCAGAACCTGTATGAGGGAAAAAAAATTATTAAAAATGTCATTGGGTTGACTGGTTAATTGGAATATGAGTATTAGATCTGATTTTTAAAATTTGATCAATGTTAAATTTACTCAAGCTGATAATAGTGCTGTGGTTACAGAAGAGACTATCCCAGTTCTTAGGAAATATTTAGTATTTAGAAGGACCATGACATATATTTTTTTGAGGAAAAAATGCATCATATTTCCTTTTTCTTTTCCAAGAGATGTTGAGAAGGCATGATATATTAATATATCCTTTAAATGGTTCAGAAACAAATATATGGGGGGTGTAGGGAGGGGGAAATTATAAAGTAAATAGGGTTAAATATAAGAAAAGGTGAATTCAATAAATAAAGGAACAGGTGTTCTTTGCAATTTTTTTCCATAAATTTGAAGTGATTCCCAAATAAAAAGCAAATGCAAGCAAAACACACTGAACCTTCATTCTCCAATTACATTTTTCTTGAAACACTGTCTGGTCTTAAGTTTCAGAACATCAATCTCTTCTGGATTTCCTACTTTATCTCTGACTTGTCCTTCACAGGCAACCTTCTTCTTAATTCATTTCCTAAGATTGATAGGTCATTTTGTTCTCAGTCTACACACTACTCTATATAGAACCTAACTCCATTTGAACTACATATGTATACAACACCTAGGGCCATATATCCAACAACTCTACTTTCTGAACCTCTCCAGCTAGCTTCCCACAAGCTTCTCCTATGGATGGGACACAGTTTCTACATCTGTGAACATTCAGACATATTGTGGGGACCTTAAACACCAGAGACTAACCTCTCATCCCTCACCCTTACCACTAAGGGGCCCAGCCAGATGGAAGGGCAAGGGGAAAGAACACAACCAGGGCTTTATTTCACACTTCCAAATAGCAAACTAAAGGAGAATGAATGCTTAAAAAATAAAGAAATAAACAAATAAGAGGGAAGAACTAAGAAAAGAGCAGGTATAATTTCATTCTGCCATATTATAGCAAGCATAGTTCTTACTCTTAAAAACTGGTTTTCATCCCCCAAGCCCATACCCTGCCAAAGGAGTGACCAAAAGGTCAGGCTCAGGATTCATTATTCTATACTTACCATGGCTTTCTCTGGCCTTCCTCATTTTGAAATTAAGGACATTGGGAGCACCTACGTACCAGCCCACTTTCTTGGAGAATAAGACAAGTCGAGGGTCACATGAGGAAACCACAGGTACTGTTCAATCCCAATTAATAGTCTTCCACTTTTTTTTTTTATTGGTATCACTTTTTTTTTGTCTTTGTAGAGGTATAAAAAGAATAAAGTTGAGGACACCTATGATGAAACATGAGTATGCCACAGGTGGGGTTGAATCTTGAAACAGGAGATGTGTTGCTCACAAGTGCCTGGATACCCAGTTCTAGTGTCCCTATTACTATGGAAGCATTTTTAATCATGCTGCCTCTTAAGAGATCCTCCCCTTTGAGGAATGCTACTGAAATTACTACCCTGCCCCTGGCAGGTTTCTGACTGAAAACTGGAAGCTGTCCTCCCATTTAGATACTGCAGATGGCTTATTTGCATATTACGATTCTCCTAGTTGATGACTGTTTGTGGGGATTATGGGACGAAGCAGATGGGTGGACAACCATTTTTTTAATGTATCACTCTGGCAAGTAACCAGACTAATAAATAATCCCTAAATAATAAATTTTCAAAACAACTCCTAATGCATATTCATTAGAAGGTTACAAGCAATTATTTATGAATGCAGAAATTTCCAAATGATAAATAGGGAAACCAGTCTGATTCTGATTTTCCCAAAATTTACATTTGGGAATAATCAAAAGAAGACAGATCTCCTGGCTCTGGAGGCAGAAATTAGCAACCTAAAGAACATTACACAAACTAGGAACATTCATTGTGGAAAGCTGAGGTGGAAAAATTATAGAAATTAAGGGTTGTGGAGCAACATTTTTATTGGGCAAAGTAGAAAAGTCCAAAACTGCGGCAATTACGGCATAATGCCAGTCTAAAAGAGTTATCCTAGTTTTATTCCCAAATCACCAGATAATTTAAAGTAAAATTTGTTTTTGTCCTGAATGATCCATGTAATGGCTTTAACTCTCCACCACTTACACCATGGAGGCAGGCAACCTGTACACTGAAGGAAAGGTATCTTTTAATGAGTTGTAGTGTCCTTACAGCCATCAGCCAGGCTTTGGCACAAAGACTTCATCTCAAACAACTTAAAGTATCATCCTGGCATCAGTACTTTAAACAGAGTTGAAGAAATTGATCCTGATTTCCCCTCTCTTATCTGATTATATTTGTAAAACTTCTTGGCAATATTCTGTATGAATCAGGCATTGATTATAATAAAATAAAGACCCGGGATACAAAGTCATCATATGATTGTGAACACAGGATAAGTTACAAAAAGTAGGAAGTGAATGAAGGTGCTACAAAAATCATCAGGATGATTCAACTCACTGACCTTATAGAGAGAGGTCTTGCATGTAGTTGGCAACATAAATTAGTACAGTCTTTCCAGAAAGTAATTTTGTGATATGCATGATTCAGTAATTGTAGTTCAGCTATACCGCCAAAGAAATAATCCTGCATATCAAAACTGTTTTATGCATAAAGACATTCATTGTAAAATCATCTACAATGAAGAAAAATGGCAATAATCTATACATTCACAGATTATTGATAATGCAAATGACAATACAACTACATTAGCAAGCGGTCTATAGGCATTGAAATTAGTCTTTACAATGGCATTAATATGACACAAATTTTACATGTTTAATAGAAAATCACAGCAATCAACTGAACTTGTCAACATCTTTAAATGCCAGAAAACTTTCTCATGAACTACACACTATAAGTATTTAAAGAAACTCATTTTCTGATAAGTAAACTACCAGGGCATATTTGGTGAGCTTCAAAGCTATTGACTCCAAATATTTTGGAGACAATGCCGCGCCACTTCCCTCCATCTTTCAGAACTCTCCAAAGTAACCAATCCAAAAAATCCTCCTCATTCCTTCCTGCTGTTCCTAGGCTCACTGAAGGGCCCCATCATCTAGCAGGTGGCTCACACTAAGATACCTAGGCCTTGCCTTGACTTCTCTCTCTCTCTCTCCACATTGAATCACCATGTCTGATAAATTCTATCCTGAAAAATCTTTCTGATCCCTCCATTTCTCTCCAGTCCCATTGCTGGATTGCTGGACCAATTTGCTGGTGGCAAAAGCCACCAGTTTCTCATGCCCAGAGTACTGCACCAACCCTCTTCTGTCTGCCCCTCCAAACTAGCAGAGTCAGTGTTTGCCTTGGTTGGTAGTTGCATGTCTGCAAGCCCATTACTTATCTTCTCTGTGCTTCAGTCTCATCAGTTAAATGAATACAACAATAGCATCTACCTCATAGGGTTGTTGGTAGTAATAAATGAAGTATCATACGTAAGCTGTTAAAATAGTGTCTGACACCTGAAAGGTACTGTGCAAGTATTCGCTATTTTTCTTTTCATAAACTTCCTCCTTACTCGATCCCCAATATAAAATGCAGTGTATGGTGAATAGCAGATACTCCATAAATATTTACTGAATAGTTGTTTCAGGCAAATACTGATCACATTCCAGTAAGATTCAGGTTAGAGTATCTCTTAATGCTGCATTATCCTTATTTCTACCAGCTCTTCATAACAATGTAAAATGGAGTCTTGATTTAACTCCATGGGTTAACCCGAAAATAAAATAGCTCTAAAATTGAATTTTTTGAAATATAATATTTTGTAAAATCAGTTATTCAAACTATTTGTTTCCTGATCAATTAAAAACATCATACTAAATTTCCAATCAACTATCTGATTTTCTCAGAAAAGTTTAAGATACTACATCACAGAATTAGAAATCAAGGGGAAAAGCATTTAAGATTCTTTGCTGATGACAGTGAATTCCAATGAGAGAATAAAGTGGTAAACTTGACAGTATATATATGAAGAGTCTATTAAAAAGTTTCTTTAAAATGTTCTCTAAAGAAATAACCAGAGATATGGATAAATATTTATATATAAATGTGTTCATGTCAATTTTCTATTGTAAAAAAATGGACAGAGCCTAAATGCACAACAAGAAAAGAATGTTTAAATAATTTATGGATCACTAACCTATTCTTTTAAATAGGTAAGCAGCCATTCAACAATCAGATTTAGAAAATAATTAAAATGGGAAATTCTCAAATACACTGAGTAGGGGAGGCTGAAAGAAGGCTATAGGGAAATACACCCATGTACACACAGCAGCCCTTTCCAGCTATTGAGATTATGAATCACTTTCTTCTCTGAGCCAGAGTTCAAAGCCCAGCTCTGCCATCAACTAGGGGATCTTGAGCAAGTTACTATGCCATGGTTTGTGCACTTGTAAAGAAGGTATAATGGGGTTCAGAAGACTAAATTCATTACTGCATATAAAGTGCTGAGAATAGTATCTGGCACACAGTAAGTACCATACAGTTGGTTGATAATATTACTACTTTTTTGTACCTAAACTCTTCACAATGATCTTATGTCATTTTTGGAATTTAAAAAATCAACAAACATTACTAAAAGCTCTGAATTATTAAAAATAAGTCAAATTTGGCAAAAATTTAGTTCAATATATAAGTTCACAATCTCTTCTCTGAAACTTTTGAGGACCAAAGTGTTTCCAAGTATAGAATGTAACAGACTTTAGGCCAGGCACGGTGGCTCATGCCTGTAACCCCAGCACCTTGGGAGGCCAAGGTGGGTGGATGATGAGGTCAGAAAATCGAGACCCCTGGCCAATATGGTGAAACCCTGTCTCTCCTAAAATACAAAAAAAAAAATTAGCTGGGTGTGGTGGCGTGCACCTGTAGTCCCAGCTACTCAGGAGACTGAGGCAGGGGAATTGCTTGAACCTGGGTAGTGGAGGATGCCATGAGCTGAGATTGTGCCACTGCACTACAGCCTGGCCAACAGAGCAAGAGTCTGGCTCATGAAAGAAAGAAAGAAAGAGGAAGGAGGAAGGAAGAAGGAAGGAAGGAAGGAAAGTTACAGACTTTAGAAGAGTGATACAGTGTGTTTACTATTTAAAACTCCAAGACAGGTCTAGGCCAGCACCCTACAGTCAAGCACATTAACATTCACACAGAATCAGGTAAATCAAGACTATAAATACCTTTATGGCAACACAGGCAAGGTTTTACTGCTGACTGAATTATGCAGAAACTTCACATTTTCCAGCATTTTTCTAAACTTCAGAACTATAAATAAGGTGTCATGGGTTTACTATTACCAAATGCTGGCATCATGGTGGTAGCATCAGTCCAGAATGGCACATGGCTGACTTATGCCCCCTCCGTGTATGAAGAAAAAAACAGTAACAATTTCCTAACTCTCCAACCCTGGTAGAATCCCATTAGAAAAGGTTATACCAATAGAGGTACTACTGACATTTTCAACTAGGTAATTCTTTACTGCGGTATTTTGTCCTGTGCACTGCAAGATGTTTAGCAGCATCCCTGATCTCTACCTACCAGGTGCTGGTAGCATCTTTCCAGTCGTGGTAACCAAAAATGTCTCCAGACACTGCCAAATGTACCCTTCAGCAGGGGGGCAAAATCATCCCTGGTTGAGAACCAATGCAAAGTGGAGGAAAAAAACTATTGCTTTCGTCTCCATATTCTATAATAGAACTCCAAACTGCAACTTCTGCTTCAGTGCTGCTTATTTTAGAAAGCCTTACAACTCTCCTTCATCCATTTCTATTCCCCAAACCCTAGCCAAAATGAACTTCTTGATTTTTGTCCTAAAATATAACACAATTTTACAACTCAAGTCTTTAGCTGGAGACTGGGCTCCACCCAAGATATCTGATCCCACCTTCTCTCATGTTCACAAACAGAAGATGGTCCTGATATGCAACTTTCCAAATACGCTATATCTCACTTTAAGCAGCAGGACCAGAGGTGAACAAGCTACAGAGGTCAAGAAACTTGACTCCAAGACAATTTGTCAGCTGAAAAATCAAACAGCTAGTTTTCAGTATCTATGAAACTGGTGAGACAGGGAGTCATCACACAGGTCAGCATTTCCCAAACTATTTTTTTTCCCAGAAACTGTCTCGAATTATATTAACAGGCATCTGCAAGTATGTGATACTCAAGTAAGCCTGAAAATTTATCTTTGGTAGTTTGTTGTTGTTGTTGTTGTTAAAACCACATGAGCACATTAAGCCTTTAAGATGCTAGTTATTTTACGAAGTTCCAGGGAATAATCAAGGACACTGCATTTCCCAAATTTATTTGGCCATGAAATCCCATTTTCCTTCTGCTCCAATGACATCTATTTCCCTGATGAGAGTTCCAAAGAGCACCAGCCTGGGAAACAATGACAGAGACCTAACTTTCAGGGACAATCCTAAAACCAATCTTTCAGCTACTGGTTTCCACTTGTTTCTTGACAAACCTACGTACGTGTGCAACTTTATATACTGCAGCATTGTTAAAAGGAGCAAACTGGAAACATTTTAAATGTCCACCAATAGCATATTGCTTAAATAAATCACGGCATAATATGATAATACAACTGAATATTAACCAACTATGAAATAATAAGGAAGCTCTTGGTGTACTGAAATAGAATAATCTACAGAGTACATGAAGTAAAAACAACGAGACAGACCTAGATTATATCATGGATGCTAGCATTTGTGTAAGAAAGGAAGGAAGAGAGACAGGGAAAAAGAACACATTTGCCAACATTTACAGGAACTACCTTTGGGAAAACATGGTAACAGTAACAATGGTTGCCTCTGGGAAGGAAACTAGCTAGGGGAAGGAGAATTCAGACATCACTGTCTAACCTTTTATACTATGCTGACTGTATTTTATATTCAGAAATAAAGTAAAAATCAGGGCATAAACTAATTTTTATTAGTCTCTTTGGCATAAAAATCAGATAATAAGATGCAATAATCTAAAATAACAGGCTATATTAACGAAAAGGAAAAATAAGGAACTTACTATATTCAATGATATGATTTTGAAGGTTGATACCTTCTTGATTTTTTAATTATAAAGGAGAAAATACTTTGTAATAAGGCAGTAACATGATTTGTTCCCCTGCATGATTTCAAAAGATTTGTAATCTAGTTATTTGCTTTGCTATATCATTTGTAGCTTCCTCTGACTCTCAGACCCCCAGACCTCTCCCTGTTTCTTTACCACTTCAATATTGTAAAAATAAAAATACCACCCCACAAACAGTACATCACCTTCTTTTATTAGTCCAGTGCAGATTTCTCCTTATTGATTTTAATTTTTTTTAAGTACCAAGAGAAGCAATTAGCTAGAGTTGAAGAAGTTATACCCAGATATTATGTTTTATCCCCAGTGGAAAAAAATGCAGCTGCTAAGTTCTGGAAAACAGGTCACTGACTCACTATATTACATAAAGTCATCATGCCTCTTTCCTAGCCTTGTATTTATTTTATAAACAAATCTGAAAGCTTCCTAATTTATCTTTTTTTTTCCAGGAACATAAGTGCTTCATCCACTGTGTGATACAGCTTTACACAAACAGCTTAGTAAAGATATTTTCCTTAAAACATGAAGGCTGATGCAGAGTAAGTGTAATAATGGGTAGGTAACTCCACCTTACTGATCAAAGGGCCTCATTAATAAAGGTGACATGGAGAAAGCTGAATGCAGGTTGCCTCTGAATCTCAGTTTCCAGAAACATCTCTCAGAGTCCTGCCATTGACCACAAACTTTAACTTTTTTCTCATTCAAAGAACAACAACCTATCACGCAGGAGAAAAAGTGAAATGGAACAAAAATATTTTAAGCTGCTAGAGCAAATTATTAGCTGATTAAAATGATTATACTATTTTTTGACTGAGTTCTAGAAGGTTAGCATTAAAAATTTTTCTATAGAAAATAAATACAGAATTATGTTAATGAGATCTTTGTAATTAAGTAGTGTGTGGGGGTTTTTTCCCTTTAACTTTTGTTCTAAGTTTTTCACAATGAATATGTATTAATGAGGAGAAATGTTTAAATCAGGAGAAAATGACAAATGAAAAGAATACTTTTTTTTTTTTTTTTGAGACAGAGTCTCACTCTGTCACCCAGGCTGGAGTGCAGTGGTGTGATCTCCGCCTCTGCAACCTCCGCCTCCCAGGTTCAAGTGATTCTCTTGCCTCAGCCTCCCAAGGAGCTGGGACTACAGGTGTGTGCCACCACACCCGGCTAATTTTTTGTATGTTTAGTAGAGATGGGGTTTCACCATGTTAGTCAGGATGGTCTGGATCTCCTGACCTTGTGATCCACCCACTTCGGCTTCCCAAAGTGCTGGGATTACAGGCATGAGCCACTGCGCCCGGCCAAGAATATCCATCTTAAACACCCAATTTATTCATAGAAAATATAGGTAGGCTATCATATGGATTTATCTGAGAATTGCTAAAAATCCCAGTAAACACTTCATGCAAAACAAACTCCAGGCAGGTCCATACCTCACCCTGCTAGGGGGTGCTCACCAGGAAGTCAGCCTTCGATTCAACAAACTGTGCAATAAACACTCAGCAAAGAGTCCTACCAGTAACTTAACACCAGTAGGCAGCACACAGCCCAAGTGTCCACAGGAGTTGGGAGGAGCCTAAGAACAGAGGACTCTCAGAGCAGAGGGGACAAGCTCACTTTAATCAGGGTGTTATTGGCATCTGGGTACCTCTGTGGTTCCTGGAGGCCATAGAATTTTGCCCTTATTCCTGGAAATGCTGTCACAGAGCCTTTTGGGTACGGGGAAATTTGAGTCTGTGAGGGGACTTTGTATTTTTGCCTTATGCTAGTGTTTCCATGAGCCACATCAGCCTTGTAACATCTGCCCCTTTAAAGAATATGGCGGGGACACAACAAAGACAAACTTCACTTGATAGAAAAGGATAGCAGCCTCCCCAGCCCACCTCTCGGCTGTAGAACTTTATAAAATATGACCTTCCTGGGCCTCAGTTTCTCCGTTTATGAAGCAGTGATAGTTAATAACAATAATAGTAATATACAGCTCACAAAGTTGTCATACTACACAAGAATATACATAGCATTTCTATAACACTCTCTGACACACAGGAAATTCTCAGGGAATGTTGGGTACTTGCCTTTTTCCCCGAGTTTGCCCTACTACAGAAAATTGCTATGCTGCTCCAATTCCAGTGCCACTAGATCTGACACAGATCTTTAGTGGGCCAGTCCACTCTGCTCCCTGAAACCCAGCCAAGTCAATTTCCCTGACATAAGGGCTCAATACAATCTTTCCTATTTCCTCCAAAAGAGGGATCTGGCTAGCCTACCCATTTACTTTCCACGTCTAAAAGGGGCAAGGATTTTTTATTTTTCCTCTTTACAGAAACCATACATGTTCCCTGTCAAACACACACACACATACACACACACACACAAATGCACCTATGCACAATGGCAACTTTGTCAGGACTGAGAAAGAACAGAATGCTTGTGATTTACTGAGAATGATCAGCAATTAACAGCACCTAGAAACAGTAAACAGAGAAAGAAAATGAAAAAAAAAAGAGAAGATGGAAAAAAAGAAGATGGAGGAGATGGAAAAAAAAGAGAAGATGGAAAAAAAGAAAGAAAGAACTTTCCATCCCAAAGAAATCTGTGAAGAAAGCATGTCCCCTCAAGTTGAAAAGATAGATAAATGGCATTTTTCCCAGAGCCTTCTCAAACAGAGCCAAATAACTGAGTCGTCCCGCCAAAGAGGGAGAAGGAGACAAGAGTATAAAGGAGGCACAAAACCCTTTAGAAAGTGACCACACAAGATCTCCAGTATTGTTGTCACTCATTTGATTTACCAGGCAGCCTGCCAAATAAGGCACTGATAATTTAATGGCATTGAGATGAAGTTAGTCAGCAAGGAGGGAAGAGGAAAAAGGAAAGCTTTTTATGTTGCTAAAACCAGAATAAGAATTTCCAAATGTCCGTGTGCACAGTCAAAGCAGGGAAATGCTAAAGGGACTTTTGTGCAGGCTGGAGCATCTTGCTGGCCATTCCTCTCCTGTCACCTGAGATGAGCGTTTATAAAATGATCACCAGAGAGTCCAAGAACCAAACCAAGATTGTCACCAAGCAGTAAGGTATTTTACACAAAAAACTTCTTAAAACATCTTTATGTATCTAGAGGAAAACACATTTGTGCTTTATTTTATAAATAACAATCTCAGAGCTTAGCATTGACACCAAGGGAAAGAATTCTGTCTTCCTCTGGGGTTCTTAAAATTAGCAAACATTCAGAATTGCAGGGAACAGACTGCTTGGGGGAGGGACAATATGTGATTTCTTGCCAAAAATACTGCCATTGTTGTTATTTATCTAAACACAATATTTTGTCATTTTAATTTTCAGCAACATCAGCTGGATAATTTATAAAGGCATGTAAGTTTTCAGCAGAGCGTGTATGCACACCACTGCTTTTACAGAAAAAGTGATTGAAAATTAACTAACCAAAACTTTACAAATGGAAAATACTTACATTTTACGTCTTCAATTGAATGCATTTAATAATCACTGTTGGTTTTCAGATTCTAGAGTATGCAGCATCAGAAAAGCAATGGTCACACTAAGACATTACTCTTGTTGAATATTATTGTACAACAAAAGACTGTTTTTAACACAGCCTAAGGACATCAAAGTCTTAGCTTCATCAAAACTAAGGATAAAGGCAAAATCTCTGTATTCTTGCTCAAAATAAACTTATGACGAAAAAAGACAGCAGTAAAAAAGGAATGAAGCATTGATACATGCTACAAGATGATGAACTGTGAAAAAAATTCAGACACAAAAGACTACATATTGTATGATTTCATTCATACAAGAAATGACCAGAACAGACAAATCCAATAGACAGAGGCAGAAGCACATTAGTGATTATCAGAGCTTCTCAGAAGCAGGGTAAGCACTGTGGAAAAACGGTGAGTGACTGCTTATGGGTATGGGGTTTCTTTCCAGGTGCAAAAATGTTCCAAAATTAATTGTAGTAACGGTTGCACAAGACTGTGGATACACTTAAAACTAATAAGTGGTTTACTTTAAACAGCACACTTTAAATAGGTGAACTGCATGGTATGTGAATTATATCTTAGTGAGCTGCTTTTTCAAGTAATATAAGAACACACTCCCACACTTACACACCCACACATGAAATGCATCCTCCCAGTCTCTTACACATACACATACGCACCCCTTCCTCTCCTCACCTTATTCTCAATTATGCAATTTCTGGTCCTCTGTATTTTAGTAGAGCTGCATTTTGCAAACTTAATGTGCATAAGAATCACCTGACAACCTTGTTTAACAGCAATTGATTCCTTGGGTCTGAGATTCAGCACTTCAAGCAAGCTCCCAGATGTGGTAAGGTTAAGAAGGCTCGATCAGTCTCACACAAAAAGACTGTACCACACAGATGGATTCATAACGTATTCTAAGTGCTAAAAGCTGACCAGAGCTACTACCACAAATTCACCACAAGCCACAGTCAGGAGCACTCTTGGGAAGAGTTTTTCCTCCCTGTTCCTCCTCTGCACAGAACTAGAAAAAGAGGACAGACAGGCAATGCCAGCCTTGAATGGCAGGCCTTTCCCCTCACAGACAGGTCACAGGCTTGCCTTCTGTGCCAGCTCTGCTGCTCGGCAACCTTTCCCCAGGCACCTCCTCTCTCTCTCAGAATTTCCCCATATGTACAACGAGTCCCAATACGATTAGCTACTGACTTCACAAAGTCATTTTCAGGGTGAAAGAAGATGATGCACACAAAAAGAGCTTACAGAATCACAAAGCACTCTATTACTTTATGGTGGGAAAGAGGGTTGAGATAGGCAAGTCGTCATTACGATTCCCATGATCAACACAAAAGACAAGAGGAGTTCAGTGGACGTGGGGCAGGCAAGTCCTGATGTCTCCCGTTGGCACTGAAGACGGAGCCCAAGGCAATGATCACCTCTAATCTCCTGCTGTCAGGGCATAGCAAAGGCAAGGCCAGTTCCCACAGCAGGAACACTGCAGTGACTGAAGTTAACCAGATATACTCTGAGAAGTGTTAAAAGCTTTCGTCTATGTCTTAGGGATCCACCAGCTTCTCACAAAAACAGCAATGTGAGATCATGAACTTAATAATGAGGAGCCTCGGTTACCAGTCACAGAGTCTCAGATACGTGCCATATTCAAGTCACACACATCTCAAACACGCCACTGCGATGACAAGAAAAGTCAAGGTCTCTGATTATGCTGTAGCCAGAAGGAACTGAAGCCAATAAAGTTCTAAATGAGCTTCTCTTCCTATTAAATTGTAGTGCCCCAAGGATACATGAGAATTTATTTCACTGTAGAATATATTTTAGCTTCCAGGAACAAGTTCAACCAAAAGCAAAAATGAAAAAAAAAATGTTCTATATGTTTATCACGCACCCACATTTACCCTATGAAATAACTTGGAAGTTACTTCATGATCATGAAAACTATTTAGACTTACTCAACCTGCATAGTTCCCTATAGTAAAATAATTGTTAAGTTTTATGAAATAAAAAAGACCAATGAAGGATACCTCCTGTTTGCAAGGTTATTACTGTATGACAACTACTCTATGAACAATAAAATTAAAGAAGTTCTTTATATCTTTCATGAAATGAAATGTCAAAATGAGTAACTTAGAGAAATATAGAAAAATCCAGTTAATTGTCAATTGAAAAAAAGAACTTTCACTAAGAAGAAATAAGAGTTTGTTTTTTTGGTTTTTTTTGAGACAGAGTTTCGCTCTTATTACCCAGGCTGGAGTGCAATGGCGTGATCTCGGCTCACCACAACCTCCACCTCCTGGGTTCAGGCAATTCTCCTGCCTCAGCCTCCTGAGTAGCTGGGATTACAGGCACGCGCCACCGTGCCCAGCTAATTTTTAGTATTTTTAGTAGAGATGGGGTTTCACCATGTTGACCAGGATGGTCTCGATCTCTTGACCTCGTGATCCACCCGCCTCGGCCCCCCAAAGTGCTGGGATTACATGCTATACTTCTTAGAACAGCTTTGCTTAACAATTTTGTGTTAAACTTGTTCGTCAAAAAAAGGAAAACGAATAAAATTCAACATTATTCAGCCAGAGATCCTTATACTCTGATTTTTTAAGTATATGTTTTACAGTTGAGCATTTCTCCAGAATTATAAAGTTCCCATTGCATTGTGCACTTGCCAATGTTAAACAATGATCTTGGCTGAGTGTGGTGGCTCACACCTGTAATCCCAGCACTTTGTGAGGCCAAGGCAGGCAGATCACAAGGTCAGGAGTTCGAGACCAGCTGCCCAATATGGTGAAACCCAACCTCTATTAAAAATACAAACATTAGGCAGGCATGTCGGCATGCACCTGTAGTCCCAGCTACTCGGGAGGCTGAGGCAGAAGAATCGCTTGAACCTGGGAGGTGAAGGTTGCAGTGAGCCGAGATTGTGCCACTGCACTGCAGCCTGGGTGACAGAGCAAGATTTTGTCTCAAAAAAAAAAAGATCTTAGTCATTCCAAGTATGTATCAACCACTTAAACCAACCTAACAGCCGAACATCAGCTTTTTCTGTCTCTCACTAAATTGTAAACTCCTTGAGAATATAAACACACCTTTAATGCCCCTAATGCCCTAGAGCAGGTGCCTGTTAGACACAACATAGTGTTCACTGAATACATAAAGAAGATCTGAGCCCTACACTCACACACAGCTCTCATCTTCAGGAAGCTCATTTGTTATCACATCCACAAACTGGGTAATTGATTAAAATGAGGAAAAGAAAGGAAGCTATCACTTGCTGTATGCCAGACCCTTATGTGCATTTTGGTATTTAATTCTTGCAATACCCTGAGGAAGATTACTTTGGAGAAGATGGAACTTGCCCACAGTTGCATGGCTAGAATAAAGCTAGGCCTCCATTCAAACCCAGATCGACAGAGTTAAAACTACACATAGGGGATACTACAATGCACTGACCAATTTAGGAACAATAGGATTTGGTGGTACCAAGGAGTCTACCCCCAACTTAGCAAATGAGTCCTTGAGCAGTACACATTTGTCTTAAAATGTTCTCCTGCAAGAGGGCCAATCGTGTGGAGCTCTCAAGGGTGGAAAAATGATTATGAGATCCCAGGTGTGGTGTGACTTGTGTGGCTTCCAAGAATCACCCAACATACCCTCCATTATCAATGAGAGCCCAGATGCCATGAGCTGGGGAGCACATGCCCTTCTCAAGGGGCAGCCTCTGCTCAGCCATCACTTTGCAATATGATCTGCAACTTTCTTTTAGAGAACAAATGTTTGCTCACCTTCTCAGTAAATTCCCCCAAACCATATCAAGTACATATCTAGAGGTTTCACACAGTATACTCACAAACTTGATGTAACCTAAAGATCAGTTTTTATGACCCACAGATTTTTTTAAACCTTTAATTAGCTGCCCATTTAGAGATCAGTCATACTGGGCTCACCTTCTCATTGGCTACAGCTGCAGGGAGGTGGCCCCATGGAGAGCTCTCCTGCTCACCACAGACCATTTGGACTTCACTCATCTATTCTACCTGCTTGGCTTATGCAGGCATATGATTTGCAACCCCTGTACTTGTCATAGTTTTATGGGTACAGAGACCATGACCCAAAAAGTGCTTAATGGATCTGCTTAAACACAAGAGCATCTTTGCTCTTTCCTTAAGTCTCAAACTTCCTTTGCAAAATATCCAGAAAAACAATTCTGTCTTAACTATTTATTTGGTGCCTGGGCTGTAAAACCCTGACTACCTGGCTTCAAACTCTAATTGTACCTCTTACAGACTGTGATCTTGGACAAGCTATCACATCTCTGCACTTCTACTTCCTCATCTAGAAACGAGGATGCCATAAAGAACTACTTCATCAGGCTGTGAGAATTATTGTTTATTAAGTGCTCAGTAATGTGGGTTACTAACATTGTCACTTGCTGGACAAAGCAGAGCCAGGACCATGCCTTCATTAGCTCTGGATCCCCCATTCACCCAATGGTGTGACACAGTAGCAGCAGATGCTGTGATCAGTGAAAGAGCAGATCACTTGTAAGTGAAAGTGCTCCTGGATCTCTAGCCACCAAAACAGAGCTGCTTTACTCAAACATTTTTTAACATTGTAAATGAAAAGCAATGCAGCCACTGCCATGAAATTTTGTGTTTACATTCAATAAAACTAAAAAGGATTGACTAAATTGTGTTTCCACTTGTATGTTACTGAAAAATCATTCATGTTTTCCCCCACCTAATTTCAACCTCAAATCCAGTCCATAACTCCCTTGTTTTTAACCTTGAGGAATAATTTTATTAGCTTTCTTGAAACATTTATGTAAGGAGAGACAGACAGTGAAGAATCATGAAAGCATCTGCAACTCTCAAATCTCAGGGCTCTGTTTCTGATAATACTCTGCCTAGAGAATGTCAAAGCAGCTTAAAAATAACTGTGTTTAATCCATCAACACATTGTCACTTCACTTGAGAAAGGATGAGTCAAAAATCAAAATACTTGTTGCTTCCAACCTATGTGGATGAGGAATAGACAAATCTGTTCATTGTGTTTATCAAAGTTTCCATTAACAGATTTCTACAATAAGATTTGACCATTAAGAGGAAAGCTTACAAATTCTAAATTCAAAGAGAGATTTTATTTCTAAATATCCAGCTTCCTCAGTTGTTTATATACAAGGCAAATCATCCCCTCAAACACAAGGATCTCATTTTCATTTGAACAGATGAAGGTGAAGAAAAATCTTGAATTTCTTCACTATAATAAACATTTTATACAATTGTACGTCTAGCACCGAGCACAAGCACAGGAAAACATTCCATAAATCATGACATGAACAGTATTTAACCCATTCATTTGAATGATCAGTTTGTGATGGTACCAAGTGTCATACCATTATTTTCATTTAATTTCAACATAGGCAATTCTGCTATGGATGAAACAAACACAATCAAAAAGGACAAGCTCTTGGAGCCTGCTGGAATTTTTAAACGTTCAAAATTTCAAAAGAAAGTCAAAAATACAATTGCAGACCATATAGTATGATGTAAATATACACAGAATGTGAACAGTGAAAGCTGTAAAAAATACTTTGGAAAAGGCCTTAATATGGTTTTTTCTACTTAATTGTTCAGCCAAATACAGCCGTATGTTGACATTCTGGTCAACGATGGCCCAAATACATGATGGTAGTCCCATAAGATTATAAGACTTGAAAAATTCACTTAGTTATGCCATAATCGATTAGGTGATTTCATCACCACTCACTCACCGACTCACCCAGAAGGAACTTCCAGTCCTATAAGTCCCATTCATGGTAAGTGCCCCATACAGGTATACTATTTTTAATCATTCATACCATATTTTTACTGTATCTTTTCTACATTTAAATATGTTTAGATACATAAATGCTTATCATGGTGTTATAACTACCTACAGCATTCAGTACAGTAACATGCTGTACAGGTTCGTAACCTTGGAGCAATGGACTACATCGTATAGCCTGGGTCTGCAGCAGGCTACACCATCTAGGTCTGTGTGAGTATACTCGAGGATGTTCACACAATGATGAAATCACCTAATGATGCATTTCTCAGAACATATTCCCTTGTTATGTGATGCATGACTGTGTGTCATAATTTTAAGGAACTATTATAAAGTAGTCCTTTCCTCAGACACACAAACTCCCTCAATAACAGCCGTTATGAGAATAGGAGAAAAAAAGGGCTTCAGCCGGTAAACATGCTCCTCTTAATTACTGTGTGTTTGTAGGAGGGACTGTATCTTTCAGAAGAACTCAGAGGAAATCACAAGTGGGGTCCTGCTTTCTACTGCTGACCCTCTATTTCTAAATTGCCGCCTCACTGCTAGACAAGAAGCTGCCTGAACAAAGAGTGAAGCTAGTGAAGATACAGCTTGAATTTTATAATTTTATTTCTTGGTTGTGGTAGTTTTCAGCATTGCAAGACACGGAACAACTAACATTAAGTCTCTCCTTTACTCTCCTAATGAAGCAAAGGGAAACAGAAAACAGAAGGTAGCAGGCAGCTCAGATAGTGGGAAGATACCAAGCTCTCACTTCATCACAAAACATCAAGTAAATCTGATAAAAACTTCTAAAATTGATTTTAGCTTTTGCTTCCTAGATCAGATCTCTCATGATGGCTACAAAGAAGAAATCGAACTGGTACAGAGGTGGACCATCAACACAAGATTAGCATCTTTCATATCAATCGAAAAGGAAGACAGAGGCTAGCCAACCTTTTGAATAGGCTAATGGTTCCCAAACCAGCTGCATGTTGGTAACACTTGGGAAGCTTCTGGTTTAACTGGCCTTGGGAGGGGTGGGGTCTGAGCATTCTGTTAAAACTCACCCAAGTGAAGCTAACTGAGCAGTCAGGGTTGTGAAGGGTAGAAAGATACTACTTAAAAAAATATATAAGCCATTAGTGAAAGGGATCAAGTGCTCAAGCATAGAAATGTTAGAGTTCATTTAAAAAAAAAAATGTGTTGACTTTGATGAAACTATCAGTTCAGTTACTGCTGGGCCCCATACAGGTAACTATGCTCACACCCATACAGGAAGACATGTCTACTGTCTGCTCTGACACCAGCATTTTAAAGTCCTTCCGGAATCTCTTGGCTTGAATGTCCACAATATTGAGAGGGTCTTTAGGAATGTAATAGACTATGACAAATCTCACAATCACAAATTTTATGGCATGCAGTTTATTATATGTTTTTCACAAATCTGAAAACATATGTACACCAAGCATAAACATACAAACACATTTAAATAATATGCAATACACTTGCAATGTTGGCACCAGGCTCCCACATTGAGGAGCTGCCTGGGCTAAGAGAGAAACATCTCTGCTTTTTTTCTAACTCTCATGAACTCGGACTGGATACTGAAAGTGCTGAGCCCCTGCATGCCAGGAGTATTTTATTCCCCTTTATATTTCTAGTCTCTTACCCCCATCATATATTGGTTCTCAATACCTCAATACATGCTTGCTAGATAAATTTTTCTGGAGCACAAATGACCACCCTGGTCATCTCAATTTTGGATGAAGTCTTCCTCTGGAAGTGGGTAAGGCTGAACTAGTAAAAAAGAGCCAGCAAGACGATGAGTCAGTAGCGAGGGGATGTTTACTACCTGGGATCAGAAACAAAAGTAACTGTAGCCTACTGCAGTAGCTGGTGTCTGCAATCCCAGTAGTTGGAGGCCAAGGCAAGAGGATTATTTGAGGCCAGGAGTTGAAGACAAGCCTGGGCAACACAGAAAGACCCTATCTTTACAAAAAAATTTTCCAAAAAAATTAGCTGGGCATGGTGGTGAATGCCTGTAGTCCCAGCTACACGGGAGGGTGAGGTGGGAGGATCTCTTGAGCCCAGGAGGTTGAGACTGTAGTGATCCATGACTGTGCCTCTGCATTCCAGTCTGGGACACAAAGACTCCATCTCAAAAAAAAAAAAAAAGAGACTTGTGAAAGAACACTAATATCTCTGTCCCTGACTCAAACTATACCAGGCTCTACCTGCATGCCCCCAACCTACTTTTAGAGACAACTGACCTAGAGAAGTCCAGTGACCTCTTTGTCAGGAGGCCCTAGAAAGCAGTCCTAGAAGAACATATCTCCACCCTTAGCCCATGGTCAGAGCTGGGCATGCCTGTTGTCAGCATCACCCTTGAAGACCATGCCCCGGCAGACGCCAGCCCTCCAGGCTGCAGTGACCTCATCTTACCCACTAAAACTGACCTGGATTACCATTCACCAAGTGTTCTGTCAGGAACTCCACTCTCCCCCTTTGCAAGCACCACACCAAAAAAGGCACTTCATCCATCCTTACTTCATGCACTGGGTAACAAGGGGAAATTAAGCAGCATGGCTAAGGACAAAGGACTAACAAGTAATTGCCACTGAGCCTCAATCTCAAGACATCTGTCCCTAAAGCCTCTTTGCAGCACATGCCAGTAACAGCAGCAATAATAAAGCAATGATAACAAGCAGCTAAGGTTCACATGTTACTTATTGAATGAAAACAGGATGCTAAGCACCTAATATGCATTAGCTCAGATAACCCCCATAACAACCTCATAGGGCACTGACATTATTCCTATTTTATACATTCAGAAAGAAGTTTAGAAAAGTTAACTGTCTGTGGCCGGGCATGGTGGCTCACACCTGTAATCCCAGCTCTTTGGAAGCCTGAGGCAGGCGGATCATGACAGTCAGGAGTTCGAGACCAGCCTGACCAACATGGTGAAACCCTATCTCCACTAAAAATACAAAAATTAGCCGGGCATAGTGGTGTGTGTCTGTAATCCCAGCTACTCAGGAGGCTGAGGCAGGAGAATCATTTGAACCCAGGAGGTGGTAAGCCGAGATGGTGCCACTGCACTCCAGCCTGGGTGATAGAGCGATATTCTGTCTCAAAAAAAAAAAAAAAAAAAAAAAAAAAGTTAACCATCTGTGTGGACTTAGCAAGCAAGCAGCAGAGCAGAGTAGAACCCAGGCAGTAGAGTCCAGTGCCCAGTTCTTGCTACACTTTGCACAGCCTCTCCAGGAAACTGAAGGATAAAGCCCATGCAGGAGGTGGTAAATACCTCACTTCCAAGACCCAGTTTTCCCTTTTTTTTTTTAAAGATGGGGTTTCACCATGATGGCCAGGCTGGTCTTGAACTCCTGACCTCAGGTGATCCACCCACCTCGGCCTCCCAAAGTGCTAGGATTACAAGTATGAGCCACCGCGCCCAGCACGAGACCCAGTTTTCTCACCTATGAAAGTGTTGGAGCAGATGACAGGTCTAAGGTCCCTTCCCACCCGTAGTTTTGCAACAAGTACAGGGCCAGGACAGCCACACTCCACCATGACCAGAAGCTAAAAATAAACCACTGGAGACTGACTCACCCTTTTTTTTCAATTTTTTAATTTTTTATTGTAGTAAAATATATGTAACATAAAATCTGCCATCTTAACTTGTACGTGTACAGTTCAGTGGCATAAGTGTATTCGTGCTTTATGTAACCATCACCACCATCCATCTCCAGAACTTTCATCTCCCCCAACTGACACTCTATACCTGTTACACAACTCCCCAGTTGCCCTCCCCTCTCAACCACCTTTCTACTTTCCGTCTATGAATTTGACTACTCTTGGTAGCTCATAAGTGGGATCATAGGGTATCTGTCTTTTTAATTCTGTGCTATTTAACTTATCATAATGTCCTTACGGCTCATCCATGGTGCACCATGTGGCAGGATCTACCATACTGTGTTTATTTCTCTCTCCACACTTGGGTTGCTCCCACTTTTCACTATTGTCAATAACTCTGCCATGAACACTGGCATTCAAATAATTCTGGATTTTTAATAAGGCCAAATTGATTTTTAATAAGGCCAATTATGTTCAAAAACATATTTTAATATATCTGGGAATTTCTCATAAACAAAACTCTTTGTTTTCTGAAATTAAGGTGACCTCTCTAAGCACAGGCCCAAAGACTCAGTGCCTTGTCCTCAGAATCAGTCCCACAGAATATGCACACACAGCACTGTTCCCTTACTGGATCCAAGCTCCTGTTGTAAATGTGGCTCTTTGCCTATGACTAAAGAATAGGGTAAAAACACACTACCTAAAGAAATTAAGCTCCAAGTAAAGCACCACAATGAAGAAGATTTAAGTGAACTTTGCAGGGGATTTAAGATGGATTTTTCCTGATACCACATCAGTGTCTAGAATAATTGTAGGATTTCTTTTAACCACCTGCAGTTAATTTAAACATTTAAAAAAGGAACCTTTCAGTGATAGAAGTCCTTGTTATTCTCACTTACAAGAAATGTTTTCATTTTGGTGCATGTTTCCTACCTTATTCCCTCACTCCATCTTCCCCAATAATGGAGAAATAAAGAGGAAAATTTGACAATCAACTATCTTGTAGCATTTTGTTTATAATCCTTTTTTTGCAAATCAGTAACATTGAAGTTTTTTATACTGCTAGGTCTACATGGGATCAGGCCACTCCTCATTGAAGGGGTCAAGAGTCACCTGGAAAATTTGATCTGTGGTGACAGCCATTAGATCTGCCAATCTCCTAGAGACAGGGGTGAAAGAGGCAAGGTGGCTGGTGGCCTCTGCATTGGGATATGATACAAAACACTTAAAAAGAGGAAAACGAACATCTTTTTTTAAAATGTTCAAAAAAAAGAGCTCAGACAACAACAATTAAATTGACAGTCAAATGACTGGGTTTTCATGGGAGATGGGAGCCCAGCAGCTATCATTACTTTCACCTTTTGGAAAGACTCAAATCCAATACAGCCCAACAGCCCCATTTTAAGCTATGGTCCCACAAATAAAGACCATTTCTGTCTCTCCCTACTCTGATCCTGAGGAAAGTGTTGAAATGCCACAAGCATCCTGCCTTGGGTCCAAAGCAGAACTTTAAAGACATCTGACTGTCACTCTTCAGGCTTTTCCTCTTTTAAGTCATAGAGCCCAATAAATAGAGCTGTTTCTGTGGTTTTCAGAAGGTGGGAGAGACAGTCTGGAAGGAAGAGTTAAGTTTCATGAAGTTAAACCGAAGGCTTTCTGCAACGCCCTTAAAATGCTTTCCATATGTGAATGATCTATAAGATTCCCAGCCCAAAGTACAATTCATGACTCCCAAGCTTGACCACTTCTATTTCATAACTACCAGAATTGTAATTACTTTTAACTACTTGGCAGCATCAAATCCACCACAGACAGATGAAGATTTCCCGCCACTAGGATTCTCCTCCCCAGTGACCATATCCCAAGTTTTGGGGGTTAGGATTCTACAAGTCACCCAAATAAAATACACCAACTCAAAATGGCCTAAAAATTACTTCAGCTCTATTTAAGCATTCTGGAGAACTTGAAAATTAACAGTGTTACTGAACCACTCACTGGCTTCCTCTGCTATCCCTAAAAAATTAAAATTTAACTACTGTCATAGTTTCTTTCAATATATAACCTCACCTTACATGAAGCTTACATGGGAAGATGATTTGATTTTTATGACTAAAAAAAGATATTTTACAAAGGACAAAAGGAAGTTATGCATGTATTTACTAAATAAACACACTCCTATGAATCTAGAGAAACAAATTGCAGGGGCACACACAAACACAGTTAATCCAGCCTTTCATCCTTTAAAGAAAAACCACCCAAAAAGGAAACATGAGTCATGAATTACACTCAAGTATTTCATGGAAAGCAGCAAGCTGCTTCTAGGTCTAAAAATATCCTCTGAACATTAAGCCCTATGTTTATTTTTTCCACCTTCCACCCAACTTGCTGGATGTCCTTTAGTAAAAAAAATTGGTTCCAACTTAAAAAAAAAAAGATATCTCTTAAGACAACCTGAGCTTCAGCAACCAAAAATAAATGACCATATGCAGGTGAGGCAAAGCCACCACCTGACCTATTAGGTGAAGACACCAATCACTTCAATAAAGCTGTAGAAACACCAGCACGCATGAGGCACCTGGGGAAAAGCTTGGCAATACATATACAAAATGGTTAAGAATGCTGAGAGACACACTAAGGGAGGGGATCACAGTGGTTGTCACTGAGTTAATGGAAAAGAAAAAAAATTGCAGAAAAAAATTTAGAGATCCATTACCTACTGCAGCTCCCACACTCATTAAGATCACCATATCCTAAACTCTAAATTCACATGGCATTTTTCTCCTAGGTAAATAACTTATTTCTCTCTCCTCTGCTCTGCTTTCCAACAATTTCTCACCTCAGACAATGAGTAAAGAGTTTTTGAAAATACCAAACATGTCCCCACACTGTGGATGAGCAAGAAACTTAATCTTTAAAGTGCATTCCCCACAAAACCCAAAGTAGTGCTATATATACATTGAACCAGTTAGTGTGTTGAATATTAAATGCTGTTTGTAGTTCTGAAATCAGCATACCCCAGTAACTAAAGGGCAACAGATACCTTAAACTAGGATAGAAATAGCAATCCATAAATATATCATTAGGAACATTATGCAGCTGAATGATGCCTATCTACAGTGTATGTAGGGATGCTCCATAATTAATGCTTTATTAAAACTGTTCTCTGAAGATCTGACTGAGAAAAGATCAGAATCAGAGCCAGCTGTGCTGTTTAATAGTTTCTCTGAGAAAGGCGTGTGTGGAGGTGGGTTATTTGAAATTCTCTCTTCAACATTACACTCCTATCTTTGACATCTTTTTTTCTCCTTTGTCTTAGTTTCTCTACCTTTTAAGGCTGAAGAAAATAGGACATTTAATTAATAACCAAAGATTTTAAGAACATTGATGCTTAAGAGGCTGTGTTTCTATCAAACGTTGATCCAGGTCCTCCAGGAAGGCTTTGTGCTGTAGAATAAACACAAGCGTTCATGCAGTTTTAATGAAAATACTTCTGCACCCATGCACTTTTTTGTGTTTAAACTGCTGTTCAGTACCCTGAATATTTCATACATCCCTACTACAGTGGCTAGGAAAGCCAAAAGCAGGAAGAGCATGTATAGGAACCCAAAATAAGTATTATAAGAATTTAAATACAAAATGACAGAATGTCCTAATTTTGTATTTCATAAGCAAAATAACTGTTCAGATTAGAAAAAAAAAGATACACAGTCTTAGATATTTATTCCCATTTCCTGGATAGGTTTATTATCAATAGGTGTATGTTCTGTGTTTATATTTTTTTTTTTTTGAGATGGAGTTTCGCTCGTTACCCAGGCTGGAGTGCAATGGCGCGATCTCGGCTCACCGCAACCTCCGCCTCCTGGGTTCAGGCAATTCTCCTGCCTCAGCCTCCTGAGTAGCTGGGATTACAAGCACACGCCACCATGCCCAGCTAATTTTTTGTATTTTTTTTTTTTAGTAGAGATGGGGTTTCACCATGTTGACCAGGATGGTCTCGATCTCTTGACCTCGTGATCCACCCGCCTCGGCCTCCCAAAGTGCTGGGATTACAGGCTTGAGCCACCGCGCCCGGCCTGTGTTTATATTTTTTTAAAGGAAACAACGTCAAAAAAATTTTAAGAAAAAGAAAACGTTTAAAAGGTCATATCTAGAGACAATTACTAACATTGTGACCCTAGTTCCAAATCACCACCCATCCACAAGTACATACATAGGCCACGCCCACAATTTTACATATGTATTCATGCTACAAATGCCTGGCCAGAATCTGTCCCCTAACCCTAAGCATGTCAAGGAAAGGTTGCCAGGTGAATACAGATCACATCATTTGCCTAACAGAACTCCATCATATGACTGGACCAATATTTCACTACCATTAACACAGTAATAAATTTAGAACATACATTCTTGCACATCCCCAATTATCCTACTGGTGATAAATTCCAAGAAGTGCCTTAATCAAAGGGAATCTGCATATTGACACATATTGCCTAACTGGATCCCAGAAAGAAGAACCTGCAGGAAATACAGTGCCATTTGGCTCTGTACCCTTGCCAAGGCTAGGTTTTGTAAATTTTATTTTTTAGTTGTATGCTGCAAATCTTAATCCCATTAGTCACTTCAACCATTTTTAGGATGCTTTTGCTACTCAGCCGTTCTTCATTTTTACATAGCAAAAATTCACCAGACTTCATCCATAGTGCATAGTCTCTGCATGATATGTTATGTTTAGAAAGTATTCTCCAGTTCAAAAGCAATCATATTTTCCTTTTACAGTCTTTTACCTTCATATTTTCCAACTACTGAAAATTTATTATAAGGTGTGACAACAAGGATTCAAGTTTATTTCTCAAATGGATAGCTAACCATCCAAATGCCATTTACTAAATAATCTATTTTTTACAGTGATTTTAAATATTGCCTTTATTGTATACCAAATCACCACAATGTACTACTTACTCCTGGACTTTCTGTTTTGTTGTATTGACTGACTAAATTATTAAATTATTAATTTAAAGTCTATTCCAACATCGAAAGGATAGACTGCCAGTGTCAAACTCTGCCTCCACCATTAATACTGTGTATTATTTTGGATGAGGCACTACACTTCTCTGTGCCTTAGTTTCTTCATCAGTAAAATGGGCATAATGGTAACTACCCCAGGAGATCAACAGAGACTTGATCCCTCCCTTCAGAAATTTAGAGACCAACTGAAGGAGACAGGCATTTAATCAAATGGCCATAAAATTAATACACAATCACAAACCATGGTGAATGTAATAAAAGGAACCTGATCCAACCTAGTAGGTCAGAGAAAGGGGTTCCAAAAAGTAACATCTGAATTAAGGTCTATAAGGATGGGTGGGAGTGAACTAGCCCCAGGATGACATGAAGTGGGCAGGTGGGAAAGTGGGCTCAGATCCCTCGACCAGCAACTCTGCAAAGGGCTGATTTCTTCTAACCCTCAATTTCTCAGTTTAAAGACACATCCTCAGGGAACCACTGCAAGACCACACACTTCTGTGAGACACAGTTATGGTCTTTGGTAAGAAAGATAATAATGTAAATCATATCATACAGTCTTATTTAACAGAAACTATTCCAGCTGGAGATGTTCCATAGCCCTAGCTTTGGTAAGACATGAGAGGCAGTTCTTTTTCCTCAAAGCTATCCTCTCTGAGTAAGAACGTAAAGTGTCTGTGCAACTATCATCTGCTCTTTTTTATTTGCAAATAGTAGTACCCTGTTCACTTTTCAAATGATGCTGGTAAGCGCTTCCCCAGCTGTACCTCATAAACAACCTTAACCTTTCTACATACTGAAAAGAACATGGCCTCTCTCCACAACATAATGTCAGGTATGACCTCCATGTAAGACTGCCCTAGCATTGTTCTTTGTTGCACTTGTGACAAATTCTATGTTTACATGATCATGGGTCTGTCCCCCATACTGCATTGCCAGTTCCAAGGGGCGGGGAATGAGTATTTTATGTATCTCTCTGTACCTAAAACTCTGCACAGAGACTGGCAGGTAATTGACAAAAGCCTACTGTTTGTAAGAAAGATGGACCAGAGCATAGAGAGGGGGAAACTGGCCCTAAGCCAGGGTGGAGAGGCCAGGGTCAGATCAGGCAGGCCCTTGCAACTCTCCAAGGAGAGTTTTTAAATCAAAATAATTTATAGAGTAGCTTATTAATGGAGAGGCCAGGGTCAGATCAGGTAGGTCCTTGCAACCCTCCAATGAGAGTTTTTAAATCAAAATAATTTATAGAGTAGCTTATTAATTGATAGTTCCATAATCTGAAAAGAAAAACATACAAATCAAACAAACTCACACCTCCCTTTCTACAACTAATGTCCAATTATGAAAGAAGTCTCTTGTAAAACCCTCACTCTTAAGAGAACCACCTAAGAAACACATAATACAGAATACATGAGTAACAAAGTTCCATTATGCTACCTCTACTTTCATTCAAAAATCATTGTTATACAGTGATTTATTATTTTTAAATGTTGAGATCTAAAACCACTTTAAAAAGACCAAAACCTGAAGTTTTGCAGCAAATAAAAGCACCAATTTGGTATATGCTTCAGCAGAATACTACACAAGAAAACAAGTCTCTCAAGGCAAAGTCTCAACTGTTTCTCAACTTACAAGTTAATATTGTCCCCAGAAACATCACAAGATGCTGCAGAGGCTGGAAAAGCAAGCTTTTCTCTAGAAATGATTTCACATAAATTATTTGACTCAGAGGTCAAAGCACTTGCCATTGAAGTCATCAAAGAGTGGCAGGCCCCAGAGAAAGCCAGGCCATCCATTAAGGTATATTTATGCCCAGCAATTCGCCACCCTCAGCACACCAGTGGATCTTGCTAGACGTGTCCTCTCTGGGAGAAAGGCAACAGTGGCCTGCCCATCTCATTACTCAGGCTGCGTTTCATGGTAGTGTTTTTTTTTTGTTTTTTTTTTCCATTTTGATCTATTTTGTTTGGGTTGGTGAGAAGAGTATATTATTTTATCATTTATGGCTTCCTAAACTTTGTATTTTCTGTCTTCAAAACAGAAGCCTACCAGAGGCTATTAACAATGTTCTGCATTCAAGTTCAAAGGGGATCACTGGGAATGTCTCCTATCGCAGGTATCTCCCCCTCACTTCATTCTTTTTTTTTTTTTGCTAGAATGGCACTGCCTACAGGTTTTTTTGCTGAGAAGCTAAGAAGTGACAGATGCCCAGGAGACTCCTGGCCTAAGGGCTAGAGAATGAGGCTGAGCAGCTCACACCAAATTGCCAAGAACATCTTACAGGTGTACTCCTCCACACTACACATGTCTTAGCTGCCCTCCTTTCCTTTACAAAACACTGTGTCAACGCCATGACACTATTTTTCCTACAGATAAGACTAGGGAACTGAAAAAAAAATCTTCATTTAAAATAAATGCCAGCAGAAGTTATTAGCAGCTGTTTATTTATAATGTTTCTACACTTCTCCTTGGTGAAACTGGAAAAGTAGCCGTGCATTCAGAAGAAACCCAAGCAGCACAATTTAATTCAGGGCTCTGTGGAGGACAAGGCAGGTGTTCCAATAGTTTTAAGCTAAATGGCTAATGAAGCAAACTGACATCTATTCATAGTTCTAGAACTTGGCTAGAAACTGGGTTTGCTCCTTGTCCCCATGATGGCTCCTAAAATTATTTGATTCCTTGTTTTCAACTTATCCTAAGAAAGTGGGGTTACAAGTAAAGATGGTGGAGTGGAAAGATAATTTTGTAATAGATCAAATTACCAAAGATAATAAAGAAAATGTAGAAACACTAACTGCTCACCCATAAACCCAATAACCAGGAATAACCACTGTTCAAATGTTCATTTAAAAAATCACCTTATTGTTTGGGAGGCCGAGGTGGATAGATCATGAGGTCAGGAGTTCAAGACTGGCCTGGCCAATATGGTGAAACCCATCTCTACTAAAAATACAAAAATTAGCCAAGCACAGTGGCAGGCACCTGTAATCCCAGCTACTCAAGAGGCTTAGGCGGAAGAATCGCTTGAACCTAGAGGGTACAAGTTGCAGTGAGCAGAGATCGTGCCACTACACTCCAGCCTGGGTAACAGAGTGAGACTCCCTCTCAAAAAAATAAAATAAATAAATAAACAATCTTACTGTAGTGACATAGCATAGGGTCTTGTCTATAAATTCTTAGTGCATTTTAGCTACTATCATAGCTGTATTTTTACAATATTATTGGGCTTACTACATATTGCATATCTGCTTTATGGCAGGCTTTTTTCATTTTAGCAATAATCATGAATATTTCCCTACTACAATAAATATTGCCCTATGGATAAAATAGCTGTAGAGATTTCATAATACTGACATATAGATTTACTTCCTTATCCCTTAAGTTGTTTCCAATTTTTCATCACAATAACTACTACAGTGACAATCTTGTACATAAGTTGTATACTTATACATTTATTTTCTGTGAATAGTTCCCTAAAAACAGAATTATAGGGAGGAGAACTACTGATCCCCAGAAGTGTTTTGACAATTTACACTTCCATCATAAATGAGGACCCATGTTCTTATGCTCTTGCTAACCCAGAATGTTATTATCCTTTTCATCTCTGCCAATCTAAACAATGAAAAATGTCAGATATTGCTGTTTGATTTCCTTAATTTTTGCATTCATATCTTGGCCACTTGTTCTTTCAAATACTGCCTTTCCATATTCTTGTCTAATTTTTCTGCTAAAGTCTTCATATCTTCTTCTTGGTGATTACTAAGAGCTTTTAGATATATCTTGGTTTGATGTGTAAGGTGACAACAGGATTCATGGCTAAAAACTACTGGCATTTACTGGCTCTGAAACGAGGTGGTCTGGTTTCAGTCCTGACTCTGCCACTGAAGCTGTATAAGCTTGGGCAACTTACTTCACCTCCGTGCTTCAGTTTCCTCATCTGCAAAATGGGGATATAACAATGCTCAGCAGGTTACTGTGAGTAATACATGAGTTAAAATAGTACCTAGGCATGCTAGCCATTTTCATAATGAAGGAATTTTATTTTAAACTTTCAAACTTACAATTTTATTAGGGTTTGTTTTAAGTTCTACATTAACTTTCAGAAATATGTGATGTATCCTAAGCGGAAATAAATACATCAAAAATATGTGCATAGGACACCCTCTTTAAATACACATAAGGATAAACAGGAAGAAACAGGAACTATGTATTCATTCAATAATTATCAATTAAATGCCCACTACAGGCTAGGAACTGGGAACATAATGAATTATAGAAAGGCAGGGTCGGCCGGGCGTGGTGGCTCAAGCCTGTAATACCAGCACTTTGTGAGGCCGAGGCAGGTGGATCACGAGGTCAAGAGATCGAGACCATCCTGGTCAACATGGTGAAACCCAGTCTCTACTAAAAATACAAAAAATTAGCTGGGCATAGTGGCACGTGCCTGTAATCCCAGCTACTCAGGGCCTGTAATCCCAGCTACTCAGGAGGCTGAGGCAGGAGAATTGCCTGAACCCAGGAGGCGGAGGTTGCAGTGAGCCGAGATCACGCCATTGCACTCCAGCCTGGGTAACAAGAGCGAAACTCCGTCTCAAAAAAAAAAGGCAGGGTCCCTCTCTTTATACCAAGCACTACGCTTCAGAGATACAACAGGTAATTTTCTTTTTTTCTTTTTTATTTTACTTTAAGTTCCAGAATACCTGCGCAGAACGTGTAGGTTTGTTACATAGGTATACATGTGCCATGGTGGTTTGCTGTGAACCCATCACCTAGGTTTAAGCCCCAAATGCATTAGCTATTTGTCCTAACGCTCTCCCTCCCCTTGCTCCCCTACCCCCAACAGGCCCTAGCATGTGTTGTTCCCCTCCCACAACAGGCAATTTTCATTGCACATGGAAGGACATTTAACCCACACTAAATGAGGGAAGGGTAACCTTTCTGAGAAAATATCAAGTTGATAACTTAAAGTAGAGATCAAATACAAAGTGGAAGGAAGGGAATTTCCAGAGAGGGAATAGCATAGTGCAAATGCCTGAAAGCCAAGGAACACTGTGTGGGAGAACGGCGAGATGTCAAGATAACTAGCACAGCTATAGCTCAGAGCACATACGGAGTGCGAGAGTGAGAGTAGGTCGCTGAGCAGGACACAGACAACACTTCAGACTCCTGAACAGGACCTTGAAAGGACTTATCCTGAGAGCCATAAGGAGCCACCGAAGAGTTTTAAGCAGAAGAGCAATACTAGATTTGCTCTGTAGAAAGTTCACTATAGCCACGCTAGATAATGAACCAGAGGGGAATGAGACCAGAAGCATAAAATGTCAGAACCTAAAACCATGCCCAAGACCATATTATCTCAGCTGTGCAACTGAGAAAATGCAGGTGTGAGGAGGAAGAAGTTGAGATCAAGTGACCAGTGACTGGTCTGGGGTCTCACAAGTGCACAGAATGGGAAAACTAGGAGATCTGAAGTCTCTGAGCTTCTAATTCTGGGCTCTTATTGATCTTATGCTACACAGTCTGATGATGGATGGTGTTACACCATTTTCTAAATTGTCTCAAGAGCTTCTCTTAAATAACATGTCTACCTCCTTTCTGAACATCAGGCACAGAACAGATGACTCAGTACTGCTCTAAAAAATGACCTTTCTTTTTCTAAAATATAATTAAATACCCCATTATGGGCAGAAAACCTTGGTGGTCAGAAAAAAGTCAACCATTTCCATAGTCGAATTATGTATGGGAAGGAGCATGTTTTGAACAAGACAGTTGGTACAGACTTGTGTCCTTGTAAGGATGTAGTCAAAAAGCAAACTCAGTTTCTCCTATTATATATATCTCAAAATACCCAACACAGACTACTTCTGTGACCACTAGTCACTAAAATGTGTGGGGATTTCTCCCTTCCAGCAACCCATTCTGCAGCTGAGTCTCCACGGGACACCAGCTAAGTGTCTCCAATTCAATTCAATTCTGACACTACATGGAGATAGCATCAGATCCCACAGGTTGAGAGCTCAGTACCACAACTGGCTTCAGATGCTGCTCACAGGCACAGTCCTGTGCTTCTGACCTACCAGCTGTAAATCAGGGTTCCCACAACTCGCTGCTGTGGTTCAATTAATTTGCCAGAGCAGCTCACAGAACTTAGGGAAACACTTACTTATGTTTAGCCATTTATTAGAAAGGTGTTACAAAGGATACAGATGAACAGCCAGATGGAAGGATGCATGGGTTAAGTATGGGAGAAGCAGCCTGGAGCTTCTATACCCTCTCCAGGCACACCCTCCTTCAGGAACCTCCACATGCTCAGCTGTCTGAAAACCCTCCCAAACCCTGTGATGTTGGGTTTTTATGGAGGCTTCATTACATAGGCATGACTGAGTAAATCACTAGCCTTTGGTGATCTGCTTAACCTTCACCTCCTTTCCCCTCTAAGGAGGCTGGAGGATGGGGCTAGAAGTCCCAACCTTCTAAGCATACCTTGGTCTTTCTGGTGAACAGCCCCTAACCTGAAGCTATAGAAGCCTCCAGCCACTGGTCATCTCATAACAGAGAAAAGGCAGTTACTACTCTGGTGATCCCATGGGTTTTATAAATTTTTTTCTGTGAGGAAACAGGGAGACCAAATACATATTTCACAATATCACAGTCCTCAAGAACACTGAATCCCCAAATTAAAATATCCATTTTATTCTTCTTCCATTCTAATTCAGTGAAGGAGGAAATCTCAGGGTATTGTTAGGATATCTACCACTTGTTTATTTGTTAATCTCCTGTTTCAACAACGGCAGAATAAACCTCAAACTCACAGATTTACTCAGGCAAAAGTATCCAGGACTTAAATTTGTTTTGTATGATGATTGATAGTGATTTTTCCATTTAAGAAAGTGATTCAATGATTTTAAAATGAGTCAGTGTGATGATTAATTTTATGTGTTAACTTAACTGGGTTAAGGGATACCCAGATAGCTGGTAAAATATTTCTGAGTGTGTCTGCCAGGGTGTTTCCAGAAGAGATTAGCAGCATCTGAATCAGTAGACTGAGCAAGGAAGACCTGAGAGCAGCCGCTATCCAATTGCTTGAGGGCCTGGAAGAACAAAAAGCAAAGCTGCTCTTTCTTATTGAGCAAAACTTCCATCTTCTCCTGCCCTTTGCCATCAGAACTCCAAATTCTTGAGCCCTTGGGTTTGGGACTTACACCACCAGGCCCCAGGTCCTCAGACCTTTGGACTTGGACTGTATTACATCACTGGCTTTCCTCCTTCTCCAGCTTGTAGAAAGCATACTGCAGGATTTAGGCTCCATCATCACATGAGCCAATTCCCATCATAAATTCCTCTCATATATCTAGATATCATATTGGTTCTGTTTTGCTGGAGAATCCTAATACAGTCAGCAAACATGAATACAGATGGACAAAATGTCAAGAAGATACAACTGAATGATATACTTAGGAAACAGTCAAATTATTCCACCATAATCACATGGAAAGATCCTACAGAAAATGCCTACGTTCACTTGAATCATTCACAGCAACAACCACCGGACACAGTTTTAGTGGACACTATGAGCTTAGTAATGTTCCAGGTTTTACATCAGTAATTCCATCTTGGGCTACTTACAGCATGTTAAACTGCTGATGAACTTGGACACCCAAAAAGGAACTGTGGAAAACATTACTTCACAAACAACTGTGCTTTCAGCACTACACAGTACAAGTAAAACTGGTCCTAATCTTTACAAACACTCTATATAAAGGTTTTTCCTGACTAACACAAATATACCCTTCTACTACTGATTGAAGACTTCTTTGTTCAATATACCAATGAAATAATGGGACAAGCAACTTATGGAATCTAAATAAGTTCTTATAAATAGTTCCCTTGCCCCTCTCGGGTGGTGCAATCTCTGACTGCTACCCAGGTTGCAACCCCCATTCCTGAGTAAATGCAAATTTACCTCTGAGCAGTTGACCTTTTTTGGAAGGCGCAGGAGGGGTGACAACACTAAGCATTTAGGTAATTTAGATATTACAAAGGGCAAGCTGGTACATATCACATGATATCAGTATAACTCACTGCTTCATAAAAGTGGAGGAGGTAATAGTCATCGATTAAGGAAAACAATTGATATAGTGATTTTATGATAAGTTTTCTGTTTAAGACATGTCCTTTCATGTAAGGTAATATTTTGGTGAAAATGTATCAAAATGCTTTAAATCTCTATGTCTTCAGACACAGAAAGTAGCTGAAAGAGCTTGTAAAAAACAAACTAAACATTAGCCAGGTGCAATGGCTCATGCCTATAATCCCAGCACTTTGGGAGGCCGAGGCAGGCATATCGCTTGAGTCCAGGAGTGTAAGACCAGCCTGGGCAACATAGCAAGACCCTGTCTCTAAAAAAAACTACAAAAATTAGCCAGGAGTAGTGACGTGAGCCTGTAGTCCCAGCTACCTGGGAGGCTGAGGAGGGAGGCTTGAGCCTAGGAGGAAGAGGTTGCAGTGAGCCATGATCACGCCACTGCGACAGAGTGAGACCCTGTCTCAAAAACAAAACAAAAATAAATGCATCTTAATGATAACAAAAATATCTGTTGAACAAATCTTAAGTCGTGTAAAGAAAAACATCTTTCTAGCTTTTCTTAGAGCTAGGAATAAGGAGCTTTCTATGTCTAGAACACGGGGATGATGAGCACTATAGACATCTCTGGAAAATTTGGACTGTATTCAAGATGACTATAATGGCCAAATGAGTGAAAAATCCAAAGATTTTAGAATTATGAACTTCAAAGGGCCCAAAATACATAGAGCATAATGGGTGAGAAGAATGGAAAAGAAACAACTTCATGTTTGTTAATTAAAAAGTGAAACGGGAGACAGAACTCAAGTGCAAAGTTGAGCACAAGAAGTAGAAGATCTCTGGTTAACAGGATAGTAATATTCATCAATAAACTCTTAACGACAGTATTAATGAACATCTCCAGAAAACATTTCCTTTAGCCAGTGAATTAGATGATGATGATGTGGAATGGCCATGGCAAAGGGTCTGTAGGTCCTCCTTGCCCAGATGCAGCCACTTAACCAGCAAAATAATGAATAGTATAAATACAACCATCAAGCCACTGTACACAACATTAACTCAACAGAAAGAAGCACATTAGAGTCACCTCAGTGAGCAGTACATGCAGAAAATGACAACGGAAGTGAGAGGTGTGTCCACCCTGTAATCAACTTCTACAGGACACCTCCCCTTCAGCTTACTTACCACTCTTACATAAAACCAGGCCACAATATTCTCTCCCTGACCAAGCTGTGCTACTGACACCAAGTCCCTAAAATATATCTCAGGGTTCCAGACCTCATGCTTTCCAAATTTTGTCTGGCACTTCCTTTAGCCAGCGTACCTAAAAAACCATTCAGGGCTAAGGATCCATGAATCACATTAAAGAACACAGGGCTAACACATCACAGAAAATGACCCACATGCTACGGGGCCCATGACCACCCTCACCCCTGCTGCTTACACCACAACACAATTCAAGTGTGCTACACAAATCTGCAATCCTCAACAGCTTAATGAACAACTTCAAAATACCACATAGCCATCTGACGTGCCTGTACTAGGTAAGGGCATTTCACTGTCTGTGTTGGCATCAGCCTTCCCCAAGCACAAAACAGATGCAAGGTTAACAGTCAACTCCTCTACTCTCACTGAAATCTCTGCCACATTGTCAGAGACTAAGAATTCAAAAACTTCTTTGCAGATCTATAGTCTCTCCATTCCAAGGTTTGTGAAGCTGTCACTGTTCTACCAGCCCACCAAGCTAACAAGCTAAGGTACTACCTAGCAAGTACTTAACAGTGCCACTGTTTAAAACTGATCAGCCAAAAAAAAAAAAAAAAAATACCTGATCAGGGGCCACAGAAATAAACTTGTGCCTCATGAAAGAAAAACATGTAAATATCAAAATGCTCAGGCCAGGTACGATGGCTCACACCTGTAATCCCAGTACTTAGGGAGACCGAGGCTAGCGGATCCCTGAGGTCAGGAGCTCGAGACCAGCCAGACCAACATGGAGAAACCCCACCTCTACTAAAATTACAAAATTGGCTGGGTGTGGTGGCACATGCCTGTAATCCCAACTACTCAGGAGGCTGAGGCAGGAGAATCACTTGAACCCAGGATACAAAGGCTGCTGTCAGCCAAGATGGTGCATTTGCACTCTAGCCTGGGCAACAAGAATGGGAAAAAAAAAAAAAAGGCCAAGCATTGTAGACAAAAAAAAAAAACCTATAAAATATAATAAGGCATATGGGCCAGGTATAGTGGCACATGTCTGCAGTCCCAGCTACTCTGGAGGCTGAGGTGGGAGGATTGCTTGGGCCCAGGAGATAGAGGTTGCAGTGAGGTGTGATCGAGCCACTATGCTCCAGCCTTGGTGACAGAGTGAAATGCTGTCTCAAAAGTCACATGGAACATATTGAGCCTTATGTAATAAGAAAAGACTTATTCAGCAAATTAGATTTAAAATTCTTAAAATTCATACGTACATATGTATGTTGTGTATGTGCATATGGACATGCACATATACATACATTTACAAGCTCACAAATAAATTAATAAACAGATACACAATGAATTAATTACAGACACAAGAAATAACAAAAACTGCTAGCTTTTTAACCAAAAACCCACTTTTACATCCTGGGCACATAGCTAGGCTACACTTGCCTTCTTCCTTTTCTCTTGGGTGTACCATAGAGGGGCCATGTTACAAGTTCCAGCCAACCAAACATAAACAATACCCATTTATTATCTTATAATTCTATAAACCAGAAGTCAGAGCCAGCTTATCTGAGCTCCCCGTTTAGAGCCTCACAAGGCCAAAATCAAGGCATTGGCTAGACTGGTCTATTATTTGGAAGCTTGGGGGAAGAATTCCCTTCCCCTCAAATTCTTGGCAGAGACCAATTCTTTAAGGCTGTGGGTCTAAGGTCCCTATTTTCCCTGCTGGCCATCATCCAAGAGCTGATCTCTGCTCCTAGAGGCTGCCTGCATTCCTACTCACATGGCCTCTCCCTCTTTAAAGCAACAACAGCATGTCCAGTCCTGCTCCACTTCCAGTCTCTCTGATTTTTCCTTCCACTACCAGCCAGAGAAAATATCCTGCTTTTTAAGGACTCATGGGATTAGATTAAATCCAATCATCTAACCTTCCCTTTTGTCTTATAAAGTTAAACTCTCAGGAATGATATCTTTTCAAATTGAATGTTGTACCCACACAAAGGGGAGGGGACTACGCAAGAGCTTCAAGAGTCACTGAGAGTCGTAGCATTCTGTCTACTACATTCCTTTTCCAGGCCTGGCATATGAATATCTCCCATGCTTGTTAAAACATACTCTTTCCCTTTGGCAACCTTAAAAACCATGTGTTACAGATGGCAGAACCCATCCAGGGTCATCCTGATTCTCTGAAGCAAATAACAGGAAATATGAAATATAAATGAAAAGGACTTTGAGCATCAAATTACCATTAAGACTTCTTGGTTAAGCCAAAATACCAAGCACTAAGTTTAGAGTGACACAGCCAAGTCTACCAGTTTAAAATTAGGTCTAAAAAAGAATTTCCATCATAGAAATTGACAAATGAAACTGACAAGAAGAAAACATATATCAGAAGCCTATTAAGTTGAAGTTTTTCTGTTTTTGTTTTTTGTTTTGTTTTTGAGACAGTGTCTTGCTCTATTGCCCAGGTTGCAGTGCAGTGTTGCAATCTGGCTCACTGCAACCTCTGCCTCCAAGGTTCAAGAAATTTTCATGCCTCAGCCTCCTGAGTAGCTGGAACTGCAGGTACGCACCACTACGTCTGGCTAATTTTTGTGGTTTTAGTAGAGAAGGGGCTTCGCCATGTTGGCCAGGGTGGTGTCGAACTCCTGGCCTCAAGTGATCTGCCCACCTCAGCCTCCCCAAGTGCCAGGATTATAGGTGCGAGCCACTGCGTATGGCCAGAAGCCTACTAAGTTTCTAAAGAAATTCCATTACTCAAATCAACCATGAGTAGTTAAAAGCCTGTGACTGTAAAACAATCCTCAAATTTAAATAAACAGGAAGTTGGCTGAAAAAGTTATGCAGTTCCCAAAGAGGGCACAATTCCTCTCACCCTTCTTAGATCTGGCCAAATATATATAAGAACAAAAGAGTTCCTCCCAGATTGCAGAGCCAGATTGTATAACCAAGGAACTTCCTCCGCTGCTGGGCAGGGGACTTCATAATTTCCCCCTGCAGGACGCCATCACTGTTATGGACAATAGCTGTCCTGACTCCCATTCTCTCCTTTCCTTATTGGGAGTGTTCACCATGGACATTATTTTCTGTACTTTTTGAGACATTCTCGCTCTGTTGTCCAGGCTGGAGTGCAATGGCATGATCCTGGCTCACTGCAGCCTCTACCTCCCAGGTTCAAGGGATTCTCTTGCCTCAGCCTCCCTAGTAGCTAAGATTACAGATGCGCACCACTAGGCCTGGCTAATTTTTGTATTTTCAGTAGAGACAGGGTTTTGCCATGTTGGCCAGGCTGGTTCAAACTCCTCAAGTTATCTGCCTGCCTTGGCCTCCCAAAGTGCTGGGATTGCAGGCATGAGCTATGGAGCCCAGCCGATTTCCTGTACATTTAAAAGCACAGGCTGACTATTTGCTTTATGTTTCATTCAAGCATTATTCCGTGATATGATTTGGCTATGTGACCACCCAAATCTCATCTTAAACTGTAGTTCCCATAATCCCCATGTGTCATGGGAGGGACCTGGTAGGAGGTAATTGAATCATGGGGGTAGGTACCTCCATGCTGTTCTTGTGATAGTGAGTGAATTCTCCTGAGATCTGATGGTTTTATAAGGGGCTTTTCCCCCACTTCGCTCTGTACTTCTCCTTGCTGCCATCACGTAAAGGTCATTTTTGATCCCCCTTCCACTATGATTGTAAGTTTCCTGAGGCCTCCCCAGCCATGCAGAACTGTGAGTCAATTAAGCCTCTTTCCTCTATAAATTACCCAGTCTCGGGTATGTCTTTATTAGCAGCATAAGAACAGACTAATACATACCTTGATATTGAGGTATCTCTTAGCATTATAATACTATTCCCATTAGATCTATGGGGAAAGGTCAGTTTCAACTATAAAAAAGATATTTCTATTTTTTATATATATCATAATTCAAAAAAAGCCAGAAAACACTGCCTAGAGGTCCTTCAGTGTCCTAAGTATCCAAGCAAACCTCCATGGAACTGTGGGTTCTTCACAAGTATTACAGACAGCTTCTCTATATTCATCTATACCATCTACAATTTGACTCAGGGGATGGGGGAGGGAGATTAGGGCAGAGTAACTACAACATCATATTTGTAATTCAGAAGTTGTACTAAATGTAAAACCTTCAAAAATAATGAAGCTATTTCCTGAGGCATTTGTCATCAGCTAATGATTTAGTACAGCATGAAAACATTTTGTTGGTACAATGCAAAAGACTTGGCAGGGTCTCACAACCATGGCATTTTTAACTATAACTGGCATAAGTATAACTATAGCTCTCTTCTTAGTCTTTATTATCCATCAGATACCATGTACATCATTCTTAAGCTCTTGGGCTCCTTAAGTGCTTAGGGAAACAAAGAAATTCTAAACCAAAAACACCGAGAAGGGTTGTATTACAAAGTTTCAAAGCTGCATATGTTGTCTCCTACTGTCTCAACATTCATTTCCACATACACTAACTGTGAACACCTCACCCAAGTAACCAGGTGCATAAGTGTGATAAAGCTGGCCCCCACCACAAGTTCACCTCTCTGCCTTCTTCTGACCATGGCCTACCAATGCACCAATGCAAATGCATCACATGCACCAAAATGCACCCATGAAACCCCCTCCCACCTTTTCCTGTGAACTGCACCAAGATCACTAGTAAAGGAATTTGCCCACAGTCCTTGCTCTCTCCACTCCCACCTGTTTCCCAACTGCTTAGCTGATCCTGCTCTCAGCGCCATCACCTCCACCCAATATGTGCCCCCATCCTATTCTCCTATACAGTGATTCTGCCATTCTAAGACCTGTGAGTATAATAAACTTTGTTTTCTTGAGCCTCTCCTGTGTCCCCTCTTGTGGCTACACCTCACTGACCACTACCTAAAAGAATACAAGATAAGGGTACAAAGGATTAAAATAACAAAAAGGGGAAAGGGAGGCCAAAAACTCCGACTTCTGGCTGGGTGCGGTGGCTCATGCCTGTAATCCCAACACTTTGGGAGGTCAAAGCGGGCAGATCACCTTAAGTCGCGAGTTCGAGACCAGCCTGACCAACATGGAGAAACCCTGTCTCTACTAAAAATGCAAAATTAGCTGGGCGTAGTGGCACATGCCTGTAATCTCAGATACTCGGGAGGCTGAGGCAGGAGAATCGCTTGAACCCGGGAGGCGAACATTGCGGTGAGCCAAGATCGTGCCATTGCACTCCAGCCTGGACAAGAGTAAAACTCTGTCTCCAAAAAAAAAATCCACTGACATCTTCCCCACTTAGTATCTTCCCTATCTGGCCTTAAATTCAGAAGGACTGCTCATCCCTAGAAAGCCCCACCAGGTATCCACTTTGAAGTCTTAAGCAGTTCCTAAACTCCATCTCCTCACCTAATTCCCACGATTTATTTGTCAGTGTGTCCCGCCCTTCTCTCTCCTCTGCCTCAAGCTACTCCTCTGAAGAAAGCCCTCGGGTTGTTTGACGCCCTGAGACTCTGTATGCAGCACAAGAGGCTTGGCAGAATGGAATCTGCTCTGCAAGCTTCAGCTCCCCTCCCCTGAATATTAAACCTCTCCCTTCCACAATGACATCTGTCCTCAAAGCAGTCACCATTTGCCCCAACCAAATCTTGCCATTTTCTAGCATACTTCTAATTGATTTGCAGCCTACCTTAAAATTTTCCAAGTACACTGAAACAAAAATTCATATAAACTCAATTTAAAACATTAAAGAATCACTATGGGGGGAAAAGGTTGCAAAAATATAACTTGTTTCAACAACAAAAACTTCAATCAAGAGGACTCTCAGGCTAGAGGGAAATCATTTTCAGTCACCACTTTCTTTTCACATCCCCACAGGCCCATGAGCCAGCATATCATCACATCGATGACTTAAAGCTCATTAATAACATTTTGTTTTACATGGTTAAATTGATCCTTATTATGCAAGCATGGGACTCTCACAAGCATTATCTTCATTCAATCCTGACACCTCTGGAAAGGTTTTTTATATTTGGTTGCTGCTAAAATTAATGCAGAGAAGGCTGAATTTTGATTACGCATCCTAAAGCCCAGTAACAGAACTGTTGGAGTGAGGGTATTGTAAGAAACACCCATTTTCTTCTGATGACATGATCAATTTTTTTCTTGAGATAGAGTCTCACTCTGTTGCCCAAGCTGGAGTGCAGTGGCAGTACCTCAGCTCACTGCAATCTCTGCCTCCTGGTTCAAGCAATTTTCCTGCCTCAGCATCCTGGGTTGCTAGGATTTCAGGCACCTGCCACCACATCTGGCTAATCTTTTTGTATTTTTAGTAGAGACAAGGTTTCGCCACACTAGCCAAGCTGGTTTTGAACTCCTGACCTCAAGGGATCCTCCTGCTCCAGCTTCCCAAAGTGCTGGGATTACACGCATGAGCCACCATGCTCTGCCATATTTTTACTTTTTGAGGGGAGGGACAGCAATTAGGGATTTATATAAGAAGGTGGTGATAGGCTAACGACATTCTCCCTCAGAAAAATGCATGTACAAAACATGACTTATAATTTTATAAAATATATAGGCCCCTAGCAGCCTATTACAGACACCAGCTAAGAATCTGAAAGGCTACAGGTGTGGAAATCCTGGGTCAAGCAACAAGCCACAGCCAAGATTTTAAAGGCAGCCAAGAGTTCACTGCTTAGAGGCAATTAAGAAACTGAGAATCTCGCTGAGATAAAGTCATAACTATTTAATCCAATACTTTTAAGTTTCACATCTCACCAAATCAACAAATGCATGAAAGATTTACGTAATGGTCTCCTAAGCAAAGCATCTATATAAAATACAGCATTCTGAATGAGGAAATTAGGTAAAACAAAAGGATACAGAACACAAACATAATGAAATTTTCCCCGTTAAGGAATCCAAGTGTCACAAATAAGCACACACCAGACAGTATCATGAAACCCAGCCTACCCAAATTAATTTAATCATTTTAAAAAACCACAAAACGTAGTTTATAATAGGTATATTTCTGTCTCGGTCTACTAACAAAACACCTTACAATGAGTAACTTATAAATACAGTTTGGGAGGCTAGGAAGTCCAAGATGAAGGCACCAGCAGATCATGTGCCTGGTGAGGGCCCACCCTTTGCTTCAAAGATGGTCCCTTATTGCTAAACTCTCACACAGTGGAAGGGGACAGAATGACCCCTTCAACCTATTTTGAGAGCACTAATTCCATTCATGACTTAATCATGAGAGCCCCTGTGACTTAATCACCTCCTAAAGGCCCATCTCTCAATACTGTCATATTGGTAGTCAAGTTTCAACATATGTATTTTAGGGGACACATTCAGACCTTAGCAATATACGAACCAACTCATTAAAAAAGAAGAAAGTGTATCTTTTTGAATGTAATAGAAATTTATATGTTATTTACAGACTGAATTGTCCTCTTAGATGCTGAATCAAATATAGAATACTGTGATTAATCCTTTTATGCAAATAATGACTGTTATGGATTGAACTGTGCCCCTCCAAAATTCATATTAAAGTCCTAATTACAATAGCTCAGAATACAACCTTACTTGGAAATAGGGGCATTACAGATATAATTCCTTAAGATGAAGTGATAGTGGAGTGGGATGGGCTTGCTCAATCCTCTATGACTTGGGGTCCTTATAAAATGGGGAAATTTTGACACTGAGAGACACAGGGAGAATGCCATGTGAGCATGCAGGCAGGGAATGCCATGTGAGCATGCAGGCAGAGACCAAGTGACGTATCTACAAGCCAAGGAAGGCCAAAGATAACCAACAAAGCACCAGAGCTAAGAAAGCCTGGAATAGATCCTGTCTCATACCTTCAGAGGGCGCATGGCCCTACCGGCACCTGGGTCTCAGACTTCAAGTGTGCTTGTCTCAAGAAGTGGGAGACAATACATTTCTATTGTTGAAACCACTCAGTTTGTAGTACTTTGTTACAGCAGCTCCAGCACACTCATAAAATGACTTAATATATTTTACTTTATAATAGACTTTTACATATTATTATAAAGCAAAATGTGTATACACTATATGCATGATAGAGTGAATTTTTTAAAGTGCAGATTTTGTAGAAGCTTCATATTCATTGGAAACAGCTATTTTTACCTAAGCTGCTGCCAGTTTAAAACAAGTGAAAAAAAATTGACATAACTTTTGTAAAATGAAATCTCAATGTGAATAAAACTCACTAAAAGTAGAGTAACACACATTTGCCCTTCATTGCAGTAAAAAAAAAGAATATGCTAATTACATAGTAAATTATATCTTTATGAGCAATTAAGTAATGAAGTATATGGAAAATAAGAGGTTCAATTTTTGCTATATTTATATATTTTCGTGCTGAAAGGATTTTCTCCTCTAATAAGTTTTACTTGGCATAAGCATTTTTTTTACCTCCAAATTGTAAATATACTGAAAATAACTGTCAGTAACAAGGTAGAAATAAACAATTCTAATATAAGACAACATTTGTGACACATTTAATCAGAAACTCCAAGTTCAAACAGTAAAGTATACTGTTTTATTAACATAAATGTCATCCCTTACTAACATAAGCAAAAAAAGCTCAATTCCATAGAAAGAAACTTTTACCTGAACAGGCGCCTTCCACTTATAAAACCAGGCTGGGTGTGGTGGCTCACGAATGTAATCTCAGCACTTTGGGAGGCTGAGGGCAGATCACCTGAGGTCAGGAGTTCAAGACCAGCCTGGTTAACATGGCTAAACCCTGTCTCTACTAAAAATACAAAAATTTGCTGGGCATGGTGGTAGGCACCTGTAATCCTAGCTACTCCGGAGGTTGAGGCAGGAGAATTGCTTGAACCCGGGAGGTGGAGGTTGCAGTGAGCCAAGATGGCGCTATTGCATTCCAGCCTGGGTGACAACAGCAAAACTGTGTCTCAAAAAATAAATAAACTTAGGCTGTATCATCCAGCAAGTGAGTTCTCAAAAGGAAGTAATTCTAGGTCTGAAGCTTCCTCTGCGGATTACGTCAGGTTCATGGACCTGCATGGAAATAAATGGCTACAAAAGTAGGACATGACTATTTCTTTAATTTTTTTGTCACATGCAAACCATAACACAGGGTTTACATACTCTTCTAAATATACACATAGGCAAAGAACAGTTAGCTCTGCCTTAGGCTTTCTAGGAGTGTGCTACACTAAGCTATGGATAAGAGACTACGTGCTACTTCACTTTTCAAATAAAAGGCTTTTCAGTAAAAGGAAGACAATGATGCAGTGATTCTGCATTTGGATTCAGTGTGATAAATAGAAACCATATCGCATCACATGCTTACCTTCTCCAATCTTTTAAGTTCTTTCCTAACACAGTTCCAATTATTTTTTCTACACTTTAGAGCTACATAGAACTTCAAGATTTAGCTGAAATGGAGCCCTCTGACTATTTTTTAAGTTGGAAAAACTAAAAGGTCTAGCTTGGGTAACTTCCATAGCATAACGGATAGTATTTTATACTAATAAAATTATCCTTAATGGCAATAACTATCATCTATTGGACACTTTTTACGTGTGTCCTACACACTCATATCTCTTCACCTCAACCCTGAGAAATGGATATTATCATCACTTAACAAGGACAGATTCAGAAGTTAAATAAGTCTCTCAAGGTCAGATGCAGCAGAGGCAGGATTCAAACCTTAGCCCTTCCCACTCCAAAGCCAAGACTCCTAATTGCTTTGACGGCACTAAGCTTTGCAAAAGAAATCTTTAGGATCAAAGTGGAAAAAAGATGTCATGTTGGTAAATCCAGTGTCGAAGTATGCTACAGAGAAGTGACCAGCAGAGAAATCAAAAAGGTTAGTAATATTGAAGAAGTTATGCCAGAGAATTCCTGGGCAGCACACATGCTTGGTTCTGTGAACGTGAAAGAACTTGAAGCATACAGTTATTTGAAGCCTTCCAAACTACATCAACAAACAAAGCACTTACATTCACAAACATGACTGGTGGAGTGATCAAAGAAAACTCCAATTATAATAGAAAAGCAAGAATAATGACATTAAGAAACATTTTTCCAGAACTTTTGTTAATTACCTAAGTTGATTTATATATATTTTTCCTAATTACCTAAATTAAGAAAAGTTTCTTACTTTTCTTAATTAAGTTGACAGATATAATTGATTCTATAAAGACAAGTCTATGGGGAGGAAGATGATGCACACGTGTGCAAACACACACACATGACGTGAATTTTACACATGACGTGAATTTCATGCTGCATCTGTCACCCTAAGTTAACCAAGGTTCTGTAAAACACAACCCTCATCTTTTCTGGATGTGGTTTATAATGGGGCTGTCATTGTGGTAGCCTAGGAAAAACCTCATTATTTCTGAGAAATTATGAGAAAGCTCATTAATTAAGGCTAACCAATGAAAAAAATATTTAACACTAAATTATGAAAAACATTTCAAGGTAAGTCATAAAAACCCTTAGCTAGAGATCCTGTAAATTTGAACCTATTTCAGAAGGATAAAAAATTAGTAATCACACACATTATGTAAGAAATAGGTCACAGCATAAGTACTCGCTTATTTGTCCCTATGTAAAATTCTTCGAGTCCAATGATTTTAATTATTAGAATCTAGGTTAATTTGTTTTATTACAATCACAGCGTACTAACCCCACAAAGAAAAATGGGTACATCTAAGATGTCAAAGGTTCATTAAAAACGATTTAAAATACAGAATGATTTTAAGTCTTCAACAATTTGGTTAAGCTAAGGCTGCAAAACCCAAGGGAAATATTTAAGACCCGCAGAGTGCTCATCATGCCCTGGCCACAAAGGAGTTTCACGACTGAGTTCTCCCGGAAAAAGTTAATGTATGCTGGTCCCTAAAGGAAGCCCCCAGCCTCCCATTCCTCTGGAGCCTGCGGGCGGCGGGAAAGGAGGGTTCTGACCACCGGGGAAGGGAGAGGAGCGCAGACCGCCGGCCTCCGCGCCGCCACCCTCAGTGCGGCCACCGCTCGTGCCGACACATCCCGGGACAGCCGGGCGCACCGACTCCGCAAGGTCACCCGGGAAGAGGCGACTTTACATAATCTCCCGCCGCGCCGCCCGGGCACCTGCGCGCCGCGGCAGCAGTGCAGCCGCGGTCCCTTTCCCGCAGCGCGAGCGTGAGGTGGTGCGGGGGCGGCGGGCAGCGGTACCAGGCGGGACGCCCGGGACCCGCGGGCGGGCAGCGCGCACCGAGCTGGGGGCGGGGAACCGAGGGCGGACGCCCAGCCCGGGGATGCCCGGAGCCGCCGCCGCTGGGGGCGAGGCGGGGTGCGGCCGGCGCGGGCGAGGCGCGGTGCCGGGGTCCCCGAGCTGCGCCGCTGGACAGCCAGCGCCGAGCGCGCCCTTCGCAGCTTCGCCCCGGACTGCGCGGGACGCACCTGCCACGCTTCTTACCTGAGTGGCTTTGTGGAACTGCTTCTTGAGCCCGGCCACCGACATGGTGCAGGAGACCGCGCGAACCGCTGCGGTGCGGGCCGGAGGCGGCGGAGCGGGACCAGAGGGCCGGCGGGGCGGCGCGATCTCCTGGCCGCCGCTGGTCGTGCCGCCGCCGGGGCTGTGGGCGCGAGGGCGCGGAGCCGAGCGGGGCACGGGCTCATGCGGAGAGACACTGTGACGTCAAGGGCGGGTGATGCGGCCTCTTAAAGGGGACGCGGGAAGCCCCGCCCCAAGCGCGGGGACGCCCGGGCAGGTGCCGTGGCGCGCGGTACCTGGGAGCAGGCGCCCGCTGCGGGGCGTGGCTCAGCGGCACCCGTGGGCGTATCTCTGGTCAGCGGGCCGAGGACGTCCTCCTGTCCCGGGGCTGGTGTTCGTGCCCCCGCGGGCTGCGGACGGGTCGCTGCAGATTGTTAGCCCAGGCACCCGCACGACTCAGGGGACTTGCTGGGCTTCCAGGTAGCCGCGGCGGCGCTGCCTGCAGACGGCCCTCCTGCCCTTTGAGCCTGGCCTCTCTGCAGCCGCAGCCTGAAAAGGAGTGGCCATCTATCTGGACTAATGACTAAGTCATTGCTCCTTCTATGCCTTGTCCTGCCTGGTTGGTCACAGAAAACATTTCTCTGCCCTGGTTTCGATATCCCTATCTTACCTTAGGGAAAGCCATACACACTTTTCCCCCGATCTGATACAATTTAACGACTTAAAAAGAAGAACAGGAGCCCTTAAGCCTGGACAGATAAATAGAATTGAAGTCTTACTACAAAAATAGCATTTAATCCTCTGGTTACAGAAATTAAAAAGCCCAAATGTGAACTTGGTTAACACCAAGTTATGGTTAACACCAAATGCTTGTGAATTTAGGGTTTCCGTTCTGATAAAAATCAAAATATAATGTGAAAAAGCACGATACTAAGTTATCTACAGATACTTCATATGTAACCAAGGAGGTATGGCTGGCTAAAGTGCAACTCATAGAATCAGATGAGTTGGGAGCAGAGCAGCACTAAATGCCTTCTGTGCTCTGGTACTTAACCATTTCTGATTTTTCTAGGACTGAGGAGCTGGTGGGAAAGAACTTGGACGCTGTCCCCATATGTGGACCACAGTGATAAGAAGGAGAAACCAGAAGGACAGAAGTCAAGATGGAAGAAATTGTCAAGGATGGGTAGAGACAACAAGGCAGAATGGGAGTCCTAGAAATACTTTTCATGTCTCCACAACTCCTGCTGCCTGATAGGAACCAGAGACCCACCCCTACTCTTTGAGACACTGCTGCTTAGGCACAGGGTGAACATCTGATGCAAAAGGGTTCTATCCATCCGGTAGAGCTACCAGTCATGGTCTTTCTTGATGATGTGAACTGACATACACAAAGGCAGAGTCAAGCAGTGGTGGGCACTGGAGCAGCAGAGCACATGGACTAGGGACGCAGGCTGCAGAGAGAGGCGGATGAAAGGAGCTATTCTCCAGTGTGGTAGCCTTTACCACTGTTCATATACCTTTCCCTACCTGGCAGAATTTCACTTTCCAAACCTCTTGTTAAGTGGAGGTATGGTTACAAGTTTTGACTAGAGGGTTAGGAGGAAAAGTGACTGTCACTTCTGCAGAAGTGGCATGAGATGTGGGTATGAGATGCAAAGCTTTCTTTTCCTCTGCCACAATAGTCTAGAAAGCTGTGGTATCTCAGCCAGGATCCAGAGTGAGACTAAAGCAGGCCAGAGTCCCCAGCTGACATTCAATGGACATGTAGCATCAGTAGGAAACCTGAGTAATTTTAATTCACTGAGGCTCTGGTTGTTAGGAATAAACTTTTTTGTCTATGTTTCCAATTTTTAAAAGGTTGCCCAGCTGGGCGCAGTGGCTGATGCCTGTAATCCCAGCACTTTGGGAGGCCACAGCAGGCAGATCACCTGAGGTCGGGAGTTCAAGACCAGCCTGACCAATGTGGAGAAACCCCAGCTCTACTAAAAAGTACAAAGTTACCTGGGTGTGGTGGTGCATGCCTGTAATCCCAGCTACTCCAGAGGCTAAGGCAGGATAATCGCTTGAACCCTGGAGACAGAGGTTGCGGTGAGCCTAGATAGCACCGTTGCATTCCAGCCTGGGCAACAAAAGCAAAACTCTATCTCAAAAAAAAAAAAAAAAAAGTTGCCCACTACTTGCATAATAGAAAACAGTATTTTATAGTTAATTTTTACTACCGCGTCTCTGATCTGAACAATGGAACATTTCATAAGGTAGGCCTTGGTTGAAGCTACCAAAAGATAGAGCAATTTATCTACAAAGTGGAAGGGCCTGGGATAGATATAAGCTCTGCTCTCTAATCATGAAAGATATGAAATGGGGGCCTGAATCGCCTCCTTGGAACTTTGAATACTTAACTGAGCCCTACATTATACAAAAGCCAGTTTCTATCTTTCCCTGGTTCTTCATCCACCAACTTAGAAGTCTCATGCTGCTAAATTTCAAAGAAACTACCTTGGGAGAAAAAACTATTTAAGGACATTAAATCCTTTGGAAACCATTGTTCAGTCTCCTAGGCATCCACTGCATCTCATCCGATCTGATTTGGCCATGTCTCCACCCAAATCTCATCCCGAATTTTAACTCTCAACAATTCCCACATGTCCTGAGAGGAACCCAGTGGGAGTGATTGAATTATGGTAGTGGGTCTTTCCTACACTGTTCTTGTGATAATGAATCAGTCTCATGAGATCTGATGATTTTAAAAATGGGAGATTCCCTGCACAAGCTCTCTTCTCTTGTCTGCTGCCATGTGAGACGTGCCTGTCACCTTCTGCTATGATTGTGAGGCCTCCCCAGCCATGTGGAACTGTGAGTCCAATTTCTTTTGTAAATTGTCCAGTCTCGGGTACCTCCTTATCAGCAGCATGAAATGGACAAATACCTCATCTAAGTCCAGCATTTATATCGAAGCCCACAATTTATGCCTATAAAGACCTTTGAGATGTCACCTTTGAAGAAATTTGTTAAGCTCCTCCTACTAGCAAGCATCATGGTAGATGTTGAGATTGAGAAGGGGAGGTATCATGACATGTATGGGCTGGACCTTGAATCCCAAGGGGTTTCCAGACCAGTAATTTGAAAAAAAATCTTCCTATGGACATGTACTGTTACTTGAATACAGAGAAACAAATACCCCAGACACTGAACAATTCTAAACATGGATGCTGTCTTTGGTTGCAAAGAATCTTGAACAGAGGCTTTGGAGAGAAATGCAGAAGCACAATGCAGGGAAAGGGGAATCAAGAGTCAGTGAGGAAGACCTTTGTTTGGCAAAATGTTGGAATTCAGCATGCTGCCCTACAGTCTCCTGGGATAAAATCAATGTAAAATGTTAAATAAACCTAGATCTTATCAGGAAAGTCCCAATTAAATGAAACCCTCACAAAACACCACCTCACTAATTGGGCAGTAAATTCATGGTCAGCAATAATCCCATCACATCATTCATGCACTATTTCTCCTTGCATTATGCTAAAGCTTCTGGCAAATACCAGACCTCTCATTTGCACAGAGCTGCTGCATCCCTGGCACCTTTCAGAGGGTCCCTAGCTTCAAGGAGGTAGAGGAAAAGCAGCAGCATTCATCCTACTGAGCTTCAACCCCCATCACTGTGCCTCTGGCTCATACAGGGGGCAAACTGCTCCTGACTTCATGTGTAAGTTCATTAAGCATAAGAAACATTGCAAAGCAAAGGCATTAAACTCCAACTTCTTATTTTACAGATGAGAAAACAAAGGAAATGAAAGGAAATGACTTATCCTACTTTTTCTACTCTAGCCTTTAGCCTCAATTCAAGATAGAGCCTGTAATCACTGTTAATAAATAGAAGAGGTTTGAATGAACAAATAAAAAAATGAACAATATATCATTGACGCTGATGCTTTCTTCTAACCACATTGGATCTGATGTTCACCAGATCACGCTATATTAAAACTTCGATTGTGCAAAACCCAGACAGTTGTTTCTAGGTGAGTGGCACTTAACATAAGATTTTGTGCCTTTGGACACTACCAGTAGCATTGAGCCCCCACCCAGCCTGGGCAGGGCTAACAAGCCCGTTCATAGAGATGAGAAGTCAAGGGAAAGACTATCTTTGCTTTTTTGCTTCCAGTTTTGTCACCTGCCAGCCACTCTCCAACAGATACATAGACAGAAGCTTTTTTTTTTTTTTTTTTTTTTGCCTCTTTTGAAGTGGAATGTATGAGTCTTTCTGCTGGGGATGGCCACCTTCCCCAACTTTCCTTCTCTCTAATATAACCTCCTCCCTCCAAAGTACAGGGGCCTTTCCCTGCAAAAACTTCCTTTCCACTTAGCTAAACCCTCTTAACCCAATCACAAAGGAGAAGAAAGGGCTTAACCAAGTGGGTGACTCATGTTAGACTCTTACATCTGTACCATAATCATTTTTTCATTCCAGTTTGAAATAGTTCCAACTTCCCCACAAAATCCTGCCACCTCCACACCCATTTGCAGTGCTTTTCCCTTGAAGTCTTTCCCCATCCTTCTACCCTCATGCCCTCCCTTTATTTTTGAAGCCTCAGCCCTGATGAGCTGCATTTGGTCTAATATGTGCTGTAGACATTCATGTATAATCTCTGATGCTTACCTCTTTGAGTGCAGAGTCTTTGTAATTCTTCCCAGATAATATAAATACATGCCAGATATGGGCTAATTGAAATTTTAAAAGGTTGATTAAATTTCGAAAGCTAGGTCCAGCAGAGGGTCAGAAAGACTGCGAAACTGACTGAGCAGATTGTTCAGTGGTTATGGTTACTACCTCATGTGTCCAAGTCCGGTTCAAGCCCGGTTCTCCAGGGTTCTGACAATTCAGTTCCCAATGCCTTTCCCATAAATTCCCCTTTGTTCACTCAGGCAACACTGCTTTATTTTGCTTGCAATAAAAAATGCTGGATGTTTCATCCTCTTTCCCCTTCCTGCAATAATATTCTAATCTCAAATCCATTTATTGTTTGGCTAGCAGCTCAGAGACTTAGGCAACTATAGTTCCTGCTAAGCACTGCGTTAGGGTTCCTGCTAAGCACTGCGTTAGGCTTCCTTCTAAGAAAAGGGTGGACAGATTGAGTGACAAGGAATATAGTCTTTTAGCAAAGTGTCAATTTTCCTTGTAAGACATTGACATTCTGATTTACAAATCAAACCTTTTGTTTATTTGATTAGTATGGTTCAGGCTGCCAGGGTCTGAACCTCCCAATGTCCTGGGAATTGGCATCCAAATGTTTGTAAAGAAATACCAAGCAACTGGACTCTGAGACAGCAGTGGCACTCCTGGAATGAGAATAATTGTTAGGGCATCTTTACAATTGGCTTATTTATTCTATGCCTCTCTGGATATTATCACTAAAGAGGCTGAAGGCATATTGTTAACCCTAGACATGGGATCTGGCTAGACAGCCTGTTAAAGTACTCTGTTAAAGAGACCAAGTTCTGGCCTGGCACAGTGGCTTACACCTGTAATCCCAGCACTTTGAGAGGCCGAGGCAGGTGGATCACTAGTTCAAGACCAGCCTGGCTAACATGGTGAAACCTGGTCTCTACTAAAAAATACAAAAATTAGCCAGATGCAGTGGTACGTGCCTGTAATTCCAGCTACTCAGAAGCCTGAGGCAGGAGAATCACTTGGATCTAGAAGGCAGAGGTTGCGGTGAGCTGAGATCATGCCACTGCACTCCAGCCTAGGCAACAAAGCAAGACTGTGTCTCAAAAAAAAAAAAAAAAAAAAAAAGAGGCCAATTTCTGTTGCTATTTTGGTAGCTACTTAGCCCTACAAAGAAAACCTTTTCCTTAGTCACAGTATGCATGTTACCCTGTCATCTAAATGATTCATTCTCTTGATTACAGAAAATCCAAGTATGAAAGGGGAGATAATTTAATTTAGCATAAACCTGTCAACAATACTAAGAACTCTTTGAGTACAGGCTTCCAATATTCTGTATCAGCTTTATATATGAAAATAATACTGACAATATATTTATTCTACTTTAATATATTTTTAAAAGAAAATTACACTTTCAGAAGGGATAAAACAGTTGACAATTTACAGCTATTTAAATACATTATTCATCTTTGTCTGGCTTGGGCTTTTCTTTTTTTCCAATTGTTTTGTTAAACATGCTCAGCTTGTATTTTTCTCTGGGCCACACATATAAAGCTGACTTCAGTGACAACAAATCAAATATAAAGCACCACTTAAAAACTGAACTTCAAACATTTAACATTAAAACTTGGCACGGTGGCTCACGCCTGTAATCCCAGCACTTTGGGAGCCTGAGGTGGGCGAATCACAAGGTCAAGAGATAGAGATCATCCTGGCCAACATGGTGAAACCACATCTCTACTAAAAACATATAAAAATTAGCTGGGATTGGTGGCGCACGCCTGTAGTCCCAGCTACTTAGGAGGCCGAGGCAGGAGAATCACTTGAACCAGGGAGCCAGAGGTTGCAGTGAGTTGAGATCACACCACTGCACTCCAGCCTAGCAACAGAATGAGACTCTGTCATAAAAAAAAAAAAAAAAATGCTACCCTTTCAGGAATACTAATTTTCTCTGAGTTCAGTTATAAAAAGTTTGCCAAGTAGGAAATTCCTTAGATCAAAGATCTAGAATATACTTATAAATAGAGTTAAGTTGAATTGGGGAATGTTGACAGCAATTCTTAAGATGCCCTTAACTTGGAAGGTGTATTACAGAGAGGAGGAAATCCCATTCAAGGCTCAAGCTTAAGACCAGTGAACACATTTAACAATGAAGAATTCTCTATTAAGGCAGAATTGACTAAGGAGTCAGGGAAGGAGAGGAAGTGAAGAAGCAAAGGCAGTTGTCCCCCTAACCCACTACCACCAATGAAAAGAGAGACGCCAGTCATTAGGTCATGGTTAACGAGGGAACTGATAGGAAGTTTTCTGTTTGTTTGTTTGTTTTTTAAGCTGGGCCATCTGGGCGTGTTAATGAACAAAGGGAAGAAATCAGTTAAATTGCAGATATAAGTCACCCTAGAGACTTAGAGGCTCACTGAGTGCAGTCACTGGAGAGTGCAGTAGAAAAGGAAGAAAAGCCAAATGGAGAGGTCACCTGGGAAAGGAGAAGGGATGCCTATTTCCCTGGGGTGCCGACAGAGCACTGGTGAGCAGGTGGAGAGGGATGAAGCCCACATCATGAGTGGAGGAAGTCTGATGACAGATGGGAAAATAGCCAGTGGAAACAAGGAAGATGCCTGATGGCTCATACCTGTTCAGAATGAGAACTCAGCATTGAGGCATGTTATGCACTGTGGGCACTTCCCCACTTGTTCAGCCATACAGCACCAGCAGCTCTCATATACGCTGATGCCCACACTAAAGGTTGATCTCTGGTATACGCCTTCATCTGGCCAAGCTTTGCACACACTATTCTCTGCCTGACCATTTTATACTTTATACCTGGCTACTTTTCTGCATGCCCTTTAGAACTCCATTTAAAAGACTTCTCTGAGCTTCCTAACACGGTCAAATTTTACCAGTATAGTCCTGTAGAGCTAAGTACTACTCTCCTTTGATGCACTTGTCACAGCTATGATTTTGCATGTATTAATGTGATTTCTTTTAAATGTATATCTCCCTCACTTCTCTCACTATTCTGCAAACTCCTTAAGGGCATGGACCATTAAGTTTTGTTCACCACTGCATGCCGAGCATACACTGAGAGCACGCAGGAGGTGTTCCACATTTCACGAATGAATGAATGAATGAATGGGAAGAAAAGCTTTGGGAAATTTAGTAAAACTTAAAAGAAATTAAAGTGTTTTGGAGAATCAATCATGGCCTAGCTTTCTAAGTCTAGCTGAACATGATCAGAGTGAGGTGGGGGTGGGGTGGTTACAAATCAACAGGAATGTCTCTGAGTGACTACCACATGAAAACTGGTTCCATGGATGAATGTATGATTAAGCACCTAATAATCAAAGGAGGTTGCAGTGAGCCAAGATGGTGCCACTGCCCTCCAGCCTGGGTGACAGAGCGAGACTCCATCTTAAAAAAAAAAAATGAAAGAAAGTCTGTGTTAGGAAAGAGGAGGTCATGGAGAAAAGAGCTCATGGGGGAGGCAAGACAAAAGGATCCTGATACTAACTTTAGATCAGATCTCAAATCTCATCACTCTGGGAAGTTCAAAACGGAAAAATAGGTAGATATTCAAGTCCAAGCCCAGAATGTGCAAGAAAATAACTTCCAAATTCAGAATGAAGATTGGAAAAGAACCTGTAGCCAATCAGATAGCATAAATGTCCATGTGTTACAGCATAGGGTAAGGGCAGGGTAGCTGAGACCCATTGTGATGACAAGAATAAGGCTTACTGCATGTGATGCAAAGCCTCCCGCCCTTTCAGAACTCTCTCTAAGGCTGGCCTTGTTACTTTGTTCCCCATAAAACTTTCCCAAGTGTCTAATTCCATAGTACTCAAAGTGGGGTCTCCGGACCAGCAACGTCAGTATCACCTAAGAATGTGTTAGACTCGCAAGTTAGCAATGCCCCACTTCAGACCTCCTAGATGAGCAACTCTGGAGGCGGGGTCAGGCCACCTGTGTTTTAACAAGCCCTCCAGGTGATTCTGATGTGCACTGCAGTTTAACAGCCACTGGTCTCTAAACTGCAGCAGTAGTGCCGATGGAGAAGGGTCCAAGGCGTAAGGCCAGAAGCCCCAGGTAGCCAATAGAAGCTTTCCCCTTATAGAAGACGTTTATTGGATCATCCCAATGGGCTGCTATTATAATTTCTGTCCCACAGATAAAGAAATTGAGGCAAAATGATTAAGCAGTTTGGCTAGAGATTTGGAGCCTGCGTTGGTTTGCAAGGGCAGCTATAACAGAGGCCCATGAACTGGGTTGCTTGAAACAACAGAACCTTACTCTCTCACAGCTCTGGAGGCCAGAAGTCTGAACTCAAGGTGTCAGCAGGGTTGGTTCCTCCTGAGGACTTGGAGGAAAACCCTTCCATGGCTTTCTTGTAGCTCCTGGTGATGGCTGCTGTTCTTCGGCATTCTTTGGCTAAGAGATGCCTCACGTCAATCTCTGCTTCTGTCTTCTGGCCTTCTACTCTCCGTGTGTATCTGTATCTAAGTTTCACTCTTATAAGGAAACCAGCCTTATTGGATTAAGGTCCCAACCAATTCTAGTGTAACCTCATCCCAGTTTAGTTAATTGCATCTGCAATGACCCTATTTCCAAATAAGGTCTTATTCTCTAGTACTGGGGGATTAGGACTTCTACAAATCTTTCTGGAGGACACAATTCAATCCACAATAGGGCCCAACTCAGGACTCCTGTTAAGAGTGCATCTCAGTCCTTAGCATTTTGTTACAATACCTTCTTAATGACAGCAGCACCGGGACACTTGGGACACTTGGCACATTTCCTTATTTAGTGCCACCATTAAGAAAAAGTAACAAGAAGGGATAAATTACTCCCATCACACAATGTGTGCCCCCCAGACCAATGGTGGTTACATACTTTAACGCAGGAGATTTTCTTATACCTTTCTTCTCCATTCCTTATCTGGTACATTTAAACATAATACAGGCAGTTTCCTCCTCTTGAATGGATCAATATTCAGCCACTGAAGCACATAGTTTAGAGAGAAGAATATGATATCTGTCATCCATCTCACATTACTCTGTGCTACCTCTGGCTTCAGCCATAGTAACCAACCAGCTCTGGGTAGAAGGGGAGACTCATTAGGCCTGAAAAGATAGTGCTTAAATTCAAAAGACCATAAACTCCGAACCACTCAACAGTGACCATTTGGGATTCGTAGATCGTTGTAAAGGAAAACTAGAGCTATTTGTAATCAACTTACGAGCAATTCTGACTTTTAAGCAGAACTGGGGAAAGGTGTTTGGTGTTCACACATCTCATCTCTCACAGCCTTCTGGAAGCACGATTAGCCAGAGAACACGTTATACTTGCAGTGATTTCTGTTTAAGAATTTTGCAAACCAAAAGTGAGACTGCTCAGTCCTAGATTTTATTGTGACAGTTTTTTAAATATAAGTAAACAGTGAGAGATTGACATTGAACAACATATTTTTTTTAACTCCAGTTATTTCCACAAATGTAATTAAAATGTCAGAGAAACTAAATGAAAAGGATCAACCCCCAAGTGATTATCACTTCTAATTTCCTGTATTTCATTGAACGTAAAGTATATTTTAATTTTCAATTAGATTCAGGGAGAAGCATGAATGTGTCTCATGTAATCAAAGCGCTATGTCTCAGTCATATTTTGTATTGTGTAAACAAATACAAATTTTTAAATTTTCAAAATCTTTTTTAATTCTTTGGAAATGATTGTTCTGATTGGTTATCACAAAGACTCTGAAATATTAACTTTTTCAGTTACCTTAGAGTGATGACTTACTCAAAAACTTGCCCTTTTAACAAAAATTATTCAAGATGAATGTAGGCTATTTTCAGAAAAATTTCCAAAACAAATGTACACTAAAATACTTCATGAAAAATATGACTAATATAAGAAATGTATATAACTTAATAAAAAGTAAAAACTAAGACCCAATAGGAAAATGGACAAAGAATAAAAGAATATGGGTAGCTCACTGGAGTTACATAAATAATCATTATGTATATGAAAAGACCAGCGTCATAAGAAACGGTGTTAAAGTGATACCCATTTAAATATTTACTGTGATGAAAATCTTATGGAACAAGTGACCTACATACTTCCACACAGAGTAAAATTCACACAATTAGTGAAAACAGTTTGGCACTATACATTAACTTTTTAAAAACCGTATTCTTAATTCAGTAACTTTATATCCAAAAAGTATCTTAATTAAATAGAAATTCAGATATCAGGACAATGCAAATCAAAACCACAAGATGATACTTTGAACCCAAATGGATGCTTATAATTTTTTAAAAATAGATAATAACAAATGGTGAGGATGTAGAGAAATTGAAACCTTTATACATTTCTAGCAGGAATATAAAATGACACAGACACTTTGAAAAACAGTCTGGCAAGTCCTAAAATGATTAAACATGGAGTTACCACAGGACCCAGCATTTCCACTCCTAGTTATATACCCAAGAGAAATAAAAACATATGTCTACACTAATTTGTTCATGAACGTTCATAGAAACATTATTTCATAATATCTGAAAAACAGAAACAACCCAAATATCCAACTGATGAATGGATATGTAATATGTGGTATAACCACACATGTGATCCTATTTGGCAATAAAAGGATGAAGCACTGATAAATGCTACTATACTACATGGATCACCCTTGAAATTATGCAAAATGAAAGATGACTGTCACAAGGACGACATATCATATGAGTTCATTATACAAAATGTCCAAAATAGGCAAATCTTTAGAGACAGAACATAGATTTGTGGTTGTCTACAGTGCAAGTGGGGCATATGGAAGAACTGGGGGTTGATGGCTAAAGGGGGTGGAGTTTCTTTTGGGGATAATGAAAATGTTCTAAAATGGATGTTGGCAAAAGATACCCCTGGCTGTGGATATACTAATAGATACCGAAGTGTACACATTAAGTGGATAAGTTGTTTGGTATGTGATTTAGATCTCAAACAAGTTGTTATAAAAGCAAAAGTTCAGGCAAATATTAGTACTGTATCAAGACAGTTATCACAACATTAGATACTAGGAAAATAATGAAAACAACATAAAACTCCAACATTAAGGAATGTTTAAATAAATTTTGATGTATTCAACATGTGGGAATAGAGCATAGCCATTATATATTAAATTTCTAAAGAACATTTCTTGGTATCTTAAACTTGTCAGAATATAGTATTAATTAACAACAGCAGCATGTAAAAGTAAAAAGCCACAATAATTTCAGTTATATAATAATAACTGTCTGCATAGGCATAAAAAAAGAGTAGCTAAAAATATTTTAAAATATGAGTAATGATTATCTCTGAACGGTAAGATCTATGGGTGATTTTTTCCTAATTTATATTTATGGTATTATCTAAATTCTCTTCAGTAGGAATCCATATAATCAAAACAACTATCATATAAAAGATAATGTATGACTGTGGTTATGGTTATACCTTAAGCTTAAGGTAATATCCCAGAAAAATTATTTGTATATATATGACTTTTATGTATATTACATTAAGTTAATTCCAGATCTATTGCTGGCTTATATATAACAAAGATCAAGTACACAGAAGCAATTTTGTAGAACAAATCCTCAGAGACAAAGATTTGTATTCAGATAGCTCTATAATTCAAATGTTCAATAATTTAACATATCAGAGTAAATCAGGAAGTCTTGAAACAAAGTTAACACATAATAAATATTTCATTGAGCAATAGTCAACATATTCATTAGTCACCTATGTGAAGCAGACCAAAGGCAATGTTTATGAAAAATGCAATTCTAGTTGCTTCCTTTCCCCCTTGTTCCTTTTCAGCTACAATCATGCCTGGCTTTGTGTGTCTAAAAATGCCTTCCATGCAGATCTGAAACCCATAGCCCTTGTCATCTCTCTGAAAAGCCCCTGGCTCTCTCTTGCTGTTACAGGAGGGCATGGAGCTTGCTAGAATGAACTCCAGATCCAACAGAACTGGTTCCAAATTAAATTCCAAGGCAGATTTACCACTTTGTGGTTATTTGATCGTCTCTGCCACTTACAGTGTTCTCCAAAGTGGTCATCAGTTGCTTACCCCAAATGCCTTCCCTTCTACAATTCTCAGTGCTGAATAATATTCTCCTCAGTGCCCAGCCTGTTGTCTCCCTTCCCTGTTCTTTTCTGTCTGCTCCTATTCTTTTGCCTTCCCAGAATCTAGTTTGTGTTTCTGTGCACACTGCCTGATTATGCATCACACACACCTCACAACTGAGCTAGTGAAAATAGAGCTCCCTTCATAGAGGATGAAGAAAGCAGGTAAAGAAAATTCTGGTTGCCTGGCAAGGTACAGAAAAGATATCAACACTCAATAGTGTTTTCTGGCCCCAACATCAGAGTCTAGATTTCAAAAGAGAATCCAGATGTTCATCTCATTCTCTTTGCCTGGATATCCTCCCTACCCTCTTTGTTCCTCCCTCTTTGCCCCTCTGGCTGCTGCCTATAGAAATCAGCCTTCATTCAGGTGACACACAACACAAATGCCTTTCCCAAGCAGTCAGCTGGGAATATGCACAACTCCTCTGGTGCAGTTATGCTTGGTTTGAACCAGTTGATTCACTCTTGGCGTTCTTAGCATTGTATTGAGGAGAAAAGACAAGGTCTGAGTTAATATCACAACACATTGTCTTAGCCCATTCCTGCTGCTATAATAAAATACTACAGACTGGGTAATTTATTTCTCACACTTCCAGAGGTTGCCAGGTCCAAGATTTGGAGTCTGGTGAGGGTTTGCTCTCTGTTTCCATGATGGTGCCTGTTGCTGCATCCTCTAGCTGGGACACATGCTATGTTCTCATATGCTGGAAGAGCAGAAGGGCAAAAGGGGTGAGCACCATGCAATACCTCTTTTATAAGGGAACGAATCCTATTCATGAGTGAATGCCCGTCATGAGCTAATCACCTCTTAAAGGCCCCACTTCTTAACACTATTGCATTGGGGAATAAGTTTCAAGATGAATTTTGGAGGTAAATAAACATTAAAATCGTGGCATACTGAAATGGAAGCTAGTCAGAATCAACATAAGCTACTAATAGCTACCATTGGAGCACCTTTCTTTGCATGAAATTTTTTAGACATTATTTGATCTTCATATAACTGTATGTTATTATGCATGTTATTATACCCATTTTATGGATAAGGACATTGAGATTTGGATAGATAAGTAATTTTTCCCATGCTTACCATTTGATAAGAGATGCAGCTGGAATTCAAACCTTGCTGTTTATGTTTCTAAGGTCTCTTTGCCCACCTCAGAGCTGGGTCCAGGACAGATGCTTGTCATCCTGGAGAGAGAAAATCAATAAATAAAAGCTAGAAAAGAAAATTCTGCCATGGGCTAAATTGATGACATACAAGAATGAAGCTTTCAGGTGGTCCTGTGGGGTGGATCACATGTGCTGTAGAGATTTTCACTAGATGGCTCTTGTGAAGAGCAATTGCTGATGTGGATCCTCTCCATATTAATGTGATTTCTATGCACCCAAGTTTGTCTGCACCATGGAATGGATGACTTTGAGATTTATTATTTTACCAGCTCAAATTCCATGGCCCCTGCTATATAAAGGATTCCTCAGTAGGAATTTATTTTTCTACTCTGTCATTGATGAACGCTTGCCCTGCTTTTGGTTTGGGACTATTCTGATAATTCTACTGAAACTTTCTTGTATGCAACACTCTTGGCACACATGTGCAAGCATACCTACTGGGTATTTCCAGGAGTAGAATTGCTCAGTCACAAGATAGTGTATGTTTCAACTTTAGGATATAATGCCAAATGCCAGGATATAATACCAGCTTTACAAAGTGGTTGTCCTTATTTACACTTTCATCAAACACCAGTGTTTGACAGTCCCTTTTGTCCATGTCCTCACTGGAACTTGGTATTATCAGTCTTTTTGATTAGCCATTTTGGCAGGTGTGTAGTCATATCTCATGATTTAATTTTTTATTCTTCTGCTTATTGATGAAGTTGTAGGTATCTTTTCATATATTTACTGACCATTTGAAAATCCTCTATTGTGAAGTAGCCATTCAAATCTATTGCCCATATTCCTACTGGGTTGTCTTTTCCTACTGATTTGTAGACAGTCTAGGTATAGTCCAAAATCAACCCTTTATCAGTTACATACGTCACCGAGAATTTTTCTCTGCTCCATTAGTCTATTTGTCTTTGTTGAAGGATGAGACTGACCTAGGCTGGGCATGATGACTCATACCTGTAATCCTAGCAATTTGGGAGGCTGAGGCAGGAGCACTGCTTGAAGCCAGGAGTTTGAGACCATCCTGGGCAACAAAACAAGTCCCTATCTCTACAAAAGATTTAAAAATTACTCAGGCATGGTGGTATGTGTCTGTATCCCAGGTGCAGGAGGATTGCGTGAGCCCAGGAGTCTAAGGTTGCAGTGAGCTGTGAACAGACCACTCCACTCCACTCTGAGTGACAGAATGAGACCCTGCCTCTAAAAAAATTAAAATGTAAAGATTAAGACTGACCTATAATTTTCCTTTTTCATCATGTCTTTATAGGTTTTGGTATCCAAGTTGTACTGGGTTCATAAATTATGCTAGACAAGATGCTTATTCTTGTCTTATTCCCTTTAAGAGTTCACATAATATCAGTGCCATTTCTTCCTAAAATGAATGGTAGAATTCAGTACTAATGGCCTCAAGGCCCAGAGTTTTCTTTGCGGTACACTGTTTTTGTTTTTCTTTTTTTTGAGATGGAGTCTTACTCTGTCACCCAGGCTGGAATGTGGTGGTAAAATCTCAGCTCCCTGCAATGAGGTAGATTTTTAATTTACAGATTTACTATCTTCACTAGTTTCAGAACTATTTATTTCCCCTCGTATCATATCTGTTCTGTTCTTAAAGGAATTTATAAATTTTGTCTAAATTTTCAAATATATTGGCATAAAGTTATTAATTATATTTTCATATTCTTAGTGTCTAATGATGTGCCCCCTTCATTCCTGACATTGATTTTTTTACTTCTCTTTCCTTTTCTTGCTCAGTCTAAGCAGATGTCTCTCAGATTTATTAATTTCTTCAAATAAGCAATATCTGACTTATTGGTTTTCTCTATTTTTTGTTTTCCATATCATTAATTTCTCTTATCTTTATTATTTCCCTCCTTTTACTTTGACTTGATATAATTTACTAACTTTTTGAAATAAATAGTAAGCAAATTGATATTTCAGACATCCATCACAACTAAAGTTATAAATTTCTTTCTAAGCATAGTTTGAGCCAGTATCCCACAGGTTTTAAGAAGAATTTTTCTGTTCAAAGTATTTTCTAATTTCTTTTATGATTTCTGCTCTGATGCATGAGTTACATAAAAGTATACTGCTTAATTTCCAAGTACATGAAAATTTTGTAGATATCTCTTTGTAATTGATTTCTAGCTTTAACATACTCTGTTTAATTTGAATTTTTTGGTACTAGAGATTTGCTTCAGGGACCAGCGTATGGTGAACTTTTGTAAATGTTCTGTGTGTTTAGCTTTATTTTGTTTAATTTTTGCATTTCAACCTTTCTATATTCTTATGTTTTCAGTGTGTCTTTTACAAACCTCATAAAATCTGTTCAATCCATTCTGAAATGCTTTTTCTTTAATTGAAGCATTTAGTCTATTTATATTTATTATAATTACTGATGTACTTATATCTAAGACTATAATCTTACTGTGTATTTTTTATTTGCTCTACCTGATTTATGTTTCTTTTTCTTGATTTTCTTAACTTGTTTTAGATTGACTCAATGTTTATTATTTCATTTTTTTCTAATATTAGGTTCAAAGTTACAAATAAATGCTTGTCTATTCTTTTAATAATTGCCCTTAATATTGCAAAACATATTTTTAACTGGTTAGAATGTCATGTTTATTGATGTTGTTCTCTTGGACAATGTAAGGACTATAACAGAATTTAACTCCATTTACCTAACTCCTGACCTATGTCTATAAGACACTTTTATTGTTGTTTCATACAGCCAATATTCATGTAGATGTATTCATAAATTTGCCTTTTTTTTTTTTTTTTTTGAGATGTAGTCTTGCTCTTTCACCCAGGCTGGAGTGCAGTGGCATGATCTCAGCTCACTGCAACCTCTACCTCCTGGGTTCAAGTGATTCTCCTGCCTCAGCCTCCTGAGTAGCTGGGACTACAGGCACGCCACCATGTTCAGCTAATTTTTGTATTTTTTAGTAGAGATGGGGTTTCACCATGTTGGCCAGGATGGTCTCAATCTCTTGGCCTCACGATTCACCTGCAAAGTGCTGGGATTACAGGCATGAGCCACTGTGCCCGGCCATACATTTCCCTTTCTATTGCTCTTCAATTTTCCTAGGTCTCCCACCTTCCATCTGTGAATATTTTTATTCTGCTTAAACAATATCCTTTGGCTTTCCATAAGAATAGGTTTGCTGGTGATGAATCCACTGTTTTGTTCATCTGAAAATGTCCTCATTTCAATTGCTTTTTTTTGAGGATGAAAATAGCATTTTAGGTTGGCAGTTTTTTTAAGTACTTTAAAGATATTTTCTCATCATCTTTAGGCTGCCATTATTTTTCGTACAAAGTCAGCTCACTCTAATTTTGGTAATTTGTCTTCACTCCTCCTTCACTCTACCCCCGGCTGCTTTTAAGATTTTCTCTTTGTTATTTGTTTACAGACATTTAATTGTGATGCATAGGTATGAGTTTCTTTTTATTTATCTTATTTATAGTTTGTTGGACTTTTTAGTTTGTGTCTTGATTCTTTCACCAGTACTGGACATTTCTTAGCCATGAACTGTTTAATTAGTGCTGCTTCTGTCACATTCCCTCTAGGACTAAAATTACTCATAGCTTCAGTCTTTTTTACTCTTTCTGTATGTATTTTATCTTCTCCATTGTATTTTTCACCCTTTTATCTCTCCATGCTGCATTCTGGTTTATCTTGTTAGCTCTATGTCTAGGTATGTTTAAATTTTCATTATTTGTTTGAGCTAGTATGTAAAAATACAATTTATATGCTGAACTTTTATGCAATGACCTTGATAAATCCATTTGCTAAATGTAATAGTTGATCTAAGGATTCTTTTGGATTTCTATGAATGCAAACATGTAGTATGCAAAGGGGGTGCCTAAATGGTAATTACTCTTCCCTTTCCAACGTTTTTTTTTTTTTTTTTTTTTTTTTTGGAGACGGAGTTTTGCTCTTGTTACCCAGGCTGGAGTGCAATGGCGCGATCTCGGCTCACCGCAACCTCCACCTCCTGGGTTCAGGCAATTCTCCTGCCTCAGCCTCCTGAGTAGCTGGGATTACAGGCACGCGCCACCATGCCCAGCTAATTTTTTGTATTTTTTTAGTAGAGACGGGGTTTCACCATGTTGACAGGGATGGTCTCGATCTCTTGACCTTGTGATCCACCCGCCTCGGCCTCCCAAAGTGCTGGGATTACAGCCGTGAGCCACCGCGCCCGGCCCCCCTTTCCAATGTTTTATTTCTTTTCCTTGATTTACAGCAGTGTAACAGTGGTAATAGCAAGCATCCTTTCTTCTTTTAGTCTCAGAAAGACATTTTCAGTATTTTCTTATTAAGTACTCTGTTTATTATGCTGTTTTGTATTCTGTTTATTCTATTTAAGAAATTTCTATCTACTATTAGTTAGCTAAGAGTTTATTATTAACATGGTGGAATTTCATCAAATATTTGTGCTGCATCTATTGATATAGTTATTTTTTTTCTCCTTTATTATGTGGCTGATTGATCTGCAGATATCTGAATAACATTGCATTCCTGGGAAAACTACAACTTGGTCATATGTATATTTACGTTTGATACATTGATGGATTAGGTGTGTTATTATTTTGCTTTGGATTTTTGCATCTAAGTTCCTAAGAGTAATTGGCCTATTGCTTTCCTTTCTTGTAATATGATTTTCAGGATTTCTGTTTGATTCTTTCAGATATCTGAAGGCACAAGCCTTCTGGAATCATCTTAATACTATCTTAGGACTAGAAATGATTCAAAACTGGGCTGCAGTTATAGAGAGGGCTAGAATAAGTAGAAAAAATAAATTTAGATTGACATTTACGTAGGCAACTAGATGAAAAACTACTGAAAAATTAGGCTCATGTTATTAATGATATCATTAAAATAATCAACCTCTTCCTAGTTCTACAGTCATGACCCACAGACCATACTGGCCTGGTGGACACACCATTATTTTGCAGAAAAAGTAGCTAATGGGTCTTACCGAGAGTAATAAATCACATCCCCCAGCCCACTTCCACACAGGAAAAATTAGAAACTAGATATGGCAAATGCCACATTTACCAAAAAATCCTTTTGTTTACATTGTCTTATTTTTACATGTTTAAACAGGTGTTTCCTTTTAATAAGACATTATCTAGAAAGAAGAGAAGACTAACGTCTGTACAAATGGAGAATGCTAAAATAAGATTCAAATAAATCATTCGGGAAGACTCCCTGCCAGATGATCTATAATGTATGCCAGTTTTCCTCCTTTCCAGACGAGAAGCAGAGACATGGCACCTGAGTAAAAAATATATTCACAGAAAACATCACCAAGTCCTTAACAATCTCAAGAGTGAAAAATGAGGCTTTAAAACAGCATTGTGAACAATAAGAAATATCAATGTAAAGCAAAAAGTATCTTGGGAGGGGAAAAGGCAATGACTGAATTCACAATATCACAGCATATTGTTACAACAAAAATATTTGTATTTCCACAGAGCTCTAAAATGGTGGGATAGAAAGATCTGTTCAAGCAGTGACCAATACACTAAAAAATACCCTAGAAGGTAACTGAAGAACATATGTTTTAATCTATTTTATACATGTCTTATCATCAGTGAATATCTATAGAGTTCTCAGGGAGTATTTAGCCATGCCTGCAACTACTTGCATTAAAAATTACAGAAACGATCCAGTCCTTTCACATAGGACATTCCATTCCAAAAGAGCAAGATGTACACCTCATTCTCTTTCTACGGGCAGACTCTATTTTTTCTTTTTCTTCACCATGGTGATTCCTAGCCTCACTTTACCAAATGAGGATTAAACTGATGGGATTTAAATATGTCTTTTAAGAAATGGAGAAGAAAACAAGCAAGTCTATGTACGAAAAGGCTGTTCCAACTCCATGGAATTTAAGGAATCATGAATTGTAGATGGAGACCTCAGTGCAGCCAGGGATCATGAACTCAAAGGCCAGGGATGCAGGCCAGATCACATCCACAAAGAGACAGGCTCTCTCCCCTCCTTCCTGAAATCCGAGGCCTTCTTCGTTTGTTTCTATAGACCCATGAGTTTAGAGAAATGTTTCTCTACTTAAAGAAAATCCACTGGCAAGTCTTAAAATGAATGGCAGCTGCTCTTGACCTCAGTGTGGGGAGTCCATAGAGCAGAGCTGCAGGAGCAGATCCAGGTTTCCTGGAATCAGAAACATATATAATTGTGGAGGCCTCTTTAAGAAAACAACACAGAATTGCAAATACAGAATTGGGTCAAGGGCCTTGAAAGAGCAGGCCTTAACGTGTTAGCTTCCTTATCTTCAGAAAATATGCACCTCTGCTTGGTGGGGTTGGTACAGTGTCTCAAGAAGGCAGCCTCTCCTCAACCAGCTGACTGTTGCCCTTAGGGAAACTGGCCAAACTGGCCAGATCTGATATTCTAAGAACAGTCAGAAATTTGGATGTTTATGAGAAATACCCCCCATTTAAAAATACTGACAAAAAGTCCAAGTTTTAAAGAAACAAAAAGGAAAACCTGTGTAAGACTCAACCTTTGGTCTTTATGTTGGCACCTCTGACAAATTGAGTTCTGCAGTAGCTGAGGCCGGAGCTACGTTGCTGCCCTAATCCCTCAGGTGCATCTCTCCGCTGGACACCCTCGAGGAGGCTGGTTTAACTTAAGCAGTCGCAACTACAGAAGCTCTTGTGTGCAATGCATCCAGCTTACACAGTGCTTTTGGATGAGAAGCTTGAGGAGAGGGCCCAAACATAAAGGAAATGTTAGAACAGAGTGGCAGAAGGAGATGACAGATGGAATGTAGGAGGAGAAAAACGACTTCCAGACCCCTTTCTTTGGAAATAGATTAAATCATGGCCCCTCATACAGTGATTAGATAGCTGGGAAATGTGGAAGACTTTAAGGCAGCATTTCTGAAAATGTGGTCCACAGAGCATCTTATTCTGGAATACCTGGTGTGCCTGTAAAAATAAATGCTGACCTCTGGGCCTAGTCCCAGAAAGTAACAAGTACATGTCTGGAAGTAGGGCCCAGGAATATGCACTTTGACAAGCACCATGTGATTCTTAGGCAAAGTGACAGTTAAGAAACACAGTGAGAAGCTATTTTTTTTTTTTCCAATCTTGCCAAGAGCTGCTTATGGGAGTGGATGCATATGAGAGAGACTTCCAGCTATCTGAACCAGTGCCCCTGGAAGACACTGGCAAGTTGATCACAGTCATTCACTGCCTTCTTCCTGGCCCACACATTTTTAGTTCTGAACCTAAATGGCTCTTTAAGCCGCCAAACAAAATGAACCACTGAGTCTCTAAGAACACCACCTACGGCAAACAGGCCAAGCCCAGCTGATTTGACCCTCTGACTTCCTCCTTGACGTTCTTGCTGACACATTGCAACCTCAGCTCTATTTTGTTGACAATTAGCAGATAAACTGTCTTGAAAACCCAAGGTCTGCTTTATATGTTACAAAATGCTTACCAATGACAGTGTTAATACCAGGCCTTCTTAACAACATATTCTTGATCACAGTAACTTTGCCTCTAAGTCTTACATGAAAGAAAAGTCTCCAGGTGTTTCTGTACCACAGTGAGCACGTGAGCCCATGCGGCAATATCCTAAGGAAACTCCCTTCTCCGGAATATCTCAACTGCCTGAACTCAGTGCCCTTGGTCTGTATTTTCTTTAATTAACATAAATAGTTGTGACATTCTTTCTGTGTATACATTCTTTCCCCATCAGAATTTTAACTTAAGAGCAAAGACATTTTATTTAATAAGAAGTCAATATCAACCAATTGGGAGGTAAAAAGGTAAGAAGTGATTAAGGCCTAGGAGGAAGAGGAGATAATGTGAGCTATTAGGGAACTGAAAGGCCAAGTTACAACCTGACAAAACCAGACGCTAAGGAGGGGACCATCTGGCTGACTAGGCTTCTTAAATAACCTGAACCCAAGACACAACAGAGTCCACATCTAAAGCTGATCCCACACTGGTAGAGTTGAGTCTTCAATCTCTTTCCCTCACCCCTTCCCTGGCTCACCATGCTCTCCTTGCCTCTTGTGTTATCTTTTCTCTGACTCATCTATTAGGCCTTTCTAGTTAATGGTTATCTCTCTGTTCTAAGCTTTACCTCTCAACTCCTGTTTTCCTCTTTTTCTGTCTTCCCTGGATAATTAGAGGAGGAACTGCCACGCACCACCTCCTAATTCAACTTGCTCATGAGCAGGGGCCAGATGAGGATGTGTGGAAAGTGTCCAGAGGAAATCTACAGAAGGGAAAGGAGAGACAGGAAGGATACAGCATGAGTGTAAAATACACCCTCACCAGAGCTATATGCCAATCAGAAATCATAATAATAATACCATATTACCTTAGGGTATTCGTTTCCATAAGGTGAAGAGTGACTAGTTTTGATGTCCTGATTTTGGATGAGCATTTTGAGTAAATGATGCTCCAGGGTCATAGTTTTCAGGCAGCCCAAGGACCTACTGAAATGGTCCCAGCTCTCTGATTCTGCTTATAAAAGGAGAGAAAACACACAGTAAACTCAGACTTTTAAAATAGACCATCCTTACCATACTGTCTTTTATAAGTCATTTCCTTAAAAAATATGTAAGTATTTATTTTCACCTGTTCCCGCTTCTTCAGCTCTCTGCCACTGCCTAGTACTGATGTCAACAAGTAACTATTGTCAGTTTCCTCACTTGCCTCTGTCCAACATTGTCTGCCTTCAATCTATCCTCTGCAGTGAGGCCAGAGTGAACTTCCAAACTTTAACCTGATAAAGTCATTACATCCCGCGTTTCACCATTGACTAATGATATGAAGAGTACTATCTTTTAAAGAAATTGAATCCTTGGTTAAAACCTCCTGAGAAAACTTCATGTTCCTATAGTATCACTGGTGAGCTATTCCAAAGTATCTTACACAAATTCTTCTGGACTTTTTTTTTTTAATCAGGGTGTCTGGGCACAGTAACTCATGACTGTAATGCCAGCACTTTGGGAGGCCAAGGTGGGAAGATCGCTTGAGATCAGGAGTTCCAGACCAGTCTGGGTAACATAATGAGACCCTGGAAAGAAGGAAGGAAGGAAGGAAAAAGGGAGGGAGGGAAAGAGAAATGGACAGAGAGAAAGAGGAAAGAGAGAAGGAGAAGGGGAGGGTAAAGGGAGGGGAGGAGAGAAAAGGAAAAGGAAGAAGGGAGAAGGGGAGGGAAGGTCAGGGGAGGAAAGGGGAGGGGAGTGGAGGGGAGGGGAGGACAGGGGAGAAAAAGAAAGAAAAATTAGCCAGGATGGTGTATGTGCCTGTGGTCCCAGCTACTCAGGAGGCTAAGGTGGAAGGATCACTTGGGCCAGGGAAATTGAAGTTGCAGGGAGCCATGATCACACCACTACACTCCAGTCTGTGTGACAGAGTGAGACTCTGTCTCTAAGTGAATAAATAAATAAATAAAAATTAGGAGTCTGGGGAGACATTTCCCAATAAGCATTATGAGGGTGAGATGACCTGAATGTCAAAGCCTGGTAAGAAGGGGAAATTACAGTTTCATTTCTCTCATGAACATAGATGCAAAAAGTCCTAAACAATATATTAACAAATAAAATGTAGCAAACAATAATATATGACCACCAAGTTGGGTTTGTTCTAGGAATATGAGGTTGGTTTAACATTTAAAAACATCAATCAACCATATTAAGAGGCAAAAGGGTGGAAAAATAATTGTTTTAATGAGTACAAAAGAATAGAGTTAAACATTATGATGAAAAATTATTAACAACAAGAAAGCATTAGCGAACTATGAATAGGAGACAACTTTTAAGTCTGATAAACTATGTCTACAAAAATTACAAAGCAAATATCATAGTTATCAAAAATGCTTTCCTTGAGAATGAGAATAAGACAAGAATTTCTGCTATTACTACATTTATTTAAAATTTTATTTGAGGTACTACTGGCCAGTACAAAAGGGAAGGTAAAAATATAAAAGGTATTAAAGATTAGAAAGTATGAAATAAAACAAATTATTTACATATAAAATTATTGTATACCTAGGAAACAAAAAAGAAGCTTCAGATAATTAATGCTTATTGGAATTAATAGGTGAATTTAGGAATATGGGTGATGAAAAGTTAATACATAAAAATAATTTTAATTTTGTACACCAGCAATAAACAGTGAAATTCTAAAAGAAAAAAAGAGGTTGTGTTTAGTATCATCAACAAATATCAAATGCATAGAAATAAACCAAAGATATGTATAAAACTCCAAAATAAAGCTATAAATACTGCTGAGAAAAATTGAAGATTTAAATAGAGAGATATAATGTATACATAAAAAGAAATTATTAAGAGAAGAGCCACAAAGTTGAAGATTTTGAAATTAATATAACCACAAAAGACTGTATTCATAAAATGTAAATTATCTTAAAAAATAAATTAGAAAAGGATGTAAATCCCAATTTCAAAAAATAGACCTCAATAGATACAAAGTTTAAAATATGCAAGATAATAAGTTCTCCAGAATTTATTATCTGCTGTAGAATATAGTTCCTATAGTTAACAGTACAGTACTGCACACTTTAAAATATGTTAAAATAATAAATCTCATGTTATGTTTTCTTAAGACACACACTCCTTCTTCTTGGCCTTAGTGATGGTTCAATGGATGTGACCATCTTCAAAAACATCGTCAATCTGTATACTTACACTTTTTGTACTTTTCTATGTGCTTGTTATATTTCATTAAAAAGAAATATATCAAATTATTTTATTTGATTACCTGAAGGTAATTTACGGCTTCAACCAATGTCATGGGTGGAGCTGAGAGAGTAGAAGCCAGGTTGGAGGAGGTTGAAGGGTGAATGAGTCATGCAAAACTGGAGGCAGAGCATGTAGACAACTCTTGAGAATTTTGATTACAGATGAAACAAGAAATAAGACAGAAATGCAGAGGGTCAAGGAGAGTTTCTTGACATGATTATTTGGTTTTGTTTTTTAAAGTGAAAGAGTAAATTAGAATATGCTGGTTTGCTGACACTTCATCCTACCTGCATCAACACATCTGATGAAGAAAAGGCAGTCTTGAGTAATGTTTTAGTCAGGGTCCTCCAAAGAAACACACACACACACACACACACACACACACACACACACACACACACAGAGAGAGAGAGAGAGAGAGAGAGAGAGGTTTATTATTTATAGGAATTTACCCATGTGATTATGGAGGCTAAGTACCATGATCTGCTGTCTGCAAGATGGAGAGTAAGAAAATCCAGTGGTATAATTCAGTTCAAGTCCAAAGGCCTGAGAACCAGCGGTTCTGATATCTGAGGGCAGGAGAAGACGGATGTCCCAGCTCCAACAGAGAAAGTGAATTTGCCCCTCTTTTGCCTTTTTCTTCTATTAATATTTAGGCCCTCAACGGATTGCAGGATGCCCACTCACATTGGTGGGGGTGATCTGCTTTACTCAGTCTACTGAATCAAATGCTAATTTCTTCCAGAAACCCTCTCACAGACACACCCAGAATTAATGTTTTGTCAGCTATCTGTGTATCCTTTAGTCCAGTCAAATTGACACCTAAAATTAACTGTCACAGGTAGTCAGGGACAGTAGAGCAGTTGGAAATGAACTAGGGAAGAAGTTGCAGAGAATGTGGGGAATGAACGATGATATGATCTGAATGTTTATGTTCCCCCAAAATTCGTAAGTTGAAACCTGATCCCCAATGTGACAATATTACAAGATGAGGGTCTCTGGGAGCGGGTTTAGGTGATGAGGCTCCATCCTTGTGAATGAGATTAGTGCCTTTATAAGAGAACCCAGAAAGCTAGCCCCTTCCACCCTTTGAGGACACAGTTAGAAGGTGTGATCTATGAAGCAGAAAGCATGCCCTCACCAGACACAGCAGCTTCAGGTGTCTTAATTTCGGACTTCCCAGCCTCCCGAACTGTAAGCAATAAATTTCTATTGTTTATAAGCCACCCAGTGTATGGCATTCTTATTACAGCAGCCCAAGTGGACTAAGGCAAAGGGCTAGCAGAGGACAGAGGACTGATGGGATTCAGTTTAGGCAGTCTCAATGCTTTATCAGAAAGGGAAGTCTGGTTGAAACAACCTCTTTTGAGGGTTTTCGCTTCAACAGCCTGTTAAGTCTTCTTATTTTTTATTCCATGATAGATCTTTCTCCAAGTTTATTTAAATACAAACTAAAGACAAAGCCAGAGACTTGGGGAATACTTTTGTAAAAAGATCATTTCCCTGGAGGTAAAAAGTTATTTTAAAGGGAAGAGGATAGGAAACTCTGACTGTTCTTGCTTAACTTGGGGTTTTCCAAGGATGAACCTCTAGACTGTGAGCTCCATGAATCCTGGGCCCAGGAGTTTGAGCTAACTATCATATTCCCACTGGAAAATAGTAGGTGCTCATTAAATACTTGTTGAAAGAATGACTTAAAGCCTTTGCTCAGTTTACAAGCAGGAAATCTGGCTGTAGTCATGATAAACTGCTGTGACTCTTGGGTCCAGGTGTTAAACCCTCTACCCTGGTGGGGAACCATCCTCTCTTTCTGAGTATAGGGTCTCCCCACCTATTTTGTAAGTACCCTAGGCCTCCAGGCTTTAGAGGTGGTTCTTAGCTATCACTACAGATCATTGGGGAGAATGATTCACCATCTCAACTCCCAGCTAACTCATGTTCAAATGTTTTAGCTCTTCTGTGTGAGTATTTAAGTAGATTAGGGAGGTGAACTTCTGCTCTCTTTTATAGGTCCCATGTTAAATAACATCAGCCCATTCTTATAAATAATTTTCACAGCACTCCTGAGCTAGAATGTAGTTATTGTAAAGTATTTTGCATATTAATGATAAAAATAATAATCAATATTTATCAAGCATTTCTAACATGCCAAACACTGTGCTAAGCATTTTACTCACATTAATCTGTATTTTAAGTTCCAGGATACATGTGTAGGATGTATAGGTTTGTTACATAGGTAAATGTGTGCAATGGTGGTTTGCTGCACTTACCAGCCCATCACTTAGGTATTAAGCCCAGCATGCATTAGCTATTCTTCCTGATGCTCTCTCTTCCCCTGACCCCTCCCCTGACAGACCCATTGTGTGTTGTTCACCTTCCTGTGTCCATGTGTTCTCGTTGTTCAGCTCCCACTTACAAGTGAAAATATTCAATATTTGGTTTTCTGTTTCTGTTCATCATCCTGCTGAGGATGATGGCTCCATCCATGTCCCTGCAAAGGACATGATCTCATTTCTTTTTATGGCCGCATAGTATTCCATGATGTAGATATACCACATTTTTTTATTCAGTCTATCACTGATGGACATTTGGGTTGATTCTGTGTCTTTGCTATCATAAATAGTGCTGCAATGAACATACACATACATGAATCTTTATAATCAAGTGGTTTCTATTCCTTTGGGCATATACCCAGTAATGAGATTGCTGGGTCAAATGGTATTTCTGGTTCTAGGTCTTAGAGGAACCACCACAGTCTTCCATAATGGTTGAACTAATTTACATTCCCACCAACAGTGTAAAAGCATTTCTATTTCTCCACAGCCTTGACAGCATCTGTTGTTTCTGGACTTTTTAATAATCACTATTCTGACTTGTCTGAGGGTATCTCATTGTGGTTTTGATTTGCATTTCTCTAATGATCAGTGATGTTGAGCTTTTTTCATGTTTTTGGGCCACATAAATGTCTCCTTTTGCAAGTGCCTGTTCATGTCCTTTGCCCGCTTCTTGATGGGGTTGTTTGCTTAAGTTCCTTGTAGATTCTGCATAATCATCCTTTATCAGATGGATAGATTGCAAAATTTTCTCCCATTCTGTAGGTTGCCTGTTTACTCTGATGATAGTTTCCTTGCTGTGTAGAAGCTCTTTAGTTTAGGTCTCATTTGTCAATTTTGCTTTTGTTGCAATTGTTTTTTGATGTTTTTGTAATAAAATCTTGGCTCATGCCTATGACCTGAATGGTATTGCCTAGATTTTCTTCTAGGTTTCTTTTAAGGTTTTCATAGTTTTGGGTTTTACATTTAAGGTTTTAATCCATCTTGAGTTAATTTTTGTATAAGGTGTAAGGAAGGGGTCCAGTTTCAATTTTCTGCATATGTCTAGCCACTTGTCCCAGAACCATTTATTAAGTAGGGAATCCTACCCCCATTGCTTGTTTTTGTCAGGTTTGTCAAAGATCAGATGGTTGTATATGTGTGGTGTTATTTCTGAGGCTTCTGTTGTGTTCCATTGGTCTATATATCTGTTTTTGGTACCAGTATCATGCTGTTTTGATTACTGTAGCCTTGTAGTATAGTTTGAAGTCAGGTAGCGTGATGCCTCCAGCTTTGTTTTTTTTGTTTTTGTTTTTGTTTAGGGTTGTCTTGGCTATAGAGGCTCTTTTTTGGTTCCACATGAATTTTAAAATAGTCTTTTTTCTAAATCTATGAAGAATGTCAATGGTAGTTTAATGGTAATAGATTGAATCTATAAATTACTTTGGGAAGGATGGCCACTTTCATGATATTGATTCATCCTATCCATGAGCATGGTATGTTTTCCATTTGTTTATGTCCTCTCTTATTTCCTTGAGCAGTGGTTTGTAGTTCTTGAAGAGGTCTTTCACTTCCCTTGTTAGCTGTATTCCAGGTATTTTATTCTCTGTAGCAATTGTGAACAGGAGTTCATTCATGATATGGCTCTTTGCTTGTCTATTGTTGCTGTATAGCAATGCTTGTAATTTTTGCATATTGATTTTTTTATCCTGAGACTTTGCTGAAGTTGTTTACCAACTTAAGAAACTTTGGGCTGCAATGATAGGGTTTTCTAGATATGGAATTATGTAATCTGCAAACAGAAACCGTTTAACTTCCTCTCTTCCTATTTGAATATGCTTTATTTCTTTCTCCTGCCTGATTGCTCTGAACTTCCAATATTATGTTCAATAGGAGTCGTGAGAGAGGGCATCCTTGTCATGTGCTGGTTTTCAAGGGGAGTGCTCCCAGTTTTTGTCTATTCAGTATGATATTGGCTGTGGGTTTGTCATAAATTCCTCTTATTATTTTGAGGTATTTTCCATCAATACCTAGTTTATTAAGAGTTATTAACATAAAGAGATGTTGACTTTTATTGAAGGCCTTTTCTGCATCTATTGAGATAAGCATGAGGTTTTTGTCTTTACTTCTGTTTACATGATGAATTACATTTATTGGTTTGTGTATGTTAAACCAGCCTTGCATCCTGGGGATGAAGCCAACTTGATCATGGTGGATAAGCTTTTTGATGTGCTGCTGGATTCAGTTTGTCTGTATGTTACTGAGGATTTTTGTATCGATATTCATCAAAAATATTGGCCCGAATTTTCTCTTACTGTTATATCTCTGCCAGGTTTTGGTATCAGGATGAATCTGGCCTCATAAAATGAGTTAGGGAAGAGTCTCTCCTTTGTAGTTGTTTAAAATAGTTTCAGAAGAAACGGTAACAGCTTTTCTTTGCACCTTTGGTAGAATTCAGCTGTAAGTCCATCTGATCCTGGGTTTTGTTGTTGTTGTTGGCAGGCTATTGATTACTGCCTCAATTTCAGATCTTATTATTGGTCTATTCAGGGATTCAGCTTCTTCCTGGTTCAGTCTTGGGAGGGTGTATGTGTCCAGGAATTTATCCATTTCTTTTAGATTTTCTAGTTTATTTGCATAGAGGTGTTTATAGTATTCTCTGATAGTTGTTTGTATTTCTGTTTACTCACATTAATCTTATGAAATACTATGATTATCTTCACAACAATTCTAAGACAGTATATTCTCTACATTTTACATATGGAAACTGGGCATAGAGGGAATATTGCAGGTTTCCTGAGGCCATACAAAGAGTAAGAAGCAGGGCCAGGTTTTTTTCCTTGATTTCCCCGATAGTTTGATTCTGGGATCTGAAGGGGTGGGACACCCTCAAGTTGAGTCCTGACACCTAACCCCTCTCTACCACAGCTGATCCTGTATTTCCAATGCTCTATCAATTGCTTGGAGCTTAAGCTGCCTACTGGTCCCTAGCAATGGGCTCTCTCTATAGACCCGAGAGCTCACGATGGATCCTGTCTCAAGATGACCAGGTGAGACCTACTTGTAGTATATATACTCTTTTGTTATTAGTTCACAGAATTCATCTAAGAATAGGAGGTCAGTGGGCATGTGCCTCTAACTCTAAAGTTTGGCGTGGTTAAAAGCACGTACCGCAGACATGAGGTTCTGGTCTTTGTGTCTGAATGAACGTATTTGCTCTCATACCAAAAACAAGAGTTGACTTTTCCTCTAAATCATTTGCCAAAACAAAAGTTAAAAACATCAACCACCAAAACATTTTTAAAAGGACATGTAATACTTTTAAAATAAAAGAATACTTACTTATCCCCAAAGAAATACTAGGTTCCTCAAAGATTACGAGGGCTTCTTAGACTTTAATGCTCTCCTTGAGCACATCACTTTTTTTGGTCCCAGTTCTGGGTGCAACCGGAGGCCGGCACTCTACAGGGGGCCAACATGGGGCTCCCTTGTCCTGGACACACCATCAGTTTCCTTAATGGGGCCACTGTTATGTGCTAAGTGTTTCCTCTTAAATTCATATACTGAAGTCCTAACCTCCAGTATCTTAGCATCTGACCATAAGTTAATTATCCTTGAAGAGGTAATTAAGTTAAAATTAGGCTGTTAGGTGGTGTTCTTATAAAAAGCAAAAATTTGGGCTGGGTGTGGTGGCTCACACCTGTAATCCCAGCACTTTTGGAGGCCAGGTTGGGTGAATCACTTGAGGCCAGGAGTTCAAGACCAGCCTGGACAACATGGTGAAACCACATCTCTACTAAAAATACAAACATTAGCTGGGCATGATAGTGTGCCTGTAGTCCCACCTACTTAGGAGGCTGAGGCAGGAGAATCACTTCAGCTTGAGAGGCAGAGGTTCTAGTGAGCTGAGATCTCACCACTGCACTCCAGCCTGGGTGACAGAGCAAGAACTTGTCTCAAAAAAAGAAAGAAAGTAAGAAAATTTGGACATAGAAAAAGAGATGCCTAGGGTATGCAGGCCCAGAGGGCTGACCATGTGAAGAAGCAGCAAGAGGGTAGCCATCTGCAAGGCAAGGAGAAGGACCTCAGAAGGAATCTGATCTTGGACTTCCAGCCTCTAGAACTATGGGAAAATAAGTTTCTGTAGTTTAAACCACTCAGTCTGTGGGATTTTTGTTATAGCAGTCCTAGCAAACGAATACAGTCACTTCAATGATCTCTTCAGATATGGATGGCTAGGATCCCGTGGCCCCTGGCTTCTTATTTGATTGCAGGTCTAAGATTGTTAGATCAGGCCACTGGGCCTCCAGCAACATCAGAGGACACCTGAGCTTGGCCATTGCAACATTGCCTGGCCTCACAAGGCTTGGATGGAACTAGAACAAAGATGAATAAAGGACGGTGGGTATAGAATTGTTTTTCTCAATCTTGGATGTGCATTACTGTCACCTGGGAGCTTTAAAACTATCAATGGTTGCCTCTCCCCACTTCCTACACCTACCAAATAAATGAATCAGAATTTCTGGCTTAAGACCTGGGCATTCTGAAAATTCTCCAAGTTATTCTAATATGCAGCCAGGTTTGAGAAACACTGGATCAGGGGATACCTTTCATTTTGTTCTTTATGTTTTGCTGAGATATCTACTGAGATTCTCTCTGGTACCAAGAACCAAGGGCATTTTCACTGGTTACGAAGGCCTGTTTACGAGGTTAAAGGATTGAAGATCTTTCCTATTTAAAAATAACAAAAGCCGCATGTGTGTATTGTGTGTGTGTGTGTGCGCGTGCACGTGCGTGCATGTGCATGTGCCTGCACAAACATTTATGATATTTATCTTTTGGTTATCTTTTCTGATTTACAAAGCACTTTTACCAACAGGGTCTTATTCAGTCATCACAAATCCTTACTAGAGGAGTCTTATTATTCATGTGGTTGATGTGATTGATCATTTTGTGGGTGAGGAAAGCGACCTGCTTTCAAGGGTAATGGGATCATCCTACACGATTGTGTGGGTTAGGCCCTGCGGGTGACCTCCCAAGCAAAGGTACAAGTGGGGGCGAGATGGTGCCTATGGGCCACTCTCAAGCCCCAGTGTGGGGCTTAACCACGCTCAGGAATGTTGGGTTGTTCTAATTCACACAATGAGATTGTTTGTGACAGTAGTGGCCAAGATTGAGGATCAGATATGAGAGCTGGAACTTCTTACCCCACCACCCTGTACTATAATGGCTGCCACTGAGCCCCAGCACATATGGGCACAGGAGCTTGGGTGTGCCAGCTAGCAGGCTGGCATGTGCAGGACAGCCAGGGCAGACTGAGGCAGTGTGTACAGGTAAGGAGCCCCTGCCTGAGGGTCAACGCTCCAGCTGTGGTTCAGAGCTACGGCTGACCAGGAGACTTGGAGCACCAAGTTTGATTTATCTGGGCATCAAATTCTTTAGCTGTCTCTCCTCTACTTCCAACATTCTGTATGTTTTAAAACTTACTAGTTTCCTAAAACTGTGTCCATTGAATCCTAACTCTTTAGAAGAAGAAATACATAGGGAGCGACTACCAGTACTATTTTAAAGAGACATTTAAGTCTCTTAGAAAAACACTTTTCTCCTCTTTGCTAAAATAAGAAATTCATGTAATTTCAGTATACCAGAGGTGAGATATAGAGTCTAAAAAAGGTTACACTCAACTGACAATGATACATTTTTCTGTCTTGTCCTTCCACATTATTTTTTTAAATTATGAAGGCAAGCCAACAGAATTAAACCCAGAGCGATAGCATTTACATTTTATGTAGTCAGAATTCTAGAACATACCATCTAAAATCTTAAAGTCACGAAAACAGATTTTTCTTCTCCTCCACCTTCCTTAACCACTGTGGGGATAATGCCCTATTTCTAGCAACGCTCTTTCTCTTCCTCTTTCTCTTTCTCTGTTGCATTCTACTGGTAGATCACGATGTTGCCTCTGTGATACAATTCTCTACCATACCATAGTCACCCACTATAGAAAAAGATCCATGGACAAAAGATTGTGCTGAGCATGGAATCCAGGAATGATACACAAGGACCACAACAGTCGCTAGACTGAGGCTGAATGTCCCTGACAAGGGGCACAAGGTGTGGCAGGAAAGATTCTGGTTCAAGACCACATTCCAGTGAAGGTGACTTTAAATGCAAGGATATTTAACCAGGCATGTTGTTACCTCTGCCATGGACAAGCTAGATGGCACAATGCAATCTTGCCTCCTGGAAGATTTGCTAATAGTGACTTGGACACAAGTTATAAATGCACAGTACTTTAAAATAAAATAAAACTGTGTTTCTTTTGACAGGTTAAAATCTTAGCAGGTTATCACTCTCAGTTGAAATGCCCATCTCTATTCTGATGCTAAAACTGTCCTTGAGTTAAAAAGGGCTACAGAATTAAACCCAGAGTTACAGCACATCTGCACTGGAAAACAGTCTGACCATTCATCAAAAGGTTAAACATAGAATTATTATATGATCCAGCAATTCTACTCATAGATATCTGCTCTAGAGAAATGAAAACATGTCCACATGAAATTTATACACCAATGGTTAAAGCAGCATTATTATTCATCACGGCCCCAAAATAGAAAAACACAAATTCCCATCAATGATGAACGGATAAATAAAATGTGATATGTCCATACAATGGAATATTATTCAGCATAAAAAGGAATGAATTAATAATACATGCCACAACAAGGATGAACCTTGAAAACATCATGTCAAGTGAAAGAAGCCAGTCACAAAATAACCACATAGGATTAAGATTCCATTTACTTTACATGTCCAGAGAAGATAAATATATAGAGACCAAAAGCAGATTCGTCGTTTCTTAGGCTTAGGGGTGGGGGAGTGGGGAACAGGAAGAGAGAGGGGAAGTGACTGCTAATGGGTAAGGTTTCTTTGGTGGGAGGTGGTAAAGTGAGTTAAGTGTTCTAAAATACATTGTAGTGATGGTTGTACAACATTGTGAACATGCTAAAAGCCTGAATAATCCATTTTAAATGAGTGGATTAAATGGTATGTGAATTATATCTTAATCAAGATGGTACTTTACACATGGTGAAAGTGAAAAGGAATCCCCAATCCAAACAGAGTGTACAATTTTTCAGTGCTGTATCTGAACACATGCTATCATTGTCTAACCCATGGCTCTCTAGTTGAAAAAATGTAGACTCAAGTCTGCTGCTGGCAATGTTTGATTGTGAAGCATCAAAGCCACACAGGCAAGGCCCCTAATACAGGCTGGGACTGTCCAAAACCATCCAGCCCAGTCTCTGCCTCAAAGCAAAGGCCCCACTGAGCCATCTCAGTAACCAAAATCAGGCTTTGCCACAGCTGCATCAATACTTAATGAAAGAAGAGAGGGTCTCACGATTAGGAGCAGCTCTTTGCAAAACTGCATGTTGGCTGAAGTTTGTCTCACACCTGAATATTGCAGAAGTACAGTACTGTTCGAAGGCTTGCCAAATGATAGGATTTGAGAATGAGAGGAAACAGAGAGATAAATAATGGAACTGCATGCTCAAGGGCTGGAGAAGAGAGATGGTGGTGGCAGGAATAAGAAGTCCTACAGCTTTGAGCAGAAGATGAGAGCTACCGTACCTTGGAGGTAAAATCACTTTTGGATGCTACAGGAAGGCCATTCAGGCAGTACCTCCAGCAGGCAGACAGACACACAAGAGCATAGGCAGAGCCAAAGGTCAACAATAAGTCTGTTGTCACAGCATCAGCCTTCATTCATTTTTTAAAATTCAGACAGTCGTTCACCTACTCACCCCCTCATTGAATAAGCATTTAATAAGTTGCTAGTAAGTGCAGGTATTGTGCTAATTCTGGGAAGACAGAAATAGGGATGACAGAGGTTCCAGCCTTTGGGATCTTACAGCCTCATAATCCAAGATGGTCGCTGAAATCCTCAGAACCAGAGGGTCCCTTTGGACCTAGTAAGTGTAATGACACCTTCATTTATATAAGACCATAGTGATTTCAGAATGCTTACTGGTACAATCTATAATCCTGGCAAACAGCCAAGAATATTATCACCATCCTGTGTAGACAAAAAAGATAAAAGCCCATGGGGCTTCAGGGATTTAGTCCAGGTCACTCCACGGGTAACAAAGCTGGACTCAAATCCAAGCCTCTGACTCTTTGTCTGATGCTCTTTCTATTTGAAACCCAAAAAAAACAGAAAGTAGAAAAACCCAGTGCCCCAGTTTTACAGCACTGAGCTACAGACATGGGACTTGTAGGAAGCACATGAAAAGTGGCAGCACTTAACAGCTTGTCCTCTCTGTGACACTAGACAAGACTATGTTGGCAGAAGCAAAAGTGACCAGATACCTCAGATGCACTTGAAACCTCAGTTCTTCTGACCCAGAGTGTACCCGCCAGAGATGAGCTCAGAGGAGCTGCTTGATCATTTAACTATTACCCTACAGATACAGCGTCAAAGAATCTACTATCAAACATCACAATCTGAATGTGTAGACACTGTTCATTGGCTTGTCCAACTTTTTATTATCCTCTTCTCTAACCCTATCATGGCCAATGGGACATAAATGAAATCTGCTATGAGGTTCCTAAGAAAGCTTTTGGATTTGGGTGCAAGTGTTGCCTACTTCCCTTTCTCATCTTCCTCCCTTGAGTCTTGCAACCATGAGGAAAGGCCAGGAACATCACAGTATTACTGCTCTGACGTCACTGGGGCACTGGGCCATTGCCAACACCCAGGTGTCTCCACACTACCTTTCATGCAAGAAAATAAATCCCTCAGTTTTAAACCAACATCAACAAATTCTATTGCTATAGAATGAATTCTTGATTGATATAATGTATAATAGAAAGAGTATGGATTTTGAAACCAGACATATTCAAATCCTGACTAGTTGGAAAGGAAGTTACTTCCTTAACCTTCAGCTTCCTCATCTGGAAAATGGGAACAATATAGTAGCCTTTTAACAATTCAAAGAAGCCAAAAAAAGTAATTATAAAAACGCCCAGCCTATTGCCTGACATATAATCTTAGCTCTCTTAAGAATCCTGAATTTGACATTTTCATAATTCCATTACTTCTCCCTTTCCTCTTGGGTGCATTAACAATTAAGAAACTGTCAATGATTCCTAGCAATACATTACTGATTAAGACATATTTTAGCTTATAAATGTTTTCCATCTTTTAGAAACTCATAAATTTATTTTCCTATTTTGATGTATAGTAAAACAAGAGCTTCTGGTAGGTGTACTTTTCACCCATAATGAATATTTATTGAAGCAAGAATAGTTATTAAAGCTGTTCAAGCAGCTAATAAATATTTGTTGAATACTTTCTCTGGGTTAGACCCCATGCTAAATATGCCAAATGCTAAAAAAGTAATGAAAAAGACGTGATTTCTCTCTAGGGATGCTTGATTTCTAGTAGAGGTGTATAAAAGCTTTTTTTTCTTTTAAGTAGCTATAACCAGGAAGTGGAATTAAAATAATTAAAAAGAAAAATCCCTTTATAAGTTTTAACTGAGTTAAGTATCAGTGTAAAAGAGTATTTTTCATCCAGATAATTTATCATATATGTATTCAAGTAATTTAACTCCAAATCCAGTTACAGAAATTCAAAGTAAGGGTTTGCTTTGCTTTCATTTACAGGAGGAAAGTTTGCATTTCTCATTTTGCCAGCATCAGAGCGTAATTTAGAGTGTAGCCTCCGGTACCAGACTACCTGGGTTCAAATCCCAGTTCCAATTCTTAAAAGCTCAAGTGTCCTTAGCAGAGTCATTTAGCCTCTGTGCACCCGATTCCCCATCTATAAAACTGGGATAATTATGGTACATGCCCCATAGGGTCGTTATAAGACTTAAATGAGTTTAGAACCGTGGCCAACCCCCTTAAGTACTATATACAGTCAGCTGTTATTATTTAGCTATTTTTCAGGATGAACTGCAGTTTGTACTTATTTCTCAACAGTATCAGATACTTCAGGATTTGTTTTTCTTCTGTGCTCCATAAAAATACGGCCAGTAGCTTTCAAAAGTTTGAGGCCTTAGTCTTCTCCTTTTCTGGTTGGTCTTCAGCGATCTTGCCACAGGTCCCTAGAGTCTGACAAGCAGGAGCAGCTGGCAGAGTGAAGCTGTCGGTGGCACTTGAGAAAAGCTGAAACTCCTAGTCCGTGGATGCCTTTGTGTGTCCCACAGGAGCCAGCTCTGCACAGGGGCACCACACATGGCCTTCCTCTTGTCCCAGCCCCAAGGAAGGTGAGCTCCAGGTTCACCTGCTCTCCATCTGTTCTCAAACCCCTGGCACGTCTAGGTCTCTTCACCTCACCTCTCCAGGGAGCCTTTGTCACTCAAGATGACCATGGCCCTAAAACAATTGTTGAACAGAAGCTCCATCCCCCTGCCGCTGCACTCCAGCCCATCACCATGGCCAGCCTTTGTCACTCAAGATGACCATGGCCCTAAAACAATTGTTGAACAGAAGCTCCATCCCCCTGCCGCTGCACTCCAGCCCATCACCATGGCCAGGGGAACAGACTGCACACAACCTCAGGGCCCAGTCTGTCCTCCTCTCAAGCTAGGATGGTCTGACTTACAAACATGGATATAGGAAATTATATGCGACATCAGCCTGGACCACATGGTGAAACCTCATCTCTACTAAAAATACAAAAATTAGCTGGGTGTGGTGGTGTGTACCTGTTAACCCAGCTACTCGGGAGGCTGAGGCAGGGGAATCACTTGAGCCTGGGAGGCAGAGATTGCAGTGAGGTGAGATCGTGACATTGCACTCCAGACTGGGGGACAGAGTGAGACTCCGTCTCAAATAAACAAAAAAATCAAAAAACAAACAAAACAACAACAACAACAACAAAAGAAATTATATACAGCTTTTGGTCATTCTCCCATGAGATGAGACAAAATAGTAAAAGCCAATTTAAAAAGATAGTCTGTCCTAATTTCGAGTCCAAGAAGTAAAATGGCAAAATTACTGGATTCACAAACAGAATCAGATCTTCTGATTAAGATTCAAAAGACAACATTTTGAATCATGTATCTCTACATAGTATCTCTTGATCAACAGACACTATTGGGATAATTCCTTTTTCAAAGTGGGGACTTGGAAAACCATTATTTAATTTATGCAATTTAATTAATAAATTCAAGGAAAAAAAAATGGCTGCGTGTGTTGTGTGTTACTGCCCCCCTGTGTCCACTGCTGTTATTGACACGTGCATTTTATTTGGAAAGAACTGAGCCCTGGTGGTGACTTCTTGACTTTTCTTTCACTTTTAGTAAAAATGGCTTGCATTGCTCACTGTTCAGTGAATTCTGTCTTCCTGCGTTGAAAATGTGGTATTCAGAATAGTGAGCCTAAAAATTAAGGCAACAGCAAAACACCTGGAACACAACAAACCTGAGTCAGGATTGGGTAATCAGAGGGGTTGCTTTGAGTATTCAGCCCTGTTAGAGTATTTCAAAATGGATACTGTTTGGAAAAGAGAAAGCACCCCTAATTCCCAGTGAAAACAACTCAGGGAAATTTCTAAAACAAAGGCCTAATTGTCCTCCTCCTCTGGCTACACTGCTCTTGGCTATTTCTTAGCATTTTCTGCTCTGGGGGTTGACAGAGGCAATTAACCATCAACTGGTCACCAGTTAACATCTCTGGTGAGAGATCTGATAGGGGTAGAGAATGTATTCTATTCACCAAAAGTACAACAGGTAGATCTAAATGGTATTAAGGTATTTCCTTAGATTCCTGTGAATCCTATGTCAATTTTTGTCACCAGTTGCTGCCCAAAGGTCCGGGTTAGGTTTAGAAGTATCTTCCTCTATTTTCAGCAGGTGTCCCATCAGCTAAGCTCAGTCACCAAGTACACTCAACAAACCAATATCTTTCTTTACTCCTGTAGGGCCACAAGGCCATATAATGAATATAAAAGAAATCTGTGTCTGTGTTTCTGAATGAATGTGAATTTGTTATCATTAGGTATGTAAATACTATATTTGTTCTAAATTAAATTGAAGCTTTTCTGGTCCGCAGTCCCGTGGGGCTGGTGAGGCTTTCAATCAGGCTTGCTCTCGGGGTTTCTTATGACCCAACCCTCACCCTAACCTCAGAACTGACTGAGAGTCTGAGGAGTCTTAGGCAGCACAGAACATTCAGGAAATTCCTTCTGGCCTTTGATCCATATCTGTGGTCACAGACATGCTGTGAAAACAGATGAGGAAACTGAGTCCTAAAGTCATTAGATAATTTGCTTTGAACTTCTGAGCAAATCCTTAGTGGGATCATTATGGAAAGGTGGGTCTTCTGAGCTTTCATGGATTCTCACATAGTTTTAAAAAATTCGTGTAATTTTATAAATGTCCTCAGAGTTGTAACTCACAACTCATAGTATGTTTGGTGATACTCCTCACTTCACCCTTCCTTCCTTCTCCCCAAATAATAATAATGCCTGTCATTTATTCAACTGTGCTAAGTGCTTTCCATTCATAAACCCTGTGAGAAATATTATTTTTCAGAAGAGATTCAGAGAGGTTAAGTAGCGTCCTGGCCAAGAAGAAAGAAGCAGCCAATAAGAGGCTGAATTAGACCTGAACTTGAGTTTGTCTGGCTCTAAAACCTAAGTACTTAACTACAGTACTATATTGCTTTTTCTAATAAAATTAGGAGAAAGAAGGAAGGAATACGTGATACACTTTTTAAAGACCAAATAGAATCAAAATATTGTTTTACTTACTTTGGGAGAATTTTAGACATGACAATGTTATAGAACCACTGGTTAGAGTTCCCACATTAGCCTGTTTTTTTCAATGACTTGCTGGTATAGTAGATAAAATTCATCCCCCAAAACTCCAGTATAAAATTATTATAGATGCACAATGGTAACTTGGAACTAATATTGCAAGGCTTTTTACAATTAAAGTGCAATAATAATTTAGTATTCTCTGAGTTCATGTTCTTTGCTGGGATGTGGATGAAGCTGGAAACCATCATTCTCAGCAAACTAATGCAAGAAAGGAAAATCAAACGCCGCATGTTCTCACTCGTAAGTGGGAGTTGAACAATGAGAACACATGGACACAGGGAGGGGAACATCACACACAGGGCCTGTTGGGGGTTGGGGGGCAAGAGGAGGGATAGCATTAGGACAAATATCTAATGCATGCGGGGCTTAAAACCTAGACAATGGGTTGGCAGGTACACCAAACCACCACAGCACATGTACAGCTATGTAACAAACCTGCACGTTCTGCACATGTACCCCAGAACTTAAAGTAAAATTTTTATAAAGGGAAAACAATAATAATAATTTAGCATTCTCATGGGGCAGTGTAGGAATGTGTATCACTGATTTCATCCTAGGACGACATTTGCCTAAATGTACCTCTTCCATTTATCATCATTTTTTTTTTAAAGAATGAAGATAATCTGCAGATTCTCATGACTGTTTTTGATATTCTAAGGAAAAAAATTGAATAAAATGTCATAGCCCCTTAGGAGACAATTAAGAAAACAAACATAAAAGAAACAAAACAAATACCGAAAAAAAAAAAGCCTATAAAGAGTGAGGAAAACACCATTCATTTGTAATTCCAAATTCAAAGAGAACTTTTGAGAAATCCCGAACTTTAAAATGGAAATATATTTTATTCAAGTCTGCCATCTTGAGGTCAATTAGAGAAATACTTAGTCTTTTCAAGAATCTATACTGTATAAAAAGAGCATGACATTTTGGAATAAAAGTTTAAAAAATAAAAACAAGAACGACAATACTAAGTCAAAAACGTGAATTCTTCTAAGAAAACAAATCTAAAACTTGCCATTGTCAGATGTTAAGGGTCATCATGGTTTGATTGAATTATGGCTTTGCCAATGACCAAAAGCACTACAAATACACCTGTGTTGTGTTATTATACGTTGCAATGAGAGAGGACACACTTCATGGGGAACCACACGGGGCATCTCGTTAAGAATGTGTCAGAAAGGACTTACTACAGCATGCAAGGCTCAAGGAAGTAGGGCTTAGCTCTGGATTTTTTAATGTATAGAGCATTTGTTACCATGAATGAACAATACTGATGTATTTTAATTAACCAACATCCATAGTTTTTTCAGATTTCCTTAGTTTTTGCCCAGTATCCTTTCTTTGTTCCAGAATCTCATTCAGATACCATATTACATGTAGCTGTCATAGCTCCTCAGTGTCCTTTTGGGTGGGACATTTTCTCAGATGTTTCTAATGAGCATGACAGTTGAGGAGCACTGGTCAAGTATTTTGTAGGATGCTTCTCCAGTGGAGTTTGTCTAGTGTCTTCTTCATAATCAAGCTGGGATTATGGATTCGAGGAAAGAAAACTCACAGAGGTAAAGCTCCATTTTCATCACAGTGTGTGAAGGTCCACACAGTATTATTTATGAGACTTATCACTGTTGTTGACCTCGATCAACTGGCTGAGGTAGTGTTTGTCAGGTTTCTCCAGGGTACAGCTACTATTTTCCCCCAACTTTCTACAATGTATTCCTTAGGAAAAGGTCACTACATGCAACCCACACAAAAGGAGTAGGGGGATTTCCCGAACCCTCCTGAAGGCAGAGTATCTACATCAATTACTTGGAAACGTATCTATGTTTCTGCTATCTTTATTTTCTTCTGCTTGGGAGACTTGTCTATTCTTCTCCATACATTTAGGTCTTTATTCAACCAATTATTTGTGTCAGTATGAACTCATGAATCTTTATTTTATAGTTTGGGCTATGAAATATTTATTTTGCTGATCAAATTGTTCCGGCTTTAGCCACTGGGGACTCTTTCCCTTGGCTCCTGTGTCCCTTTAACACACCCCCATTGATGCAGGATTTTCTACCGCCTTACCTTCTGGCACTATACAACACTCCAGGCTCATCTTGTATATTTCCTGTCCCAATTCCAGAATCAGCCATTTATCCCAAGAGCCCTGGTTCCTTTTATTGGAAACCAAGATCTGGGTGCCAGGTGTGCACGTTGCTATTCCAGTGCCATGACCTCCAGACTCGCTCAGCTGAGTTCATGCTGATATTGCCAACTCTAATTCATCACCACACACATCACTCTGCTCTCCTCCCTTTGCTTATCTGTAAGTTCCCATTCCACCAGTGAGAATCCTAGCTCCTGCTGTCTGCCATCCATTTACCAAATTCTTCTGTTCCAGTACACATGTATCACAGTATCAGAATTGTCAGTGTGTACTCCATGGGAAACAACTTTATCAACTAGAGTACAGTGAGAGCTTCTATTTTAAGGATAAATTTAAGTCTCTGATAGTATCGCCTTCTTGAAAAGTTTTAGTTGTTGTTTTTAAGTAAAGTATAGACAAGTAACAAAGACAATCAAATCAGGATTATTTAGGGGGAATCTGTAGAAAGGCTGTGCAGGGTATGAACAATGAGATTTCTTTCTTTTTCAGGTAAAGGATGGAGGATGGCTGAATTTGGAGTGTCACAGTAATAGACAATGATATGCCAAGGGAGAAGCAACAGCTTTTTATAAGAAGTTAGGTGGCTGAGTATGTTGGTTCATGCCTGTAATCCCAACACTTTGGGAGGCTGAGGCAGGCGGATCACTTGAGGTCAGGAGTTCAAGACCAGCCCAGCCAACATAGTGAAACCCTGTCTCTACTAAAAACACAAAAATTAGCTTAGCTGGGTGCATGCCTGTAATCCCAGCTACTCAGGAGGCTGAGGTAAGAGAATCACTTGAACCCAGGAAGGAGAGGTTGCAGTGAACTGAGATTGCACCACTGCACTCCAGCCTAGGCGACAGAGCGAGACTCTGTCTCAAAAAAAAAAAAGAGAGAGAGAGAGAATTTGTAAAGCATAATAATCATTGTTTAGTGTAAACTCTAGAGCTAAATTAATTGATTTTTTTTTACATGTTTTGCTATTGCTATTATAGGTCTTAGAGAATCTACATATGACTCGGCTATTGGGGCTAATGAAAGAGTGAAAGAACCAATACGTTTCAAATGATTCCCATTACAATATGTACAAACCCTTTATGAGTAAAAGGGGAAAATATTTGCAAATTTGGAATTATGGAAAATATTTTGGTGTACATTTATTGTATCAGTCTTATCAGTCTTCGTGCCCTGAGATGTTTAGCATGAGATGTTCCTTTTAACTAGGAAGTATTCAGTAATTGAAAGATACTTATGTTGGCATATTTAACTTATGTTATTTATCAAAAGAAGTTAAATTTTATAATTTGTCAGTTTTTTATACTAACTCTGGTAGACAAAGTCTCTTATAATAATTTACTTAATTAAAGTTTGGAGAATTTTAGACAAACCTAAGCAATCTTGTTTATTGCTCTATGAGAACTTATTTCAAATTATTTTTGCTATTTTGAATAGGAAAATAATGTATAAAAAATGTCCAAAGACATTTGTATGCTTTGTTAATCTATTGTTATTTTAAGAAATAAGGGTCAAATTATGTTTCATAACCAGTGTTTTGTGTGTTTTTAAAAATTTATTTAGAAATTATTTAGGCCTTCAAAGATCTTTTCTTAATGAGTTCAGTCATTTCTCTGCAATCTTAAATTTAGTGAAGGATCTGGAAATTTCAATTTAGCTAACATATTTTTTATTTACAGTATTATATATTTTCATAAAATTAAGTCTTTTAAAAGGATATTTACTATCATTCTATTTAGTTGAATACAATTATATGTATATAATTTCTAAATTTAAAACAAGCTATGGAAACATTGGTAGATCATTTAACTCATAAAATCAATGTAGGAAAGTTTGAATTATGAGGAATAACACTGGTCTTGAACAAATCAAAATGTTATGCTAACAACATTTTTATATGGTAAACTAATTTTTAAAAACTCTGAATCATGCCAAAATTCCCTTTTATTTTGAAGTTAAAATCTGTTCTATCTCATAGCTATAAAAACATTTTCCAGTATCTACAAAGAGAAACATCATTTAATAACTTTTCTTTTAGAAAATTTTTACTGTACCTGTACTTAATATTCCTGCAATACTTAAAAAATGACTGAAAGATTTTTTTTCATCCGTTAAGTTTTAAAGTTTACAATAGTCACTCATATTAATCAGGATAGAGGGATGTTTTGGTCATTTTTATGGTTTGGGTAATGTTTTGACTGTGGGATCTTGGGCAAGTTAGCAGCTGAGCCTCATTTTCCGAATAGGGCTCTTTTAGAAATGAAACAAATTAGTAAAATGTCCAACAATGTTCCTGTTGTTGTCTATGTTCAAACATGATTTGAGAGTGGCCTTGTTTTTGTCTTTATCTCTGATGGTCACAGAGCGGTCTTATCTGATTTTGATATTCCGTGAAATTGTTCATGTTGAAGAGGAAAATAGCAAGGCTAGCTCCTAGCAACAACAGGCCAAGTGGACAGTAAGAAGCCACCTCCCAGCCATCAGGGGCTGCTTTTCTCTTTCTTTGTAACTCTCTGGAGGCTAAACTTGGAAATATATGTATTATACAGGTCAAGGTTTTATTCTTAAAGCACACATAAAATGTGTTTTGATAGAGCTACTGAATCATAATTAACAAATAGCAGGATTTAAAGTTTACAACAAATAGTCAAGTTCTTAACCTTAATATAAGCTGAGAATGAATGAAAGTTTAAGATGTATTCAATGTTATCAGCAATGGATTATTGTAACTGTTAATTTTATGTGTCAACTTGAATGGGACATCCAGTACCTAGACGCTTGGTCAAACATTATTCTGGGTGTGTCTGTGAGATTAACATTTGAACATTTGAATCAGTAAACTGAATAAAGCAGATTGCCCTCCCTTTTATTGCGAAGGCCTTATTCAATCAATGGAAGACCTGAATACAACAAAAAAGCTAAGGGAAACTCCCCCTGACTGATAGCCTTGAGCTGGGATATCAGTCTTTTCCTGCCTTCAGACTCAAACTGAAATACAGGCTTTTAGACTGGTAGTACCTTATCCATTACCCCAGGTCTCCATTACCAACAGCAGATCTTGGGAATTCTCAGCCTCCATAATCCCATGAGCCAATCCCTTATAATAACTAAATAACAAACAAATAAATAAAACACATATGTATGCACATACATATGCACACATACAGAATATTAGTTCTGCTTTTCTGGAAAACTCTGATTAAATATCAAATTACCATTAACTGGTATACACAGAAAGCTTATATACAGGTAGTCAATTTACAAATAGTCATTTTCGAACCTTTCCCATTTTAGAAAACATTTCACACATTTGACATAAGAGTAAAGGGATATTTCCAAGAGGAAGAGCAAGGGATTTATTAGTGAAAACTGCTCTTAACGTTTTTTGACCAAAGAAATTTCTACAGATCCACAGGGGTCAACCCTGTAATGGAGAAAAGTGTTCAATTGATGAGTGCTCCTTAATGCAAGCTTTAATTGATTCCTCTTTATAGGACCAAGCTTCTTTATGGGGTCCCCCTTAAGAGTTTCAAAAGATACCAGCTATTCTACTTCCTGAGATATTAGTGTAAAAGTTCTAGAAGTCTCAGAGATATCAAGCAAATGACAAAAAAAGGATTGCACATGGCGAAGTTCATATAGTACTACTGTTAACAAATAAAAACAAAGCAAATAATCCATAAGATAATCTTCAAATTCATTTTTCCACTGTGAAAACTCAAGGTAGAATTATATATATTTTTATTTTCACTAGGTAAGGAACCTTGAAGAAATATATAAGGGCTGGGCATGGTGGTTTAAGGCATCAAGCCTTGGAATAGAAGAATTTTTTAAAATTTAAAAAAGTATTTTTTTTTTTAGTTTATTCTCACATGTGTCATACAAAAGGCTAGATGGCCTGAATATCCTTGTAGCTTGGGGGGAAGGTGTGGCCAGCCAAGTGTGCTTCTCTGTGTCAATCTCAGGCTTTAGAGCCTGGCAATGCTATACTGCATTTTCAAAAAGTAAATGTTGTAAAACCACAAGAATCTTTCTCCCATAGAAGCCCAGCCCTCCAAGTGATGAAAAGTTTGAATGAGGTATCATGGGATTTCATATTTGGTTTGAAGAACCAAGCTCAGGATGGCATACCAGGAAAAGGTTTGAAAGTCCTGAGGCTGAATTTCCAGGTCAGCCAGGTATTTGCTGTGGAATCTTGGGCAAGTTAGTGGCTGAGCCTCCTTTTCCTTATAGGGCTGTTTGAGGAATGAAACTGGTTAGCACAATGGCAGATGCACAGCTCAACAATCAGTAGTCATCCTATACTCACCTAAATTGTATGGGCGGGGGACAGCAACTGACGTTTATACGGCATCTACTATGTGGCAGGCACTGTACTAGCCATTATTGCCTCCTAATCCTTACAAAATCCCTGGGAGATAGGTAGTCCTATGTCATAGGAGACACGAGACTGGAAAAAGACCATCGCAGCAAAGTCTAGCACAAAATGCAGAGGTGGGGTGGGGTGTCTCACTGTAAACAGTAGTTGCTAATTCCTATTTGAGCTAACAGGTCATGATTCTAAAACCCAATATGATTATATATATATATATATATATATATACACACATACAGAATTACAGTCAGGTTTTCCCAGTATTGACAGGAATTTTAAGGGGAAACCATAAAATATTTGAAATGCTGTAGCTATGAATCAATCAGCATTTGCAATTTTTTAGAGTATCTCTGAAAGAAACTGTTAGTAACTAATTTTTCAGGACTTGCTGAAGCAGCCCAAACTCTGAAATGCATTTTGTCCTGGCAGTTATGGCTTTAATGTCGAAAATGAACATAATTGCAATGCTGTTTAGCACTTGAAAGGAGGAGTTTCCTTTCACCTTTGTCTCTCACCTGCAAAGCTGTGAGTTGCCACCTGGTGATAGTAGAGTTCCACACCATCTAGGAGAAAAGGGTGACCCTAAATATGAAATAAGCCGCAAAAATGCATGCTGGCTTTTGTTCAAGGAATAGGTTTCTCTATGTAAAAATGGCTAAAAACTAGGCAATTAAATTAAACAAGTATTATCCACACCAGACGTACTCAAGAGTGAATTAGGAGGAAAAAAAGAGTTATTTAATTGAGCAAGTCTCTTGCTAGTTGTCCTTTTCTAGAGCCAGCTAAATCTCCTTCTGTTCAGCTTGTTACAGGACCTGATCACAGGAGCATTCTCTTTTTTCACTTACCCCTACGATTGCTCTGTTAGTGCCTTTGCTGCTTCCTTTACCATTCTTTATGTTCCATTTCCTCTCTCTCTCTTTCTCTCTCGCTAGCTTTCCTAAGCCACAGGGGCCTCTTTTTCTGTCTTCTGGGAACCCTGAAGGTTTGGAAATCAAATCCTAAATACTGCAGAATCTTTAATCAAAGCCTGTGGGTTTTCTTTTTCATTTTAAAACTTCACTTTGACAATTACTTCGTGCCTTCTCTATTTAGATTACTTGCAGATAAACAGTTTAAATGCTCATTTATTTATTTATAAACTCATATTACAAGACAGTTTTCAATTCTAATGCAAGTAATAGTCCACAGAATTTTACATGCTTCAGACCTGAATTATGTTTAAGAACCACAAGAAGAGGCAGCTTCAATTATTTTCTTGATGAAGACAAAATAGGCTACTCAAGACATTGCCACTGTCTAGCCTCCATCGCCTAGGCATCGAGGCAGGGTGGGGATGCTGCCCTGACCACTGACATTAGCGCTTTTCTTTGTTGCAAACACACATCTCAAATGTGATGAAAACCATTTCATGAAAAACTAAAAATACATCAGCTGATATTTTGTTCTTAACAGAGCAATGTACTGAATTGAATTCGTACTTTTAGCTTGCACCCCAATTATCAGTTAAAATAAACAGACCCAACTTCAATAAATAGAGTACCCTTTTCATTGTGCAATTAACTATGCCGGATTGCATTTGGTCATCTGAGTAGTACCACCTCTCACCTCCAAGGTGGGAGACATGTTTCTCAGAATGCCCTTTCCATACAATTCAGGGTTTGATTTTGCCACTGAGAGGAACTTGCGTGGGATTTGCAAAGCTGAGCCATTATTCTCAGGAGGACGTGGTGGCCAGAATAGCTTCCCTTCCTGCTCGAGCTCTTCAGGCAGGAGTTATTAAGGGACTGTTTCTCTGATCCTCTGCCTGCTGTTCAGCCCCACCCTGCCATTAGCTCTCCCACATATGTGTAAACCTAAATCTTATATTACATCCTTTTACTCATGTAACACTTGCAGTGGGTCTGTTTTCTGCACTGAATCTACTTCTGGTACCAAAAACTATAGGTGGCTATTACAGAAGATCAGACAAAGAAAACACTTCATAAAATCCTGCAAAATTTGTTCAGTGAAAGGAGGCAAACAGTAATTAACGGAGCAAATGGAAAACAGAGTTTTCTACCTTTACAAATGACTGAATTCACACGAGCAACATAAATATTTGAAGAGGGTAAGGCTCCACTGTGAGGCATCTTTCCTGATAAAAATCTTAGCTTTCGGTTTTAAAAACATTGCCTTTTACTTCTTCCTCTCCTGTACTCTCTGAGAAGGCTGGCTGCACTGCCCAGTTCCTGAGGGTTATTTAGCACATTCCCCGGCATGCCTCTTGCTTCACCCCAGCTATACTGTAGCTTTATGTCCTGTTTGTTAATATCTGAAATAGAAACTCTACTGACACCTAATGCATTCCGCTGACATTGGCTAGCAGACTTCTTGTAATTGTTTGACCTTCTCATCCTCTCTGCATGTTAAAATTATTTAAGGAGTGGATGTGCTAAAAGTTTGGTGCCCTGAGACTGTTGGAAGAAAAGGTCACACAAATCCAATAAACACATAATTTTATTTTTCATCGGTGATGAAGTCCATGATTTAGCATCATATATCTTGCAAAGAAAGTGTGAAAAAAGCATTGAGCCCTCAGTCCTGGCAAGTCTCCCTGCATCCCATGTATTTACAATAGGTCAATCTATACTTGAATTGAAGTTCTAACTTAGAGTTCTAGAGCAGTGAACCTTTGTTTTATTTATGTTTCAAAATTTAATATATAATGAGTGAAAAGTTAAATTTTAAACAAGAAGCTTAGAAATGTTCTATTTAATTACATTTTAAAACATTATTGGAGTTTTTATTTTCCCTTGTGAGTACCATGTTAAATTAAAATTAAGGTGAAAGGTTAATTATTAAAATAAAGGTTAATTTTATGCATCTGACTTTTTCCCTCATACAATACTATGTTTGCTAGGATGGAATAGGTTTTTCTTTGATTAAAAAAAAAACAAAAACAAAAAAACAAATCTCGGTAGTAGCCAGGAGCAGTGGTTGACGCCTGTAATCCAGCACTTTGGGAGACTGAGGTGGACAGAATGCTTCAGCCCAAGAATTTGAGATCAGCCTGGGAAACATGGTGACACCCTAACTCTCTTTAAAAAATAAATAAATGGCCGGGCACAATGGCTCACACCAGTAATCCCAGCACTTTGGGAGGCCGAGGTGGGCGGATCACGAGGTCAGGAGTTTGAGACCAGTCTGGCCAAGATAGTGAAACCCAATCTCTACTAAGAAAAACAAAAAACAATAAAACAGTCAGTCATGGTGGCATGTGCCTGTAATTCCAGCTACTCAGGAGGCTGAAGCAGGAGATTTGTGAACCCGGGAGGCGGAGGTTGCAGTGAGCTGAGATGGCATCCTTGCTCTCCAGCCAGGGAGACAATGCAAGACTCCGTCTCAACTCAATAAATAAATAAATAGGCCTGCTGGCAAACACCTATAGTCCCAGCTACTCAGGGGGCTGAGGTAGGAGGATCGCTTGAGCCCGGGAGGCAGAGGTTCAGTGACTGTGATCGTACCAGTGCACTAAAGCCTAAGTGACAGAGAACCCATCTCAATAAAATAAATAAATCTCAGTGGCTTTTCACAGAGAAGTTTATTTCTCATTCATAGACATGGTGCACTGAGAGCCATCAGGAAAGCTCTGTTCATCACTGTCACTTGGGGTCCCAGCTCATGAAGTTTCCATCATACCTGTGTTTCCACAATTACAGGGGCAGGAGGGAGAAGGTAGGGAATTAAGCGATATCTCAGAGCTTCTACTTGAGGGTAACGCATGGCACTTACGCTCACATTTCATCACCTAAAACAAGTCACATGGCTTCACTTCACTTCTGAGAGAGGACAGAGGGAGACCTGGAGTATGTATGCACAAGCTGTACCTACAGTTCTTTTTCTGATAGCAGAAAAATAAATATTTCATTTATGGCCATTATCAGATAATATTTCAGTTAAAAGCATGCATTATCAGTGCCAAAACACTTCCTTCTGCCAGGAGGTAAAAATTTGGAGTTCGTGGGAGGAGAGGCAAAATCTTAAAACTTAAATATTCTAATGGTCTATGGCCCTGCAAAGGGCCACGGCATATAAACAGTATACTGTATAGCTGTGGTATTAAAAGTTTATGGAGGTGGGGGTAGGAGGTGATTAGGGAAAAAGAAGGCCTAAAGAGGCTCCTTGGGGGTGGTTAATGGAAACAAAGTTGAGAAGCACTGGTCCGGGGAAAGCACACTGAACTGGAGAGTCAGGAGGCCTGAGTTCTAACTCTGGCATTTAATGAGATGAGGTAACTGATCACACTGAAGGAAGGCCTAGTTCTCCTCACCCTTTGTAGGACTTTCCCAGGGCTGCCATAACAAATGACTATACGCTGGATGACTTAAAACAACAGAAATGTATGCCTTCACAGTTCGAGAGGCTAGAGGTCCAAGGCCAACGTGCCCACAGAACCATATTCCTTCTGATGGCCTTGCTGGAGAGAATGTAACCCATGGGCCTGTTCTCGCTCCTGGTGGTGGCTGGCAGTCCTTGGCCTTCCTTCAGCCGAGGCAGCCTAACTTCAAACTATACCTCCGTCTGCACATGGTCCTCTTCCCTCTGTGTGCATCTGTGTGTCCCCCAATCTCCCTCTCCTCCTAAGGACACTAGGTATTGAATGTGGGCTCACTCTAATCCAGTATGATCTGTTCTTAACTTGAATACATCTACGAAGACCTTATTTCCAAATAAGATACAGGAGGGCTAGGACTTCAACATATCTTTAGGGGACACGATTCAACTCAAGATGCCTTTTGATCCCATTACTTTGTGAATGTAACATTTGTTGCAGTGCCCACTGCATTCCAGGAGACAGAAAGATTGTGCTCAAGATAGAAAGATTCTTTCCTCAATGCATATTTATTTGATCCCTACTATGTGTCAGGCATTGTTATAGGCACTAGGATTACATCTATAAGAACAAAACAGACAAAATCTGGATCAAGTTCTTGCTGTTGTTGGGGCTCAGAAAACATTACCCCAAAATATAGCACATTGGAAACTGAGAAAACAGCAGAAATGGAAAGGCCACTCTCTGACCTTCCACCTGTTTATGTGAGAGCTGGCCATAAAGGGGTTCTCTGACTTGTCTTCCATGAAATTAGACCATAGGACCCTGATGTGACAGGTATCCCACCGTAGGCCCAAAGTAAAGGCATATTACCCAGAGGGGCCAAGAGTCTGAACAAACAGGGATTGTTGAGTTTTGCTTAGTGTGTTGCCATCAGGTCAGACTGCCCCTTTGTCCAGTCACATTTCTGCACAACTGTTCCTTCTTCATTGAACCTAAGCATAAAGTTATACCCTTTTCCCTGGGTCTTTGGGTCTTGATGTCTGAAGGTTCCCATATCACATAAAACCTTGGTTGAATAAATTGGTTATGCTTTTCTCTTGTTAATTTTTTGTTACAGGAGTGTCAGCCACAACCCTTGCGATGGTTGAGGAATGGTATTGCTTTTTCTCCCCCACACTGTTATGTGACTTACGGTCTATAGGAGAGATGGAGGATACACAGATATGTACAACATGATACCACTAAGAAGAAAGATAAGGCAGGGTAGATGATAGAGAGTGCAATGTGAAATATGCTGCTGTGGAGAATGCAGTCAGGGGAAGCCTCTTTAAAGAGGTGAGTTTGAGTAAAGGTTTGAATGAAAGGAGGGAGAAAATCATGTGGCTACCAGGGAGACAGAGTTCCAGACAGAGAACTGCAGTGCAAAGGTCCTGAGTTGGGCACAGGTTGAGTGTGGTTGATGAGGCCACTGCAGTGATGTTGAGTGAGTTATAAGGAGAGGAAGAAGATAAAGTGTGATAGAGAACTGGTAGCCAGGTCATGCAGGCCTTGAAGTCTGCAGGAAAGACTCTTCCGTTACTCTGAGTACAATGAGAAGTGACTGGAGGATTGTGAGCAGAGGAATGACATGGTCTCATGTGTTTTAAATGAATGCGAGGTGGTGAATATGCTGTATTAGAGCAACAGCTGAGGCAGGGAGACCAATGAAAGCGATGCAGTAGTTTAGTTGATGGTTTAACTGGAGTAAAAATGGGGAAGGCAGTGATAAGCTGTTGGATTCTGGACATTCTGAGGATAGAGTCAATAGAATTTCTGGATAGACTGATTGGGGTGTAAGTAAAAACGGGAGGCAGGATGATGCTGAGACTTTTTGGCCTAACAAAATGGAAGTTTAACGTTGTCACTTACAGACCTGGGGGAGTGGTGGAAATGCGGCACAAATTCAGTTTTGGACATGTGACGTCTGGGATACCTATGAGACCACCAAGTGGAGATGTTGAATAAACAGTAAGATGAGATCAGGGGAGATGTCAGGGCTGGAAAATAAGGTTGGGAGTCAACAGCTTACAGACTGTAATTAAGGTCATGGGATTAGTTAAGATCAGCTACACACTGAGTATCAATTAAAATAAAAAAGATTCTTAAAAGTGAGTCTGGTAGCACCCCCAGCATTTAGAATTAAGCAAGATAAGGGCAATCTAGAAATTGAGACTAAGAAGGAGTAGCCAATGAGTTAAAAGAAAGAGTGGGGTCCAAGAAGCAAAGCAAAGAAAGACTTTCAAGAAAGCATGACCCGCCGGGCCAAATATTGCTGATGGATGAAGCAGGAGAAAGGCTGAAAACTGGCCATAGGATTTGGCAATGTACAAACCATTTGTATATGAGTCAGGATTTGGTTTGACTTCATATGCCACAGCACCAAAAATGACAATGGCTTAAACATAAAAACATCTGAATGTAGGTAGTCCAGGGCTATATGGTAGCTCTGTGGTAATTTAGGACCCAGGTTCCTTCTAGCTTTCTGTTCTTTTCCTTTATCCTAGCACATGGCTTCTAGCCTCAAAATGATGGCTTTAGTTTCTACAAGAGAACATGAAGGAACAAGTAGAAAAGGTCATAAAGGCACATGGTCCAGAGGAGCTAACTATAATAGTTAACTAGAGTTATGATCACAATAATTCTGCATGCCAAACAACTACAAAATATCAGTGACATGCCACAGTAAGCATTAATATTGCTTAGGAGTCTATGGCTTGGCTGACAATCAGCTGATCTAGGCTGGACTTCCTTCAAAAACCAGTATACCTGGAATAAAATCTACTTGGCCAGGTATGCTGTTATTTGAATAAACTAGAATGTCTATTTTTACTTCAAATACTTACATTTATATTAGTAAATATCGATTTATAGTTCTCTTTTTAGGTATTTTTATCTGATTTTGTTATTTAGCCTATCCTTCCTTCATACTATCACTTATGGGATCCTTTCATCTTTTTCTGTGAGTAGTTATAAGAAAAGGAATTGTCTGGTTTTTGAGGCTAGATGGATGTCAAAGTCATCTGGTCCTGATGCCTTTCTAAATGGCAGGTCTTTATCTATGTTCTAATTTCTGTTACGTGTAATGGTTTATTTGACTTCCTACCACTTCTTTTGTTTTGCTTGAGACAGCATCTTGCTCTGTCACTCAGGCTGGAGCGTGGTAACACAGTCTCAGCTCACTGCAGCCTCAAAAGGCTCAAGTGATCCTCCCATCTTAGCCTCCCCAGTAGCTGATACTACAGGCATATGTCACTATGTCCAGCTATTTTTTTTTTTAATTATTTGCGGAGATGGGGTCTCACTATATTGCCCAGGATGGTCTTAAACTCCTGGGCTCAAGCAATCCTCCTACTTCAGCCTACCAAAGTGCTGGGATTACAAGTGTGAGCCACTGTGCCTGGCCAACTTTCTACCACTTCTTAAGTGAATCTGGGTTATTTACATTTTGCTAGAAAATCATATATTGCCTTAAAATTGACCTGTACATATTATTTTACAATTTTTGGAATGCCTCTTTTGCATCTTTGCTAATTACTAATGTTTCATGTTTTAACTTTTCTCTTTTATCCTTAATTAGACTTACCAGAGTTAATTTAATTATAAGGATCAGCTTTGTTATATCTCTTTTTTAGTTGTTTTCCTTTTAAATTAATTTCACTTTTATGAATTCTTTCCTCCTACTCTATTTGTTTGTTTATTTATTTATTCATTTATTTATTTATTTAAAGACAGGGTCACATTCTGTTGCCCAGGCTGGAGTGCGGTAGCACAATCATGGCTCACTGCAGCCTTGACCTCCTGGGTTCACTCTATCCTCCCACCTCAACCTCCTGAGTAGCTGGGATTACAGGTACGTGCCACCACACCAGGCTAGTTGTTTTTTTTTTTTTTTGGACACAGGGGTTTTGCCATTTTGTTCAGGCTGGTCTTAAACTCCTGGGCTCAAATGATCTGCCTGCCTCGGCCTCCCAAAGTGCTGGGACTACACAGGTGAGCCACCATGCCTGGCATGGTTTTTTCTATTTCTTAAGTTGTATATTTAGTTATTTTCAGTTCATTTTTAACATGACCACTTTTGAAGCTATTCATTCTCTTTTAAATACAACTTTATCTATGTCCCATAGGTTTTTTCATTTTAAAAAAAGTATTCTCATTTTCATTATTTTCTAGATCATTTGCCATTTCCATCTTATTATTGCCTCACAGATGGTTTACAAGAGTTAAAATTGTTATTAAGTTAAAAGTATTTGCCTTTTATTTTTCTTTTAATTTATGCCCATGGGAACATATTCACCCAGTATAAAATGATACAATGTAAGAGGCCTGTGTGTCTCCCAGCACAGAGCTCTCAGTCCTCTCTCCAGTGGTAACTAATCTTACCAGATTCTGGTATTTCTTTTTAGGAGTGTAAGGCCGGTCGCCTCGCCAGGAGCTCAGACACGCCCACCCCCCCCCTCCCCGCCTAGAAACCACATCACCACTCCACGCCCACTTTTGCACTCAGCATGCAAATCTACACTCAACACTAGCCTCTGCACTCAGCACCTAGCCGACCGTTGAAAAACCCCGCCAAAATTTAAAAGAAGCGCCGCCAGAACCTGCCCAATAGCATTTTGCCCCGTCCAGGTCCCACTCCCCCTGGGAGGCATGCTCACCGGAAATCCTGCCTACCTGCCAATGGCAGCTTGCCCCTGTCCATGTCCTGTTTCCCCACAACCAATCAGGACGCCTCCACTCCCTATAAAACCCCACACCCAAAAGGAGTCAAGTGCGACTTCTCCAGCCCCTCCTGTCGGACCACAGAACCTCGCCCAGGAGCTGATTAAATTTATTTCTTTCAATAACTGGCCTCAGTTGCCTCATTCGAACCTCACTTGCTTCATTTAAACCTTACAAGGAGTATGAATGTTCTGTGAAAATATGTGTTTTGAAAAGTACTCTTTTTTTTTTAAACTCTATTCTTTTCTCAATTATAGATTCAGAGGGAAACCCATGCAAGTTCTTTACATGGTTGTATTATGTAATGCTGGGGTTTGCTCTTCTAGAGGACTAGTCACCCAAATAGTGAACACAGTATGGAACAGATAGTTTCTCCAACACTTGCGCCTTTACTGCCTCCCCTATTTTGTAGTCCTCAGTGTCTACTGTTTCCATCTTTATGTCCATGTGGACCCACTGTTTAGCTTCCACTATTAAGTGAGAACATGCGGTGTTTGATCTTCTGTTTCTTCAGTAATTCACTTAGGATAATGGCCTCCAACTCATCCATGTTGCTGCAAAGGAAGTTATTTCATTCTTTTGCATGAAAAGTATTCCTTAGCTTCAGTTTAATTTGTTAAAACGCCTTCTAAGGCCACTGATATGGCTTGGTAGATTTCAGGGGTCCCAGGCTTATTCTCCTTTGGTTTTGAATCTCTAATGCTTTACACTGCCTGCTTCCTGCTTTCAACATTGTTTCTACAATTCAAATCTGAGAAAGGTCCACAGAATAGACTTAGTTAGCCTTTTAAATTTGTAGATTTCTGACACTGGTTTTATTTCATTTCCTGTGGAAGAATAATTGTGCTGTCACAACCTCTTGAGCTCAAGTCTAGAAATGGTATTAAATTAGCCTCCTTAATTTCACATGTAGAGCATCTTTATGTGACAGATCTCGCTCTAGGTAGGGTTCTTTTTATGTATATTCTATGGTGGTACCAAGAGATAGTTGCAATTTTGCAACCCATAAGCTCCATCTGTCTTCCTCCCCCAAATCATCACAAATAAATATTTATTCTAAGTCCACTCTATCCTACCTTGTAGACAGCTTCAAGGCAATTTCTCCAGTAGCCTCCCCTTTATCTAGAGCACCAAAATTAAATACCTGCTGTGGTGGGCAGCTCATGAAATGGCTCCTAATAATTCCCGGCAACTGTTATTCGCATTCTTGTGTAATCCCCTCCCAGTATGTATGTGTGTGTGTGTGTGAGTATGTGAGATAAAGCAAGTTGCCATACTGAAGAGACTTGTGTGGCAAAGGACTGATGACAGACTCCAGCCAATAGCTAGCAAGGAAGCCCTAAGCCCAACCGAGAACAACTGAACTGTACGGAAATGAATCCTGCCAACAGCCATACAAAAGAGCCAGGGAGTGAATCCTTCTGAGCAAAGTCTTGCAATGACTGCAGCCTTGTGAGAAATCCAACATCAGAGGATCCAGAGTGTTGACCCACAGAAAGTGGCCCAAATAAATGTTGTTTTAAGCCACTAGGTTTTAGAGAAATTTATTATGCAGCAATAGACCATGACACCTGCTTTTTCAAAGTTCTTTGTAAAACCCATCATGATTGCTGGGAGGTGTTTTTTCCAGGAAATAGTTCTGGAGAAGAGTTATATATGTCCCATTCAATCCCAATCAACCTATCCTCATCATCCCATGCTTTCTAAAAAGACCACATAAGCAGGTTTTGGAGATAGAAAAACAAAAGATGACAAATGTTGGGTTGAGAATGGTAAAGCTGGAATAGAACTTAAAAAGAAAAATATCTCTACCACACACCCATTAGAACTGTAAACTAAAAATATTAACAGTACCAAGTCCTGGAGAGGATGCAGACCAACTTTATCTTTCAGACATGGTTGGTGTGGCTGTAAAGTGTTATATGCACTCTAGAAAACATTTTTGCAGTTTCTTATAAATTTAAACACACACTTACTCTATGACCCAGCAATCATATTTGTGGGTATTTCCTCTAGAGAAGTGAAAACATAGGTTCATACAAAAACCTGTACTTGAATATTTATGATAACATTATATGCAACAGTCAAAACTTGATGTATTTGGGTTCTCTCAGAACACAGAACCAATATGGGGAGAGAGAAAGAGAGATTTATTTGCTCATGGAATTATGGAGCCTACCAAGTCCAAAATCTTCAAAGTAGGCAGGCAGGCTGGAGACCCAGAAAGAGCCAATGTTGTAATTCAAGTCCAAAGGCAAACTGCTAGCAGATTTCTCTTTTGCTTGGGGGAAGTCAGTCTTTTGGTTCTATTCAGCTAAGTGAATGAGGCCTACCCCACATTATGGAGGGCAATCTGCTTTACTTAAAGTCCACCGATTTAAATGTTAATCTCCAAAAACATGCTCAGAGAAACATCTAGAATGTCTGACCACATATCTGAGCATCATGACCCACTCAGGTTGACACATAAAATTAACCATTAAGTCCACCCTTGTCAACTGAACACACATACACAAACATATTCACTTCAAAACATGGAGGAAATACTCGAATAATTGCATTTCTCATTTATGTAACTGGTTATGTGGTCACTATGGTCATATGGTCACTGTGGTTATGTGGTATTTCTAACTACTTTCTTCAATTACCTATTCCCTATTCCCTTTGCCCTTACCAAACACCTCAGTTGGCTGTAATTCTTTTCTTGGTGGGCAACCCAAACCTTCACCCCTCAAGTGTCTGGGCCTAGTAGTCCTGAACAAATTGGGTTGTGGTAGTTTTCCACTGATTTTAACCACAGGACATAGTAATACTGAGATACCGTAAAGGATCACCTGTATTCCAGATATATTCTTCCTTACCTCCATTGTAGAGTAGTAGTCCAATTTCCCCTTGGTAGTCAGGATCAATCACCCCAGCCAGCAATGTGGACTCCCTTCTTTGTCTGTTGCTCTGGAAGTATGAGGAGGCCAAAGCAGCCAGGCAGCAGTCTTAATTTCCGGTTCAATGAAATCATTGTTGTGTCTCCTGGTGGAAGCATCTCTCTCTTTGGAACTAAGACCTCTAGGATAGGAAAGCATAAGGTCACAAGAACAGGAAGCAAACATTTTGCTAGTAGGTCACTAGGGATAATGAGTGGTGCCACTCCCAATTCCACCCCCTGATTTCTAGATCCATGAATCCTGGCTATGGGAGAAATGGCACCATGTATTAGGCACTGATTGCCAAGTGTATACAGCCTTTTGGGGAAATTTTCCCCACCTTGTATAGATTTCCTTCTCAGTGGGTACTGTAACAGTCTTCAAAACGCCATTCCACTATTCTATCAAACCAGCTGATTTAGGATGGTGAGGAACGTGAATTTCATGAACACAGGCCCATTGCCACACTTTATTTGCATGAAGTAATTTCCTTGATCACAAATAATGCTGTGTGCAATGCCATGGTGGTGGATAAGACATTCTGTAAGTCCACAAATGGTAGTTTTGGCAGAAGCATTTTGGGCAAAGAAGGCAAATCCACATCCAGAGTAAGTGTCTATCCTAGTAAGAACAAAACCTTGCCTCTTCCATGATGGCAGTGATCCAAAGTAATCAACCTGCCACCAGGTAGCTGGCTGATCACCCTAGGGAATGGTGCCATATCAAGGGCTGAATGTTGGTCTCTGCTGTTGACAGATTGGGCACTCAGTAGTGGCCATAGCCAGGTCAGCCTTGGTGAGTAAAAATCCATGTTTCTGAGTACATTCCATAATTTCTATCCCTGCCACCATGTCCACTTTGCTCAGGAGCCCATTGGGCAAAGACAGGGGTGGTTGAAGAAAGAAGCTGACTGGCATCCACAGAACAGGTTATCCTATCCTATCGACTTGAGTATTAAAATCCTTCTCTGCTGAGGTCATACTTTGGTGAGCATGACATAGGACGTAAATATCTTCACATTATTTGCTCACTCAGAGAGGTCCATCTACAAACCTCTTCTCCAGATTTCCTTGTCACCAATTTTTCAATCACATTATTTCCCTGTCCCTGACCATCAAGAGTGGTATGTAATTGCATGTGTCCTTTGACAAGTAAATGAATAAACCAACTGTGTTATATCCAAATAATGAGATGATACTCGGTTAAAAGGAAGCGGGTTATTGATATATACAATGATTTACATGGATTTCAAGGACATTATGCTCTGTGAAAGGAGCCAATGTCAAAAAGCTCTATGTTCCATAATTCCATTTATATAACATTTGCAGTGACAAAATTATAGTGATGATGAACAGACTAGTGGCTGCCAGGGATTAGTGTTAAGAGGAGGGTGTGAGTACTGAGGGGTAACATGAGGGATATTCTTTGTGCTGATGGAACAGTTCTGTATCTCAATTGTGGTAATGCTTGCAAAATCTATATATGTGACAAAATGTCCTAAAAATACTCCAGCAAAGTGAATGTAAAAACTTAAATCCATCTATGGTCCATATTTGAGTTAAAAATATTGCACCAATGGCATTTTCCTGGTTTGGACAGTGTACTATGGTTATGTAAGGTGTTATCATTCAGGGAATCTGGGTGAAGTATATTCAAGAACTCTGCTTACACTTTTGCAACTTCTTATGAATGTTAAATTATTTTGAAATAAAAAGTTATATAAAAATAAAAAGGCCAGGCATGGTGGCTTACGCCTGTAATCCCAGAACTTTGGGAAGATGAGGCAGGTGGATCACCTGAGGTCAGGAGTTCTAGACCAACCTGACCAACAAGGTGAAAACCTGTCTCTACTAAAAATACAAAACTTAGCTGGGTGTGGTGGTGGGCGCCTGTAGTCCCAGGTACTTGGGAGGCTGAGGCAGGAAAATTGCTTGAACCTGGGAGGCAGAGGTTGCAGTGAGCTGAGATTGTGCCACTGCACTCCAGCCTGGGCGACACAGCAAGACTCTGTCTCAAAATAAAATAAAATAAGATAAAAATAAAAATGTCTTGACTATGCTTTTCTTTTTCTGGCTTGAGTCCATCACTGAATTCGTGAGGAGAGTGTCATGATTGGTGCACTAAGGAGGAACAGGAAGGAGTGTATGCTAAAACAGTTCTAGGATAGGGAATATACAATCAGATATTTTAGAATAGAGAACATAATGAGGATTAAATGCCAAAGAACTAGAACCCAAGCCAGAAAGACATCAAAAGAACTGGAAGATTTTTCTGCCACCTCTAGCTGAATAGTAGTAGCTTGAGATAAGATGTGGTAGAAAAATGAAACTTCATTTATATCTTTCACTTTCTCTTTATTAAATCTACTCCCAATATATGCTGATAGTGCTTTAAGTAGGTTCAGGTAGGTTAAAGATATATTTTTCCAGATTCTAACCTACAGGGTGGGGCATGAACCCAGGGAAGTCTCTAATACTTCTCTCTCAGTGACTGAAGCCTTTGTGCTAGGGTCAGCATTAACAAAGAGCGACATTTTCTCTATCATAAAATATAAGAGTACAGAAGGCAGGAGGGCACCACCTTCTTTTAAATTATCCGTAATGATCATTTCCTAGGTGAAAGGAAAGTTGAATGTGGCAATAGTGTTGGAAGGAGCTGATGTCAAAACTGTGGTTTTGTAGACTGCGTGTGTTGACAAAGAAGGACACTGAGGATTAAACTAAGTGCAAAAGCATTTGTAATGTCTACCATTCCTCAGTGAGCAGAAAAAAAAATTTTAATAAAATATGTCTTTGTGTATTTAAAAATTAAAAGGTAAGTCAAGAGGTTTTAAAAAAATCATCTTTTAGAGGAAAGCTTTCATATCACAGGCAACAAAAAAAGTAATTTTTATCCCATTATATTAAGCCACTCATATAAATTTGTGTTAATATCAAAGTCAGTTATGTGACTGGAATGTAGGAACTAAAAATAGCAACTCTTCAAACTAAGAACAGAATTACTATTTGACCCAGCAACCCAATTAGTAGGTATATATGCAAAGGAAAGTAAATCATTCTACTGATACCTGCATTTGTATGTTCATTGCAGCATTCTTCACAATAGCAAAGACATAGAACCCAGGTGCCTATCAATGGTGGACTGGATAAAGAAAATGTGGTAAATATATACACCATGGAATACTATGCAGCCATAAAAAAGAACAAAAGCGTATCCTTTGCAACAGTGGGAATAGAGCTGGAAGTCATTGTCCTAAGCAAATTAATACAGAAACAGAAAACAAAATACCTCAAGTTCTCGTTTAAAAGTGAGAGATAAATATTGAGTACACACAAACACAAAAATGGAAACAATAAGCACTGGGGATTCCAAAAGTGGGGAAAGGGAGGGGAAAGGGTTGAAAAATTACATATCAGATACTACGTTCAATACTTGGGTGACGAGATTAGAAACTCAAAGCTCAGAATCATGCAATGTATTCATTTAGCAAAACAAACGTACCCCCTGAATCTAAAATAAAATAAAATAAAGACAGGATTTTGAATGTTCTTACCACAACCAAGTAATGCATGTTTGAGGTGACAGATATAATTACCCTGATTTAATAATCAACCACGTACACATGCATTGCAACATTCCATTTTACCCCACACTTATGTAAAATTTTTAATGTATCAATTAAATTTTTTTTTTCTTTTGAGACAGAGTCTCTCTCTTGTCACCCAGGCTGCAGTGCAGTGGCTCGATCTCGGCTCACTGCAACCTCTGCCTCCTGATTCCAGCAATTCTCCTGCCTCAGCCTCCCCAGCAGCTGGGATTATAGGCACCCACTCCCACACCCGGCTAATTTTCATATTTTTAGTAGAGACAAGGTTTCACCATGTTGGCCAGGCTGATCTCGAACTCCTGACCTCAGGTCATCCTCCTGCCTCGGCCTTCCAAAGTGCTGGGATTACAGGCGTGAGTTACCGCGCCCAGCCAAAATTTTTTAAAAGACAGAAAAAATAGCAACTCTTCTGCCCACAAATCTCATGACCCCTTCTGAACACAGGCCAATAAAGGGCTCTCTCAAAATGTTTTCTGATACATTTCGTTTGGTTTTACAGTTATTTGGGAGCATTAAGTAAGCTTTTCTCATTATGGCTACAAATTCATTATAATAATTTTCACTTTCAACCCTCTAAATGCAAAGGTCATTTGTGCTACTGGGAAGAATCCTGCATAATTTGAAGGAGAAATTAAAATAGGCAAAGCTTTCAATATATGACTAAGGACTAGTGTTGACGAGTGAAATTCACTCTTTCTGCTGTCTCATATTCTGAAACACACATAAACATGACAACTTCCACTTATAGCAGCCATAGCCCCAAGCTTATTTCATAATCTCCCAGGATACAAATGTTACTTATAGAGGATTGTTTTGTTGTTGTTGAGTTCACTGTTGAGTGTTGAGAACTGTTTATTTGAGATATGACTCCTTCATCAGATATGTGATTTACAAATATTTTCCACCAGTCTGCAGCTTGTCTATTCCCAGGGCAAAAGTTCTTAATTTTGATGAAATAAAACTTACCAATTTTTCTTTTTTGCATCATGCTTCTGGTGTCACAGCTAGAAATTCTTCAGCAAGTCTGAGGTCCGGAAGATTTTCTCTATGTTATATTCTACATTTTACATTTAAATGTTGACCCATTTTAATTTATGTCTGAATGTGTGATGTGTGAGGTTTATGCCAATTTTTTTTGTTTTTTTGTTTTTAACCCAGATGTCCAACTACTTTAGGACCCTTTGTCAAAAAGGCTATTATGCCTCTATTGAATTGCTTTTGAATCTTTGTCTCAAATCAGTTGGGCATATTTGCTTAGGTGTATTTCTTGGTTTTCTATTCTGTTCCATTGATTTATTTGTCCCACCCTCTGCCTGCCAGCACCACACACTCCTGATTATTGTAGCTATATAATCCATCTTGAAACTGGGTAAAGTGATGCCTCCCACTGTTATGCTTCTTAGGGTGTTCTTTGCTATTCTAGTTTCTCTGAGTTCCCATATACATTTTAGAAAAATGTTCTCTATTTCCTAAATCTCTTGCTGTGATGTTGATGGGAATTGTGTTAAATCTCTATATACATTTGGAGACAGCTGGCATCTTTAATGTAAGTATCCTAACCCATGCTCTCACTATGTCTCCTAATTTATTAGCTCTTTTTTATTTCTTTCATCAGTGTTTTATAGTTTTCATATACAAGTATTACCTATGTTTTGTCAAGTTTTATACCTAAGTATTTCTGGTTTTTGGGAAATCGTAAATTGTACTGTATTTTAAATTTCAGTTTCCACATTTTTTTTTTACTAGTTTACTAGTGTATAGAAATATAATTATTTTTTCTATGTTGATTTTGTATCTGGAGATCTTGCTGAAGTCATTAATTTTATAAAATATTTTTTCCTTTCCAATCTGGATGCCTTTTATTTCCTTTTCTTGCCTTCCTAGGCTGGCTAGATTTCCCATGTTATGTTCAGTGAGAGTGGTAAGAGTTGAAATCCTCATGCTGTTCCTAGTCATAGGGGGAAGTATTTGGTCCCATCATTATGCACAATGTTAGCTGTAGGCTTTTTAGAGATGGTCTCATCAAATTGAGAAGTTCCTATTTCTAGTTTTCTGAGTCTTTTTTTAAAATAAATGAATGCCAACTTTTGTTACATGTTTTTTCTATATCAAATTTTATGATTGCATGGTATTTGAAGCCTGTTAATATGGTGGTTTACACTGATTTTTGAATATTGAAACAGCCTTAATCTTGTATCTTTTCACCAATATCCCTCATGAACATAGATGTAAAAATTCTAAACAGATTTTTGGCAAGTTGTATTTGTTTTCTATTGTTGGAGTCACAAAGTACCACAAACTTATTGGCTTAAAATAGATAAATTTTATTATCTTACAATTCTAGATGTCCAAAATCAGTTTCACTGGCTAAAGTCAATGTGCTGACAGTTCTTCCCAAAGCTCTAGGAAGAATCTGTTTCTTTGCCTTTTCTGGTCTCCAAAGGCCATCCACATTCTTTGGCTCATAGCACTTTCCTCCATATTTCAAGCTAGTAGTGTAGCATCTTCAAATTTCTTTTTCTGCTTCTCTTGGTAGCATTACTCTTTCTTTCTCTGACTTTTCCTACCTCCCTCTCATAAGAACACTTGCGGTTTCATCAGGTTCACGTCGGTAATCCAGGATAATCTTCCCACTCAAGATCCTGACTTAATCGTATTTGCAGATTTCCTTTTGACATATAGAGTAACACATTCACAGGATTCAGGAATTAAGGAGTGAACATCTTCAGGAGCCATTTTTCAGTCTACCACATTTTCTTTTTTGTACTGTCTTTGTTTGGTCTTGGTATCAAGGTCATACTATGCAGTCTCATTTTTATCTTTGTAACAAAATTCTGCTGTAATGAGGTATTACATTTTAAGTTTTGTACATTTTTATTACTCTTTCTTTCCTGTGAGTTGGGAACACTGTGATGAATGCTTAGTATGGTAATGTTTTAATCGTATTCTTTTGGCATATAGTGTAGTCACATAATAAACACAATGTTTTGCCATCTAATTCGATAACAAAATCCGCACTTCATTGTGCCTTAAGTGTGTGACATTCGATGGTCATTTGTTTCTTCTTTTCTTGTTTTGACATGAAAAGTGTGTACTGGTTTTTTTTTTAATAAGCAGTAAGGCAGTATTTGTGTCACTTAAAATTCTGTCAAGTTGCAACTGTGTCATTGTGATTTGTAGTATTCCAAGCAGTAGTGCAAAGTTACTAGAGCAGCACAGTCTCTTCCGTAACTTCTCAACTACACTAACATAGTGTGAAAGCAGCCATAACAATAAAGAAATGAATGAGCACCACTGTGCTCCAACAACATTTTATTGACAGACACCAAAATTACATACTACAAAATATTATTCTCCTTTTTGATTTTTAAAATCATTTAATGGCAAAATCCATTCTTAGCTTGTAAGCCATACAAAACAGGTGGCAGGTCAGATTTGCCCTGCAGGCTATAATCTGCCAACCTCTGCCTTAATCTCATGGGACCTATATACTAAAGAGGGAGAAGAAGAAAATAAACAAGAAAACAAATACATGAACAGATACAAGGTAATTTTGTGCTATGAGGAAATAAAATAGTAAGCTGGTCAGAGACTGTGTCTCTGAGGGACTGGGAAAGGTGGACCTGAATGATGACAAGGAGCCAGTCATGAGGAAAGGTGAATGCAGAGTATTCTAGAGAGAAGACGAAGAGCAAATGTGGGAGACAGACATCAGTTTGGTGAATTAGAGGAACTAAAAAGGGTATGGCAGGAACACAGTGAAGAGGTAAAATGAGGTGGGAATGTTCAGGAATCATGGTTAAGAATGTAACTTTAATTAGTTGACCACACTAGGAGTTCTGTTAAGTAGAGCCTAATTTTATACACTGGGTTTGTGGTCCCCTGCGAATTTATATGACTACACAAAGTATAATATTGTGAATTTAAGAAAGAGAAGAAGAAAATGTTTTTATTTTTGCCAAATAGTTACAGAAACACACAGTATCTCCTACATAAACCAGCACATCAGTAAGAATAGATTCAATTGGACCATACAATTTATTTCAATAAATGCTCAAGTTATGATGCTTCATTTTATATTGGCTCACAATACAAATCTGTTGTTCCCTGGACCACTTAAAGCCATCTATAGCAGTTTTATGTAAAAAATCTCGTTTCTTTATGAAACTTAAAACATTAAATCCTTAGTTGATACTTTTTCTTCTTGTGCTCAGACCAATTTGTGTGTGCCAAGACTGTTCAGTTTCTTTTATTGCACTAGAAGAAAACCATTTTAAAGTTTGCATTGATTTGTGACAATATTTGTATTCAACAATCAAATGCTACACTATTTCCTTTTAAATGGCTATGCACTTAATTAGTTTCACTTGTTCAGCAATTAATTAGTTTCAGAGACTTCCTGTTTTGGTATTGAACCTGACTATTGATAGTTGGAGCAGATAATTGTATCAGAATTGCAATGCATATATTCCAAGCACACCACATAAAAAGTTTTCACATTTGTAATAAAGCTCTCCATTCTAATATCATCTAATATCTTTCATAATTGTAAAATATCCTTCAACTAGTTTCTTTTTTTCATTTAGTTTTTCCAGTACTGCTTCTAGTAAATATGAGGCAAAAGGAAGCTGTAAAAGAAACACAAAAACGATTATTAAAACTCTATATTTTCTTCAGTTCAAAAACATATACTAAATATCATTAAACCATTAGAAGTTAGATGTCTGCAACTTTGCAGCCATAATGGTACCCTACTGGATCTCTTTTCTACTGATCTTGCTGGTTAGTGTGGGTAATTTTGTCTTTCCTAATAAAAATGATAAAAGAGCAGAAGTAAAATGAAAAAAGATAAACGCCTTATTGAACAATTCATGGTTTACTGACCATGTTAATGATGTAATCTGCAATACAAGCAGCTAAGCCATTTATCTTCAATCAGCTGATCGATAGCAGGTTACAGTCATCTCTAGGGCACACAGGCCCACAGAAGTAGTACTGTATGTTCATCACTCATAAAAGAATGAGAGAGAACCATCAATCCACATGTCTGTGTTAGAGCCGAACATCTCAAGAGTTGTAGAGTAAAAACTTCAGAGAAAAAAATGGCAAAAGTATACCCATTGATTAAGTTGTTATAGAAAAGTTGTTTGGAATATCAAAGTGTAATACACATGTTGCAAACTGCTGAGTTTATGAAATGTAGACTACATTTTTAAATTTCATAATTTATATAACTTTTCTGGTCAAGTTTTATTGTTCCCTCTGCTTCACTAAGTTGCCTGTAGAACTCCAAAACTCATCCAATACAATTCTACAGTTATAGGTGGCAAGTAAAAGACCATCTGAAATGCAGCCCCAGTTACTTCTGAATCCTAGAAACTTTCTCTTATCCTTATTCTCAGCTACCTAGCCTCACATAAGAGGTCTGTTATAATTAAGAAGTTTGTTAAGTCATTTCTTGGACTTGTCCTTTAGATCAACCAGGGATAAACTAATTCTTGTTTCCTTGAATATGTCAATGGGAATGATTAGCATGCCCAGCCCCCTTCCCTACAGGGAAGTAGCAATAGGACCTTTTTTGTGCTAGGGTGACCACTGACAGCATCACTGTTGGCATCTGACTCAGGGTGGCCTCATGGCCTTTGTCTGGGTGCTCAGCTATGCTCCACTAAGGTTTCTATAGTTAGTTACACCAATCAGAATGGCTCTTTCCTAAATTTGGACAGGTGACAAGAGAAAAGATGGGCTGTAGTAGTAGAATTTAAAGAGCAGATAGGCAGAACAAATAGACCACATAAGCCATGAAGGAGAAATAGAGACCACAGCTGATCCAGAGAACTGTCTCAGACCCAAAGAACATTCTAGTTTAAGTCCCTTCTTATCTTTATAGTAATCCACCTTCTCCTTAAGGTAGCCTGAGTCTGTGTCTCTTCCTCAGAAACACAGGAGCTTCATGTATTTGTCTTTCTTGAAACTTACCATTGAGGAAAGTATAAGATGCTAAAAGAGCACATTTCTTCAGTTTTAAGATACAGATGAACAGAAGATATATACATTGACTTTAAAATAGCTTTTCTAGGGGGGAAAAACTACCACATCAAACATACACTTATTGCATATGCATCCCACTTTCAGGAATGTGAAGAAGTGGGAAAAGTGTCTTAGAAATAAGAAAAAAGAATATGATCAGTTCTCTTCTGAAGGGTAATGATAAAAGCGGTACATTTTAATTTTGACAAATTGCTCTTTTTGGATGTGAAAAAGAGTTACATTTGACAAAGATGCCAGTTTCGCAAATAAATGAGAGCATTAATATTAGGTGTGAAAGAAATGCACCAAAAAATGACAAAACTACTGGGCAATTTTTATTTAAATGATGTCACTTAGTACCACATGCATTCCTATCTAAAAGGAAGATAAAAGATGGGAGTAATTTCCCATCCCTTACTTGTAGAAACAAAGCAGAAGTGAGTGTTTCATTTTCTAAAATTGTTCTTTAATCAAATAAACTTGGGTCACAAACCAAACTTCTAAGTACTTCCTTTAGTTCAGGACCTCTTAAGAGTCTTTAAGAGGCTAACAGGCACTGTGTTTCTCCAAGAGGGCAATATCATATTCTATTTCTAAATTCATTTGTCCATCCTTTTCTCATGATCTATTTATCAGGCTGAATTAGTGGTCTGTGAAACACAGTTTGGAGAACATACTGGTTATATCATTTCCTATGTAATAATATCATAGACCTCTCACCAGGCCAGAATGTGTTGGCATTAATTATCTTGTTTGCAAATTTCATTTTCATGTTTAAATCTAAATCTACTCTTATTATCTTGTGATCTGAACAATTTTCAACATAGATATTACCTTTAAAAAGTCAAGCTCAAAGAACTCTTCCAGAAAGCCTCCAAAATGGAACAGGAGGTCCATTTACTAATTTATTACCAACTCCCTTTATTCTCTTGCTCTGGTTCCCAATAAAACGAAAAGCCTCAAAGTTAAACACAACTGTATGCCAACAGTGTTTTACTGGATTGTAAGTTTCCTTTAAGCTTTCTATAGAGGCTAACACATTTTGGATTTCCAAAAGCAGTACAACGCTTAAATCAAAGTGCATAGTATGTGTACATCTACTCCCCTTGCAAGGAACCTATTTGTCTACAATGGATTAGAAGTAACATAGTATTTGTCATTATATAATTTTAGACAAAAGTTCATATATCTTACAAGTTAGTGTGAGATTTAAAATTTTTATTTTAATTCAATTTTCCTATTTTCCCTTTTTATGAACCAATTGACAACATTTTCCTCTAAACCCAGTGCTCACTCTACTTGCTGTTTATACCTTCTGGATTATTGCTAACTGTAAATTCAGCTTTCAAAGAGGTGTTTCAAAAATTATTTTTTAAATACATAAGTCTCAGTCATAATTAAGGTAATTTTATAACAGAAAATATAATAAAAGTTAATATTTGAAACAAATTTAGAGAAAGAAAAAGTCAGAACTACAAAACATTTTGTAAAATATACTTACTATTTTCAAATGAATACAACTTAGAGTAACTGTCAACTAAAAAAATTTAAGTATCTGTCCTTCCTGCTTTACAAATAGTTCTTGCTTTATGGAACAGACTCAATATGTATTCAGATAATGAATGCACTAACAACTTTGGTTTTAACAAGTTTATACTATTCATTTATTTAGCAAACCTTTTCATGGATTGTACACAAAACAATTCTGCTTAGTCTAGAATGAATTACCAAAAGATTTTGTTTGTAAAAATGGTTATGAGTGGAATTTTCAAGTTAACTGGCTATTTTGGTTAATTGAGAGTTATTACTTAGATCATACTAATTCTTAAACATCACAAATTATAGTTAACCGGAAAGTTAGATGGAACATAATTTAATCTTCAGTCATTCAAGAAAGCTCTTCAAAATCTTACAGTACCACATGAACATCAATTCTCAGCATATAGCCCTAGGTTGGTCAGAGTTAGGACTGAAACTGTACTTAAAATATGGCATACCTTGGAAAGCACATTAAAAATTCATATAGTCTGCTTTTTTGTTTGCCATATTTTTTAAGTGCAAAAAGTTTTTTAAAAAACTAAGAACAAGAGACCCAAACCTTCTTCTACTTTGAAGTCCAGATTAAATGGATATTTATTTCATACAAGGAGTTTATAGTTAATTATATTATCTTTTATGCATTCTGGAAGGGGCTAAGTCTCCCTTAGAAATCTCTGAGGTACAGAAAGGCACAGCTGACCTTTTACTAATAGGATTTTAGAGTTGGATAGAAGTGGCAATCTGACTGACCACAGCAAAGATCGTCTTGCTCCCTATCAAATATATCTGAAACAACAAACCCAACAATTATGCTGTTGTGGGCTTCATCTCAGACGGTATTTGCCAGGGATTACATGATTTCTTTTTCTCTCTTGGATAAAAAAGGAGAGATGATACTCCTAGGCATATCAGTGCAGAGTTATGCATGGTTGAACTCTTCAGCATAAACAGAAAAATGGACAGGGGAAGATTTCATATAGAGTGAAACTTCTTGGCATAGAAATTTAACTGGGATATCTGACAATTAAGTTTGGCTTGGTCTATAGGTAGTCTTAAGGCAGATCTTCCTAGTCATTCTGGCTGTTCCTGTTACAAAGAGTGATTTCTATTACTGGAGGGATTTCCCCTGATTTCACACAGGTTTTCAGCTTCTCTGACATATAAACAAACACCTACAGATGTAAAGTTTACCTTTAGGAACTGGTATGCAACTGTCACAACATTAAATTTATTACTCACACTTAAAATTGTGGCTTTCTTTAGAGGTGAGATATAAATGATATAAATGATGACTGCAGATGTTTGAGAACTATCTTAGAAAAATAGCAAAGCTTAAAGTCCATGATTGCAAAACATATAAATAACTTATTACATCAACATTAATGGGAATATGATCTTAATATAAAATTAAAATTCTTCTGTATTGAAAGAAAAAATGGAAATAAGGATAATTTTTAAGTATAAAGGATAAAATTAACAATTTGGCCATTTTTATTCTTGTTTTCTGTTTGAAGACTGTAACCAAAAAGATGTTGCTTATAAAATAAAATTTGACTTTTATCTAGAGTCATATCGAAAGTGAAGAATATACAATTTTATGAATTATATCTGCTCTTAAAAAATGATCCGAACTAATGAGACTGAGACTTTAATAAGAAAGGATAATGTAGTTTATTTTAAAATTAAAGGTTCAACATTTGGTATATGCATTTATTTACATACATACAAGCACACACACATATCTAAGTGGTCAGCATCCACTCTATTATCTTGTAAAGACTGAACTTCTTAAAACAATCAAGAATGCTATTAGAAGGAACAATTTATTTGTAATTTAAATTTGGCACTAAATTTTGAGTTATGGCTCCCAAATGTTTCTATTTCTGCTGCATATCCTTGTAGATATAAAAACTCTTGGAGCTATGCTAAAAATGGACACAGAGAAGGCTGTACCTGCTGCTTTCATAACTCTGTTGAAGGCTACAATTTGTTTTCTCTTTAATTTTGAACCTTACTCTAGAAGTTGTAAGACAGAATGAAGAATAAAGAGTTGAAATAATTAATTATTTCTTTTGTTCTTTTGCCTCAAGGAGTGCTTCCAAAACACTTAAGGCAAATGGGTGATCTATTCTATTTATAAAGTCCTTGGGGTTGCAGACACACTTGGTAAGATACTTCAGGATTTAGTAAAATGAACTGCCAGCAAGTTCTTTAGGGCTATGGTAAGTTACATAAGATAGAAGAGAAATGGAGAAATTTAAGTTAGCTGTAGACTTCCCTTCAAACCCAGAAGCACCTCTAGGCTGTGATTAGGCTTCTTGTCCGGTTCCTGAGTGACACTATAATTCCCATCTCCAAAACTTGCCTAGATAGGGCTAACCTCTTGCCACTGGTTCCTCAGTAGCTGGGAGTTTCTTCCTTCCCTCATTTTCCACTCCTATCAAGTCACTTTTCCCTAACTGATGACCAGTATTCTCATAGATCAGACTACTGCTGTGCGCTCACCTTTAAGACAACACTTTGGGCAATGATACCAGCACAAAAAGGAAATGAATTCCCTAAACTTCCCTGGACATCAGTATGGACCCCTATGAACTTTGTGAACACTGGTCTTACACAGAGCCTGACACATTACTACTTTATCCCACCTTCTCCAACCACCTGCAAGACCTTTTTGGAATCCTAGTTGTCTTCTCACAAAGCCAGCACACATAATGACAAATACATCTTAATACTGGTATTCAGACTATCCTAATATGACTCACTTTCTTCTTAAATGCCAGGAACTGTGTAGTATATATACTTTAGGGGGATATGTCCATTCCTTGCATGCTCCTTCATGACTAGGTGAGATATACATGCTAGAGAGAACACTTTTAAGAGCCTACAGTCCGCTGTAACAAGGAGTCCCTTTTTATGTAGACGTTAAAGAAATAATTTGGGGGCTCAATAGGACTAGGTATGAATTCCAGTGTTTATCACATGGATACAAACTCCGAGTTCCAGAAAAGAAAGCTTAACTGACATAAAAAGTATTTAGCAGGTAGACTCTTGTTATTAACTAAATGCTTGTGTTCCCTCAAAATTTGTATGTTAAAATCTTAAATCCCAAAGTGATGGTATTAAGAAGTAAGGGTTTTGGGAGGTAATTAGGTCTCATGAGGATGGAAGCCTCCTGAATGGGATTAGTGCCCTTATAAAAAGAGATAGGAGAGCTTGCTCGCTCTGCCATGTGAGAATACAATGAGAAGACCATGATCTACAAAACAGGAAGAATGCTCCTATGGCCAATTCCTGAACTTGGACTTCCCAGACCCCAAAACTGTGAAAAATAAATGTTTCCTGCTTAAGCCACCCAGTCTATGGTGTTCTGTGATAGCAGCCTGAAATGACTAAGAGAACACTTAACTGTACAGGTAGGAAAAATAAAGGGATTGGGAAAGATCCAAAAGAGAACGGAATTATTCAGTCTTTTGTTTATCACTGTGTCACTGAATGTTGACTTAAATATGTCACCCCAGAATCTGGATGAATGTGGATAGTGATTTATACCTCCCCATTGAAAGTACTCCACAAATACAATTATGTATCACTTAGCAATAGGGATGCACTTTGAGAAATACACTGTTAGGCGATTTTGTCATTGTGCAAACCTAGATGGTACGGCCTGCTACACACCTAGGCAACAGTCTATTGCTTATTGCTCCTAGGCTATAAACCTGTTACTGTATGTTACTGCACTGAATACTGTAGGCAAATGTAATTTGTATATCTAAATGTAGGAAAAGTAGAGTAAAAATATGATATAAAAGATTTTTTGAAATGGTACTCCTGAACAGGCCACTCACCACAAATGGAGCCTGTGGGAATGAAAGTTGCTCTGGGCAAGTCAGTGAGTGAGTGGTGATTAAATGTGAAGGCCTAGGACATTACTGTACACGACTGTAGATATTATAAACACTGCATACTTAGGCTACACTAAATGTATTTAAGAAACCTTTTTCTTTCTTCAGTAATAAATTAACCTTAGCTTACTGTAACTTTACTTTGTAAACTTTAATTTTTGACTCTTTGGTAAGAACATCTAGCTTAAAATACAAACATACTGTACAACTGTAAAATATATTTTTATATCCTTATTCTGTAAGCTTTTTCTATGTTTAATTTTTTAACATTTTAATTAAAAAATAAGACACAAAATATACATATTGGCCTGGGCCTATATAGGGTCAGGGTCATCACTATCACTGTCTTCCACCTCCACATCTTGTCCCATTGGAAGGTCTTCAGGGGCAATAACTCACATGGAGCTGTCGCCTCCTCTGTTAGCAATGCCTTCTTCTGGGATACCTCCTGAAAGACCTGCCTTAGGCTGTTTTACAGTTAACTTTAAAAAAAAATAAGAAGAGTATACTCTAAAACAATGACAAAATGCATGGCATAGCAGGCTGGGCGCAGTGGTTCACACCTGTAATCCCAGCACTTTGGGAGGCCAAAACAGGCAGATCACCTGAGCTCAGGAGTTCGAGACCAGCCTGGGCAACAAGGAGAAACCCAATCTCTCCAAAAATTAATAAAAAAAAATTTAGCTGGGCACGGTGGTGCACACCTGTAGTCCCAGATACTCAGGAGGCTGAGGCAGGAGAATTGTTAGAGCCTGGCAGGTGGAGGTTTCAGTAAGCCAAGACTGCACCACTGCACTCCAGCCTGGGAGACAGAGCGAGACTCAGTGACAAAAAAAAAAAGTATGGCATAGTAAATACATAAACTAGTAACATAGACATTTATTATCAAGTATTATGTGCGGTACATGATTGTATATGCTATACTTTTCTATGAGTGGCAGCACAGGAGGTTTGTTTACACCAGTATCACCACAAATAAGAGTAATGTGTTGTGCTACAACCTTAGGATGGTTACCATGTCACTTGGTGATAAGAATTTTTCAGCTCCATTATATCCTTAGCAAACTAACGCAGGAACAGAAAACCGAATACTGCATGTTCTCACTTATGAGTGGGAGCTAATGATGAGAACACATGGATACATAGAGGGGAACAACACACCCTGGGGCTTATGGGAGGGTAGAGGGTGGGAGGAGGGAGAGGATCAGAAAAAATAACTATTGAGTACTAGGCTTAGTACCTGGGTGATGAAATAATCTTTAGAGCAAACCCCCATGACATTAGTTTACCTATATAACAACCTGCACATGTACTCCTGAACCTAAAATAAAAGGTAAAAAAAAAAAAGAATTTTTCAGCTTCATTATAATCTTACCAGACCACCCACTGTCTAGTGCAGTCTGTCATTGGCCAAAATGTGCATGACTGTATTTACTATATAGTAGACAAGGGGCTAGGCATCTTCTGGGAGACTAGTAGCAAATCTGGCAAAAAGATACGCTTTTAAAATAAATTAAAAATAATTAAAACATAAGAAATCACTAGCATACTAAATTTTATCTATTTTCTATAGGCCTCAAATTGTTACTATCCTTTTTAAGGGTGACAAAACACTTTTACAAGGGAGAATGCATTTTGGCATGCATTATTTTATCATTCCAAGTCTGTCAGGTGGTATTTTTCTATCTTATATTGAGTTAAAGAGGCTTTAGTTACTTGCCTTGAGCTAACTGCTTCACATGCTAGCGTGAGAAAGAACACAACCCCAGGTCTTCTGACTATAAGCCATTGTAAGTTTACTGTGTGGAGAGAGTTCTGGTCAATATAAGGAGAAACTGAATGAATCTCAGGCACGTGATGCTAAGCATGGATTTCTCCAGAAGTTACAGAGTTTCCTATTATTCCGCAAGGCAGAGCTCATGCTCTGGAAGAGTGGTTGGCTTAGATATTTCATAATGTAAACATTTTAAGCACGGGATTTTATCACTCATTGTGCTTCATGTATCTTGCTCTATTTTCTGCAGCCATGGAAAAATCTAGTTCTAAATCTAGATGAAAAATGTTCTTGCTAATATCCCTTGAAAGTTACAAAAAACAGAATGGGGTGACACAGGATGGGCTTTTCAAGGTGTAAGAATAGGAGTGATTTTACTGATCCTCTGGGTAATCCATATTTATAGGGCACAATTAACTGACTTTTTGTTTTCCTGTAGCAAGGCATAGGAGATAAAAGATAACTCGCTGTGCTCTCAAGGAACCTGTCTATCCAGAAGGCAGAACTGTCCCATACTACATTTGACTACACTAATTTGCCTCTTATATTAATAAGAGCTTCATAATGTTTTGGAAATAGATAAGGTTACCCTCTGTAATTTAAATCAATTAAATCATAATGGAAATGAACATTACCTGTGTTCCCACATCTACTGACTATAAATCCTACTTTAGATTTCTTTAAAAATCGTTTCATGTTATAGACATGACAAATATTTTATCATTTTAATCATTTTAAGTCACTTACTCAGTGGCATTGATTACATTCATGTTGTTGTCTAACCAACACCACCTCTATCTCCAGAACCTTTTCATCTTTCCAAACTGAAATTCCACATATATTAAACAATAACTCCCCATTCCCCTTGTTCCACCAGCCCTTGACAACCACCATTCTACTTTCTGTCTCTATGAACTTGATTAATCTAGGTACCTCAAATAAGTGGAATCAGAGTATTTGTCCTTTTGTGTCTGACTTACTCCACTTAGCATAATGTCTTCAGGGTTCATCCATATTGTAGCATGTATCAGTATGTCATGCCTTTTTAAGGCTGAATAATAATTTGTATGCATAAACCACAATTTGTTTATCCATTCATTCATCAATGAGTATTTGGATCATTTCCACCTTTTGGCCATTGTGAACAACACTGTTTTGCACATTGGTATACAAATATCTGTTTGAGTTCCTGTTTTCAATTCTTTTGGAGATACACCCAGAAGCAGACTTACTGGATAATATGGTAACTCTATGCTTAATGTGTGGAGGAACCGCCATAGCGTTTTCCACAATAACAGCACCCTTTTACATTATCATTAGCAACCTACAAGTGCACAATTTTCTCCCCATCCTCACTAACACTTAATATTTCCTACTTTAGAGTTTAAGCCTTTTAAAGACCTGAACTGTCCCATTTGTTTCCCATGCTGACTAGCACTTATACATACTATCAGCACTCAATAAAAGTTTGTTGAATAAATAGTATTACTAACTTCAAATATATATAGAAAATGAATTAACTGTTAATAAAGAACTTCCAGGCAGAAATCTTTTTATATTTGGTTGAGACTTAATTTTAGAATACTAGTTATAAACTTCTTTGTTTTCTTACAGCACAAGAATATATATTACAGGAGATAAAACTACATGAAGAAAACAATAAAATGAAAAAAAGAAAAAGGAGTTTCTTTGTAGATTCAAATTAAATTTAGTTATTTTATTAAAAGGGTCCCTTTAACTTTAATCACATTCTGGTGATATGAATGTAGGCTTACATTGTTAAATTAAAAAAACAAAACAGCAAAGCTGTGAGTGGAGAATTTTAAACTCTTGCTACTTCATCTAAATGTGAGGAATAATTCTGTGTGGGTTACTTAGTGTGTAGGCTTATATGTATGAGACAGAGTGAGTGTGTGAGTATGTCAGTTTGTGAATGCATTTGTTATAAGTGCAACATAGGAAATAACCACAGAGTAAATGTCTTCAGAGTTGCAAGGAGAAACTTTCAGTTAACCTTCAGGCTAGTAGTATATTCTATTTGCAAAAGCCAGGGAGATTTATAAAACCCTTCCCACTGCCACACTGCAAGGCATTCTATAGAAGGTAAGCATATTTTGCAGAAAGGACACTGGGGAAAGTTAGTCATTTTAAATTTCAGCATTTGCAAGTTCTGATGCAACGAATAGGAACAGGAATACTTAAAGGTAAAGAAAAGCCACTGATCAAAGTCTACACTTTAAATTCTCAAAAAGTGAAGGCAAAAAGATAGAATTTTTGATAGAGTTCCAATAGAAGAAAATGATCTATAAAAAGTGGACTAAATGGACAAAATGAAACCTAAAAAAGGGTTAGCAAATAACAAAGAATAAAGCAACACACCACAAAATCAAGAACACATTTTCTAGCCATTCATGTCTAAGGGTTTTAATAGAAATCTTAGTAAAGACCCACACTCTGGTTATAACTGTGTATTATTTGTTTTATACATATATACACATTTTAATATATCCATAATTCTCAAGTTAACTGCCTAGTAAATTTCATAGTTTATACATTTTAACTATTTATTGTCCTCCATCCCCAGAAGTGTAAACTCTATAAGAGTAGTGAATTTTTATCTCTTTTGTTCACTGCCATATTCTCCAAACCTGAAATAATATCTGGCAGGTAGAAGGTACTCATGTATGTTTTTTTAAATGAATTCCAGAGCACAGGCTCAGTTTAACTTCCACTAATTATTTTCGTTGCCTTTATAAAGCCACAAGTACAAAGAACTGTTTTAGGTATTATTAAGGCCTAAAACTGACTTTTATTATAATTTCAGTTTGGGGAACCAGAATGGGCAGAACAGATAAAAAATGTTTTTTAATGGGCAACGTTTAAAAAACTGACTGCTTGTTTGGATATGTGAGCAGGTAAGATCAATTAAAGTATAAAGGTGGGACATCTCCTTAGGTATCAACTTAAAGGAAACTACTGAGTTTAAAATAAAATAATTTATATCATTTGCTCATACTTATAGCCAGTAGACAGAATTCAAGTTCAAATGCATTTAAAGAAATCTGTGCTAATGGTGGGGGAAAGCACATGTGAAATAAGTAATTTATTAAACTTACTTTTAAATGTATTCTTTTTTCTTTTTATAATATGTCCCATTATCAAGTGTAAGTGGAGATATAATTCACATAGCAAAACTCACCATTTTAAAGTGTATAAAGCATTGGTTTTTAGTATACTCGCAAGATTGTGTAGCCATCACTAGTAATTCCAGAGCATTTTCATCATCCTCAAAGAAACTATATCCGTAAGCAGCCACTCTCTGCAACCCCTCAGCCTCTGGCAACCACAAATCTACTGTCTATAGATTTGCCTATTTTTACATTTTGTGTGAATGGAATCATACAATATATAACATTTTATGCCTGGCTTTATTTCTTTCATTTAACTAAAACTGCTTTACCTCGTTTGTTCTCTAAACCTCTAAAGGCATCATTATCTTACTCTCCTCCTGTAGTATATTAATCTCACCCATCTTTTGGTTCCTGCCCAGACCCCTTCATCTAATCTCATTACTGCTATCTATTCACTCATTATAATGTAGATCACCTCTGTCTCCAGCCTTTCTATTTCTACGGTCAGGCCACATCCAGACTCTCATTGCCCCTCACCTAGAACACCTTTTTGCTCCCAGTCTCCTCTCTCCAACCATCCTACATACTGCTCTAATGCATTTTCCTAAAGCACAACTCTGATTACATTCCTACCCTGCTCAAAAGCTTTTATAATTTGGTCTCAGCCTACTTTTCCTATTCCTATTTTTCTCCCATTTCCTAAACTAGTTTTAGAAAAACAAAATTAGTTTTAGAAAAACTAATTTTGGTAGTTTCTCCATTCCTACTTTAATTATTAATTTGCTTGTTTGTCTCTGCCATAAATTAAGTTTTAAAAAATATATGATTGTGAAAAGAGAAATTTATACAAATAAAAATGTTCAAAGAAATTAAAGGCAGCTATGCCATAGAAAGATAAAAGTAGACTTAGTAAGAGTTTTTCAGTGTTCTTCTTATTACTAGAAATCTGTGGGGACAAAGGTAAGGTGCAGATAAATATCAAATATCAAAAATAACCAACAGCATCACAACTACTTGAAATAATGATATATATTTTGTTCTGTATCAAATACATATAAGTTAAAATTTTAGACCTTTAGTTCTCATCTACTTCTGGCTAACAGCAAGAGTAGGTATTATATTATTATTAGTTCCACATTGCCACATGGAAGAACAGCTTTTTATTTTGTGGTGAATATTTTATCAATATGACATTCTATCAGTCAAAAGCAGAAAAAAATATATTTTTTAACAGAAAGCAATTCTGTGGCCCAATCAAACAAAAGACAAAATCACAGGGCCAGATTCACCGTGACAATCTCAGGATTCGAGCACATACAGCACCCAATACACAGAGAGGACATAAAAGATAAGTTTACCAATAATTTTATCAAAATATTTGAATAATAAAACATCAATATTGGACCAATTAGTACTTTTTTAAGAAAATGTCTTGTTATTCCACATCGTAAAGATCACATAAGCTCATATTCAAGGAGCTATAAGTCATAAACTAAACAAAATGTATGAATGTACATATTTACACTTTTGCCTACACAATCCTGTGAGTGTAACTCAGACTCTAAAAAAACTGGTGGGCAAAGAAAATCTTTTCTAAAATTCAGGACAAATACAATTGCTCGGATTGAGAGGGAAGAAAAGTAGGCTAACAAAAAAGATGTTTTCTATTTTATAGATTTTTCTCTTGGGTGTAATTATAAAGTGACATTCAAGTGCAACCAATGAAGTACCTATTTTTTCTCTCACAAAATTCAAAGCCATCAGCAAAACCACCTATGTCAGTAATAAAAATAAAAAGTCTTTGACTTTTTAAATGTTATCATACTGTCACAGTGGAATAAAATTAGCTTGAAAAATGATCTAAAGGCACATGATGCAGTTCATTATGTATAACAGCAACAGCAGCGGTTTCGCAGTGTTCATAAAGGCTGCTCCATTAAATTTACCTCCAGTCAATAATTAGGAGTCCACAAATAAACCTGGGCAATTAAATCAATACTGCCTGGCAATTATATTCCAGAATCCAGGCTCAGTGGCACAAAAAGGTACTATATCAAGCTGCAGTATTAAGCAGTCTGATGACATTTTCAACAGGATCTTTTTACACTTACTGGACAGACTAAGCATATACTCAGATAATGTAGAATGTGTGTATGTACCTCTCCATGTGTTCACCAAGAAAACCCAGGTCCAGTGTCAGTACAGCTTTTGTAAAATTTAACAAAGCTTTACACATACAGATTTATTATTTTTATATTCATAATTGATGATAAAATTTCTAATTCAAATAAATACAGGCCTTGTTTACAAAGTGAACATTTTAAACATTCCTTTAAAAGTTCATTTTTTCATTTTCAATCTGAAAAAAAAAAAACCTCATTAAATCATTACTAAACTCATTGATGCACCAGTCACTGAGCTAGGTTCTGGGAATACCACACGATTAAGAAATGGATTCTGTTCTCAAAAGCAAGTAGTCAGTGTAAAAGGCTTTGTCTAGCACCTGCACATATACACTTAAACAACTTTAAGCAAACTTCTATTGTTATTAAAGTGATTCTAGATAATGTTTCAAAAATATATCACACTGATATTAATATGAATAGTTTATATACTATTTACTTGTTCTTGACTTTACCAAAAGCATAGCAACTAATACTTGTTAATATAAATATAAAATAATTGCATTTAATATCAGTTTCTATTTTAAACTTTACACAAAAACATTTTTTCCAAAAATCACAGGACAATTTTGGAGATATTTTGACAAATATGTTTTGGCTTTTATTTATTCCAGTCCATTAAAGAAATAAACAATTAGGTTGAGCCAAAAGAACTATAATGAAAAAGTTTTAGAATACATTACATGCTGTCAGTGATGTCAAAACAAAAGCTGGCTATGACTAGAAAAGCAGGGCTCTCACCTGCCAATAAACTGCCCTTGATCACTTACAAGAGGGGCGCATCCCCACAGACTATATGTGTATTAAAAAAATACTTGAAAGAGAAGAAAAAGTATCACACAGGTCACAGCAGCAGTCTCAATAGACCCCTAAGGGATTTCAACTCGTCTTGGCCTTGTCATCCTCTATGCAGCTTTCCACTCGGCCCAGAAAATGTCGATAGGAAAATGTTTGAGGGGCCTCTGGTGGAAATTTTTTCATTCTTTCTGCATTGACAGGATGCCAAATCAATATTTACTTCCCACTAACAAGCTGCTCGAGGTCTCAGTAGAAAATATTGTAGAGAATGCGGGAAGACACAGTAATAAACAGCTGTCTGGCTGTGAGGAAAACATGAATTGACTGGAAACAGGTCCATAGTAAAAGGTCACTGAAACTCATGAACTCCTCAGGTGTCCATATCAACTACTAACTTTAAAGACACATAATAAAGAATCTCTTTTCCTAAGAGGTCTGAGAGAATGGATCCTTTTCAGTCTAGCAAGCACAGAGGTTGATTCAATAATTTAATTAATGCATTTGCTAAGACCCATGTTGGCTCTGTCCCAAGGCATTTGTTTCATTTGTTAAGTCCAAAAGTACAAATAGAGGGTTAACTTTCCTTTCTACCTACTGGAATACTTCTTTATCTAACAGAAGTAAATAATAGGGAAGTGTTTACAAAAGTTAGATGGCTGGTGAAAATGTAAGACTTGGAATTCTTATTTGGAAGTTTAATATATGAAACAGTAAAATGAAATACCTGTCCTTCAAGAAGTTTCTGAATGTACAACATCCATTCCTTGTCATTTTCAGCATCAATTTTTGTTTTTTCAATTTCCTAAAGAAAGAAAATAAAACACTGGTGTTAATAGAATTTATATGAACTTGATTATACTATTAGATACTGAGTACGTCTAGAGTAATATCAGTAGAATTAGAGTCAACAAAGAACAGTCTGTCATTTTCAATTAGAAATATTTAAATCCATGCTCTTTAAAATTTAATTTATAAATACATACTATGGAAAATAAAGCTATATTTATATATTTCACAGTAATTCAGAAATATTTAATTTTTACCTTCACAGTGGAGCTCAAAGTAGGGGCTAATATGGGAGTGAAAGCAATTAAAATGAAAAATAAGATGGAGTTTTATAAAAGAATCATTTATAGGTGACCCTCGTGAGATAACACAAAACCTAATATTCCAAAATCTGACATCTGACTTGTCAACAGATAACTAAGTGATAATTGTTATAATTACAAATAGAATAGAACATGGCGTGACTCTGGTATATCTAAATACATGTTGATTCAAACTATCCAATAATCTACTGATAGGCAAGGGACATACCAACTTAAAGTGCTGTAAGTCATGAAGTATTTTCAACCAATCAATTATCATGATAGAATATTGCTGGAATTAAAATGTATTTACATGTGCAGTTGATGATTCACTTGAAATTGTAATTCAGTTTACAAAAAAAAAAAATAGACTTTCCAAGAAAGGAAGGGCATGAGAAACTATTATTTATTGAAATTTACTGTATGGCAGGCATCATGCTAGGCACTTTAGATAGGCTATCACAGTTTTGATGTGAATTTACCATAGTTCAATATAGTGTAAAGAACATAAATCAAGTGATCTGCGCTCTGCCTGGGCAAATCCTTGGACCTCTAGAAGATGTCACGATCAGTCTAAATAAGCTCTGGTCTATAAAGAAATCTAGTAAATATATCAAAATATACCTATCCCTCTCAGAACAGTGGGTTTATATCTCTTTTTCTTCCAGGAGGGACTTGATTTAAGATTGTGTGAAATGCATGTTACAGTGCTGTGTACTCTGTCTTCAGACTCTACCTACCCAGAGGCAGAGGTGCCATTTCTTCACAGACATGCGCCATCTAGTCTTTGGGGCTATCAAGAGAGATCCTTTTCTAATTCATATATTCAAAGAGGACAACATTTCTAATTTACTTACTCAAAAAGGGTGTTTTTCTCTAATTTCTTAGCCCATAGAGTGCCTCATTTTAGAGACTTCTTTTTCTCAAAAAAGAAAAAAAATGGTGGCTCTGTGTTCCAGAATTATGTACATGTGATAGCATAAGTATATGTGTGCATGTATAAACACATACATGCATACAGACATACTCATATGAGGGACTATGCTAAATCTGAGTGTTTTAAAATTCCTAGTCAACAGTAGAGGCCTTATTCTTAATTTTTTGTTAGGTTTCTCATCAATCAACATATTTTAATTAAATGCCTATAATAAGGCTTAGTTAACACTCTTGCCAAAAGTAATATTATTTCCATGTGTCTTACATTTGATACTATATGTGATATTGTTCTTACACTTCAAAGTTTAGAATTTGATAAAAAGTAATAGACATTTTGGCATAGCTGCTGAAAACAAAAACTGGTAAGTCACCCATGGGATGAAAATAATACCTGTAGTATTCCTTTGAACTATTTTCTAACGATTCTTGGCAGTTCAAAAATCTTTGCATATTGTAGATTTGCTCTATTCCAGAGATCTTTCAAAAGCTGATGAGGGGGCTACAGGATGATCTCATACAAACACCCAAGTCTATTATTGAACAAATATTTGTTGAGAAGCTGCTGCCATCATCTTTTACCATTCCAAATGATAAAAATCTAATATGCATGAATTAAAGCTCAGAGGTATAGTAGGGTAGGAATGACATCCCACACATGTTTCACAAAAGACTGCATGGGATGAGATTCTGCTGTTTATGAGGTAGTGACTATGTCAAAAATGCAGAGTTTTCCCCAGGAGGTGCTGAAAGACTATTAAAGACTATACCTTTATGCATATAAATTCACTCAGAAGTATTTTGCCCAATTTTAAGAAATAAATATTTTTCAACAATATATTTTCAAAAGGTATACTGATGAATAATAATTTTAAATTTAGCTATGAAAGCAGTAGATTTAGCACTTTTTAAAAAATCTCACAAGGAGAAGAAAACTTCAAATCAATGGAGACTCAGCTTAACCAAATCCATTCAAGCTAGCTTAATTAAGTATACTGGCTTACACAATATATAATATGATTAAGTAAGTTAAAGAAAATGGAATAGATAGGAAAGAATAACTGAATTTAATAACAAGTAATTCAAAAGGTGATAAGTACTAGTTTATTTCTATAATATACAGTTAAATTTCTTTAAAGGCTTTTTGAGTTCATTAATACTTAACATATATCTTTCATTGGCACTTTAACAATCTTATCTTCATTAATACTATCTTAAAGATGAAATTACAAGATATAAACAAATAAAAATATGTACTTAAGTCCAATGTGCAATAAACCCCTTACTAATAAATACTTAACTGATCTTACCACTTCATCTTCTGTGTCTAATATTTCCTCTAGATCTGACCGTGAAATGTTCAGGATAGAAGCTGCCAAGGTCTGGGCTTTATGGGTTGAGGTTTTACAGATGTCCCTGTTTTTCTTCATTTTTTTAAGCTCTCTTATTTGTCGTCTTACCACATGGACATCATTTTGTAACTCTTTGGCCAAAGCCTGTAACATATTGGAAAGAAATTGAGCTTATATGGAAGTCATAATAAAGTCAAAGCAGTAATAACATAAACATGTGAAGATACTAACAAATCATTTTTTACGAGGATTACTCTGATTTTAATTATTTTGGAATACAGTGGATTGCTCTTTACTTATTGTCAGTGTGCAATAAAAATTCTCTTCAATAAATACTTAACCAACTTGCCGGATTAAACAAAGCCCCCCCACCCCTCTTTCAGATATACCAATGATATGTTACTTGGTGAATGCTTACAGCAGGCAGGCTACTTTTAATCATGCCAAAGCACAACTACTTCCACTAGTTGACCTAACACCAAGAGTCAGGTTCTACTTATTCCTCAATGTGCATATATTATTTGTAACAGGTTAGTTGCATAATTCATTTAATTGTTACATAAACCAATGAAAGACTACTGAAGAAAGAACTGTTTCTATTTTATAGATACTAGATTAGAAATGCTTTAGAAGAAGCTGAGAAAGACAAATGGGGTCAAAGTTTAATTATGTGTGGTAACTTATCTGTGGGCAAGACAACAATAAACGATTGAAGAAAAATTATTAAAAAATCAAGGATTGCTTCACAAGCCTTTAAGTTGCCCCTTTGAGAAATCAGTCAATGCTAGCCCATACTGCACTTACGTGTGGGTAACAAAAAGTTGCTCCTTAATCTGGTTGGAAAGAGTGCCTCAGTTCATGGCTTTGTGATAATTTGAACAGGTTAGTTACATGTTTGGGCTGTTTCTGATCTTTTGGTAGCATAAGCAGTGTTACAATAAATAATGGCACTTAGATATTAATTTTGCATCTCTAGGATATATGGCTAGAATTGAAACTGCTGGATCAAAGGGTGTGTATAATTTCGACAGCTGTTACTTAACTCTATCCCTGTTCTCCATCCAAAATAGTACTAATATATATCTTCACAAAGAATGAATGAAAGTATCTGTTTCTCCACATGATTAGCAAAATACCACTATGTTATTTCAGAGTAGTTTGTTTTTTCACTGTATTTTAAAGTTTCATTTCTCTCACTATAAACAAAGTTGAGCATCAGCCTTAAGAAATTATATTTTCTTTGTCATTTTTTTGTCTTTCTTAGGGATTTACAGGAGTTTTTTATATATTAGAGAAATCATATTTGCCTATTGTATATATTTCAATTTTTTCATAATTTGTTCTTTTTCTTTTGACAGTAGTGTCAAAGAAAAATATTTTTAATTTTGTATGTACTCAAATTAATGAAACTTTCCCTTTCTCACACTTTTGAATTTAGTGGGATACTTTAAAAAGCATTCTCCACAATGAAGTATACAGAAAATACTTTCAAACCACAACTTTTGTTTTGCTTTTATTACTTTTCAGTTAAAATTTTTGTATCCTTTTGTAATCATTTAGAAGATTATTACATAAAATCATACTCAGTTGTCCCATAACCACTTGGCAAATAGTCCATCTTTCTCCCAGTGATTTCATAAATCTTTATGTCAGTGTCTGAGCTTTCTATTCTGTTCCATCTCTTTTTATTAGTTAAGTTTTACATTTGAGTATATTTTAACTAATAATGCTGTATTTTAAATTTTAACATTGGTGAAGGCTATCTCTCTCTTCTTACCCCTCTACATCAGATTTTTCTTGGTGTTTTTGCTTGTTTGATTTTCCATATGGATTTCACATTCAGCTTGTGTAGATTCTCTGCCCCTTAAAAATATCTTACTGGTAATTTTATTTCCATCATGTTAAATTTCATTTGGATCATGTTGACATTTTGGAATGCTGTGTCTTCCTAATCAAATAATATGGCATTCTTTTCTATTTGTTTACATCTTTATCTGTGTTTCAAAGGATTGTTTTAAAGTTTGCTCTGTATAGATCTAGTTTATTTCTGGGCATTTTATTTTATATATTTTTTCTTATTTTTTTATAGGAGTTTTTCAGTTGATTCCTGTTTCTAGGAATTCAAATAACTAACTGTAAAGACTGATAATTTTATCTCCTTTTCTTTTATCTTTATACCTCTAATTTACTTTTCTTTTCTTATTTCCCTGGTTATTAAGTTCCCCTTGAATGATATTAAATAGTCTTATGGATGGACATACTTGACTTGTTCCTGATTTTAGTGAAGTTCTTTTGTTTCCTGGAAAACACTATACCAGCTTTTGATTTGATTTAGCCTATTTTAATATACTAAGAAAGTAACTGGAAGTAACTATATTTTATTTCCTACAGAAATGAATACATTTTCTTAAGTATCCATTCTAGCATCCATATAGGCTATCATTGTTTTCTATCATAAATCTATTAAAAGGATTATTAGTAACGTTCTTAGTATTGAATTATCCTTGCATTCTAGAATAAACTGTACCTGGTGATGGCACAATTTTTTGGTGTGCCGCCAAATTTATCTGCTAATATTTTATCTAAATTTTCTGCACTAATATGAGATTTGTTCATTTTTATTTTATGCAATCCTCCAGAAAAGTTTGGAATATATCTTTCTTTTTCCATGTTCTATAGTAGTTTCAATGAGATTGAATTTATCTGCTCTTTATTGATGTGGTATCACTTAGTTGCATTTGGCCTTGTATTTATTACAGCTGAAGGCAGCTTTTTGACAATTAGTTTTGATATTCTATCTGTTCTGGAGTGAGTTTTGGTGCATTATATTTTCCTAGAAATTTATCCATTTCATTCAGGGTTTCGAATTTATTTGAAGAGAATTAAGTAGTCTGCCACGATTTTTTTTTTCCTGCATCTAGGTCTAGGATTACGCTCACTTATCACTTCTTATTTGTATGGTTCTGCTTTTGTGCTTTCTTTTTTCTTAAGTAGGTAGGTTAAAGGTTTATCTATTTTATTGCTTTTTATTTTATTTCCAACAAATCTTGTATTCATTGATTAATTTTACAAATTTTAAATTCTATTTTAATCTTTAGATTCTGGTTATTTTTCTTAATTCATTTGCTGAATGTTTATTCTGATTTTTTATTTATTAAATATATAAGGCTACAAATTTTTTATTGATCACCATTTCAGCTTTATCCTATGGGTTCCAATAATTCCAGAATATTATTCTTTTAGGGATATTCTGTAACGTGCTCAGATTTTCTCCTTAACCTAAGAACTTTTAAAGCATTTTTCTGTTTAATATCTACATGGTAGTGACTTACCTTTTCCAGTTTTGTAATAAATTGTAGTTTCATTGCATTATCTCTACTATTTATGCATAGTATTTATAAATATTGATGTTATTTATACTATTAATAGAATATTATCCATGCTATTTTGACCTTTCAGAATAATTGAGGTTTTCTTTTTGGAGTGTCTCGGGTAGGATTTCTGAAGAAAAGACTCTGAGATGCAGATCTGTGTGCAGGATGTCTATGGGAGAGTACACTTAGGAACAACACCTGTAGGAAACTTAGGAAGGCAGGACTGGGCAGAAGGAGAAGCTGAACTGCATGGCAGTTTCAAAAGAGGCTTCAAACTACCTTATGGGAAGCTTTGGAGTTGAGATGTATTGTGAGCGAGGCGGTGCGTACATATCCAGACAGCTATCAAAAACCTCATTAAACTGAATACTTAAGTCCTGTGCATTTTATTTCATTTCTTCTTATGTCTGATTTCTTTTAATTAACATGGTGGTTTTAAGATTCATCCACATTATCATATGTATCTGTAAGTTTTTCTTTTATTTACTGTAGGATGCAAAATTAAATGTAATAAGTTTGACATATTTAAATGTACAATTTGATCAGCTTTAATATATACACACGAAACCATCAAAACATTTTTTTGAGATTTTATTTTCTTTTACTTCCATTACTTCATCTGCCAGCATCCTTTTATCTGTTCCTGTTGTCTCACCATCTTTTCCCTAATTTTTTACATTTATTTACGTCTTGCAAAGGTACTTTTAAGAGAAAATTATTTCATTAACATTTTTAATTCATAGTAAAATATTTTCATCTGCTCTGTTGCAACTTATCTCTGTTGAAAGGTATTTTCCTGCCTTTACTTTTCCTATTTCTTTCCTCCATCCTTATTCTAATATATTTGTACAGATACTGTACTGGTTCCTTCTTCAGGACTCATTTTTGAAAGAAGTTTTTCTTGGACCATTTGTTTATAGAAAGTTATGTAGCAGAGGGGCTTGGGCTATTTTCTATGCTGTTCAAATATTACATAAAAATTTAGGAGTTGTTTACTGGTGAATTCCATTAGCCAGGCTATTTTTGTTATAGAACTGTTTTGCTGTTGTTTTTACAAGTAAATAACATATTTTCTTGGCTGATGAGAAATGCTGCTTCCTGCAGATTGGCCTTGTCTGTGTTACTCTTCATTAAGCCCTGCCTCTTCTCTTTGGAAGCAAGCCAGGTATAGAAATGTCATAAACCATTGAAGCTCCATTCCCCTTTTTATCTTGGTTAGTCTAGCTAAACATCTTTCAATTTTATTTATGTTTTTCAAAAAACCTTATCTTAGTTTCACTGATCTTTTCTATTGTTCTTCCAGTCTCTATTTCATTTAGTTCCACTGTAATCTTTATTATTTCTTTCTTTCTGCTAAAGTTGAGCTTAGTTTGTTCTTCTTTTTCTAGTTCTTTGAGTCATAAAGTTAAGTTGTTTATCTGAGAAGCTTACTTTTTCTTAATGTAGGTGTTTACACCTATAATATTTCCTCTTACAAATGCTCCTGTTGCACCTTGTAAATTTTGGTATGTTGTGTTTCCATTTCTGTTTCTCTCAAGATATTTTTTAATTTCCATTTTGATTTATTCTTTGACCTATTGGTTGATCAAGAGTGTCCATATATTAATAAGTTTTATAAGTTTTCCAATTTTCCTATTGAATTGATATTTAGTTTCATATTATTATAATAAAAAAGATACTTGACATGATTTCAATCTTCTAAATTTGCTGAGATATTTTGTGGCCTAACATACAGTCTATCCTGGAAAATGTTCTTCAGGCTTGAGAAGAATACAAATCTGCTGCTTTTGGATGGGATATTCTGTATATGTTCAGTCCATTTTGTCTATAGCATTGTTCAAATCTTCTATATCCTTATGGATTTTCTGGATAATGTATGCATTACTGAGAGTAGGGTATTGAAGTCCCCTACTGCTATTGTATCAGTTTATTTCTCCTTTCAGTTCTGTTAGTATTTTTTCTATACATTTAAGTGCTCCCAAATTCGGTGCATAAATATTTATAATTATTATATTTTCTTGATGAATTGACACCTTTAATATTATATTATATTAATATTATATAATGGCCTTCATTGTCTCTTGTGACTGTTTTTTACTTGTCTATTTTGCCTCATAAAAGTATAGCCACTTGTGCTCTCTTTCTGCCATCATTTGCATGAAATATTTTTTCCACCCCTTTACTTTTAGTCTATGTGGGTCCTTAAAGCTGAACTGAGACTCTTATAGGCAGCAAATTACTGGATTTTTAAAACCATCCATTCAGCTACTGTCTACTGACTGGTGAGTTTAATTCATTTACATTTAAAATTATTACCAGGGAAGGACTCCCTATCTCCCTATTTATATCTTGTTAATTGTTTTCTTACTGTTTTGTAGTTTCTTTGCGCTTTATTCCTCTCTTTCTATCTTATCTTGTGATCTGATGACTTTTTGTGGTGGTATGCTTTGATTCCTTTCAGTTAAACTTATGTATATCTAGATCTACTACAGACATTTCCTTTGTGGCCACCATGAGGTCTACATAAAATATGTTAGGACTTCCTATTTTAAGCGGTTAACTACTTCGCTTTAATTGCATATAAAATCTCTATACTTTTACCTTTAATTCCTTCACATTTTAGGTTACTTTTGTTATAATTTATATCTTTTTTATATTGTGTATTCACAAAAAATTATTGTAATTACAGTTATATTTAATATTTTTATTAAAACTTTTATATGAGAGTTAAGGTGATTTATACAAAACCATTACAATATTAGAGGATTCTGATTTTAACTCTATATTTAGCTTTACTAATCAGAGTCCTTTCCTTTCAGCTTGAATACGTCTCCTCAGCATTCCTTATAAGGGCCATAAATTCCCTCTACTTTCATTTGTTCGGGAAAGTCTTTATCTCCTTCATTTATGAAGAACAGATTTGCTAACTATGGTATTCTTGGTTGGCAGGGTTTTTTCCTTTCAATATATCATGCCACACCCTCCTGGCCTACAAAGTTTCTACTGAGAAATCCACCAATAGTATTATGGGTGCTTCCTTGTATGTGATAAATCTCTTTGGCTGCTTTCAAAATTCTTTGTCTTTAACTTTTGGGAATTATAATGTGTCTCATGAATCTCCATGTCCATTTCTCTCACCAAATTTGGGAAGTTTCAGCCATTATTTTTTTAAAGAGACTTTCTGTCTTTTCTCTCTCCTCCTTCTGAAATTCCTATAATGCACATATTGTTTAATTGCGTCCCATAGTTCCTGTAGGCTTTCTTCATGTGTTTCATTCTTTCCTTTATTCTGATTGGATAATTTCAAATGACCTCCCATTGAGTTCACGGATTCTTTCTTACATTTGATCAAGTCTGCCTTTGAAGATCCCTATTGAATTTTTCAGTTTAGTCATAGTATTCTTATCTCTGGGATTTCTGTGTTTTTTTTTTTTTTGGTATGGTTTCTATTTCTTTGTTGAACCTCTGAGTTTAATCATGCGTTGTCTTCCTAATTTCATTTAGCTGTCCATCATGTTTTCTTATAGTTGACTGAACTTTAAGAGGACTAATCTGAATTTGTTGCAGTTTTTATATATTCATTTACTTAGGGTTAATTATTTGAGCTTTACTATTTTCCTTTGATTATGTCATGTTTCCATGATTCTTCATAATCCCTGTATCCTTGCATTCGTGTTAGCACATTTAAGGAAGCAGCCACTTCTTCTAGCCTTTACAGGTTTTCTTCAGCAGGAATAGTTCACTAGTCAGTCCAACCTTTGGATCTGAACAGGCTAGCAGACAACATCCATGGGTAGGTAGGCACTACTTGCTGTCAGGCTCTCTAGTTGGGCAGAGCTGCTGTCCATACTGATAAGGTCAGGTGGTCACTGGTTGAGCTCTGCAGTCAGATAAGGCTGCTGGCTAGGCTCTAGAATTGCTTCTTGTTGACATAATCAAAAATAAATAAGTAGGACTATATCAAACTAAAAAGCTTCTACACAGCAAACAACAGTGAAAAGACAACTTACAAAATGGAAGAAAATATTTGCAAGTCACATATTTGACAGAGGTTAATATCCAAAATACAGGCATACTTCAGACATACTGTGGGTTCCATTTTAGACCACCACAATAAAGCAAATATCACAATAAAGTGAGTCATACAATGTTTTTGGTTTCTCAGTGAATGTAAAAGTTATGTTTATAAGTGTGCAATAGCATTATGTCTAAGAAATGTATATACCTTAATGAAAAATGAATGTTAATGATCATCTGAGCCTTCAGCACATTGTAATAACTTTTCTAGTGGAGAGTCTTGCGTCAAGGTTGATAACTGCTGACAAATTAGGGTGATGATTGCTGAAGGCTGGGCTGGCTATGGCAATTTCTTTAAGACAGCAATGAAACTTGCCATATCCATGGATTCTTCCTTTTATGAAAGATTTCTCTATAGCATGTGATGCTGTTTGGTAGCATTTTACCACAGTAAAACTTCTTCTAAAACTGGAGTCAATCCTCTCAAACCCTGGAACTGCTTTACCAACTAAGTTTATGGAATATTCTAAATCTTTTGTTGTCATTTAAACAATGTTTACAGCATTTTCACCAGGAGTAGATTTCACCTCAGGAAACCACTTTCTTTGCTCATCTCTAAGAGGCAACTCCTCATCCATTCAGGTTTTATCATGAGATTGCAGCAATTCAGTCATATATTGGGATCCATTTCCAATTTTAGTTCACTTGCTATTTCTACCACATCTGTAGTTTCTTCCTCCACTAACATCTTGAACCCCTCAAAGTTATGCATGAAAGTTAGAATCGACTTCATCTAAACTCCTGCTAATGTTGCTATTTTGATCTCTTCCCATGAATCATGAATGTTCTTAAATGGCATCTAGAATGGTGAATCCTTTCCAGAAGGATTCCCATTTATTTGGTCAGCTCCATCAGAGGAATCACTATCTACAGAAGCTATGCCTTGTGAAATTTATTTCTTAAATAATAAGACTTTAAAGTCTTCAACTTTAAAGTTGAAATTACTCCTTGAACCATGAGCTGAAGAATGGATATTATATTAGCAGGCATGAAAACAGCATTAATCTCAATGTACATCTCCATCAAAGCTCTTGGGTGACTAGGTACATTGTCAATGAGCAGCAATATTTTGAAAGAAATCTTTTTTTCTAAGTAGCAGGTCTCAGCAGTGGGTCTAAAGGATTCAGTAAACCATGCTGTAAATAGATGTGTTGTCATTTAGGCATTGTTATTCCATTTATAGAGCACAGGCATAGTAGATTTAGCATAATTCTTAAGGACCCTAGGATTTCTGGAATATTAAATGAACATTGGCTTCAACTTAAAGTCCTCAGCTGCATTACCCCTAACAAGAAAGTCAGTCTGTTCTTTGAAGATTTGGAGCCAGGCGCTGACTTCTCCTTTCTAGCTTTCTCCTAGATGGCATTTTCTTCTAATAGAAGGCTGTTTTGTCTACATAGAAAATATGTAGAGAAAGTCAAATAATCTCTGTTTACAGATAACATGATTGTATATTTAGAAAATCCCATCATCTCAGCCCAAAATCTCCTTAAGCTGAGAAGCAACTTCAGCAAAGTCTCAGGATACAAAATCAATGTGCAAAAATCACAAGCATTCCTATACATGAATAACAGACAAACAGAGAGCCAAATCATGAGTGAACTCCCATTCACAATTGCTACAAAGAGAATAAAAAACCTAAGAATACAAGTTACAAAGGATGAGAAGGACCTCTTCAAGGAGGACTACAAACCACTGCTCAAGGAAATAAGAGAGGACATAAACAGATGGAAAAACATTCCATGCTCATGGATAAGAAGAATCAATATCATGAAAATGGCCATACTGCCCAAAGTAATCTATAGATTCAATGTTACCCCCATGAAACTACCATTGACTTTCTTCACAGAGTTGGAAAAAAACTACTTTAAATTTCATATGGAACCAAAAAAGAGCCCACATAGCCAAGACAATCCTAAGGAAAAAAATAAAATAAAATAAAGCTGGAGGCATCACACTACCTGACTTCAAACTATACTATAAGGTTACAGTAACCAAAACAGCATGGTACCAGTACCAAAACAGATATATAGACGTATGAAACAGAACAGAGGCCTCAGAAATAACACCACACATCTATAACCATCTGATCTGACAAACATGATAAAAACAAGCAATGGGGAAAGGATTCCTTATTTAATAAATGGTGTTGGGAAAACTGGCTAACCATATGCAGAAAGCTGAAACTGGATCCCTTCCTTACACCTTATACAAAAATTAACTCAAGACAGATTAAAGATTTAAACGTAAGACCTAAAACCATAAAAACCCTAGAAGAAAACCTAGGTAATACCACTCAGGACATAGGCATGGGCAAAGACTTCATAACTAAAACACCAAAAGCTATGGCAACAAAAGCCAAATTGACAAATGGGATCTAATTAAACTAAAGAGGTTCTGCACAGCAAAAGAAACTGTTATCAGGCAACCTACGGAATGGGAGGAAATTTTTGCAATCTATCCATCTCCAAAGGCTAAAATATAGAATTTACAAAGAACTTAAACAAATTTACAAGAAAAAAAAATCCTATCAAAAAGTGGGTGAAGGATATGAATAGACAATTCTCAAAAGAAGACATTTATGCAGTCAAGAAACATGAAAAAATACACAACATCACTGGTCATTAGAGAAATGCAAATCAAAACCACAATGAGATACCATCTCACGCCAGTTAGAATGGCATTTATTAAAAAGTCAGGAAACAACAGATGATGGAGAGGATGTGGAGAAATAGGAATGCTTTTACACTGTTGGTGGAAGTGTAAATTAGTTCAACCATTGTAGAAGACAATGTGGTGATTCCTCAAGGATCTAGAACTAGAAATACCATTTGAACCAGCAATCCCATTACTGGGTATATACCCAAAGGATTATAAATCACTCTATTATAAAGACACATGCACACGTATGTTTATTGTGGCACTGTTCAAATAGCAAAGACTTGGAACCAACCCAAATGCCCATCAATGATAGACTGGATAAAGAAGATGTGGCACATATACACCATGGAACACTATGCAGCCATAAAAAATGATGAGTTTATGTCCTTTTCAGGGACATGGATGAAGCTGGAAACTATCATTCTCAGAAAACTAACATAAGAACAGAAAACCAAACACCACGTGTTTGGTTTTTTTACTAGCTTCTTTGTTTTCCAGAACTTAAAGTGTAATTAAAAAGAAAATATGTTGTTTAATGTAGTCACTTTCATCAGTGATCTTACCTAGATCTTTTGGATAACTTGCTGCAGATTTCACATCAGCACTTGCTGCTTTACCTTGTATTCTTATGTTATGTAGGTGGCTTCTTTCCTTGTATTGCTGGTAGCTTTAAGGTGTTGTGCTGCTTCCTCAGCTCTCTCATCCTTTGTAAAACTGAAGATAGTTAGGGCCTTGCTCTGGATTAAGCTTTAGCTTAAACTGTTGTGACTGGTTTAATCTTTTATCCAGACCACTAAAACTTTCTGTGTATCAGCAATAAGGCTGTTTCACTTTCTTATCATTTTTGTTTTCATGAAATAGCATTTTTCTTTTCCTTCAGTAACTTTTCTTTTGCATTCACAACATGGCTGTTTGGTGCAAAAGGCCCAGTTATAGCCGATCTCAGCTTTTGACCTGCCTTCCCCACTAAGTTTTTCTAGCTTCTGATTTCTAGCTTTTGATTCAAAGTGAGAGACATGTGACTCTTCCTTTCACTTGAACTCTTAGAGGTCACTATAGTTAGTTAGTTGGCCTAACTGCAATATTGTTGAGTCTCAGGAAATCTGGAGGCCCAGGGAGAGGGAGTATGATGGGGAAAAAGACAGTTGGGAGAGAACAGTCAGAACACACATAATATTTATCAGTTATGTTCACTGCCTAATTAATATGGGTTCAGCTCATGGCACCCCAAAACAATTAAAACAATAACATTAAAGATTACTGATCACAGACCACCATAACAGATATAATAATAATGAACAAGTTTGAAATATTACAATAGTTACCAAAATGTGACACAGAGACACAAAGTGAGCACACACTGTTGGGAAAAACAAATGGAGCTGATAGATTTGCTTGACACTGGGCTGCCACGAGCCTTCAATTTGTATAAAACACAGTATCTGAGAAGTGCAACAAAGCAAACACAATAAAATCAGGTATGTCTGTATTTAAGGAACAGCTACATCCTATCTTTTTTATTTACCAGGTTTCTTATTCTTTTCCCCTCCCTTCCTTCTTTCCCTGCTCATTCCCTCTCTCCCTTCTTTTTTAATTCCTGGCTTGTGTCAGATTGATGGAGCTTTCTTTATTCCTTTTTTTTCATCAGATTCTTTACAAATTAAATATTTTTATTCCTACAGTCAACTTTAAACATTTCAAATATATATTTAATATTATCTTTTGAATCAATATCTAGAGTTTCTTATACTCCATATTGTTCCACCAAAGCAAAAAAGAAACTTAACTCTTCCAACGAACCCATTACCCCCATTTCTAATACTGTAAACATTAAGGTCAACAATGATTTAGATTTAACCGGCTTGCAGGTTTTCTACTAGCTTCTTCATTTTCCATGGTTTCATATGTTCAAAAGTTGACAGGGCAGAGAGATCTGAAGAAGTGACAAGATAAACTACTTGAATATATAGAAGAAGAGGACAAAGACCTTGAGAGAGAAGAGGGCCCACAGTGTTCAAAAAAAGAGCAAGAAAATCAGAAAGAAACGCTAAAGTGGAATAAGTGAGGTAAAATGTAGTAGAAAGTGAAGTTGCAGAAGTAACAATAAAATTAATCATGAAGTCCTTTATGGGGAGACAAGGTTTTCTATTTTCTTGAGTAATAAAGAATCATGTGAGATGGAGTCTCACTCTATCACCCAGGCTGGAGTGCAGTGGCACGATCTCAGCTTACTGCAACCTCTGCCTTCCGGGTTCAAGAAATTCTCCTGACTCAGCCTCCCAAGTAGCAGGGACTACAGCCTCCTGCCACCAGACCTGGGTAATTTTTGTATTTTTAATAAAGAAGGGGGTTTTGCCATGTTGGCCAGGCTGGTCTTGAACTCCTGACCTCAAGTGATCCACCCATCTAGGTCTCCCAAAGTGCTGGAATTTACAGGTGTGAGCCACTGTGCCTGGCCGTGTTTTCCATTTTAAAAGGATCATTCTGCCAAGTGATGGAGAAAAGACTATTCTGAGTCAACAGCTGAAGGAGGAGACTAATGCATAGGTACAAGCAAGAAATGATGGTAACCTGAACCAGGAGAGTAGCAGTGGTGACAGGTAGCAGAATCCTAGGCCTATTTTCAAATAACAGCAGACAAGATTTGAAGTATTTGAAATGCAATGTGAGAGAAAGGGAAGAGCCAAAGATGATTACAGATTTGGGGCCTAACCATCGATGACTGGTGAAGAAATTTTTCTGAGATAGAGAAAAAAAGCCAGGAGAAGCAAAATAATTTTTTTTCAACTTTTTTGTACATGTTAAGTTTGAGATGCTTATTAGACATCCAAGTAAAAAATCACAATTAGGCAGGAAGATTTAAAAATCCATAGTTTCAAGGACAGGATGGGAACAGGCATATATTAGGGAGTCATAGGTCAGAATATGGCATTTTAAATTACAGTGCTGGAAGAGACTGTCTAGAAAGTGAGTATAGATAATGAAGAGGAAAGGTATAAAGACCGAACCCTAGGAAATTCCAACACTTATGTTTGTCAGGAAGAGAATGAGGACTAGCAAAGAAGTCAGAGAAGATCAGCTAGATGTGATAAGAAAAACTGGCTGGGCACAGTGGCTCATGCCTATAATCCCAGCACTTTGGGAGGCCAAGGCGGGTGGATCACTTGAGGTCAGGAATTCGAGACCAGCTTGGCCTACATAGCGAAACCCCTGTCTGTACTAAAAATACAAAAATTATCTGGCATGGTGATGGGTGTCTGTTATCACAGCTACTGGAGGCTGAGGCAGGAGAATCACTTGAACCTGGAAGGTAGAGGTTGCAGTGAGCCGAGATCGCACCATTGCACTCCAGCCTGGGCAACAAAAGGGAAACTCCGACTCAAAAATAAGAATTTCAAATGCTCCCAAGGGTTCAAATAAGATAAGAACTGAGAACTGAACACAGATTGGGCAATATGGAGGTTGTTGGTGACTTTGAATAAAGTACTTTGGAGGAGTAATAAAATTGAAAGCCTAACCGGAGAAGGTTCAAAACAGAATGGAAGATAAGAAAGTGGGCAGAGAATAGGTATCACTTTTGTGGTGTTTTGCTACATGAAAGAGAAGAAAAATGAGTTAGAGTAGCTAGAGAGTCCAGTAAAGGTTTTTTTGGTAAATGGTGTGTGTTTACTAATGTAAGTGATCCAATATAGAGGGAATATTGGTGATACAAAGTGTAGGGTTAAAATTACAGGGCCAAAGTCCTGGGGAATATGAGGAGATAAAATCCAGTATGCAAAGTGAGGTTTTAGCTTTAGACAGGCGTGCAGATGGTTCATTCCTAGTAATATGAGGGAAGTGACAGTACGTGGGCACAGATATAGGAGGAATGTGAAAAATAAAGGTAATGAAAAAAGGAGGAAATTATCTGTGGGTTGCTTCTGTTTTCTCAGTGAAGTAAGCAGCCAACAAGATTGAGTGGTTAAGCAGGGGATGCTGAAGGTTTGAGAAGGCAGCAGAATGACTGGGAAACATGGAGCCTGAATGAACTGGGAACTATATAATAGGATTATCTGATAGTGCTGAGAGCCCACCTGAAGTTCTTGGTTATTTGTTTAAATAAAGATGAATCAGCATGTTTATGTTTTTATTTAATCACATTCACTTCCTTGGATTCAGGTGAGAACTAGGCAGAGATTCAAAATAAAGTAGATTTGAGTTTTTTCCACAGGAATATGACAAAGGGACAAAGGAGGAAGTTGAGGATATATGCAAGAAAATGACTACGATACAACATAGAATCCATGCTGCATGAGGAGGGAAGCAAGGGCACAATGGGAAGGAGGGTGGTAGTAATTAGTGAGAAAGTAGCAAGGCCAGTAAATTTGAGGTTATAATCAGGTCAAAAATTGTTGTACCATGAGCACAAAAAGAAACAGTGGTCAAAGAATAAAATGCTGGAAATGGAGATTTTGGAATTCACATAGTTATCCGTAATGACAAGGCAAAGAGTAGTGTTTCTTAGTGGGGACATATTTGGCATTTGGGAAAAATATCAATTTTTCACTGTATGAGACTTTTCTTCCCAAAGCAGAACTTTTAACAACCCTGGCTTCTGAGTATTGAATGCTAGTAGCATCTACCTGTCAGTGTAACACAAAGCACCCACATACATTTCCCTAAGGTAGGTGGTGGTCCATAGTTGAGAACCATAGATCAGGGGTATGATGATGAGAATAATCATTGGAAACGAGGATGCTGAAGAATAGAAAGGGAATATCCAATAGGGTACTGGATGGCTTACATGGATATGAAGTCACCAAGAGTCATAACAAAATTGTGTTGGAGAGAAAGATAATAATCTGGGTGCTAAGCTGTATGACTGGCATTCTAAAATGAGATACAAATAATTTGGGTAGGTGATTCTAATATGTTCCAATTAGCTTCTGATCTATTTTAATATTCATTCCTAAATCTTACCAACCCAACAGAATTTCTAAATAGGGATGAATAATACAGGAATCCCAGGAGCAACCCTCATGTACCACTTAAGTGTCATAAAAAGAGGTACCTAAATGAAGTAGAAGCAATGCTAGGTGGCCTACATAATGAGTAGTGTAGTTATTATATGATATATTCCACATGCCTTCAATTCCAGTGCATTGATTATTAGAAAATATTATGTTGTTTGGTTGAAATATACTTCAGAATGCATGAACAATCATTTTCCCTTCCAAAGTGTATCTTTCAGACATAATAGAGCTTTCATTGCGCTAGGTACACCGAACTGTTTTACCTTCCACACATATATCAAAGCTAACTTTTTATTTATTTTTTTTTTTTGAGACGGAGTTTCGCTCTTGTTACCCAGGCTGGAGTGCAATGGCGCGATCTCGGCTCACCGCAATCTCCGCCTCCTGGGTTCAGGCAATTCTCCTGCCTCAGCCTCCTGAGTAGCTGGGATTACAGGCACGCGCCACCGTGCCCAGCTAATTTTTTGTATTAGTAGAGACGGGGTTTCACCATGTTGACCAAGATGGTCTCGATCTCTTGACCTCGTGATCCACCCGCCTCGGCCTCCCAAAGTGCTGGGATTACAGGCTTGAGCCACCGCGCCCGGCCAACTTTTTATTTTTATAAGATCACATTTGCCTTGTATTTACATGTTGGGTCTCAGTTTTACTTCCTCTTTTTTTAAAAAAAATAAATCAGCGTGTTTTCAACATTGGGTGCTACTTCCATCTGGCTTTTATCTTTACTTCCCTCTTACTGTTACAAAATTGCCTTCTTATTACCACTTCAAAATCTGCTCAGTTACTCTCTGAGCAACTCTAAAGCCCCCAAAGGGTTTTGAAAAACCCTTTAAATTATCATTTGCTAAAAACACTGTAAGTCTTAAAAAGTGTCACTCTATTCACATCAGTTGAATAATGTTCCTTAGCTAACATTTGTTATCAAGGTAAGTAAAAACTTTGTATGGCACAAAGTAAGGATTCAATAACTGTTAACTCAATTTCCAAAACCTAAGGTCGGCCTTCTTGCAATTCTTGGGATTTCGTGAGCTAGAAATTATCCCAATATCTGAGGATGTTGTCAAAATATGAATGCTTTTTGGATATACGTATCAACTTAAATTTACTTTACTTTTCCATTATTATAATTAATTGTAACCAGCCACCAATAATGTTTGCAAAAAATATAGTAAGCAGTTCCATTTCTGTCTTATTAGATTGAGTTTTCCAGTCTTTATCATGAGTCTTTGTCTGTATAGCTAGTTACATATAATTTTTAGTTTCATTGAATCATTATGGATCGCTTAGACTCTTTTCAGTAAGATTACATTGTAAGGAAGGTGATAACTGGTGGCTCAGATACTCTGGAGTCATTACTGCCATCATGGTTTTTGGGATAAATAATGAATTTTTTAAAAACAGGTTTTTAAACAGCTTTCTTGAGATAATTTACATAATGACATAATGTATTTTATTATGAAAATTTTCTTTAAACACAGTTGTGATTTCCTTTTTCAGTAATGACTAAAGAGTTAACTCAAGTTGAATGTATCATAGACCTGTTTATAAATCTTAATTAAGAGTGCAGTCCCAAAGTATTAACAATTGTATGTGTAAAAATGAAATTCTAATGCTCCACAAATGTTTTTACCTAAGAAGCCAGAAATTTTAAATCTTATCAAATCAAGTTCATATTGATAATGAAGCCATTTATGCTTCCAGCTGAATATTGGTTTTTGGCTAGTATTTATTTCATAGCTAACAAAAACCACTGAAAAGATGGAGCTTGGCATATGACTCTCACATACAGGCACATTAACAAGCCTATATCAGGGCTGAGTCAAACTGAGCAAACACTTCTAGAAATTTCCCTTGTGTGTTTTATTGAGTTATTAGGAGAATTCAAAGCCTCAGCTCTGCCACATATATCCAGCCCAGATGCTCAAAGTACTTGATTTCACCCCAGGGCCAAATTCCATATTCAAGACTAGATCTAGAACAGATGGCCACTCCACCTCTTCCATAATCTGGTTGTGCCCTGTGAATAAATGAAAAGACTAAAGGGAACATAGATTCCACAACAGGGCCAGAACAAACATTATTACTATTAATACTACTAATAATATTTATTAAGTACTTTTGTGTACATGATACCCTAATAAGCTCTGCACAGAATGAGTCCTGTTGATCATAATGTTCCATGTAGGTACCATGTGCATTCCTTAACTACGCTTACTAAAGAATGTGCACAGTCCTCACTGTTCACTGAGTTTTCCATCTGAGCAGTGACTATATGTCCAGTACCCTTCTTGAAGCAGATATAAATCAATTCCTCAAGAATTTAATGAGCCCTGTTATGTGCCAGTACCCTGAAGACAACAAATGACAATGTTCCTTTCCTCAAGTTGACTATAATCTACTTGAAACAGAAAGAAAAATACAAGTTTACAATTGTGTTAATGTATGTGGTACATATAATAAATGTTGAGGAAACAAGTCAGAGCCGTCCTACTACTGCTATTACCACTGCTGATAATAATAGTTGATACTGAGATAGCAGTTAGGAACTGTTCTGATCTTTAGCTATGGTAACATTTAAATCCTCACCTCACATATGTTCTATTATTATAGTCATTCTATATATGGGGAAACTGAGGCACAGAGGATTCAGTCACTATCCTGAGGTCAGAGAGCTAGTAAATGGCAGAGTTGGGCTCTGTCCTCTTAGCTACAGAGTTAAAAGACAGATTCATGAAAGAGGAAGGCCCAGAATTAAATCTGAAGAGAGAACAAAGAGGGAAAGGCATTTTGGGTGAAAGAGTAGTGTGAAAGAAGATTAGACTTCATTGGGATAACACCCAGTTATACAAGGTCTTAAGTATTAAAAAGGGAGGAAGCGTATTTAGGGAGTCACTGATAATATGCTGCCTCAGATGGCGGGTCCTAAGCATTTCTGCCTAGACCTAGGGCCATATGTGCAAGGAAGAGAAAGACTGATAATCATGCCTTAAGACCCAAATATCCAGTCTTTGCCATCAATATATGGTTTGGGCATTAATTTGCTGATGGCTCCTTATTTGAAAAATAGCTTATACAGTAGAAGTGGTGCCAATAGCAACTATATATTGGCACTAAAACACAGTTAAGAAAAGCAAATGTCAATTGCCATTGGAAGTCATGCATTATAAATGGTGTTACTAAATGCCAAATTGATATGTGTTGTTATTTGAATATAATTCTTAAAAACAATGTAAGGAATTATTTCTAAAACTTTATTATGTATAATAATCACTTAGTTAACTTGTAAAATGCAGATTATTGGGCTCCACTCCAACCAGGATTTGATTGAATAGGTTTGGAGCCCAATATTATTTATTATATTTAAATGCAATAAAAACATTATTCTGAGACAGGTGTGGCAGCTCACATCTGTAATCCCAGCACTTTGGGAGGCTGAGGTGGGTGGATCACGAGGTCAAGAGTTCAAGACCAGCCTGGCCAAGATGGTGAAACCTCATCTCTACTAAAAATACACAAAATTAGCCGGGCATGGTGGCATGCACCTATAATCCCAGCTACTCGGGAGGCTGCAGTGGAGAACTGCTTAAACCCCAGAAGCGGAGGTTGCAGTGAGCTGAGATCGCACCACTGCACTCCAGCCTGGGTGACAGAGCGAGACTCCATAGGTAATCTAAATACCGAACTGAAATAAAAATTCTGAAAATTCTGAAAGAGTACTGAAGACAGTCTGTTCATATTTGTCATCTTTCCCTATTATATAATCTTTAAAACATTATTCAAATTAAAAAGTCATGAAACCACAGCAATCCTGAATTCATCTATTATGACATCTACTCAATATCATTGTTGGTGAACAACATGAAGGACTAACATTACCCTTGAATAACTGGAGTTTAGATACTCACTTCGTCATTAAATACTATTCATATCACTGGATATAAATAAAAAGTTTCTTAAATATAATTTTTGCTAAACTATTTGTATGGAGAAATTCCATGTATCAAAGTCATGAAACTTCATCAAGCATATGATCATCAGATATACAGTCATGAAATTCATTTTTCTATTGTGAAAACTTCTGATTCTCATTCATTCTTCTTTTCTAAAGTGCCACATTCAAAAAATATTTCAGGGAAAACAATGATTAGCATTTTGGATAAATCTCATCGTTTATATATATTTTATATCTTAGCCAAAAGCTCCACTAACAAAATGCCAAGTTGAATATAAAACAAAAACCAAGGTTTATGAAGCTAACACTTATAATAAAAATGGTTCTACATCATAAGTAAAATAATAACTATATATATATTTAACTTTTATTTTAGTTTCAGGGATACATGTGCAGGTTGGTTTTATAAATAAAGTTTGTATTGCAAGGGTTTGATGTATGTATTATTTCATCACCCAGGTAATAAACATAGTACCCAATAGGCAGTTTTTCAATTCTCACCCTCCTCCCACTCTTCACCCTCAAGTAGGCCCAACATCTACTGTCCCCTTCTTTGTGTCCATATGTACTCAGTGTTCAGCTTCCACTTACAAGTGAGAACATGTAGTGTTGGTTTTCTGTTCCTGTGTTAGTTCACTTAGGATAATGGCCTCCAGCTCCATTCATGTTGCTGCACAGGACTTGAACTCATTCTTTTCTATGACTGAATAGTATTCCATGATGTATATGTATCACAATTTCTTAGCCCAGTCTACTGTTGATGGGCATTTAGGTTGATGCCATGTCTTTGCTATTATCAACAGTGCCGCAAGGAACATACACATGCATGTGTCTTTCTGGTAGAAGGACTATATTATTTTAGTTATGTACCCAATAATGGGATTGCTGGGTCAAATGGTAGTTCTGTTTTCCACTTTTTTGGGAATTTTCAAACTGCTTTCCACAGTGGCTGAACTAATTTACATTCCCACCAGCAATGTATAAGTCACAGCGTTCAATGAAAGTGTTCACTATAAGTAAAACAGTGAAACTATTCAACAAGCATTCAAAATAATGTTTTGAATCTGGAAAAGGTAAATTACATTTACTAAAATTAATACTTTGCAATCATTTAGGATCCTCAAAGGCGGGCATTATTGGCTTGACTTCACACCAGTTGAAATCTTCATTAAAAGAGATAAAGAAGATGAAATGTTGTATCAAATTCATTCTGTAGATATTTTTAAAATGAGAAAACTCTCGAGGTATCTATGCTTTCCAAAGAAACAAAGTAAGAAATTTCCTATAAGTGCAGTACTCTTAATAGTGGCATAAAATGTTATTAACGTCTGTGTTTAGGGGAATGAAGGCTTTCTAGGGCTTTTCAGCTTTTAGATAATTTCTAGATGGTACACGTCTGCAGATACTCAAGTCTGTCTTCTCTTTGTTCTGCTTGTCATTTGCCATTCCTCTGTCTATTCCATGTCTTGATAGTTTGTGGCCTGAGCTTCAGACGTCTCTTAGCATCACTGAACCCTGAGCAAGTGTCTGGTTGTTCCTGCTTGAACGATTTTCAAAAGGAGAGTAGTGTGGGAATGGCTTAATTCTTTCAACTTAAAAACTGTCCAGATTACTTCACTAGTATAATTTCATAACTAAATTGATATTAATAAAGAAATATTAATAAGATGGTAGAAAATTTTAAATTTAAACTATAAAAACAAATTCTTTATGAAGAAACTATTAGCAATGTGATAAATAGGTTAGAAGATGCTTTGTGAGTTCAGAAAGAAACTTTATTCCCCAAATCATCTCAAGTAGGCTACTGCCTACTCTACCTGAAGTAAAGTACAAGTTAGTAAACCACAAATAATTCAAACCTTCACAAATATGGTGAACTCTTCCACTTTTTCATTGGCTAACAGCAATTTCTTCTGTGCACCTTCTAGGACCTGTTCACTTTGCAGTGCTAATCCTTGAAGCTGCTTAGATGCTGCTGTTTCAATTTCTGCCATTGCAGATTCAGTCTCATTTATTCTTGATACTAGGAGAGAAAGCTTGAGATCCTGCAAAAGATCAGCAGTCATAAAAGATATTTTATAAACATATTCAGAAGAGTTAGTTATACATGTCAAATAAGGAAAATATTTTATTATTCTCTCTATATACATATTTATTATTTGGGTAAAATTAGTGATTATTTTCATTAATTTTCAATAAAACATCCTAAGCACATATTCTCATATACTTATCAAAATTAGTTTATGGTTTTTAAAGATTACAAATAATTAAAGTCATAGAAGCTATTTTAGACCAAAAGATCCTCTATATAACATAGAAACATTTAGTTTGAAAGTTTAGGCGGGCCTAAAAAATTCATATCTACTTGTATAAATACCAGTGATTAATAATAGTTTTTATTTATTAAAAACCATCAAGACAAATGACACCTGTTTTCTCTAATACAGAAGAATACAGAAGTATCTTTAATGTTAAACAAATATTTAGTGCTTCGTGTAAAGATACAAATCCTCTTTGCAATTATCTGAAGCGTTTAAGTAGCTTGTGGTTTTGAGAAGGAAAACAACGATGTTAAAAATGAAACATGCTCTCACTCATAAGTGAGAGGTGAACAATGAGAACACATGAACACAGGGAGGGGAACATCACACTGTCACACCAGTTGAAATCTGTTGGGGGGTGGGGGCCTGTCGGGGGGCGGGGGGCGAGGGGAGGGATAGCATTAGGAGAAATACCTAATGTAGATGACGGGTTGATAGGTGCAGCAAAGCACTGCATGTGTATACCTACGTAACAAACCTGTATTTTCTGCACATGTACCCCAGAACTTAAAGTATAATAAAAAAAATAAAATTAGAACAAAGAAATATAAGAAATAAATGAAACAAACACCATTATATCCCATCTCCAAGCTAAAATGTCCTTTTTAAAAACATACCTTTTTTCCTAACTCCTCTTTAGATTTTTGATACATCTGCTCATACTGTGACTTTTCTTTTACAGCAACATTAAGTCTTTGCTTTAGTGAATCAATTGATACCTTCTTGTTGGAACATTCTTCAGTTAATGTCTTTACCTACATTAAAAGCATAAAGGTAATTATTATTGTTAAAGGCATTCTGGTAATATACTGCATTTGTTCCAACAGAAAGTAAATGAGTGAATGAGTCTAATTCCATTTATTTTCTCATAATGCTATCAAATTCAAGTATATTTGCAGAACTCATATTTTGTATGAAAGTAATAATCCTTAAATCAATAACAAAAACCAAAATTGCACACAAACTATATGAATACTGGTATGTATATCCTTGCACCCAATAACACAATATTAATGTTAACTACATATCCATGAATTACTAACCTAAACTTCCATTGTTCTGATTCTGAAACAAGCCAAGTTATATATAACTTTTCATTGTATTCCCCAAAGTAAGTATTACATACCCATTTCTAGATAGAATAAAATAGTAGGATATATATATTATTTATGAGATATATAATATGTGTGTGTGTGTATATATATATATATATATATAAAAGTATAACAGAAAAATGTTATTTATATAAAGATTCCAAGGCTGTATCTGAAATGATTATTGAAGTTAAAAAATTAGCAACATTGAAAGGATAACATTGAAAAAGCCTATAGGAAGTGGAGGAGAAGAGAAAGAAAATCCATATGGATTCATCATGCTCATGTAAAAGTTTCTTTCTTAAATCCATTTGACCTAACAGATAAACTTTCATTTTCAACAAGGGAAGTAAAGGAGATTTTCTCTCAGGTGTGGATAACACTCAGTGAATGCCAAAGCACAGGCTACTTTATGAGTTGTGAAAATAGCACCTTTTTTTAAAACAACAAAACCTTCTACTTTGGGGTCAGACATTATATAACTACTTTAAATACAACTCCCTTTGCATGTAAACTCCCTTCCCATGTAAAATGCATTAAGGGTATAAAAGAAGAAAGTACATTTTTAAAGAACTTCTGATAGTTATTGGTAATCAGTTTTCATTAAGAAATATAAGCTTGTGGCCAGGCGCGGTGGCTCACGCCTGTAATCCCAGCACTTTGGGAGGCCGAGGCGGGCGGATCACAAGGTAAAGAGATTGAGAGCATCTTGGCCACCATGGTGAAACCCCGTCTCTACTAAAAAATACAAAAATTAGCTGGGCGTGGTGGCGGGCGTGGTGGCACGTGCCTGTAGTCCCAGTTACTTGGGAGGCTGAGGCAGGAGAATTGCTTAAAGCCAGGAGGCAGAGATTGCAGTGAGCCAAGATTTTGCCACTGCACTCCAGGCTGGTGCCAGGTGACAAAGCAATACTCTGTCTCAAAGAAATATAAGCTTGTTTCTACCATAAATTATAGTTATGAATAAAATGAAACACTGAAAAAATTTAATTATGATCTTAGAAATTTGAGGATTTTTAATCTTTTCATGGGATATTTATAAATAGAAACAGAATATGTGGCCATATTAAGTATGAGATTTTAGAGACTTGAATTTTAAAATAAATAATGTACTTTCAGAGAAAATACTGCAATTTTGTAACAGTAAATATATATCCTATCAATATCTTCTACACATTTATTAGGATTAAATAGTCATGGTAAGAGAGTAAATACAATGGGAAGTGATATTTTTAGTGTCAGTGAACATAAAAATGGATACCTTTTTATCAAGATTTTCTAACATTTCACTAAAACTCTCACTACTTTCCAAATTCACTTTCTGTCGAAATTTCAAGTCCTCTATCAAATGTCTTTTCATAGTTATATCCCTCTCCATTCGAGACATCCTTGAAAAAAAAAAAAAGGTAATATCAAGAGTGATAGAAAATACCTTAACAGTGGTGATATCTTACATTTTATGCAATATCATGCCTACTGTTAGTTTTTAAATGCTATGTGATATTAATGACATTGTAAATTAGTAAAATGAATTGCACTGGATAAGATACTGTTTTTTCAATATTTTGAGCACTTGTAAAATCTGTAATTTATTGTGACTTGGTAATTATAGAATTACATGTATGCATTAAAACAAAAAACATAAGAACAGAAAAATTAGTAACACTTATGAAAACTTAGAACTATTACATTTTTACATTGCTGTGAAAAAATCAAAGTGATATATAAAGATAATCAAAAGTATAACAATGATAAGAAAAAATCTTATACTTCAGTAAACAAATGTAAACTCTTGTAATGAAACTAAATTAGGCATAATATCTTCTAATTTAATATAATTTGAGATTAAATCCACACATCTGTTTAGCATAAGTTGATTAAATATTAAGTATAAAATGGTAAATGCAGTGAGAGATACTACTACTGCTACTGCTACTACTGTTGAAATGAGAAAGACCATAGCTAACATGTGTCGAATGCTTACTCCATTCCAGTCACTGTTATAAGTGCTCTACATGTGTTAACTCACTTATTCCTCATAAGAACCTTATGAATTAATATTATTAAATTGAGACTTGGGCCTAGCAGGTGAGGAAGCCAGGATTCAAAGAGAGTTAATCTATAGCCCTGTTAAAATAAGCAAGACTTAATCAATAAATAAACTTCAAGATATTCTCAGTTAAAAAATTAAGCGACCTTTTTGTCTAATACTTTTATCTATTCATATTACTTTTAAGTGCTCTTCACTTACAATGAGGTCTACAGGTGTGTTTGTGAGATACATATATCTTAAATGTATTGGTGACAACCAGAATTCTATCTAAACAACTTACTATTTCTAAGCAATAGTGTAGCTTTGAAAGATACAGAAAATAATAATTTTGATCCAGTGGGATACAGCATTTAAAATCTTTTTATTAATAAACACAAAAAGTACAAATTTTCATAATCTCCAGTTATTTTCAACACAAAACTTTCCTTTTCCCACCTTAGCTTTATAAGCTTAGGCATTAAATCCAATATAAATATTAATCTATATATTTGGGGGGGCTCAAATAACTGCCACATTGTAAAGTTTTTCATTCATATTCTTGAAGTCATTATATTTATTCAAAATTAAACATTTAATAAGAGAAATTTAACTTCATCCTTATCCTAATTAAAAAACAGTAAATAGCTTGCCATCAATCATGCTATATGTAGCATTCCTTAAACTTTCATCTTACATGGGTTTAAACATGAACTAGGGAAGGAAAATATTAACATTAGCAGTTTCTTGGGGCACGTTTAATAGAGTTGGCTGTCACTAGGTGGCACCAAATACAATGGATAGAACTACAAAGACCATACTTTTCACGCATTTCCTTTATGTGTTCTTCTTTTGCTAGGAGTTCAAATTTCAAAGACTTCACATTTGATGACTGTTTAGTGAGCTCATTAGTTGCATTCTAGATTAAAAATAGAAATAAATGTAAATATACCTTTCAACCTTGGTCTAAAGCAGCATAAAAATAAATGCCATTCTAAAGAAGAGTAAAACATTTACAATAATTATGGTAAACAATTAAAATGAATGTTTTAATATTTTAAATGCTTTTTGTATGCTGTAATAGAAATAATATAGTAATACTAAAACTTTTATATAACATGCCAAACTATAGAGCAACACAATCATTTAACAATTACAAAGAGTAAGTAATCCAAAATACATTTACAGAAAATATGAATTGTCCTGGTGAAATGAAAATATGTGAATAAGTAAGAATTTTAATGATTCAAGAAGATCACTTAAAATGAATGCTGGATTTACTAACATCTTAGATTAAATATGGTCACAAATCCTTTGCCATTCATCAAGCAGTAGAATCTATTTCTCAACACTCTGGATATAATCTGGCTTGTGACTTGCTTTGCCCAAAAGAATGCAGCAGAAATGACACTGTGTAAATTTCAGTTCCCAGGTCTTAAAGCTTTGTGACTTCTCTCCTTGCCTTCTTGGAATGCTGCTCCAGGATCCCCTTGCTAGGAAGAGAGTTGATGTATCATGTGGAAGAGTACCAAGATACTCCAACTGACAGGCAGTAGACCCATTGTCAGATCTATTAGTGAAACTATTTTGTATCTTCCAGCAAGGAAAATCTTTGGTTTAAAAAAATGCAGGCATATGATGTAGCCCAGAAGAGACCAGGAAAAGAACTTCCCAGTCAACACACCAAATCATGAGAAATAATAAACTGTTGTTTTAGGCCACGATGTTTTGGGATAGTTTGTTAGAGAATAACGATAACTGACAGAAAACCTCATGAATACTCAATCCTTCTTTACTTGAAGTTACTAATAATGCTACTTATTAAATTATTTATAAATAATTATTGTTTTCAAAGCAAAACAGTTTTGTGGTATTTGTTGTCAGTACAGTCTAGAAGCCAGAGATAGTAACTAGAATGTTAGAACACCTTTCAATTTTGACTCTAGTTCCAACTAAATGTATAATCTAAAACATCACTTAGTCTTTTCAGTATTTTAGTTTTTCTACACTCAAGATAGTATTGACATATTAATCCATTTGTTAAGTTTTAAAAGTATTAAATGAATATAAATACAATAAATATAATAGCTTTAAAAATACTTGGAATAGTTATTTAGCTCATATTTTTAAACTACAATAAATTGTTTCTATTAGAACTATTCCTAGGTTTGGATGTTTGACTCATGCTACAAATAATTTGAATTTGAAAAGACTAAACTATTAACTACCCAGGGTAAACATAGTAACTCATCAGATTGACTTTAAATATCTCATGGGTATAACATATAAACTGAACATTTGAAATAATTTTAGTTTTTATATGAAACATATTAATTCTTCTCAAAAACCCAAGGCTACCTCAACATAGTAACTCTTTTGAATGTTATATTTTGATCAAATGTGTGTATAATACAATCAAAATTTCTACCATGTTTTGCATATTTACAGTGATATAGTGTCTTATTTCCAGCACTGCCTGAATAATATGTTCCACACTAGTCAATGTATCAAATAATTGAAACTTTTGCTTTAATCATTAATTTTCAATTCTTTCTCTAATGATCGTTCATTCAGTTAGAAATATGAACATCCATGATTATGCTAATAGTGATATGTTAATATAATATGTTATAAATACTATAATTATAAATTATATATATTAATAATATGTATTATATTACCACTATACTATAATATGGTGATAGCTTTAGGGACCACTGTGATATAAATGTCTACTTATTCCTCCTCTACGTGGTTCCAGATTGTGCTTTTCTAATTTTGTATTTACCTTAACATTTCATATTTCCTTTTTTTCTGTCGGTTGCAATCTGTCGGTTGCAATTTTTGCTTCTATGTCATTATTCCTGCCTAAAAGTAATCATCCTGCCCCATAACATGCATACTTCTAGTGTGCTGCACTGAAGGTGTTTTCTGATGAGAACTAAAATAAATAAACTTAGAATTGTATTTAAAATAAAAGATAAAGGCAGTAAATAAAGCCTGACAATATCTTCAATGGAATGAATTAAGTGGATATTAAGATAACTAGTTAATTCTTTTCTGTTTTTAGACTTAAGGCTGTATTTTATGTAGCTGAAAATGCTGTTAACTCTGACTTACAGAACTGAGAGAAAAGCAATTTATAGTAAATAAAACAACGCCAGGTTAAGATACACTTTGGCCAAGATCTCTAAATCTAACAGCTATTTCATTTGATCCTCAAAAATTCTTACCAGAAGGGTATCCCTGCTTTAGACCTCTAGAGAAGTTAAGTAATTTCCTTGACCAGGTCCACAATGAGTTAATGGCCAAAAAGCGATTAAAACCTAGATCCTTTGTCCCTTTTCCATTCCCTACTATACAATATTTATCTGTAACATGACTTAAAATCTGGTGTAAAACACACATATCAAAGATGTCACAATGGTAAAAAGTCATCCCTGTTAGAGCCATACCATATTAAGTTTATTAAATATTTTTTTAACTTGCATAGTATAATAATTAGGAGCATGGACTATGTAGCCAGACGGTTTGAGTTCTAATCTCAGCTCTAGATACAGTAACTGCGTGATCTTGGACAAATAACTTACTCTTTTTGTCTCAGTTTTCTCAGCTGTAAATGAACCAGGGACATCAGAAAAGTATACATAAAATTACATAGAAAAGTCTAATATTAACTGGATAGTATAGAAAAGGTATATATAAACCTTTAGTATATTCTAATCTAACCAATTTTCTCAATTAAATCTAAAAACATTAAGTACAAAATAAGTTACTTATTAGAAAATCACTATATTAGCAGTTGGATATCTGTTATGGGCTATATTCTGTTTTCCCTAAACAAATTAGTATGTTGAAGTTCTCTCCAAACCGCCAGTACTCTAGAATGTGACTGTATTTGGAGATAAGGCCTTTAAACAGATAATTCAGGTAAAAATGAGGTTATTAGGGTGGAATCTAATTCAGTATGACTGGTGTCTTTATCGGAAGAGATTAGGGCACAGAGACACAAAGAAGGAAGACCACGTGAAGACACAGGGAGAAGACAGCCATCTATAAACCGAGAGAGGCCTCAAAAGAAATGAAACCTGTCACCACCTTGATCTTAGACTTCTAGCCTTCAGAACTGTGAGAATAATATATATGTTTGCTGTTTAAGACAACCAGTCTGTGGTATTTTGTTATGGAATCTCTACAAACTAGTATCAAAACAAAAATTTTTAGTGGCAGAGAGTATTATGTACTTAAACGTACTCGATCTTCTGGGAAATTTCTATATAAAAACATGAAACAAGACAAAAGTAAAAATTTATCCTATCTGTCCCTATGCAGTTTGGTCAGTGTTCCAATACTCTAGTTTAGATTATGGACAATCACTTCAAACTAATTTCTTTTGTTCCCTTTCTGACTCACACATTCCTCCAAAGCAGGAGAGAGATTTTCATGTGGGTAAAAGCTTACACCATGAAAAACCATAATGCAAAAAACTTACAGACACTCACATGGATCTATTATTACCAAAAATTATTAACATCTGTGATAAGTAAAATAAGTATAAATCAACTAAAAATGTTTATGTAAAAATCATAAATTATGATTTATGTATAAATCAACTTAAAACTATGTCTTCTAGAAGTCAGATTAGATAATACTGGATCTAGTATTCTATTTTATCTTGGTGAAAAACAAAGTTATATCAGAATCATGAGGACTTAAATACATGAAGAATCACAGAAGTATGAATTAAAGTCTATGTGATAGATAAGATCACAGAATATCTCAATGATTTTATCTTCTCTATATGAAACCTAATCGCTGAAATGTTCAGTTTATACATTTTACCCCACGTTTTCAGAGACACATTTTAAGATTCATGCCCCCAAATTGTGCAACACTTTTCCCTCACATTTCTAATATTATGTAAGTTATTTAAGCTTATAAAATGTGATCAAGGCAAGTTTTACACATAAAAATTATCTAAAGAAGATGGCATTCAAGAAGAATCCCAGTAATAAAGCAAATTATATTCAAGCAATAATAAACTCATTTATTTTAAATTTTATCCTATTTATCCTATGAGTTATTCTGCACTAAAAATGCACAATATTTAAGAGTGCACATATCCTATTTGGGATTGAAAACAATGATGAGTCTATTTGACAATTCAACACAGTATTCCAATACCTTCCTAACAGGCATGATTATTCCATTTCTAATGTACTCTGTGCATTTACAATCAGGATTTTCTTTCTAGTGACTAGCATTATAGCTGTGGTCCCATATACACTGCCCTTTTTATCTTCTAGCTAGCAATCCCCACTGAAGAAAATAATTAACTATGTGAGGAATAAATGGGTTTAAGAAGCATGAAAATGAACTTTCCAATTAAAACTCACTCACAAATCCTATTTCTTACAAGGTAATTCTACTTAAACTAAGGACAGACTTACTTTTAAGTTGTTAGAGTTTCACCTGGACTTATAACAAAAGGAACACTGCTTTTTATTTTCACTCTCAAGTTTAACTTGCTGAAATATATGAAACCAACCCATTTTTGCTCTCTGCTTCTCCCTCCCACTTATCTCCTCCTTCTCTGTTTCCAGCCAACAACCAAATTAAAATAGTAGGAAGTATGTAGAGAAAAGCAATTCTGTTTATGTTGACACATTATATCTCTGAAAGGATTCTGCTCAGCTGGAGGGAGGCATAGGGACAGAAAGGAGTATTAGAGTAGCAGATATTGGCCAGTTTACACCAGTTCCTAAATTAGGATTTCATGGTGTCTTGTCATTTTTTCAGAGAATGGTAGTATTCATTACCAGATAAGAATCTACCAGGCTAAAAATTAATGATGAAGGTAATATTAATAATTTTTGGATTATCTATATCATAATTTACCTTTATTACAATAAATTAGTGTTAATATAAATATGTCTTGCAGGATTCAGTAGCATAACATATGTTTTCATGTTTAGTAAACTTTATAATCACCTTTAGTTTACACTGCAATTGCTTCATTTCCAAATCCATGCTCCTTGAAGGACCAAGTGATGTAACTTGTATCCGTGGAACTGTTACTTGGGAAACTTCTTCTGCCAAACTTGTGATTTCAGATGAGGACTCCAATTTCTTTAGTAAATCTTCTTTTTCTTTCCGAAGCCCAGCCAAATCCAAATTTAGCTTCTGTTTTTCAAAAAAGAAAATAAATATAAATATAAAAGTAACTATGCTTAATCTAACAGTTATCAACATAAAATTCTACAGCTAGGAAAATACTAAAAAGAACTGAAATTAATTATAGTTATATTAAACTTTACAAAAATCTTAACCTCTATTAGATCTTGCTTATAGTAGCATGGCTTGCAAAGTTAAAACAAAATGAACCAGCTGTACTCAATATCTTTTGGTTGGCTGGTCCTAAGTGATGATGCACTATTTCTTTACCTTCACACATGCATGGGTGAGCCAGAGATTCACATATTTGATAACCTTGACTTCAGGGCTGATGTAGTACTTAACTGGGAAAAGCCAAGCTGGAGCAGGACAGGATAACAGATGTTAGCTGTTTATTCCACTGGGTAGGTCTTACTACCCTATATAGCAGCCAAAATGCTTCTCATTTAGCAACATAAATGTTAAGTCCAATTAGCAGACGAGGCTTGTTAGAGATTTAGTTCAAATAAATAGTGCGCAAACAAACTCGCTCAGTTTTATGCACTTGATTGTTGAAAAGTCCTATTTCTAATGTTGAGGCAGAATTGCACTGAACTCCTTATATTTTGAATTTTATTAACATAAACATTTTGCTAAATGACATAATAGTAATGTTTTTATGAAGGAGTAAAAGAAATCAGCTTAATGTTGGCCCTTCTCATTCACCAATCTATAGTCAGCAGAATGTCACCATACTATAATGGCATAACAACTCAGAGCTGCTTAAGAGGGTACCTGCATTACTACGTTATTATTCCAAAGCAGCTTATAATGTGGTAGCTTAACATAAGGTACAATTAGACAAAATGATACTGAAATCTCTCAGAGGGGGAAAAAATTTTTTCTTTGTTAAGAATTCCAATTAGAAATAGTAAAAGATGTAGCTAAAGTGTACAGTAAGATAAACATGAAACGTTTTACTTATTAACACTATATTTAAAACTCAACTTCTAGAAACTATACCATACTTATATATGTCTTTATATGTGTATGTGTATATTGTTAAATATAAATATTTCAGATCATAGATTCAAAGCTAGAACTTGATATACTTGAGATTAAACTATGTTTTGGCAACCTAAAAAGTATGCTGTGGTAAAAAAAAACTATTTATTTGGCTATATTTTAGCTTATAATCCAAAAGTATGGTTCTACATATTTTCAGGAAATTGTTTACGAAATTTGTTCAATGAAATTTGTTCATTGTCTGAAAAGTACCTAATAATTAATATCTAAAAGTAAACCTTAATTTCCTTAAGCCTGGAAATCTTCCCGTTTGATATTCAAGCTTGAATCCATCTTCCTCTCTATTTATTTATTCTCTATGTCCAATCAATATTCAAGTTCTACAAATAACAGTGTTTCTCATTTTCATTCCTTTCAGTCACTCTCTTAACGTAAACCCTCATTATTTCATTAAGACTATTACATTAACCATCTCTCTCCCGTCAATCTTGCCCTATCTTCATACCACTCTTTATACAACTTCCTAAAACAAAACTGACCTATTATTCCCTTAATCAAAGCCCTTCATGGGTTCTTCATTCCAATAGAATAAAGCCCAAATGTTTGTGGATAAAAAGGCTAAGATTAAGCTTCAATTTGTGTTTCAGTCAGGCATCACATGAAGCCAAACTTGCCTGCCATTCCTCAAATCTGCCTGCCATTTTTACACTGATGACTCTACACATGGTGTTTCTTTCTGCTGAAATGGGTCTCATCTTTAAAGGGCAACTTAGTATTTCCTCCTTCATGAAGCCATCTTTGTTCTTTCTTCTTACTGGAATAGCTTATGTGGATCCTCTCATTTGTTATACTTGTATGCCACTAGATTTCTGTCTATTCTTCCACCTGGCAGATCCTGACACTATAAATGTGTCTCCACTTAGGAAAGACAAAGTCAATAAATATATTCTTCTAAAAGACATGCATATGTAACTTTCAACTTCAATTTAACAATATAAAAATGTATTAAATGAAGAAATACTGGAATTATGGAGGCAGTAAACTAAATGACTTGTACTTTATTAAAATATAAATAATGTTTTGATTAAACAATATTTAAAATCTACAATCTTGAAAGCCTATTTCCAGTGTTAGTTATATATGCATAGAAATGCTACACAGCATCTGTTGAAATAGAGGAAATATGCAAATCATACATTCCATCAGTTTGGAACCCTTTGGTTCTCCTTAGCATTTTGGACAAATAACTGGAGCTCTACTACTAATGTCTCTCAGTCTAAAAATTCTACTTCTTACTTGAGAAAGCTATAGATGAGAAAAATATGTATAAATAACTTTCTTTTGCCTACATTTGCTCTAGGCTGTGAGACAAGTTTTGTGAGTAACCTTGTTTGAAAGAGACTGTGCTATAAAATCTACCAATAAATTAAGATTACTCCTAAAATTGTGATTTTTCTTGTTTATTAGCAGCATAATTCCTATTTCTCCATTATTACCTTTCCACCTGTAAGCAAAGATTTATAAGCACTTAAGTCACATTTTGTTAAGAACAAGTGATAACAAAACACACATGGAAGAGTCATAATTTCTGGATTTGAATTCTCTGGGTCTACTGCTTAGCAGCTGAGTGAGCTTGCACAAACACATGGCTTTGTTTCCTCATTTAAAAAGAGGTGGTGCTTGTCTACCTAACAAAGGTGACCTTGAGGAAAGAATCTTAAAACGTCTGTGATCACATGTAGTAGATGTTCAATGTGCTGCATTATTGTCGGCATTGTGATCTTGTGGTAAAGGCTACCATATAGCATCTGAGAAGTGTGTTTAAAGGCTGAGGAGCTAGATTAATAAAACTTTAACATGTTTATGCATAATAACCTGGTAATTTCTCTCATGACAGAAACTTCAGTTTGTCTTAAGTCATACTTACTTGTTTGACTGGGATCAATCTAGGATCCTTCCTACACTACACAGGTATTGAAGGCAGATATGCTCCTCTGACTCTATATCCCCCACAGTGTAATCCGTCCACAGTGTCCTAAACATCTATTTCAATTTAAAAGTTGACTTCAATAAGAATAAGTACTGAGATTTGTATTGATTTATGTGTAGTCAATTATGTCTAACCAAAGGTTATAAAATAGAACTTAACACTATAAAATTTTTAAACTAGACACTATCTATTAATAATTTATTTAAATTTAACATTGAGGAAGCATAGATCTCTGAAAAGAGAAGAACTCTCTAAGTGACTGTAAGAAGAAATAAAAATGTACTGAAAAACTTACTCTTCAGTATAACATCATGTGGTAGACACAATTCTCGGATGACCCAAGCACTGGTACAATACCCTCCCCTTGGATGGGACCCAGAAATATGATAGACTATCATTCCCATGATTACATTATGTTATATACAAAGAGAATTCTGTAGATGTCATTAAGGTCAGGGTCCCTAATCAAGTTTCTGAGAGCTAATCAAAAGCAAGCTTTTCTTGGCTGGTCCTGACCTAATCAGATAAGCCCTTTCAAAGAAGCCCAGAGGTGCTCTCTGAGGTAATGGAGATTCCCCTGCTGGCTTTAAATAAGTAAGTTGTTGTGTTATGAGAGGAGCTACAAGGCAAGACCTAAGGGAAGCCTCAAGGAATTGAGAATGACGAACCTCAGTCCTATACCCACAAGGAACTGAATTTTTCCAACAAACGTGAGCCTGAAGAGAAGCCTAAGCTCCAGGAAAAAAAAAAAGGCATCCTGGCTAACACATTGATTGTATTATGACATTCCGAGCAGAGCACCCCACTAGGCTGTATCAGACTCCTGACCCAATGACACTGTGAGGTAATGAATGTATATATTGTTTCTCAGCTGCTAAATTTGTGGTAATTTATCAATTACCACTGAAAATTAATATGGGTTCTGATTTTTTTTTTAATCAGCCTCTTTCTAGAACCTACTTCTTGTTCTGTTACTGCCACTCTGTCTGGATTAACGCTGTTTTCTCTATCCATAATTTTGTATTCATTTTATTTATCCAATTGCTTTATAAATTGTCCTATTTTCTTTTCAGATGAGATCTTGCTCTATTGCCCAGGCTGGAGTTTGGAGGCTCAATCCATAGCCCACTATAGTCTCAAAGTCTTTGGCTTAAGGTGTCCTCCTGCCTCAGCCTCCCAAGTAGCAGGGACTACAGGCACTTACCACCATGCCCAGCTAATTTTTAAATTTTTTGTAGATATGGGATCTTGCTGTGTTGTCCAGCCTGGTCTTGAACTCCTAACTTCAAGCAATCCTCCCACCTCGGCCTCCCAAAAAGCTGGGATTATAGTCATGAGCCACTGTGCCTAACCCCCATTTTCTTTTTAATGTTTTTGTTCTTTTTCAGTTTATTTGTATGTTTCATTTTCCTTGCTAGTAATATAAATTGCCTGTACCAGATCTGCATTTTGTAGTTAAACTGACAAGCAAAAAGCCTCTGGCCAGAAGCTTTTGTTTGCTGCCCTCAACAGTAACTATAGAATCCCACAATCGGATAAATTAATCTCCCCTGGTCTATTTTCCCTTGTTTTCTTATATGGGATTTCATTCACAAACTGCTTTTATTCTTGGCCCCAACTTGACATTTGCTGGAAGATTTAGATATAGAATACCTAGATTCAGAACCTGATTCAATACCTATCATTTATTCTTTTTATACATACTATGTAGTTGGAACTATACTAGTTCTCTGTTTTCAATGATAAGAAAAAGGAATAATCCTTGCCTTTAGGTAGCTACTGGTCTATAATCCAGAAATACGTAACAATAAACTATAGTAAGTGCTCTGAAGAAACAAAATAGGAAGCTGAGGGAACTGCTGCTACCTTCAATTCCTGTCTGGTAAATGCTGGCTAGAGCCTGTTTCCCTCCCCGTATTACTCTGATTTGTTCTGTAAAATGTGTCATAGAAGCTAAGCACAGCATTGAATGTTCTAGCTTAGACCTATGACCACTCTGCTTTCCAACTTTTACTCAAGAGAAGGTAGCTGCCAAATCACTGGTCAGTAAACTGGAGGCAGTGTGAGGACATCAGGCATCTCTTCTCATCAGGGAGACTTAGTAAACATTTTAATGTTCAGGAATGCATATCAGAAAAAAATAAAACAAGGCTTTTGGAAAATATTCTTCAAGCCCAATAATGAGAAATAAAGGGCTTAGAAAAAAAGCTGAGAAAACCATTTCCCTAATTACTCCCCAAACAATATATTTTTAGATACTCTCTGATCTTGATGTCTCTAAAGAATAAAATACTCGATATCTGCCTATTCGACGAACATGTTGCTAGTTGTAGCACATGTAAAGAAAATGCTTTTGGGTATCCAACTAGTTTAGAAGCAGTGCTCCAAGGGAAATGAACGGGATGGGGTATATCTGTTTACGTCTAAAATGAAAGTGATTCCGACCTACGTTTTTTTTTCTGGACAATATCCATCCTATAGCATTCAAAGACACAGTTCAGTCTTTCCCATATGTTTTTTTACCACTGAATTAAAAACTTAAAGTAACAAACCCTTTAAAAAATTCGGAAGGATTCTTAGTTGGGATAGAGGAGTCTGAAACATAAAGACAAAGAAATTCTTTAAAAATCCAGCCAAATGTGAGGCTGAATGCCAGAGACACTGGATCAGGATTTCTGGGAGGCCCATGGAGGAAATAGCTGGTGGTTTGCATCCATGCTGGAGCAGCTTTGAGATGCTGAATATTGAAAAAGGTCAATCAGTAACCAGAGTAAAAAGTAAGGCTTAGTTTCCACCTATAACAATAATGTGCTCTCCACTTTTTCTTTCTCCTTTTGAAAGCCAAAGGACTTCACAATCCAAGAAGAGAAAAGCAATCATTAAACAAGAATGATCTGTTTCCAATAACCTCTCCAAAATCTCTCATGTTAAATTCTGCTTAGGACTGACTTAAGACTATTTAATGTCTAATACAGAAATAAGTTCATTTACATTCTCACAATCTGATTATTCTGATTCATAATTAAGTAGAAACAGCAATTTAAAAATCTTATTATTGTTTTTTAAAAATAATTTTAAAAATTATTGAGGTGAACATAAATTTTGTTACCAGAATGTAAATAAATGAAACTTGAGAGAAAATTCTAATTGAACAGGATATATGTAAATTCTATAGGCAAGAACTCCCTAGAAAGTCACCACAATCTTAATGATATTCTCCCTCTTGTGAATAGAATCAATCTTCTTTTATTGAGAATATTATACTTTTATAGGGGATAAAACTCAAAGAAATAAAATTCTGTATGTTGTCCAGGTATAGGATTAAATTCACAGCTAATTAAAATGTATGAGTTATCAAGACAATGCCATCATTTTCTATGTCACTAACAAATGTTTTCCATATAAGACTTAAAAAGATAAATAGTTCAGATTAATAACTTCCTAGTAACAAGACTTTTAAATTTAAAACATTAATTTTATTTTGTTATGATACTTGATATCACCAAGAGAAAGAATTAAAAATTAAAAAACAATAACCAAAAATGATCTTAGACAGAGATGTAATTATTTATGTAACAAAATTTCTTATGAAAAAACCACTGAGTTACTGCATCACTCACTTATAAACTACTTTCTGACAACTGCAGTTACTAAAGGCCTACACTATGTTTCACAAAATGTCAAGCAATGAAGGTAATATAGAGGACTTTTCACCAATGCTTTTGCTAGTAGTTAGACTTCAGTAGCCTTTAGAGACCATTAAGTACCTTTTGGCTAATTGGCCAATGGTAGATTAATCCTCTTTTTATTCCAGCAATACTATTTTAACACCCTTACACTCTGTCAGTGCAGAGTCTGAATGACAAAATAATATTGTGCATGAATAATAAGCAGAAAAGTTAAATTAACATTTCATGTTTCACATGCCATACATAGGTGTCAGAAGAACTTTCTTTTTTAAGTCACTGACATTCAACTTTTTTAAACAATCTCATGTTGACATCTTATTGAGGTGAATCTTCCTAATTACTGCTAATTGCCTATCAAGAAAAAAACTCTTTTCATGAAGTGTAGTTGTCTGGTACAGACGAACCCAGCTCCAGTATTCACATTAAAGACAAAGCATGGCACTTAAGGTACTACTTTGTTGTAAGGTCATACTAAATATGGTTTGCAATTAACAAAGCAGTTTTTTATGAGACTGAAAATGCCAATCTGTCTTGATGTGTTCAAATTAGGTTCTATCAGAGAAATATGGATATCTGCATATGGGTAAGAGATACACTACTCTCAATAACATTTACAAGGAGTTAAATTACTTCAGTGCCCTTATACTTTACAACATAAATTCTAGCAAATGTCCAATTAAATTATTTTGTTAATATGTTTAGATATTATTTCTCAAAAATCAACACTATTATTTTAAGTGTCAAATTATTCAAAACAGTTTACTAATGCTTTTAATTCTGAAAGCAGACCAAAAATACTCAAAACATTTAACAAGTACTTTTAATTTACACAAATAGTTTTAATATTATATGCCTTTGTAGCAGATTTTAACCTATGTGATATTAGCAAGGTAGTTTCTTTCAAAATAATCTGAATAACTAAACAAATGTATTTTAATTGGATTTGTTGAACCACATCACTTAACCTTCTGCTCCCATAAGCATGGGGAAAATAATATATAGTAAAAACACGTCATATGTGAAATTTAGAAAGTTTGCTAACATAATTGATTTTCAAGTATTCATGGGAAAAATATGTATTTGTCTATTCACAGAAAAAAGTGTTTGACTGTTGGTTTGTTGTTATTTCGAATCTGTTGAAGTCAGGAGAAGAAAACCGCTCTTGAAAACTAAATACCAGCTACTAAATACTAGGACACATAACAGAAACCAAAAGTACATCCAGAATAATTCATCAACATCATTACCAACATGATTTTCCAATGTTTATATGGTAATATTATGAATTCAGCTGCAACCCTCCTAAACACTTGACTTACACATGACATGCTTACTAATGACTATGAGGTTGCCATGCATATCCATTCTGACTCCTTTCCTCAATAGGAAACAAAGAAGATGGTAGTGCTCTTTGATGTCCTAAAGAAGAAACTGTACAATGTCTTTCTGAACTCCTCTTTTTTACTCTCCTTCTCCTGCTTAAACTCAGTTGATTCAACATAGAAATATCTATACCTCATATGTCCTATATACTATTCACCACTTTAATTACATTCTTCCTCCACCCCCTTTGTTAATATTTTTTTTGTTACTAGAGTTGAGTAGCAGCATGAAGAAAAGAATCCACCCCAATTTAAGAGATGCTTTACGTGAATGTCCAAAGAACCAAGACTAAAAATGAACATGTCAGGTCAAGAAAAATAATACTTGATGTTTCATGATGATATTAACAGCATATCTGTATCTAAGTAAAGAACGGCAGCCTTTTGCCCTCACTAACCGAGGCTTGGTCAGGCCTGGGGAGCTCTCTGAGGTGGCATCAAGAGAAGGAAGCATGGGGACATTGTACACACAGAGTTTGGAGCCTCTTCCACCCAGGGGATCTGGTTTTGGAGCATCAGAAGATGAAACTGAATTTGCTAAAGTTGAAAGTGAAGCTAAACAGGAAATTCTTAAAAACAGATTTAGGGGCCAGGCGCGGTGGCTCACGCCTGTAATCCCAGCACTTCGGGAGGCCGAAGCAGGTGGATCACGAGGTCAAGAGATCGAGACCATCCTGGTCAACATGGTGAAACCCCGTCTCTACTAAAAATACAAAAAATTAGCTGGGCATGGTGGCGCGTGCCTGTAATCCCAGCTACTCAGGAGGCTGAGGCAGGAGAATTGCCTGAACCCAGAAGGCAGAGGTTGCGGTGAGCCGAGATCGCGCCATTGCACTCCAGCCTGGGTAACAAGAGCGAAACTCCGTCTCAAAACAACAACAACAACAACAACAAACCAGATTTGGCTGTTCAACATGCTCATTTTGATGAGCTTAGATGGACTAAATAAAGATAATATCATCATTTGTAAAACTGGAGATCCTTTTATGGCTAAAAACCTCATTGAGGTAATGTGGAAATCTCATGAAGCTCGTGAGAAAGTTATTCATTGAGGAATTTTTAGACAAGTGGATTTTTTGACTGATACGTGTCAAGGTGACAGTGCATTTCCAAATGGGTTAGATGCTACCTTTGAAGTAACTGAATTAAGGAGATTAATGGGCAGTTAAAATACCATGGTTGGAAACGATGAAGGGAGTATGGTACTTGGCTTCAAACTCCCTAATCTTCTAGGTCATGCAGAAAAGGTGGCTTTTCAGTTTTTCTATGGAACAAAAGAAACTTCCTATGGCCTGTCCTTCAAACCAGGGCCCAGAAACTTAAAAAGAAATTTATCTGTAAACTTATATAAGTTACTGAACAGTTCCCTTGCAGCTCACTTTGGGAGATGAACAGAAGAGTATCAGCCAAGTAGTTTTTCCATATGGAAAACTAGCCACACCATCAGTTGGAAAGGTGTGTGGTGAGACCTGGGCTGCCACTCAAGGACAGCATCATTTGCTGTTTGAAAGGGAAGTCGACGTTCACTTAAATCATCTCCTTCACATGCCATAGTCATTGATTTTCAGAATTCTTCCATCTTACCAAGAAAATGTGCTTTGCAGAAAGTTAACCAGGAACTGACAGGCTACACTGCAAGGGATGTAAGCTTCATCAAAGAAGATTTTGAACTTCAGTTGAATAAACCATTCATATCAGATTCATTTTTTCAGCACATGTCTAAGGTGGGATGTCTGCACTCATGGTGATAAGCCATGAGTCCAGCTGATAGTTTTACCTTGGGGGATGGACAAGTGTTCACAGATTCAGCATGCACAGCACTGGAGCAGAGTGCAGGCAACCATCTAGGTGGAGAAGTACACTGAGCCAGCGGCCTGCATCTGTATATCCCAACAAGTTTAGAGCCAGGCCAAGGCAGTTTAGAAGAACTTTTCCAAACACTTTTTTCTCAACACAGGAAACCTCTGAAACCTCAACTATGGGGGAGGGCCCCAAAGTGTATTCTTGAGCAGGCTGAATGTATCTGCTGGTTTTATGGTGCCAGGATTGTCTTTAGGCTTGGCAAAATGGCTTTGTTGAAACTTAAATACTGTATTCCTATGGGAGTGCAGACAGGCAACAGGATATGTGAGAGCATCTAGTTTTGAGCTGGGGTAAGGTTCCTGTAGCTGACACCCCAGCAGGAGAGGCTCTGGGACCCTGGCGGCAGTGAGTCGCCCACCATGCAATTTCTCTCAGAGTAAATGCAGATGAGAGATTCTTTGACCGCAGTCTATATGAAAACCCCCATTTATAAACTTTAAAGACATACACACAAAAAAAAAAAAGCCATAAATTTTCAACTGCAGTTATAACGATTATCAGAAACAGACTAGCAGATACCTGCGGAAGTCTCATGAAGATTGCTTCATTCATGTCTGATTAAACTTGGTTTTCCTAAAAATCGGATTTCAATACTTTTATTTGACTGTTTTTCTGTCCTCATGGTGTGCTATTACAATAGTATTACTTCTTATTTTAAGGTATTTTATTGCTCAAAAAGGCTTTTGTGGACTAGCCAGAGGAAATGAATATCCATGTATAGTATTAAATTGCTCATAATACTTAATTCCTATGTAGGCTTCAAAAGAGAGGCATCAATATTCCTTAGAATAATTTTTGACTTCTAAAAATTTATAACAGACCATGATATATTTCTGAAATTTATATTTTATAAGATAAAGAATTTCTCAATAAGCCTCTGAAAAGCATGAATATAAACATTATTTAAATTACACTTGAATCAGTTCTTAGGAAGAAGATATTGTCACATTAATCTAAATTAATATGACCAACTTTGGGGGCCATAGAACCAAAGGCTAAAGATCATCGTTTGTGGCTCCAAATTCATACATTCAAGCTAGTGAAAGATATATGTTTATTAAATATATCCTAAATATGAGTAACATCATAATTCTTAGAAACTGAAATATTTTCATTATAGGGTCAATAGTTAACTGTATGTCTTTCATTGGTTGTACTGTATCTAAGCCTTGCAAATAAAGTACTTGGATGAAAGCCAGTCAGGGAATTTCAAAACCCTACAACTCATTACAAATTTAACAGCAGCAGTACTAAGTATTCATATGATGTTGATCACTTATAAACATACCCTACAAGAATTCTCAAGAGAAACAATAATATTTTTCTCATTTCCCTGTATAAATTTCGTAAGATTCAAGAGAGTAAAAAGTGAACATTTTTTAAATAGACGGATTTGATAAAAAGTTACTGATACCATTTAAAATGGGATTTTAAAAAAGCTAAGGACTAGCATATGTGAAAAATTACCAAAAAATGTCTTTCACGGGATAGAGTAGAAATTTGTTTTATATAGAAAAAAGATATTTGCAAAGCTTCGACCTAAACTATGTTATTCAAGGAATTTCTTATAGATTTCACTGAAAAGCTATTTTTTCTAACACACAAAATTCCACATAAGAACTTCTACCACCACTGTTCCATTTTCTATTCAGAATTGTTTTCTGTTTATCATATTCTTTCAAGTAAAAAGGCTTGACCTAACAAAGTAGATCACTCAATAAATAAAGTCAAATAAATACCTGACTCTCAGGCAATTATGCTACATCAAGGACAATGATTCATGTAGATATTTAGTAATAGGGTAAGTCTGGGAGTTATTTCATTTTTATTAATCAAGCTGGTTGATCTGCTTTTCTCCTAAATCAGTGATTCTCAAAGAGTACATACTGTCTAGATGTGTATTTTGGAAATTTGTTGGGACACTTTTTGAGTGCCACAATGATTGGCACTGAAGTGGGTAACAGCAAAGAATACTTAAGTACTGCAATGTGTAAATCAGTCCTACCCAATAGAAACTACTCTTTATCTTGGCATGACTCTGAAATTCCTGTCAATTATTCATGTAGGTGAAAATAAACATATAAGGAAATAAACCTAAATCCCAACTCAAAATTACATACAAAGTATTTGTATTCCTGTGGCTCCCGAAATTCAACTACTTTGTAAGTTAGAGGAAGACTAGAAGATGAGAATGAGTAGTTCTTTTCTTCTCCGAGACAGAACTGTAAGAATGTAAGCTTACCACATGGCCAGCATGCATGGCCAGGGCTGCATGGAGAAAGCTGGTCTGGTCTGGAATGAAGAGATGTGACATAGAAGCATTAAAAACATTAAAGTGTCTGTTTCCAATTTTTGGTACCTTTATCAAGTCTATGATCTACAGTTCATTCTTTGATTTTGTGGTGTTTTTAAAATATTAGTTTGAAGTTTGTTTCTATCACTTGGTATCAAGAAAGTCTTGTTAATACAGTCTTTTTAGTAAAGTCCAACAATCTCTTTTCAGTTTTCTATTATGAGTTCCTCTACAGGATCTGACACTGTTGATCAAATCTTCTTTTTCTTGTTAAAAACTTCCTCTCCCTTGTTTCTTTATTAAAGTGCTCAATTTTTCCTCCACATTCTCTGTACACTTCTTTTGGTTCTTCTCTGACTCCTCTTTGCCTATATAGCAGATCGCTACCTGTAAACTTATGATCTTGCTGCAAAGATTTGTTCCACTTTCAGCACTCTTTCTCTGGGCTAATGACATCAGTAGATTTCCTTCTTCATTTTTAATGAAATATTTCAATATACCATAGGTATATAAAGAAAAATACAATGAATGCCCACATACTAACCAGTCAACTAAGACAATATATTACCAATACAGTTGAAGGCTATGAACATCTCTCCTGACCCACCATAAATAATCACTATCTTGAATAACTAATAACTTTGGTGTTTATTTTTCCCCTATCTTTCTTTATACTTTTAGAATATAGATACAGACTCCCCAAAGAGATAAAGAAACTCCTTTTTCACATTTTAACAAATCCCTAAAATTGTAATATGACTTCCCTTCCTAGATACCACAGAACACCTGCTATTATTTAAATAATATTTTTCTTTTAAATTGCATATTCTTTGATTGCTGGTGAATATGAGTCCTATTATCTTAGCATATATTGATTTTATATCCAGCAATCCTATTGAAATCACTTATTAATTATAGTAATTTGTCTTGAGATTCTGTGGAGACAAGCATAGTGTATGGGAACTAATGATGGTTTGTTTCTTCATTTCTAATACATTTAACTTTCACTTCTGTCTCTTATATTAATGTGCTGGTTAGATACTCAAGTACAACATCAAAGACAAACAATGATAGCAGGTATAAAAAGTCTTCTTCCTGATTTCAAAAAGAATGCATCTAACTTGTATCATTAAGTATGATGGCTATTTCAGGTTTTTGGTAAACATCTTCAAACAGAAATGTTTCAGGTTTTTGGTAGACACCTTTTAACAGAGTAAGAAAGTTCTCTGCTAATACTAGTTTGCTAAGATAATTTTTATCATGAACAGGTGTTTATCAAAAAATTTCTTTACATTTTTTATTGTGGTAAAAAAAGGAATGAGAGCTACTTTCTTAACAAATTTTCAAGTGTACAGTACAGTACATAAACTTCACTTTTAGCACTGCTTATGCTTATAGCCAATAAATCCAGGTATGTTATGTTTTCATTTTCATTTGTCTCCAAGTATTTTCTAATTTTCTTTGTGACATCTTCTTTAACCCATTGGTTGTTTAAAACCATTTTGTTTAGGTGTGTGTGGTGGCTCACACCTGTAATCCCAGGTACTCAGGAGGCTGAGGCAGGAGAATCACTTGAACCCAGGAGGTGGAGGTTGCAGTGAGCTGAGATCATGCCACTGCACTCCAGCCTGTGTGACAGAGAAAGACTCTGTCTCAAAAATAAAGAGTGTTTTGTTTAATTTCTACACATTTATGGATTTTACAGTTGTGCTTTGGCTGTTGATCTTTAGTTTCATACCATTATGATCAGAAAAGATACTTTGTACTACTTCAACCTTCTTAAATTTATCTAAGATATGTTTTTGGCCTAACATGTAGTCTATCCTGGAAAATACTTCATGTGCACTTGAGAAGCAAATATATTCTGCTGTTGTTGGGTAGAGTATTCTCTACAGATGTTAGGTTCAGTTGGTCTATAGTTTTGTTCAAGTCCTCCATTTCCATATTAATCTTGTTCTATCCATTATTCAAAGTGAAGTACTTAAATCTCATATTATTGTGTTGCTGCCTATTTCTCCCTTCAGCTCTGTCAAAGTTTGTTTCCGACATATACAGGAGTTCTGAGGTGTGGTGCACAAATAAATATTTATAACTGTTTTATCTTCTTGGTGAATAGGCCCTTCTTTCAGGTGAATGTCTTTGTCTAATAGTTTTTAATATCTGATATTGGTACAGTCACCCCTTCTCTCCTTTGCTTACCCTTTGTATGGGATATTGTTTTCCATCCCTTCACTATAAACCTGTGTTGTTAAAACTAAAGTGAATCTCCTGGAGACAGGATATAGTTGGATTCTGGTTTTTTTTTTTTTTGTTTTGTTTTGTTTTTGTCACTCGGCAACTCTCCATCTCTTGACTGGAAATTGTAATCCATTTATATTTAATTATTGATGGTGAAGAAATTTCCCATGGCCACTTTGTTGTTTTCTGTCTTATAGCTCTTATATCTCTCTTTTCCTCTGTTACTATCTTCCATTGTATTTCACTGATTTTTTTTTTTTTGTAGTGACATGCTTTGATTCCTTTCTCATTTTTTTTTGGTGTATCTTCTATAAGTATTTTCTTTGTGATCACCATGGAGCTTACATAAAATATATTGTTTACCACAATCTTTTAAGCTGTTAACAATGTAACTTCAATCACATACAGAATCCACACTTTCACTTCTCCCCTCACGTGTAATTTGGTGAAAGAAATTACATCTTTTTATATTAGGTATTTGTTATCACATTTTTAGTTATAATTTTTATACTTTTTATTGTAATTTCTATGCCAGAATAAAAAGTGATTACACACCACTATTTACCTTTACTAGCAACCTTTATACTTTCACATGCTTTTAAGTATTGCTGTTTAGTATCTTTTGTTTCAACTTGAAGAACTCAGTTTAGTATTTTTTCTAAGAAAGGTCTAGTAATGATGAAGTCCGCTGCTTTTGCTTGTCTGGGAAATTCTATTTCACTTTCATTTTTGAAGACAGTTTTGTCAGACACAATATTCTTGGTTGGCATGTTTCATCTTTTTAAGGTGTACGCTTCTTTAAGGACATTTAGTATATTTACAGAGTTGTGCAATTATCACCACAGACTAATTGTAGAGTACTTCTAAAGAACTTCCTGCCCCTTTACAGAAACTCTTTCCCAACCCTGTCTCTAAGCAATCACTGAATCCACTTTCTGTCTATGGATTTCGCCTTTTCTGGATATTTCATATAAATGGAATCACACTGTATATGGTCTTTTATGATTAGCGTCTTCCACTTGGCAAGATGCTTTCAAGATTAATCCATATTGTAACATGTGTCAGCATTTTATTCCTATTAATGAATGATAATCCATTATATGGATACACCACATTTTTTCTCCATTCATCAGTTGATGAATCCACATGTTGTTTCCCCTTTTGGGCTACTATGAATAATGCTTCTATAAATTAATGTAGAATGTTTTATGTGAACCTATGTTTTCAGTTCACTTGAATGTATATCTGAGAGTGGAAATGGTAGGTTATTTGGTTAACTCTATGTTTCACTTTGCAAGGATCTGTCAAACCATTTTCCAAAACTACCTGTGCCATTTTCATTCCCACCAGCATTGTATGAAGGTTACAATTTCTCTATATCCTTATTAACACTAATGTTTGTCAACTTATTAGTCTTAGTGATCCAGCTTGTGGATTTGTTGATCATGTCTGCTGCATTTTTACTTTCTATAATACCAACTTTGCCCTTATTTTAATATTTTTTTCTATTTTCTTTGAGTGTCTTAGTTTGGGCTGCTATAATAAGTTATCATAGACTGGGTGGCTTAAACAACAAACATTTATTTTTCATAATCTGGATGTTGGGAAGTCCAAAATCAAGGTGTTGGTAGATCTGGTGTCTGGTGAGATCATTCTTCCAAGTTGGCAGATGGCCATCTTCTCATCTATCCTCACATAGCAGAGAGCAGAGAGAGATCTCCTGTTTCTTCTTCTTTTTATATGGGCATTAATCCCATCATGGGGGCCCCACCCTCATGAACCAATGTAACCCTAATTAACTCTCAAAGTCTCCACTTTTGAAATGATCACATTGGGGGTTATGAATTATGGGGGAACACATATATTTAGTGTACAACACTGGGCTTATTCAATTTCTCATTCTTAAATAAAATATTTGGCTCTGTGAATTTAGACTTCTTCTGGTCTTACTACAAGTATTTAAGGATATGAATTTCCATCTGACTTCCACCTTAGCTGCATTCTAAAAGTTTCAATGTGTATTTGTCATTCAATCTGAAGTATTTTTCATTTTCATTTTGTTTTCTTCTTTGACCCATTAGTTTTTTAGAAATGCCTCTATAAATTTGCATCAGATATTTTTAAGTAACTTTTGAAGTACTTCAGTTGTGTTAGACAATATTATTTATATCAAACAAATCCTCTGAAATTTGTGGTATGTTGTTTTGTGGCCTAATTATGTGAACATTTTTGATAAATACTTAGAGAAAGACATTTTATTGCTCTGTTCAAATAATGTATATCTCTAATGACTTTCTGTCAGCATTACTTAAAAGTACTGACATTATCAATACATGAATTGTTTATTTTGAGCTTAAGTTATTAGGTGTTTACATTTTAGAGGCTCTCTGCTCCCTTTTCCAGCAAACCTCCTCAAAATAACTCTAAAATGTATGCATATTTAATTATATCTTCCAATTCCCCTTTTTCTTTTCCCATTCCTCAATTCTTCCTATGAACTCATTCTAATAAGCAGCAGCTGGCATAGAGAATGATAAAGCATATCATTCCCTTCCTGATATACTTTAATCATTTGGCTTCTAAGATACTCCTTTCTCTTGTTTTTCCCTTTCACTGGTCTCTCCTTTCTGGTCCTTTCTCATCTGTCCAAATTCTAAATGTTGGAAGGCCTAGAACTCAAAGCTGGGACATTATCTCTTTTCTACCTAACTCCACTCCCTTGGTGATTTCATTCAGCTTCATTTTTAAATGCCACCTACATACTCATGGCAGCAAAATTTATATGCCTAGCCCAGGCCTATCCCCTAAATTTTAAACTCATATATCCTACTACTTACTTGATATTCAGTTCACTAACAAAATACCAATTGACTACAAACAATAAGCTGTTGTTGTTTCTGGATCCTAAGGATTTAGGTTTCTTTTTTATTTTTTGAAAGTTCTAGTATGCATTTATGAGGCTCTTTCTTATATTTTATTCAACTTTATTGGTACTTTCTCACCACAATATTTAGTACATTACATTGTCACAAATATAGTTCTTTTATCATCAATTTTCTACTCACTTTGTTAAAAACTTGGAAAATATCTTAAATACCTTTTTTCTTTACTTTCCCATATATAATTAGTCATCAAACTTTGTGTTATAACACTGCCAAGTTTCTTGCTTTTTAAACAACTCTATTTCTATTGTCTAGTTCTCTTCCTAATCATCTTTTGCCTTGATATTTAAACAATCTTTTATCAACTTACTTGCATTCAATCTCTAGTCTCTCAAGCCTTAGTCTCAGTCCTTATTCTACATTAGAATTACCTGAGAGCTTTAAAAAACTAACAAGGTACAGGGCCTAACTCTTAGATATTCAAATTTAATTGGTCTAGGGTGAGGCCTCAGCATAAGTATTTTTCAAAGTTCCCCAGGTGAGGATAATAAAGTGGTCAGGGTTGAAAACCAAAGCCAAACCAGATTATTCAGTGTTCTCAACAAACTGCTATGTCAGCTAGATGTCTTTTGAAGCTTTCCTTTCTTCTAATGACGTTGCTAATGTACACAACTTCCAGAATCATACCAAACCTTAAGGTTAAGCCTAAATGCTACTCCTTCAAAAGTCTTAATCAAGAATGACAGTAATGAATGACTCTCTCTCTCCACACGCATTTAAATATCGATGGTCTATATACACACACATACATATACATATTTGTCTATATCTCACAATTTCCTTTTACACACATGTTTAACTCTGTTATTATAGGGGACAAGGATTATATTTAATTCACTGTTGAATATTCCATTATTATAGAGCTTTACATGTGTTAGATACATTAAACTAAACTGAACTGTAACAAACATACCTATCCATGTGCTTACCAATATTCTAGTCATTTAAAACCAAACTCTAAAATATATGCATAAATATTATATCAATTCAATAGTGACAAATATGCTATAACTTTTCACTTCCTGAAATACTGATATAGATGAGACATACCTACCTGAAAGTATGTTGATGTAAAGAATGAGAATACTACTAGAAATTTAAAACTGTGCAATATATTATAGCACTGCTTTATTTTAAACAGAAATTTCTAACTGATGCTATTCATATCACATATTCTTACATTCATATTTTCTTGGTAAGATAAGAAGTGAATCTAAAAACAGAGTATAAGAAACATAATTTTATAGTACACAGTGGTATAAGTGGTAATCATAGTTTCCTACAAAGTCTAATAGAGGACACAGACATTCTGTTAACAAATATCACTTGCTTCACCCGGAAGATAGGACATAGGAATAAGACAGTCACGTCCAATTCCACATGGATTCTCAGCTCTGATCCTGGGTTTTGCACAGTTTACCTTGCGAACATGATCCGAGTGACATTTCACAAATTCCTGGATAAATGTTGCTACACTCTGCTAGGAGAGAGACAGGCTATGTCATGCACAGATCAATAACCGCACTGTGTTTCATCAGCCTCAAAATCAAAAGTGCTTCATCTAGCAAAAGCCATGGCCCTAGAGAATCTGACATATATAAACTGAATACCCTACAAGGAATGTGTAATACACAAACTACTGGGGTAAGGTAAAACTCTGGAGATTAGCAATAAGGTGCAAAAAGAGAGTAGTTTTCTAGTTCATTATTACTAGAGGTGTGAACACAGATAACAAAAATGGAAATGACGCTATTTAAAATTCTGCAATTCCCGACAGGAAAAAAAAATGACTCCCATACAGTTTAATACCTTTAATCTTTCATATAAGAATTCTGTAAATAAATATGAACAAAGGACAAATATAAGTTTGGATACAATAACAATCACATAACGCTAAATACATGAATTTTTTAAATGGAGATCCATGAAATAAGGCTCTTTTAGTATTAAAGAGTTTGCTAAGGTCTCTTCAGACTTAGTAGTTTTTATGCTCAATGTTTAAATGCTAGATTAACTCAAAACCCAAGGCATTTGTTGGATAGGCTGTGCTCTGTTGTTTTTAATTCTAAATTCTGACACTTGGTAAAAGTCTTTTATTTGAGGCTTGATTAAACTAATTTAAGATTATTTGGTTAACGTAATTGGACAACATATGAAGCAAACTTGAAAACTCAAATTCTAAAAAGAAAATTGCTTTAAGATTGCTATTGCCAAAAAGTTTCTGAAACAAAATGTGCTATTGCAGAATTTAGCCAGATCTGACTCAGAGGGTAGGGGAATCAATAATTCATCAAGAAATCAAAAAAGATAATGATGTTTAGTCATAAAGTAAACAGCAGTATATGTTTATAACATTTTTATGAATATTGAGAAAATATGTAATTTTTATCAAATTATGCTGTGGACACTATAGAACATACAAAGTTAGGTAAAACATATTCTTGCTTTTAAATTGTTTATAATGTAAAAGATAAATAGATATCACAAAAGGAGGCTAGATCACCATTTGGATAAGAATAAGGAAATACATTTATTTGTTTCTCTTATATCCCCTAGCTTAGAGGCACAGCTACATTCTAACATAAAGATCTGGAAACAGCAGCTGGGTGGACCAGAGTTGGGCATTTGTTACTTTGACAGTCAGATGGGAAGTGTGCCCATAAAAAAGAAGCGTGGCCTCTAGCCAGGTGTGGAAGCTCAAGCCTGTTATCCCAGCATTTTAGGAGGCTGAGGTGGGTGGATCACCCGAGGTCAGGAGTTCTATACCAGCTTGGTCAACATGGTGAAACCCTGTCTCTACTAAAAATACAAAAATTAGCTGGACGTGTTGGCACATGCCTGGAATCCCAGCTACTCAAGAGGCTGAGGCAGGAGAATCTCTTGAACCTAGGGAGCAGAGGTTTCAGTAGGCCAAGATTATGCCATTGCCCTCCAGCCTGGGCAACAAGAGCAAAACTCCGTCTCAAACAAAACAAAACAAAAAACAATAGGAGCCACCCTTTGACTACTCTCACTACCTTTCATGTTCTAAGGCCAAATCTCATTTCATATTTCAAAATGCTCCTCCTACCATCTTTTAATTATAGTCTTAACAGCCATTGTGACAGTACATAATCTTTAAATAAATGTTTAAAAGGTTCCATGTTCGGAGGGGCAGTTACACCACTAGAATGCAAACGTAGTATAAAAATAAATTCATAAAAATAAAAAAAGTCCAGAAAGCATTATTAGAACAGCAAGGGCTTTGTAGAAACTATAAAGCAGATGAGACCAGAATGAGTGCCTCTCTTTCTAAAAATATCTCTTAGAAACAAACAACAACAACAAAAATAACCACTGAATATTCCTAGCAGAACTCTAGGCACTAAGTTCCAGAAGTGAGGCAAAGGGGGGCAGAAATAAGCCAAGAGCAATTAATTAAAGACAGTTTCTCCCGTTTCGTACAGTCAGATAGACAATATATTATCTTTGCAATATAGAAGATATTCTTAATAACTTGTTTTTGAAGAAATCAAAATTTAAGTAATAGACTACTTTTAAAAGCCATCTTTTAATAACTAAAGACAAAAAAATATTCAAAGTAGCCAGACAGAAATAATGCATTACTTACAGGGATATGCTAATTTGAATGACAGTAGATTTCTTAAATGAAACTATGGAGACCAAAAGAAAAGTGGCACAACTGTTTTTCAAACCAACAACAACAATAACAACAACTTTTTTTAAAAGAATTGTTGACTGCAAATTCTATATGCTTCAAAAAAGAGAAACTTCATAGACAATCTATTAAGTACATACTATTAAAAAAAGTACAGTACAATTAAGTACAAAAGTACAGTACAATTAAGTAAAAAGTACAGTACTATTAAAAATTAAGTACAATCTATTTTAAAAAGTACATACCTTAATTAAAGATACTACATTGCTACCAAATACTACAGAACACTCTATTCAGCAGCATCTGAAATTGTAATTTTGTTTAAGTTCCCATGAAATATTCACCAGGATAGGCCATATCTAGACCATAAAACCAACCTCAACAAATTTGGAAATATACATAGACTAGCCTCTGATCATAATGGAATCAAACTACAATATGATTTAAAAAAAGCAATAGGAAAATCTGCAAACACTCATAAATTAAATAATATATTTAAATTATAATACACAAGTCAAAGAGGAAGTTTCAGAGGAAATTTAAAAAGCAAGAATGTAATGAAATGTAAAATATAGTATATTAAAAGAATATGGGATGCAGCTAAAGCAGTGATGGAAGGGAAATTTATAGCACTAAATAGTCACATTAGAAAAGAGAATTCTAAGATCTTCTAGCAAGCAGTTAGAAAAAGAGCAAAATAAACCCAAAGCAAGCAGAAAAAAAAAGAAACTAATAAAGATAAGAGCAGAAATAAATAAAACTGACAATAGAAAAACAAAGAAAATCAATGAAACAAAAAGCTGGCTCTTGAAAAAAATCAATAAAATTGTCTCTAACAAGAATAAGAAAAATAAAAAGAGAGAAGACACAAATCCTCTTATCAGAAATGAAACAGGAAATCTCACTACACATCTTGCAGTTATATAATCTAATAAGAGAACAATATCATCAAGTAGAGTTTACCCCCAGAATATAAGAATAAGTAAGCATAAGAAAATCTACTAATGTAATTCACTATATCAACAGAGTAAATTGGGGGAAAAAACCCTCATTATCTCCATAAATGTCAAAACATTATTTGACTAAACAATTTTTCTTTATTAAAAACAGGCTGGGCATGGTAGTTGATGCCTATAACCCCAGAACTTTGGGAGGCCAAGGCAAGAGGATTGCTTGAGGCCAGGTGTTCAAGACAAGCCTGAGCAACAAAGTGAGATCCCATCTCTACAAAAAAATTTTTCAAATAGTTGGGCATGGTGACACACACCCAGCAGTTTGAGGTTACAGTGAGCTATGATCACGTCACTGCACTCCAGTCTGTACAGTAAGCAACATACTTAAAGCTTAACCTTAAAGACAGTCATCCCCAAGCCAACTACTTTATAAGCCAAGCTATTTGTCATGTTTTTTACTCTTCAGTTTTGTTATATCTCAGATCATTTTTACTTTTGATTAAAATAACTTCCTTTAGTGAGGAATTTAGTGCATAATGCTGTTAGATTTGGAGGTCAAATATTTTTATTTTGATCATAATCTTTTTTTTTTTTTGAGACAGAGTCTTGCTCTGTCACCCAGGCTGGAGTGCAGTGGCACGATCTCAGCTCACTGCAACCTCTGCCTCCTAGGCTCAAGCGATTCTCCTGCCTGAGCCTCCCAAGTAGCTAGGATTACAGGCATGTGCCACTATGCCCAGCTAATTTTATGTATTTTTAGTAGAGACGGGGTTTCACATGTTGGCCAGGCTGGTCTCGAACTCCTGACCTCAGGTGGTCCACCTGCCTTGGCCTCCCAAAGTGCTGGGATTACAAACATGAGACACCGTACTTGGCCTGATCCTCATCTTAAAAAATATTTTAACAGAGAATAGAATTTATACTGATGCATTTTATTTCAGCACACTGAAAATCTGTTCCACTGTCTTATGGTTTCTACTATTGCTTTTGAGAAGTCAGTTGCCATTCTAACTTTTCTTGAAAAAAAAATTTTCACCATTTAATCTCCTATCATTCAGGAGTCCTAATTAATGATAGACCCTTTTTATTTCTTCATAACTCATATGTCTTCTGTGTTTTTCATTCCTTTGTCTCTATGTCATATTCTTAATAAATTATTCTATCTATCATCTTGTTAAGTAACTCCCTCATCCAGTTAACTAATAATGAAACTCTTCTCCTGTATCTAATTATAGTCAGTAAAGTTTTAATTTTACTTACTGTATGATTTCACTTCTAAACACTCTGTATGGTTCTTTTCAAATATATCAGACCACTTGTAATTTCTTGTGCTTTACAAATATTTTTTAGCATGTTGGCTGATAGTTTAACTGTCATTCATTCATTCCATTGAAAGCTTGTTTTGTTGTTTTTTTTTTTTCTAGTGCCTTGCTAAATTTTATTTTTTGTCTCTAATAGTCTGCTATTCCCCTGATTTCTCCAGGTGTAGATTTACTTCATTTCATTCATTTTTCAAAGTACTGGGTCTCTCACATTTATAAAAGATCATCATCATCATAAGGATGAAAATAACTTTACCTTAAAACTAATGATTTAATATGGAAAACAAAAAGCCAGCAATTCTACTATTTACACAGTAGAATGTAAAGGAATAGTTTTGCAGACGAGTTATCAGTATCACAAAGCATGCACAGAAGTGCTTCAATAAGATGCTTCATAGTTTTCCTACGAAATATATTTGTTCGATCTTTAACCTTTTTAAAGATAAGGAATTAATTACTTAGAAAACATGTTGCTTCTTTCAGGTGTTATACCTAGTAATTGATGTAGCTGGGTACAGATCTTAATCTTCCACACATTAAACAATGTTCCTAGGTCTGCTCATTAATGGCTCACTGAAGTCTCAGGAATGAGTAAATAAATCAAAATGGATTAAAGACTTAAATATAAAACCCACAACTGTGAAACCACAAGGAAGAAACACCGGGAAAAAACACTTCAGGGCATTGGTTTGGGCAAATATTTTTTGAGTAAGATCTCAAAAGCACAGGTAACAAACACAGAAATAGACAAATGGGATTATGTCAAGCTAAAATGCTTTTGCACAGCAAAGGAAACAATCAACAAAGAGACAACCTAAATGATGAGAAAAAATATTTGCAAAGTATCCATCTGAAAAGGATTAATAACAAGAATATACAAATAACACAAATAATAAATAGCAAAACAAATGATCCAATTAAAAATGGGTAAAAGATTTGAAAAGACATTTCTCTAAGAAAAAGACATAAATGGCCAAAAGGTATAAGAAAACACGTTCAATATCATTAACCATCAGGGATATGCAAATCAAAACCACAATGAGATATCATCTCACTCCAGTCAAAATGGCTATGATCAAAGAGACAAAAATTAACAGATGCTGGTGAGGATGTAGATAAAAGGGAATTTTTATACACTATTAGTGGGAATGCAAATTAGTACAGCCACTATGGAAAAGAGTATGGAGATTCTTCAAAAAAACTAGAAACAGAACTACCATATGATCCAACAATCCCATTACTGGGTATATAGCTAAAGGAAATGAAATCGGTATGTCAAAGAAATATCTCCATTCCTATGTTTATTGCAGCGTTATTCACAAGAGCCAAGATACGGAATCAATCTAGTTCTCCAACAACGGATAAATGGATAAAGAAAATGCGATATATATAAACAATAGAATACTATTTAGCCATGAAAAAGGAATAAAATCCTGTCATTTGCAACAAGATGGGTGTAACTGAAGGACATTATGATAAGCCAGGCACAGAAATACAAATATCACATGTTCTCACTCATATGCACCTGCTAAATAAAATTGAACTCATGAAGGTAGTGAGTAGAATGGTAGTTACCAGAGGCTAGAAAGGGTGGCAGGAGTTGGGGGTGAGGGGAAGAGAGCTTGGTTAATGTGTACGTAAATACAGTTACATAGAAGGAATAAGCTCTGATGTTCAATAGTACAGTAGGGCAACTAAAGTTAGCAAGAATTTATTTTGTTTCAAAATAGCCGGAAGAGAAGATCAGTAGTGTTCTCAACACAAAGAAATGACCAATTTTCGAGATGACAGATATTCCAATTACTCATACAACACATATATTTCACACTGTGTGCATGTAACAAAATATCACATAGACCCCATAAATATGAACAATTATTATGTATCAATAATTTTAAAATGGGTAATAAAGGGTGTGACAGAATACTAGAGAGTTTTCAGATAAACAGTACGATTTAAAAGATAGGTAATTTTTGTAATATTAGTGATATTAATTCCTAACAGATGACAATTGAAAAGAGTAGTTTATTCTAGGAAATCTTAAGTAAGCTATGATAACACAGACTGGAAAAGGAATATGATTCTCAGAAAGAGTCTAGGGAGAATTTTAGAAGACATAGAAAATCACACGCCTGAGAAGAAGAGATTCTTTATTTTATATTAGGTATATTTAAATGTTGTAGAATCAGACTAGAAAACAAAGATTAAATATACAAGTTGACATCAATAACTTCATACTTTCTTCAGATAGATGAACAATCAATTCAAATACAATATGGTAAGTTTTCAGAATACATGTTCACAGTGTTCTGAAGTTGAATATTTTTCCAAATATTAAATGTCCATTCAAATGAAACTAGTAAGGGCATTAAAATTCTTTTGCTTGGCTAACCATAACTGTATGGGAGCCTAAAATTTTTGAAGTCAAATTATTATATTTTAAATGTAATTTTGAAAAAATCTACTATACTTAAAAGGGGTAAAATGTAAAATATGTCGGTATTTTTATTTTCTTAAAAATCTGTGCAGGATGATTAGAGAAAGATGACTCTACAGTCAAAGTACAATGTTCAAGTTTCAGACTTACTATTTACTAACCATGATCCTTGGATAAGTCATTTACCCATGTAGTCTCTGTTTTTTTTCTGTATAAAAACAGGATAATAATTCCTATCCAATTAACTCATGGATATTCTGTAATTCTCAAATTGTGAAAGTATGTGAAAATGTTCTGCAAAGTTAAAGTGTCATAAAAATGTTATGATATTTCTAAATGTCTTAAATTTCATTTGATATAAAATATAAATACATACTCAAATACTTTATTTATACACTCTAGAGTGTAATATCCCTTCTTCTGGAGATGATTAATTGTAGAATGTTTCCTAACATACACAATTAATTGTGTACGTTAGGCAACAATTACAGCTGTAGCGAATATGTCTTACAACTGTTGCCACAGTCTACAATAGCTTCTGCTAACAATTCTTGAATCTATCACAGGGAACTTCCGTTATATTTAAGGAGACTCAGGGAACTTCTGTTACAGCGAAGTCTTACATATTAGCATTGTTGAGAAAAGACAAGCTCAGATAAATAAGGTGTTGCTACCATGAATCCACTTATGTATATTTTTATTGTCTGCTTCCACAGTTGGCTCATATAATGAGATTTAAGCAGTTTTTTTTTTTTTTTGAGACAGAGTTTTGCTCTGTCGCCAGGCTGGAGTGCAGTGGCGCAACCTCGGCTCACTGCAACCTCCACCTCCTGGGTTCAAGCGATTCTTCCACCTCAGTCTCCCGAGTAGCTGGGACCACAGGTGTGTGCCACCATGCCCGGCTAATTTTTGTATTTTTGGTACAGACAGGGTTTCACCATGGCCAAGATGGTCTCAATCTCTTGACCTCGTGATCCGCCCCACTCGGCCTCCCAAAGTCCTGGGATTACAGGCGTGAGCCACTGGGCCAGGCCAGCAAATTTGTTTTTATTTATTACTATAAAGTGGTATTTTTATTTAAAATATCTATATAAATATACAAAGCCAAATATGTAATATCTGATAGTTCCAGAGCATTTTTCTATTTTCAAATAATCTATAAAAATAACTCATGACAATAGATAATAACTGCCTCAAATCTTTCAAGGAATGAGCTGGAATAAATTAATGGATAAATATATATTTTTTTAAAAAGAAAATAAAGATCATCCAATGATTAAAGTTTTTAATCATTTAATATATGTGCTATTCTGATTCTAGAACACTAAAATAACTTTCCTTTCTATAATTGTGTATTACTGTGACCTTGAGAATGCATTTATTTAAAACATTGCATAGTAAAGAAGGCATAACATTTAGAATCAGAACATCAGAATTTGAGCAACAGACCTAACACAAACTAGTGAAGTAAACATGAACAAGTTAACTAAACTCTCTGGATCTCAACTGAATTATTTTTAAAATGAGAATATATCACAGGTTATGAAAATCAAATAAGAAAAATACTGTTTGCAAAAGTTTCCATTGTGCTAATATAACCTAATCTCATTACTGAAAAATAACATCAGCTTTTTCAAAAAATAAATACAACAAATCAAAATAAACTTTTGGGAAGGCATACATGAGTAGTCATTCAGTAGGCATATGAACTTATCCATATTAATTTCTGTAAAATGGAGATAATAACACTATCTTATCTCAAAGGGATGTTGTGAAAATTAAATGAATGATACCACATAAAGTGCTTAGAAGATGCCCTATACATAGTAAGCACATAAAGGTTAGCTATTCTCACTATTATTATCATAATCTGTCTGGAGTAACTTTTGTCCATTAATATTTATTATCCTTCCTCTGTACTGCAGGGCAGTGTACTCGTGAGCTTGACAAGTGCAAGAGGACTCCTAGCAAACCCGAAAGTGATTCTGCTATTTTGTTACACTACGTCTCATTCTTTGGGCCTTGGTGTCAACGTCACCTTCTCAGAAATGCCATTGTCTGACCAAGGCTGATCTAAAGTCAACCTTTCTCTCCATTTATCCTTAATTACAATGAACTCTCTGTAATCTTTAATTATTTTACTTATTCTGTTGCATGGCTATTATATTCTGTCTCTTACCACAAATAAGTTCCATGAGAGTAAAACCATACCTGTGTCTAGTTCTCTGTTGTGTTCCCATTATCTTTCATGGACCCTAGCACACAGAAGGTACACAATCGATGCTTGATGAATGAAAGAATGATCTTAAGGAGTTACTATGCAGCCAAATTTGGAAATCTGAGACAAAAGAAAAGATGACTACTATGGTACAGATGTGATAATTCTGCCATTGAGAGCCCCAACACTGGCTTACTCCAACTAAGGGCAATAGTATTCTCAATGATCAATCCTTAAATCTTGTAGTTTCAATTGCCTTAGCCACCAAATACACATAATCATGAAGTGAAGAAAAATATTAAGAGGAAAAAAGGAATTGGAATAGTACTGAACTGTCATTAGTATGATTTGTCTTTGTTGTTTTAATTAATTTAGAAAAATAAGAAAACAGCCACTGAAAGTTCATGTGAGATTTATAGGCTATAATACACCCACTGTAGTCTTTACTCATGAAATTTTAAATATTTTGCTCAATCTTTGATACCGTATTTGACAGGAAATACAGTTAAAATTTTTAAAAACTATCTAAAGACCAGCAGTCTGGAAGACAATATAACCTGAAAACCCTCTGTGTCATGTAGAAAATCTAGAAAATATATGACATCAAATATTCTTTTTGATGTATTGCTGAAAATCTTAAAAAAAAAAAAAAAAAAAAGGAGCTACTCAAGGCTTCAATCATAGCCATCTTTGGAGAGCAGCCAGCAGCAAAGCAGCAAGCATGTGACTGGAAGTGTGGTAGCACCTGCTGCATGGAAATCACCAGGGCCAGCAACTTCAGGAATTGTGGGAGCAGGAGCTGAAACTTTGACCTTGGGCTAGAGAGGCCAAATCTGAGGATCCTCTGGAGGGCTACAACTTCAGTTCAAGGGTAGATTAAAAAATATTGCTAGGACAAAAAGGTAATAAAGAAGTTTGTCTGTTTGACTGGAACCAGGGCAGAGTACAAAAATTCTCAGTTATCTCTAATGGGAATGTTTATGTCTGTGACTTTACCTCATGTGGGTTTGAAATCTGAATTTTTCAGTGTGGGTCAGGAATCCTTAACTCTTAAGAATGAACATAAATATTAAGGACTGAGGGGTAGCAAAAGCAAACTGAAAACAGTCTGGACCAATGCTCTCCAAAGACAGGGTTCAAGGAATTACCACAGACAAAAACATATCCACTAAAGCTGAGCTGAATATCAAAACTGTAAACACATGCAGAAACATCCCATCCTGTAGGGATTTCCAGCATTAAGGAGGTGGCTGGCAAGATGGTCAAATAGGAACACTTCCGGTCTGTAGCTCCCAGCAAGATCAATGCAGAAGGCGGGTGATTTCTGCATTTCCAACTGAGGTACCTGGCTCATCTAACTGGGACTGGTTAGACAGTGGGTACAGTCCATGGAGGACAAGTGGGAAGCAGGATGGGGCACTGCCTCACTCGGGAAGGGCAAGGGATCCAGAAACTCCCTCCCCTAGCCAAGAGAAGCCCTGAGGGACTGTGCACTCCAGACCAAATACTACATTTTTCCCATGGTTTTCGCAACGCACAGACCAGGAGATTCCCTCAGATGCCTATGCCAACAGGGCCCGGGTTTTCAAGCACAAAACTGGGCAGCCATTTGGGCAGACACTGAGCTAGCTAAAGGAAATTTTTTTCATACCCCAGTGGCACCTGGAACACCAACAAGACAGAACCATTCACTCCCCTGGAAAGGGGGCTGAAGGCAGGTGGCAAGTGGTCTAGCTCAGCAGATCTCACCCCTACAGAGCCCAGCAAGGTAAGATCCATTGGCTTAAAATTCTCGCTGCCAGTACAGCAGTCTGAAGTCCAGCTGGGATACTCAAGCTTGTGTGGGGAGGGGTGTCCCCCATTACTGAGGCTTGAGTAGGAGGTTGTCTCCTCACAATGTAAACAAACCTGCTGGGAAGTTCTAACTGGGCGGAGCCCACCACAGTTCAGCAAAGCCACTGTAGCCAGACTGCCTGCTTCTCTAGATTCCTATTTTCTGGGCAGGGTATCTCTGAAAGAAAGGTAGCAGCCCCCGTCAGGGGCTTATAGATAAAATTCCCATTTCCACATGAACAGAACCAAAGACAAAAACCACATGATTATCTCAACTGATGCAGAGAAGGCCTTTGACAAAATTCAACAGCCCTTTATGCTAAAAACTGTTAATAAACTACGTATCAATGGAACATATCTCAAAATAATAAAAGCTATTTATGACAAACCCACAGCCAATATTATACTGAATGGGCAAAAACTGGAAGCATTCCCTGTGAAATCCGGCACTAGACAAGGATGCCCTCTCTCACCACGCCTATTCAATATAGTATTGGAAGTTCTAGCCAGAGCAATCAGGCAAGAAAAAGAAATAAAGGGTATTCAATTAGGAAAGGAGGAAGTCAAATTGTCTCTATTTGCAAATGACATGACTGTATATTTAGAAGACCCTATCGTCTCAGCCCAAAATCTCCTGAAACTGATAAGCAACTTCAGTAAAGTCTCAGGATACAAAATCAATGTGCAAAAATCACAAGCATTCCTATACACCAATAACAGACTTAAAGAGAGCCAAATCAAGAACGAACTGCCATTCCCAATTGCTACAAAGAGAATAAAATACCTAGGAATACAACTAACAAAGGATGTAAAGGACCTCTTCAAGGAGAAATACCACTGCTCAAGGAAATAAGAGAGGACAAAAAGAGATGGAGAAACATTCCATGCTCATGGTTAGGAAGAATCAATAACATGATGGCCATACTGCCCAAAGCAATTTATAGATTCAACACTATCCCCATCAAGCTACCAATGACACTCTTCACAGAACTGGAAAAAACCACCTTAACTTCATATGGAACCAAAAGAAAGCCCACACAGCTAAGTCAATTCTAAGCAAAAAGAACAAAGCTGGAGGCCTCACACTACCTGACTTCAAACTATACTACAAGACTACAGTAATCAAAACAGCATGGTACTGGTACCAAAACAGAGATATAGACCAAGGGAACAGAACAGACGCCTTGGAGGCAACGCCACACATCTACAACCATCTGATCTTCAAAAACCTCATAAAAACAAGCAATGGGAAAAAGAGTCCCTGTTTAATAATGGTGTAGGGAAAACTGGGTAGCCATGTGCAGAAAGCAGAAACTGGACCCCTTCCTGACACCTTACACGAAAATTAACTCCAGATGGATTAAAGACTTAAACATAAGACCTAACACCATAAAAGTCTTAGAAGAAAACCTAGGCAAAACCATTCAGGACACAGGCATAGGCAAGGACTTCATGACTAAAACACCAAAAGCATTGGCAACAAAAGCCAAAATAGACAAATGGGATCTAATTAAACTCCAGAGCTTCTGCACAGCAAAAGAAACAATCATTAGAGTGAACTGGCAACCAATAGAATGGGAAAAAATTTTTGCAGTCTACCCATCTGACAAAGGACTTATATCTAAAATCTACAAAGAACTAAAACAGATTTACAAGAAACAAACAAACCCATTCAAAAGTGGGCAAAAGATATGAACACACTTTTCTCTAAAAGACATATATGAGGCCAACAAACATGAAAAAATGCTCATCATCACTGGTCATTAGAGAAATGCAAATCAAAACTACATTGAGGGACAGTGGGAGTAGGGAGTTGGGGAGGAATAACATGGGGCGAAATGCCTGATATAGGTGATGGGGGGATGGAGGCAGCAAACCACATTGCCATGTATGTACCTATGCAACAATCCTGCATGTTCTGCACATGTACCCCAGAATCTAAAATGCAATTATATATATATATATATATATATATATATATGTACAAATTAAAAAAATGATAAGGCTTTGAGGTAATAAACATGTTCAAAATTTATTTTAGTGGTCGTTGTACAACTTTGTCTATATAATAAAACCACTGAATTAAAGACCTTAAATGAGAGAATTGTAATGTATGTGAATTAATGAAACCACTACCAAAAAATACTAATAATGAGAGAGTTCAACACGCCACTCAATAATTCATAGAAAACTAGACAGAAAATCAGCAAGGATATGAAAGAGTTGAACATTACCATCAACCAAATAGACCTAATAGATAATTTGTACACTGAACCCAACAAAAGCAGAGTATACATTCTTCCCAATTACTCACATGACCTTCCCCAGGATTTACCCTTTGGCCATGAGAGTCATAATACATTTAAAAAGACTAAGATCATAAAAAGTATGTTCCCTAGTCACAATGGAATGAAACTGAAAATCACTAACAGAAGGAAATTTGAAAAATTCACAAATCTGTGAAAATTAAACAATACTTTCCTAAATAAACAATGGATCAAAAATAAATTTAAAAATTAGAGAATACTTTGAGATACATAAAAATCAAAACACAACGTACCAAAACTTAAAGGATGTCATGCTAAGATAGTGCTTAGAATAAAATTTACACTTGTAAACCTATATTAAAAATAAGAAAGTGTGCAAATCAATAATGTATACTTCCACCTTAAGAAAATAGACAAAGAAGAGTAAACTAAACCAAAAGTAAAAGTAGGAAATAACAAAAATTAGAACAGAAATATATGAAAGAAATTGGGAATTAAAAAATAAAGAAAATTAACAGAAACAAAAGTCAGTTCTTAAAAAAAAAAAGCAACAAAAGCCACAAACCTTTAGCTAGACTGACCAAGAAAGGAAAAGTTAGAAATTACTAAAATCAGGAATAACGCAGAGCGCATGTCTACAAATTTCATAACAATTAGGAGATTATAATTGGATACTATAAAAAATTGTATGCCCACAAATTATGTAATGTAGGTGAAAATGGCACCATTCATAACTACTGGAACTGACTCAAGAAAAAAGAGTCGAAAAGGAATTTCATAGGTGTTGGTGAAGATGTGGAGAAACCAGACCTCTCATACACTGCTGATTGGAAAATAAAATGGTATAGCTGCTATGGAAAAGAGTCTAGCAGTTCCGCTAAAGGATAACGGTAAAATCACCATATGACCCAGCAATTCCACTCCTAGGTATACACCCAAGAGAAATGAAAACATACATCCCCACAGAAAACCTCTACCCAAATGTTTACAGCAGCATTATTTAGAATAGTCAAAAAAAAAAAACAAAAAAAAACAAAACAGAAATAGTCCAAATGTCCATCAGTAAATTAATGGATAGGCAATGAGGTATATACATAACAGTGGAATATTATTCAGGCATTAAAAGGAAGAGAGAGTGGCAGGAAGCAGACAAATTCCTAGGCAGGAAAGGGTGAGTCCCTGGTGAAACACAATCTTCAAGCAAAAGACATCCCGAAGTCTGAAAACCAGGCTGCCAGTTCCAGGCCGAATCTATGACCCAGAGTGAGAATTTCCTTGATGTCTTTCAGCCAAATGGTGATTTTTACAGGGCCACCCATAGACCATTAAGCATGCACTTCATTCTGAGTCCATAAAAACCGCAGGATTCAGCCACATCTTGGGACTACCTGCCTGCTGGTAGGAGCCACCCACTTCAGGTCTCCTCTCCTATCCCCATAACCTCATTCTTCCTGGAGATGGGACAAGAACTTGGGACCCACTGAACAGTGGAAATGAAGCGGGCTATAAAACTTTCCTGGCCATCTTGCCCAGCTCCGAGCGGGAGGTAAGGGGCTGTAACATGTTGCAGGCCAGCTTGCTGAGCAGCAAGCAGTGACATGATCCTGTTCATCAGACTGTGGGAGTAAAGAGCAGTGACTTTTCTGGAGGCCCAGACCTCTGGATTCCCCAAGCCAGAGCTGTAACACTATAGCCCTCCCACCCTCTGCCAGTGTCAGCTACTCCATGTAATGGCAAGCACAGCGAGCCAGGCCAGTCTGGGAGCTGCAGGCCAGAGCAAGGAGACGGGACTGAATGAGGTGAAACATTCCCCCCACCTCCCAATTACAGAGCTGGGGAAACAAGAGAGCTGTAGCTATCCCCTGCCACCTCCTTGGGGCTTCACGGTTGCTGGTGTCTCCGAGCTTTCGGGTGCCACCACATTTCCCACATCCAGATACTGGCACCCATAGCTAGAACCCACTTGCAGTAGTCCTAGTCCAGCCACAGCCTCACACAGAGCCAGCACCTGTGGCTGCCCTCCCCACCACAGCCAACAGTACACTTAGCTATGGGCAGTGGCCAGACCCCACACTTGCTCACTCACACATCCCTCGAAGCTCTGAACTTGGCTCGCTCGCCGTGGGCATGGGATCAGGCTGGTAGCACAAGCCAAGCACACCCTGCCAGGCCAAGTGGATGGAACTGGCCCAGTGGGCACCAGCAAAACTCAAACAGAGGTGCCACCGGCCACAGAGGTTTCTGGCTGGTGAAGCGACACCCAGAGGATCCTGTGACAGAATAGAGTCCAGTCTACAATATAAATGAACTTTGAAAACATTACACTATGTGAAAGACGCAAGTCACAAAAGGTCACATATTATATGATTCCATTTATAAGAAATATTCAGAATAGGCAAATCCATATAGATGGAAAGTAGATTATTGATTGGTAAATGATAGGATTGGGGCAGGATGGGGAATAAATGCTAATATAGGTATGGAATTTCTTTTTGAGATAATGAAACTGTTCTGGCATTAGACGGTGATGGTTGTACAACATTGAGAATATACTAAAAATTACTGAATTGTGCTCCTGCATAGGGTAAATTTTATAATATGATAATTATAACTCAACTTTTAATTTTTTAATTCAAAAATATCTAAATTCTTTCCAGTCTGGGTATGTTATCAATTTGTAGTAAGTTATAAAGAAATTCTTAATAAAATCTTCAGCCTTTCCTATGAAGGAACAGACTCAAAGCAATCTATGTAGTGTTGATTTTCAAGGTAATTAAAAGTAAAAATTGTTGAAAATATGTTGACAGAAGGCCATTAAGGGCTATATGAAACCATTTAAATTCTAGTTCATATTTGAATATCAGCAATTCTATCATTTGGCTCTAGACAAGTATTTATAAGGTCAATTTGCATACAAACGATCCAGTGAATTATTGTGTAAAATAATGAGAATAGAGTATTAAGAAATAGTTTAAAAATTTTAAATAACATATATCTTACCAGCAGATTTATAAACATTTAAGTCTCACAATATCAAGTATTGGTGAGTATACAAGCAGTGGCATGCTGAAAGTTTTGTAATGAGAGAGAAAACTGCTAGAACCAATTTGACAGACAATAAATATTTAAATGTCCAATCTATATTCTCCAACAATTCTACTTCTGGATCTTTATTTAAGAGAACTTCTCTCAATGAACACAAGGAAATACATATAATGAGACTCAATGTAGAATTGTCTGTAAAGGCAAAAAAAATTGGAAACTCAAATGTCCATGAATAGAGTAATGATGAAATATAACATTTTTTTAATCAAATTTAATTGATTTTGAAATACACAAAAACAATACTACAAGGTCGGGCACAGTGGCTCACACCTGTAATCCCAGCCCTTTGGGAGGCTGATGTAGGTGGATCACCTAAGGTCAGGAGTCGAGACCACCCTAGCCAACATAGTGAAACCCTGACTCTACTGAAAATACAAAAATCATCTGGGTGTGGTGGTGAGCACCTGTAGTCCCAGATACTCGGGAGGCTGAGGCAGGAGAATTGCTTGAAACTGGGAGGCAGAGGTTGCAGTGAGCCAAGATTGTGCCACCGCACTCCAGCCTAGGTGACAGAAAGAGACTCCATCTCAAAAACAAACAAACAAACAAAAAACTATGCTACAATAAAAATAATCCTATATATTATTTATCAATGTACGTATATTTGCAAAACTTTTTAAAATAATTGGAAAATTAGCATGAACTCATGAAAGTGTCTCCAGGGATGAGTGGAAGAAGATGGGGCTGTAGATAATGATTAAATAAAAATTTTGCTTTATTTATCACATTTTCTATCTTTAAAATACACAGTGGAAGAATATATGCCAAAATGTTAATTTCTTAAGGATATAAGGGTATTTCTTATATATGCTTTATATTTTTCTGTATCTCTTAACTTTCCTAAAATCCTTTATAGAAAACAAAGTTAATTTTTCATGTTTGAATGCCCAGTCTGATAAAATATTATTCTTTTACTACTTTTTGTCTAAATTAGTGTATGACCTGAGAAACATAAATAAATCTATAAAATTAAACATTGCTCTGTTTCAGACTTTTCTCATATTAAAAGGAAACTCTAAAGAATAGGGCTAGAATGTTTTTACTCATATCTTTACAACTGTGGCAATGTATACATACTTTAAACAAATGTATAAAATATAAAGCATAAAGATTTATAGTTAATTTTTCTTGAAAATAGCAGATGCCTATATATATATTCCATCTATAGAATAATGCTTAGTATAGGGCTACAGTATATTTCAAAATAGATTCAGAATATTTTACAACAACATTTACACTACCTGCTTTTGGAAATCATAAATCTTTGCCATTTACATAGCATACTACTTAGCTCATAGCTGCAAAATACGATCTATATGTCATACATATCTTGAGAATAGGCAAAATGTAAAAAAACAAACAAACAAAAAAGAATAAAGTTACAGCTCAGCCCGAACATGTAAAAAATCTATTATTCTGGTCAAAATTTTTATTCCAAAATTTAGTGGTTTCACTTATATAGTTTAAATTTCTTATTCTAAGCCTTGTTAAGGAAATTCTATAATGATTTAAAATACACTGCAATGAAACTGATAGGGGAAAAAATGCCAAAAGATACTTTGTGTTCCTCTTATCAACCTCCTAACAAACAATGGTACTTTTAATTTCACATGAAAAAGTTGAAAATCTTTGAAAAGTTTTCCTGAATATAAAGTAATATCTGAAGTATGGAGGTTGTCCAAACATTGAAATCTGTCTTAAATATTAGTTATTAATGCACAATAAATTTAAGGCCTATAAGTTCAAAACCTATTGATGCCTGATTCAATACTTTGGAATAAAAAATAAATGTTGAGGCTTTTAAAATCACAAGATACAGATATGAAATAATTAAAGTAGTTGCCAAGCATATAGGAATTCTATCACAAATAGGCAGGAAAAGAAAGATTAAACTTAATCTGTTTTCCTAAGTTCCATTATTAAAAATATCACAGAAATCAACAGATGCTACCCAAATCCTCAGGTTGGTAACCTGAAAAATTTCTCAGTAAATGAGAAACTGAGATCTTGATATCTTCCATCCCAAGCTGTGCTTATTATGATAGAGCTCACAAAGACTATACTAATGTGTTAACTAAAGATAATTTGTCTGTATCTATGTAATATTTGGGAAGTTACTTTATCAGTAGAGAATTCTAAGTTTAGTTACCATATCAGTTATTTCTCTGTATGTACAGAATATGCCAATGAAATCTAATTTTAATTAATCACTGGTTACATTTATTTGAGTTCATAGCGATTTTTAAAATGGAAAATTTCTAAATTCTGATTCTTATCCTTTTCTGAAATGCTTTTTTCATTATTAGATGTTCTTGGACCTTTCTATGATCTAAAGAAAATGTACATTAAAAAATAAAGTAACATATAACAATGAAATACAAGTTACACCTATAACATAATAACAAAAGTATGACCTTTACCTTGGAGTAGATGAGATTTGAAATAGCTAGAATTGAGGGTAGCTTCAAGGAGAAATTTATATTAAAGTAACTCATTTGATCATCCATACCATACTCTCTCTAAAATGCACATGAACCATGCAGTAACTGAAGTGCTTTTTATACCTCCTAATTTTCTCTTTGCAAGTAGTTGAAATCTCTGCTAAAATGTGGATTTTCTTAATTGATACTACCCAGTATGGCACCTCATTGTAAGAAAGGAAATTAAAATTGGTTGTGAAACAGGCAAAAAAGTATATCTAACACAGATTTTTAGTTGAATCCCTAGCGTACTATTTTTATTTTTCTCATAGTTATGCAATTTAAGGAACACCCAAGAAGTAACTGTACCACTACGTTTCAAACCCTCAATGGAGAAAATTCCTGTTCCAAAGAGAATGAGGAAAATAATTTTTGTAACAACGCTAATCTTTCACAACTTTCCTCTAACAGTATTAGAATTTACTCTTATGAAAAGCCAATTCTCTAGTATATTATTTAAGAGAAACTGAAAAGTTCAAATATTTATTGTATAAGATTGAACAATTAAAGTTAAGAATGCTTTCTTTCTTCTTTTAAAAAAATGTTCTTTCATGTCACTTCGCTATTTGCACAAAAAACTTAGGAATGTATATAGTTTATAGTATCATGGTGCTATAAAACAATGTCATTTAACAACAGAAGACAGAAAGGAAGAGTAGCAGAGGGGAAAAGGAAAGGGAAGAAAGAGAGACAAAGAATATTAAAGAGAAGAAAAGAAAAGTCTAGCCAGTAAAATGTATATGGGATCAAATCATTTTGGGAAATGTGGTTTCTATACAGTGGCTGTGGTATCAGTGGCTTTGTCTAAATTCTAACACAGAGCTCAGTCTCATCTGGTATCCCACTGCCATATTTCCAAGGGCCAAGCCTATACTGAAACTTCTAGTCCAAGTTTGGAATGCAGTTAAGGTTTGGGTATAAGGCTACTCTGGGAATAAAGTCAGAACACAATTCTTAACCGGATTAATCCTTCACCATTAAGATGTTTATACATATTGTCTGAATCAAAGCACTAGATATTAGAATTAGAGAATTTAAGTATAATTTAAAATTATGTATGATAGTGATTTAAAGATTGTTTTCTAAAATAATGAAATAATTTTTTCTGTGCAAAATGGCAATTTTCTAACAAAGAGCAATCATTTCACAAGCAAATACCGTAAAGAATAGAGACCTAAAAAACAAAAAATCTTTTCTTTTTCATTTGCTTTAAGTTCATCTCAAAGTGTAAGTTAAACCTGTGCTTTAAGATTACATTACCAGGAGTAATGTATAATGTGAATAAAGTTGCTATAGAAAGCTCCATTTGCCTGAGTGAAAAGAACCATGGATAGGTTATTCGAATACATTAAAACAGATACTCACATTAAAATCCTCACATTTTATACTAGTATTTGGGCAAAGAGTAACTGAGGAATATATTAGTTTAATAATATAACATCATAAACACAAAGTTTTAAACATAGGCAAATGGGTAAGCTATATGCATGTATGATGTCGGCTTTTAAAGGCTAAGATGTAACACAATACAGAATATATAAAAATATTTCAAAGATGAGAAAAACTAAGTAGAACAGGAATGCTAGTAAAGTGTCTTTTTGATTCAGATTTCCCTCCCTCGTGTATGTTAGTCAGCCTTTAATATGGGCCTTATTAAAGAAGTCCAGTAATTTTTTTTAACTCATAGACCTAACACAAATATGAACTAAACAATATATGCAAAACAAAATATCTACTTTTATAATATAGTATACTATTATTGAATCTGAAAGTTCTCTTTACCTTTATTGTCTGCCTACTTGTCTGAAATCGTTGATCAGATACTTGCTGTTGATGGAGGAGCTTTTCATTAACTTCTTTATATTCTTTAACAGACAATTCTGCTGTTTTCTTGGCATTCTGAAGTACACTGTTTTGTTGTTGCAAGGATATAATCCGTTCACGTAATAAAATAATATTGCTACTTGATTTCTGGGCAGTTATATTTTTGTACTTTTCTCTGTTGACTATATAAAAATAATATTAAAATTATTAAAATTTAAATCTAATATTTTAAAAATTAGATTTAAAATTTAAAAGACATATTGTTAATTGCATACACATTCTTACCTCTAGTAGGAACTGCTGTATGTGAATTCTTTTGCATCTTACAATTCTTCTTTTGAAAAGTTGTTTTTTTGGCATTTTTATCATGAAAATAGTCCTAAATTTGAAGATTTCATAAAAATTGTATTATTATTAAATAACAACATCAAGTAAACTGATATAAGTAATATCTCTTTACTTAAAAATACAATTATTTTATGAAGAAGTTTTTAAAAAGACTATGGGAGGCCAAGGCAGGAGGATTGCTTGAGGCTAGGGGTTTGAGGCCAGCCTGGGCAACATAGCATGACTGTCTCTTACCAAAAAAAAAACTGAACAAAATATTTTTTTAAACTCTAGATAATAGAATTCTCTAACTGATACCAAGAACCTACAAATGAACTTATTATATACACTGAACTTAAACTAGCAGGCAGAAGATACAGATACAAAATCAACTCCAAAGAAGTAGAAACTTAATCTAGGGATAGCTTAAAAACGTAGGAGTAAATATGGTAATAGTAACAAAAGTAAAATGTGAATAATTAATAACATTCTCTGAAAATATAGGTCCTTTTCTCAAATACTTTTCTCTATTATATGCAGACAAATGAAGCAAATAACCTTCTGACAAATAAGGCTAAAAATAATTCTGACAATAATAAAATATCTTTTCCTGAAGTGGTATGTTTTCCTCATGGCATTCTAATACACTTAGGCTGAATAAAATGAAGCCGTTTTGTTTCAAAATGTTTTACCAATTTAAACATGTAAATATTAGCAGTAAAACACATGGTCTTGTTTAAGTTTGTGTGTGTGTGTGTGTGTGTGTGTGTGTGTGGTTTTGTTTGTATTTTTGTTTTTTATTTGAGACAGAGTCTGGCTCTCTTGCTTAGGCTGGAGTGCAGTGGTGCAATCTCAGCTCACTGCAACCTCTGCCTCCCAGGTTCAAGTGATTCTCATGCCTCAGCCTCCCAAGTAGCTGAGACTACAGGTGCACACCTCTACGCCCAGCTACTTTTTATATTTTTAGTAGAGATGGAGTTTCGCCATGCTGTCCAGGCTGGATTCAAACTCCTGGCATCAAGTGACCCACTCACCTGGCCCTCCCAAAGTATTGGGATTATGGGCGTGAGCCACAGTGTCCAGTCTTGTTTAATAATTTATTGGCTGGGAAACATGGATATATTCCATCTAGAAAATTATTTCTTATATTAAGAACCTTTTCAAAGATCCCAATCTTGCAGCAAATAGCCCTAAAGTCATGAAACCGTTTAATACATATGCCAGAAGTCTATATCTAAAATACAGTTTTCCTTTAAATTAATTACTTTCAGAAATTATAAAACCTTAACAATGTTTCATTTCTCAAAATATTTTTGAAATGCTTCATTTGAACTTATCTTCAGAACTGGCATATAAGATAAATTTTTCATTCCTTTATTAAGATTTAATTAGTATTTAAGTATCAGCCACATACTAATCACTGTTAAAAAAAAAAAAGGTCCAAAACACAACTACCAATTGAATTACTCATACCAGTCACCAGATTTGGTATCAAATTAACTGTAGCTAAAATTAAATTACAAAGAAGTAGGCTTCTGTTTCCTGTACTATTAATGAATACGAACTCAAGAAAACTCTCATACTATGAAAGAAATATTTTTAGAGTTTCTAACATGGCAAAAATATAAAGGAAATGCCAGACACCAAAAATGAAGTGAAAGCAGAAAATCAGAGAGACAAAAAAGTGACCAGCAAAATGCAGAACAAACAATCCCTTGTGACCTTGAAATTCCACTTAAATAGCAACACAGAATGCAAAAGGCAAGAAAGAAAGCCTAGTTCCCGATTCAAGACAAGAAATTTGAGGTCACAAAGCTAAGACGTTAAATATGTCAATAGTTAGTTCCTTTTCATTGCTGAGTAGTTTTTTGTACCAGTTTGTTTAGCTGTTCAGCTATTGAAGAGAATTTTGGTTGGTCCCAGTTTTCAGCTTTTACAAGTAAATGAGCTATGATTATTCATGTACAAGTTTTTTTTTTTTGGTAAACATATATTTTCAAGTCTGTGGGATAAGTGCTTAAGGGTATGATAGCTGGGTTGTATGGTAAGTTTAGTTTTTTAAGAAACCACCAAACTGTTTTTCAGAGTGCTGTAATGTAGAATTTTATATTCACGTGAACAATATGAGAGATCCAGTCCCTCTGCACCCTGGGTCAGGACATGGTATTTTCACTAATATTTACTTTAGCTGTTTCCTAATAGTGATGTTAAAAAACTTTGTATGTGCTTATGTGCCATCCATATATCCTTTTTTGGGAAAATATTTGCCCATATCTTTTGCCTATTTTGTAACTGGATTGTTTAATTTCTTCCTGTTAAGTTTTGAGCATTTTTCATATATTTAAGCTATGAGACTTTTGTCAGACACATAGTTTTTAAATATTCCTCTCACTCTGTGGCTTGTGTTTTCAACTTCTAAATAGAGTCTTTTGAAGAGCAAAAGTTTTTAATTTTAATGAAGTCTAATTTACTGATGTTTTCTTTTATGGATCATGCTTTTGGTATCATGTCTAAAAAATCTTCACCCAGCTCTAAGACCCGAAGATTTTCTCTATTTCTTTCTGAAAGTTTAAAATATTCTATATTTATATGTGTTCTACCTCAAATTAATTTTTGCATAAAGTGTAAAGTGTATATGCAGATTCCTTTTTTACGTTGGAATATCCAATTGCTCCAGCACTGTTTTTTTGAAAAGATTATCCTTCTTTTATTGAGTTATTTTTGCACATTTGTCAAAAATCAGTTGTTCATACTTGTGTGGGTCAAGGTTCTGTATCTTGCTTGAATCTTATTTGAACAGGCCTCAGCTGACACCACGCTGATGGGCAAGGAGTACACCATCTAATTACTGCCAGTTGGAAGTAGAAATCCAATCTCAGTTGACAACCTGGTTGGAGAGGGTCACCTTATTACTGCTTGGTCGGGGCAGAACTTCAGGCTACCCAATAGGCATCTGCTGATACCATCATGGTTGGATAATAGAGGGGGACCTCATTGGTGTTCCCCACTTGGCTTCCACTGACATCATGGGGAGGGGGTGGGGAGCTTGTTAGGTATGAGTGATAATTAAATTCCCCATCTCTGCACTTGGCCTCTGAAATTATCTTGCTCAGAAGGGAAAGAGGCATTTCACTGCTGAATGGAGATAAATATCCAGGTTCCCTAGTGATCTCCAATGACATGGAAAGGAGAGAGTCAGTGGCTCTCAACCTTTCTGGCAGCAGGGACCAGCTTTGTAGAAGATAATTTTTGCATGGAAAGTGGTGGAGGGGGTAGGGGGGTGGAGATGGTTTCAGGATGAAACTGTTCTACCTCAGATCATCAGGCATTAGATTCTCATAAGGAGTGGCCACCTAGATCCCTTGCATGTGCAGTTCACAATAAGGCTCATGCTTGTATGAGAGTCTAATGCCTCCACTGATCTGACAGGAGGCAGAGCTCAGGCCAAAACACTGGCTCACCCACCTCTCACCTTCTGCTGTGTGACCCAGTTCCTAGCAGGCCACAACAGGTACCGGTCTGCAGCCCAGGGGTTGGAGACCTCAGGAGGGAGTCATTATCACTGGCTCCCTACTTGGTCTTCTCTGGCAACAACCTGATATTAGGAGGAGACGTGAAGAGTGCCTACTTATAGTCAGGTGAGAGTGAAAGTCTAGGTTCCCACTAGGCCTTTACAGATGAGACTGGAATAGGGTTACAATTTTTCTGTGGTGTTTGCCTAAAATAGGACAGTTACTATGTAAACTTTTCTGTCTTGCTAGGCTGGCCTCTTCCCAATTCTTTGGTTAAAATAATGGTTTTATCCAGGGCCTGTATTGTCTGACCTACTGGGGTTTCCTGTTGGGGGATACCAGGTATCCAGGCCAGGATATATGAAGCAAAATGAAAACCCAGAGAACTTACTACCATGTTGTTCCTTGAGTCCTGGGGTACCTAGCTGGTCTGCTGTCTCCTCTCCACCTTTCAGTGTCTTCTTGTTTTATATTAATTTAGGTTAACAGAGTCACTACCAAAGTCCCCAAAAAAAGTTTTTGTAGAACTTAAGCTGATTTTAAATTCATTTTGAAGAGTAAAGGACCAAGAAGAGACTCTTGATAAACAAGAAGGTGGGAAACTTGTTCTACTAGCAATCAACACTACTAAAATGTAACTAAGACAGCATGATACTAACACATTTACTGAAGGAATAGAAGAAAGAGCCTACAGAAATATCCATGTGTTTATGTACATTTGGTTTACAATAAAGATACCTTTGAATAAAGTAAGGAAAAGTTCATGACAAATATTAGGGAAAAAAATGGGAAACTTAATCCCTATCTTATGTCACATGCAAAAATCAATGCTGACATTGATGTGAAAATCAAAACAGTAAATCAGAAAAATATAGGGAAAGAACACAGAAGGTAGTATAGGATACATCTGAGTTGCAGTAAGGAATGCATTATACAGAAGACAAAATGTGCTATTAATAAACAAAAAAATTGATGTTTGGCCACATTAGAATTGAGATGTTATATTCTTCAGAAGACTCCAGTAAGATAGTAAAAAGGCACACCATGGAGTAGGAAAAGATACCTAATATAACCAACAAAAGACTCATAGATAGAGTATTTAAGAATTCCTAAGCCAGTAAGAAAAATACAGACAACTCATTTGTAAAATGGGCAGACCTGAAGAGGCAATTTACTAAAGAATACTAATGGCCAATAACTATGAGAAAGTACTCAATATTGTATTAGTAATCACAGAAACTTAAACTCACAATGATATACCTCAACATACACACAAAAGTAGCTGAAACGAGAAAAACTAAACTACCAAGTATCAATAAAGAGCAGCAAAAATTTTTATAAAATATATTTATCAATCAATCAGCAAGCATTTAGCATATAATTCTTGGTCTGAACTTTATTCTGGTAGTAACTAAAGGAGACCTTTCCTCCAACGTGCTGGCAAGATCTCAAAAAAAAAAAAGTTTTTGAATTATGCTTTAAAAGAATCTTACAGGTTAATTCAAAGACAACCCAATTTTTTACAACAAAATAAAACTGAACTTTCCTTAATTTTTCACTGATTTATACTAAATAGATAAACATTTGGTGCCTTGATGTATCAGTAGTAGGAATTACTGAGTAAGTTGTATTAGAACTTCAATTTTTCAAAATTTAAAATACATTGAGGGGTTAGAAATAAGTAATTTAAAGATTTAGTCAGACTAAATGACTTTATCATTGCAAAGGCTAATATTAAAAAAGAAGTTTCCTCACTTGGAATATTTCATATACCTGAAAACAATAATAAGCCTATTATCACTTTTTTGCTGAGATATAAATACCTTAAGATTCATATTTATAAGAATAGTATTTATTTCCATTTTCATCTGTGCAAAAGACTGTTACAAATAAGAACTTGAAAATTATTTAAAAGTGAATATTTTCACTGTATATTTCAAAGAAGACAACTTTTAAGCATTCAAATTAAATCAATAGTAAAATTTATTTACTTAAAAAGAATAAGACAAAATTTAAAACAGCATACAATTAAGTAAAATTGTGTCAGATACCTTTGAAGTCTTGCCATCCATATTTAAATATGTCTGTACTATTTCTTTTCCTTGTGTTTGGCTATCTTCTGCTGGATCACTTTCTTTCTGGTCTTTTTCATCTTCTGTAGGACTTATTTTCTGGGATGTTTCTACAATAATAGTTCCCAAAGATTGAGAGGTCTGTGCTTCAGAATCACTGCTTTTAGGAAAAAGTGGGGACATAAAACCCAAGAATAAAAGTTGTTACATGTACTTGTGTTAAGTTCAAGACAAAATAATGTTTTAGCATAGATTGTATATGAAGCTGCAAGTTTAATGTGGGCATTTACAGGTTCTCAATGTAAAAGGGAAAATCAGTCTAAATCTATTTTACAAAATTATAGAATCCCATCAGGAAAACAGATTATCTAACATCAAATCCCTACTAACATCATGTCTATAGTATTTCTACCAAGTGTTAACTCAGAAAGCATTTGCTGTAATGCTTCCAGGGTCGGAGCACGCACTACTTTCCCAACAAGGCCACAAAGGTTTAATATTTCCAATAAAGTTTTTCCTTCACCTGAAACAAAATTTCAATATCTGAATTTTTCACTGATTTATACTAAATAGATAAACATTTGGTGCCTTGATGTATCAGTAGTAGGAATTATTAAGTTGTATCAGAACTTTAATTTTTCAAAATTTCAATCTCTGAAATTTTGTTTCACCCATTGGTTCTAGTTTCTTTCACCCATTGATTCTAGTTCCATTTCTAGATTCTTTCACCCATTGATTCTAGTTCCATCTCTTATTGCCATTCATCATTCAACAAAATACTTGTTAAGCACCACCTATGGGCCCAGGCACTTTTCTGGGCATAAAGGCTAAGGTAGTAGTGAACAAAGCGGAAAAAAAATCCCTTCCCTCATGTGACCTTTATCCTGGAAAGAGTAGAGCGACGGGAAACAAGAAGTAGTAAAATACATAGTATGTTAATAGTGATGTGTTAAAGAGAAAAAAAATAAACAAAGGTAGGAGATAGAAGTATTGAGGTTGTGTGGAACATACAAGTAAGCCCCTTTACCAAATGAATGGGCCTTTTAACTATTTAGACATCATTACATGCTGCTTGAGACACCATGAAGAATAACATCCCGAGCTTGTTCAAATGTTCCTAACATATATGCTTATATGCTTTTGAGATGCTTTATTTCCCTGGTCAGACTTTTTTTTTTTTTGAGATGGAGTCTTACTCCATCACGCCCAGGCCAGAGTACAGTGGTGGCGATCTCGGTTCACTGCAACCTCCACCTCTTGGCTTCAAGCAATACTCCTGCCTCAGCCTCCCAAGTAGCTGGGATTACAGCTACCTGCCATCACATCCAGCTAATTTTTTGTATTTTTAGTAGAGACGGGGTTTCACCATGTTGGTCAGGCTGGTCTCAAACTCCTGACCTCAGGTAATCCGCCTGCCTTGGCCTTCCAAAGTGCTGGGATTACGGGGGTGAGCTATCACGCCCAGCCTCCCTGGTCAGTTTTGAATGTATTTCAGCTTATCATGATGGATCATCGTGTCCAGAATTCAGTTTCATATTCCTGGGACACTATGAGATGTACTGAGTAAAACTCTTTGTAGATGCAGACTAAAAGTGTGTAAGCTTTTCCGGCATGTACATCATACTACAGACTCAAATAAGATTTAACAAAACCACCTAAAGTATTTCTATGCAAACAACTATTAAAGCCACATATTTTTCCCATTGTACAGTGCAACTGGTATTTTATAGCCAAGTAAACTACCTGTAGATGTTTGTGTAACTATCATCCCAGTCTATTGAGATCTTTGGGGATCTTGATTCTATTGTGTGAAGTATTTTGCATCTCTTTCAATGTCATGTTAATCACAATTAGATAAACATGCTTTGATAGAATTCAGATGTTCTGTATTTACTGTTATCATATTTTAAAAGGTTATTGGTTAGTCTGATAAGAATTTCCCTTGAAGAATCCATACTGGCTTTGAGAAATTACTACTTCTTTTTAAAAAACATTCACAAACTATTCTTTTATAATGTCCTAGAACCTTATTTAGGATTTATTTCAAAAACACCAACTATAGAATTACCCTTCTTTGTGTTTTCTACTATCACTACTACACCTTCCTGTTTCCTATATTCTCATACCATTTGGCTTCTCCTTCAAAATACCGATAGCCATTGATCAAATCCTCAAGTTATGCTGATATACTAGAATTCATTATTTCTGAATCAGAATACTCTATTTGCTTACAAGTTCTACTATAATTGTTTACCTTTTTGTGTTCTATTCCTTTTTTTTTGCCAAAACTTGGCAGAAATTCAATATGTAATGCCCAAAATGGTATAAAAAGTATCATAAAAAGCAGCATATTTAGTAATAAGACTATTTAGTAAAAGCTCTCTTACTAAATATGCTTATTAAGAGAGCTTTTATTATTAATAAAAGCTCTCATTACTAAATATGCTTAATAAGAGAGCTTTTTACTAAATAGTCTTATTTAGTAAAAAAAAAGACTAAATAGTCTTATTTAGTAAAAAGCTCTCTTATTAAGAGCTTTTATTAATAAAAGCTCTCTTATTACTAAATATGCTTTATTAAGAAAGCTTTTTACTAAATAAGACTATTAATGAGAGCTTTTACTAAATAGTCTTATTACTAAATATGCTGCTTTTTATGATACTTTTTATACCATTTTGGGCATTACATATTGAATTTCTGCCAAGTTTTGGCAAAAAAAAGAAATATGCTTATTTAGTAGTAAGAGAGCCCTTGGTGGGGGGAGAGGGGCGGCAGGAGGGAGGTGTGTCTTAGTGATGGGGAAGAGTGACTTCCTTCTCTTTATAATTCTTGATTCATTGATTATTCAAAAAACATTTATTGAATGTCTACTATGCCCTATGTATGTGAAAGAATGGATGAACAAATTCTACAAATATCCCTGCCATCATGAAGTTTACAGTCTATCCACTAAGAAAACAATAAGCACAATAATTTTGAAATACGATGTAGTATGTTATAAATTATTAAGTGCCACTGGAAAAAAATGAGCAAGATAAGAGGAAGGAATCCAAATTATGGCAGGTAAAATGGCGGCAGGTTGAAATTTGAAGTAGATTGATCAGTAGTAATAATGAAGCAAGAATTTAGAGGAGAGGGATTTAGTTGTTTGGATATCTGGCTAAATACATTCCAGGCAGAAGACATTATCAAACTAAAATCCCTAAGACAGAAGTTCCTGCTTTTAAGAAGCAACAATCAATACAGTGTGGGTAGAACACAGTAAATATGGACTAAAGACAAGTTTGAAAGCAGAAAGGGTGTTTAGGAAAGTTCTTTTTGTATTTCAGGCAACTGATAATGATAGATATAAGGGGGATGACAACCAAAGTGATGAGAAAAGGCTAACTTCTGGACATTTTTCTAAAGAAATCCACCAAGATTCCCTGATAGGGTAGATAAATGAGGGACAGAAAGACTGGAATCAAGGACAATATCAAGCTTTTGCTCAGCACAACTGTAAATTTAGATAGTATTATCATTACTGAGAAAGAGTAAGATAGAAGCTGAAATAGGCTTGGTGGGGGTGGGAGTGGGAGGTGGGGAGGTGGATTAGTTAGGGTTTTTCTGGAGAAATAGAACCAACAGGATGTATGCATGTATGCATATATTTTCAGGAATTGGTTCATGGGATTATGGAGGCTGGGAAGTCCTAATCTACAGTATGGCCCAGTGTAGCCCAGACCTACTGGTGCAGCTTCAGTTCAAATGCCAGCAGGTGGAAACCCAGGAAAGCCAATTTTCCAGTTCTAGTGTGAAGTCTGGCAGGCTAGACACCCAGGAGAGCTGATGGTGCAGATTAAATCTGAAGGCAATTTTCTTGAAAAGTCCCTCTTGCTCACAGAGGTCATTCTTTTTATTCTATTCAGGCCTTCAACAGACTAAATGAGGTTCATCTCCATTCTGGAGGACAATGTGGCAGTGTGCTATATCCAAAGCTCACTGATTTAAATGTTAACCTCATCCCAAAACACACAAGTTGACACATAAAATTAACCAACAGCGGAGGCTACTGTCCCTATAACACTCAGTCTCTTTTCACAGTGTTGTGTGTGGTACTTGGTTCAGTAGGGAAGTTCTGGTTTTTTGGTGTAGACAGTTCATAGAAGAAACCCTTTTTCTGCATTCCAGACATTATAATGGTTCCTTGACATTCACTTGCAAATGGGATCCTACAGTGTCTTCTCTTAGTTTCTGTTGCCATTCTTATATTGTCCTGCTGTGTTTTCCAATCATTGTCTATTTAGGGACTTAATATTTGTCTTTTCTCAGGACACCAATTTTCTCTCTCTTGATACAATGCAAATCGTACAGCTGTTGACGGCTGTCCCTATCTGTTCATATTTTGGGTTTGTCACCAATTCTATTGTAGATGCTATCCTTGAGATTTTGGCTATGCCTTCCTATTTGTTTTGTTTATTTTGACGGGGGATTTGTGAAAATAAAAAATCTGCCACTGCTGCAGCCTCTTCCCAGCAGTAGTAGCTTTTTAAATAGAAAATAGTTGTCAACAGAAATCTGATGGCCTTATGTGTCTACATGTGGTTCTTGTCATGCTTGTCAGAGGTTCCACGTACCATCTCTGTCTGCTACAGATAGATTCATAATCTTTAGTTCACTAAGTCATCTGCTCAAGTCATTAATATTTCCTGTCCATAGCATTGCCCATTTTCTAATGGTGTGTCTTTTTCATGTTTTGCTTAAGTATACTTTCTAGAGATGCTCCAAAGTTATAAACAAGTAATCTTGTAATTTCTTATAATACTCGTAAAATTTTCATTGTTTCACTAAACCTCAAATCTAGGCTGAACACAGTGGCTTGCACCTGTAATCTAAACACTTTCTGAGGCCAAGACAAGAGGATCACTTGAGACCAGAAGTTCAAAACTAGTTTGGGCAATGTAGCAAGATCTCATCTCTAAAAAAAAATTTTAAAAATTAGCCAGGCATGGTGGCATGTAGTCTCAGCTCCTGTATGCCTGTAGTCTCAGGTCCTCAGGAGACTGAGGTTGAAGGTAGCTTGAGCCCAGGAGGTCGGGGATGCAGTGAGCCATGATTGTGCCACAGCATTCCAGCCTGGGAAGCAGAGCATGACTCTATGTCATTAAAAAAAATTCTCTATATGGACTTTGCTTTTACGTACTGTACCATATTAGGTAGTCAGACAATGAATATTGTTTAATGATTCAACAAATGTATTTATTCACTTATTCTTCACAGTCTACTATGTATATAGTCTGGTCTTCCATCAAAAACTTAACAACATGAAAGGAACTCTACTACTTCATCCTAAGATACTGTGTCAAGAGATTAACTACATGAAAAGTTCTATAGAATCTAGATCTACAGTAACCTGGGAATAAAATGCTAGGAACCCAAAGCAAGGTTGCTATTTTGGGAAAGTACAGACAAACCTATTTTTGATCAATTTAGTGGAAAACACAGTAGAATCAGGACTTCAATGAGGATAAAATGAATGCATAGGTCATTTAAAAATAGCAATATAAAAGTTTCCAAGATTAAAAACCTTTTCAATCATAAAACTAATCGTTCCACTAACTCTACTGAAAAAAAACTGGGTAGAATTAAAATCAGCTTGAGAAACAAATAATTTTAGCTGAAACAAGTTTATGAAGAGATGTCCATGGAACCTTTGTGTGTAGAATCTATAAACAGCAACAAAATGCAGGCCTAAAAAAGACCTGTACTCACAATTTGAAAAATAAATATTTGTTGTGTGAGATTATACTGTTTCATTGCAGAATTTTTCATATTCTTGACCATAATTGGGGATGAATGACTTAATTAACATATATATTTCACACATATATAAAAATACACTGAGGATGGGGTAAGGCATGCTCTTATAAATACTATTCAACTATGGAAAATAAATATTAATATGCGATAATCATATAATATAGTGTTTTACATGTACTAAATTATAGATATACATACAAAGTTCTGTGTTTTTCAATATCCAAGTAACTCTTATATTTTAGACCATAAAAATCTATATTTTGGATAGCCAAAGAAAATAATTCCTTATAATAGTTAACATACAGTATTGAACATGTTTTAGGTACTATTTTAACGTTCTATCCTATTTCTTTCTCACAGTGTATCTATGAATATGATCCTATCAATATACCTATTTTATGGGTGATGAAATTGAGGCACAGACAGGTTAAATAGCATGCCTATGGTCACACAGCTAGAGGATGTTAGAGTTAGGATTTGAATGAAAGCAGTTTGGTCACAGATTCCATGTTCCTAATCCCTAAGATACACTCTAAATAATGGGAGAGTTGTGTTGGGGAGAAAAAAATAGGTTTCTTTTATCCAACTTATGTTCTTGACCGAGACACTGTAAAAAATGCAGATTAAGAGAAAAGCAAATGAAATTCTTTAATATAAGTTGTACATGACAAGGGAGGCTTCATAAGGAAATGAGGACCTGAAGAAATGGTTACATCTGAGGTTTGATGAAAAATAGGAATTCATGGAAAATGTGGTAAGATAAGAGTATGAGCTAAGTATAGTAAACTAGGGGACACTTAGCATGGCTGTTCATTCAGATTCATCCTGGGGTTCCTCTGTCTTTTGACATAAGGATGTTCCTTTACTCTAGTATAAAGAAGCCACCTCTCATATGAAGATCTTACAATCTGTTTCAGGGAGAAGGTCACAGAGTTCTTCTAGCACCTGCAATTTTTCAAATTCCTTCAGCTATATTTTGGGAGTAGTATGTCCTGAACCCCATCAGGTGTTATCATCTGTTTATAAAAGGTGATAATGTGAATGAATATACTGCTTTATAAAATGGAAGAAAGATGGAAAGGGCTTTAGGACTAAGGTTGAAAACTTTAAAAAAATGCCATATTCCTGAAGCAAAAAGAAAAAGAAAAGTCAAAGACTATCAGTTTCTTGTAAAATAATTTTGAATGAGAATAAAACGCACAAGCAGGGAGAGACATGAAGTCAGACAGGCTAAACACATAGAATCACGAAAGTTTATGTTGTGTTTGGAAAATGTGACCAAGCAATTAAAGAAATAACTTAGATAGGAGAAAATGGAATTAGAAAGTATAACTGTAGGGATGAAAACAAATGTTTTTCCCTCTACCTTTCTAAGTTCTCATTTGAGACTCCTGTAACAGAAGACATTAACAAAGGAAAAACAAGTTTATTAACATGTGTATCATACATATAATACATGGGACTATCTGGAAGTGAGTAACTCAAAGAGGTGGCTTAGAACTCCAGTTTATATAGCATCTTCAACAAAGAAAATAAATATTTAAAGAAGTGATAAAGCAAAGGAAAAGGACTTGAGCCCTAAGGGGCAGCAAATTGTAGGAAGGCAAATACATGGAAAACTAATGGTAGATGAAGGCTAGTTGGTAAAATTTGTTACGTAGATTTCTCTGGTGCTATCTCCAGGCTCATTAAGGTCTCAAGTTGTCTCCAGTGATTAGCTTTTATCCCTTTTTGGCAGAGAGGGAAGAAGGTATGCCTTTGTAAATGTATCCACTGCTTTTAGGGGGAGAGAAGAGAGCTTTTCTTGTATCTGCTTTTTCTGAACTGACTTCAGTTTGAAATAATCCTTATGCCAAAACTACATACTTTGGCATGGCTTGTTCTGCAACCCTTTATAATCTACTCAATAAATTCTTCCCTCTCTGCTTCTGAAACGATGCCTCAAAAAGTTAAAGAAACTAATGATTAACAGAAATTCTTGAGTTTGCAGGATGGCAGATTAAAAAAGAAACAACTTACTGAAACTCCCTCTGCTTATGAGATAAAAACATCTAGCTGAAATCAGTTGGAACCAACATGGTCGACTGGAGTCTGCACAGAATGAGCTTGCTGACGTCACAGCCTGAAATTCCACTGCATGTTTCATACTATCCCAGAATTGCACATGCAACCTATGAGTTAGCATGAAGAGATAACTGCATCTTTGTATCCTTAAGGACTTTGCAGATCTCCCCTTTCCTTCCACCAATCACCTATTAATCTCAGCATCTCCCCTCCCCGTATCACTTTCTGAAAATACTGCTTTGAAGCCAGCCTGGGGAGACAGATTTGAGCTTGACACTCCTGTCTCCTTGTGAGTCAACTTACAATACAAAGCTTTTCTTTTCTCAAAAACTCAATGTCATAGTATTGACTTCTAACATAAGGCAAAGAGCCCCTTTTATTTAATAACACTACAAACTTCACTTCTCTCTCTTTAATTTGCTTGGAATATTGAAATTCTGTTTTTCTTCTTGAAAGAATAAACAAACCCTCCTGATAAAACCCATCACTGAAAAGGCATGCTCTTGTAAATAACTATTCAACTATGAGAAATAAATATGAATAAGGTGATAGTCATACAATATAGTATTATACATATATACACATGAAGTTGTTTTTTTCAATATCCAAGTAACTCTTACATTTTATATATACACATGAAGTTGTTTTTTTCAATATCCAAGTAACTCTTACATTTTATACTATAAAAATCTAAAAGAAAGAATCTTCTGAAGTCCCTAAAGCTCTCTTGCAAGAATTTCTAGCTGTTTCAGAATTCTTTGCAGCTAAGGGACTCTTGAAGGCATTCTGTCAGGCAGGAAATGTAACGCTAATCATAGTATAAAATTGAGTTTTACTGCTAAATAACATAAATGGCAGTTCTATATTTTAAGAGATATTGTATGGTATGTCTCTCAAAATATGTGACCTTGTGCACATGCACTAATGTCAGAGGTATTTGAAACAGAGCAACTCCATCTTGAATAGAGACTGGGTAAAATAAGGCGAGATCTGCCAGGAGGCATTCCCAGTAAGTTAGGCAATCTAAGTCACAGGATAAGATAGGAGGTCAGCACAAGATATAGGTCATAAAGACCTTGCTGATGAAACAGCCTGCAGTAAAGAAGCCAGATAAAACCCATCAAAACCAAGACAGTGATCAGAGTGACCCCTGGTCGTTCTCACTGCTAAGCTCCCACCAGTGCCATGACAGTTTACAAATGCCATGGCAACATCAGGAAGTTACCCTACGTGGTCTAAAAAGGGGATACATGAATAATCCATCCCTTCTTTAGCATATAGTCAAGAAATAACCATAACGATGGGCAACCAGCAACCCTCAGGTGCTGTTCTGCCTATGGAGTAGCCATTCTTTTATTCCTTTACTTTCTTAATAAATTTGCTTTCATTTTATTCTATGGGCTTGCCTCAAATTCTTTCTTGTGAGAAATCAAGAACCCTCTCTTGGGGTCTGAATTGGGACCCATTTCTGGTAACAGTAATATAATAAAATTAAAAGAGTATATTAGTATATTCCCTGTTGCTTATTTATTCATACATACATATTTGCACATAAGTGAATGGCACCACTTTATTATGAATAGTGTGGTAGTACCAAGCGGTTAAGATAGTATAGTAGCTAGCACTAGAATTTCCTTGAAGATATAGACAAGTGCTTAGTGGGTGTGAAATAAGTTTTTATCTCTAATTGCTATGAGGGAAGAAAGAAGAACCTGGGTAACATGGAAATAAAAATGCAGATTTGGTCCTTTGGCCTTTCCTTCGTTATGTTTTTTGAGTTTCTTTAACTGCCTGAGGACAAGGGACTTGAGTAGATGATGTTTAAAAACAGTGTTTTTCGAACTTGTCTGCACACTGGATTCAAGAGGGAAACTTCAAAAATTGCTTAGGCCTGTATCCTACTCCAAGCATTATAATTTAATTGGTCTGGGGTGCAACCTAACCTTTGGAATTTTTATAAGACCTCCAGGTGCTCTAATATGCAAACAAGTTTGGGAACCACATTTTAAGATAATTTTCAGTTCTATGTCTGTGATTAGAAAAACTACCCAGAGGGATCCCAAATCCAAAACAGAATCACTATTAGGAATTTAAAAACAAAACAAAATAAAAAACTAGGGAAAATCAAAGGACATATGTCATTATAGAACAAGGCAGAATTTTTAAAATTATGGCAAATTGGGCAATTTGTTAGCAATTACGGCAACACTGAACTTCTCTACTGTCTAGATGTAAAAAAGAGGTATTCTATCATTCATTTGTCTCGGTGGTTTTGTTACAGGAAAGGAGTCCTTATCCAGACCCCAAGAGAGGGTTCCTGGATCTCACACAAGAATTCAGGGCAAGTCAGCAGTGCAAAGTGAAAGCAAGTTTTTTAAGAAAGTAAAGGAATAAAAGAATGGCTACTCCATAAACAGAGTAGCCCCAAGGGCTGCTGATGCCCATTTTTATGGTTATTTCTTGATGATATGCTAAACTAGAGGTAGATAATTCACACCTCCCCTTTTCAGACCACATAGGGTAACTTCTTGATGTTGCCATGGTATTTATAAACTGTCATGGCGCTGGTGCGAGTATAGTAGCAAAGACAACCAGAGGTCTCTCTTGTGGCCATCTTGGTTTTGGTGGGTTTTAGCACGCTCCTTTACTACAACCTGTTTTATCAGCAAGGTCTTTATGACCTGTGTTTTGTACTAACCTCCTATATTATCCTGTGACTTAGAATGCCTTAACTGTCTGGGAATGCAGCCCAGTAGGTTTCAGCCTCATTTTACCCAGCTCCTATTTAAGACAGAGTTGCTTTGGTTCACATGCCTCTGACAGTTTTACTGATATGTTTCAAGTGCATATATGAATGTATAGCCAGGGGTAAGAGAAAGAAGTATTACAGACTTTTAGTATCCTCCTGTTGCTGTTCACTAGGGTTATGTATCTTAAGACTAGGAATCTGTAGAGCCATAACTTTAAAGAACTAAATTTTAACCACCATTCAATTAAAGTTAGTACAATGACTTTGCATAATACATTACACTGTACATAAAGTTAGTACAATGACTTTGCATAATACATCAAATAATTAGTGAAGATGGTTCTTAATTTAAAGGATGTTAAACAGCTTGTAGACATCTGGTAACAAGCTGAAATGGGTCATTCAAAATTTATCTAACTAAATTAAGGGGGAAAATTGTTTCTCCTCCCAGGTTGGCATGTCACAAGATAACTAAACCGACTTAGTAGGCTTGCCTGGGAATCCTTAGCTGTCAGTGGTGAATATGCAAAGGGCCAGCAAATTAAATCAACCTGCCAAACTGTCAATTTCAAGCCTCATGACTGCATGAAAATAGCATCACTGGAAGAAATCAAGCATTGCCTTCTTTTGGATTTCCTGGCACCTATTCAAATACTCATGCAGTTGTGGCTAATTTTGCATGCAAATTTCAGTCAATAAGCTCAGAACAAGACCTCCCAAGATATTTCAAAGGATCTGACAGTATTTTTTCTGAATACCAAATCGACAGTACTTGAAATTCAATCTCCATTTGCTAGTGCTTTACATATGCACAGTGTCCCCACCACAGAGCTAAGTTAATGAGAGCCTTACCTGCTTTCACTCACATCCTCCCAGCCGTCCTTGCTGAGGTTCTCAAACACATTGCTCACAACCTTGATGGAGTGATTGAGAACAGTGTGGTGGCGACCCACAGAGCAATTTTTCTTGGCAGCTTTAAATTTAACCTTGGTTGTAGTTGTCTTACAATCATATAGTCCAGATCTCACTTCCGTGGTGGCCATCTCAGATTTAGCTTTGTCTGCTGACTGTTGTGATTTCTCCGTTGGGCTCATCAGCTCTTCATTTTCATTTCTCAATGCATTAGCTTCTGTCACTTGTCTCCTCAGGGAAGTGACTTCTCTCTCCAGCTCACTGATTTTTACTTGAAGTTCAGTATTTTTTTTTTCTACATCTTTACTCCCCTTTATTATCTGTTCTAGCTCTTTTTCTCTGGTTTCTGTATCTTCTTGTTGCTCTTTTAAGTGGGATTTCAGAAAATCATTTTCTTTCATTAATTTTTTATTCCCTTCTTTTAATTTCCTTGACCTTTTCTCAAAGGATTTTAGCCGATTTTCCAACTCAATGACCTAAACAGAAGAGTTTGATTTATTCTTTTAAGAATCTAAAACCATAATCTACTATATTTTATTATCATTTCTAACTTATGAAATAAAAATTACATTTAGCACAAGGACAATACAGACCTAAAGTACTTAATTTCTAGATAATTCTAAAGTGGTGTAGATGAATACATTCAAAAATGCAATAATACATCTGTTGAATAAAGAACAGATGGTAAAAGAAGGCAAAATTCTATACAAAGTAACAGAACTAAGTATGCTAATAAACTGCAGTGTCTTCTGAGATCATAAGTGCCTTGGCTATACATTCTGTTCATTGTGGGAAAAAAATTTCAGAGAAAAATAATTTATATAAAAAGTCTAAAAGTAGATACATAAATTGTATTAATAACATTTTCATTCAATATTCAATAATCATGAAAAAGGAATGACAATACGAAGTAATCTATTGAGGTTGCTTTTTTTCTAAATTAGAAAAATGTAATTTTAGTAGTCATATGGTCCTCAGTTTATGTGATAAAGGAACAGTTTACCAAATAATAAAGACTAACATTTTAAATTACAATGATTTCAAGATTGCATATAAATTAAAATTTTCCCTTTTATTTCAATAAACAGTGCTCATGTTGTAGGACATAGCAATGGTAACACACACTTCCTAATCTTAAGGAATTTCCAAATTATTTGGAAAGACAGACATTTGCATACATAAACCTAATAAAGGATATAATGTAAGTTTCATAAGTCTGGGCAATTAATTCTAATTCATGAGTTCAAATATTTCATGGAGGAGTTGACTTAGATTAGGGCTAATTAATAATGAGCACTATTGTTTGTAAAGTACATTTTACTATTTACAAAATAGTTTCATAAACATGATCTCTTCTGGCCATCTCAAAAACATGAGATATGTAGATAGAACCAACAATTTATCTTTCCAGAATAGGAAAGAGAGGTTCTGAAAACTTAAATTTCACAGAGGTAAACCTTTCCTGGATTGAACTGGGATCCAAATTCAGGATTTTGTGCCCTTCCCACTATGCAACAAGCCATAGGAGAAAGAATAATTACTCAGACATGTATGAAAAATGAACAAAGATTTGGAGTCAAGAAAAAACTGGAGACAAGCAAAATGGAGACAAAAAATCTAAATGACTGGAAAAGAATATGAACTCATTTTTACTTTTAAAACAAAATTCTTCAAAGAGAAACATGTTTGATATACTGACAACTCCAATGGTCTGAATAAAATTCATATGTTGAAACCTGATCACAGTGTGATGTTACGATGGGGTGGGCCTTTGGAAGGTGACTGGATCATGAGGGTGGGGCCCTCGTGAATGGAATTAGTGCTGTTATAAAAATCCCCAGAAAGCTAGTTAGCTCCTTAGACCATGTGAGGACACAGTAAGAAGGCACCATCTATAAACCAAGAGAGTCCTCATAAGACACTGAATCTTAGGCACCTGGATCTTGGACAACAAATTTCTATTATTTATAATCCTCTCAGTTTTAGTATTTTTTATAGCTGACTGAAGAGACGAAGACAACAACCTCTGATTCAAAATAATAATATTTCAGAAGTATACAAAATAAAACACACATTCTTTTTGGCGGCAGGCGGGGGATGGAGTCTTGCTCTGTGGCCCAGGTTAAAGTTCAGTGGTGGGATCTTGGCTCACTGCAACCTCCACCTCTTGGGTTCAAGTGATTCTTCTGCCTCAGCCTCCCAAGTAGCTGGGACTACAGGCACGTGCCATCCGGCTAATTTTTGTATTTTTAGTAAAGGCAGGCTTTCACCATATTGGCCAGGCAGGTCTCAAACTCCTGACCTTGTGATCTGCCTGCCTCGACCTTCCAAAGTGCTGGGATTACAGGCGTAAGCCACCTCGCCCAGCCAAAACACACATATTCTTAACACTTTCCAGTTTACTAAACTTTACTTATAATGGTGAAGAAGTAAGTTGTTTCCTAAACATGAGTTTCAGTCATGTCTGATTTACACATCCTTCTGTATTACCTTTTTGTTTTACACGTTCAACCTCTTTCATTTTAATCAACATTCATTTACTAAGTGACTAGGCTATCCTGGGGCTTGGGAATTTCTCAGTACAGTATGAGGAATATCACCTAATTTTAATCACTTCTATTCCATGGTATGATATATTAACCTACTATTGGACTTATGTCCTTATAGGATCTACTCATGACCTGGAATAAAGGTATCTGAAAAATTTTGTACCAGACTATTGTAGACTTCTGCATATTTCTGTGAAAGAGATTGTACTGTTCCTTCTCAATGTAAGCACTTTATTGGGGAGATGATTAATGTGACAAAAAATACAGTGTTCAAGAAAAAAATCTATGGCAGAGTATTTTTTATTTTTTCCAAATTGCTCTACCTCTAAATTTTATTGAAGGATTTTCATTCACTGCCCAAATCAGTATACTTTTCACAAATATATTTTAAAATACTTTTGCATGTTAGATTCCAAAGAGAAGTAAGTAAAATATAATCTATTTTTTAAATACATATTTGGTGCAAGCAAGCAATTATATTTTCTTAAAGTCAGGGTCTCACTTTATTGCCAAGGCTGGAGTGCAGAAGCCCGATCATGGTTCACTTCAGCCTTGATCTCCCGGGCTCAAGTGATTCTTTCACCTCAGCCTCCCAAGGAGCTGGGACCAGAGTCATGCACCAACACACTTGGCTAATTTTTTTATTTTTTGTGGAGACGGAGTCTCACTGTGTTGCCTTGACTAGTCCGCACATTTTTTTTAAAAAGTGACTTTGGTGATACAAAAATATTAATAAGAAGCAGTGTGTTTTAGGGGAAGCAGAATTTTGAATTAGGTCTATATCTCACTTCCAACTCTACTCGCTTTAGCTGGTAAAATATTTAAGGTATTTTACCTTTACTTTCCTCATCTGTGAAATGAGGATAGTAATACCTACACCTTGCAGTTTTGTTGGGAGTATTAAATGTGATCATAAACCATAATTCCTGAAGAAAACAATTTATTAACATTATCCTTATTACTGTTTCTATTATCATTAATCTTAACACCTACCTAATAAAATTGCTGTAACTAAAATATAATTACTTGTGCTGAATATTCCAAAGTAGCCATTAAATCAACTTTATATTTCAACTAAACTAAAATATGTTATAAACAAATACAACAAATAAACATCTTAAATTTGAGATGCCGATTCTGAAAATTAGCATTATATATTTTTTTGACTAAAATCCAAATGAGTTTGGGGAAAACTGATTAAAATTTTACTAGGTTGGTGCTCAGAACACAACACATCAAAGTATGGCACTTTGGCTTGCCAAGTACCTTGAATTGAAGGTCATTGGAAGTGCCTCAGACACAAGATTCCTGCCTTCCTGTCACTCACCCCTTTTTCTCCCCTGAAGTCAGTCAAATCAACATAATTCCTCTTTCCTAAAGCAGGTCATACAAACTAGAACTCCTCTCCCCAAAAGCAAGGCTTAAAACCAAGAAAAGTCACTTTCTCCCTTCTTGGTTCTCCCTTGAAGACTTTCATTCCAGAGAGGTCTGGTCCCCTACCTGGGAAGGAAGGAAGTCTACACAGGGGGCAAGAAGAATCTGAGCAGACAGGCCTTGCTGGGCTCACCTCTCCTCAGTCTATTACCATAGATCATACCCATTTGTGCAAACACATTTCTTTATTTTTTTATTTTTTTGAGACGGAGTTTCACTCTTGTTACCCAGGCTGGAGTGTAATGGCGCGATCTCGGCTCACCGCAACCTCCGCCTCCTGGGTTCAGGCAATTCTCCTGCCTTAGCCTCCTGAGTAGCTGGGATTACAGGCATGCGCCACCATGTCCAGCTAATTTTTTGTATTTTTAGTAGAGATGGGGTTTCACCATGTTGACCAGGATGGTCTCGATCTCTTGACCTCGTGATCCACCCGCCTCGGCCTCCCAAAGTGCTGGGATTACAGGCGTGAGCCACCGCGCCCGGCCCCTGTGCAAACACATTTCTACATGGCTATCCTTTATTTATGGAACCTCAGCATATAAACAGACAATTTTCTCTGGGTCTTTGTTTTTGAAGGCTCCTGTGGCACATAAAACTTTGATTAAATAAATGTTATGTTTTTCTCATATTAACCTGCCTTTTATTATAGGAGTGTCAACTGTGGCCCTTATGATGGGCGAGGAAAGATACCACACCTTTCCACCCCTATATGCATACCAATTGAAGATGTCTGTGGTTTTAACGTCTGTTAACTGCCTAATGTGAATCTATGTTTAATCATGAGAAGTGGTCAAAACTATTTAAGTTTAAATTGGAGGACAAATAACAAAACAGAGACACTACTTCTAAATATTTTGAAAGGGAAAATCCATAGCACTTATTAAAGTGTTATTCAAGGTATATTCTCAAAAACTGTTAAACTGATTTTAATCCTTCAAAAATAGAAAAATAAATTTTAATACATATTTGAGAATGAAAGTCTGGGGAACTGATAAAGGTGTTCAATTTATGGGTTATAATTCAGCTCAGGCCCATACTTTCTTACAGTACTGAAATTTAAAATACCATACCAAATAGATGGCTCTTTTTAGGCCAGGTGCAGTGGCTCACATCTATGATTCCAGCACTTTGGGAGGCTGAGGTGGGCAGATCACTTGTACATAGGAGTTAGAGACCAGCCTTGCCAACATGATGAAACCCCATTTCTACAAAAAACACAAAAATTAGCCAAGCATGGTGGTGCACACCTGTAGTCCCAGTTACTCAGGAGGCTGAGGCAAGAGAATAGCTTAAACCCGGCAGGCAGAGGTTGCAGTGAGCCAACATCACCCATTGCACTCCAGTTTGGATGACAGAGCAAGATTCTGTCTGGAAAAAAAAAAAAAAAAAGAGGAGGCTCTTTTCAAAACAGAAATAAAACACCTGGCATTATGAAGCTATGAAGCACGTACATTAGCTTGCTAGGGTTGCCATAACAAAGTATAACAGAGTAGGTGACTTAAACAACAGAAATTTATTTTCTCACATTCCTGAAGTCTAGAAGTCCAAGATCAAGGTGTCAGCAGGGTTGGTTTCTTCTGAAGCCTCTCTCCTTGGCTTGTAAATGGCTATATTTTCCCCGTGTCTTCACATGGACTTCCCTCTGTATTTGTCTGTATTCTAATTTCCTTTTTTTAAATAAAGACCCTGGTCATGTTGTATTAGGGCTCACCCTAATAGCCTTATTTTAACTTAATTACCTCTTTAAGGATCCTGTCTCCAAATATGGTCACATTCTGAGATAATATAGATTAAGACTCTTAATATACATATAAATTTGGGGGCAAGAACACAATTGTGCCAATCACAATGTGAAATGTTATTATTTTAAAAATAATCTGTTCATATGTTTCATTTCTACTATATACAAATACTATTTTCATCTTATTACTATTTTTAAAATTAATTTTGAGTGAGTTTCATATAAAAGTTTTAAAATAAGGAAATTCAACCATGAGGAATTAACTTGTGATTGATAAAATTGCATTAGGTAAATACAAAAAAATAGCATACTAATTTGACATACGTCCAGTGAAAATATATTGGTTGTCAGGTCTTAAAATAGATGTCTGGATCTACTATTGTAGTATTCATTTATGGCAGATGGAATGAAATAAAGGCTTACTTTTGGGTTTCTACCCTAAGGCAAGAAATAGTAGTTACTTATCCATAGATACAAAAATTATACAAAACCTGGCAAATAAAAACATTGTTCTGAACAAAAAGATGCTAGGTTAGTGTGAACTGTATGACATTCTAGCTGGTAGTGCATAGATTAATTCAATTAGTCATTTTACCTAAAGATATATAAATGTAAGCATTTCTAGTTCTGTGTTATTACATTAACTTTATACGTGTCATTCAGTAATAATGAGATGACAGCCTTTGTTACTAGACCATATGGCAAGTGTTAGAAGTATGAACAATCACATCATCTGCTATAAATCACTAGATTTCCTACAAGTCAATTCAGAGATGCAAAAAAAAAAAAAAAGCAACTATGTTAACATTTTTGTTTATGTATTTGTACATTTTCAGCTTTATCTAATTATAAAATCAATCTAATGTAGCCACTGACAATCACTTATGAGAACAAGCTATTTAAAGATTATTTTCTGTATAACATAAGGTATTAATAATTAGATCCACTTAATTGAACTTGATAACAATGTATATGTAAAAATATGAATTAAGTATAAAATTATAAAGATAAATGTTATTATTTTAAAATAGTATTTTACTATTAATGATAGATATGTTATAACATGACTATAGGGTTTACATGGATGGCCTTATTGAAACATAAAATGCTGTACTAAATCATATTGGTATAAATTTTTATCTAAAATGAGATGAGTCATGTATTTTTTCAAGTTTAACATTAAAACTATAAATATATTACCATTTTACTGTGATAAAGTTGTAACTATGCTCAGTGTTTTAGTTCAAATATTATAAATCTCTGTATTTGTGGAAGTATAGCACAGCCTTATTAAAATATATTTTAAACTTAAACTGCTAAGTTATAACTAACAAGCACATACAGTCTACATTTCTATAGTTTCTATTTTTTTCATTCTCTCCGTTTCACCTTTTGAAAATAATTTTAATCTATGTCAATGGAAGCACAAGTGTTTACACATTTATTTCACTAACATTGATTTTATTTTTACCCCATTTTGGCAAGCCAATGATTTTGAATTATGGATCTGAATTAAGGATTCACACAAGGTTTACATTCATAAGCCCTTGCTTTAAAATATAATCCTTTATGTTAAAATTCAGATTTAACTTGCTCAGCTCAATATCTTAAAGATTAGACTACCTTCTGTAATGTCTGCTCCAACATTTCTTTTCCATTCTTCTCTGGAGTACTTTTCTTGACCTCATCATCTTCACCAGATCTAAAGAGCTGTTCTGGTAGAGAATAAATAATATATTATAGTACCATGTGTACTGCTGAAATACTGTCCCGTCATTAAAAAAAAAAAAGAGTTCTATGGTTTTTCAATTATGAATAATCTAGGCTATTTACTTGTCAAGTATTTGGCCAGTAACTAAACAATGACCCTTTTCAAGATTTTTATCCACATAATTATGTATCTTTGTAGTGTCACCTTTTTTTTTTTTTTTTACAGTGTAAGATTTTTCAAAAGTACAATAGATCTGCGGGTTAACAATGCTACACTTTTATTCCTATTTTCATTCTTTTGTAGACTATTCCCCCTTTGCCTTAAAAGCAGAATTCATTGCCTTTTTATCTACACAGTCACTACTAGTTTTGTTCTCTGGATCTTGTTCCCTGCCAGGAGGATCACAGTGATTGCTGAACAAAGCAAACAGTAACAGAATTAGGGTGGATTGAAATCGTAACACCCCCTACCACAACCTTTTTTTCAAGTGAAAGATCATGCACTGGGCAAGGTAAACCATAAAAATCACTCTTCTAGAAATACTGTGACTTCGTAACAAATAGAAAGCTAGGTATATGGGATAGGTTATATCTACAAATCATTCCTACACTAGCTATACATTTGACTACCAAAACCTTTTCAACCAAGCCAGAAACCTACAAGTAACTTAACAACCTTAAAGAAAAAACAAAATCATAAAACTTCAGTTAATATTAAAAGCAAAATATATCAAATCCTATACATAACTTTTTTCTTATCAGATAAATTACTATGACAAATTTTAGTAACATTTTCTTATTGAATTACTTTTGGAATATAACTTTTCTTAAGGAATAAAAAGGGACAAAAAATAATACATAAAGCTAAAAGGATACATATCTGTGTTAGCCTGAGATGATTCTGCTTTAAAATATGCTTGGCTGCTGTAGGTCAGTGTAAAACTTTGATTTCTCAACAAAGGAAAAAGAAAACAATATTATTCTCTGTAGAGTAGAAATCCTCCTGGTATAAACAGTGACTAACAAGTTTGTTAGAGTGAATTAGGCATTTCTTTTGTCTTTGAAAAATGACATACCCAATTAAAACTTCTGTACTTATGAAATAAATAGAACACTATCCTAAGGATAATAAAAGCTAGGATAGGTAGAATTTGCCACCTGGGGAATAAGTACCTTTACCTTGATAATAATCTATCAGTTCCCCAAGTTTCTTCTTCTAGTCCCCTAACACCATGGTGTTGAATTCATTTACAACAATCTTTCAGCAATATAGAAATAATATGCAAATACAATTCATCTTTTCTCATCATTCAAATATCTGCTATACTTCTGAGTGAAATATTTAATCTTAAAAATAAGATAACAGTTCTATGTTCAAAGAGTATGGGATGCCAACAATAGCTAAATAATTCCAATAAAGTAAATGGTGAAGACTGATTTAAAAATGAATTTGTCTGCTGCTTGTTTGCTCCTGGATGTGTGCAAGGTCCACTGGTGGAATGGCTAACCATGTTCAGCTGTGCTTATCTGCTCAAGTTTGTATGGTAGATGTGTGAGCATATGCTTCACTTTACTGGATATTTATTTTTAATATTTAGTTTTACATGCTTTTCTTCTACTAGTATGAACCTTCATTCTAATTTATATTCTTTCTCAGGAGTTTCTTCTCTCCATTTTTTCTTTCTTATTAACTTTTCATTTTGCTTATTCATAGTACTTAAGCTTATTATATTCTATTCTCTTTCTTTTTGAGATGGAGTTTTGCTCTTATTGCCCAGGCTGGAGTGCAATGGCATGACCTCAGCTCACCACAACCTCCACCTCCTGGGTTCAAGCAATTCTCCTGCTTCAGCCTCCCAAGTAGCGGGGATTACAGACATGCGCCACCATGCCCGGCTAATTTTTGTTATTTTTAGTAGAGACGGGGTTTCTCCATGTTGGTCAGGCTGGTCTCGACTCCTGACCTTGTGATCCACTGGCCTGGGCCTCCCATAGTGCTGGGATTACAGGCGTGAGCCACTGTACCCGGTATATTCTATTTTCTATATTTTTTCTTTTAATCTTCTTAAATAATTTAAATTTTTCTGCAATCTTTTACTTTGTATTCTCCTATTAGATTTTTTATTTTAATTATTTTAACAAATTATTTAAAAAATCTATTATGAGTATTTTTTCCCGATCTTAATATGAAGCTTTGCACACAAACTTCCCTAAAAGTCTGTTTGTGATTATATCAATTTGGGAGATTAAGAATAGTTATCAACTTATTGTATAGACAATTTCCTAAAGAATATTGCTATTTTTATTTCACTTTTAGGGAAAGAAAATGAGAATCATAGTAGGTATGTTTTACTTCAGAAGGTACTTGTGACACAATAAGAAATATATACAGTCATTCCTGTTCCAGGCACCTTCCTGGGATACCAAAATCCAACCATGCTCAAGTCCCTGATGTAGCACAGTGTAGTATTTGCATATGCACATCCTCCTGTATAATCTCTATATTACTTATAATAACTAATACAATGTAAATGTGATGTAAATAGTTGTTATACTATATTGTTTAAGGAATAATAACAATATAAAAGGGCTGTACATGTTCAGTACAGATGCAATTTTTTTTCAAATATTTTTGATCTACAAATGGTTGAATCCAGGGATGTGGAACCCATGGATACAGAGGGCCCACTATATTTGGTTTTCGTCCCCAATTCCTGACACATAGTTTCTAAAACCCTTGGAATTTCTTGAGTAATAGGAGCATCCTTTGTTATTACAAGCAAAGCATAACAAGCCCCTTTCAACCATACCAGTGTTTATGCTTAATAAGATAATTCCTGGTGAGTCTCTAGATAGGTTCAAGATAAGGACTGGCTGCAAGAGGAGGTAATCATGTGATTAGATGGTTTTTAACATCCAGCCCCACCACCAGGCCTCTGCAGAGGGAAGAGGAAATGGAGATTGAATTCAATCACCAATGGCCAATGATTGAATCAATGATGCCTACTTAATGGAAGCTCCATAAAAATTACAGAGTTTGGAGACATTCCAAGTTGGTAAAGACTTTGAGATGCTGAAGGTAGCACACTCAGAAAGGACAAGAAAGCTTCCTGTTCCTTCCTGAATACCATGAACTATGCAACTCTTCTATTTGGCTGTTTCTGAGTTGTATCCTTTAAAACAAACCAGTAATAGTAAATAGAAAAGTTTTCTGAGCCATTCTAGCAAATTACCAAATCTGAGGAAGGGCTCCTGGGAACCCCCAATTTATAGTCAGTTGGTCAGAAATACAGGTGGAAACCTAGGACTTGTGACTGGTATCTATTGCTGCTGAAAAGTTTTTGGCTTTATTGGAGAAAAGCTGAATATGCCTCAAAGGATTTCCCTTCTGTTTCCAATATGTTCCCTCGATTTGCCTCTAAGTTAAAGTAGGATGACCATTTCCAAACACCTGATTTTTTGGTCATGTTCTTCTTGGTATGCATCGAACACAATCTATTCTTAATAGTAAGTAAACTTGAGACACTTGCCAGAAATCTTGAACTTAAATTGTATGCTGTCCAACTATTATGAAAGGCTGTGTTATTTTTTAAGTAACATTTAATAAGGACAATCTGACATTTGCAATCCATTTACTCCATTCTGGCATCTAAAATGGGGCAGTCTTGTGGAACTGAGTCCTTAATCAGTAGGGTCTGCACTAATTCTAAGTAGTTAGAATTGAACTGAATTGCCCAATTGGAACTTGCAGAAGCAAAGAGTTGGTTGTTGAGTGGAAGAAAAAATGCATACAATTGGTTTCAGAAGTATTGTGAGTAAAAATAACTCTGAATGCTGTTTCAGACAAGTGAATTGCGGATAAATAGGCAACAATCAGCAAGACCTGCCATTAAAAAGTTTTTGGTTTTTGTGTTAATTAAACATTGTTGCCTTAGGCAACAAAAAGTCAGATCAGCCAACTATAATTAAAACACATCTCCTCTGAGAAGTAACCATAGGCCAATGAAAACTGAAGTTGCCATTTCTGATAAATGAAATGGCAAGAAATAAATCTTGTTTCTGATGAGTAAGAGAGAATTTCAATCATTTGATATGACTGTCACACTTGGCACCTCTTTCTGGAGACCTAGACCATCCCCTTTGACTTTACCTGGGCAGGAGGCTTGGGAAGAATCTATTCAATCAGTAAAAGTTGAAAGACAAGTAGCCCATTTTTGTTACCAGCCACAGATATTCTAAAAAGGAAGTTGCCAGAACAATGTAAGTACCTTTTTCTAGGAAGAGAGGTAGAAAAACAGAAGGATAAGTAGGGTTTGTTTGTTTCATTTTATTCATTGTAAACTATGCCCAATAAACAGGCTTCCTTGCCTTAAAAATAAAATGTCTTTAAGCCGGGGACTTAATGGACTTAATCCCATTAGCTCACATGGATGAATTATGGGGATTTGAACATGGTATCTTTAATTCCTCTAGCTAGCTTGGAAGCCATGTGTAACAACCTCTTATGATTTTACGCTATTCCTTAAGCACATACTTTTAAAATATTTTAGACTGTTTATTTTCTACTTCCAAGTGTTTTATATTTTAATTTCTGTTTTTATATTAAATGAACTAGCTTTGTTAAGTTTAAGACTGGAACTGTGCTTCTGATTTCATATAAATTTCATGTTACACAGTTTTTACAATTAAATTTTGTTTCAAATTTACTTTAGTATTTCTCTATATTCCTAATATTATTCCTTTGGCTTGTCTTAAAAATAATTTTTAATCTTAAAATTTCTATTTTTTTTTTTAGACAGCCTGCTCTATCACCCAGGCTGGAGTGCAGTGGCGCGATCTCAGCTTGCTCCACCTCCAGGGCTCAAGTAATCCTCCAGCCTAAGTGCCCCAAGTAACTGGGACTACAGCTGCATGCTGCCATACCGAAGTTTTTTGTTTGTTTGTTTGTGTTTTTTTGGTAGAGATAGGGTTACCCAGGCTGGTCTCAAATTCCTGTATTCAAACGATTCGCCTGCATGTTTTATATATAATATATATGTGTGTATATATATTATACACATTATATGAGTATATAATATATATGTATATATACACACATATACATAATACAATATACACTATATGTGTATATATAAAATATATATTATATGTGTGTGTATACATACACACACACACACACACTAACATACACGTGAGGGTACAAAAAAAGAACAGAAAACGGCTTTAGATAGGAGGTCACATAGATCAGTAGGTCTTTTCTACATGGAACTGACAAGAAAAGAAAGGAATACAGTACTGTGCACACTGGTCCAGAGGTATTAAATGCTAAAGCACATATGGGGTTTTATTTTGCTGATTTCAGTTTCGGGGAGGAAAAAATAATGCTAAACGTATGAAAAAATAAGGCTAATGAGGTAGGCAAGGGCTATTTTTCAGTGAGATAAAGAAATTTGGGCTTTATTCTGTTATTAGCAGGAAGTCACTAAATAATTGAGTAATATAAGATCAGAAATGTTAACATACCAAGATTAGGGCTAAAAGGAATATCCTTATGCTAGATTGGATAGCAATTATAATTAGTATAAAACGAAACTGCAGTCTGACCTTCCTTTCTTTATAAAACATATTGCATGGATTTAGAATAATTTTTGTTTATTCTCCTTAAATGTTTAGGTAATAGGTATATGCTCAATAGATTGATGACTTTGGATTAAATTATGGCCACAAAAAATTAGTTAATATTAATCATTCCGAGAAGTAACTATTTTAACATTTTTATTGTTGTTGAAAGGTTTTTGGCTTTATTGGAGAAAACCTGAATATGTCTCAAAGGATTTCCCTTTTGTTCCCAATATGTTTCCTTGATTTGCCTCTAAGTTAAAGTAGGATGACCATTTCCAAACGCTTGATTTTTCGGTCATGTTCTTCTTGGTATGCATCCAACACAATCTATTCTTAATAGTAAGTAAACTTGAGACACTTGCCAGAAATCTTGAACTTAAATTGTATGCTGCTCAACTATTATGAAAGCCTGTGATATTTTTAAAGTAACATTTAATAAGGACAATCTGCAATCCATTTACTCCATTCTAGATGCTTTATTTCTGGATTGGGTCAGACTATCTAGAAAGCCGTATAATCATAACATATGCTAACAGCTCCAGCATACTTTTGCTCACTGGCTTATGCTTTTATATCATACTGTGGTGGACTATTAGTCAGCAAATGCTTACTCCTCTCATGGATACCTTCATAGATAGAATACAGATCCCTACTCCACTAATATTGAGTTTAGCCATGTGATTTGCTTGGATTAGGGAAACATGGATATAAATGACAGCACACTTGTTATGAGCCTGGAACTTAAGAAATGGTATGCTTATGATCACCCCCTGGAAATTGCAACATCCACCTCGAAAAGAACATGTTCAGGTAGTCACTGCCCCTTCAGCCTGGCCTGGGATTAAGAAATATGGAGCAGACCTAAATTCAATATTGCCTCAAGGTGAAACACTCCAGCCAACCAACAGACCTGCAGACTGCAGCACAGTTATCACAGCTGATAGACTCATGAGCAAGAAATAAATGTTTATTACTGCATGCTATTGAGATTCTGTGATTTTGTGGTTGTTTATTCTGTAGGAAAAACTGATGGGATACAGAAATTGGTAATTATAAGTGGGGTACTGCTATGATAAAAAACTGAATTATGTGGCATTGATTTGGGGACTGGGTGGCAGGTAGCAAAATATGTTACAGGATGCTGAGAAAATAGTGACCCATGTTATGTAGTTACAGAACATTTGGAAAACTGCCACATGGCATAACCTGGAAGGCAAAAAAATGCACCCAATAAATTTTACACTGAGTGAGGAAGCACATAATGCTGATAGTATGAGTTTGGTTTGGTGCAGAATGCTGATAGTATGAGTTGGTTATTGCTGGTTGCATTTGACTAGCTACTCTAAGAAAGATCCAAGCTCAGAAAGGCACTGACCATTGATACATGGGAAGTGTGTAAGTTCCAGTAGTTTTAGAGTTGGAAAATGGAATTGTCACCATATCAAAGGAGTGGACACTGAATCACTGGCAGCATAAAGGCCAAATCTCAGATGTTGACATTAAAACATGGCTCAGGATTTGGCTGTCATGTCTGTTGCTAATAATTTCTGAAAGGAATAATGCAAGGCCTAGTAGATTCTGGGTAAAGGCCTAAAAATATTCCCCCAATCCTCCATAGAAACTAATACTGACAATGAATTATTGTTGGTTTTATTTAATAAGGAGACTTGCTTTAGCCAAAGAAATCTCAGGTGGAAGTTACAGTGTGCCAGTTTCAAACATAGACAAAAGAAACTCTCCATGTTTACATTTGTTTCTGCCGTGTTCAAGAATCAGACACATAGAGCAGAAGTGGACTTGACTTGCGGCCTAAAACAGAGCTGGACCAGAAAACCTGCAGTAGTAAGAGCTCCTTCAGCCAACACACAGACCCATATGCAATAAATAAATGCTTGCTATTGTTTATGAATTAGTTTTCCCATTTGCTTGTTTCTTGCAATGTCTAATACACAAGCCCTCAACTTTCAATGACAAACACGATAAGAAATGGTTTTGTGAACATACTCATGTACTTGTAACTCAGTAAAGATTGAAAAACGTAGCTCCTGACCAAAGCTTACATGTGATTTTTCAGGCTTGACCATAGGTAATTCCAAAGGTTCTATCTGGCACTCCTCATGGGGGAATGCTGCCCTCCCTAACCAGACTTGTTGTACAGTCAATGGACTACAGTCTCTGAAGGGAGTTACGCTCAAGGACTCAGGTTCCCCTGGTCAAGGACACTAGTTTCCCTGGCCAATCACACTCTTAAATGTATCTGTATCTCTACCATAGATGTCTCAATACGGAGGCCTTTTCATTGGGTGCCTTTGGTTGAGGCTTGCTTAGGTGTCTCTGCAGAAACCTCCTTAGGAGACTGGGAGGAGACAGTAAACTTGAAGATTGTCCTCATTCTGACTCAGACTCTATACTTTTCCTCTCCCAATCATCTTCCCACAACCTTCCCCCATGCCTCAAGTCTATCAAATGGCAAGAATCTTTTGTTTGAGGATCCACTAGCCATGAGACAACCCTCACTTCTATGTTGATCACTGGACCAATGGGGGAAAATAAAATATGGGGAGCTGGCACTTTCTCCACTTTAGCCTCTTGCTTAAACTATCTCAGTAATTAATTAAAGGTGGCTGTAACTTTCATTTTGGTTTGTTGTCTTAGAGCAGCTATTCCTACACCTGGCATTTCAGCTCTCTTTGGTTGAGCTAAGCTCTTAACAAAGGTATTGTGGGACTATATTCAAGATTCATTACACTATGAATTGCAATTTTCAGTAAGGAGAAATTTAGCATGGTAGGGACTTAAGGTATTCATTTGGAAAGCCTAGGAGAGACTGAACTCATTTGAGAAAAAAGGCAATAAGGGTTTTTTTTGGATGACATGCTTAACTTTTAAGATACTTATAAAAACAGCCAGAAGGAAACAGGTATCAGAAAATAGGAAATATACATTTGGAATATGGAAAGAGGTTACTATTTCTATAGATTCGAGATTTAATCCAGGGAAAACATGTTCCATTAAAAAAAAAATAAGTCAGAGGGACCAGATTTTCCCTTCTATATGGAGCAACTGAAAAATAGATAAAATGTATCAAAAATGGTTTTTAGATACTGGGCACCAGACAATGTCATCCCTAAGAGAGGGCAACAAATAAAATGAATTCTATGAATACCCTAGCTTACTGCTTACAGAGAGCTTCCAAGCTACAGCACAGAAACAGGAAACCTAAATAGAGTCCAGTAATCTTCCAAAATTAAGGAGACATACCCTGGATTACAGGGAGACCAATGGAGCTAGAGTTTGCAGGGCAAAGTGTCATAGAGGAGAGATCTACCCAGATATAGAGGGAACTCTGAAGATCTACAGAGCTGAAAACCTCAAGTCTTCAGCTAAGTACTAGTCAGTGCATGCATATAAGGAAACTACCCAGGTTTAAGAGGAAAAAAACCACCCAAAAGGATTGGAGAAAACTTAAAGGAAACAATCTGCAAAGCTCACACAGGTACAATAGTAGTTCAGGCTCTGACTAGCTGAGGGAAAAAAGGGGGGCATATTATATAATGATGAACAAAGTAAGAATGAGAGCAGAATTCCTATCAGAAACAATCCACACTAGAAGACAGTGGAGTAATTAACTACTAAGGAAAAAAAATCTGTCAAGGTAGCATTCTATACTTATTGAAAATACCTTTCAAAAATGAAGCAAAAATACAGGTATTTTTCAGGTGCACAATACAGGTATTTTTCAGGTGTACAACAGCCAAAAGAATTCACTACCAGGAGATATGTACTCTACGAAATATTAAAGGAAGTCCTTCAGGTAGAAAGAGGTAATACCAGATGGAAATATGGATCTACAGAAATGAATGAAGAGCAGCAGAAATGGTTCTTAGCAAAAAAACACTGAGAACTACCAGGTCTGGTTAGATCCAACACTCTCTGCAAAAACCAGACAACAATTTGAAACCATGGATCACGCCTTCTAGAATAGAAAACACTCAGTAGTTGGTGGAGCAAAGTGTACATTTAACAAAATACAAATTTAGAATCTGAACTGAAAAAAAAAAGCCACAAAGGAAGAAAAGAACTTGCCAAAAACCTGAATTGAAAAAAATACAAGTTCAGAAAAGAAATAATAAAACACCTCCCCCAAAAAATAGAATTTGAAGAACTGAGGCAATAAATTGAGAACAACAACAAAGAACATTACTAAAGATTAAACAGAAATGTAAGAAAGGAAAACAAAAGAAGGCCGGGGGCAGTGGCTCATGCATTTAATCCCAGCACTTTTGAGAGGCTGAGGCAGTCAGTTCAGGAGGTCAGGAGATCAGGAGATCAGGAGATCGAGTCCATCCTGGCCAGCAGGGTGAAACCCGCTTCTACTAAAAAAGTATAAAAACTAGCTGGGTGTGGTGGCGCCTGCTGTAATCCCAGCTACTAGGAAGGCTGAGGCAGGAGAATCACTTGAACCAGGGAGTTGTAGGTTGCAGTGAGACAAGACTGCACCAATGCACTCCAGCCTGGCAACAGAGTGAAACTCCATCTCAGAAAAAAAAAAAAAAAAAAAAAGAACAAAAGAAAGATTACACATGGCTAAAAATTGAGTTACTGATGAAGGAAAGTCTTGAGATAAAGTGAATGCAGAAGAAAAAGACAAAAGATTAAAGAATCGTAAAAAAAATAGATATAAAGACCAGACAAAAAACAATCTAGCATAAAGACAACTTATTTGAATTAGAGTATAAAAAGTGGATTAGAAAGGTATGCAAAAATAAATGCAAAAGAGAAATCCTTGGAGAGAGAGAGATCCAAGATGGCCAGTTAGGAGCAGCTCAGGATTACAGGTCTGAGTGAAAGCGCAGAGGGTGAGTGGACGCCACATTTCCAGACGGATTTTTACTGCCCACAGACCAGGAGATTCCCAGGCAGAGGAGCCCCACGGGTCGCCAGGGTGGCTGTTTTGGCCAGCGCGGCTGTTTTGCCTGTGCCCCGGCGCAGCGGTTCCCAGTGCAGAGTAAACGAGACTGTGTCCCCTCTTAGCCAGCAAGGGGAGCTGAAACAGGGAGCCAGGCCAGGAGATTCCCAGGCAAAAACGTGCCACGAATCTCAGAGCCGCGGTTTCAGCTGACTCAGTGGGTCGCTGCACAGGAAATCACACAGATCCCGGCGCCTATTCACCAGGCAACCAGGTCACCTGGTAGAGAGCCGACCGTTCAACTAAAAAACAAAAGGCTCTGAGGCAGGGAGCCAGGTGATAAGGCCCGGCTGGTCCCACCCCCACAAAAACAAAAACAAAAACAAAAAACCAGCAATTGGAAACGCTCTGGGTTGAGACTTTCACAGCATGCACAGCTGAACCAGGGACGGTCCAGCTCTGTGGGGGAGGGGCGTCTGCCATTACGGAGGCACTCTACCACTACAGAGACAGTCCGCCATTCCACGTTGTCAAGGCAAACCGCCATTACTGTTCCTGAGGCAGTTCTAACTACATCCATATAAACAGGACTGCAGGGAAGTTCACCGGGCAGCTGGGCGGAGCCCACAGCAGCTCAGCGAAGCCTCTGCAGGCTGCGAGTGACTAGGCTGCCTCCTTGTGGGCAGGGCAGCCCAAAAAAAAAAAAAAAAAAAAAAAAGCAGGCAGCAGCACAGCAGAAACTCATAAAGCCCTAACTCCCCGGGACAGAACACCTGGAAAAGAAAAGGGGTTTATGCGTTCTGCTGCTGCAGACTTAAACTTACCTGCCAAGCAGCTCTGAATGAACAACGGGGCTCACAGCTCAGCACTTGAGCTACTATTAAAAACAGACTGTTTCCTTAAGCAGCTCCCTGACCTCTGTATATCCAAAGAGTCACCTCATAAAGGAGAGCTCAGACTGACATTTGGCAGGTATCCTTCAGGGACAAAGCAGAAGAAACTGGTAGCAACCTTTACTGTTCGGCAGCTGCTACAAGTGATCCGCAGGCAAGCAGGGCCTGGAGTGGACCTCAGCAGTCCTACAGCAGAGAGGCCAGACACCTAAAAGGAAAACTAAGAAACAGAAATAATTTCATCATCAACAAACAGGACAGCCACTCAGAGACCCAATCAGAAAGTCAACAACTACAAAGCCGACAGGTGGATAAATCCACAAAGATGGGAAGAAACCAGTGCAAAAAGGATGAAAACACCCAAAACCAGAACACCTCTCCTCCTACAAGGAAGCACAACTCCTCACCAGCAAGGGAACAAGACTGGATGGAGAATGAGTGTGATGAAATCACAGAATCAGCCTTCAGAAAGTGGGTAATAAGGAACTTCCGTGAGCTAAAAGAACATGTTCTAACCCAATGCAAAGAAACTAAGAACCTCAAAAAAAGACTTGACGAAATGCTAATGAGAATGGACAACTTAGAGAGGAATATAAGTGAATTGATGGAGCTGAAAAACACAACATGAGAACTTCACGAAGCATGCACAAGTTTCAACAGCCAAACTGACCAAGAAGAAGAAAGGATACCAGAGGTCGAAGATCAACTCAATGAAATAAAACGAGAAGGCAAGATTAGAGAAAACAGGGTAAAAAGGAATGAACAAAGTCAACAAGAAATATGGGACTATGTGAAAAGACCAAATCTACGTTTGATAGCTGTACCTGAATTTGATGAAGAGAATGAATCCAAGCTGGAAAATACTCTTCAGGATATTATCCAGGAAAACTTCCCCAACCGAGCAAGGCAGGCCAATATTCAAGTCCAGGAAATACAGAGAACACCACAAAGATATTCCTCAAGAAGAGCAACCCCAAGGCACATAATCGTCAGATTCACCAGGGTTGAAATGAAGGAGAAAATGCTAAGGGCAGCCAGAGAGAAAGCTCGGGTTACCCACAAAGGGAAGCCCATCAGACTCACAGCAGATCTCTCAGCAGAAACCCTACAAGCCAGAAGAGAGTGGGGGCTGATATTCAACATCCTTAAAGAAAAGAACTTTCAACCCAGAATTTCATATCCAGCCAAACTAAGCTTCATAAGTGAAGGAAAAATAAAATCCTTAGTGAACAAGCAAGTACTCAAAGATTTCATCACCACCAGACCTGCTTTACAAGAGCTCCCGAAAGAGGTACTACAGACAGGAAAGAACAACCAGTACCAGCTACTCCAAAAACATACCAAATGGTAAAGAGCATCAACACAATGAAGAATCTGCATCAACCAATGGGCAAAACAGCTGGCTAGCATCAAAATGGCAGTATCAAATTCACACATAACAAAATTAACCCTAAATGTAAATGGACTAAATGCCCCAATCAAAAGACACAGATTGTCACATTGGATTAAAAGCCAAAACCCATCAGTGTGCTGTATCCAGGAAACCCACCTCACATGCAAGGAAACACAAAGGCTCAAAATAAAGGGATGGAGGAAGATTTACCAAGCAAATGGAGAGCAAAAAAAAGAAGGAGTTGCAATTCTCATCTCTGATAAAATAGACTTCAAAGCAACAAAGATTAAAAGAGACAAAAGACATTACATAATGGTAAAAGGATCAATGCAACAAGAAGAGCTAATGATCCTAAATATATATGCACCTAATGCAGGAGCACCCAGATACATAAGGCAAGTTCTTAATGACTTACAAAGAGACTTAGACTCCCACACAATAATAGTGGGAGACTTTAACACACCATTGTCAATATTAGACAGATCAGCAAGACAGAAAATTAACAAGGATATCCAGGACTTGAACTCAGACCTGGACCAAGCAAACCTAATAGATATTTGCAGAACTCTCCACCCCAAATCCACAGAATATACATTCTTCTCAGCACCACATCACACCTACTTTAAAATTGACCACATAATTGGAAGTAAAACACTCCTCAGCAAATGCAAAAGAACGGTAACCATAACAAACAGTCTCTCAGACCACAGTGCAATCAAGTTAGAACTCAGAATTCAGAAACCAACCCAGAACCGCAGAGCTTCATGGAAACTGAACAACTTTCTCCTGAATGTTGACTGGATAAACAATGAAATGAAGGCAGAAATAAAGATGTTCTTCGAAACCAACGAGAACGAAGAAACCACATACCAGAATCTCTGGGACACATTTAAAGCAGTCTGTAGAGGAAAATGTATAGCAATAAGTGCCCACATGAGAAGCAAGGAGAGATCTAAAATTGACACCCTATCATCAAAATTGAAAGAACTAGAGGAGCAAGATCAAAAAAAAACTCAAAACCTAGCAGAAGACAAAAAATAACTAAGATCAGAGCAGAACTGAAGGAGATAGAGACACGAAAAACCCTTCAAAAAAATCAATAAATCCAGGAGCTGGTTTTTTGAAAAGATCAACAAAATAGACAGACCACTAGCCAGATTAATAAAAAAGAAAAGAGAGAATAACCAAATAGATGCAATAAAAAATGATAAAGGGGATATCACCACAGATTCCACAGAAATTCAAACCATCATCAGAGATTATTACAAACAACTCTATGCACATAAACTAGAAAACCTGGAGGAAATGGATAAATTCCTGGACAGCTGCCTCCTCCCAAGCCTAAACCAGGAAGAAGTCAAAACCCTGAATAGACCAATAACAAGGTCTGAAGTCGAGGCAGCAATTAAGAGCCGACCACCCAAAAAAAGCCCAGGTCCAGATGGGTTCACAGCCGAATTCTACCAGACATACAAGAGGAACTGGTACCATTCCTTCTGAAAATATTCCAAATAATGCAAAAAGAGGGAATCCTTCCCAAATCATTTTATGAGACCAACATCATCCTGATACCAAAACCCGGCAGAGACTCAACAAGAAAAGAAAACTACAGGCCAATATCCATGATGAACATAGATGCAAAAATCTTCAATAAAATACTGGCAAGTCGATTGCAACAGCACATCAAAAAGCTTATCCGCCATGATCAAGTAGGATTCATTCCGGGGATGCAAGGCTGGTTAAACATACGGAAGTCTATAAATGGAATTCACCACATAAACAGAACCAAAGACAGAAACCACGATTATCTCAATTGATGCAGAGAAGGCCTTCGACAAAATTCAACAGCCCTTTATGCTAAAAATCCTCAATAAACTAGGTATTGACGGAACATATCTCAAAATTATAAAAGCTATTTACGACAAACCAACAGCCAATATTTACAACAAACCAACAGCCAATATCATACTGAATGGGCAAAAACTGGAAGCATTCCCTTTGAAATCTGGCACTAGACAAGGATGCCCTCTCTCACCACTCCTATTCAATATAGTACTGGAAGTTCTAGCCAGAGCAATCAGGCAAGAACAACATGCAGATGACATGATTGTATATCTAGAAGACCCCATCGTCTCAGCCCAAAATCTCCTGAAACTGATAAGCAACTTCAGCAAAGTCTCAGGATATAAAATCAATGTGCAAAAATCACAAGCATTCCTATACACCAATAACAGACGTAAAGAGAACCAAATCAAGAATGAACTGCCATTCACAATTGCTACAAAGAGAATAAAATACCTAGGAATACAACTAACAAGGAACGTAAAGGACCTCTTCAAGGAGAACTACAAACCACTGCTCAATGAAATAAGAGAGGACACAAACAGATGGAGAAACATTCCATGTTCATGGTTAGGAAGAATCAATATAATGAAAATGGCCATACTGCCCAAAGTAATTTACAGATTCAATGCTATCCCCATCAAGCTACCAATGACCTTCTTCACAGGACTGGAAAAAACCACCTTAAACTTCATATGGAACCAAAAGAGAGCCCGCATAGCCAAGTCAATCCTAAACAAAAAGAACAAGGCGGGAGGTATCACACTACCAGACATCAAACTATACTATAAGGCTACAGTAATCAAAACAGCATGGTACTGGTACCAAAACAGAGATATAGACCAATGGAACAGAACAGAGGCCTCAGAGGTAACACAACATATCTACAACCATCGGATCTTTGACAAACCTGACAAAAACAAGCAATGGGGAAAGCATTCCCTGTTTAATAAATGGTGTTGGGAAAACTGGCTAGCCATATGCAGAAAGCAGAAACTGGACCCCTTCCTGACACCTTACACGAAAATTAACTCCAGATGGATTAAAGACTTAAACATAAGACCTCACAACATAAAAACCCTAGAAGAAAACCTAGGCAAAACCATTCAGGACATAGGCATAGGCAAGGACTTCATGACCAAAACACCAAAAGCATTGGCAACAAAAGCCAAAATAGACAAATGGGACCTAATCAAACTCCATAGCTTCTGCACAGCAAAACAAACAGTCATAAGAGTGAATCGGCCACCAACAGAATGGGAAAAAATTTTTGCAGCCTACCCATCTGACAAAGGGCTGATATCCAGAATTTACAATGAACTAAAAAAGATTTACAAGAAAAAAACAAACAAGCCCATTCAAAAGTGGGTGAAGGATATGAACAGATACTTTACAAAAGAAGACATACATGAGGCCGACAAGCATATGAAAAAATGCTCATCATCACTGGTCATTAGAGAAATGCAAATCAAAACTACATTGAGATACCATCTCACGCCAGTTAGAACGGTGATCATTAAAAAATCTGGAGACAACAGATGCTGGAGAGGATGTGGAGAAATAGGAACACTTTTACACTGTTGGTGGGAGTATAAATTAGTTCAACCATTGTGGAAGACAGTGTGGCGATTCCTCAAGGACCTAGAAATAGAAATTCCATTTGACCCAGCAATCCCATTACTGGGTATATATCCAAAGGATTATAAATTGTTCTACTATAAGGACCCATGCACACGAATGTTCACTGCAGCACAGTTTACAATAGCAAAGACCTGGAACCAACCCAAATGCCCATCGATGATAGACTGGACAGGGAAAATGTGGCACATATACACCATGGAATATTATGCAGCCATCAAAAACGATGAGTTCGCGTCCTTTGTAGGGACATGGATGAACCTGGAAACCATCATTCTCAGCAAACTGACACAAGAACACAAAATCAAACACCGCATGTTCTCACTCATAGACGAGTGTTGAACAATGGCAACACACAGACACAGGGAGGGGAGCACTATACACTGCGGTCTATTGGGGGGAATTGGGGGACAGCGGGGGGTGGGGAGTTGGGGAGAGATAGCATGGGGAGAAATGCCACATATAGGTGAAGGGGAGGGAGGCAGCAAATCACACTGCCACGTATGCACCTATGCAACAATCTTGCATGTTTTTCACGTGTACCCCAAAACCTAAAATGCAATTAAAAAAAAAAAAATCCTTGGAACAAAGTAGTATTTTAATTGACAAATAATAAATGCACAGATATTTCAGGAAAATGTAATATAGAACAAATTATACTAAGACACAGTCTACTTAAGTTTTTGAATATCAAGTTGAAAAAAGTAAATTTTCAGGAATCCTCTTAGCAAAGGTAAGTAACATCCACAGCAGGAGGTGATGCAGGGGAGGTTGGGAAAATCTGTAACACATCCTCATAGCAACCATCAATTCTATAAATGAATAACATCTAGAAAATTCTGAGGGAAAAAAGGTGTAATCCAATAAAATTATGTCCAGCCCATTTAATCCCTTGAATATAAAGACAGTTGAATCATATTCTCAAACATCTATGTTCTTACAAATATGGCTATTTTCATTCCTTCTTGAAAAAAATACTTTTTTTTTTCCCACACAGAATCTTGCTCTTTCACCCAGGCTGGAGAAAAGTAGCTCGATCTTGGGGCACTCACTGCAACCTCTGCCCCGGGTTAAAAGAATTCTCCTGCCTCAGCCTCCCAGGTAGCTGGGTTTACAGGTATGCACCACCGTGCCCTGTAAACCGTTTTGCATTTTTAGTAGAGACAGGGGTTTTGCCATGTTAGCCAGGAAGGTCTCGAACTCCTGACCTCAGGTGATCCACCTGTCTTGGCTTCCCCAGCTGAGTTTCGTAAAAATCCTAGGTTTTCCATCTTGTGTAGCAAGGTGTTCATTTCTTTTTATAACTGTTCTGTTAACCTTAAAGAAATTAATTCTTTTGAAGCAGAGAAAACATTTATTTAAAGTTTTACAGCTCATTTACTTTTATTTCAGTTACTCTTCATTTAGTTGACTCCAAATAAATGTTAATCTCTTTTTCAAAAATATGACACTCTTATATAATTAATCTACCCATCTAGTCTTCTCCCTGCCTGGCCATTAAGAGATGGTTATATGATCATTAATATTAAAGATTTTAATCTGTAACAGGTTGTTAACTAGTCTTTTCTTTGCTTTCTTCTTGTTATTCTTTCTTACTGCTTGAATGTTTGTAAGTATGTGTCATTTTTCAAAAAACAATAAAGTTATTAATTTTGAAAAAGGAAACCAAGGATAAAGTTTCAGTGAACCCTAATTATTAAGAAGTAAATGAAAAGATGTTCCATGGAAAGAGACAGGAAGATAACAGCAAGAGTAGAACGTAAAATGAGACAAAGTAATTCAGAAGCTGATTAAAAAATAAGCTTGAAATACAATGAAAATTAAAGGTGTAAAATGAAGAGGCTGAAATATTGGCCTTAACAAGTCAACAGTAACCTAAGTGTGAGCAACTGGAGTCATAAGAGTAAGTGGGACATAAGGCCAAGTGAGGGGCAGATGAAAAGTAATTATTAAGTATAAATTGCCAAAACCTAAAAGTACGTGGTTAGAATGTAGCAGGTTAAACAACAAAAAATTCTGTGATGACCAACAAGACAGAAAATTAACATGGATATCCAGGACTTGAACTCAGATCTGCGATCTCAAGCTGACCTAACAGACATCTACAGAACTCTCCAAATCAACAGAATATACATTCTTCTCAGCACCATATCACACTTACTCTAAAATTGGAAGTAAATCACTCCTCAGCAAATGCAAAAGAATGGAAATCATAACAAACAGTCTCTCAGACCACAGTTCAATCAAATTAGATCTCAGGATTAAGAAACTCACTCAAAACTGCACAATTACATGGAAACTGAACAAACTGCTCCTAAATGACTACTGGATAAATAATGAAATGAAGGCAGAAATAAAGATGTTCTTCAAAACAAATGAGAACAAAGACACAAAGTACCAGAATCTCTGGGACACATTTGAAGCAGTGTCTAGAGGAAAATTTATAGCACTAAATGCCCACAGGAGAAGTGAGGAAAGAACTAAAATCAACAACCTAATGTCACAATTAAAAGAACTAGAGGAGCAAGATCAAACAAATTCAAAAGCTAGCAGACAAGAAATAACTAATATCAGAGCAGAACTGAAGGAGATAGAGACACAAAAAAAACCCTTCAAAAAATGAATAAATCCGGGAGCTGGTTTTTTGAAAAGATCAACAAAATAGACCACTAGCCAGACTAATAAAAAAGAAAATAGAGAAGAATTGAATAGGTGCAATAAAAAATGATAAAGGGGATATCACCATCAATTTCACAGAAATTCAAACTACCATCAGAGATTACTACAAACACCTCTATGCACATAAACTAGTAAATCTAGAAGAAATGGACAAATTTCTGGACACTTACACCCTCCCAAGAATAAACGAGGAAGAAGCTGAATCCCTGAATAGACCAATAACAAGTTCTGATGTTCTAAAATTTAGGCAGCAATTAATAGCCTACCAACCAAAAAAAGTACAAGACCAGACAGGTTCACAGCTGAATGCTACCAGAGGTACAAACGATACCAGGAGCTGGTATCATTCCTTCTGAAACTATTTCAAACAATACAAAAAGATGGAATCCTCCCTAACTCATTTTATGAGACCAATATCATCCTGATACCAAAGCCTGGCAGAGACACAACTAAAAAAGAAAAGTTCAGACTAATATCCATGACGAACATTGATGCGAAAATCCTTAATAAAATACTGGCAAACCAAATCCAATAGCACATCAAAAAGCTTATCCATGATGATCAAGTGAGCTTCATCTGGTTTAATACACGCAAATCTATAAATGTGATTCATCACGTAAAAAGAACCAAAGACAAAAACCACATGATTATCTCAATAGACACAGAGAAGGCCCTCAACAAAATTCAAAAGCCCTTTTTGCTAAAAACTCTCAATGAACTAGGTATCGATGGAACATATCTCAAAATAATAAAAGCTACTTATCACAAACCCACAGCCAATATCATACTGAACAGGTAAAAACTGGAAGCATTCCCTTTGAAAACTGGCACAAGATAAGAGTGTCCTCTCTCACCACTCATATTCGACATAGTATTAGAAGTTCTGGCCAGAGCAATCAGGCAGGAAAAAGAAATAAAGCATATTCAATTAGGAAAAGAGCAAGTTAAATTTTCTATATTTGCAGACAACATGATTGTATATTTAGAAGACTCCATCATCTCAGCCCAAAATCTCAAGCTGATAAGCAACTTTGGCAAAGTCTCAGCATGCAAAATCAATGTGCAAAAATCACAATCATTCCTATAAATGAATAACACACAATCAGAGAGCCAAATCATGAGCAAACTCCCATCCAGAACTGCTACCAAGGGAATAAAGTATCTAGGAATACAACTAACAAGGGATGTGAAGGACCTCTTCAAGGACAACTACAAACCTCTGTTCAAGAAAATAAAAGAGGACACAAACAGATAGAGAAACATTCCATGCTCCTGGTTAGGAAGAATCAATATCGTAAAAATGGCCATAGTGCCCAAAGTAATTTATAGATTCAATGCTATCCCCATCAAGCTACCATTGACCTTCTTCACAGAACTGGAAAAAACCACCTTAAACTTCATATGACCAAAAGAGAGCCCACATAGTCAAAACATTCCTAAGCAAAAAGAATAAAGTTGGAGGCATTATGCTACCTGACTTCAAACTATACTACAAGGCTACATTAATTAAAACAGCATGATAGTGGTACCAAAACAGAGATGAAGACCAACGGAACAGAATAGAGGCCTCAGAAGTAATGTCACACATGTACAACCATCTGATCTTTGGCAAACCTTACAAAAGCAAGCAATGGGGAAAGGATTCTCTATTTAATAAATGGTATTGGGAAAACTCGCTAGCCATATGCAGAAAGCTTAAACTGGACCCCTCCCTTATTCCTCATACAAAAATTAACTGCAGATGGATTAAAGATTTAAACCTAAGACCTAACATCATAAAAACCCTAGAAGAAAACCTAGGCAATACCATTCAGGACATAGGCATGGGCAAGGACTTCATGACTAAAACACCAAAAGCAATGGCAACAAAAGCCAAAATAGACAAATGGGACCTAATTAAACTAAAGAGCTTCTGCACAACAAAAGAAGCTATCATCAGAGTGAACAGGCAAGCAACAGAATGGGAAAAAAATTTTGCAATCTACCCATCTGACAAAGGGCTAATATCCAGAATTTATGAAGAACTTAAACAAATTTACAAGAAAAAAAACAGACAACCCTGTCGAAAAATGGGCAAAGGATATGACCAGACACTTCTCAAAATAAGACATTTATGCAGCCAACAAACACATGAAAACTCATCATCACTGGTCATTTAGAGAAATGCAAATCAAACCCACATTGAGATACCATCTCACGCCAGTTAGAATGGTGATCATTAAAAAATCAGGAGGCAACAGATGCTGGAGAAGATGTGGAGAAATAGGAACGCTTTTACACTGTTGGTGGGAGTGTCAATTAGTTTAACCATTGTGGAAGACAGTGTGGCCATTCCTGAAGGATCTAGAACAAGAAATATCATTTGACCCAGCAATCCCATTACTAAGTATATACTCAAAGGATTAGAAATAGTTCTATTATAAAGACACATGTGCACATATGTTAATTGTGGCACTGTTTACAATAGCAAAGACTTGGAACCAACCCAAATGCCCATCAATGACAGACTGGATAAAGAAAATGTGGCACATATACACCATAAAATACTATACAATCAAAAAAAAAAAAAAAGGATGAGTTCATGTCCTTTGCAAGGACAAGGATGAAGCTGGAAACCATCATTCTCAGCAAACTGATGCAAGAACAGACAACCAGACACGGTATGTTCTCACTCGTAAGTGGGTGGTGAATAATGAGAACACATGGACAAAGGGAGGGAAACATCACATACCAGGGCCCACTGAGGGGAGGCAAGAGGAGGGATAGCAGTGGTGGGTGATTGGGGAGGGATAGCATTAGGAGAAATACCCAACGTAGATGATGGGGGAATGGATGCAGCAAACCACCATGTCATGTGGATACCTATGTAACAATCCTGCATAAGCTGCACATGTACCCTAGAACTTAAAGTATAAAAAAAAATCCTGTCATATCAACCTTCTTTATTTTTTCAAATTAGGTACTGAAGCTATATAGGAAATATAGTTATCTTGAGCCTAATAAAGAAATAATCCTCTTGCAATTTGAGCAGTGAGACACTCCCTATTACTGGCCATTTTTAGGTTAGTTGTCAAGGAGGTTGCAGATCTGAAGCTCTCCAAGTTTCCTTCTAACGCTAAGATTTTGATTCTAAGGAAACAATGAGAACTAAATGATTTCCCAAAAATTATAATGCCAAACCAAAATATTAATGGATTATTGATATTGAGCACTATAGTACCCACTAAACTGTAAACAAAAAATACTAGGAAAACTTTATCAATAAATAATAAAAATGAGTATCATTTATCCTTATAAAATGTCTGTAGAATTTTTGTGTGTGGGTACATAGTAGATGTATCTATAGGGTACATGACATATGATACAGTCACACAATGCACAATAATCATATCAGGGTAAATGGGGCATCCATCACCTCAAACACTTTTACATTACAAACACTCCAACAATTAAACTATTTTTTAATGTAGTCACCTGTCATCCTAGCAATTACCAGGTCTTATTTCTTCTTTCCAACTATTTTTTTGTAATTCATTAATTATGGATTAATTACCACTTCCCCCAACTTTTTAATCCATTAATTATGGATTAATTACCACTTCCCCCAACTACCCTTCCCAGACTCTGGTGACCATACTTCTACTCTCTAGCTCCACGAGTTCAATTGTTTTAATTTTTAGCTCCCATCAATAAGTGAGAACATGCAAGGTTTGTCTTTCTGTACCTGGCTTATTTCATTTAACACAATGACCTCCAAATTCATCTACCTTGTCGCAAATGACAGGATTTCAATTCTTTTATGGCTGAATAGTACTCCGTGCTGTGTATGTATCACATCTGTTTTATCTATTCATCTGTTGATGAACATTTGGGTTGCTTCCAAATTTTGGCTATTATGAATAATGCTGCCATAGACATGTGAATTTGGGTATCTCTGCAATATACTGATTTCCTTTCTTTTGGGTACGTACCTAGCAGTGTGACAGCTAGGTCATATCACAGCTCTATTTCTAATTTTTTTTTTTTCTGAGACAGAGTCTTACTCTGTCACCCGGGCTAGAGCACAATAGCACAATCTCAGCTCACTGCAACCTCTGCCTCCTGGGTTCTAGCAACTCTTCTGTCTCAGCCTGCCAAGTAACTGGGATTACAGGTGTTGTGCCATCACACCTCTCTAATTTTGTATTTTTAGGAGAGATGAAGTTTTACCATGTTGGCCAGGCTGGTCTTGAACTCCTGACCACAAGTGATCCACCCACCCTCAGCCTCCCAAAGTGCTGGAATTATAGGTGTGAGCCACTGCACCCAGCCTAATTCTAATTTTTTGAGTCACTTCCAAACTATTCTCCATAGTAGTTATACTAATTTACATTCCTACCAACAATGTAGAAGAGTTCCCTTTTTACCCACATCTTCTTATTGCCTGTCTTATGGATAAGAGTCATTTAGGCTGGGATGAGATGATATCTAATTTTATTGTTGATTTGTATTCTCTGATGATCAATAATGTTGAACAGATTTTCATATATCTATTTGCAAATGGTATGTCTTCTTTTGAGAAGGGTCTACTCATAGCTTTAGCTAATTTTTTAATTGGATTATTAAATTTTTCCTATGGAGTAGTTTTAGCTGCTTATATATTCTGGTTATTAATCCCTTGTTAGATGAGCAGTTTGCAAATATTGTCTCCCACTGTGTGCATTGTCTCTTTGATTTGTTGATTGTTTCCTTGCTGTGCAGAAGGTTTTTAGCTTGCTATAATCCCATGTGTTCATTTTTGCTTTGTTTGCTTGTGCTTGTAGGATATTACTCAAAAGATCCTTCCTCAGTCCAACATCCTGGAGAGTTTTCCCAGTGTTTTCTTTTAGTAATTTCACAGTTGAGGTCTGGGATTTAAGTGTGATTTGATTTTTGTATATGGCAAGAGATAGGGGACTAGATTCATTCTTATGCATATGGATATCTAGTTTTCCCAGAAGTATTTATTGAAGAGACTATCCTTTTCCCAACATATGTTCTTGGCAACTCTGTAAATAATTAGTTCATATGGACTTATGGACATATTTCTGGGTTGTCTATTAGGTTCCATTGGCCCATGTGTCAATTTTCATGCTGTTTTAGTTACTATAGCTTTATAGTACAATTTAATTTAAGAAATGTGATTCCTCTAGTTTTGTTCTTTTTGCTTACAATAGCTTTGGCTATTCTGGGTCTTTTTTGTTCTACATAAATTTTAGGATTGTTTTTCTATTTCTGTAAAGAATGTCATTGGTATTTTTAGAGGGCTTGCAATGAATCTGTAGATTGCTTTAGGTAATATGGACATTTTAACAATATTGACTTTCACAATCCATGAAGAGGGGATGTCTTTCCATTTTTTTGTGTCTTCAGTTTCTTTCATCAATGTTCTATAGTTTTCAATGTAGGAAGATTTTTCACTTCTCTGGTTAAATCCTAGGTACTGAATTTTACGTGTAGCTACTGTAAATAGAATTATCTTTCTTGATTTCTTTTTCAGATTGTTTGCTAATGGCACATAGAAATGATACTGATTTTTGTATCCTCCAACTTTACTGAATTTGTTCATCCTTTCTAATAGTTTTTTGATGGAGAATTAAGTTTTTTTAATGTAACATCATATCATCAGTAAATAAAGAATTTGACTTCTTCCTAATTTGAAGGCCCTTTCTTTCTTTTCTTTCCTCTCTCTCTCCCCCTCTCCCTTTCCTTCCTTCCTTCCTTCCTTCTTTCCTTCCTTCCTTTCTTTTCTTTCATTCATTCATTCATTCATTTTGTAACTACTCTAACTAGGACATCCAGTACTATGTTGAATCACAGTGGTGAAAGTAGACATTGTGGTCATGTTCCAAATCTTAAAGAAAAAGCTTTCAGCTTTTCCTGATTCAGTATGATACCAGCTATAGCTCTGTCGTATATGCTTTTTACTATGATGATGTATGTTTGTTCCAATAAAACCAGTTTTTTAAGAGACTCTGTCACGAAATAATGTTGAATTTTACTGAATGCTTTTTCAGGATCAATTGAAATGATCATATGGGCTTTGTCCCTCATTCTGTTGATATGATGTATTACACTAATTAATGTACAAATGTTGAACCATCCTTGCAACCTGTGGATAAATCCCACTTGGTCATAATGATTTTTTAATGTGTTGTTGAATTCAGTTTGCTAGTATTTTGCAGAGGTTTTTCGCATGAATGTTCATCAGGAATATTGAACTATAGTTTCCTTTTTTTGATGTGTCTTTGCCTAGTTTTGGTATCAAGGTAATATTGGCCATGTAGAATGAGTTTGAAAGTATTCCCTCCTCTTCTACCTTTTGGAATAGTTTGAGTAAGATTGGAATTAGTTCTTCTTTAAATGTTTGGTAGAACTCAGCAGTGAAGTCACTGGGTCCCAGTTTTTTCTTAGCTGTGAGACTAAGTATTATGGCATCAATCTCATTACTTATTATTGTTCTGTTCAGATTTTGGATTTCTTCATGGTTCAATAATCTTGGTAGGTTGTATAAGGATGTATCTATTTCTTCTAGATTTTCCAGTTTATTGGTACATAGCTGATATGTAGTTGGCAAAGGTAACAACTAACAACGCTTTAAATTACTGCAGTATCTGTTACAATGTCTACTTTTTCACCTGATATTATTTATTTATTTTCTCTTTTTCTTCGTCTGATTAAAGATTTGTAAATTTTGTTTAGCTTTTTGAAAAACCAACTTTTTGTTTTAATGATTTTTTCATATTGTTTTATTCATTTTAATTTCATTTATTTCTGCTCTGATCTTTATTATTTCTTTTCTTCTACTAATTTTGTGTTTGGTTTGCTCCAGCTTTTCTAGTTCTTCAAAATACATCAAGTTATTTGAAATTTTTCTTCTTCTTTGAGGTAGACATTTATAGCTATAAACTTTTATCTTAGTATTGGCTTTTGCTGTATCCTATAGCTTTCAGTATGTTGGGCTTCCATTATCATTTGTTTCAAGAAATGATTGAATTTCCTCCTTAATTTCTTCATTGACCTACTGGTCATTCAGGAGCACATTGTTTAATTTCCATATGCCTGTAGAGCTTCCGAAATTTTGCATGTTATTGATTACTAGTGCAATTCCATTGTTGTCAGGGAAGATGCTTGATATTATTTCAATTTTTTTGAATGTTTTCAAACTTGTTTTGTGGCCTAACACATAGTCTATCCTTTGGAATGATCCATGTGCTAGGGGAAAGAATGTGTATTCTGCAGACACTGGATGAAATGCTCTGTAAATATCTATTAGCTCTATTTGGTCTACAGTAGAAATTAATTCCAATGTTTCTTTGTTGATTTTCTGCCTGGAAGCCTGTCCAATGCTGAAACTGGGATACTGAAGCCTTCAGCTATTTTTGAATTAGGGTCTATATTTCTCTTTAGCTCTAATAATATTTGCCTTATATATCTGGGTACTCCAGTGTTGGGTGAATATATAATTACAACTATGATACCCTTTTACTTAATTGACACCTTTATCATTATATAATGACCTTTGTCTCTTCTTATAGTTTTTGCTTGAAATCTATTTGGTCTGATATTAGCATAGCTACTCCTGCTCTTCTTTGGCTTGCACTGGCATGGAATATCTTTTTCCATTTGTTTATTTTCAGCCTATATGTCTCTTTATTTATGAAGGGTTTCTTGGACACAACAAAGAGTGGCTCTGATTTTTACATCCTTTCAGCTGCTCTATGTATTTCAATTAGAGAGTTTAGTCCACTTACATTCAATATTATTACTCATAAGTAAGGACTTACTCCTGCCATTTTGTTACTGGTTTCCTGGTTATTTTGTAGTTTTCTTTTCCTTCATTAATTCCTTCTTGTTTTCCTTGTAGTGAAGGTAATTTTCTCTTACCTTCTTCTCCTAAAATAGAAAGAAGATTTTATTTCTTCCTTTTTATTTTGTGTGGGGCCATTGTATGGTTTTTCATTTGAGGTTACAATAAGTGTTGCAAATACTATCTTATAACCCATTATTTTAACCAGATTGATAACTTAATGCTGTTTGCATAAACAAACAAGCAAAAGAAAAGCTGATAAAAATTATATAACTTTTTCCAGCCTCTTTTTAATTTTTTGTTGTGTATATCTTATTGTACTATGTCTTGAAAACCTTTTACAGTTTTTTTAAATTGGCTCATCTTTAAGTCTTTCTACTTTAGATACAAGTAGTTTCTATACCACTGTTACAGTGCTGTAATATTGTATGTCATTCTGTGTACTTACTATTGCGAGTTTTGTACTTTCAGATTATTTATTACTCATTAATATCCTTTTTTCTTATTGAAGTATTCCATTTATGACTTCTTATAAGTTAGGTCTGGTGTTGATGAAATCTGCAGCTTTTATCTGTCTGTGAAAGTATTTCTCCTTCATGTTTGAAGGTTATTTCTGCAGGACATATTATTCTAGGGCAAAAGTTTGTTGTTGTTGTTGTTGTTTCCTTCAGCACTGTAAATATGTCATGCCACTATCTCCTAGCCTGTAAAGTTTCCACATAAAAGTCTGCTGTGATTGTACTGAAGCTCCATTGCACATTACTTGCTTCTTTTCTCTTGCTGCTTTTAGGATCCTTTCTTTATCCTTGACTTTTGGGAGTTTAACTGTTAAATGCTTTCAGGTTGTCTTTTTTGGGTTAAATCTGCTTGGTGTTCTACAACTTTCTCACAGTTAAATATTGTGATCTTTTGCTAGATTTGAAAAGTTCTGTTATTTTTCCTTTGAATAAACTTTGTACCCATCTCTCTCACAACCTCCTCTTTAAGACCAATAACTCCTGGATTTTCTCTTTTGAGGCTATTTTATAAATCTTGTAGGCATGCTTCATTGCTTTTTATTCTTTTTTCTTTTGTATCCTCTGACTGTGTATTTTCTTTTCTTTTTTTTTTTTTCTTTTTTTTTTTGAGATGGAGTCTCACTCTGTTGCCCATGCTGGAGTGTAGTGGCATGATCTTGGCTCACGGCAATCTTTGCCTCCCAGGTTCAAGTGATTCCCCTGCCTCAGCCTCCTGAGTAGCTCGGATCACAGGCATGGGCCATAACACCTGGCTGATTTTTGTATTTTTAATAGAGAAGGGGTTCTGCCATGTTGGCCAGGCTTGTCTCAACTTCTTGACCTCAGGTGATCCTCCCAACTTAGCCTCCCAAAGTGCTGGGATTACAGGCATGAGCCAAGATGCCCCCACTGACTGTGTATTTTCAAATAGCCTGTCTTCAAGCTCACTAATTCCTTCTTCTGCTTGATCAATTCTGCTATGAGGAGACTCCAGTGCAATTTTTATTCCAGAGTTTCTGCTTGATTCTTTTTTATTTTTTCAATCACTTTGTTATATTTCTCTGATAGAATTCTGAAATCCTTCTCCATGTTATCTTGAATTTCTTTTAGTTTCCTCAGAACAGTTATTTGGAATTCTCTGTCTGAAAGGCTACATATCTCTCTATCTGCAGGATTGGTCCCAGGTACCTTATTTAATTTTTTTGATGAAGTCATGTTTTCTTGGTATATTAGTCTGTTTTCATACTGCTATAAAGAACTGCTCAAGACTGGGTAATAAAGGAAAGAGGTTTAATTGACTCACAGCTCAGCATGGCTGGGGAGACCTGTAGAAACTTACAATATGGTAGAAGGCAAAGGGGAAGCAAGGTATCTTCTTCACAAGGTGGCAAGAAGAAGAAATGCCAAGCAAAGGGGGAAAGAGCCCCTTATAAAACCATCAGATTTCATGAGAATTCACTTACTATCATGAGAATGGCACGGGGGAACCACCCCTATGATTCAATTACCTCCACCTGGTCTCTCCCTTGAGATGTGGGGATTATGGGCATTATAATTCAAGATGAGTTTTGGGTGGGGACACAAAGCATAACCATATCACTTGGATAGTCTTGATGCTTGTGGATGTTTGCTGGTGTCTGGGAATTTAAAACTTAGATACTTATTTTAGTCTTTGTAGTCTGGGCTTGTTTGTACCCATCCTTCTTGAGAAGGTTTTCCAGGTATTTGAAAGAACTTGGGTGTTGTGATCTAAGCCATATCTGCATTAGTGGGCACTCCAAGCCCAGTAACACTGCGGTTCTTGTAGACTTCTAGAACGAATGCCTGGGAAGTCTTGGATAACATCCTGAAGAATTCTCTGGATTACCAGGCAGAGACTCTTGTTCTTTTTTTTTCTCCCAAACAGAGTCTATTTCTCTTTGCTGAGCCTCTGGAGCTGGAGATGGAGTGACAAATGCACCCCTGTGGCCACCATCACTAGGACTATGCTGGGTCAGACCTGACACCAGTATATCCCTGAGTCTCACCCAAGGCTCAATGTAACTGCTATCTGGTTACCACCTATGTTTGCTCAAGGCCCTAGGGCTCTGCAAAGAGCAGACTGTGAAGCCAGCCAGACTTGTGTCATTCCCTACAGGGTAGCGAGATCCCTCAGGCCCTGGATGGGTCCAAAGATGCCATCTAAGAGCTGGGGGGTAGACTAAAAAACCTCAGAAATCCACCTGGTGTTCTAGTCTACTGCAGCTGATCTAGCACTCAAACCACCAGACACAGTCCTTCCCACTCTTCCCTTCCCTTTCCAAAGGCAAAGGAGTCTCTGTCTGTGGTCACCACCACTGCAGTCCTACAGGGAATACTACCAAGACACTGCCAATGTTCCTTAAGGCCCATGGTCTCTTCAGTCAGCTTGTTGCAAATGCTGCCAGACCTGGAACTCACCCTTCAGGGCAATGGGCTTCCCTCTGGCCCAAGGCAGGTCTAGAAATGCCAACTAAGAGCCAAGGCCTGGTATCAGTGACCCCAAAAGCAGCTTGATGCTCTAATGCATTGTGGATGAGCTGGTACCTAAGGTGCAAGACAAATTACCCTTTACTTTTCCCTCTGCTTTTCTCAAGCAGGAGTCTCTCACCACAGCCACCACAGCTGGGATGCACTGGGTATCACCTGAAGCCACCACATCTCAGAGTCTCAGCCAAGACCCACAGTGTACCATCTGGGTATCACTGCTGGTTATTTAGGGCCCAAGGACTCCTTAGTCAGTAGGTGATAGATCCTGCCAGGACTGCGTCCTTGCCTTCAAAGCACCAGGTTCCCTTCTAGCCCAGGATGTATCTAGAAATGTCATTCAGGAGCTAGGGCCTAGGATAGGGGTCTCATAAATTTAACTAGTGCCCTATCCTACTGTGGCTGAGCTGGTGTTCGAGATGCAAGACAAAGATCTCTTTACTCTTTCTTCTCTCCTCCTCAAGCAGATAGAAGGGGTTCCTTTTAGAGCCATGAGCCATGCTGCCCAGGGATGGGAGAACAGTAGCACAAATATCACATGAGCTTCCCTGGCTGGTGACTCAGTAAGTCACATACCATCCAAGTCCACTGGCTCTGAACCCAGCTCGGCACTAGGGCTCACCTAGGAGTTGAAGTCACTGTGGCCTAGACTGTCTTTTAAGTTTACATAGAGCCGTAGAGCCCTGTGGTGATGAGGCTTGCCAGAACTCAGGTTCCAAGCACTGGGATGGGAGATTCTCCTCTGGACAGGTCTGGTCTAAATGCTCTTTCTGTGGGCAGGCATCAGACGCATTCAGCCCAGTTTTGCTCTCTGCTGTGACAGGGAAGGACTGAGTTCAAGGCAAAGTCCAACAGTCACTTCATTCTCCCTCCCCCAAGTGTACAGTTCTCTCTCTATGTCATGTGGCCACGGCCGGGAAATCAGGGAAGGCTGGCATTAGTAATTTAAGACAGTTTTTTCTACCCTCTTTCAGCCATTTGAAGTTAAGACCCGGTACTGTGAGTGCTCATCTGATTTTGGGTTCTTATGTAGGTGTTTTTTTTGTTTGTAGATAGTTGTTAAATTTGGAGTTCCCACAGAATAAAGCCTTCTATTTGGCCATCTTGTGGCGCCTTCTCCCCTAGATTTTTTAAATAAATTATAAACCTAACTTTTAGATGTTCTATTTATTTAATTTTCTCATGATGAAAATGTTAGTGAGTTAACAATGAATAAAGTATTGAAAAAAGGCATAAAAAGAGTAAGATTCTTAAAATAAATTGAAACTAAAACACCAAGAATTAGATCATTTTAAATTTCCTCTGTTAAATATTCATTTTCTGAAAATTTACCTTCTCGTCTCTCTGCCATACATCTATTCAATTCTTGTATTGCTGCCTTATCAATAGATATATGTACTTTAAGTTCATCTAATTCTTCTTCAAGATTCATCCTATGAAAAAGCAATAAACATTTACTTAAAACCATATTGTTTTATTAAAAAAACACATCAAATCTATATATTTAAATACATTTTTAAAATAATATATTAAACAAAGTCAGTAAAGATATTTTAAAATATATAAAATGGAGAATAGTAAAATAAAAGCAAAAATATATCAATAATATTCACAGGTTGGGTGAGGTGGCACATACCTGTAATCCCAGCATTTTAGAAAGCCAAGGCAAGAGGATCTCTTGAGACTAGAAATTCAAGACCAGCCTGGGCAACACAGACAGATGCTGTCTTTACATTAATAATAATAATAATAATAATGGCAACAACTAGACCATCATAGTTATGTACACCTGCAGTCCTAGCTACTTGGGATGCTGAGGCAGTCCTAAGCCCAAGACTTCAAGGTTATAGTAAGCTATAATTTCACTGCTGCACTATAGCCTGGGCAAAAGAGTAAGCCCTTGTGTCCAAAAAATAAAAATAATAATAATAATAATAATATACACAAATCCTAAAAGTTACAATTGAATTTACTGAGGATCTGGAAAATCAAATGTTTTAAGTAAGTAATTCCTGTTAACTTTATCTCAATAAACATGCTAAACACTTAAAATACAGACTACATAATTTTTTAAATTATGTATTTGGTTGCTCAACCACTTCCTGGTTGTATTTAGACAAAGTCTCACTCTGTCACCCAGGCTGAAGTACAGTGGCACAATCATGGCTTACCGCAGCCCCTACCTCCCAGGTTCAGGTGATCCTACCACTCAGCCTCCCAAGTAGCTGGGACTACAGGCATGTGCCACCATGCCCAGCTAATTTTTTGTACAGTTGGGATTTTACCAAGTTGCATAGGCTGAACTCCTGGACTCAAGCGACCTGTTCATCTTGGCCTCCCAAAATGCTGGGATCACAGGCATAAGCCACCACACCCGGCCTATTCAACCACATCCTAACACACAGATATTCTAGGCAAACTAGTAATGAAAAATGTTAATACATAAAGCTGAAAACAAGAATGGTAAATTCCTAGTTGCCAAATAAAGGCAAAAAGACTTCCCAGGAAAACAGAACAGAGCTACCATGGTGAGTATTTGACCAAGATCAAATACTTTGCTATAAAAAACCTCCTGACACTAGTTGATTTATAAAGAAAAGAGGTTCAATTGAGTCACAGTTCCACAGGCTGTACAGGAAGCATGGCTGAGGAGGCCTCATGAAACTTACGTTCATGGCAGAAGGTGAAGGGGAAACAGGCAGGTCTTACATGACTGGAGCAGAAGGTAGAGCACACAGGCGGAGGTGCTACACACTTTTAAACAACCAGATCTTGTGAGAACTCACTCACTATCATGAGAAAAACAAGGGAGAAGTCCACCCACATAATCCAGTCACCTCTCACCAGACCCCTCTTTCACCACTGGGGATTACAATGCAACATGAAATTTGGACCACATCCAAACCATATCAGATGGACTTTTAGACCCATGGTCCTACCTTGCTGACAGACAAAAATGAGCTAACTATAGGAAACTGGGAGATAACAATTTGCTGAAGGAAAACATGAATATCTGAGCTTATCTGATTAGAGTTTCACTAAAATTGTTCTCCTGCCCTAGTATGGGGACAGGATAGAGTCAACAACATGATATCAGAATCCTAAGCCTAAATAAATAGGTCCAAAACTGAGGTATGTAATTTGCAGAAACATGAAGAATCAACAATAATATAAAAACTGGACATATGGCCAGTGTATACTGAAGGGTTCAGGAAGACACAATCATACCTAAAGGGAGGTTTCCACAGCTAAACAAATGTACGGGAGTAAAGCCACCATAGAAAATAATTCTCAAAGAAGTCAAGCATAGAGGTAATAATAAGTATATAAATAAGTTCAAAGCCATGAATGATAATCTAAATATCCCATTGCCCAAAATGGGAGAATGTACAACAAAACACAGATAACAGAACAATCAAAATTACTTTCACAATTAGAGTTTTTAAAAATTTTTTAAAAAACAAAGAAGGGATAAACATATGTTAAAAAAAGGACAGGGGCTTATAAAACAGAAAATAGATAAAAAGAGTCAAATAATATATCTAAATGGATGAAATAAAGCAATGAAAATTAATAATAATAACATAATACTAGAAATTTAAAACTCAATGGATGGGTTCAATAACAAGTAGAAAAAGCTAATGAAAATTGATAAAATGGAAGACAGCAGAAGGAGGTAAAGGAAGGAAAACAGTAGAAGTATACACAGTGTATTGGAATAAGAAGTCCAGAAAGCATCTAACAGAAATTATTCAAGGAGAGAATTGAAAGACTGAGGCCATAAGTAGAGATGGGAGATGACAGTCAAAATATTAATAGCTCAGAATTTCAGAACTGATAAAAGATATGAATTAACATTTTAAAAACATCAAAAAATTGCAAGGAGTATAAATAAAACTCTACTCACACTTAGAAGTATCATAGTGAAACTTCAGGACACCAAAGAAACAGACAATCATTAAATCAACCAGATTGAGAATAAAACATTTCTAACAACTAAAGATCTCTGGAATAACAGCATATTTCTCATATCAACAAGAAAAGCCAGAAGGAAAATATGTAATATCTTCCACATGCCAAGGTTTACTACTCATAGATCCTAGATGAAAAAATCATTAAAATATATATTTTAAGAAGAAAATAAGTAAACTCAAAAGCAAGTTATAAAACAAAATAAGCAGTGAGAAAAGACACTAACAAACATATACAAGGAATTAAATACACATTTATTATGTAAAGCAATCAAAACAATATCTGAATGAAGATAGAGCTAAAATAAGGTAGAACTAACATTCTCAGCAACAAAATGATTCCGGATCATGAAACAGACCAGAGTTAAACATTTTAAGCTCCTGGTATTATAGGATTATAGAGCTACTGATGAACTTTAGACTTTGTCAAATAAATGATGGTCATAATTTCAAGAATAATTACCTAAAGCATGAAAAACAAAAAATAAAAAATTAGAGGTCAGAAGAGAAATGAAAAAAAACTGTGATTAATCAAATCAAAGACAAGAAAATCATTTTTCAAAAGGAGCCTAAGAAAATAAAATGACACTAGAAAAAAATTAAAGATAGTTATTACACAATGATCAAATAAATGATTTACCAGGAAAATAAATTATTTCTAGACTTTTATGTACTCAACAACATAAGTTGTTATAATCATTGTTATAATTATTAAAACAATAAATTAAAGTTATTTAAAGTAAAAATTAGGTAGTCTTGCTTTCCCTCACTCAGTCTACTTCTTGGATAAAAAAATGTTTATATTTTGACATGTATACTTTCATTTTTTGTTCATATATTATAAACATTAATACACATACATGAGGATTTTAAAAACTGGGATCCTATAATATATATTGGCAGTTTCCCTGGTCCATTACAGATTGATAGGAGGAGTACACACATACACTCAACCACACAATGATTAAGCTTGAATTAGGTTCCTGATTTGTTTAGCTAAGAACGTGGAACATACTGAAGCAAGATGGCTCCACAAAGAAAAAGCAGATGTAACTTACCTCAACTTAGTTTTGCTTGGCTCTCAGATCACTAACCCAACAGAAGGTAGTATGGCAGTTGTTGGAAAAGTTATTTCTTGCTTCTTAAAAGGAACTTTATACTTACAGCTTGTTTGTTTTGGAAAGAACACACACAGTCCCTACTTTTCAAAAATATTTATAGACATCAGGAACCACATTATGCTTGAGTCAAACTAAGCACCAGCAAACCACATCTTAGTGGGTGTTTGCAGGAGGAGCTGACAGAGTCAGAGCCCTGGTAGCCCCTACCAGGATGAGCACTGGCTATCTACTAACTCTGATTTACTATCCACTTGCACTGGTGTTTCTTATACTCTGGTATGAGGACCACAATTTCAAATCTATTTCTCAGTGGACAAATGATATAAAACAACTGTATTCAAACACTGGACAACAGGCAGTGCAGAACTGTAATCCCTGAGAGAAAGCAAATAAACAGAGAGTCCCTAATGATAGCTCGATTTCTGCCTGGAAGCACTTTCCAGACCCTGATGCAGGAAGAGGGGCACCAAGAAGAATATAACAGTCTCACTGAGTTGAAACAAGAGACTGAAGTTTGGGAACTCTAAACAGCTAGAATTTGTGAGGCACACTACCCAATGAGGGGGAATCTACAGTGGAAAATAGCAAAAGAAATCTGTATAAGAATTCCTTTGAGTATGTGGCTAATCTTTTTTTTTTTTTTTTTTTTGCATATGCATAGTATTAAACACAACAATGGCAGGCAAAGAACAATAGTAACATTAAATACAATATTCCCAGAATATTTCTCACACAGGATTGAGATACATTTGAGTTGTGATCAGTCAGAGAGGAGAGAATCTTAGTTGAACATCAGGGACATTCAGTAGAGAACACAGAAGGGTAATTCTAATGAGTAGAGATAAGCCTCTAGTAAATGATACTCTAAACTTGTGTTAAAAAAGTGTTTTTAAAAACTAAAAATATTTAAACAGATTTTAACACACCTTTCTCAGCAACTGATAGAAAAAGTGGACAGACACAAGTAAGGATACAGAATATTTGAAAAACACTATCAAAAACCTAACTGAACGTTTATAAAACACTTCATACCCAAGAACAGCAAAACAAACATTCTTTTCAAGTGCCATGGAACATTCACGAAGATAAGACCACATGCTGGACCATAAAACAATTCTCAATAAAGCTGAAAGCATTTTAAAATCATGCAAAGCATCTTCTATGACCATAATAAAATAATAAAATTAAGAATACCAGAAGGATGTCTGCAAAATCTGAAAATATTTGAAAGTAAAGAACCTATTTCTGACAAAGAAGAAGTGCACAGATGGGCTTCGGAGAAGCTCCGAAGCCCATCTGTGCACTTCCTTGTAAAATCCAGTTTTAGCAAGAAACTCCACTAAGTCAGTTTAGCAAGAACCCTACCCCAATATCTAAATCAAGGTCAATATCTAATTGGGTTCCTCATCCTCGACCATCCCCTAGGTGGTATCTGATCACCCTGGCCTGTCCTCAGTCAAAGCCCTGATAAGGTCAGGTTAGCCAGAATCTCCCTTACCCTTGATGCTTCCTCTTAGTAATTTTCCAATCCACTGGCCTCCTCTACCTTAGCAATAAATTCCCACTTGCCCATGCTGTATTAGGAGTTGAGTCCAATCTTTCTCCCCAACTGCAAAATCCGATTGCAGTGGTCCCTACCTATCATGATGGTCATGAATGAAGTCCTCTTTACCAAACTTTAACAAGTTTCATTGAATGATGTTTTTCTATAACTAAATAGTTCTACTTTCAGTGAAGAATCTAAGAGGAATTAGGAAATATTTTGAACTTAGAAAAATTTAAAACACATTTCAAAATTTGTAAGGTACAGCAAAAGCAATGCTTAGATAAGTATCTATGGTGCAACATGTAACACTTAAATTACAAAAAAAGAAATATCCATAATGATGTAAGCTTCCAATCTAAAAATCTAGGACAAGAAGACAAATCAAGATGAACACTGTTTCATATGTTTATTGGCCACTGGGATGTCCTCTTATGTGAAATATCTGTTCAAGTGTTTTGCTCATTTTTCTATTGGGTTGACTATCCTTTTCTCATTTAGTCATAGGAATTCTTCTTATATTCTGAGTACCATTCCTTTCCTGGACATATATACTAAAAATACCTTTTCATACTCTAAAAGTTGCCTTTTAATTTGTTTGATGGTATCTTTTAATGAATATAAATTCTTGGTTTTAATATAGGCCAATTTGTCAATTTTTCATTTCTATTTAATAGTGCTTTTTATGTCTGGCTTAAGAAACTGGCCAGGTGCAGTAGCTCACACCTATAATCCTAGCACATTAGGAGGCCAAGGCAAGTGGATTGCTTGAGCTCAGGAGTTTGAGACCAGCCTGGGCAACATGGCAAAACCCCATTTCTACAAAAATAAAAAAATATCAGCCAGGAGTGGTGACATGTGCCTGTAGTCCCAGCTACCTTGGGGAGCTAAGGCGAGAGAACTGCTTGAATTCAGGAGGTTGAGGCTTCAGTAAACTGATACTGTACCATTGCATTCCAGTGGGGTGACAAAGTAAGACCTTTTGTCAAAACAAAAAAAAGAAAGAAAAGAAGAGAGAGGGAGAGAGAAATCCCAGCCTACTACAAAATCACAAAGATGTTCTCCTATGTTTTCTTCTAAAAGTTTTACTGCTTAACCCTTCACGTTTAGTTTATAATCAATCTATCATTGACTTTTAAGCTTGGTGTTGGGTAAAATATTTTATTAAATAGGTTTTTTTTGGATTTTTAGCTATGTAGTTATATCATCTGCTATTGTGGTTGTTTTCAAATTTTCATAATTACAAACAATGCTATAGTGAGCATTTTTGTATATGTGCTCATTTAAAAGATTCCTTTTAGTGTTTCTAACTAAAAGTTTAATTATTATGTTATTTAGTACATACTTTAAAAACAGCATATTCCAAACATTAAAAAAGTATGGAGAATAATATAAACAACATTAATGTAACAACTGACTAAATTTAAAAAAACACTCATATTAAGCCATATTTAATTCATTTTTATTTTTGAAAAAAAAAAGAATTTGTAAATAGTATTGCCCCATACAATAATCTACCTTCGTTCTTCCCTGAAAATAATCAGTATCTAAAATTTTGTGTTTATCTTTCTGGTCCATGTTTTAATACTGTATATGTATGTAGTATATAAATATACAGTGTACATATATGTGTATACTGTGTATGTAGTACATACACACATGTATTTGTCTATGTATGTGTGTAGTTATATGTAACAATGTTTCTATGAATGTGTATGTCCACATATACATCTGCAAAATATATAGTATCATTTTATGATTTCTAAAAATTTTAAACTTTTAGAAATTATATCATAGTATAGATACTATTATTCAACTTCTTTTAAATCAACTTTTGCTTTTTAAGCATTTCCATTTTGATAAGTTTAGATCTTGTTTATGCATGTTAAATGCAGTAGCATATCACATTATATTAATATATCATAATGTATTTTTATTAATTGCTAATAGATGTTTAGATTGCTTCTAATTGTTCACTATTAACAAATTCATTATATCCTGTTTCAATACCCTAAAAAAATTAAAAACTCAAGATGGATTAAAGACTTAAACGTAAGACCTAAAACCATAAAAACCCTAGAAGAAAACCTAGGTAATACCATTCAGGACATAGTCATGGGCAAAGACTTCATGACTAAAATATCAAAAGCAATGGCAAAGAAAGCCAAAATTGACAAATGAGATCTAATTAAATTAAAGAGCTTCTGCACAACAAAAGAAGCTATCATCAGAGTGAACAGGCAACCTACAGAATGGGAGAAATTTTTGCAATCTACCCATCTGATAAAAGGCTAACATCCTGAATCTACAAAGAACTTAAACAAATTTACAAGAAAAAAAGCAAATAACCCTGTCAAAAAGTGGGCAAAGGATATGAACAGACACTTCTCAAAAGAAGATATTTATACAACCAACAAACACATGTCAAAAAGCTCATCATCACTGACAGATGAAAACCACATTGAGATACCATCTCATGCCAGTTAGAATGACAATCATTAAAAAATCAGGAGACAACAGATGCTGGAGAGGATGGGGAAAAATAGGAATGCTTTTACATTGCTGGTGGGAGTATAAATTAGTTCAACCATTGTGGAAGACAGTGTGGTGATTCCTTAAGGATCTAGAACCAGAAATACCATTTGACCCAGCAATCCCACTGCTGGGTATATAGCCAAAGGATTGTAAATCATTCTACTATAAAGACACATGCACAAGTTTGTTTATTGAGGCACTGTTCACAATAGCAAATACTTGGAACCAACCCAAATGCCCATCAATGATAGACTGGATAAAGAAAATGTGGCACATATACACTATGGAATTCTATGCAGCCATAAAAAAGGACAAGTTCATGTCCTTTGCAGGGGCATAGATGAAGCTAGAAACCATCATCTCACCAAACTAACACAAGAATAGGATACCAAACACCACATGTTCTCACTCATAAGTGGGAACTGAACAATGAGAACACATAGACAGAAGGAGGGGAACAGCACACACCGGGGCCTGTCAGGGGGGTGGGATTTTGGGGAGAGATAGCATTAGGAGAAATACCTAATGTATATGATGGTTGATGGGTGCAGTAAATCACCATGGCAAGTGTATACCTATGTTACAAACCTGCATATTCTGCACATATACCCCAGAGCTTAAAGTATACTTTTTTCAAAAATTTTTTTAATCATAAGAATCTCTTTAAGAGTAAAATTTTTCTCTCACAAGTTTTTATGTTTCTTAGATAAAATTACAAATACTGGAAAATGTATTACCAAATTTAAAACCTTTTTATATCTGAAGATAACTTTAACTGTAACATTCCTACATTTGATTACGTATCATTCCTTTCTTCAGAACAAAGTTACTTAAGAAGCAACTAATCGACACTGAAAACAAACTATTCTAAAGCCTGAAATACTTTCCAGACTAAGCAAACCCTTTGTATCAGGAAACTAAGCAAACCCTTTGTATCAGTTTCCTGTCATTCAAAATAAATTTTATTATTTAGTCATTAGCATTCAATTCAGATGTTCAAACTCAACATTGTTATTTTCACAAAAGAAAAAGTGTTATAAAATAGAATGAGTTCGTATGACAAAACTGACTTACAGAAAGTAACTTTGATATCTTTTAACAGAGAAGTCAAATGATTACAACACTCAAGATTTTTCTATGTAATTCTTTAAGAAAAATTTAAAATACCATATATATAGTGCCTAATATACGTGGAAACAAATTATAGTAGTAAATAAATTTAGAATAATATATGCATGGTCTCAAAAAATAAATATCTATGTATATGGACTCATGCCTGAAAACAACCTAAGGGCTAAACATTGAAAGCTAATCTCAAGAGTTACAAAATAAAATTCCAAAATATACTTGCCATTTATTCAAGTGAAATATCTGCCTATGGAGGATACAAAGAATCTTGTTGACTTTATAGCAAAATACAAATTAGATTACAAATAAAAAATATAAAAGCTGGAACGCAGAAAAAACCCAAATGTCCATCAATGGCTGAATAAACAAAATGTGGTATATACATAAGATGGAATATTATTCAGCCTTAAAAAGGAAGGAACTTCTGGCACATGGTTCAATACTGATAAACCTTAAAGAAATAGTAAATGAAATAATCCAGACACAAAAAGACAAATAGTATATGATTCCAATTAAATGAGGCTCCTAGAATAGGCATATCCATAGAGACAAAAAACAGAAACAGACAGGGGCTATGGGAACTAGCAAATGAGAAATTATCAATTAAGGGGTATTGAGTATCAATATGAGAAGATGAAAAGGTTTTGAAGATAGTAGTGGCAAAGGTAGTAACAATGTGAACGTAGTTAATGCTACTGAACTATTTATCTAAAAATGATCAAAACTGTAAATTTTATGTTGTCTACTTTCTACCTCTCTCTCTCTATATATAGATAGATAGATAGACAGACAGATAGATATCTAGATATATATATATCTATCTAGATATCTATCTCTCTATATATATCTAGATATATATTTAGAGATTGAAAACAGGTATTCAAACAATCCTTTGTACATAAATGTTCATAGCAGCACTATTCAGAGTAGCCAAAATGTGGAAGGAATCCAAATGTCCCATAAGGGATTAATGGAGAAACAAACTGTGGTATACATATACAAAAGGATAGTATTCAGCCATAAAAAAGTAATGAACTTCTGATACATGCTTCAACATAGATGAATCTTGAACACATTAAACACATTATGCTAAGTAAAAGCAGCCAGATGCAAAGGTCATATCTATTTATATGAAATATTCAAAATAGGTAAAGCCACAGAAACATAAAGCAGATTAGCAGTTGCCAGCAATTTTAAAACGGGACAAATGGGGAGACAGAGACTGGCTGCTTAATGGGTATGGGGTCTCTTCAGTGGTGATGAAAATGCTTTTGAATTAAAGGTCACTGCTATACAACATTGTGAAGGCACTAAATGCCACTGAATTGTATTCTTTAAAATACAACTAATACAAAATTTATATATAGTTAATGGTTACCTGAAAATACATTTGTCTTCAAAATATGTCATCATTGACAGACATTTTTTGCTAAGTATTTTATTTCTATTTCAGAGAAATATAGTTTCTAAAATCCTCATTTCTACATAACAAACAAATTACATTCTAGCTTGAGAAGACTGGGAGTCTTGCTTTGTAGAAGAAAAAAAAAATTCCTGAACTTTCTTAGGATAATATTTTGATTTTAGCTACTTGAGTAATTATTGTTGATTTTTATAAGATATTCTTTAAAACTATGGCCTACATACATTTAATATTTAACCCAAAAGAGAAGAAGAACTCCAATCTGAGCTATGCCACTGATCTGTAGCTTACATTTTATCATTAAGGAAAAAGGGTCAAAAAATCATTGAAATAAAGAAGATATATCTACTTATAATATATGGGGTAAAATTTCCTACTTCTATAAAATAAAATTGAAGTTTTTGGATTACAAATTCAAAACCCCTTTACTACTGACTCCAGCTCAGCTGACTTCATTGACAAATGTACTAACCAGAATTCTCAGTATCAACTAAGAAAACATTAGTAATTCTGTGCAATTACTTTGTATTCTCATGCTTATTTTTAGATACGAAAAGCAGAAATTGTAAAAAAAAAAAAAAAAAAAAAAAAAAATGGGGGTAGGGGCCTGATATTCAAGTGTGTTATATAATAAATTTAGATTTGTTTAAAGAGCAATAGAAAGATACTAAAAGTTTTTAAACAAATGAGGGACATTCTCAAAACTATATTTTAAGAGATCAGTCAGCAGCACTGTTGAAAACAGATTTGAAGGGAGAAGAGTGGATGCAGATATTTATGAATTTATCCTAGTTGACTAGGGAAGGAATGGTGGTGGTATGGATAAGGGCATTAATACTGAGGATGGAAAGAAATAAGATACATCCTAGCAATGTTTGTGATGTGAAATATTAAGGCTTAGTATGGAATTCAATGAGGAGGTCAGAAAAAAATAATAAGCAAACTTATAACACCCTAGCTTTCCGGTTTGAATAAACTGATAGATTACAATACCATTTATTAAGATTTAGAATAATAGGAGTAAATTTGGAGATCCTAAATTTGGTTTCAAACTTGTTGAATCTCAATGAGACATCCAAAAGGAGATGCTGTGTAGACATTTGGATATACTTAGTTACAGTTCAGAAAGAAGTCTATGCTAGATATACAGGTTTGAAAGTCAACTGGCAGGAAATGACTGAAATCATGGGATGATAGATGAGATTGTCATAGGCCAATATATAAATGAAGTACAGAGAATGCCTATCACAAAGTCCAAAAATACAGCAACAGTAAACAGCCGATTTCAGGGGGAAAACATGGCAAAGGAGAATGTAATAGGTGGCCAGAGGTACAGAGATAAAACCAGAAGAAATGGTGCCAGAATGTTGAAGAAAAAAATTGTTTCAAAGAGAGCGTGACCAGCTTTTTCAAATACTGGTGAGAATTTGAACAAGATAAGTATCCGTTAGTTACCTCCTGGTTATTGAACAATTCACCCAGATTTTTCTGTCCTTGATTTAATTATCCTTAACAAATCGGAATCTAAAATATTGATTGCTATGAACTTAATTATGTCACCTCAAAATCCATGTGACATATCTGACATGTATCACATATATCAGTCAGCTATAACTGAGTTCATACATCAGATTTGAACTCAGCTGAAACTCTAACCCCTAATGTGATGATAGTTGGAGATGGGGACTTTGAGAAGCAATTAGGGATAGAAAGGGGTCCTCATGATGGACTGAGTGGCTTTTAAGACAAGAAAGAGAAAGAGCTCTTCTGAAATGTGATAATACACTGAGAAGGCAGCCATCTACAAGCCAGGGAAGAGAGCCCTCATCAGGATCTTAATCCATCATCACCATGATCCTGAATTTCTCAGCCTCCAAAACTACAAGAAGTACATGTCTGTTAAGTCACCCAGTTTATGGCATTTTGTAACATCATCAAGAGATTTGCTTTAGCTCTTTTCCCACTCGCAAGCAGAATAGAGCTTTCCCTGCTTTATGTCCCTACTAATCTTATTGCTTTTAATCATACTTTCGCTTGTCTTATCTGCTAAGGTATGATGACTTGATAAAAGGGCCAACGTATTATTTCTCTTTGTTTACCTTTGCCTAGAAAAGTATCCAGCTGAAGCATTTTACATAGGCTACAGATTAGGAGAGAATGACCTATTACTAAACCACTATACATTCTGATTTATTTAGCCAAGGACACAGAAAACACACAATGAATGTCAGCACACCCAGGATTCCTAGAGAGAAGAAACAGCTGTGGTTGACAATGTGTAATATATAATTTGCTGGATTAGAAAAGCTTAATTTTCTGCTGCAGTTGAGCACCTTATTATAGTTTTATATCACCATTCTGAAAGAATATACACAAATATTTTTTACTAATACTTTCACTTGGGAGAATGTTAACATATGTTAGACTTTGTTGGCTACTCTATCTAATTTAGCATTGGTAATTACCAACTTCAACTGAGTGAGAAAGTTGAGTAAGCCTGCCGGCATTTCTGAAAGCTAGGTGCTTACTAACTAGCTTCCAAAGAGTAGTTTCACCTTACTAGCAAATAGTAGATACTCCTATTTAAATAAGCCTTCCTAGAGCTTGAAACTATTAATCTTTACTTTTTGTTCAGCCCCTAGTTAGTGCCTGGCTCTGAATTATATTGTTTAAATACTGAATGAATACATGAACATATGAATGCTCATTAAATACTGAAGGAACCAATTTATCAGTTCATAGATTACTAAGTTCTTGGTCTTTTTATTAAAATATGCTTATAATAAATATATATATTTGATATTATAGCTATAAATATAAATGAAATATTATAGGAACTATATTCCATGTAAGTTGTTTCAAGTTCTCAGGTTCTTATACGATAGCAGCAACTAATATTTCTTACCATATTCAATGGTAGAAACACATAATCTCAGTCAGTGACAGCATTATATTTTTAACTATATTTTATAAATTGATATAGAGTTGCCATACAATGTTTTATTAAAGTCTTAAAAAGTTAACTTTTAAGATTGGATTTCAAAGTACTATTTAAATTCAGTTTAAAAGTAGTATTATGAATATATCTTTTTTGTAGATCTAACCTTACATTTAAAATCTTATGTTGCTACAGAAAAAGGGGTAAATCTTATTACTTAAATAGTTAAGACTGAGTATGAAACTAGATATTAATGAATGAATCAAAAATAAGACTTCCTGGCCCATAGTAAAATAAGCTGAAACTTCTGTTTCCCAACAAGGAGTAGATGTATTTATCTCTATTCCTACTGCTAATTAAATATAAAAACCCAGAAAATAATAATAAAACAAACATGAGACTTTGAAAGGCAGGGAAAAGAAGAAGGATAGAATAGGGAGCTCAGGAGTAGAGGAACGACATTAGAGAAGTGACTCACAATGGTGAGTTCCTTGAGTTTTCTTCTTTCTTCCTACATACCCCAAACTAGATACTAGAGAAATCACCACCTAGAAGTGCCAATGAACACAAACAAAAAATGCTTCAAGGAAAGCATACTCTCTCTAGCCAAAAGACCAGGAAAGGGGAGGACCAGTAAAACAAAAACCCTGCTCACCATGCCCACCCTACTCTAGCCATAATCACTGGGGGGTGAAAAAGAAAACAAAATCAGCCATGCTCTGTCAATGAAAGCAGAGTGAGAGCTGGGTGCAGTAGCTCACGCATGTAATCCCAGCACTTTGGGAGGCCAAGGCAGGTGGATCACTTGAGGTCAGGAGTTTGAGACCAGCCTGGCCAACATGGTGAAACCCCATCTCTACTAAAAATACAAAAATTAGCCAGGCATGGTGGCAGGCACCTGTAATTCCAGCTACTCAGCAGGCTGAGGCAGGAGAATCACTTGAACTCAGGAGGCAGAGGCTGCAGTGAGCCAAAATCGCCAGAGCAAGAATCCATCTCAAAAAAAAAATACGAAAAAAAGCAGAGTGAGAAGCCTGTACTTTCACCAATACTAAGCAGTAACACCTTCACACTCCCTCAATGCAATATTAGCAGAGGAAAACTTAAGAGGTAAAAGGGAGGAGTAAGATTCCCACCTTTTCCTAGTAGTAATGAGGTGACCTTCTCCCTCAGGCATGATATCATCAGAGTCCTGTTAAAATAAAAGATTTAAAGAAGATCCAAAGTCTCAAAATATAATACAGATAGTCACTGACTTATAATGCTTCTCCTTATGATTTTTCAACTTTATGATGGTGTAAAACTGTCGCAATTTTAATGTACTTCAAATTTTGAATTCTGATCTTTACCCAGTGTGGTAATATGTGATGTATGAGATACTCAGTACGTTATTTTAAAATTGGTTTTGTATTAGATAATTTTGTCCAACTGTAAACTAACGTAAGTGTTCTGAGCATTTTAAGGTAGTCTAGAGTAAGCCATGATATTCAGTAGTTTACATGCACTCAATGCATTTTCTTTTTCTTTTTTCTTTTTTTTAGTGACAGAGTCTCACTCTGTCACCCATGCCCAGGATGAATTGCAATGGCACAATATCTGCTCACGGCAACCTCCGCCTTCTAGGTTCAAGTGATTCTCCTGTCTCAGCCTCCAGGGTAGCTGGGATTACAGGTGTGCATCACCACACCTGGCTAATCTTTGCATTTATAGTAGAGACAAGGTTTCACCATGTTGTCCAGGCCGGTCTCAAACCCCTGACCTCAAGTGATCCACTTGCCTCAGTCTCCCAAAGTGATGAGATTACAGGCATGAGCCATCGCGCCTGGCCACATTTTCAACCTATGACATTTTCAACTTATGATGGATTTATCAGGACATAACCCTATGGTATGTTGAGAAGTATCTGCAGTCCAAATGGCCAGGAGACAATTTAAAAAATCATTCATCATACCAAGTACAAGGAAAATCTATAATCAAAGGAAGAATTGTACTCAAAGGATGCCACTACCATGATATAACACATATGTCAGAATTACTTGATAAGAACTTTAAAGTAGCCATGATTAAAATGCTCCAGTGAACCACTAAATAACATTCTTAAAATAAAGAGAAACTCTAAGCAAATAAAGAAGAATTTTACATAAAGAGCCCAATAGAAATTTTAGAACTAAAAAATTATTATAAAGCCAAAATAAAAAACTTGCTGTGTAAGCTCATGAGAGAAGAGACAATCAGTAAACTTAAAGACACAATAGAAATTACTAAATCTGAATAACAGAGATAAAATGGGCTGAAAGACTGAAAAATAAATTGAAGAGACCCTCAGTGACTTGTAGGGCAATAATAAAAGATCTAGCATTCATGTCTTTAGAGTCGTCAAAGGAAAAGAAATGTAGGGTTTAAAAAGGATTTAAAGAATTAATGACAAAAATTTCCCAAATATGACAAAAGTCACAAACCTAGGGATTCAAGAAACAGAAACTCAAATAGGATAAACCCAAACAAAGCTATGCCAAGACATGTTATGATCAGACTTCTGAAAAATAAAGAAAAAGGACAAATGATTGAAAGCAAGTAAACAGAATGATGCATTACCTATGGTGAAACAATGATTCAACAGTGCATTTTGCATCAGAAACAATAGAGTCCAAAAAAAGGTAGAAAATTTTTCAAGTGCTGAAGAAAAAAATTGCTAAGCTATAATTCTACATACAATGAAAATACCATTTAGTAGTAATATGGTTTTGCTGTGTCCCCACCCAAATCTCATCTTGAATTGTAATTCCCATAATCCCTGTGTGTTCAGGGAGAGACCTGGTGGGAGGTGATTGGATCATGGGGGCAGTTTCCTCCATGCTGTTCTTGTGCTAGTGAGATCTGATGGTTTTAGGTGGGGCTCTTCTCCCTTCATTCCTCACTCTTCTCTCTCCTGCCACTGTGTGAAGAAAGTCTTTGCTTTCCCTTCACCTTCCACCATGATTGTAAGTTTCCTGAGACCTCCCAAGCCATGTGGAACTATGAGTCAATTAAATCACTTTCCTTTATAAATCATCCAGTCTTAGGTATTTCTTTATAGTAGTCTGAAAACAGAATAATACAGGTAATGAAGGAGAAATCAAGACATTTTAAAAGAAAACAGAGAATTCTTGCCAGCTAACCTATTCTAGTAATTCTAAAGGAAGTTCTTTAAAATGAAAGAAAATTATAAAAGAAGAAACTTGGAAGGCTACCAATAAGGACAGTAGAAAAAGGATAAATAATACCTCTACTATATTTACCCATACGTAAATTATTTATCTCTCATGGATAAACTTATAAGTAAACATAATGGACTACCCATGTTTTGTGGTTTAAAATTATGTTTGAGAGTTGAGGCAAAACCTATCACATCATGTGATGAGGTTATCAAGGTAATTAGAGAAAATATTGAGATAACTGTATCACAAGGGGGAAGGGTAAATGTATGTAAATGAAACTCAGGTTTATAGATTCCTCTTCAACTAATAAAATGTTGATACCAGTAGACCGTAATAAGGTATGTATGTATTATAATACCAAGAGCAAACAATTAAAAAAAACTATTCAAAGAGATACAGTCAAAAACTCTATAGAAACAGAGGAAACAAACAGAAAATAAATAATAACGTGGCAGACTTAGCTCTAACTATCAATAATGCAAGATATAACATCAGCATGCAAAATGTTCATACACTAGCAATGTAAAATTTAAAAATGATACAGTTTGAAACTAGATTTCATAAAAATTAAAAACTTTGCCATTCAAAAGACATAGGTAGGAGAATGAAAGGGCAATTTACGGAATTCAATGCAACTCTTGGGCATTTCTCATAAAGAATAAAAACGTTACATTCACCCAAAACCCTCTGATTAGCAGCTCTATTCATAATTGCAAAAAACAAGAAAAAAATGTTCTTCAGTAAATGGATAAAGTAGTTCATCCATAAAATGGATTATCATTTAGCAATAAAAAGGAACACATTAGATTAACCAATCCAAATGAATCTCAAAGACATTATGCTGAAAGAAGCCAGTCTCAGAAAGTTACAGCCTGTATGATTCTACGCATATGACAGTCTGAAAAAGGTAAAGCTATAGGGAAGAAGAATAAATCAGGTGTTATGGTAGTGGGAGGATTTGACTACAAAAGGGCAGGACGAGGAAATTTTTTGAGATGATAGAATTATTTTGTATACTGACTGTGGTGGCAGCTACTCAAATTTATATATATAACTCATGAAACTGCACATTAAAAATTCAGTGTACTACATACAACTTTAAAAAATTTTCTCTCCTCAGAACAAATTTCAATGACTGTAGCAATGATATTTAATGTCTTATTGTTTTATCATGACACTTTTTGACGTTCGTTTTTAACATTTTTGACATTTATTTTTAACATCACATTTCATTAAGAATGTTTAATACTAAACATGTTTCCAAGCAAGTTCCCTGAGAGTAGAAAGTCTGTCTAGTGTTCTCATTTAATTCACCCAGCACAGTGACTATCACACAGCACTCAAACACATTTGTTACCTAAATAAATGTTTTGTTACCTAAATAAATAATGCAACCTTTCTCTGAAAAGTTTACGTTAAAATTTATTCAATTCTTTTAAAAAAATTGCATTGCCTGTTACTAAATTAAGACTTAACTGAAAAATGACTATTTCACAAATTGCCATCACATTAATGAATATCAACATATTTCAGGGAAAAGTTCCACACTTCAATAATGACTCAGCATTTAATTCAAAGAGCTATTTGTAAAGTGCAAATACTGCTGAGTGAACAGATCAGGATTCTGAGTTCTCTAATTTTAAAAATACCTCATTACTTTTTCTTTAATTCTATTTCATTAGCGAATAAAATAAACTCCAAATGAACCACTTACAGGTAATCTTTCCTAAATTTTCTTGAATAGTTAGATTCAGTCTCTCAACTAATTTACTTTGTTCAAAATTATTTTCTTTTTTGGAGACAGAAAGGTCATTAAAGATCATCAAATAAAGCATTGATACATTTACAACATAGATGAACTTTGAAAATGTTATGCTAAGTGAAAGAAGGTAGTCTAGGACCACATATTAAATGATTCCATTTATATGAAATGTCTAGAATAGGCAAATCTATAAACACAGGAAGAAGACTGGTAGTTTCCTAGGGCTAGGCAGAATGGATGGGAGAGTTGGGAAATGACAGCAAAGTTGTGTGGGCTTTTGGTGAGGAGAGTAGGGGGATGACAAAAATGTTCTAAAATTGGTTGTGATAATGGGTAGTGCAACTCTGAATATACCACTGAATTATATATTTTATATGAGTGAATTGTATGACTTGTGAGTTATATTTCAATAAAGCTACTGAAATTATTAGAAAATGCCTCTGGGACAAATCTATGAGTCCATAAAATAGTTTTCAAGACAAGAGACTTCATTATAGCATCAAATATTTAAAACTAATAGAGTATACTGCACTTTAAGAGGTAAATGGGAGTATATAACATTTAAATCTCATATGGTCTGGTTATTTCCTCAAAAGTTTATCCTTACATAGAAAAAGCTATAAACAAAAGTTATACATGTTATCATATAGTATATAAAACAAGCTTCTCATTTACAGCTAAGAAAATTAAGTGACATTTAATTACATTATGTCATACGAGGTTAAATTCTAGCAATCTAAAAGACATCTAGGCTTTAAAAAACTGTATGCGTGAGTGTCAGAAATTAACTCTAAATGAAGTAATAGTTAAGTAGTAGAAGAGGTTAATTATATCGGTCTAATCCCTTTTAGTCTTAAAAAAAAAAAAAAAAAAGAAGTATTCTTTCTTTGTCAGGCTGAATACAATAGCCTGTGAATTATAAGATCAAGTGACCAACTGTATGTTTTCTAAAATATGAGTATCCTTCATCAAGTTTTATACTTAGGGCAGCTAAAAGACCTATGTGGAAAAATCAGCAGTAAGCCCAAAGGACAGGCAGTGCACAGCAAGAAAGAAGGCAATTCCCTCGTGTCTTTTGCAGGTCACTACCAAGGACCATGTTAGCAGATCTACACTAGACCCTTAACAGGCAGTTCTGCTGCTACCAGTAATTAGCTTGGACAGCTCCGGCTCCAAGAGTAGCAGCAAGGCTACACCATAATGAGCTCAGCTGGGATTAGCAGGACAGGGCAGGGAACCAAGAGAGCTCAGGCATTCTGCATTGCGTATGTATCTAGGAGATCAAACAAGGATGGCTGGCTAGGTTATCCCCTCTCCACCTCATTCCAAAAATGAAGCACGGCAGTGTCTAAAATACAGGCTAATGAAGAGCGACACCTCCAACAGATGAGAGCCACACTAATTAACACAATCCCTAGATCATATTATACAGTTTCTGTTAGAGCTAGCAACTGTGCAACTTGTTATTGCATAATACATATATATTTTTAAAAGCTCGTCTTTTTTTCTTTACTTTCATTGGCAAAAATCAGATTATTTCATTTTCAAATTTTATAAAGTGTTTCTTTAATGGCCTTTAATCCACAAAAAAATTTATCCCAAATATTTTGTCTAAGTCCATATTGTTAAAAATGAAACTCACTTTTGAATCATTAGTTCCTGGTTTTCCCTTTTGAAATATGCCAGTTCATTCCACACAGCATCAGAGTCTTCTTGTCGAAGTTGCTGGGGATCTGCTCTCTTTATTTTTCTGATTTCAGTCCTATTTTTAAAACAAAGTTGCTTTTTTCATTAACATGTCTGAAGTGCAATAAAAATTACTGTATACATTTCTTAACATTTAAAAGTATCTATTGACCAAACTTCTAACTCGAGTTGACCAATTATTGGATGAATTTTCTAAAACCTAAGCATGAAGCTAATTTGCTACTATGGAAAGGAAACTTTTAAGCAGACGCATGATAGCCTAAGGTCTATTGCTCTCATTCAGTCTTGTAGTAATAAAAATAGACACTGTAGAATTTCAGTGGTTCCCCCCCACCCAAAAAATCTATAAGCAAACAACTTATCTAGAATTTGCTGCTAACCAATATGAATGTGGTATACATGCCTTTATCTTTAAAAAAAAAAAAAAAACTATTACCAGTGAATATGTCAGAAAGTAGATTTCACTCTTCTAGTGATTAGTTAAAAGTTAGATGAACAGAGAATAAATGTAGGACAAACTGCTTTATCACTGCTTTACTGACAAGGGATATGAAACACTTCCACTCATCAAAGAAAAAAATTAGATGTGACAATTATCTATAAGTGATGCCAAATGCCCTTTACATTTTCATTTTCTGAACATAAAACAAACTCTTAATTTTTATTTTGTAAAAGTGCTTTACTGGCCAATTTAGAAACAGTATTTCTCTATAGAACAGACCAATGTGTATCATCAACAATGCCCTAAAGGATCCATCTCAAAAGATGAGAGGGTAGTAGATTTTCTGTACTCATTCAGTCCTTTGCCCTCTGCTGATACTGTTAACAGGGGAGCCACTTACAACTAACCAAGATATGAACACCTGTTCAGAGCAATTGAACTGAGACCGCCAATTCATTCGGATAAGCTGGAGAACAAACTGATGGATAGTAAAGATCTTCAAATTGCATACTAGGTTGAAATAGTTTTAAGATAGTTAACTATATATGTGAATTTCATATTTCTCTAGTCTTTCCATTAAAATTTAAAATACTTTTGGGGTTATAAACATTTTAACAGCTGTATTTTATTAATTTAAAAGCAATTTTTTCAATCGCATGGATATTAACCATTTTTGCTTTAAATTACATACTTTTATTGTTATTCCATTGATATTACAAATGTGTACAATAATTCATAATTATTGACTGCTAATATCTGCAAGTGTAAAGAAAGTCTATAGTTATTACCAACACATTTCTGTTTTCATTTGTTAGAGTCTTCATTTAAAAATTCACAATAAAGATTTGACTACCAAATAATTTCTTTAAAACCAAACAAAAGCCATTAAGACACCTATATAATGCTACTCCATTCCATTTAATATTTAGGGAAATGCCTTTATGAGCTATGTAACTCACATGCCACTGCCTTCTTCCCACTGTTTTAATTGCTCTTTTACTGCTCTGTAGTTGGTCTGTAACATCTGTAGCCTTTCCTTGCGTTTTTCATGGGCATCTCTTAGCTCATCATTTTCTTGGTTCTGTAGAACACAAAAAAGCAAGTATATATAAGTTTGAAGAAAATATTAATATAATGTTTCAAATAAAAGGTTACCCATCTAAATATGAAATTTGAAAGAAAATAGTGTGTAAACATGAACAAATCTATAATATGTATTTAAGCAGAAAAAAGAATTCTTCTAGTCAGAGAATACATTTGCTTCATAAATTCAACTCAGTCAATGTATTTTTTAAGCTGATCACATAATTTCAAAATTTTACCATTAAGATAGTTTCATTCCTTTACTTGTTGTTAATTAATATACATTAATAAGCCTATCTTCCATATTTTTAATTGTTTTCTTTTTCAGCATAAGGTTTTATCTATACATAAACCATGATTATTTTGTTAAAGTGCAAATATAATCAGTATAAGAACATTAATCAGAGTAAGAACAATTCTTTAGCACAAGAATTCATAATTAAAATGTAGTAAGGCACAAGGATCACATATAAGAAAGACAATGAGACTGAACCTATGTTAGAAGGAGCATAGTTTAACCTTCTGGGATTGTACCATGAAGAACTGGAATGAGAAAGCTAGGCTTACTACTCTTAATAAGATCATAAAACAAGTCATCCAAACATTACTTTGTTGTGTCAACACCTAACTTAAACAATTGTAATCAACTACTTCTTTTTTATTTATTTTTATTTTTTTGAAAACAGGGCTTCCCTGTGTGGCCTAGTCTGGAGTTCTTATCTCACTGCAGTCTTAAACTCCTGTCTCAGGCAATCTTTCCATGTCAGCCTTCCAAGTAGCTAGGACTACAGGCACGCAGCACCACACCCAGCTAAGTTTTTAATTTTATTTTTGTAGAGACAGGGTCTCACTATGTTGCCCAGGCTGGTCTCAAACTCTTGGTATCAAATGATCCTCTGTCTCAGCCTCCCAAAATGCTGCAATTACAGGTATATGCCACCATGTGTGGCATGGTTGACTACTTCTAAATGTATATAGCACATGAGATCAATTTTCATTTTAAGATATACATAAAATGAACTTATAAAGACAAAATTCTTAGTCCTCAGAAGACATGCACATGACTATAAATGGTGTTTCTCAAAGTAAAATAAGTAACTTCTTGAGTTTCTTTCCTCATGAGAATTTCAAATATTTTAATATGAACAGACATTTCTCAAAAGAAGACATTTATATGGCCAAAAAATACATGAAAAAAGCTTATCATCACTGGTCATTGGAGAAATGAAAATCAAAACCACAATAAGATACCATCTCATGCCAGTTAGAATGGCAATCATAATAAACTCAGGAAACAACAGATACTGGAGAGGTTGTGGAGAAATAAGAACGCTTTTACACTGTTGGTGGGAGTGTAAATTAGTTCAACCATTGTGGAAGACAGCATGGTGATTCCTCAAGGATCTAGAACCAGATCCTTGAGGATATATCCTCAAGGATATATATATAATCCTTGGATATATATAATATATATATCCTTGAGGAATCACCTCAATATATTATATATTATATATAATATATTACTGAGTATATACCCAAAGGATTATAAATCATTCTACTATAAAGACACATGCATATGTATGTTTATTGAGGCACTGTTCACAATAGCAAAAACTTGGAACCAACCCAAGTGTCCATCAATGATAGACTGGATAAAGAAAATGTAGCACATATACACCATGGAATACTATGCAGCCATAAAAAGGAATGAGTTCATGTCCGTTGCAGGGACATGGATGAAGCTGAAAACCATCATTCTCACCCAACTAACATAAGAACAGAAAACCAAACACCACATGTTCTCACTCATAAGTGGGAGTTGACCAATGAGAATACATGAACACAGGGAGGAGAACATCACACACCGGGCCTGTCAAGGGGTGGGCCTGTAAGGGAAGGATAGAATTAGGAGAAATACCTAATGTAGGTGACAGGTTGATGCATGCAGCAAAGCACCATCGCATGTGTAAACCTATGTAACAAACCTGCATGTTCTGCACATGTATCCCAGAACTTAAAGTATAATTTATAAAAATGGTTTTACAGATGAGCTTTCTGCTTTAATTTTACTTGCTTCTTAATTTATTATATGTAACAATAGGGTATTTACATAATTCTTATAAAATTATTAAAATCTAAACGATTAAAAATAAAACTCAACTAGATATCATTTGCAAATCATTGGACAGACATAATTTATAAGAATAATTCTTTTAAAATGTAGTTTCATCCAAAGATTTATGCTTTGGGGATGCTGTTGTCAAAGTGTAAATCATGCATTAAATTAGTTCTAGAGACTATTATTCTTTTATCCTACTTCAGCAATAGACAGTAAAATTTTATAAAAATATAAATCTAAGATAGATAGATATAGTTGAAAGAAAAACATTTCTTCATTTTAAAACTGCCAGAATACATCTAGCTGAAGCCATCCATCAAAAGTTGGATATCTTAAAAGAAATATTTTTCAAAATATCTAAATGCTTTCTTTATAACCTTCTAACAAACACAAGTTAACTGTAGTTTGGATGATGATCCAAATTTTGACATATAATAGGCAAAGGCAAAATAATAGTACTTTATTTGGGAAATATTACCACCAAAGATCTTATAACAAATCAAGTGTATGGACTCAAAAATGTATTTTATACCACTAATTAATACATTTTCCTACAGGATACACACAAAAATATTCCACTGGCAGCTACTGAATGAGATCAATTCTTAAAACATTTACTAAGTACTTTCTTTGGAGTTTGCATTTAAACTAGCTAAACTAGAGGCTCTAACTTCTTTTTTTTTTGAGACAGAGACTCACTGGAGTACAGTGGCGGCATCTCAGCTTACTGCAACCTCTGCCTCCTGGGTTCAAGTGATTCTCACACCTCAGCCTTCTGAGTAGCTGAGATTACAGGTGTGCAGCACTACACCTGGCTAATTTTTTTTGTATATTTTCAGTGGAGACAGGGTTTTGCCATGTTGGCCAGTCTAGTCTCTAACTCATGGCCTCAAGTTATCCGCCTATGTTGGCCTCCCAATTTCCTAGGATTATAGGCCTGAGTCATTGTGCCTAGCAAGGCTCTTTCTGTGTATAAACAAGTATGAATGAATGAAACATTAGGAAATAGAAAACAGGAAAAATTGTATCAACTGACTTTTTCCTCAAAGATCTTTGCAATTCTAATTCTAAATTCATAAAAACATAAATAACTTTTTATCTAATCTTCTGGTTTGGACAAAGTCTCCTTAATGAGAATAAGGCAAACCAAAAGCATAAACATTGTTCATAAACCTGTGGCTCAATCTTCAGAAAATAAGAGCAAGGTTTTAAAGAAGTTAAAAAAAAAAAAGCCAAAAATCTTTTATAAAATACCAAGGATTCCATTACAGATGTTTATTTCAGCAGAATGTATAAAGTTGATGTGTACCAGACCACTGAAAAATAAAAGACATATAGGTTGTATTCAAAAGACATACTAATATTATTAAACAACATTGAAAAGTACTAATAGAATCAAGTTGCCAAATGCATGAAAGTCAGTAAAACAGAAATTCACCACATTAGTCAAGATTATTGTGGATTTCATAAAGCTCTGATGTACTGGTTTCCAAATTATACTTTATAAGTGTTAGATCATTACATTAATCAAATCAGGATCAAGGGTAGGATTTTTATAAAAATAGCTTCCATTTCTTCCATTTCTACTGGCTATTTGTTACAACATTGGTTATCTATCTTGAAAACACAAAAAACTAACCATAAATGTAAGCTCAGAAAGATACTGTGTTAATATTTATACACAATTCATAACAAGAATCATTTAATGTGCATAACTTACTGTTGATAGAACAAACAGCATCATTTCAAAGTATCAAAGTGTATGTTCCATGGGCTACTCCTGAAACTTACTTGTTCCTCTCACTCTTCAATCCACCTTGGTAATCAACTTGGGACCCTAAAGCTACCTATTGTGCCATGGAGCAAGTCCTTTGTCTTTATTTCAGCATTTCCAACAGTATTTTTCATGCAACAACAGCCTTTTGGTTAATATTAATAGGTATAATATAACCAAGCAAATCAGGGAAAAGATGTGTCTATGCCTTTTTATAGATTCACAACTCATGAATATGTTAAAGGCTCACAAAAAAAAGAAACCTTTTAATCCACTGTTTAAAATAATCACTTGAGCATGGAATATTTTTATCTATCACGCTCCTATTAGCTTCTGCCAGAGAAGTGTTCCATATAACACCAAAGGCCATGACAAAAATTCAACATGCATTAGTAAGTAATGGTCTACAAAAGGAGCACTAAGATCAACAAATGTATCTTAAAAACCATAAGACACATTTTATGGGTTAAATTGTGCCCCACCACCCCCATCTAAAAGTATGTTGAAGTCCTAATCCCCAGTATCTCACAATGTGATTTTATTTGGAGATAGGATCTTTGCAGAAGTAATCATGTTAAAATGAGGTCATTAGATAGGCTCTCATCCAACAGGACTGATAATTACAAAAACAGAAATATAGACAAAGGAAGAGAGATGCATACAGGGAAGACAATGTGAAGACACAAGGACAATGCTATTTATAAGACAAGGAATACCTGAGGCTCCCAGAAACTAAGAGAGGAATGGAACAGATTCTCCCTCCCAGTCCTCAGGACCCAACTCTGCTGACACCTTCATTTTGAACTTTACTAGCCTCCATCACTTTGAGACAATAAATGTCTATTGTTCTAAGCCACTTGGCTATGGACCTTTGTTACAGCAGCCCTAGGAAATATTATTAACTACTACTTTATACTCACATGTGCTTTAGTAATAGCAATAAGTATAATCACAGCATAAAAAGGGGAGTTGGAATGAAGTCTTTGGTCTTCACTAAATGGGATATTTATTCTTACTAGACTAAAGTCAATTACTCTGGGCTCCATTATTCTCTTAGGAATTGCTTTACTCTACAGGTTCTGTTTACCTACTTCTTTTGCTAAATGTTCTAGATTATGGGACTTTTTTATGGCTCCTTTAAAATAAATAATCCTTTCCTACTAAATGATATAATACAAGAAAAGTATTTGCTCCCATTTTTTCCTCATCTTGAAAATCTGCTAAAAGACATATATTTGAAATTCATGATTATCATCAATTGACTTAAACTATGACTATTAAAAAACTATCAATAAAAAAAGAAATTTTGTGGAAAAAAAGGACTTTACTCTGAAAATAAACTTGGGATCACATCACAGAAAGCTGTTGTCATAAAAAAACAATGAGGAAATAAATTAATATAATCCTTATGAGACATTTTCTGAAACAAGGAATTCAAGAAGTGGATGGAGAGAGAACAGATCTAAGAATATCTTTGAATTGTTCTTCTTCCTGCCAAAAATAACAAACTGTCAGTCTTACAGATTTCTTGAGGTAAACAGGTAGAGATCTGCTACTACTGAATGACATATGTGACAGTTAATTTTATGTGTCAACTTGACTGCCCAAATAGTTGGTTAACTATATTTCTAGGTGTGTCTGTGAGGATGTTTCTGGATGAGATTAATATTTTAATCAGTAAAATGAATAAAGTAGATTGCTTACTCCAATATGGATGGAAGTCATTTAATCTGTTGAAAGCCTGAATAGAATAAAAGCTGAATAAGAAACATTCCTTCCTCTCTGCCTGCCTTCGAGCTGGGACATCCATCTTCTCTTGTCTTCTGATTTGAACTTAACTTATACCATCAGTTTTCCTGGTTCTAGAGTCTTTGGGCTCAAACTGGAACTATACCATCAGCTCTCCTGGATCTCTAGCTCACAGACTGAAGATCTTTTTATTTTTTAATTTTAGAATCAGGAAGGATATGTGCAGGTTTGTTACAAGGGTATATTGCAGGATGCTGAGGTTTGAGGTTTCTATTGATCCCATCATCCAGATGGTGAACACAGTACCCAATAAGAAGGTTTATAGCCCTCGCTCCACTCCTTTTGTAGTTCCTAAGTGTCTACTGTTCCCATCTTTATGTCCATGTGCACTCAGGATTTAGCCCCCAATTATAAAGGAGAACATAAGATATTTAGTTTTCTGTTTCTACATTAGTTCACATAGGACAATGGCCTCCAGCTGCACACATGTTGATGCAAAGTACAGAATGTCATTCTTTCTTATGGCTGCATAGCATTCCCTGAGCAACTGTAGATCTTATTCTTCTGAGCCTCCATAATCATGTAAGCCAATTCCTTATATGAAATCTCATAATGTAATGTAATTTACTATAAGGAATCATACAAATAAAGTAAATAATTGTTCCATGCGCATGTGCATGTATGTGTTTCTGTGTGTGTGTATTCTACTGGTTCTGTTTCGCTGAAGAATCCAGGAAACAAATTTCAAGAATGATGCAAAAAGGCTGGGCACAGTGGCTCATGCCTGTAATCCCAGCACTTTGGGAGGCTGAGGCAGGAGGATCACTGGAGGTCAGGAGTTCAAGACCAGCCTGGCCAACATGGTGAAACCCCATCTCTACTAAAAATACAAAAATTAGCTGGGAATGGTGGCACACGCCTGTAATCCCAGCTACTCCGGGGGCTGAAGCAGGAGAATCATTTGAACCTGGGAGGCAGAGGTTGCTGGGAGGAGGAGGAGCTGAGATCGTGTCTGCACTCTAGCCTTGGTGACAGAGTAAGACTGCCTCAAGAAAAAAATATATATATGCAAAAGGAGGAAGATGACAGACTGGTTCCCTAAAAATGCCCATAATACCCTGTGCTTAACCACATATTTACACTTAACACAAGATTCTAACTACTTACTTATCATAACTTCTTAACTAGAGAAAGAGTCTTGAAGGATAGCAACTCAACATGTCTCCTGTTATACAAGTGACTAGTAAGATGCTTGGCTAATTGCAATGCTCAGCAATTGCTATTGAGGAAACGAATGAGAAAATGACCTAGGTGTTTATCTAAGTTCCTTATAAATTTCAAGTAGGCTAAATGCTAGCTGGGGTCATCTGGACATTTTATTTTTGGTAGAAACAGTAGATTTTCATGTTTTAGAATAGTTTCATTTAGAAATGTTTCATGTTTTAGAATAGTTTAACAATGAATAAACATAAATTAAAACTTAATGTTTAAGGGAAAGGCAAGGCCTGGCACGGTGGCTCACGCCTGTGATCCCAGCACTTTGGGATGCCGAGGCAGCTGGATCACGAGGTCAAGAGATCGAGACCATCCTAGTCAACATGGTGAAACCCCGTCTCTACTAAAGATACAAAAAATTAGCTGGGCATGGTGGTGCGTGCCTGTAATCCCAGCTACTCAGGAGGCTGAGGCAGGAGAATTGCCTGAACCCAGGAGGCGGAGGTTGCGGTGAGCCGAGATTGCGCCATTGCACTCCAGCCTGGGTAACAAGAGCGAAACTCCATCTCAAAAAAAAAGGGAAAGGCAGACTAAAATGATTAATTATAGCTTATTGGTAACTATACCCCTAAACCCTATTACCCACATAATCTAAACCAAACCTTTTTCTCCTTAAGAGTAATCTATATTATACGACAAAGTATCTGAGCTTTAAATGTACTAAATTCTAATAATGTGTAAAGCACTGGACTTACAAAATGTCATAAAACTATTCAAGAATTATATGATTAAACTTCAAATAGGACACAGCTTCAGGTAATTGTAAATGAAGAATGAAAGTCAGAGAAAAAATTAAAGCTCTCAATATAGTCACACAAAATGGGTTCAACATGCATGAACAACTTCTCGGAGAAAGAGAATTCACAAAGTATGAATTAGAAAGTATTAATATAAGCTCTCAAAGACAGACCAATAACATATATGTTTCTTAAACATGGGTAGAATGTTCATTTAAATGTCATATGTTCTGAGACAAATTCAGCTGAAATGAAAAATATGTATTTCTCATTTTGACTAAATGTGATTTTTCAATAAAGGATAATTGTAAGTGATCTGAGCTAGGTTAATATGCTTTTAAACTCACCTTTATTTTTATATGTTTACTATATATAAAAATCAAGAAATTCTCTTTCCACTTGCTGCAATTCTATTTTTTGCCTTTGAGAAAGTGTACGAAATTTATTCCCAATTTTAAGACAAAATATTACCAAGTAACTTGAAAGTAGTAAATAAATATTTAGTTTTCAAGTAGCAAATATTTTATATTATTTTATAATCCTCAGAAAAAGATGAACTGATTATACACTTTTATACGGGCAATTACATTCAGGAAAGAAAAATGACAACTAGTAATTTGTGAACTGTATGTTTACTTTGATATATTTTTATCTTTGCAAGGTTACTACTAAAGAAATGATTTAATGCTCACCTTTAGTTGTAGTGCCTTCTCTAAGTTTTCAATCTTTCTTTGAGCTTTTCTCAGCTTCCGTAGCTCCTCTGAGTCTGTGAAAGAGCTCTTTGGGGACAAAGACCTTGAACGTTTCACAGGTGGTTCCTGGAGAATAAAACAAGGACATGGTTGAACTAGTTGGAACACTGGATTATGAAAGACATGCAAAATTAAAGAACAAGTAATTTTGAATACTAATAATGAATTATAAAAAAAAAATCCTGCATGGAATACCAGAGAAATAACAAGCGGAATTACCACAGTGCTACCGCTAAAGGTTTCTCTGTGACTCGTTAATGAGAATATTCATTTACATTTACATTGTTTCTTTCAGAATAATGATGTCCCATTAGGGAAGACTAAAGGGTTATAGACTCAGAAATGCAAGAAACCTCATTACAAAGGAGGGGATAGAGGCTGGTCTAATTGCTCTATAAGGGTCCAAGGTTACACTTGATAGGACAACCAGAAACAAGAGGGAAAGGATTTTTTTCCCTTTGAAATAGTTTAACACACTGTGAAGTTGAAGGAACAATATGCTTGAGGAATATAAATACAACAGACAGTAGATCTTATACCATAATGACCATATGGTCATTAACTATAATGTGGCTAACTAGAGACAAGAATATGTTTATATTATGTACAGCTTCATATACCAATCTGGAGAAAGAATATGTGAAAGCATCTATTAAGCTGGGTAACACAGTGTTCATCTTACTGCATGGCCTTATAAAAAGAAAGAAAATTTTGGTCAAGATACCCCTCTCTTTTTCTTGACTTTTATTAAAAGCAGACAAAAATCATAATATATTTTTAAACTTTGGCAATTGAATAAGCAATCAAATTAGGCCTGGTAATGCTACATTTCAATTTTAGGAATGTTTTCTTTCATTTAAATAAAGCTAAGTGCTTGTGAAACTACTTCAAAATGGCAAGAACTATATAAGGCAGTTATGTTTTAATAAATAAATCTCATTTTCTGAAAATTACTAATAATTTTAGAGAACTTGAATAACAGTACCTCAGAAACATGGTTCAAATTTTAAAAACTTCCTTTATTAAGATAGTTTGTTCTACTCATAGGAAAAAAAGGAAAGAAACAAAAACTATTACTTTAACAACATGGTTTCCCATTATAAAAAAAAATTATTCCTCTATTGCTGAAGTAACAAGTGTATGAAAAATATGCTGAAGCTCTTAATTTGAGGAAAATGTTATTTCAATTTATCTAAAAATAATATAGGTACTACATGATATTATGGAATTTTTATAATAGTCAACGTTTCGTAGAATCTTTTACAGCATAACACAAATATGTAATACTAAAAAAAGAAAAAAATTGAGACATTAATAAATGAGAAACATGCTTTGTAAAATTTGCTTTTTTCTACTGCTATCCCTTGAAATCTATAAAAATATATAACAAGTGCAGATGTTAGTGTTAAAATTCATTTAACATTTTATTTTCCACACAGACAGTATTTTAAACACCATATCTGAAAGACGTATTAGATATATTTTTATTTTCATTGAAATTAGAAAAGTGAGTAAACACCATTTAAAAATAAAATTTTAATCAGATAGATTCATACATCAGAGAGATGAGGAAAACTTATCAAAAGTTTTAATATAAGAATGTTAATTTACTGACAAAATGGCTATAGTACTAATAATATATTAACTAATTTGGGAATATAATTCAGTTTTTAAAAAGGGAAAACTCCTTATTCCTAAGAGGTATTTTATCAAGAGTTTGGTACATAATATTTTTCGAAAGCTTCCTGAAATGTAAGCAGAGAAGTAAATGCTGCCATTTGTTTTTTAACTTCATCTCTTGTCTTTCCAGCCTCAACTTGGCAAATTCACAAAATGACAAAATGTCCCTACCTTATGTTTTCCTTCAGCACTTGTCCTGATGCTCTTTTCTGAGAAACCTTTGTTGGCAGATAAGTTTTCTGATAGTTTTTCATTTGCTATCTTTAGTTTCTCCTGTAAATACTCGATTTCAGACTTCTGTGAAACCATTAATGTTTCTAAACTTGATAAAGATGGGTGATGAGGTACCTGATTTTAAAAGTATATGTGTAAATATATATGTATGATTGTATCTTACATTATTTATAAATATATGCAAATAGTTATATATAACATTACATTATAGAAATTATAAATACTAAGAGAAGGAAAATTTCATTCTAACAATTAACTAGCATAAGCTGAACCTTTTCATTCCACAGAATAGGATTTTTCAATAAAATAACCAAGAGTCCATATGCAAGTATTTTCATAAATAATGCTGTCATGTAGATTTTCAAAAGAAAAAATTTAAAGTATGGCTGCATGATACACACCACTCATCTATCAATTGGTCATTTCAAATTTCTGATTATACACACATATAGTCCCTCACAAAATAATCAATCCACCATCTGGACATCAAGCATCATACAATACCATAGAATATAAACCTGGGAAAAGGAAACCAACAGCACTATAAGTACAATTAGCTTTTACTGTGTCCTAATTTAATAACAACTCCTCAAAGAACTGTGATAATTTTAAGTTAATATAGTTTATAGCATTCTCCTTTGAAATTTATTCATGTTTCAGATAAACTGCTAATGGTAAGCTCCACATTGTAACAACAGAAGTCAAAAGAAAACTAATCTTTTAGGAAAACTGTTCATGAAAACTAGACTTCTGCAAAATTTGACCACTGTCTCCACTGAATGCACTTGAGGCCATTAAAACCCATGAAAATATGCTATTGCAAATCAACAACTACATTTACAAAAATGAAGACACAGAATCACATGGAAACAGTTTTTGATGACTTACAGGCAAACAAATGTCAAATCTTATGATGCTTAACATTATCAGTAAGGATCTAGTAACCCTGAAAATATTTGCACATAAACTTATGAAGAGCCCCATCCTTCCTAAATGATATTCCTAAGTACTAAGAGAAAAATATACATGGGTTAACTTTGTTTGAACCAACAAAGGTACAATCCTTTCCAATTGTACCTGCTTTTTTCTGAGAGGATATGCAAAATTTTCCTAATTCTAACGTGCAATTTGTATAATGAGAGGGGCCATATTTGATTTATACTATTACACTTTCCTTATATTTAAATCACCTCATTTGTTTCCAACCTTTATTCTTCTATATGACTATCTTCCTCAAAGTATTATTTATATTGTATTGTTAGCATACTTACAATATATTACTGACTTCGTTATCATGCTTTGAACATCAAACTAAAATATTTTAAGCATTTATATGCCAGTAAGTCTAAATGATTTTGTCCTATTGTTTTATCACCATTTTAATCATTGTGTAACTTTTGTTTATTTTTTCTCCTGTGTTATAATCGAATTTATGATGTTTAGAAATATTTCCTTTGATTGGGCTGCCAAGCTTACATTTCAAAAGGCTACCTGCTCTTGTCTAGGTTTCCTTTAATAAAATTATAAATGATACATAACACCTATCATATACAAAATAAAATTTAAATAAATAATTTAAGGTCAAACAAAAACTTAAAACAAGAAAAACATAATTTTACTTTATTGGTATATCGAATAAACAAACCTGTGTTCTTCAATAAATGAACTTCCTAAGTCATCAATGGATCATAATGCTATAGCTAGGAATATTATAAAATTAATATTCAGTAAAGAAGCTACAATGATAACTCAAATATTCAAGAATACATTAATAATGCTCCAACAGTGGATACTGTCAGTATAATAATAATGAATTAATTTCTAATATTTCTATTAATATTTTTGCTAATAAAGGATATTTAGGCAGCATTCCTTCAAAATTCCTCAATAAACAATAACAGAACATCAAAATACTATGAAAGCAGTAAATAGAAGCCAGGAAGATAATGCAAATAAAAATGTGTTCGGTTTGTTTTCAAATAACAGCTTTAGAATTCATCCAACAGAGGCACTTTGCATACCTATTAATGATGCAGATGCGTCCTTCCCCTCTACAAAGTAACTTATTCATGTTCCTATTTTCTTTAAGTGTAGTTTTCTCTCTCGTGCCTTTTATCACTTTGTTAGAGACATGTTTACAAGAAGTGTTTTACATTTCTCCTAATAAAACCATTTTTTTAAGTATTAAATATGGGCAAAATGAAGTGTCAACACTCAGCCTCACTGCTGAGGAGTAAGGAGGGATTTTAGGGCAGTTGCTGCTCAACTCCAGCCAATTGTTTTCAGGGAAGAATGTGCCCAATGTTGCTAGATTTACTGATTTTTCAAGAAAAGCAAAGAATTAGGATTTCTAAGGAGAGTGTCCATATTTTCAAAGGTTGGTTGGATCCAGTTTATGGGTTACTTTGAGAATGTGGTAGTGGAAGTATAATCTGTTATAAATTTTCTAGAGAAATTCTGAAATATGTATCAAAACCCATAAAAATGTACCAAACATTTAATTTACTTCTAATTATGCTGAAGGCTAATATGGAAAGATATCCATAATAAATTAAGTGAGAAAAGTAGGGCACAAAAGGGTACATTATTAAATCTATATAAAAATAGATTTCACCAAACATGCATAAGGTAAAAAACAACCCTGAAGTGTTAGTGTGATTTCTAAGCAGACAGACTATAAGGGGAATTATTTTCTTTGTACTTATCTGAATTCCTTAAAGATTTTACAATGAACATGTCACTAAATGCTTTTCTTTTTCTTTTCTTTTCCTTTTTTTTTGAGAGAGAGTTTTACTCTTGTTGCCCAGGCTGGAGTGCAATGGTGCGATCTCAGCTGACTGCAGACTCCACCTCCTCTCCTGCCTCAGTCTCCTGAGTAGCTGGGATTACAGGCATGAGCTACCATGTCCAGCTAATTTTGTATTTTTAGTAGAGACAGGGTTTCACCAGGTTGGTCAGGCTGATCTCAAACTCCTGGCCTCAGATGATCCGCCTGCCTTGGCCTCCCAAAGTGCTGGGATTACAGGCGTGAGCCACCGCACCCAGCCAAATGCTTTTCAAAATAAAAATATTTATTTTTTTGCCAATAAAATGACTAAAAGTTCAATATAAATTTTTCAATATAGGTAGGGGAAATATAAATAAATCTCACAATCTCATCCCTCAAAGTTGATACTAGTAAGATTGTGATATATCTCCCAGACTTTAATTAAAAAAGAAAACTATTATAGTTTTGTCATTTAACATACTTTTTCAAAATTAATAGACTTTATTTTTTACAAGTTTTTTATGTACAGAAAAATGGAGCAGATACTATAGAGTTCTCCCTGACCTCCTACCCCCACCCATCAGTTTCCCCAATTATTAACATCTTAAATTAGTACAGAACATTTGTTACAATTACTGAACCAATATTCATACATTATTAGTAACTGAAGGACACAGTCTATTCTTATTTCCTTAGTTTTTTCCTAATGTCATCTTTCTGTTTCAGGATCCCCTCTAAGATACATTACATTTAGTTGTTATATCTGCTTAAGCTCCTCATGGCTGTTTCTCAGACTTTCCTTGTCTCTCATGACCTTGACAGTTTTCTGTAGGATGCCCCTCCTTTGGGATTTGTCTGATGTTTTTCTCATGATTATGCTGGGGTTATGAGTTTTGGGAAGGAAGATCATAGAGGTAAAGTGCCATTTTCATCACATCATATCAAGGGTATATGCTATCAACTTGATTTATTACTGTTGATACTCACTTTGATCACCTGGCTAAAATAGAGTTTTGTCAGATTACTCCACTTGTAAAGCTATTATTTTGTCCACAATCATACTGTACTTTTTTACTTGCTTTTTAAAAACATAATAATCACAAATACATACATATATAATTATTATATGTATACATAATAAAATATATGAGTATATATTTATATTCTCATAGATCTTTATATATCATTATGTATCTTTATCCATTTTAAGGGCTGCTTTACATGCATAGCAAAATCAAGTTAACCAATTCCCCTCTCTGTTGAAGTTTATTCTATTACCTTTAAAATCCTACAATCTTTGAAAAGTTAACTTTCCTAACAATTATTCATATTTTATAAATAAATTTTTAATCTAATATTAAAAATATTTTGCTCCCTTTTAGTTTATATATTCTTGGAATATAATTGTATGGTGCTATACCATAATTAATCTGATGGAAAATGATTAGTGGACTGACTACATGATAGTCTCCCAGGTAGTCTCCCATGGTAGCCTCTCAAGGCTCCAAGGTGGAAATAATCTTTTTAAATTGCCATTGTTAATACATAACTTTATTTTTCACATTGACTCACAGAGCTAATTTTGATTGAAAAGGTCTGTAGAAGATATATATTAAATAAAATAGAAGTATGGGGGAGGGGCCTTTAGGTATATTTTTTAATTTAAATTACTATTTTTTAAATTATACAACTTAAATATCTAGTCATGTTGCATTAAATCCAAGAAATACTGTAGGGCACCATTACAGTGGAGGCCAACTGAATATTGCCTAATACACAGAAAATTGTTTCACAGCTATAATAATTTCAAAAATTGTAAGTTAAATTGTTTTATTAGCAAATTATAACTAAATATATTTTTCCTACTACATTGCAATGATGATAACAACTAGCATTTACCAAAAAAGTGTTTAGTTCCTACCTCTGGCTAAGCATTTTACATACATTATCTCACTTGTTTTAAGAAATTTATGAATTCTAAACTTGTCAACACATAACACAGCCTATAGCAAAACAAAAACATTTTAAAAAGGACATGATACCTCAGCAAAACAAATAGTTTTTTCCTAAAACAGTATCTCACTGAAAACCAAGTACGGGTCAGGGGTGTGTGTGTGTGTGTGTGTGTGTGTGTAAAATGTTACATGTGTATATAAAATATCTAACATATACATATGTATTAGAAAAACTGACTACTTGAATGACTGTTCTCTAAAACTAATTGAAATCCTCTTGGAATACAACAGAGTGTATAAGTGTCTGTGTATACATACATACACATACATACACTACACATACACATGCATACACACACACTTTTCTTGTGAAATGCCTGAATCTCTGTATTCAGAGATAGACTTTATATTTAAAATTGATTTCAGATATGCAGAAATATGTCTATTACCAATTAATAAACATTGTTAGCTGAATCATCTAGCACTGGAAAATAAATGACTTTAATTATAGTCACATATTCTTGGAAAAAAAAGAAAAAATAATAATATCAATTCAACATAATACTATAAATCAAAATAGTCTTATAATAAAAATTCACAAATAAAGCTTAGTGTACTAATTTAAACTTATACTTTATTTTTAGGAAGACCATTATATTGAGTAATAAAATGTCTAATATCAACAAATTCAGCTAGTACTCTCTTTTTAAAAATATAGATATTTGCATTTCTTCCATCCACTCACTTTTAACCCAAATATCTTCAGATATCATTTGTAATTCACAAATAAAAAGAAAGTATTTACTACATTTGAGTAAAATATAAATTATCACTATCTCTTCTTGTAACACTATTACATTATAGCAAAATTCAGTACTAAACAATAGTCAAATTTAGCTTTCCTTCAGTATCTAAATACGCATATGGTACAGTCAAGTTGTTGAACAGCAAAATAAAAATGGAAAAAAAATAATTCCAAAACTTTAACTTCTTCCATATACTACATAAAACTTAACACTGACTGAGTTACAAGTTGATTACACTTACATCCAGTATATGACAATAACTGGCTTGTACATCCATCCAGTACATGACAGTAGCATCTTTGGTACAAATTGAGCAACTACAAGCTAAGTATTTATTCTATGACATGTAAATATCCCACTGTACTGATAAAAATTAGTAATATCTACATGTCACAGAAGAGTACTTAGAGTCTTAACTTCTTAATATAGAAATTATCTACAGATTATAATCCGAAGAGTAAACTAATCCTGGCTATACTTAAAAACTAGAATGAAAAGACTGATTTTTCTATAGATTTTTAAAATCATAAATAGCAAAATAAAACACATTCAGATTTTTCCAAAATACATTATAAGCCTCACATTCTGCCAGAATTTGCAAATCTGGCTATTTAAAATGTTTGTTAGTGGTATCCTAAAATGAATTTCTAAAATTCATGGAATTAAACTTCCTTTATGGTGTATCTCTCAACATGTGACTTCGGGGTATAATCCACTACTTACTATAATACATACTCTAAGTTTTATAAACACTTAACACTTATGTCACCAGTAAAACAACCAAAATTTGTGTAGTAATGGTATAAGCAAGGGACTATGCTTGTTATACATTATCATCTCTATACATTAAAACCTCAATCATACTCAAACAAATTCACTAAAGTGTGGTTTTCAATCTGCTAACTATGCATTCCATAATAGCCTGTAATTATTAAAAACTGACAAGAAAGCTACGCCACCTGTGTTTATGTGAAGCCAGGTAATGAAAAAAACAACAACGCTGTCATCACCTCTCAATTCCTGATTGCATTATCAAAACTGTAGCCGAGTTTGGCATCTGGGTGTGACCTTGTTAACTGCTAGGGTAATTAAATTTATTCTACTGGGAAAAAGGATGATAAATTATTAGCAAGAAGATTTTGTTCACATTTTATTAAATTGGCCTGTCAAAGGGTTGGTCAAATTATCAAGGGCCTCATTTATTGGAGGCCAGCCATATTGCCACATCTGTTACAATTATTTATAATTTCAGCAGTTGAAAACCAACTGAGTTAGGCATCCGCCATGTAAAGTAATTTACAAATTATCTGATGAGGGAGTGTTTTAGCTTCTCCCTCATTTCTAGCCAGCAGAAAGCCGCGCTGTAATTACAGAACACGATTAGGTTCTTTGGGGAACTTATCTTGCACTCATAGCCATAGTAAGATGCAGCAAGAACATATGGAGGAGCTTGTGCTTCTACTCCCTGAAGCTCGTGACCCGCCTGCCGCTGAGCCCTTGAGTTGAATTTGAATGAGAGTGCCATGGCTAATGTTCTACACATGCACCATTTATGCCACAAAACAAATCGGATCACTGTTAATTATGAAGCAGCTATAATCAGGCCTTCACATCTGTGTAATGTGAAGCGCAGTAGGCTGTATTCCAATAATGTATGACTACCTTTGGGTTGCAAATTGCAAGCCATATTGCCTCAGTAGTAGTTACTGAATTCAAAGTAACTCCTTTGATAAAAGCCCATCACATGGATATTTTTATCCAGCTTTATATGAAAAAAAAAAAAAAAGCAAATCCACAAGCCTTTCTTTATCAGCTATTGACCAGAACAGTTAAAGCATATGGCACAAGTTCATTAATGAACAACACAGAGCACTCTAATTTAATGAAACCACTTGAGCCATAAAAATCAGATTTAGTTAATTCCCTCTTTCCCATTTTTTCATATTTAGCCTAAACCTAGCATTATATTTAATATTACAAGTTATCAAGACATACAATATATTTTTTACAAATTTATAAAGAATATTAAAAAGCTTGTGTTGTATTATTTCTAAAGGTTTTATAGGTTTTATATTTTACAAATTAATTTTCATCACAAGTCTCATGTATGAAAGTATAAACTATTTGTTTTTTTAGAAAGTAAAGCCTAGCAGCTGTATTCTAACAAAAAATACTCTTTACTCCATGAGAAATTTTTCTGTGGAAAGGCAGCTAAACAAGCTGCACCCAGATGGCAAACCAGCTACAGTTTAATTAATCCACTAAAAGCCATTCAGATTTCAGTAAGGGTAACGTAATTTTGAATAATAGTAGGGAAAAAAAATCGCTAAACATTCTTAAGTTTTATTATAGCAGCAAGAGAAGTGCCACTATAGAGTAGTTAAAGTTGAGTTGCAGTTTCCATTAGATATGCTAAATTTCTAGATTTTAATATCTTAGGCTGTTCCATTCTGCTTGGAACTTAAAGTAGGCTTGAAATATTAGAATATCTATTGGCAGCCTTCTTTTTATAGCAGAAATGGTTTATTTTTCATGCAGGATAGTGGAGTTGTATGATAACAAGTTCAAATTTTGTGAACATAATTCACAAAGAAAAATAGTTTATAGTTAAGACTTACAAAGGACAAAGACTTCAAATTTTTCTTTTAAAGTCTTTCATTTAGTAAGGCTAAAAATTATATCATAAAATTATATTTTACTGTTAATTGTTCGCTCCTGAAAATTGATTAAATATCAAATATCCAAATATCAAATTCCCATATATTTGTGTGGCCATATTTACACATACAACTGAATTTAACATATTAATTACTGAATATAATTAAATCAAGAAACAAATTACAAGGCAGTTTTCATTTAAAATAATGCTGTAGAATAAGTCAAGTCAGCTTTTCAAATTAAGCTTACAGATATAAACTCGAAACTAGTTAAGTGTGGAAAAAAGATGATGATAAGCATAATATGAAAGTACTATATTTGTGGCACCTTAACCTAATATATTGAAAATTATTTTGATCCTGAACAATAAGATACCTAGAGAAAGTATAAGACTGACATTCTTCCATGCTGAAAATGAGAAAAAATGAAATAGAAACAATGAAAATGTAAAAATCGTAAAAAGCCAAACAAAAGCAAACCAGTTATTAACTCTGGCATAATACTTTCCAACTAAAGTATGACAAAGATTAACAGCATTCTGAGCCCAAATTAAGGTACTACAATCTGATCTTCTCCCTTCCACCTGAGAAACTGAAATACTATAGTTAGTGGCAAACAGTCACCATCAATACCGACCCTCTGGCTGGCAAGAAAACAAAGCTAACTACTACTGACATTTTTTCTCCACATCACAATTACACATTCCCTTACAAAAGTTAACTCTTTATTGTTCTTACTTCCTACTTCCTACAACTGTTATGTCAAAGAATTTTCATGTGTTAATTCAAAAAGCATTTATTGAACTTAGACTATCAATCACTGGAGAAGGCAGTGGGGAGTAAAGGATAAGGCATCAACTCCCCTTGCCCTTAAGGAGCTCAGAGTCTAGAGATGGAGATACACAAGGAAAACAATTAGTTTAATACCTGCTAATGCAGAAAGAGGTACATGGAGCTCAATCTTAAGAAAAAGTCTTCAGAAAAAAGCTCTCAATTATCTTTGAATTGAGTCTAGAAGGTCTAGAAAGTATTAACATGGTGGGCAAATAATACACTGTGATGAACATTACATAGCACTCAGTCCCTAACATGTATTTAAAGGGTCATATGTATCAGTAAGCAAACAAGATAAAAATACAAGCTGACAGAACATTTACAAAAGAAAACTACATGAAAAGTCAAAGTGAAAAACCTCACTAGTTTCCAAAGAGATGAGAAATAAAAGAATAAATCTGTTTTGAAAAACAAACGGCTGTTTTTAAATTATAATAAATACTCAAAAGAACACAAAATGTGGGCAATCTCATACACTGTGAGAAGATAACTTAGTATAATCTTGCTGGAATGCAGTTTGGCAGGGAATATATATTCAAAAGGCTTAGGTTCATAATCTCTAACAAAGTAATTCTACTTTTAAGAATTCATCCTGAGGAAATAACCAGGAATGAGAACAAATATATACAAATGAGGCCAGGCGTGGTGGCTCACGCCTGTAATCCCAGCACTTTGAGAGGCTGAGGCAGGTGGATCACCTGAGATCAGGAGTTTGAGACCAACCTGGCCAACGTGGTGAAACCTCATGTCCACTAAAAATACAAAAATTAGCCAGGTGTGGGGGGTGCATGTCTGTAATCCCAGCTACTCGGGCGGCTGAGGCAGGAGAATCGCTTGAACTCAGGAGGCAGAGGTTGCAGTGAGCCAAGATCACGTCATTGCACTGCAGCCTGGGCTACAAGAGCAAAACTGTCTTTAAAAAAAAAAAAAGGCATTGGAATAAAATAAATTAAAATATGTAAAATGTCTCAGACTAGGGAAGTTTAGGTTAAAAAAAAAGGTACATTCCTGTGTTAGAATATGAGGCAGTCAAAAAAATGTTTCAAATGTTAAATTATATTGTAATGAAATGGTAATTGCACATGCAGATACAAATTTATAAACCGTATAATTCCAATTATATAGAATTTACATTCCCCATTTACTTTATTTATCCTTTTTACACACACACAGAGCCACATGTAAAGTTTAAGAGTGAAAGCACACTCTGGCTCTAAGATCATGCCTCTCCTTAGATTATCCACCATCATATGGGGCTGAAGGAGAGGCACTGAGGTTCAGACCTACTTTCTCTAGATTTCTTCATCTTGATCTAGAGACATCAAGAAGAAACCCTAGGCATAGCACCCTTTGTTTCCAAATACCTTGCCACGACTATCTGCCTTGAATTCACTAGTACTAAGCTCACTGTATCTTTTATTCCTCTTTATGTGAGTCACCAAAAGATCCCTGATTCTCATGTTAATTCTTATAAAATTATCATACTCACACTAGCTATGAGTGATTTTTAAAAAGAAAAGAAAGAAACTCAAGAAATAAACAAAGAGCTTGTAGATTTAAAGTCAAACTGAACATAGATTTGAAAAAAAAAAAACAAATATACAGCACAATATCTACTGCCACCCCCTATTCTCTATTTTAGCTTTTACAATTAGATAGGGTTTGAACTTCTCATTTCTCCCTCCATGTCTACTCACTTCTTTCATTGTTTCCATCATGCTGTGTGTCTGCACTACATTCTGAGTAATTTTATCAGCTTTATAATCCAATTTTCTAATTCTTTGGCTCAATAACTCATTGTGTAAGGCTATTTTTAGTACCAAAACTAGATAAAGATAGTACAAGAAAGCTACCCAAAAGATCAATCTTATTCCTTAATAGAGATTTGAAAAAAGCAAACAAAATAACAGTAAAATGAAGTAGAATTTCAAAAGGATGGAAAAGCCCAGGTATGAAAAGTTAAAACATTTTATAAAATTTATGACTCAATCGTATTAGTTTATTGAGCTCATTAACCTGATAAAAAGGTATCTATGAGAAATTATGGTTAACTTCGTTCCCAATGATGAGATATTCGAATTCCCTTTAAAATTAGGAGCAAGACAAGAACACTCACTCTAACCACTTCTGCTTAACTTTCGTCTGGTAAAATATATAATGATTGGTAGAATATACTAGAATTTTTAAGGAAGAAACAAAACTGCCAACATTTATAGATGATATGACTGTCTACCCAAAAAAACCCAGTTGAATCTAAAAATACAGAATTAATAGGAGATTAACAGGGTGACTAGATATAAGATAAATATTTAAAAATCAATTGCATTTCTACACACAAAAAATAGAAAATGTAATAAAATGCAAATAGCTAAAATACCAACAAAAACACAACTTGCTCAGAAATAATCTAATTTTAAAATATGGAAGAACCTATGGATAAAACTGCAAAATTTTATTTAAATACATTAAAGAAGACATAAATTAATGGAGACATTATTTTCATTTATAGAAATATTTTAAATGGTAAAGATGTCAGTTCTGTTCAAATTAATCCCCAAAGGGTTTTTGAGGAAACTTGATAATTGTTTATAACATTATATTGAAATAATCAACAATGTCCAAAATACTGGAGAAAGAATAAGGTGATAAGATTTGTCCCTAAAATTATCAGGACTCATTATGAAGCTATAATAATATACACAGTGTTGCTGTTTCAAAGATTTAAAAATTACCCAGTGCAAATAAATAGGGAGCCCAGAAACTGACCCATATAAATATGAACCCATAAATGCATGCAATAATAAATGTCAGGGGTGGCACTGTACATCACTGAAAAAGGATAATTATTAACACAATAGATACGCTGAGACAAACAGTTATTCAGATTTTTTTAATTAAATTGAATTCCATTCTTTATAGCAAACAAATGAATAAATCCCACAGATTAAGAACTTATAAGTGGAAGTCAAAACTACACTTTAGATGAAAATATAGGAAAATATATTTATAGTGTTAGAATGAGGAAGGCCTTCTTAAATAAGATACAATATACACCAACTATAAGAAAGAATATTGAAAATTTTAATTCTATTAAAATAACTTCACTTTTAAAGATACCAGAGAACAAGTGAAAAGGAAAAGCCACAAACAAGAAGATATTTGCGAGACTTTTAACTAACTGAGAGCTAAGACTGTTGTCTGACATCTAAACTCGTTTCCTCTTTTTGGAAATTAGTACAAATTTCCCCATTTTCTTTGCAATTACATAACATGTGGACAGAGAATTGAGTTCTGGCCAATGATATGCTGGCAAAGTGATATATACCATTTCTAAGCCAGATTCATAAAACTTCCTAAATGTGATTTTGTATACTCTTTTTCTCTTTTGGCTGGCTGAAGTAGAGATGACCCAAAAGTTTGGGAGCCATGTTTGAAGATAGTACATCCAAAAGATAAAAGGAGTTTGGGTCTGTAAGTCACTGCTTGGAAGTTGGGAGTACAAGTAATACCTATATTGGACTGTTATGTAAATAAAAAATAAATTATTTTAAGCCACAGAGATTTGAGGTCTATGTTTTTCAGAAGGTGACATTATGTTAAATAATATAGCAACCAACAAACGATTAGTATCCAAAATAAGTAACTTCAACGAAAAGAAAAACATCCTAATAGAAAAATAGACAAGATATAAATATTTCACACATAAACATAAGAAACTGAAACTCATTAGAAATCAAAGAAATACAAAATGAAACTACAATGAGATATTTTATCTCTAAAAATACAACTAAGCAGTCTATAATTTGGCAAACGATTTGGCATTTTCTTATTAACCTGAACATTTGCATATCTGTCAGACAATTTCATCCTTAACAATAAGTCCTAGAGACAGTCTTGCACGTGTGTCAGAAGACACACATACAATCTTTGTGGTACATACAAAAATCACAGCAGCGGTATGTAAAAATTCTTATAGCTGAAAAAACAAAAAACACAAAAAAATTCACTGACAAAGAATAGATTGTTTAGTCTATTTGGGTTCCCATAAATAGGGTATCCTATAAACAACAGAAATGTATTCCTCACAGTTCCAGAGACTGGGAAGTCCAAGATCAAAGCACTGGTAGATTTGGTGTCCAGGGAGGGCTGCCTTTTGGTCCATACACAGAATTGGCTTGCTATATCCTCACATTGTGGAGGGGGTGAGGGGTATCTCTCAGGCCTCTTATTTTATAAAGGTGCTAATCCCATTCATGAGAGCAGAGCCTCCCAATGTCCCACTTCAAATACCTTCACATTAGGGATTAGAATTCAGGTATGAGTTAGTGTGAGGAATACAACCAGACTATTCCATAAATAAATTGTAGTTTATTCATACAACAGACTGTGGCACAGAGGGGGAAAGAATTACAGGAACACTCAGCAACAATAAATTCCCCTACAAAAAGACTTACTCGCAGAGCATAATATGTGTAGATGATATTTTTAAGGTTTAAATAAAAGCAATACTAAACAATATATTATTTAAGAAAACATAGTTTTAATAGGTAGGAACTCATAAACAAAAAATCCAACACAGTCGTCACCTTCATGAAAAAAAGAAAGATGAGATCAGGAAAGAGTACATAGATACAATCAAGATTATTTGTGACAGCTGCTGGTGAGTATACCAACATTATATTTATTCTTCAATAGGTTGCAAATATTTTGTAATAAAAATTATAAAAATAAAGCAAGAACATAAGGAAAACAGCTAAAGAAAATTCTCTTCAACTGAGGAAAGCAAGGAATAGAGAGTAACGATGAAAAGAAATAAAAATCAACAAGACTGGTTAAAACGTGCAACTCAGATCTTGTGGTCTTGCCATTAGCCACATGGCATGTATCTCATTCACAGATAAATATAGCAAACTTAATGGTTGGCTTTCTCTCTTGTCCTCTATTGCAAGATTTTCCTCCAAGGCAAAAAACATTATTTCTGCATGAAAAAGATAAACAATCGCTTTGAGATAAGAATAGGCAGTCATTCAGAATTCAGCTAGTTAAGAGCAGAGTGCTTAGAAATCAAGGGTCACACGTTTCAATCCCATATGAACCAATTAGCTTTGCCCTTTTCCAGGGCAAAGACTGTCAGCTCACCAATAATTCGGATTACAAGTTGAAATCAGAAGAAAGGAAGATAAATCCCCACCAATATGAGAAAAAAATCTCAAATTTACTAATATAACAAGGGTCTTCTCTGCATAATAAATTAAGAGCTAACATTTATTACTCTAAATGTCCACCATTCATTGTCTCATGTAATCTTAATGAAACTCTAATCAGGTAAGTACTATTATAATACCTATTTTATAAACGTTGAAATTGAGTTGACTTAGAGAAGTAACTTGCCCAAAGTCACACAATTAAGTGCTCAAGTCTATGATCCAAATCGATGCATCCAGACTCCAGAATCTATGTTCTTATCTATTACTCCATAAATAACACCCCCACAATCCTGCACAAAAAAAAGTCTCACTAGAAGTATTTAAAAATTTAGAAATAGAGAAATTGAAAGAATAAAACTTTCCTACCATTTCCCCTCAATTATGTATTTCACTTTCCACTTAGTCTCCTACGACCAGCTCTAACAGCCTGATCTGGAACATGACAGAAATGCAGAATCTCAGGCCCCAGCCCAGACATACTGAATTAGAATCATGACTACTCCCACCCTAAAATGCTTGGATGTAGATTAGAAGTATTTACCCAAAGTATTCTCACTATCTAGGATACACCTACTTTCTCACTCTGGACCTATGCTAGTGCACTTCTGACAAGTGCACTTTCTGAAACTAGAAAGCCTTTAACAAACTGGCATAAATTGTTTTCTCTGCGAAAGTTTTGGTAATTTCTTCCTCTCCATTAAACATGCTCCTTGAAAAGCTTCTCTCCACAGGTTCCTATTTGGTTCATACTTCAATTACAGCACATTTTGTAACTATTTTTTACCTGAATACCTATCTGTAAGATTCATAGAAACATAAATGTTCTTGTTCAGTTTTGTATCCCCTGTCAAAATACAATGGGATTTTAATAAATATTGCCTATATGATTGAATAAATGAATACTGGATGGATGGATGGATGCATGGATGGATGGATGGATGGATGGAAAAAAAAGGATGAAGAGGTGAGTCTAGTTGGACTGAATCCTAAAATGAGAGTATCGGCATGATAACGTATATGTTACTAATTGGTAGAAATCTTGAGTCACACATTTCTCTTCAGCCCTACTTCCCTAATTCAGGACTTCCACATCTCTCCTCTATCTAACTTCAGTGTCCTCCTACTGTTAGGAGAGCTGTGAGAATAATCTTTCTTGCCTCAGAAAATAGCAAATCCATTTGTCCAGGTGGTTAGCACTGAAAAGCATGGATTCTTTTTTAATTCATCCTTTCTTCTCATATTTCACATATAAGCCAATATCAAAGTTTATGACCCTTTGAATTATTTTTATAACATAGTCTAAGTATCCACTGAATTCTACCTGGATTATTACAATTGCCTCTTAAATTGGTCTCCCTACTCTCATCCTTGCCTTCCTATATTACGTTTTCTGCAATGCATCCAGAGTGATCTTCTTAAAACATTCAGTTAGATCTCACCACTCTTCTGATTAAGACAACCCAATAGGTTCCATGTTGCTCTTCTACAAAAAACACACCAATGGCTTTCCATTTCACTCAGAGTAAAATCTATATCCTTATAGTAGCCTAACAAGGCCCGAGGAGACCTGCCCCACATTTATCTCTCTGAGGTCACCTTTCACTTCTCTTCCCCTAACTCTCAGTCTAGCCATACTAACCTTCTTGCTAGACAAGCTCCTGATACATAAGCTTTGCATTTGTCCTCTCTGCTTAGCATGCTCTTCATCAAATATCTGAATGATTCACTTCTTCTAGATTTCTTTTCAAATGTCATCTAATCAGAATGATTTCTTCTGCTACCATACACAAAAGAGCACTATCACTCTCCATCATGCTCCAACTTATGCTGTATTATTTTTCTCCATGTGCATACATTCAGGTCAGAGGGTCACTGTCTGATAAGCACATGACACATGGTAATAAGTGCTATGTTATTGTTTCCTTGCTTTGTTTCCTAATATTTCTTCATCACCAAGAATAGCACCTAACACAGAGTAGAATATCAATAAAAATTGGTGGAAAATATATTTAGATATATTAATTAATGAAGAGTTGCAGTTAACAGTATGATTCCTGCATTTTATTATACATTTTACAAAAAAAATACTTTAAATTCAAATTTCCTATCTATCTATCTTCCATATAACCTAAGAGTCATTATTTAATCAATCCATAAAATGTACTTATTTTAAGGTCACCTTATTAGCTACACAAAGATTCTTATTCAGAGAAACATGCTTAACAATATCTATCTAATATTCATTCATACGATTTTCAAACTCCACATATGTATGACATACACAAAGGGACAATTATAAAATTACAACCGATTTCTCACCAGAAATTATGCAAACCCAATGATAGTGACATGATATCTTCTCAACAATAAGGAAAAAAAACATTTTTTCTTCTGTCTGGTTTGAGACAATTGTATAAAGAAATAATTATAAATCTGTAATGATGGCATACAATGTATAAAGATGTATTTGTGACAATAACAGCATAAAGAGCAGGGGGAGAAACAAAGGTACATAGGAGCATGTTTTGTACTGACATTAAGTTCATATGAATTTCTATGAGATTGCTTTAAACTGTTAGTTCTAATCCTCCCAGGGTATCCACCAAGGAAATAACTGAAAAAAAATATAGTAAAAGAAAAACAAAGGAATTAAAATATCACACCAGAAAATATTACAAAAAAGAAGGCAGTAATGGAGGAAAAGAGGAACAAGACATAACACATATAAAAATTAGCAAAATGGCAGATTTATATCTTACCTTATCAATACAGACAGTCCTTGACTTCAAATGGTTGAACTTACGATTTCTCAACTTTACAATGGTGTGAAAGCAATATACATTCAGTACACTCCTTGACTTATGATACGGCTACATCCATATAAACCCATTATAAGCTGAAAATATTATATCAAAAATGCACTTTCAACTTGCAATATTTTCAACTTACAACAGGTTTATCATGACATAGCCCCATCATAAATTAAAAAGCATCTGTAATTATATTAAGCCCTCAAATTAAAGGTGATTAGGACAGAATAGATTTTAAAATCATATTTCAACTATATGATGTCTACAGAGAAACACTTTAGATTAAAAGACACACATACTGAATGTAAAAGCATGGAAAAAGATATAACATGCAAACAGTAACCAAAAGGAAGCTGGGGTGGCTATAATGTCAGACAAAATGGACTTTAAGACAAAAATTGCCACTAAAGAACATTTTATAATGATAAAAGAATCAATTCATCAAGAAGAGATAACAATTATAAAAGTAAATGTACTTAACAACCCCAAATTATGTAAAGCAAAACCTGATAGAATTAAAGAGAAAAAAAGACAATTAAACAATAATAATGGGAAAAATACTAGACAGAAGACCAGCATGGAAACAGAAGACTGGAAGAACATTACAAGCCAATTGGACCTAAAAAAACCAGAATGGAACAGAAAGGAGAAATAGACAAACCTACATGTATGGTTGGAAAAATTCAACATATCTCTTAGTAACTGATAGAACAAGTAGAGAAAATCTATACAGATAAAGACCTAAACAATGATATCAAGAAACTTGACCTAAACAACACTTAAAGAATATTCTACCCACAAAAGTAGGATACATACCAAGAATTCAATATAGATGGGTACAACATCAGACTAACCACAACAGAAGAGAGAACGTATGAACTTAAGGACACATCACGGTTGAAGCAAAGAGAGAAAAAACCCTGAAGATACAAAAAAGAGCTCAAAAAATATATGGAATAGAGTGAAATATGTGTGTAATTGGAATCTCACAAGGACAGGAGAGAAAGAATATGTACAAGTCATATTTGAAGACATTTTTACCACAAATATTCTAAGAATAAAGAAAACCAAAACCATAGGCCACAGCTGAAAAAAGCTCTAAAAACTAAAAAACCAGAAAAAGGAAAAACACTACCACATTTAAATCATATAAAAATTGCTGGAAACCAAAAATAAAGAGAAACTATAAAAAGTAAACACACAAAGGACACACTACTGTTAAAGCTCCAACAATAAGAGACATGACTTCTCAATACAAAATACAGAAAACAAGTATATCATCTTTAAAATAAAGAAAGAAAAGATAGTGCAAATCAACAATTCCATCCATCTGGAAAATACTCTTCAGAATTAAAAGCAAAAGAAAGACATTATCCAAAAAAATAAAATGAGAGAATTCACTGTGAGATGATGACCAGTAAAATAAATACTAAAAGGAGTGCTTAAGGCAAAAGATCCTAGTGGGAAATACAGAATTGCAGAAAAGAACAAAGAAGATTAAAATGTGTAAAACTTCTAAATCCAATTGATTTTTCACAACAATATTATTTTATAGAGTAAAAATATATGCATAATTAAAATGTAAGACAATTAAGAGGCGACAAGATAAACAAGTTATAGTCTATTAAGTTCCCTGAATTGTTTAGAAAATGATTTTTTAAAAATAAGTTAAAATAGGCTTTAAAAAGTCAAAGATTGGGAAGTTCCACTTACAATAATGGCAGAGTAGATCCTATCAGAATACATTTACCACACACGACTATTTAAACTCTAAGCAAATTATAAAACAGCTACCTGAAGGCAACAGAGAGTGATCAAATGCAAGCAGAATCTAGATAAGAAGTGTACTTGGAAAATGGAACAGCATTGGCTAAGTTACCCATTTGGATGAATTTTTACCTTAGCGAGGCCCACAACAGATATCATGTTAGGAGACTAAAATTCCAATAGAACCTTGCAAGAACTAATTAATGGCTTGAAGAACTAGAAGACAAAGTTCAGTCATACCACTGTAGCTACAAATTGAGGAGGGAATTCCAGAAAAGAAGGGCCGGGCGCAGTAGCTCACGCTTGTAATCCCAGCACTTTGGGATGCCGAGGCAGCTGGATCACGAGGTCAAGAGATCGAGACCATCCTAGTCAACATGGTGAAACCCCGTCTCTACTAAAGATACAAAAAATTAGCTGGGCATGGTGGCGCGTGCCTGTAATCCCAGCTACTCAGGAGGCTGAGGCAGGAGAATTGCCTGAACCCAGGAGGCGGAGGTTGCGATGAGCCGAGATTGCGCCATTGCACTCCAGCCTGGGTAACGAGAGCGAAACTCCGTCTCAAAAAAAAAAAAGTTCCAGAAAATAAAGAGTAAAAACTAAGAACTCATAACTGAACTATTCATTCACTGAGCAGACCTCTAAGCAATCCAAATAAGATTTAAAGAACTGAAAAGCAATTTACTGCCACCCACCTGATGGGAAGCAGGGCTTGGAATTTAAGTCTGATCTAGTTAAAATTCTGATTTATATGTTTATTTCAACACTTGTATGAGTAACACCGCAGGAACAGAGTCTCTATGACATATATTTTACAATATACACCATATATTTCCAAATTAGAAGAAACAACATATGATCCATATTCAAAAGAAAAGGGAAAACAATAGTGATCAAACCCAAGAAGACCCAATAGATAAAGAAAATATGGATTTTAAAGGAGCTATTTTAACTATTATAATAAGGACCTATATTTGCTGAATAATTCACATAAAAGACTTAAGAGCAAGTTGGAGATAACAGAAATTTCAGTTAAACTGCATATAAAGTAATAGAAACTAATCTGAATAATATAGATATAAAACAGTTTTTTAAACATAAACAGAGCTGGCCAGGCATGGTGGCTCACACCTGTAATCCTAGCACTTTGGGAGGCCGAGGTGGGTGGATCACCTGAGATCAGAAGTTTGAGACCAGCCTGGCCAACATGGCAAAACCCTGTCTCTATTAACTACAAAAATTAGCCAAGCATGTGGTTCATTCCTGTAATTCCAGCCACTTGGAAGGCTGAGGCGGGGAAATGCTTAAACTCAGGAGGCAGAGATTGCAGTGAGCCCACATATTGCCACCGCACTCCAACCTGGGTGACAGACACAGCAAGAGTCTGTAACCAAAAAAACTAAAATTAAAAGAGCTTTACTAATCTGTGGGCCAACAGTGAAAAGCTTAACATAGGTGAAATAGGAGTCTCAAAAGGAGAAAAGAAAGAAGAGGAATCAAAAATACTTGTGAAAGTAAGGTCAAAATTTTTCTCCAGTTTGGTTTTAAAATTATGAAAATCAAGAAGCTCAGCAAACTGCAAGATGGATGAATATAATGAAAATCAAACTTGGGAATCTCATAGTTTAAATGCTTATAGTCAAAAGGAAAATCTTGAAAAAAAAAAAACCCAGAGAAAACTGACACATTACATTTAAGTGAATAATGAAATGAGTTCTGCTGAATTACCATCAGCAAATGTGAGTCTAGAGGATAGAAGAGTAAATTTTTAATTTTTCTTTTAAAGCCAGTTAATTAATCCAAAAGGAAGAAAGAAAAAGAGAGGGAGAGGAACCAAAGACAGGATAAACAGAAAACACATGATAATGTGGTACACCTAAACTGAATCATATTATAATTATGTTACGATTCAATGAATTAACACTGCAATGTAAAGGAAGAGATTGTCAGAATAAATTATAAACAACAGGATCCAAATATATACACTTTAAATATACAGTAACCTATTTGCTGAAAATAAAATATGAGAAAGGTATACTATGTAAAACACAATCATACAAGGGAATAATTGGCTATACTGACATAATAAAGGTGCATTTCAAGCTAACAAAATATTATAGTTAAAAATGACTTTTTATAATGAGAAAGGGTTCAATGAATCAGAAAGACACAACAATCATCAATATGCATGCAACTAATAAAACAGCTTTAAAATGCATGAAGCAAAAATTGAGAAAACTCAAAGGAGAAACAAAAATCTACAATTATATGGGAGATTTTAACATTCCTTTCTTAAGCAACTGATAGAAAAACTAAACATAAAGATCATTAAAAACATAAAGATCATTAAAGACATAAAAGATCTGAACACTATCAGGTGCAATGATATAATTAATATTGATATTTAAGGAGCACTCTGCCCAGTAGCTGCAAAATACAAATTATTCTCAGGTACATATAGTACTTTCACCAAACCCATAAGCTTCAAGTCTCAATAAATATCAAAATACAGTAATCTTACACAGTAAGATAAGACCACAATGGAAGTAGATTAGAAGTCAGTAACAATAAGATAAACAGAAAACATACACATATATACAAATATTTCAAAAGTAAATAAGACACTTACATTCACCAAAGAGTCAAACAGAACATCCAAAGGGAAATCAGAAACATTTCTAAATGAATGCTAAGCTGGAAACCATCATTCACAGCAAACTAACACAAGAACAGAAAACCAAATACCAAATGTTCTCACTCATAAGTGGGAGTTGAACAATGAAAACACATGCAAACAGGGAGGGGAACATCACACATCGGGGCCTGTCAGGGGATGGGGGGCTAGGGGAGGGATAGCATCAGGAGAAACATCTAATGTAGATGATAGGTTGATGGATGCAGCAAACCACCATGGCAGGTCTGCACATTCTGTACATGTATCCTAGAATTTAAAGTATAATAATAATAATAATAATAAAGAAATTGAGGAGCTCATAGTAAAATTACTACAAAAAAGCAAAGGAGCAAGAACATACAGAATATTCTTCAAAAAGAATAAAGTAACATATTACCCTTGTTTCAAAAGTTACTATAAAGCTACATATATGAGTAGGCATATTTCTGGACTCTGTTCTATTGATTATTTTGTCAATTATTATGCTAATGCCATACTATCTAGATATTTTAGCTCAGTAAGTCAGTCTCAAATCAGGGAGTGTAAGTCCTCCAACTTGTTCTTTATGAAACTTAATTTTCCTCTTTTAGGTTCTCTGTATTTCCCTACAAATTTTAGAATTGATTTGTCAGTTTCTTAAAAAAACAAAAAAAGCCTCCTGGGAGTTTGATTGAGATCTTTTCTCTTAAAAAAAAAAAAAAACCCTCCTGGGATTTTGATTGGAAATCTTTCTGTCTTCGGGAGGACAGAAAGATTTCTTAAATGAAATACCAAAGCAATAGCCATAAATGATTAATTTGCCTGAATTAAAATTAAGAAGTGGCCTGGCACAGTGGCTCATGCCTGTAATCCCAGCACTTTGCGAGGCCAAGGCGGGTGGATCACTTGAGGTCAGCAGTTCAAGACCAGCCTGACCAACATAGTGAAATCCTGTCTCTACTAAAAATACAAAAAATTAGCCGGGCATGGTGGCAGGCACCTGTAATCCCAGCTACTTGGGAGGCTGAGGCAGGAGAATCGCTTGATCCGAGGAGGTGGAGGCTGCAATGAGCCAAGATTACACCACTGCACTCCAGCCTGGGCGACAAGAGCAAAACTCTGTCTCAAAAAAAAAAAAAAAATTAAGAAAAAAATTTAATTTTTGTTAATCAAATGACACGTTGAGGAAAATCAAAAGCCAAGGTACCCACTGAGATATCTGCTGTATATTAACTTACTAGGGATTAATATCAAGAACATATAAAGAGCTTTTGTAAATCAGTAAGAAAAAAGTCCAATAGAAGATTGAACAAAAGACATAAACAGATATTTCACAAAAGAAGACACACACTGGCTAGTCAGTGATATGTACATAATGAACGAAATAAAATATTATCTTATACTCATTCAACTGGCAAGTAAGAAGTCTGCTAACACCAAGTGTTAAGTAGGACAGGAAACAGCCAGATTGTTTTATATTGTTGGTGATAGTAAAACTGATAAAACCACTTTGAAACATAGGTGATCAGTATTGTGTAAAAGTAATATTTTCATACTCTGTTCCAGAATTTCTATTCCCAGATATATAACCCACAAAGATGTATGCACATATACATCATGAAACGTGTGAAAATGTCAACAGTAATACTATCCATAACAGCAAAAATGAAAATAACCAAAGTACTCATCTAGAGACACATGTAAAAATAGTTATGATATACTCACATATAACAGAATATTTTTAAGTGGTAAAAACAGCTATACCAAAAAACATGGATAAATCTTTGTAACATAATGATGAGTCAAAATTGCCTAACCCCATATAACATATCATATCATTTTTATGAATGACTAAACAATAAATTGTTTCCTCATAATTTTGTATATGATTAAACTTTGAATAAAAACGATAAGAAACATGTTTAAGTTCACAAAGCTCATAGAGCTATAATTTATCCGAGGCTTATTTGAAACCAGATCCTACATATTTATCTACACATTTATACTACATTCATTTACCACAGAAAATAGTAAGAAACATTATATGATCTGTTCAAAATCATGTATCAAGGTAGTGACAGGAGTAGGACTATTGGATATTAAGTACTGCATACCAGGCAATATGGCAAGTACTTTACGAGACATACTGTTACTCTTTCTATTCCATTAGCTCATTTAGTTATGAAGTCTCAAAATGGGCATGACCGATTAATTTGCTTTTCCATAATGTCTAACAGTCAAATGATTCATCACAATATTTGCTATACCCTGTACTTCCACATGCACTTCTATATGAAGTTGTACTGTAATATTCATGCCTACAAAAAGTATAAAAATAGTATAATGCAAAATTATCTGCACACTTCTTATACTCCAATAAATGCAAATATATTTAAATTTTATGTTTTAGTCAGTTGTAGGAGATAGATGATTTAATTTGATAATACACTGAATAACATTTGTAGAAAATGTTACTCACCTGCACTGAGTAGTCTGGATCATTTTCTTGAGGTAAAGGATGAGGTGCTCCCTGTGATTCCTGAAGTTTTTCTTTTAACTTAGCATTTTCTTGCTCCTTTTGAAATAGCTGATCCTGAAGATTAACAACACTTTGCCGGAGCATAGCTTCATTTGATTTTGTGGTTTCAAAACAAATATGTAACTCATTGTAAAGCTGTTTCAAAAAATATATCCAAACTGTATTAATAACCAATAAAGCTAGTGTCTGTGTTTGTGTGTGTATGTGTGTATATATATACATGAACTGTGTAAACATAGTCCTTGCCCTCAGGTTATTTTAATAGTCTGAGAGAGAAAGAAGATATAAACACAAAAAAACTAAATTATATAATTTTTAGTATTTAATTTTTTAACACTTAAAATTTCATATTAATAATTAAAAAAGATGTAAGAAAGGCAAAATGTAATATTAGCCAGTGTAATTTAGGAAAAAAATGCCAAATTTCCGAGAAAGAAAATACTTTAACTTAGCTATATTAATCATGGAGGGAATTATGAAAAAGGACCTGATCTGAGCCATGACAATATAATTGGAATTGACCAAAAACAAAAATTCTAAAGATAGAAGAAATGTGAAAAAAATTATGTACAATGATAGAAAAGGACAGAAAGGAGCTAAGGCTATCAGTTTAATTGGACTTAATACATACATTTGAAAGAAAACAAAATTTATTAAGTGTTAATTAATGTTGAATTCTACATTCTTATTAAGTAACCTACTGCTAGGAGGAGCAGAAGGAATAATAAGAGACGAAGTCAGCTGGGCGTGTTGGCTCTTGCCTGTAATCCCAGCACTCTGGGATGCAGAGATGGGCAGATCACGAGGTCAGGAGTTCAAGACCAGCCTGACCAACATAGCAAAACCCGATCTCTACTAAAACATATTTAAAAATTAGCTGGGCATGGTGGGGTGTGCCTGTAGTCCCAGCTACTTGGGAGGCTGAGGCAGGAGAATCACTTGAACCTCAAAGGTGGAGGTTTCAGTGAGCCAAGATTGTGCCACTGCACTCCAGCCTGGGCAAGAGAGTGAGACTTCGATTCAAAATAAATAAATTAATTAATTAAATAAAATAAATTTTAAAAGAGACAAAGTCAAGCAATAAGACTGTAGATAGAATGTAAAAGCTCTTCAATAACAGATTAAGAGGATGGACCTGTTCTGTAGACAACAGGGAGTTACTGAAAACCTTAAACAGTGTGAAAAACTAGAAGCAACATTTTGAAGGCTTGATCAATAACTTTAAAACCTTTTTAAGTTAAGGTAATATGCATTAGATAAATTTAAAAGAAGCCCATTAAAACTGTGAGACAACATATGACATATAAGTGCTATCATATAGAGAATAATATAGGGTTAACAATGGTATGCCTCCAGTACTTGTAAACTTGCTGGGTAATGAAAATCCTAATGTATAATTGTGATTTAATGAGATATAATTCAATCTGTGGTAGTTGATTTACATACACAATCTGTATGTATATCTGCAGCTGACACTAGAAAAGTGACCTGAGTGAAGATATCTCTGTGTGTGTGTGTGTGTGTGTGTGTGTGTGTGTGTGTGTGTGGTTTTAAAGGCTAATAGTAAAATCATATAATAAGAGCAAAATCCCCAAGTGGAAAATCTCAAAATTGTGTAGATGCTACAGTAAGTTTTTAGGTTTGCTCATTTAATTAAAGATACAGAACATCTTCCATTAGTCGGCCTTGCCTCATGGGAAGAAACTCACAGACATAAAAGACTATAAACCTTTAGTTCATCTAGAAACCTAGGATTTGTGTACATTTCCGTATGCATGTTATACCTCCGTTTTTTAAATTTAAAATTTAAGGCCGGGCGCGGTGGCTCACGCCTATAATCCCAGCACTTTGGGAAGCCGAGGTGGGTGGATCATGATGTCAAGAGATCGAGACCATACTGGTCAACATGGTGAAACCCCATCTCTACTAAAAATACAAAAAAATTAGCTGGGCGTGGTGGCACACGCCTGTAGTTCCAGCTACTGGGGAGGCTGAGGCAGGAGAATTGCTTGAACCCAGGAGGCGGAGGTTGCGGTGAGCCAAGATCGCGCCATTGCACTCCAGCCTGGGTAACAAGAGCGAAACTCCATCTCAAAAAAAAAAGAAAAAGAAAAAAATTTTAAATTTAAAAAGGCTTGTAAAACCTTTCATTAATACATCTCCGGAAACATAATTTATCACAAAAATAAGATCCTCCAAAGTTCCACACCACTGGCATATAATTAGCTCAACATACCTTTTATTAAAAAATTGTATCTCTGGCTGGGCATGGTGGCTCACACCTGTAATCTTAGCACTTTGGGAGGCCAAGGGGGGCAGATCACCTGAGCTCAGGAGTTCGAGACCAGCCTGGGCAACATGACGAATCCCCGTCTCTACCAAAAATACAAAAAATTACCCAGGCGTGGTAGCGTGTGCCTGTAGCCCCACTACTTGGAAGGCTGAGGTAAGAAGACCACTTAAGCCCAGGAGGTCAAGGCTGCAGTGAGCCAAGATTGTACCACTGCACTCCAGGCTGGGTGACAGAGGGAGACTCTGTCTTAAAAAAATAAAATAAAATTACCTATCTATCTATATTACTGTGGAGATATATAATCCACTTCACTTCATAGCCAAAGTCTAAGCAATTTTTTAAAAGTGTTGCCTATATGATTTATTTAAAAAATTAGAACATCAATTTATACTTTCCCTTCCCATTACACCTTTATACTAGGGAGTATGTCCAGTGTCCTTTCCACAGCTGATACCATCAGATATTCTAGGAGGGAAGATAGAGTAGGAAGCTGACAGCTTTGAGAGACAATGAAGAGGTCAGAGTGCCTATCTGTACTGTGCTGCTCCTCTCATGAGTGGGTTCAGGATAGAAAAGAAAAAAGCAAACCCTGCATACGAGCTAAACTGGCTAGGGAGAGTTGAAACTATGAGCGAGGATCTTCTCTTCACTGCAGTCACTTTTTCAGTGAATATTTAACCACTTTCTAATCTCAGGGGCTTTATTTACACTAACCAATGTTTACCCAATCAGTACAAATTAATCCCTCTGAGGTAAATAATAGAAGATATTATTAAAGAATTCATATAGCTTAAATATTTGAGAATCCCACAGACACTGGTAAGTGCTGACAAAGAAAACCACATACCTTCCCTCCTAATGACCAAGGTACAGGCATGATGCTAGGGTATGGTCAGGATTGAGGACCAATTTACTGGCCACTAGTGCCAAGAGTGTGGTATACCTTACTCTTGGGTGTCACATGTTGGGACCTTCTACCACAAATACAGGACTCTCAGTCTATTCATTTATGGAAGAAGGCTCTATCTTAATGTATCTCCTCTCTTAGTCTAACTTCTGTCTTGCTTCATAAAATAGAGGACTAATAGCACTCTTCTTGCATTCTCTATGTTGCTCTCTCTGACATGCAGTTTAAGCAGTTGCATTCCTATTCAGAAGTTGCCCTGACTTGATGTGATATGACTGGGTGAGTAAAATTACTCTGGGACAAACTCTATGTCTTGCACTGAATATCCATCCTTCCAAGCAGCAGGTGAAAAAGAACTGAGAAAGTCCATATCAAATTAGACCAGCTTTGCTCTAGGTATTGGGACAAACTTATTCCTTAGCTTACTCCAAACATACATCTCCTACTTGCCTGTTTTCTTTGTTGGCTGACTGGATTTCATGTATTTAATAGTAATGAGATCACTCGGTTATGAACTTAGAGCACAGGAAGCAAAGATAGTCCTCCAGCCATTTTTAATTCTAGGCCTCAGTTCAGCAGTAAACTTGGTTAAAACAGCCTTCAACAAGGTTAAATCTATCTTTATTTCTAAAGTGTTTTGTGGTGGCAAAACCTCTGGGTAATAAAATGTTTATTTCTCTAGGAGATCCTGCAAGAAGGCAAAAGCTTAGGATGTTCCAGTGCCCTGGGTAGATTCCATCTTATTCTCATTCAATTAATAAAAGCAGAGTTAAAAAAAAAAGTTCTCAAGTGAGTAAATTAGGGAGTATGATAAACACATTCATCCACATTGCTTTAGGCATCCTGAGTTAGCTTTTTCCCTATTAGCAATAAGACTCCTTTTTTTTTTTTTTTTTTTTTGAGACAGAGTCTGGCTCTGTCACCAGGCGCCAGGCTGAAGTGCAGTGGCACGATCTCAGCTCACTGTAAACTCCACCTCCTGGGTTCAGGCAATTCTCCTGCCTCAGTCTCCTGGGTAGCTGGGACTACAGGTGTGCACCACCACGCCCAGCTAATTTTTTTGTATTTTTAGTAGAAACGTGGTTTCACCATGTTGGCCAGGATGGTCTCGATCTCTTGACCTCATGATCCAACCACTTCGGCCTCCCAAAGTGCTGCGGTGGGGCCAAGATTCCTTACAACAGTTTTCAGAGAGGCTCTTTTCTCTACAATTTCTTTCCTCTAATAATCCAAAAAGCTTGAGTTGATTAGAATTTTTTTGTAAGAGTCTGTACTGTAAAATGTAATCATATATTACATTATATACTTTAGAAGCATCAATCACTATAATTCATATGTAATATATTATCCACTATTCTTCATGCTATTTTCTGTTGAAGAATTTAAAGTGAAAAAGGTTAAAAAGGTCAAGAGATAGAAAGCGAGTTAGAAATAAGACTTCAAACTCCAACTCCTTTCATTTTCGGGGGCTTAGACTGAAGAGCTCCTTTTCAAATATTTTTATTAAACAACTAGATGATATTTTATATATCTTAGCAATTTTGAAAATGTATATGTTCTGTTACCCAATAATAATAATTTGTTTAAGGATTAAAATCTTCCAAATTTAGTAAATATACTAAAGTCATTCCCTCAGTATCCACAAGATTGTTTCCAGGACCCAAGTGGATACCAAAAATCTGCAAATGCACAAGTCCCTTATATAAAATGGCATAGTATTTGCTTATAAACTATGTACATCCTCCTGTATACTTTAAGCCATCTCTGGATTATGTATACCTAATACAATGTAAACACTATGTAAATAGTTGTTATACAGTTTTTTTGTATTAATTTCTATTGTTGTATTGCTATTTTTTATTTTTTTTCCCAAATATTTTCAATCCATGGTTGGTTGAATCTTTGAATGGGGATGTAGCCTGTGGATACAGAGTGCCAACTATATTTGCAACACTGACTGAAACAATAAATTCTTCAAGTGAAAACTGTACTATTTATAGCCAAAAACGAGAAGACTAATTTAACATGTAATTTAATATGCTAACTCCTTATTTTCCTAGTTTGATAACAGTTTGAGTAATATGGTCACCAAATAGAACAAAAGGTATAAAATACATGTTAGTACCCCAACCATGTGAGATGGTCTAGAAATCATAAATGCTGACATAATTCCCTATCAATATTTAAATCATAAACATGGATAGAAAGGTTGTGCAGAGATATTAAAATATTAAAAATTATATGAATGGCTACATGCTCAGAGGAAGAGAACACCCTAGATTACTTTTATTTATCTTGACAGGTGTTTTTCTCCTAGAAGAGCCTCCCACACTATATGACTGGTAGATTCGTGTATGAGACTAATGATTTGTTATGGAGAGCTCTGGGAAAACATGACTCACCTCTTTTCTGTGCTCAAAACATTTTTCCAATTTTCTTTCTTTACCTTTGTCTACCCTCCCCAATTCCCGCATTCTACCACTTGGGACAACTGTTTTTATCTTTTCAGATAATTAAACAGATATTATTATACATATCTACTTAATAAATGAGAAAGAATAGGGAATGGAAGGGGCAAGAAAAAGGGGTGAAGAATTGAGAGAAAGAGAACAGAGAAAACAAACTTCATTAGAAATAGTAACTAAGACCTGACACTTAAAGAAGCTTAATAAGAACTGAAGATAAATTGTTAGTGTAATATTTTTAAATTCAACTCACTTGAGTCTTACAGCTAAATCTCATTATTTGAAAATATTAAAATAAATCTATATGAAAATATATTTGAAATTTTGAGTAAATAATTTCATCTCACTATTGCAAGGATTATTATTCAAATTTGTTGGGAAAAAATCTAAAAATATGTGTAGACAAGGACTAAAGATAATTACTACATATAATGCTCTAGATTAAGAATGAATAATCTGATATAAATGAACACTAAAAGTCTGAACAATAGCACACCTGACAAGGCAGTATGATCATTCCCAAATTTTAAAATCCTGCACTACACAACTATTACATTTTTGAGGAGAAAAAAACACGGTCAGTAAAAAATCTTCGGGAGCTCAAAAAGTTAAAAAGTGTGATGTAATAGCAAGATAAAAGAAACCAAATATGTACAATCAGGAGAAACAATGGCTAGAGAATGATGAAAGTCTTTTCACAGAGGAAGGTAACATGCTATACTCTGGTCACCAAAAACACTGTAGTAGAATCTTCTGAATAACATTTAATGTAGATATGAGGATAAATATTCCAACATTAGAAATTATTAAGCATTGAAAAAATTTGGATGAGAATGGATAATGCAAGTTTGTAGAATCTGTTCAATAAAGCTTTTAAGAATAAGATATCATCTTTCCATTTAAAACTTAACTATACTATGGGCTTTCTAATAAAGTTTAAGGATTGTATTCTGGACCCAAGATTACCTACATCTGAATTCTACACAGGTAGCTGTTTGACTTTAGACAACATAAGTTTCAGTTACCTGATCTATAAAACAGGGATAAAAATAACAATACCACATCAGGTTGATGCAAGGCTTAAACAATGAGGCAAAAGACCTATTGCCAGTGTCTGATATGCAATAAGCTAAAACATGTTAACTATTATTATTATATGGTTACTGGGAGCAACTTACATTTTTACCTCACTTTACATAATACATTTCTAAAATTATTTGTATAAACGGAAACTCAGATTCTCCCTGGCTTATAGTACAACTTTACATTCTTTCTTTCTTTTTTTTTTTTTTTTTTTGAGACGGAGTTTCGCTCTCGTTACCCAGGCTGGAGTGCAATGGCGCGATCTCGGCTCACCGCAACCTCCGCCTCCTGAGTTCAGGCAATTCTTCCTGCCTCAGCCTCCTGAGTAGCTGGGGTTACAGGCACGCACCACCATGCCCAGCTAATTTTTTGTATTTTTTAGTAGAGATGGGGTTTCACCATGTTGACCAGGATGGTCTCGATCTCTTGACCTCGTGATCCACCCGCCTCGGCCTCCCAAAGTGCTGGGATTACAGGCGTGAGCCACCGCGCCCAGCCCTACATTCTTTCTTTATAACTATGAACTGGAAGGACTTCTCACTTGTTTCTCCACATTTTTCATCACCACAGAACCATTCATCCATTGGTAATATGCAATTTAAATAATACTCTAGTCCATTTAATGGACTTAATACTCTTAATAATACTCTAGTCCATTTAATGGACCAGAGTAATATTTAAATTAAAATATAAACATTGCCATAAAGTTTTAAAATACTCTTACATTTATGATTTTTAAATTGCATATCCAAAGTGGGACACCATAACATGCAATGTCTCAAGGTTCAGTAACTTAACATTTACTGATCATGTAGTAGGCAGGTCCCCTTAAAATCCATGACCCCCATACATTCTTATTATGGAATAATTTTAAAAGAATATGTTATGTAAGAACTAATTAAAAGTGAATTGGGCCAGGCACAGTGGCTCAGATCTATAATCCAGGCACTTTGGGAGGCTGAAGCAGGTAGATCACCTGAGGTCAGGAGTTTGAGATCAGCCTGGCCAACACGGTTAAAACCCCATCTCTATCGAAAAGTACAAAAATTAGCTGAGTGTGGTGGCGCGTGCCTGTAGTCCCAGCTACTGGGGAGGGTGAGGTGAGGGAATCACTTGAACCCAGGAAGCAGAGGTTGCAGTGAGTTGAGATCGGGCCACTGCACTCCAGCTTAGGCGACAGAGTGAGACCCTGTCAAAAAATAAACAAACAAAAAAAGTGAATTGCTCATGGTTAATACAATGTTATAGTTTCATAAAAAGAAGTCTTCCCTGGGTGGGTAGGGGGTAGGTCAGTGTGAGCATGTATGTGTGTGTGTACATATGTGTAGTCAATGCACTCTAATGAATAGTAATAATCTGAACTGACAACAAAGAGATGTTTATTGCAGTTTTATTTACAATAGTAAAACACTTGAACAACATATATAACACTAGAAAAATAATTAAATTATGACTGTCTAAAATAGTTATATGTTATGATTTTTAAAAATATAATGTTAAAGTGAAAAATACTAGTGTGCTCACAGACATGTTAACATGCATTTTTAAAACTGAAATATTCAAAAAGGTTCACAGTATTTACCTCTGGGAGATGGAATTATAAAAGACTTTGTGGGTTTTTTTTTTAAATAACTATATATAGCTACCAAAATAATTGTAATGTCTACTAACTGTAAACAAAATTTGTAAAGAATAAATAAAGGAAAATATTTTCAAATTGAGTCCAGTTGAGGATACTAACGAAAACTTTATGAACAACTATAAGCATCTAAAAAAACTTCAAAATTAAAATATGACTGTGGGAATTACAATTTGAAAGGGAGTATCATCTTAAGTATCAGTGAAGCCCCCAACTCCCATGCTACCCAAGGTAATATCTGAGAAACAAAAATAAAAAAAAAAATGAAATTCCATCTAGAGAAAAAATGACAAAAAATAGACTAAACCCAAGGAAAAGCAAACCAATTATTTAAGGTAGCACATCTCAGTTTGTTGTCTTCTATTTTTTTTTTCTGCCTCAATACTATTCACAAACACAACATACCCCCATCATTTACATCTTTCATTTTCTATAATGATTCTTGGAAGGGATAAACATAATCCCAGAGGAAATGTGTGTAAAGTTTCAAAATGTATCCCAGATCACAATTTAGGTTATGGCAAGTTCTCCAAATAGGGGCATACAAGTTCTACTTCCCAAATTTAGTAAAAGTATACACTAAGGAATTTATGGTTTGAACAAGAGTTCACTTGGAAAAGCTATGAGAAATTAATTTGTCTCTTTGATATTTTATAGTCTCAGAAAAGTATTACTAGTATGATACCATCAAGAAGAGCTTTTTTTTTTTTTTTTTTTTTTTGAGACAGTCTTGTCTGTCGCCAGGTGCCAGGCTGGAGTGCAGTGGCGCAATCTTGGCTCACTGCAACCTCCACCTTCCAAGTTCAAGCAATTCAAGGAGAGCTTTCTTTATCCTTAGTCTTGGAACTGGCTCTCAGTTATGCTCCCATACTTCCTTCTACTACTATTATAACACACATCATTCTTACTTCTACCATTTAATGTCTGCTATCAACTAATTTTAAACTGTAAGAGTTGTAAAATAAAGGAAGTAAAATGGTATATATGCAGATAACTGGGCGGGAAAGCTTTCAGGCACTGGAAGAAAGTGTACCTTAAAAGGTTAAATAAATTTTCAAGGAACAAAAACATGGTTTGTGGTGCTGAAGTACACCGAATAAAAAGAGAAGGCAAAGATGAGATCAGAGAGGTAATGTAGAGCCAGAACATGTAGGGTCCCACAGGTTGTTGTAAGAACTTAGGTTTTTTATTTTTAATGATCTGGGAAACCAGTGGAGGGACTTGAAGAGAGGAGTGATCTGATTTGACTCACAAAGTTTCAGCAAGAATAACCTGGCACCTATGTTTGGAACACTCAAAAGGCTTAAGATCAAAGCAAAGAAACTAGCAAGTTACTACGATAATCCAGGTAATACATGATAGTGGCCTGGACAGAATGGTGAAACGAGGGCAATGGGAAGTAGTCGAATACTGCACCTGTATTGAAAACATAACAGGCAACAGCTTTGTTCTGAACACGTTCCAAGTTAGACACCCATTAGGCATCCAAGTGAAGAGACACTAAGTAGACAATTAGATATACTCTTTCTTAGAATACACTGAAGAGATCCAAGGTAGATAAACAAATTTGGGAATCATCAGTCTATAGATACAGGTAGAACATCCAAACCCAAAAATCTGAAATGCTCCAAAATCCAAAACATTTTTGAGCACCAGTATGATGCTCAAAGGAAATGCTCATTGGAGCATTTCAGATTTCAAATTTTCAGATTTGGGATGCTCAGTCAGTAAATGTAATGCAAATATTCCAAAATCCCAAAAACTCAAAATGTAAAATATTTCTGGTTTCAGGTTCCAAGCATTTCAGATGAGGGATACTCAACCTGTAGAACAATTCTGAAAGTCAAGGTGATTAGATAAAATCACCTAGGGTGTGAATTTAAACAGGAAAAAAAAAAAAGGAGAGATCCTAAGACTGAGGCCTGGGACATTTTAACATTTACATGACATGGAGACTGGGTAGGACCAGAAAGAAGCTAAAAAGAGACAGTCAGAAACTGAAGGAAGAAAACCACACAGTTATAGTACACTGGAAGCCAAGAGGGGAAAAAAAAATATTTCAAACAACAGAAAGTTATCAAGGGGGGAAAAAGAGAAAAAAATTAAAATTATTAATAAGGTATAATGTTGCAAATCCTTTTAGCAATGAAGCCTGGTTTAGAAACAAAAAACACAGTGGGCAATCCCACCCGTAAAACAAAAAGGTGGCACTGCTGTAGCTGAAGTGGACAGAATAGACTGTATCTTCCTGCTTGGTATTATCTAGGGAAAACACAAAGGGAACACAAAACACACTGAAAACCACTGTTACGAAGCATCATTTAAAAATATGTGTTTAAGTTTTAAGGTAATTTATACCATGTTAATTATAGACATTAGATATTCATTGATTTTTTTTTAGAACAAGAGTAAGATCAAAAGGAAAAATCCAATAATTTTAGAGAAATAATATGAACTGTATTATTTAACCTCTCTAAGCCCCACTCACCTCAACTATTAATATTAAATGAGAATAACACTATATAAATTATGTATGTAAATAATTTAGCACTCTACACAAAACATAGGAAAAACTCTATAAAGGTATTTTTTTTAATTACTAGATAAAATTATTGCTGCTGAGTTGGTCAGCACAACTACATACTTGTGTAAACCTTCTTGAAGGGTTCCTAAAACAACTGTAAAGTAAAAGACTACTGCACGGAAACATACAAAATAAACAGAGAAAAATATTGATCCTAAAGACCTCCTCAGTAATCCCCTTTGTGTTTGTGAAGATTTGCCAAAAAAAAAGTACAAATTTTATAATGAAAGTCTGCCTTAAGTCATAAACTAGAATGGTACTTGACAAAATAATTTCTTATAACAGCAGGCTGAGGAATTCCATTCTCCAAATCCTTTACCGTTTTGAGACTATACTCTTAGTATATTTCACAGTAGCTATCTCAATACCACTTTATAAAAATAATACCTTACAGAGTAAATTTGTATCTATATTTTAAGTGAATCAGCTCTAAAAACCATAAAGAAAACTCACAAAATTTTAAGTCTTACCAAATTGAACCATCATTCACTTCTAATTTCAGGAAACATATGTATAAGGAAGTAATAATGAAATGCTGAAATTTGAAAAAATCTAAATTCTATATGTTTATAAGTTCATAGACATACATTTGCATCTTTAGTACAGAATAAAAGCATACTTTTTGATATGATATACTTTCAGCTGTGTGAACATCTTCCTGATTTCTCAGTACACTTTGTGTGTCCATATTAAGAACCTGAAGCTGCTGGATCAGCTCCGCTTGCTGGGCTGTATGTGTACTGTTCTGTTTGTAAAGATTCTGCAGCTCCTGCAATTCCTTCCTGTGCAAAGCAAGCAATAAACAGAGAAAAGTATGGATAAAGATCATCTCAGTTAAATAATTGTGTTCATCTAAGGTTACAGATTGGCATTCTACTTTTCATCTACCATTTGTACTGCAGGCAAACATTTATAAAACAAATAATAAAGTATTTAATATTTATCACATACACATAGAAAGTATTGATAGAACTACTATGACTTTCAAAGCCAGATACATATTAATTTTTTTGTAGCTTGATAGTAATAAAAACCCTGGATACACAGAGTACCACCTTTTATTTAAATTAAGTAAATGCTTCAGTTTCAAGAATTAACAAGTAGTGAGGTTAACTATGGTTATTAGACAGTTTTGAACAAGGGGACATCACCCTTATATTATTATACAGAACTTTAAATATATTAAAAAGAATCCCAAAGGGCATATTTAAGTTTTGAAACCAAAGTTCCTTAAAGCACAACTGTCAATTCTAGTTTGTAAGCTAAGGGTCCTGGGCTGGGATTCCTGTGACTCCTCTAATCCAGCTTGAAGGAACTGATGACATAAGAAAGTCAGAAAGTCACAAGGAAACTCCAGTCCTTCTAACCTACCCAGGATTAAACCGATAAACAGGAGGACAAACGAACTGGTGATGGCAATGATGGCACTAAGAGTCTAGGAGAACAGCACCTTAGAGATAGAGGTTTCCAGATTGCTGTGGTAGTGAATCCTGTGTGATACAGATCATACGAAACTGAAAATTCTTTTGTATATTTAATTTGAACAGTAAAATATTTATAAAGCTCTATTTCATCAAAATACACTATAAACAGTAGTCTCTTGGTATCTATGGGAGAATGGTTTCAAGACCCACTTTGAATACGAAAATTTACAGATGCTCAAGTCCCTTATATAAAATGATGCAGTTTTGCACATAATCTATGCACAATCTCCCAAATACTCTAGATTACTTATAACACCTAATACAAAGTACATGCTCTGTAAATAATGTTATACTGTACTCTTTAGGGAAAAATGACAAGAAAAAAGTCTGTATACATTCAGTACAGATGCAACCACTCATTTTATTCCCCTGAATTTTCAATATGTGATTGGATGAATCCATGGATATGAAAGGCTGATTGTACTTATATAATATTTTGGGCCAGGTATGATGGCTCACTTCTGTAATCCCAGCACTTTGGAAGGCCGAGGCGGGCAGATCACAAGGTCAAGAGATGGAGACCATCCTGGCCAACATGGTAAAACCCCGTCTCTACTAAAAATACAAAAATTAGCTGGGTGTGGTAGCACATACCTATAATCCCACTTATTCAGGAGGCTGACACAGGAGAATCACTTGAACCCAAGAAGTGGAGGTTATACTGAGCCAAGATTGCTCCACTACACTCCACCCTGGCGACAGAGAAGGACTCCATCTCAAAACAAAACAAAATTTAAAAAATCAAAAAATATATATGTATTTAAATATATAACATATATAAAATATATATATATATTTTTATTGCATTTTAGGTTTTGGGGTACATGTGAAAAACATGCAAGGTTGTTGCATAGGTGCATACGTGGCAGTATGATTTGCTGCCTCCCTCCCCTTCACCTATATCTGGCATTTCTCCCCATGCTATCCCTCCCCAACTCCCCACCCCCCCGCTGTCCCCCCTCCCCGCCAACAGACCCCCGTGTATAGTGCTCCCCTCCCTGTGTCCATGTGTTCTCCTTGTTCAACACCCACCTATGAATGAGAACATGTGGTGTTTGATTTTGTGTTCTTCTGTCAGTTTGCTGAGAATGATGTTTTCCAGGTTCATCCATGTCCCTACGAAGGATGTGAACTCCTCGTTTTTAATGGCTGCATAATATTCCATGGTGTATATGTGTCACATTTTTCCTGTCCAGTCTATCATCGATGGGCATTTGGGCTGGTTCCAGGTCTTTGCTATTGTAAACTGTGCTGCAATGAACATTCGTGTGCATGTGTCCTTATAGTAGAACGATTTATAATCCTTTGGATATATGCCCAGTAATGGGATTGCTGGGTCAAATGGAATTTCTATTTCTAGGTCCTTGAGGAATCGCCACACTGTTTTCCACAGTGGTTGAACTAATTTACACTCCCACCAACAGTGTAAAAGTGTTCCTATTTCTCCACATCCTCTCCAGCATCTGTTTTCTCCGGATTTTTTAATGATCGCCATTCTAACTGGCGTGAGATGGTATCTCAATGTAGTTTTGATTTGCATTTCTCTAATGACCAGTGATGATGAGCATTTATTCATATGTTTGTTGGCCTCATGTATGTCTTCTTTTGTAAAGTATCTGTTCATATCCTTCACCCATTTTTGAATGGGCTTGTTTGTTGTTTTCTTGTAAATCTTTTTTATCTCGTTGTAAATTCTGGATATCAGCCCTTTGTCAGACGGGTAGGCTGCAATAATTTTTTCCCATTCTGTTGGTTGCCGATTCACTCTATTGACTGTTTCTTTTGTCGTGCAAAAGCTGTGGAGTTTGATTAGGTCCCATTTGTCTATTTTGGCTTTTGTTGCCAATGCTTTTGGTGTTTTGGTCATAAAGTCCTTGCCTAAGCCTATGTCCTGAATGGTTTTGCCTAGGTTTCCTTCTAGTGTTTTTATGGTGTGAGGTCTTATGTTTAAGTCTTTAATCCATCTGGAGTCAATTTTAGTGTAAGGTGTCAGGAAGGGGTCCAGTTTCTGCTTTCTGCATATGGCTAGCCAGTTTTCCCAACACCACTTATTGAACAGGGAATCCTTTCTCCATTGCTTGTTTTTGTCAGGTTTGTCAAAGATCGGGTGGTTGTAGATATGTTGTGTCGCCTCCGACGCCTCTGTTCTGTTCCATTGGTCTATATCTCTGTTTTGGTACCAGTACCATGCTGTTTTGATTACTGTAGCCTTGTAGTAGAGTTTGATGTCCGGTAGTGTGATGCCTCCCGCTTTGTTCTTTTTGCTTAGAATTGACTTGGCTATGCGGGCTCTCTTTTGGTTCCATATGAAGTTTAAGGTGGTTTTTTCCAGTTCTGTGAGGAAGGTCATTGGTAGCTTGATGGGGATAGCGTTGAATCTGTAAATTACTTTGGGCAGTATGGCCATTTTCACGATATTAATTCTTCCTAACCATGAACATGGAATGTTTCTCCATCTCTTTGTGTCCTCTCTTATTTCGTTGAGCAGTGGTTTGTAGTGCTCCTTGAAGAGGTCCTTTACGTACCTTGTTAGTTGTATTCCTAGGTATTTTATTCTCTTTGTAGCAATTGTGAATGGCAGTTCGTTCTTGATTTGGCTCTCTTTAAGTCTGTTATTGGTGTATAGGAATGCTTGTGATTTTTGCACATTGATTTTGTATCCTGAGACGTTGCTGAAGTTGCTTATCAGTTTCAGGAGATTTTGGGCTGAGGTGATAGGGTCTTCTAGATATACAATCATGTCGTCTGCAAATAGAGACAATTTGACTTCCTCCTTTCCTCGTCGAATACCCTTTATTTCTTTTTCTTGCCTGATTGCCCTGGCTAGAACTTCCAGTACTATATTGAATAGGAGTGGTGAGAGAGGGCATCCTTGTCTAGTGCCAGATTTCAAAGGGAATCCTTCCAGTTTTTGCCCATTCCGTATGATATTGGCTGTCGGTTTGTCATAAATAGCTTTTATTATTTTGAGATACGTTCCGTCGATACCTAGTTTATTGAGAGTTTTTAGCATAAAGGGCTGTTGAATTTTGTCAAAGGTCTTCTCTGCATCAATTGAGATATTCATGTGGTTTTTGTTTTTGGTTCTGTTTATGTGGTGAATTACATTTATAGACTTGCGTATATTGAACCAGCCTTGCATCCCCGGGATGAATCCTACTTGATCATGGTGGATAAGCTTTTTGATGTGCTGTTGTAATCGGCTTGCCAGTATTTTATTGAAGATTTTTGCAACTATGTTCATCATGGATATTGGCCTGTAGTTTTCTTTTCTTGTTGAGTCTCTGCCGGGTTTTGGTATCAGGATGATGTTGGTCTCATAAAATGATTTGGGAAGGATTCCCTCTTTTTGGTTTATTTGGAATAGTTTCAGTAGGAATGGTACCAGTTCCTCTTTGTATGTCTGGTAGAATTCGGCTGTGAAACCATCTGGGCCTGGGCTTTTTTTGGGTGGTAGGCTCTTAATTGCTGCCTCGACTTCAGACCTTGTTATTGGTCTATTCAGGGTTTTGACTTCTTCCTGGTTTAGGCTTGGGAGGAGGCTACTGTCCAGGAATTTATCCATTTCTACCAGGTTTTCTAATTTATGTGCATAGAGTTGTTTGTAATAATCTCTGATGATGGTTTGAATTTCTGTGGCGTCTGTGGTGATATCCCCTTTATCATTTTTTATTACATCTATTTGGTTATTCTCTCTTTTCTTTTTTATTAGTCTGGCTAGTGGTCTGTCTATTTTGTTGATCTTTTCAAAAAACCAGCTCCTGGATTTATTGATTTTTTTGTAGGGTTTTTCGTGTCTCTATCTCCTTCAATTCTGCTTTGATCTTAGTTATTTCTTGTCTTCTGCTAGGTTTTGAGTTTTTTTGATCTTGCTCCTCTAGCTCTTTCAATTTTGACGATAGAGTGTCAATTTTAGATCTCTCCTTTCTTCTCATGTGGGCACCTATTTCTTCTCCCCAGGTGTTCTGGCCGAGGGGGTTAGCGCTTTATGCTTTTCAGCTGTGTTGCTACCGTTTTCCCTGCCCACAAGGTGGCAGTCTAGTCACACTCAGCCTGCAGAGGCTTCGCTGAGCTGCTGTGGGCTCCGCCCAGCTTCCGTGTGAGCTTCCCTGCAGTCCTGTTTATATGGGTGTAGTTAGAACTGCTTCCGCTATGCTGGCCCGCCCCTGTAGTGACGGAGTCTCTGTATTGGCGGGTTGTCTTGGTTACGGAAAATTGCCCCGGGAACTGCAGGGTGTTTCCCGATGGAGGACGCCCCTCCCCCACAGAGCTGGACCGTCCCGGGTTCAGCCGTGTTTCCAGTGGGGCCCTCTTTGCCCGGGAATCTCTTGGCTTGCCTCCTTGCCTCAGCTCCCCTTGCTGGCCCAGAGGGGACACAGTCTCGTTCACTTTGCTCAAGGAGCCGCTGCTCCCTGCCCCCGGTGCAGGCCGAGCGGCTGCTCTGGTCCAACCAGCGGCACTGGGAACCCGTGGAGCTTCTCCGCCTGTGAATCTCCTGGTCTGTGGGCAGTTAAAATCCGCTGCCCTGTGTGCCGCTGCGTCAGCCGAAGCAGCGGCTCTGAGATTCGTGGTGCTGCCTTGTCCGGGGGTCTCCTGGCTTGACTCCCTGCTTCAGCTCCCCTTGCTGGCTCAGAGGGAACTCTGTCTCTCTCCCTCTGTATAAGAAGCCACTGCCCCCCGCCCCAGGGCGTAGGCTGAGCGGCCACACCGCCCAAACCAGCGGCGCTGGCGACCCGTGGGGCTTCTCCTCCTGTGAATCTCCTGGTCTGTGGGCAGTAAAAGTCCGTCTGGAAATGGGGCGTCCACTCACCCTCTGCGCCTTCTCTCGGAGCTGCGATCCTGACTTCCTCCTAAGTGGCCATCTTGGATCAAGTTCCAAAATATATATATATATATATATTTTTTTTTTTTTTTTTTTTGAGACGGAGTTTCGCTCTTGTTACCCAGGCTGGAGCGCAATGGCGCGATCTCGGCTCACCGCAATCTCCGCCTCCTGGGTTCAGGCAATTCTCCTGCCTCAGCCTCCTGAGTAGCTGGGATTACAGGCACGCGCCACCGTGCCCAGCTCATTTTTTGTATTAGTAGAGACGGGGTTTCACCATGTTGACCAGGATGGTCTCGATCTCTTGACCTCGTGATCCACCCGCCTCGGCCTCCCAAAGTGCTGGGATTACAGGCTTGAGCCACCGCGCCCAGCCTATATATTTTTTTATATACAGTCTTGAAGATTGTATTTCTTAATGAAACTTTTTCTTTACCTATAACCTTTAACTACTCGTTCATTCACATAAATCTTAAAACAAAGAAATAATAAAAGAAATAAGCAGGCAGTTGTTGAAGATGGAAAAAAATTAGTATGGGAGCAAATAGTTCTGTTCTTTACCGATTTAGAACATTAATGTTCTCAAACCACAACCCCTGCATCCATACAGATACATGGACATATACCATTTTCCTGTAACTATTCAAAAAACTGAAACACACAGAAAATAGCAGTCAAAAATGGAGAAGCAAAGAGAAGAAAACCAATAATGGCACAATGCCTTCAGGAAATGTAATACACGAAGAGGGGGGAAAAAGACCCTAGTAATAATGTATGATGATTATTGCCATTTTCACGAATAATATTAGCAAAAATTGTCAAAGGAAATACCCAACAGTACAGGAGAAAATTTGATCGTAATTAAGACATGTTAGCCAGGGGACCTAAAAAAAACATTGCATTTAGAAAGGAGACATGATGAAGATAAAACATATTATCTTTCAATACAGTGTAAAACACAGGAAATTTATTTATATTCCAATGTTAGAAGACATCTGGTATTTCTTATTGTGAAGGCCCAAATCAGTCAGTAGCTGTTCTGTATTTAAGGACAATGTACAACAAAATATATGTATCTTTAGTGATAAGAAACACACTGAAGAGTAGGATGATGCTCAAACGATTATAAGGCTTTGCAAATTAAAAATCAACCTGAGAAAAAGCACATTTTTCTCTACCATCTCATGCCATTTTCTGGGCATGCTCTCAATAAGTGGAACTGAAACATAATCTTATACTATGTAGATACATTTATTTCTCTCTATCTTCCCACACCACCACAGAAAAGTAGAAGTGACGGTATGTACACCAAATCTGCAAATACAAAAAGCAAGCAAGGCTCAGGGAAAGCCCTGAATTTGTTTAGACCTTTCCTCATTTGAAAACAAGTAAAGTAAAACAGGAGGGGCCAAGATGGCGGACTAGAAACAGTTGTGGTAGGAGGCCTGCACAAAGAAGAACCAAAACAACTAGTGAATCCTGTACTGTCAACTGAGGTATCCAAGTTCTCTCACTGGGACTGACAAGGTATTTGGCACAACCCACGGAGAGCGAGGACAAGCAGGGTGGTGCAGTGGCCCACCTGGGAGCCACACTGGGTAACGGGATCTCCTACCACCGCCAAGAAAAATGGTGCGTGATTGGGTTACTCTGCTGGGGAAACCATGCTTTTTCCACGGATCTGTGTAACCCACGATCAGGAGATCCCCCTCATGAGCCCACACCACCAGGGCCTTGGGTTCCAAGTGCAGAGCTGTCCAGATTCTTGGCAGTCTCTTGGTGGCCTCTCAGCAGCCACTGGATTGGAGACTACCCAAGACTACCAACTTCCCAGTGGAAGAGGCGGCCATGCTGCCTGCTGCCTAAGATGCCAGAGTTTCCAGGGAGCAGGGACAATGGGCAGCAGCCTTTGCTGCAGCTCCCATCTGTCAGTTTTCCCTTGCCAGTGCCAGGAAGACTGGATGGTTTGGACCCAGAAGGAATTCCCCACAGAACGCCACAGTGGCTATGGCAGATTGAGACCACACTGCCCTTTAGGCGGAACGCTAACCCATCCCTCCTCACTGGGCAGGACCTCCCTACAGCAATTTCAGCAACTCCAGCCAGGGGTTTAGGGACAGAGCTTTGATCTCCCTAGGACTGAGCCTCTAGGGGGAGAGGTGCCCACAGTCTTACAGATTAGCAGACTTAGACCTTCCCCCTGCTAGCTCTGAGGAATCCGGGCAGTCCAGAAGAGTGGGATTCCCCCCAGCACAGTGCACCCACTCTGCCAAGGGGCAGCCAGAGTGCTTCACTAAGCAGATCCCAGATCCCCTGCCTCCAGACTGGGTGAGACCCCCCAACAGGGGAAACCAGACAGCTTATAGAGGAGCATTCCATTGACATCAGGCTGCTGCCCCTCAGGGACAAACATCCCAGCCAGAGGAAGGAGCAGGTAGTCATCTTTGCCATTCTGCAGTCTCCACTGGTGACACCTCCAGATGCAGAAGGGACCCAAGTGAATAGGGTTTGAAGTGACCCCCAGCAAACTACAGCAGCCCTACCCTAAGGAAGAGGGGCCTGTTAAAAGAAAAACAAACAAACAGCAACAACAATAACAGCATTAACAAAAATGTCCCCACAAACTCAAAGATCAAAGCTAGATAAACTCACAAAGGTGAGAAAGAATCAAGGAAAAAACACTGAAAACTCGAAAAGCCAGAATGCCTCTTCTCCAGATGATCGTAACATCTCTCCAGGAAGAGCACAGAACTGGGTGGAGGCTGAGATGGATGAACTAACAGAAGTAGGCCTCAGTAAGTGGGTAATAACTAACTTAGCTGAGCTAAAGGAGCATGTTCTAACCCAATACAAAGAAGCTAAGAACCATGATAAAACATTACAGGAGCTGTTAACCAGAGTAACCAGTTTGAAAGGAACATAAATAACCTAATGGAGTTGAAAAGACAATATGAGAACCTCGCAATACAGCCACAAGTATCAATAGCCAAAATGATCAAGCGGAGGAAAGAATTTCAGAGCTTAGAGACTGAAATAAGATAGGCAGACAAGATAAGAGAGAAAGAAGAATAAACAGAAACAAACGAAACCTCCATGACCTATGGGATTATGTAAAAAGATCGAACATATGACTGAATGGGATAATTGAAAGAGATGGGAAGAACAGAACTAAGGTAGAAAACATACTTCAGGATATCATCTAGGAGAACTTTCCCAACATAACAAGATTGGCCAACATTTAATTCATGAAATCCAAAGAACCCCAGTAAGATGCTCCATGAGAAGATCAACCCTAAGACATATAATCAGCAAATTCTCCAAGGTTGAAATGAAGAAAAATAATGTTAACAGCAGCCAGAGAGAAAGGTGAGGTCACCTACAGAAGGAAACCCATTAGACTAACAGGGAACTTCTCAGCAGAAACCGTACAAGTCAGAGGAGATTGGGGCCAGTAAAAGGATTTCCAACCCAGAATTTCATATCCAACCAAACTGAGCTGCATAAGTGAAGGAGAAATAAAATCCTCTTCAGACAAGCAAATGCTGAGGGAATTAGCCTCCACCAGGCCTACCTTGCAAGAGCCCCTGAAGGAAGCACTAAATATGGAAAAAGAAAAAATCATTACCAGCAACTGCAAAAACACACGGAGGTAAAAAGACCAATGAAACTATGAAGCAACTACATCACCAAGTCTGCAAAATAGCCAGCTAGCATCATGACAGGATCAAATTCACACATAACAGTATTAACCTTAAATGTAAATGAGCTAAATGCCCCAATTAAAAGACACCAAATGTTAAGCTGGATAAAGAGTCAAGACTCATCAGTGTGCTCACTTTAAGAGACCCATCTTACATGCAAAAACACACATAGGCTCAAAATAAAGGAATGGAGGAAAATTTACCAAGCAAATGGAAAGAAGAAAAGAGCAGGGGCTGCAATCCTAGTTTCTGACAAAATAGACTTTAAACCAACAAGGATCATAAGAGACAAAGAGGGGCATTGAATAATGGTAAAGGGTTCAATTCAACAAGAAAAGCTAACTATCCTAAATATATATGCACCTAATACAGAAGCACCCAGATTCATAAAACAAGTTCTTAGAGACCTACGAAGACACTTAGACTCCCACACAATAATAGTGGGAGACTTTTAACACCCCACTGTCAATATTAGACACACCATCAAACAAAATTAACAAGGACATTCAGGACTCGATCTCAGCTCTGGATCAAGTGAATCTGATAAATATCTACATAACTCTCCATCCAAAAACAACAGAATATATATTCCTCTTGGTGACACATAGCACTTACTCTAACATCGATCATGTAATTGGAAGAAAAACACTGCTCAGTAAATGCAAAAGAACTGAAATCATAATAAACAGTCTATCAGAAAACAGCGCAATCAAATTATAACTCAATATAAAGAAACTCACTCAAACCATACAACTACATGGAAATTGAACAACCTGCTCCTGAATGACTCCTGGGTAAATAATGAAATTATGGCAGAAATCAAGAAGTTCTTAAAATCAGTAAGAACAAATAGACAACATACAAGAGTCTCTGGAATGCAGCTAAAGCAGTGTTAAGAGGAAAATGTATGGCACTAACTGCCCATATCAAAAAAATAGAAAAATCTCAAGTTGAAATCCTAACATCAAAACTAAAAGAACTAAAGAACCAAGAGCAAATAAACTACAACACTAGCAGAAGACAAGAAATAACCAAGATCAGGGCAGAACTGAAGGAGATAAGGGACATGAAAAACTCTTCAAAAAAAATGAATGAATCCAAGAGCTGGTTTGTTGAAAAAATTAACAAAATGGATAAACCACAAGTTAGACTAATAAAGAGGAAAAGAGAAGAATCGAATAGATACAATTAAAAAAATGATAAAGGGGATATCACCACTGACCCACACAGAAATACAAACAACCTTCAGATACTATAAATACCTCTATGCAAATAAACTAGAAAATCTAGAAGAAATGGATAAATTCCTGGACACATACATCCTCCCAAAACTGAACCAGGGAGAAGCTGAATTTTTGAATAGCCAATAACAAGTTCTGAAGGGACAGTAACAAATAGCCTACTAACCAAAGGAATATAAATCATTCTATTATAAAGATATATGGATATGTTCTGTTCATTGCAGCACTATTCACAATAGCAAAGACATCAAATCAACCCAAATGCCCATCAATGATACACTGGATAAAGAAAATGTGGTACATATACACCATGGAATATGATACAGCCATAAAAAGTAATGAGATCATATCCTTTGCAGGGACATGGACAGAGCTGGAAGCCATTATCTTCAGCAAACTAACACAGAAACACAAAACCAAACACCACATGTAGTGGGAGCTAAACAATGAGAACACACGGATACAGGGTAGAGGAACAACACACACTGGGGCCTGTCAGTGGGCAGGTGGTGTGCAGGGGAAGGGATAGCATCAGGATAAATATCTAATATATGAGGGGCTTAATACTTAGGTGATAGATTGATAGGTGCAGCAAACCACCATGGCACATATTTACCTATGTAACAAACATGCACATCCTGCATATGTATCTTGAAACTTAAAACAAAATTATTTTTAAAAAGAAAAATATGATATCTTAAAAGGGGTGGGATAAATTTAAGAAAAAAAAGAAATGTAATTGTGCATACTCAGAGGAAATGTATACCTCTGAGTAGAAGTAACATAAGAACTTGGAAGAAAAGTGAAGAAAAAGTACAAAAAATAAGACATTATGCCCTTGTGAAAAAGCAATAGAAAGCAAAGATGTAAGGACATCTCTGTGAGGGCAGGGACTTCTTTGTTCAGTGCTATAAACAAAGCACCTAGGACAGTTCCTGTCTCTTATTAAATATTTATTGTTGCATGGGACACATCTTAGGCATCTTTTAAGATTCAACTTCATCTAGCTACTAGAATTTTGAGTCCATTTTTCTGCCTCAGCCTACTAATTGCTACATCAGCCTACCAAATATATACAGCTCACATGACTCCATCACTCGAGGATAACCAGCTGCATGCCTAGAGTCTTTTTCTTCGTTAACTTTTCCAGACTGGGATAAACAATGCCACTATACAGGAGACAGTATGAGCAACAACAAACTTGAACAAATAGAAGACAAAATGCAAAAGGAAACAAGAAAGATAAATTATCTTCTTCCATCTGACAGCTTGCTCCAGGGCACAGTTTCTCTGTTCTTGGGTGGTTAAGTCAGTGACCTGATGTCTTCATGGTTTATCATGAAGCAGTGGCTAGAACAATGCATTACCTCCAATTACTTTTTATTCTTTCCTGCCTCAGATTCTTGTTCTTTTACCCACTTTGTACTGGAAGTGAATCTCCCAAGTAAGCAATCAGTATGTAATCCCTGACTCAAGCTCTGTTTACTAGGCTATTTGAAAATGGTTGTTGAATGAATGAAATGAAGAAGATAACAAAAAAGGACTGATATCAAAAAAAATGTCACCATAGCTTTAAATCCATAATGAGAGTAGTTATAAGCAAAATCAAAATTATACAGCACAAAATTGTTAAGTTCAAACTTGAGAAGTTCCTCTAGATATGTATCAAAGGGAATTAAAGAAAATCTGGGTTCGCTGAAAGAGAAGATGCTGAGAACCAGCAATGCTTCCCATCTCATGAGGGATGCTAAGTTCTGTAGATTATATCGTATTGCCGAAATATAAATCTAATAATCATTCAGTGATTGTTTTAGTCTAACGATTGTTTTAGTCCATTTTGGTTACTCAAAATCCCTAAAACTGAGTAATTTATAAAGAAAAAGGAATTTATTTCTTGCAGTTATTCTTAAAATAGTCCAAGGTTGAAGGTTTCCATCTGGTGAGGGCCTTCTTCCTCATGGGGACTCTATGCAGAGTCCTGAGGCAGTACCAGACATCACATGGTGATAAAGCTGAGAATATTAGCTCAGGTCTTTCTTCCTCTTATAAGGCCAACAGTTGCATTCCCATGATAACCCATTAATACATGAGTGGATTAATTCATTCACAAGAGTGGATTAATTCATTCATGAGGGCAGAGCCCTCATGACCCAATTGCCTTATAAAGTCCCAATGTCCCAATTCTGCTACACCGAGGATTAAATTTCAACATGAACTTTGGATGGGACAAATACTCAAACCATAGCAGTGATGCTATCAAAAAAATTGAATAGGCCAGGTGATAAATTAGGAATATCCTTTTAAAAATCAGGTTTTGTAGAAAACACTAATAGAGGGTTTCGAACAGCTTATCTACCTAGTTCTACAGCTTAAAAAAAAAAACTTGACACCTTACAAAAACAAAGATTTACTGCTTGTTCACATTACATTTGCTTTTCTTTATTCTAAGACCCAAACTGGAGCATCAGACTGTTGTGGAAATAGGCTATTCTGGAAAAAGGTAAAAAGCAAAGGCAAATCAAGCAATGGCTCCTTTAAAACATTTGACAGGACTCTCATTCCACTGACCAAAATAAGTCACATGACTAAAATGGATGCCAACAGGGACAGAAACCATAACGTAGCAATAGGGAAGGCCCTGGTAAAGATGGGCTCATGAGATGAGTCAAAACAAACAGTATGGAATGAACAAATCAAGAGTAAAAAGTTTAATGATGAACACTGAAGTACTATATAGAATTATGCCTAAACATCTGCATTCACTATGATTATACAAGAGGAAATAAATGCTATAATTCTTAAGACACAAATTGTGGGGAGTCAAAATGGCTGAATTTATGTGCTCATTTCAGAGTGTACATAGCAGAGTACAAAAATCAGCTAAAGATGAAATGTAGCTTAAAAAAACATAATAACATAAATCTCCAAGGTTTTTCATATGTTTGTTCTTAGTTTTAGAAAGATAGTTTTCCTTATAGAGAAAAAATAATTATCTAAGATGTAATAATCTCAATTTCACATCACAGTCATATTGTTTCATTATATGAAAAAAAAACTAAAGTTATTAGTTACCAAAAGAACATGTGCAAAATAGTCTTTTTTATTTAAAAAGTCTGTCTACCCAATCCTCAATTTATAAATAATGACTGAGAAAAATCTAGAACAATGCTCAAAAAATTTTATGGCTGTTATTTCTCTAGGGATGCATTTTTAGTGTAATTTTTTTTCTTTCACCTTCTTTGTACTTTCCTGTACTACATGCATTTATTTTTATATAATTCACATTTATCATTTATACCAAAATAATCATAGCACGATTCACAGTGAAAACAAAATACTTAATCCACCCCAAAAAACCGCACAATAAAACTATACGCAATAAAAGAAAAATCATTTGAAAGCTTTATGAGAAGGAAAAATTACATTTAAAATAGTAACAAGAAACATCAAAGATTTAGGAATAAATTTAATGAGAAATTGTTCAAAATCTATTTGAGAAAGACACAGAGACCGAAACAAATGGAATGACACACCACATTCTGGGACAAGAAGACAGAACATCACAAAGATGTCAATTCTTCTTAGATTATTATAAATTTTATGTGCTAACAACATACCAAAGAAAAAATAAGCAAGTTTACTCTAAAGTTCATATGCAAAAATTAACAGGGAATAATGACCAGAAAAGTTCTGAAAAAGAGTAGTAACTAAGAATAGGCCAATCTTCATCATCTCTACTCTGCTTAGCCTAGGAGACCAGCTTCTTTACAGACTACATTATACTGCTTCTTGTTCTCTGGCTCTGACTGAGTTTCAGCAGTTGGAGGCACTAGATGGTGATTCCAGAGTAAAAAAGAGAAAGAGGTCAAGATACTTATTTACCCAGCTCACTCTCTGCTGAGCTACAGTTTGATAGTGCGTGTGTTCCTCTGTCTAAGGTTACTGCTTTTATTGGGCAGCCTCTGTCACAGAATACTAATTCTTGTCCCTTCTGGATAAGGGTGGTAATGGTTTCCTGTTGTTGATCATCCATGATCAGTATTATTCTGAATCTAACATCTATTCAGAGAGAACTGGCATCTTTATCATAGTGAATCTTCCAAATCATGAACGCTGTTATTTCCCTGCACATAACAGACCTTTTATTTTTCTCAACGTTTGTAGAATTCTCTGAATAGAGGTAATACACATTTTTCATTATATTTGCTCTTCATACTTCCAGTAATACTGTAAATTAAATTCTTTTTAATTTCCTAATATATTTTGCTGGTGTAAAAAAAGCAATTAAGTTTTATATACTGATCATGTATCCACCAAGCATGATAAATTTACTTATTAAACTATATATAAATTATTTTGCATTCTCTATGCGAATCAATCATGTTTTAGCAAATAATTAGGATTTCTTCTTTCATTTCTAGTTCTCATATCTTTTTATTCTTTCCTTACTACATACTTGTTATTTCTGACTATCTGCTAGACCTTATTTTGTAAAACTTTAGATATAATTTAAGTCCAGATTGTTTTATCATTCTCGAAAGAAAACTCATTTGCTTCTGCTAAGTACCTGGGAAAACCAGCAATCCAGATGTATTAATCCAATTTCAGGATTTTGTCTGAAGATTCTCCGAACCAAAATCATGACTGCACTGTCTTGACTCAATTTCTAACAAAAATTCTCACCCTTAATTGTAGAACCATTACCTATTCAGGCAAAGTTTTGGGTAGGCAATTTAATTGGTTATCCCTTTTTATGCAATGGCTAGGTAAATATATTAACATGCTCTATATAGATTACAGACATGTACATCATTATTTATGCATAGAGTTGGACTTCCGTATCTGTGGTTTCTACTTTCACATATTCAAACAACAGTAGATCAAAAACAATAATTCAAAATACATAAAAACAAAACAATACAAACAAAAAATACAGTATAACAACTATTTACATAGCATTTATATTGTATGATATATTTAATATAAGTAATCTAAAGATGATTTAAAGTATACAGGAGAATGTGCATAAATTATATGCAAATACTGCCATTTTATATAAGGGGCTTCAGCATCTGTAGACTTTGGTATCTACATTGAGGCCTGAAACCAATCGCCCACATATACCAAGGAATGACTGTATATACTTATTTATACTGTAACCTGGGCAAAAATCATTTGAAGTAGAGTTCACAAAAATATCCTTTAGCACAATGGGGTGACATGGATCAAATGTTCAATAAAAAATAAATGACGGCTTTTGGATCCAAGATGGCCACTTAGGAGGAAGTCGGGATTGCAGCTCCGAGAGAAGGCGCAGAGGGTGAGTGGACGCCGCATTTCCAGACAGATTTTTACTGCCCACAGACCAGGAGATTCACAGGAGGAGAAGCTCCACGGGTCGCCAGCGCCGCTGGTTTGGGCGGTGTGGCCGCTCAGCCTACGCCCTGGGGCGGGGGGCAGTGGCTTCTTATGCAGAGCGAGAGAGACAGAGTTCCCTCTGAGCCAGAAAGGGGAGCTGAAGCAGGGAGTCAAGCCAGGAGACCCCCGGACAAGGCAGCACCACGAATCTCAGAGCCGCTGCTTCGGCTGACGCAGCGGCACACAGGGCAGCGGATTTTAACTGCCCACAGACCAGGAGATTCACAGGCGGAGAAGCTCCACGGGTTCCCAGCGCCGCTGGTTGGACCAGAGCAGCAGCTCAGCCTGCACCGGAGGTGGGGAGAAGCGGCTCCTTGAGCAAAGTGAATGAGACTGTGTCCCCTCTGGGCCAGCAAGGGGAGCTGTGGCAAGGAGGCAAGCCAAGAGATTATCGGGCAAAGAGGGCTCCTCTGGAAACACGGCTGAACCCGGGACGGTCCAGCTCTGTGGGGGAGGGGCGTCCTCCATCGGGAAACACCCTGCAGTTCCCGGGGCAATTTTCCGTAACCAAGACAACCCGCCACTACAGAGACTCCGTCACTACAGGGGCGGGCCAGCATAGTGGAAGCAGTTCTAACTACACCCACAGGACTGCAGGGAAGCTCACACGGAAGCTGGGCGGAGCCCACAGCAGCTCAGCAAAGCCTCTGCAGGCTGAGTGTGACTAGACTGCCACCTTGTGGGCAGGGAAAACGGTAGCAACACAGCTGAAAAGCATAAAGCGCTAACCCCCTCGGCCAGAACACCTGGGGAGAAGAAAAGGGGGTTTATGAGTTCAGCTGCTGCAACTTAAAATTACCAAAATCAGAAAGACAGCAACTACAAAGTCAATAGGCGAATAAATCCACAAAGATGGGAAGAAACCAGTGCAAAAAGGATGAAAACACCCAAAACCAGAACACCTCTCCCCCTACAAGGCAGCATAACTCCTCACCAGCACGGGAACAAGACTGGACAGAGAATGAGTGTGATGAAATGACAGAAACAGCTTTCAGAAAATGGATAATAAGAAACTTCTGTGAGCTAAAAGAACATGTTCTAACACAATGCAAAGAAACTAAGAACGTTGAAAAAAGACTTGATGAAATGCTAACGAGAATGGACAACTTAGAGAGGAATATGAGTGAATTGATGGAGCTGAAAAACACAACACGAGAACTTCGCGAAGCATGCACAAGTTTCAACAGCAGAATTGACCAAGCAGAAGAAAGGATATCAGAAGTCGAAGATCAACTCAATGAAATAAAACGAGAAGGGAAGATTAGAGAAAACAAGGTAAAAAGGAATGAACAGAGTCAACAAGAAATATGGGACTACGTGAAAAGACCTAATCTACGTTTGATAGGTGTACCTGAATGTGACGAAGAGAATGCATCCAAGCTGGAAAATACTCTTCAGGATATTATCCAGGAAAACTTCCCCAACCTAGCAAGGCAGGCCAATATTCAAGTCCAGGAAATACACAGAACACCACAAAGATATTCCTCAAGAAGAGCAACCCCAAGGCACATAATCATCAGATTCACCAGGGTTGAAATGAAGGAGAAAATACTAAGGGCAGCCAGAGAGAAAGGTCGGGTTACCCACAAAGGGAAACCCATCAGACTCACAGCAGCTCTCTCAGCAGAAACCCTACAGGCCAGAAGAGAGTGGGGGCCGACATTCGACATCCTTAAAGAAAAGAACTTTCAACCCAGAATTTCATATCCAGCCAAACTAAGCTTCATAAGTGAAGGAAAAATAAAATCCTTTGTGAACAAGCAAGTACTCACAGATTTCATCACCACCAGACCAGCTTTACAAGAGCTCCTGAAGGAGACACTACACATAGAAAAAAACAACCAGCACCAGCCACTCCAAAAACGCACGAAATGGTAAAGAGCAGCAACAAAATGAAGAATCTGCATCAACCAATGGGCAAAACAGCCAGCTAGCATCAAAATGACAGGACCAAACTCACACATAACAATATTAACCCTAAACGTAAATGGACTAAATGCCCCAATCAAAAGACACAGACTGGCAAATTGGATAAAAAGCCAAAACCCATCAGTGTGCTGTATCCAGGAAACCCACCTCACATGCAAGGATACACAAAGGCTCAAAATAAACGGATGGAGGAAGATTTACCAAGCAAATGGAGAGCAAAAAAAAGCAGGAGTTGCAATTCTCATCTCTGATAAAATAGACTTTAAAGCAACAAAGATTAAAAGAGACAAAGAAGGACATTACATAATGGTAAAAGGATCAATGCAACAAGAAGAGCTAACGATCCTAAATATATATGCACCTAATACAGGAGCACCCAGATACATAAGGCAAGTTCTTAAAGACTTGCAAAGAGACTTAGACTCCCACACATTAATAGTGGGAGACTTCAACACACCATTGTCAATATTAGACAGACCAACGAGACAGAAAATTAATAAGGATATCCAGGACTTGAACTCAGACCTGGAACAAGCAAACCTAATAGACATTTACAGAACTCTCCAGCCCAAATCCACAGAATATACATTCTTCTCAGCACCACATCACACCTACTCTAAAATTGACCACATAATTGGAAGTAAATCACTCCTCAGCAAATGCAAAAGAACGGAAACCATAACAGTCTCTCAGACCACAGTGCAATCAAGTTAGAACTCAGAATTCAGAAGCCAACCCAGAACCGCACAGCCTCATGGAAATTGAACAACTTTCTCCTGAATTTTGACTGGATAAACACTGAAGTGAAGGCAGAAATAAAGATGTTCTTCGAAACCAACGAGAACGAAGACACCACATACCAGAATCTCTGGGACACATTTAAAGCAGTCTCTAGAGGAAAATACATAGCAATAAGTGCCCACATGAGAAGAAAGGAGAGAACTAAAATTGACACCCTATCATCAAAATTGAAAGAGCTAGAGGAGCAAGATCAAAAAAACTCAAAACCTAGCAGAAGACAAGAAATAACTAAGATCAAAGCAGAATTGAAGGAGATAGAGACACGAAAAACCCTACAAAAAATCAATAAATCCAGGAGCTGGTTTTTTGAAAAGATCAACAAAATAGACAGACCACTAGCCAGACTAATAAAAAAGAAAAGAGAGAATAACCAAATAGATGTAATAAAAAATGATAAAGGGGATATCACCACAGACGCCACAGAAATTCAAACCATCATCAGAGATTATTACAAACAACTCTATGCACATAAATTAGAAAACCTGGTAGAAATGGATAAATTCCTGGACAGTAGCCTCCTCCCAAGCCTAAACCAGGAAGAAGTCAAAACCCTGAATAGACCAATAACAAGGTCTGAAGTCGAGGCAGCAATTAAGAGCCTACCACCCAAAAAAAGCCCAGGCCCAGATGGTTTCACAGCCGAATTCTACCAGACATACAAAGAGGAACTGGTACCATTCCTACTGAAACTATTCCAAATAAACCAAAAAGAGGGAATCCTTCCCAAATCATTTTATGAGACCAACATCATCCTGATACCAAAACCCGGCAGAGACTCAACAAGAAAAGAAAACTACAGGCCAATATCCATGATGAACATAGTTGCAAAAATCTTCAATAAAATACTGGCAAGCCGATTACAACAGCACATCAAAAAGCTTATCCACCATGATCAAGTAGGATTCATCCCGGGGATGCAAGGCTGGTTCAATATACGCAAGTCTATAAATGTAATTCACCACATAAACAGAACCAAAAACAAAAACCACATGAATATCTCAATTGATGCAGAGAAGACCTTTGACAAAATTCAACAGCCCTTTATGCTAAAAACTCTCAATAAACTAGGTATCGACGGAACGTATCTCAAAATAATAAAAGCTATTTATGACAAACCGACAGCCAATATCATACGGAATGGGCAAAAACTGGAAGGATTCCCTTTGAAATCTGGCACTAGACAAGGATGCCCTCTCTCACCACTCCTATTCAATATAGTACTGGAAGTTCTAGCCAGGGCAATCAGGCAAGAAAAAGAAATAAAGGGTATTCGACGAGGAAAGGAGGAAGTCAAATTGTCTCTATTTGCAGACGACATGATTGTATATCTAGAAGACCCTATCACCTCAGCCCAAAATCTCCTGAAACTGATAAGCAACTTCAGCAACGTCTCAGGATACAAAATCAATGTGCAAAAATCACAAGCATTCCTATACACCAATAACAGACTTAAAGAGAGCCAAATCAAGAACGAACTGCCATTCACAATTGCTACAAAGAGAATAAAATACCTAGGAATACAACTAACAAGGTACGTAAAGGACCTCTTCAAGGAGCACTACAAACCACTGCTCAACGAAATAAGAGAGGACACAAAGAGATGGAGAAACATTCCATGTTCATGGTTAGGAAGAATTAATATCGTGAAAATGGCCATACTGCCCAAAGTAATTTACAGATTCAACGCTATCCCCATCAAGCTACCAATGACCTTCCTCACAGAACTGGAAAAAACCACCTTAAACTTCATATGGAACCAAAAGAGAGCCCGCATAGCCAAGTCAATTCTAAGCAAAAAGAACAAAGCGGGAGGCATCACACTACCGGACATCAAACTCTACTACAAGGCTACAGTAATCAAAACAGCATGGTACTGGTACCAAAACAGAGATATAGACCAATGGAACAGAACAGAGGCGTCGGAGGCGACACAACATATCTACAACCACCCGATCTTTGACAAACCTGACAAAAACAAGCAATGGAGAAAGGATTCCCTGTTCAATAAGTGGTGTTGGGAAAACTGGCTAGCCATATGCAGAAAGCAGAAACTGGACCCCTTCCTGACACCTTACACTAAAATTGACTCCAGATGGATTAAAGACTTAAACATAAGACCTCACACCATAAAAACACTAGAAGGAAACCTAGGCAAAACCATTCAGGACATAGGCTTAGGCAAGGACTTTATGACCAAAACACCAAAAGCATTGGCAACAAAAGCCAAAATAGACAAATGGGACCTAATCAAACTCCACAGCTTTTGCACGACAAAAGAAACAGTCAATAGAGTGAATCGGCAACCAACAGAATGGGAAAAAATTATTGCAGCCTACCCGTCTGACAAAGGGCTGATATCCAGAATTTACAACGAGATAAAAAAGATTTACAAGAAAACAACAAACAAGCCCATTCAAAAATGGGTGAAGGATATGAACAGATACTTTACAAAAGAAGACATACATGAGGCCAACAAACATATGAATAAATGCTCATCATCACTGGTCATTAGAGAAATGCAAATCAAAACTACATTGAGATACCATCTCACGCCAGTTAGAATGGCGATCATTAAAAAATCCGGAGAAAACAGATGCTGGAGAGGATGTGGAGAAATAGGAACACTTTTACACTGTTGGTGGGAGTGTAAATTAGTTCAACCACTGTGGAAAACAGTGTGGCGATTCCTCAAGGACCTAGAAATAGAAATTCCATTTGACCCAGCAATCCCATTACTGGGCATATATCCAAAGGATTATAAATCGTTCTACTATAAGGACACATGCACACGAATGTTCATTGCAGCACAGTTTACAATAGCAAAGACCTGGAACCAGCCCAAATGCCCATCGATGATAGACTGGACAGGAAAAATGTGACACATATACACCATGGAATATTATGCAGCCATTAAAAACGAGGAGTTCACATCCTTCGTAGGGACATGGATGAACCTGGAAAACATCATTCTCAGCAAACTGACAGAAGAACACAAAATCAAACACCACATGTTCTCATTCATAGGTGGGTGTTGAACAAGGAGAACACATGGACACAGGGAGGGGAGCACTATACACGGGGGTCTGTTGGGGGGGAGGGGGGACAGCGGGGGGGGTGGGGAGTTGGGGAGGGATAGCATGGGGAGAAATGCCAGATATAGGTGAAGGGGAGGGAGGCAGCAAATCATACTGCCACGTATGCACCTATGCAACAACCTTGCATGTTTTTCACATGTACCCCAAAACCTAAAATGCAATAAAAAAAAAAAATGCAATTAAAAAAAAATATCCAATTAGAAAATGGATAAAATATATGAACAGATATTTCGAAGAAGGGAATATACAGATGACAAAGGCACATAAAAAATTGTTCATTAGCCATCAGAAAAATGCAAATTAGAATCACAATGGAATTTCATTATATACCAATCAGAATGGCTAAAATAAAAAACAGTAATACCATTAACTACCAGCATAAATGCAGAGAAACTAAATCATTCACACGTTGCTGGTGCAAATGTAACATGGTATAGCCCCTGTAAAAAAAAGCTTGGAAGTTTTTGGTAAAATTAAATGCACTTATCCTACAAACCAGAAATCACACACTTACACATTTATCACCAAAAAATAAATACTTATGTTCATAAATATTCTATTTACAAATACTCATAGCAACTTTATTCATAATAATAAAAAAACTGGAAACAGTCTAGATGTCCTTCAACAGATAAATGGTGAGACGAACTGTGGTACAGTAATACACATAGTTACATATCACTTAACAACAGGTATCCATTCTAGGAAATGGATTGTTGAGTGATCTTGTTTTTGTCGAAACATCGTAGAGGGTTTTTACACAAACCAAATGGGATAGTCTACTATAATCTAATCTCTATAGTTTAGCTTATTGCTCTTGGGGTACAAATCTGTATAGCATGCTACTGTACTGAATACTCCAGGCAACTACAACACAGTGGTAAATATTGGTTTAATTAAACATAACTAAATAGAGAAGAAGAACAGTAAAAATGCACAAATATAATCTTATGAGACCACCATCGTATATGTGGTCCATTGTTGAAAAAATGTTATGTGGTACATGACTGTACACACTTAGTAATAAAAATGAAACAATCTTTTGATGCAAAGAACTTGAATGAGTCTCCAGAGATTTATATTCAGTGAAAAAAAGCCAATTCCAAAAGGTAACATGTTATAGAATTCCATTCATATAACATTTTTTAATGACAACAGTTTAGAAATGGATAACAGATTAGTGGCTGACACGGGTTGGGACAGGACAAGGTGAAAGGAAGTGGATTTGACTATAAAAGGGCAACACAAGAGATCCTCATTCAGCGTCTTGAATGTGGTAGTGAAGACCCAAATCTGCACATGATGAAATTGCATATAACTGAATATGTATACACACACAACAAAATGTACATACACCCACACACATATCAAATACAGGTAAAACTGGAGTAATCTGAATAAGATTGGTAGATTGTATGTCAATAACCTGGTTGTAATATTGTACTATAGTTTTGCAAAATGCTGCCATTAAAAGAAACTAGATAAAGTGTAAAAATAAATAAATAAATAAATAAATGACTATGAACTCCAAAGAAGAAAATCCATAAAAAAACAGTAGCTCCATCATTTATCAGTGAGGAAAAGTGTATCCAAGTAAGAAAGTACTTAGACTACTTTTTCCACAATTATGGCTTTGTATGTCTTGAGTACAACATAAAGATTCAATAAACTGGGACTGGTATATCATAACCACCCTCTGCCAGAGAAATAATGATGAAAGACACAAGACACGTAGTACATCCAACCATAGTCCTCATACAAGATAACTCAGGAGAAACATTGTAGACATCTCGACTACTACCCTATAATGAAGATTCAAGACAAAGTCTGCTGCACCAAACAACCAACTCTATGCTATTATCCTTCTCTGTGAGTCCTTCTTTTCAAAACTTCTACTGTTATTTTAGATTCAGGGGGTGCATGTGCAGTTCTGTTACATGGCTATATTGCTTGATGCTGAGGTTTGAGTATGATTCCTGTCACCCAGGTGGTGAATATAGTACCCAATAGGTAGGTTTTCCACCCATGGACCCTTACTCCCTTCATTGTCTAGCAGTCCACAGTGTCTACTGCTCCTATGTTTATGTCAATGGGTGCTCAATGTATAGCTCCTACTTATAAGTGAGAACATGAAGCATTTGGTGTTTTGTTCCTGCATTTACATAGGCCGTATGTCTCTATGAGTCCTTATAATCAGACTCTTACAATTACACATGGCTCATTAGCTTTTATTCTTTTACTATTGTATAAGAAAAAGCGCATCTGTGAATATTACTGCTTTATTTATAATAACTTACAGCTCCTGCAATACACTACATTTAAATATACAAACTTAGGCAAAACGTAGAAGAAAACATAGTTGTTACATCCCATGTCCTTAACACTGCACTGTATCCTAGAATGGACACCATATTTGTTATAATAGCCTAGCACCATCATACTCTAAACTGGAAAGGTCTTTGTTGAAATATTTTATGTAGTTCTAGATGTTATATTTTAAGCAGATTGACAATATGGAAAACAGTCAAAAAGGTAACCCAAAACATGATACCATCTGTGAAACATGTACATAAAGAGCTTATGTAAGAAATAGGAGGAGTTGAACAATTAGTAAAAAAAAATGTTGTCATTGATAACTGCCTCAGACCACTGAGCTATGTTACATAATAGGAATTAGATTGTTTCTGAGATTCTCCAGATAAAGAACTACAATAAATAGGTGGTAATTGTAAAAAAGGCAAATATCAACTAAGTACAAGTAAAACAATGTTCAAAAATTTAAACAATATAAAATGAAAATAGCAGTCTTGAAAAGCATGAGAAATTTTCAAACTAAAAATTTCAAGAAAAGACTAAATGCTATACTACCTTATTAGGAAGAAGATAAGAATAACTAACAATTTTTAAATTTCATTCAAATCTAAGATTCTATTCCTATTTAAATTATTTTCTGACTTCCTTATTGCTTTAAAAGTAATTACACCATGAATTGATATGTCAACCAGTCTACCATCTATAAAGCTTCTACTTTTCCTGACCCTTATGATGAGAAACTTTTTAAAATCTGATACAAGGAATCTTTTAACGTTCTAATTCACTTCAATTTTATTGGCTTCAGTAATAGTAAACAGTTTCTCATTTGAACTAAATACATAATGCTATATTTAAATTTATAAAACTATATTTTACCCAATGGAACTATAAAAAGTACGTGATACATAGCACTAACTTGACCCCCTTACCAATGCCCACTAACATGAAAGAAAAATCACAGACAAATTTTACCAAAGAAACTCCACCCAATGTGTACCAGAATGGCAGTAACATACCTATCATTTATTTATTACTTATTTTTAAATTACAGTAAATTATAAAGTGAAATTCTATTATATACGTCTAGAAGCATACCTTCAATTCCATGCTCTGGTGCTACCAAAATAAATAAACATATACATACAAATATCCATGCATGTCCATTCATGTGTGTGGATAGACAGGTAGACAGATAAGAGAGAGAGAAAGAGAGAGAGAGAGAGGCACTAGTCTATGAAGCAAGGAAAAGCTAATTTATTTTCTCTCATACTACTTTCTGAAAACAGTAATTATAAAGCAAATTAACATTTTCAACATCTTCAAAAACACTTAGAAACACAAGTGTATCATGCTTATTTTCTCAAGTAATCCAATTTTATGAATAGTATTAAAAATCAATTATGTTGATACAGAAAGACTGTGTCACAAACTGAAACTATATAGGACATAATAAAATTAAAACTCAAAATTGTGTTTCTCAGTTATTATTGTTCTCTGTAGCAATATGAATACCATATAACACATACCTAGAAATGTTAGAAGAAAACAATGAATGAAAGCATTGCAATGTCCTTGTTAAAACCTGAACTAGGGTACCCCTTGACCATGCTCATCCAATCCTATAGACCCACTCATTCTCCCGAGTAATTTTTCCATTTAGTGTAAATAACTCCAGATTCTCAATGCACAAACATATATAACCACAGAAAACATAGTTTTATTTTAGGGTGTTAATAATAAATATAAATGCTGTCATTCTGAATGACTAATGACATTTCTATAATGTTAAATTAAAAACAATATACTTGCCTGACCAGGGTAATATCCATATCCTTCTGGATAAGTTCAGTCTGTTTATTATTCAACTGTAATGATAGAGTATTATATTTACTCTGTAATACTTCAATTTCTTTCCTTGCTTCAATTAAGTTGTCTTCAAAGGCCTAAAATTAGAGCGCTTATATCAATAATCAAACATAATACTAAATATAACATCTGTTATATTTAATTATTCTACGAAATGACAGAGAAAAACTATTTTAATTTTTTCACTTAGTTAAAATACTTTTAACACAAACAATAACTTATACTAGTAACAGATTTTTGAAGCAAATAAACTTGAAGATATGTATAACAAATTTAGTTATGAATATAATACATTGTACAATAAAGTAATTCATGAGATGAACAAAAATGAACTCATTTACTTAATCAGAACAAATCATAGACATTTACTTATTTCTCTGTTTGAACTGCACATACACAGATACATTCCAAGAACAACAGTACTACAAAGACATCAAAAAAGTTTTTCAAAGTTTGACACTCAGATCATGCTCAGTTCTCTTAATTGCAGTGAAATTTATCTAAAGTACTTGAAAGTTGATATTTTTCTCCTGATCATTCTGTAAATCTTCTCTCATTGTGAAAGAATTTTAAAATTTGATGTTTTATTTTAAAGAATATAAAATTAATTTTAATTATTTTTGCAAATAACTAAATATATATCTAAATAAAGTATGCCAACATAAATACCATACATTACTGCCAAACATAAATACCAAGATTTAGATAAGCACTAGAAATTCTCATTTATTTGTAAAAAAGACAATGACAGATATGAACGTAGACAAATAGATGGAGGAAGAAGAAGATAGAGGGAGGAGAGAAGAAAGATGGAAGGAGGGAGAGAAGAAAAGCAAGACTTTTTAAAAACTTACTGTATCTTTGTGTCCAACATGTATAGAGGTGGCTAGATGTTCAACTATTGAGAGTTAGTTACAACTAAAAGCATTGTTATGCTTAGCAGTAGAAAGAATCCAAACTCAGAAAAAAGAAACTGGGGACTACAGAAGGGCTGTAATACTCTTAAAAAGAAACCAAAACCAGGTTGTGACTGTGGTCGGGAGACCTAGAAGAAATTTTTTAACATACCACAGATAAGATATGTGTAAAGCTGCTGATCTCAAAATTCAATCTGATTTATGCCAAATATCAGGGAGGGACAAGATGGCTCAGGCTTGAAAAAAGATCTGGCTTCAGACTGAGTTACCTAAAAGTACCAGGAACCTCAAAATAGCTTGAAAGGGATAAAAGAACACTAGGGTGTAAATAGAGGACAGTAAAACATTCCCATCAAGACAAACGCTTCAAAATCTAACCTTCAAAAGGAGAGTCAATGAAGTGAACAATAAGAAATAAACACTATCCTAGTGAAGACAAATATGGGAACCAATTCAAAAGAACTACAAATATACAGAATATACTAAAATAGACAAATATTATGAAACAAAAATGAAACTACCAGGCAGCTAAAGTAAAAAAAAAAATACTATTTGACCTAAAGAGTAGATACAGAGGAACCAAATCAAAAATTATTGAAATAATGTAGCCAAAGCTGATGGTAGCTTGATAAGTAACAACAGAGGTGAAGAGTCAAATTTAAGATAGATTCTGAAGGTAGAAATGACAGGACCTGTTGATAAGTGTTTGTGGAGTTGCAAGATAAAGACAGGAATTAAAGATCTCTTGCAGGGATATAGCCTAGGAGCAACGAGGTGAATGGTAGGTCCATTCATCAGGATAAAGCAGACTAGAAAAAAAACATAGGTTGAAAACAAAAATCCAAAGGTCAGCTTCCAATGGATATATTTTTAATCATTAGAAAATACTAGAACAAATTTTCCAAGAAGTATAAAAACCTAGAATAATTTTTCATGAGAAACCTAAATTACTAGCAAACAAGAATAAATAGTAGAACTTCATTTGTAATACTAAGCAAAGAAAGAAAGAAAACATAGTAGAAAAATGCACCCCTCAATACCGTAGTCCTAAAGCTAGCCCTCACACAGAATTCCAGCCTGGGTTCCCATTTTTGAAAGGTTAGTGAACCACAAATCTGGGACATGCCTTATGGTGGGTCCCCACAAGTAATACTCCCAAGGTAATAAACAACAATAGAGCTCCTCTCTGAAGTCCCCTTGACATTAATATAAAATTACGGTAAAAGTTTTTATTGTTTCCTACTATATATTGTTCAGTTTTGTGCCATGAAACTATATTACACATTCTAAAATTAAAAATTTTAAAGAAAAAAAATAAAAAGAAAAAAATTTAAAAGAAGAAAATTTCAAAAGGATAATTCAAAATGTTACAAATATCAACATATTTAATCAAGTATATAAAACTGACTCACAAAAACCACTTATCTGGTCCTAAAGGTTTAAAGGAAAGGTCTTTAAACATTTCAATAAGTGAACAACCTCCATCTTGTGGGAAACATTACAAAGAATTTAAAAAGGATCTTCTCAATTCATTTTATAAAAATTGCATGACCTGTTATCCAAGTCAGAAAGGGAAGGACAAAAAAGAGAACATTTCAGGGATATATCACTTAGGCATAAACGCAGAAAATCCAAAATAAGCCAAAAAACTATCAAAGAAAGATTTGGGTTATTGACTTAGGATATTTGGTTCCAGAAATATAAAGATGGTTTAACATTAGAAAATCGATTCAGGGAAGATCCAAGATGGCCGCTTAGGAGCAGCTCAGGATTGCAGCTCCCAGTGAAAGCACAGAGGGTGAGTGGATGCTGCATTTCCAGACAGATTTTTATTGCCCAAAGACCAGGAGAATCGCAGGCAGAGGAGCCCCATGGGTCACCAGTGCGGCTGTTTTGGCCCACGTGGCCGTTTTGGACAGCACAGCTGTTTTGCCGGAGCCCTGGTGCGGCGGTTCTCCGTAAAAAACACACTGGTCTGGGTCTGCCAAGTGGAGGCCCAGGAAGCCACAGTTGTCCATTCATCTGATTAAAAAAGGGGACTGAAACAGGGAGTTAGGCCAGGAGATTCCCAGGCAAAAAAAAAAAGCTCCACGAATCTGAGCACCGCTGTTTGAGCCAGCTCAGTGGGTCGCCGCATGGGAAAGCACACAGATCCTGGCATCTTTTCAGCAGGCGAGAGAGTCAACCATTCAACTAAAAGAAGAAAAAAAGGCTCTGAGGAAGGGAGCCAGGTGATCAGGCTCAGGTGGTACAACTTCCACGAAAAAAAAAAAAGCAATTGGAAATGCTCGGGGTTGAGAGCTTCACAGCAAGCACTGCTGAACCTGGGACAGACCAGCTCTGTGGGGGAGGGGTGCCCGCCATTACTGAGGCACTCCACCACTACGGAGGCAGTCCACCATTGCTGAGGCAGCCTGCCGTTGCCGAGGCAACTCGCCATTACAGAGAGAGTCCGTCATTACAGAGGCGGGCCACCATTGCCGAGGCAGTTCTAACTACACTCATATAAACAGGACTGCAGGGAAGTTCACATGGCAGCTGGGTGGAGCCCGCAGCAACTCAGCAAAGCCTCTGCAGGCAGACAGTGACTAGCCTGCCTCCTTGCTGGGCAGGGCAGCCCTGAAAAAAAAGGCAGTAGCATAACGGAAATTCCTAAATAAAGCCCTAACACCCCGGGACAGAGCACCCAGGGAAAAAAAGCGGTGTATGAGTTCAGCTGCAGCAGACTTAAACGTACCTGCCCAGCAGCTCTGAATGAACAATGGAGCTACAGCTCAGCATCTGAGCTCCTATAAAGAACAGACTGTCTCCTCAAGCAGCTACCTGACTCCCGTATATCAAAAGAGTCACATCATAAAATAAAGATCAGACTGACATTTGGCGGGCATCCTTCTGGGACAAAGATAGCAGAAGAAGAAACTGGTAGCAACCCTTATTGTCCTGCAGCTACTGCAGGTAACCCCAGGCAACCAGGACATGGAGTGAACCTCAGGAGTCCTACAGCAGAGGGGCCAGACTGTTAGAAGGAAAACTACGAAACAGAAATAACTTCATCATCAGCAAACTAGATGTCCACTCAGAGATCCAATCTGAAAGTCTGCAAGTACAAAGACCACAGGTGGATAAATCCACAAAGATGGGAAGAAACCAGCGCAAAAAGGATGAAAACACCCAAAACCAGAACACTCCTCCTCCTACAAAGGATCACAACTCCTCACCAGCAAGGGAACAAGGCTGGATGGAGAATGAGTGTGATGAAATGACAGAATCAGGCTTCAGAAGGTGGGTAATAAGAAACTTCTGTGAACTAAAAGAACATGTTCTAACCCAATGCAAAGAAAGCAACAACCTTCAAAAAAGATTTGAGGAAATGCTAATGAGAATGGACAACTTAGAGAGGAACATAAATGAATTAATGGAGCTAAAAAACACAACACGAGAACTTCGCGAAGCATGCACAAGTTTCAACAGCCAAATTGACCAAGAAGAAGAAAGGATACCAGAGGTCGAAGATAAACTCAATGAAATAAAACGAGAAGGCAAGATTAGAGAAAACAGGGTAAAAAGGAATGAACAAAGTCAACAAGAAATATGGGACTATGTGAAAAGACCAAATCTACGTTTGATAGCTGTACCTGAGTGTGACAAAGAGAATGAATCGAAGCTGGAAAATACTCTTCAGGATATTAACCAGGAAAACTTCCCCAACCTAGCAAGGCAGGCCAATATTCAAGTCCAGGAAATACACAGAACACCACAAAGATATTCCTCAAGAAGAGAAACTCCAAGGCACATAATCGTCAGATTCACCAGGGTTGAAATGAAGGAGAAAATGCTAAGGGCAGCCAGAGAGAAAGGTCGGGTTACCGACAAAGAGAAGCCCATCAGACTCACAGCAGATCTCTCAGCAGAAACCCTACAGGCCAGAAGAGAGTGGGGGCCGATATTCAACATCCTTAAAGAAAAGAAATTTCATATCCAGCCAAACTAAGCTTCATACGTGAAGGAAAAATAAAATCCTTTGCGAACAAGCAAGTACTCAGAGATTTCATCACCACCAGGTCTGCCTTACAAGAGCTCCTGAAAGAGGCACCACACATAGAAAGGAACAATCAGTACCAGCCACTCCAAAAACATACCAAATGGTAAAGAACATCAACACAATGAAGAACCTGCATCAACTAACGGACAGAACAGCCAGCTAGCATCAAAACGGCAGGATCAAATTCACACATAACAAGATTAATCCTAAATGTAAATAGACTAAATGCCCCAATCAAAAGACACAGATTGGCACATTGGATTAAAAGCCAAAACCCATCAGTGTGCTGTATCCAGGAAACCCATCTCACATGCAAGGAAACACAAAGGCTCAAAATAAAGGGATGGAGAAAGATTTACCAAGCAAATGGAGAGCAAAAAAAAAAACAGCAGGAGTTGCAATTCTCATCTCTGATAAAATAGACTTTAAAGCAACAAAGATCAAAAGAGATAAAGAAGGACATTACATAATGGTAAAAGGATCAATGCAACAAGAGCTAACGATCCTAAATATATACACACCCAATACAGGAGCACCCAGATACATAAGGCAAGTTCTTAATGACTTATAAAGAGACTTAGACTCCCACGCAATAATAGTGGGAGACTTTAACACCCCATTGTCAAGATTAGATCAACGAGACAGAAAATCAGCAAGGATATCCAGGACTTGAACTCAGACCTGGAACAAGCAAACCTAATAGACATTTACAGAACTCTCCACCCCAAATCCACAGAATATAAATTCTTCCCAGCACCACACCATACCTACTCAAAAACTGACCACATAATTAGAAGTAAATCACTCCTCAGCAAATGCAAAAGAACGGAAATCATAACAAACAGTCTCTCAGACCACAGTGCAATCAAGATAGAACTCAGAATTCAGAAACTAACTCAGAACCGCACAGCTTCATGGAAACTGAACAACTGGCTCTTGAATGCTGACTGGATAAACAATGAAATGAAGGCAGAAATAAAGATGTTCTTCAGAACCAATGAGAACAAAGACACAACATACCAGAATCTCTGGGACACATTTAACACAGTCTCTAGAGGAAAATATATAGCAATAAGTGCCCACATGAGAAGCAAGGAGAGATCTAAAATTGACACCCTATCATCAAATTGAAAGAGCTAGATTAAAAAAACTCAAAACCTAGCAGAAGACAAAAAATACCTAAGATCAGAGCAGAACTAAAGGAGATAGAGACACAAAAAACCCTTCAAAAAATCAATAAATCCAGGAGCTGGTTTTTCGAAAAGGTAAACAAAATAGACAGACCACTAGCCATATTAATAAAAAAGAAAAGAGAGAATAATCAAATAGATGCAATAAAAAATGAAAAAGGGGATATCACCACAAATTCCACAGAAATTCAAACCATCATCAGAGATTATTACAAACAACTCTATACACATGAACTAGTAAACCTGGAAGAAATGGATACATTCCTGGACGCTTCCCTCCTCCCAAGCCTAAACCAGGAATAAGTCGAAACCCTGAATAGACCAATAACAAGGTCTGAAGTTAAGGCAGCAATTAAGAGCCTACCATCAAAAAAAGCCCAGGTCCACATGGGTTCACAGCCGAATTCTACCAGACATAAAAAGAGGAGTTGGTAACATTCCTCTGAAACTATTCCAAATAATCCAAAAAGAGGGAGTCCTTCTCAAATCATTTTATGACACCAACATCATCCTGATACCAAAACCCGGCAGAGACTCAGCAAGAAAAGAAAACTTCAGGCCAATATCCATGATGAACATAGATGCAAAAATCTTCAATAAAATACTAGCAAGCCGATTACAACAGCACATCAAAAAGCTTATCCACCACGATCAAGTAGGATTCATCCCGGGGATGCAAGGCTGGTTCAACATACGCAAGTCTATAAATGGAATTCACCACATAAACAGAATCAAAGACAAAAAACACATGATTATCTCAATCGATGAAGAGAAGGCATTTGACAAAATTCAACAGCCCTTTATGCTAAAAACCCTCAATAAATTAGGTATTGATGGAACGTATCTCAAAATGATAAAAGCTATTTACGACAAACCAACAGCCAATATCATACTGAATGGGCAAAAACTGGAAGCATTCCCTGTGAAATCTAGCACTAGACAAGTATGCCCTCTCTCATCACTCCTATTCAATATAGTACTGGGAGTGCTAGCTAGAGCAATCAGGCAGGAAAAAGAAATAAAGGGTATTCGACTAGGAAAGGAGGAAGTCAAATTGTCTCTATTTGCAGACGACATGATTGTATATCTACAAGACCCCATCGTCTCAGCCCAAAATCTCCTGAAACTGATAAACAACTTCAGTAAAGTCTCAGGATACAAAATCAATGTGCAAAAATCACAAGCATTCCTATACACCAATAACAGACTTAAAGAGAACCAAATCAAGAACGAACTGCCATTCACAATTGCTACAAAGAGAATAAAATACCTAGGAATACAACTAACAAAGAACGTCAAGGACCTCTTCAAGGAGAACTACAAACCACTGCTCAACGAAATAAGAGAGGTGACACAAACAGATGGAGAAACATTCCATGTTCATGGTTAGGAAGAATCAATATCGTGAAAATGGCCATACTGCCCAAAGTAATTTACAGATTCAATGCTATCCCCATCAAGCTACCAATGACCTTCTTCACAGAACTCGAAAAAACCACCTTAAACTTCATATGGAACCAAAAGAGAGCCTGCATAGCCAAGTCAATTCTAAGCAAAAAGAACAAAGCGGGAGGCATCACACTACCAGACTTCAAACTATACTACAAGGCTACAGTAATCAAAACAGCATGGTACTGGTACCAAAACAGAGATATAGACCAATGGAACAGAACAGAGTCCTTGGAGGCAATGCCATACATCTACAAACATCTGGGCTTTGACAAACCTGACAAAAACAAGCAATGTGGAAAGGATTCCCTGTTTAATAAATGGTGTTGGGAAAACTGGCTAGCCATGTGCAGAGAGCAGAAACTGGACCCCTTCCTGACACCTTACATGAAAATTAACTCCAGATGGATTAAAGACTTAAATGTAAGACCTAACACCATAAAAACCCTAGAAGAAAATCTAGGCAAAACCATTCAGGACATAGGCGTAGCCAAGGACTTCATGACCAAAACACCAAAAGCATTGACAACAAAAGCCAAAATAGACAAATGGGACCTGACCAAACTCCACAGCTTCTGCACGGCAAAAGAAACAGTCATTAGAGTGAATCAGCAACCAACAGAATGAGAAAAAATCTTTGCAGTTTACACATCTGACATAGGGCTGATATCCAGAATTTACCATGAACTAAAGCAGATTTACAAGAAAAAAACAAGCCCATTCAAAAGTGAGTGAAGGATATGAAGAGACACTTTAGAAAAGAAGACATATATGAGGCCAATAAACATATGAAAAAATGCTCATCATCACTGGTCATTAGAGAAATGCAAATCAAAACTACGTTGAGATACCATCTCATGCCAGTTAGAATGGTGATCATTAAAAAATCTGGAGACAACAGATGCTGGAGAGGATGTGGAGAAATAGGAACACTTTTACACTGTTGGTGGGAGTGTAAATTAGTTCAACCATTGTGGAAGACAGTGTGGCGATTCTTCAAGGACCTAGAAATAGAGATTCCATTTGACCCAGCAATCCCATTACTGGGTATATATCCAAAGGATTATAAACCGTTCTACTATAAGGACACATGCACACGAATGTTCATTGCAGCACAGTTTACAATAGCAAAGACCTGGAACCAACCCAAATGCCCATCGACGATAGACTGGACAGGGAAAATGTGGCACATATACACCATGGAATATTATGCAGCCATCAAAAATGATGAGTTCATGTCCTTTGTAGGGACATGGATGAACCTGGAAACCATCATTCTCAGTGAACTAACACAAGAACAGAAAATCAAACACCGCATGTTCTCACTCATAGGCGGGTGTTGAACAATGAGAACACATGAACACAGGGAAGGGAGCACTACACACTGCGGTCTCTTGGGGGGAAACAGGGGAGGGGACAGTGGGTGGTGGGGAGTAGGGGAGAGATAACATGGGGAGAAATGCTAGATATAGGTGAAGGGGAGGAAGGCAGCAAATCACACTGCCACATGTGTACCTATGCAACAATCTTGCATGTTCTTCACATGTACCCCAAAACCTAAAATACAATAAAAAAAATAAAAAATAAAAAAATAGGCTGGGTGCGGTGGCTCACGCCTGTAATCCCAGCACTTTGGGAGGCCGAGGCAGGTGGGTCACGAGGTCAAGAGATCAAGACCATCCTGGTCAACATGGTGAAACCCCATCTCTACTAAAAATACAAAAAATTAGCTGGGCATTGTGGCGCATGCCTGTAATCCCAGCTACTCAAGAGGCTGAGGCAGGAGAATTGCCTGAACTCAGGAGGCGGAGGTTGCGGTGAGCCGAGATCGCGCCATTGCACTCCAGCCTGGGTAACGAGCGAAATTCCGTCTCAAAAAATAAATTAATTAATTAAAATATAAAATAAAAAAATAAAATTAATAAAAAATAAAAATAAAATCTATTCATATAATTTACCACAGTAAGGGATTAAAGGAAAAAAATATGAACATGCCAATAGAGTCAGGAAAACCACCCAAAACAATCCAACACATTATGATTTAAAAACAAAAAACTGTCAACAAAATAGGAATATAGAAATTTTCTTAATTTGTTAATAAGAATGCCAAATATCTGTGAATATGATAATTAACGGTGAAATGTTCATTAAAAAATCAAGAACAAACCTGTTTTATATAAAAATTGTCCTTCAGATTTTAGGTAATATACTAAGAGAAGGGAAAAAAACAAAAAGACATTAAATATATAAATATTAAGAGGAAAAGAAAACCATTCTTTTTAGTGGTAAAAAAAAAAAATGAAATTATAAACAGGGCTAGAGTTGAACACGTAAAAAAAAAAAAAGAAAGAAAAAAACAAAAGAAAGTATAAACACTTAGGCCTAGAGTTGAACAAGATTATAAAAGTTGACTATGCAAAACTCAGAAAAAAAAATGAAAACAAAAAAAGTGTAAACACTTAGGGCTAGAGTTGAGCGACACTGTAAAAGTCAACTGTGCAAAACTCAGATAATTTTCTACATAATTAAACATTTATAATACCAACAAGAAACACAAAATAGGCAGAAATAAATCTTACAACCAACGTACAATATAATTACATGAAGTCAGAAACCAAAAAAACATGTGTGACTCACTTTATTACAATATTCCCTTTATTGTAGTGGTTTGGAACCAAAATAAATAATGAAATAGAGGAGTAGAACAACACGATAGAACAGGTGGAACTAACAGAATACAAAATATTCCACTCAACAGAATACACATTCATTTTACTGCCCATGGAACATACTGTTCATACTGCACATGGAACATTCTCCACAACAGAACATAAAACAAGGCTCAACAAATTTTAAAATAATAAAATTTCATAAAGTATTTTTTCTGATCACAATGTAATAAAACTAGAAATCCATTACAGAAGGAAAATTGGAAAATGTTCATCTTCATGGAAAGTACACAAAACACTCTTAAACAACCAATAGACCAAAGAAGAGATCAAGAAAGAAATTAGAAAATACCTTGACATAAATAAAACTGAGAAAACATACCGAAACTTATAGGATGCAGAAAAAGGAGCGATAAGAGGCAAGATTACAGCTGTAAGTGTGTAGTACATTAAAAGGGAAGAAAAATCTCAACAACATAAATTTATAACTTGGAAACAACTAGAAGAATAAACTGAACCAAAAGTTAGTAGAAGAAAGGAAATAAGAAGGATTAGTCATTAAATAGCAAAATAATAGAAAAAAAATTTTACACAAGAGTAATATTTGTAGTTCTCCTTGAAGAGGTCCTTTACATCCTTTGTTAGTTGTATTCCTAGGTATTTTACTCCCTTTGTAGAAACTGCGAAGGGCAGTTCACTCTTGATTTGGCTATCTATCAGTCTGTTGTTGGTGTATAGGAATGCTTGTGATTTCTGCACATTGATTTTGTATACTGAGACTTTGTTGAAGTTGCTTATCAGTTTCAGGAGATTTTGGGCTGAGACGATGGGGTCTTCTAAATATACAATCATGTCATCTGAAAACAGAAACAATTTGACTTCCTCCTTTCCTAACTGAACACCCTTTATTTCTTTTCCTTACCTGATTGCTCTAGCTAGAACTTCCAATATTATACTGAATAGGAGTGGTGAGAGAGGGCATCCTTGTCTACTGCCAGACTTCAAAGGGAATGCTTCCAGTTTTTGCTCACTTAGTATGACACTGGCTGTGGGTCTGTCATAAATATTTTTTATTATTTTGAGATACGTTCCATCCATACCTAGTTTCTTTAGAGTTTTTAGCAAAAGGGCTGTTGAATTTTGTCAAAGGCCTTCTCTGAAACCACTGCTCAGGAAAATAAGAGAGGACACAAACAGATGGAAAAACATTTCATGCTCATGGTTAGGAATAATTAATATTGTGAAAATGGCCATACTGCCCAAAGTAATTTATACATTCAATGCTATCCCTATCAAGCTACCTATGACCATCTTCAGAGAACTGGAAAAAAACCACCTTAAACTTCACATGGAAACAAAAGAGAGCCCATATAGCCAAGACAATCCTAAGTAAAAAGAACAAAGTTGGAGGTATCATGCTACCTGATTTCAAACTATACTACAAGGCTACTGTAACCAAAACAGCATGGTACTGGTACCAAAATAGAGACATAGAGCAATGGAAAAGAAGAGAGACCTCAGAGGCAAGTCCACACATCTACAACTAACTGATCTTTCAAAACCTGACAAAAACAAGCAATGGGAAAAGGATTCCCTGTTTAATAAATGGTGTTGGGAGAACTGGCTAGCCATGTGCAGAAAACAGAAACTGGACCCCTACCTGACACCTTACACTAAAACTAACTCCAAATGGATTAAAGATCTAAAAATAAGACCAAACACCATAAAAACCCTAGAAGAAAACCTAGGCAAAACCATTCAGGACATAGGCATAGGCAAGGACTTCATGACTAAAACACCAAAAGCATTGGCAACAAAAGCCAAAATAGACAAATGGGATCTAATTAAACTCCAGAGTCTACACAGCAAAGGAACAATCATTAGAGTGAATCAGCAACCAACAGAATGGGAAAAAATTTTTGTAACCTACCCATCTGACAAAGGGCTAATATCCAGTATCTACAAAGAACTAAAACAGATTTACAAGAAAAAAACAAACATCTCCATTCAAAAGTGTGTGATGGACATGAAAAGACAGTTTTAAAAAGGAGACATATATGAAGCCAACAAATATATGAAAAAAATGCTCATCATCACTGGTCATTAGAGAAATGCAAATCAAAACCACACTGAGATACCATCTCATGCCAGTTAGAATGGCAATGATTATAAAATCTGGAGACAGCAGATGCTGGAAAGGATGTGGAGAAAAAGGAACATTTTTACACTGTTGATGGGATTGTAAATTAGTTCAACCATTGTGGAAGACAGTGTGGCGATTCCTCAAAGACCTAGAAATAGAAATTCCATTTGACCCAGCAATCCCATTACTGGGTATATATCCAAAGGATTACAAATTGTTCTATTATAAAGACACATGCATATGTATGTTCACTGCGGCACTGTTTACAATAGCAAAGACCTGGAACCAACTCAAATGCCCATTGATAATAGGCTGGACAAGGAAAATGTGGCACATATACACCATGGAATACTATGCAGCCAAAAAAATGATGCATTTGTGTCCTTTGTAGGGACATAGATACATCTGGAAACCATCATTCTCAGCAAACTGACACAAGAACAGAAAATCAAACACCGCATGTTGTCACTCATAGGCAGGTGTTGAACAATGAGATCACATGGACACAGGGAGGGGAGCATTGCACACTGGGGTCTGTTGGAGGAAACTAGGGGAGGGACAGCTGGGGGTAGGGAGGTTAAGGAGGGATAGCATGGGGAGAAATGCCAGATATAGTTGACGGGTGGGATGGAGGCAGCAAACCACATTGCCATGTACGTACCTATGCAACAATCCTGCATGACCTGTACATGTACCCCAGAATCTAAAGTACAATTATATATATATATATATATATATACACACACACACACACACACACACACACACACACACATACATATAATTAAAAGCTGAACTTAGCTACCAAAAAAAAAAAAAGAGTTACATTTGGAAGAGATCTTTACAAATTGATAAACCTTTGGATAAAATTTAAAAAGAGAAAATTCAAATAACTATAAAATAGAATAAAAAATAAAACCATAGATCATCTGGATAGACAAAGAAAAGCTTTTGATAAAATCCAACATCCCTTCATGATAAAAAGTCTCAACAAACTAGGTATTGAAGGAACACACCCCAAAATAGTAAGAACCATCTATGACAAACCCACAACCAACATCATACTGAACAGGCAAAAGCTAGAAGCATTCCCCTTAAGAACTGGAACAAGACAAGGATACCCACTCTTTTTTTTTCTTTCTTTTGAGACGGAGTTTCGCTCTTGTTACCCAGGCTGGAGTGCAATGGCACGATCTCGTTTCACCACAACCTCCGCCTCCTGGGTTCAGGCAATTCTCCTGCCTCAGCCTCCTGAGTAGCTGCAATTACAGGCACACGCCACCATGCCCAGCTAATTTTTTGTATTTTTAGTAGAGATGGGGTTTCACCATGTTGACCAGGATGGTCTCGATCTCTTGACCTCGTGATCTACCCGCCTCGGCCTCCCAAAGTGCTGGGATTACAGGCGTGAGCCACTGCGCCCGGCCCTCTTTTTTTTATTTTAAGTTCTCGGATATATGTGCAGAATGTGCAGGTTTGTTGCATAGGTATACATGTGCCAGGGTGGTTTGCTGCAGCCATCAACCCGTCATCTAGGCTTTAAGCCCCACATGCAGTAAGTATTTGTCATAATGCTCTCCCTCCCCTTGTCCCCTACCTGCTGACAGGTCCCAGTGTGTGATGCTCCCCTTCCTGTGTCCATGTGTTCTCATCGTTCAACTCTCACTTATGAGTGAGAACATGCAGTGCTTTGTTTTGTTTCTGTGTTAGTTTGCTGGGCATGATGGCTTCCAGCTTCATCCATGTCCCTGCAAAGAACATGAACTCCTTCTTTTCATGGCTGTAAAGTATTCCATGGTATATATGTGCCACATTTTCTTTGCCCAGTCTATCATCGATGGGCATTTGGGTTGGTTCCAAGTTTTTGCTATTGTAGATAGTGCTGCAATAAGCATATACATGCATGTGTCTTTATAATAGAATGATTTATAATCCTTTGGGTATATATCCAGTAATGGGACTGCTGGGTCAAATGGTGTTTCTGGTTCTAGATCCTTGAGGAATTGTCACACTGTCTTCCACAATGGTTGAACTAATTTACACTCCCACCCTCAGTGTAAAAGCATTCCTACTTCTCCACAGACTAGCCAGCATCTGTTGTTTCCTGATTTTTTAATAACTGCCATTCTAATTGGTCTGAGATGGTATCTCATTGTGGTTTTGATATGCATTTCTCTAATGACTAGTGATGATAAGCTTTTCTCATATGTTCGTTGGCATCATAAACATCCTCTTTTAAGAGGTATCTCTTCATGTTCTTTGCCCTTTTTGATGGGATTGTTTTTTCTTGTAAATTTGTTTAAGTTCTTTGTAGATTCTGAATATTAGACCTTTGTCAGATGGGTAGATTGCAAAAATTTTCTTCCATTCTCTGGGTTGCCTGTTCACCCTAATGATAGTTTCTTTTGCTGTGCAGAAGCTCTTTAATTAGAAGGCATGCCTACTCTTACCACTTCTTTCAACATAGTACTGGAAGTCCTAGCCAGAGCAATAAGTCAAGAGAATAAAATAAAAGGCATCCAAATAGGAAAAGAAGTCATGTTACTAATTTGACCTTTCCTCTAATAATTTAAACAAGACAAGAATGCCTAATTTCACCAGTTCTATTCAATGTACTACTGGAAGTCCCAGTCACACCAACCAGGCAAGAGGAAAAAAAAATTAAAAAGACATCATATTAGAAAAGAGGAAGTCAAACTTTCCCTCTTTGCAAACAATATGATCTTATGTCTTTTTTAATGACTCTATCAAAACAACTCTCAGAATTGGTAGATAAATTCAGTAAGGTTGCAGGATATAAAATCAATGTACAAAATAAGTAGCATTTCCATACATCCGTAATGAAATAGCTGAAGAAGAAATCAAGAAAGCGATTCCACTTACAAAAGCTATAAAAAAATTAAATATCTAGAATTAAATTTAACCAAGGAGGATTAAGATCTCTACAAAATAAACGAAAACACTGATGAAAGAAATTGGAGAGAATACAAACAAGAGGAAAGACACATCACGCTAATAGGTCAGATGAATTAATATTGTCAAAATGACCAAATTGCCCAAAGCATTCTAGATTCAACGCAATCTCTATTACTACCAATATCATTTTTCACAGAAAAAGAAAAAACAATTCTAAAATTGACATGGAACCAAAAAAGCGCCTGAATACCCAAAGCAATTCTGAGGAAAAGAACCAAGCTGGATGCATCAGAACACCTGATTTCAAAACATATTATAAGGATATATTACCCAAAACAGCATGGTATTGGATTAATATAGACACACAGACCAATGAAACAACATATAGAACTCAGAAGTAAATCCACAAATTCACAGCTGACTGATCTTCAACAAAGCTACTAAGAATATATATTGAGAATAGGATAGAATAGGACATCTTCAATAAATTGTGCCAGAAAAATGAGATAACCATATGTATAAGAATGAAACTGGACACATCTCTCAACATGTTAAAAATAAGATGGATTAAAGACTTAATCATGTCACATGGAATTATAAAAATACTAGGAGAAACCTCTCCAAGACATTGGTGTAGGCAAAGATATTATGGCTAAGAACTCAAAAGCACAGGCAACAAAAATAAAAACAGACAAATGGAACTATATTAAATAAAAACTTTCTGCGAATCAAAAGAAAAAAAGATACAACCTTTTGAATGAGTTAAAATATGTCTCACGCCTGTAATCCCAGCACTTTGGGAGGCCGAGGCAGGTGGATCACGAGGTCAAGAGATCGAGACCATCCCGGTCAACATGGTGAAACCTCGTCTCTACTAAAAATACAAAAAATTAGCTGGGCACGGTGGCACATGCCTGTAATCTCAGCTACTCAGGAGGCTGAGGCAGGAGAATTGCCTGAACCCAGGAGGTAGAGGTTGCGGTGAGCTGAGATCGCGCCATTGCACTCCAGCCTGGGTAACAAGAGCGAAACTCCGTCTCAAAAAAAAAAAAAAAATTTGCAGATTACTCAGTCAACAGGGGACTAGTAACTAGAATCTACAAGAAACTCTCAAAGAACAGTAAAAAAGAAAAAAAATCACATTTTAATATATGCAAAAAAATAAAAATGGACATTTCTCAAAAGAAGATATACATGTGGCCAATAGGTATATTAAAAATGCTCAGCATCATTAATTATCAGGAAAATGCAAATCAAAACCATAATGAGATATCCTAGTTAGAATGGCTATTATTAAAGGAACAGAAAATAACAGATGCTAGTGAGAATGCAACAGGGTATATAAGAGAACTCTCATACACTGTTGGTGAACATGTAAATTAGTCTAACAACTAAGAAAAACAGTATGGAGATTTCTCAAAAAAACAAACAGAACTACTGTACAATCCAGCAATCCCAATACTGGGTATCAATCCAAAGGAAAACAAATCAGTGTATCAAAGAGATATGTAGCTGCACTTGAACATTTATTGCACCACTATTCATAATAGCAAATATACAGCATCAACCTAAGTATCCACAAACAAACCAATGCATTAAGAAAACGTGATGGGAACTTCGACTAAGATGGCCAAATTGAAACAGCTCCGGTGCGCAGCTCCCAGTGAGAGAGATGCAGAAAGTGAGTAATCTCCGCATCTCCAAATGAGGTACAAAATTTATTTCAATCAGACTGGTTGGACAGTGGGCATAGTGCAAAGAGGACTAACCAAGGCAGGGTAGGGTGCTGCTCCACCCAGGAAAGGCATCTGATCAGAGGATCGGGGGCTTCCGCCACCCACCAGCACACTGGTCCAGATACTGCACTTCTCCCAAAGCCTCTGGAACTCACAGACCAGGACATCTTCACCGGGCTGAAAAGCACCCAAGTTACCTGCATAGAGCTGAACAGCATCCCTGGTCGGTGCCAGGGATTGTCAGAACAGATCTAGGCAGAGGCATTGGCTGGCCAGGGGAGCACGCATGACAGAGCTACCAGCCCGCCAGAGAGAGCGAGTGCTAAAAGCAGGGAGACAGGCCATAGGCTAGGCAGGTCCCTCCCCGCACAAAGCCCAGCAGGCTGAAGGCCTCTCGCTTGAGGGTTTTGCAGCCAGTACATCAATTCGAGCTCCACCCAGAAGGATCAAGCTTCCTAGGCATCCACCAATACAGAGGCGGATCCAATCTCCCAGTGTAAACAGAAGACACAGGAAGCCTAAACAGCAGTCAGACTGCATCAGTGGCAGCCCAGGAGCGCCTCTGCAGGCAGACAAGAGACAGACTACATCATCAAGCAGCTCCCTGAGATCAAAGCTAGATAAATCCAAAAAGATGGGAAGAAACCAGCACAAAAAGGATGAAACCATCAAAGACCAGAATGCCTCTCCTCCTCCAAGGGATCACAACTCCTCACCAGCAAGGGAACAAAACATGATGAAGAATGAGTTTGACAAACTCACAGAAGCAGGCTTCAGAAGGTGGGTAATAACAAACTTCTCTGAGCTAAAGAAACATGTTCTAACCCAATGGAAAGAAACTAAAAACCTTGAAACAACGTTAGACGAAATGCTAACTAGAATAACCACATTAGAGAAGACCATAAACGACCTGATGGAGCTGAAAAACAAAGCAAAAGAACTTTGCAAAGCCTACACAAGGTTAAATAGCCAAACTGATCAAGCAGAAGAAAGGATATCAGAGATTGAAGATCAACTCAATGAAATAAAATGAGAAGGCAAGACTAGAGAAAAAAGAGTAAAAAGAAATAAACAAAGCCACCAAGAAATATAGGATTATGTGAAAAGACCTAATCTATGCTTGATCGGTGTACCTGAATGTCATGGGGAGAATGAATCCAAGCTGGAAAACACTCTCCAGGATATTATCCAGGAGAATGTCCCAATCTAACAAAGCAGGCCAACATTCAAATCCAGGAAATACAGAGAACACCACAAAGATATTCCTAAAGAAGAGCAAATCCAAGGCACATAATTGTCAGATTCGCCAGGGTTGAAGTGAAGGAAAAAGTGCTAAGGGCAGCCAGAAAGAAAGGTCGGGTCACCCACAAAGGGAAGCCCATCAGACTCACAGCAGATCTCTCAGCATAAACCCTACAAGCCAGAGAGAGTGAGGGCCCATATCCAACATCCTTAAAGAAAAGAACATTCAACCCAGAATTTCATATTCAGCCAAACTAAGCTTCATAAGTGAAGAAGAAATAAAATGCTTTATGGACAAGCAACTACTGAGAGACTTCGTCACCACCAGACCTGCCTAACAAGAGCTGCTAAAGGAAGAACTAAACATGAAAAGGAACAAACAGTACCAGTCTGTACAAAAACGTATCAAATGGTAAAGACCAACGTGATGAAGAAGCCGTGTCAACTAACGGGCAAAAAAACCAGCCAGTAAAAAAATGGCAGGATCAAATTCACACATAACAATATTAACATTAAATGTAAATGGGCTAAATGCCCCAATCAAAAGACACAGACTGGCAAACTGGATAAAAAGTCAAGACCCATCAGTGTGCTGCATTCAGGAGATCCATCTCACAAGCAAAGAAACACATACACTCAAAATAAAGGGATGGAAGAGATTTACCAAGCAAATGGAAAGCAAAAAAAAAGCAGGGGTTACAATCCTAGTCTCTGATAAAACAGACTTCAAACCAACAAAATCAAAGGAGACAAAGAAGGACATTACATAATGGTAAAAGAATCAATCCAAGAAGAAAAGCTAACTATCCTAAATATATATGCACCCAATACAAGAGCACCCAGATACACAAAGCAAGTTCTTAACGACCTACAAAGAGACTGAGACTCCCACATAATAATAGTGGGAGACTTTAACACTCTACTGTCAATATTAGACAGATCCACAAGACAAAAAAAAATCAACAAGGACATCCAGGACTTGAATGCAGATTTGGACCAAGCAGACCTCACAGACATCTACAGAACTCTGCACCCAAAATCCACAGAATATACATTCTTCTCAGCACCACATTGCACTTACCCTAAAATTGACCACATAATTGGAAGTAAATTACTCCTCACCAAATGTAAAAGAATAAGGACCTAGAAATAGAAATTCCATTTGACCCAGTAATCCCATTACTGGGTATATATCCAAAGGATTATAAATCGTTCTACTATAAGGACACATGCACACGAATGTTCACTGCAGCACTGTTTACAATAGCAAAGACTTGGAACCAACCCAAATGCCCATCGATGACAGACTGGACAGGGAAAATGTGGCACATATACACCATGGAATACTATGTGGCCATCAAAAACAATGAGTTCGCGTCGTTTGTAGGGACATGGATGAACCTGGAAACCATCATTCTCAGCAAACTGACACAAGAACAGAAAATCAAACACAGTATGGCGGGTATCGAACAATGAGAACACACGGACACAGGGAAGGGAGCATCACACACTGGGGTCTATCAGGGGAAATAGGGGAGGGACAGCGGAGCGTGGGGAGTTGGGGAGAGAGTGCATGAGGAAAAATGCCAGATATAGGTGATGGGGAGGAAGACAGCAAATCACACTGCCATGTGTGTACCTATGCAACAATCTTACATGTTCTTAACATGTACCCCCAAACCTAAATTGCAATAAAAAGAAAAAAAAAGAATGGAAATCATAAAAAACAGTCTCTCAGACCACAGTGCAATCAAATTAGAACTCAAGATTAAGAAACTCAATCAAAACTGCACAACTACATGAATACTGAACAACTTGCTCCTGAATGTCGATGGGATAAACAATGAAATGAAGGCAGAAATAAAGATGTGCTTCGAAACCAGTAAGAATGAAGATCTGAAGTTGAGGCAGGAATTAATAGCCGACCAACCAAAAGAAGTCCAGGACTAGACGGGTTCACAGCTGAATTCTACCAGACATACAAATAGGAACTGGTACCATTTCTGCTGAAACTATTTCAAACAATACAAAAAGAGGAATTCCTCCCTAACTCATTTTATAAGAACATTATCATCCTTATACCAAAACCTCATAGAGACTCAACTAAAAAAGAAAACTGCAGGCCAATATCCATGATGAACATCAATGCAAAAATCTTTAACAAAATACTGGCAAATTTAATGTAACAACCCATCAAAAAGCTTATCCATCACAATCAAGTAGGCTTTATCCCAGGGATGCAATACTGGTTCAACATACACAAATCTATAAACGTAATCCATCACATAAACAGAACCAAAGACAAAAACCACATGATTATCTCAATAGATGCAGAGAGGCCTTTAAGAAAATTCAACAGCCCTTTTGCTAAAAGCTCTCAATAAACTAGGTATTGATAGAACGTATCTCAAAATAATAAAAGCTATTTATGACAAATCCACAGCCAATATCAAACTAAATGGGCAAAAACTGGAAGCATTCCCTCTGAAAACTGAAACTACACAAGGATGCCCTCTCTCACCATTCCTATTCAATATAGTATTGTAAGTTCTAGCCAGAATAATAAAGCAAGAAAAAGAAATAAAGGATATTCAGTTAGGAAAAGAGGAAGTCGAATTGTCTCTATTTGCAGATGACATGACTGTATATTTAGAAGACCCCATCATCTCAGCCCAAAATCTCCTTAAGCTGATGAGCAACTTCAGTGAAGTCTCTGGATACAAAATCAATGTGCAGAAATCACAAGCATTCCTATACAACAATAACAGACAAACAGAGAGCCAAATCATGAGCAAACTCCCATTCACAATTGCTACAAAGAGAATAAAATACCTAGGAATACAACTAACAAAGCATGTAAAAGACCTTTTCAAGGAGAACTACAAACCACTGCTCAAGGAAATAAAAGAGGACACAAACAGATGGAGAAACATTCCATGCTCATGGTTAGGAAGAATCAATATCATGAAAATGGCCATACGGCCCAAAGTTATTTATGAATTCAACGCTATCCCCATTAAGCTACCACTGACCTTCTTCACAGAACTGGGGGAAAAAAAACACTTTAAACTTCATATGGAACCAAAAAAGAGCCCACATAGCCAAGGCAATTCTAAGCAAAAAGAACAAAGCGGGAGGCATCACACTACCTGACTTCAAACTATACTACAAGGCTACAGTAATTAAAACAGCATGATACTGGTACCAAAACAGACATATAGACCAATGGAACAGAACAGAGGCCTCAGAAGAAACATCACACATCTACAACCATCTGATCTTTGACAAACCTGACAAAAACAAGCAATGTGGAAAGGATTCCCTGTTTAATAAATGGTGTTGGGAAAACTGCTAGCCATCTGTAGAAAGCTGAAACTGGAACCCTTCCTTCTACCCTACACTAAAATTAACTCCAGATGGATTGAAGATCTAAACATAAAACCTAACACCATGAAAACCCTAGAAGAAAACCTAGGTAAAACCATTCAGGACATAGGCATAGGCAAGGACTTCATCACTAAAACACCAAAAGCCATGGCAACAAAAGCCAAAATAGACAAATGGGATCTAATTAAACTTATGAGTTTCTGCACAGCAAAAGAAACAATCATCGGAGTAAACCGGCAACCAACAGAATGGGAAAAACGTTTTGCAATCTACCCATAAAAAAGGCTAATATCCAGAATCTACAAAGAACTAAAGCAGATCTACAAGAGAAAAACAAATCCATTCAAAAGTGGGCAAAAGATATGAGCAGACACTTTTCAAAAGACATTTATGAGGCCAACAAACATATGAAAAAATGTTTATCATCACTGGTCATCAGAGAAATGCAAATCAAAACCACACTGAGATACCATCTCATGCCAGTTACAATGGTGATCATTAAAAAATCAGGAGACAACAGATGCTGGAGAGGATGTAGAGAAAAAGGAACACTTTTACACTGGTGGTGGGAATGTAAATTAGTTCAACCATTGTGGACAACAGTGCGGCAATTCCTAAAGGATCTAGAAATAGAAATTCCATTTGACCCAGCAATCCCATTACTGGGTATATATCCAAAGGATTATAAATTGTTCTTTTATAAAGACAGATGCACACGTATGTTCACTGCAGCACTGTTTACAATAGCAAAGACCTGGAACCAACCCAAATGCCCATCAGTGATAGACTCAACAAAGAAAATGTGGCACATATACACCATGGAATACTATGCAGCCATATAAAACGATGAGTTCTTGTCCTTTGTAGGGACATGTGTGAATTTGGAAAACATCACTCTCAGCAAACTGACACAAGAACAGAAAACCAAATACTGCATGTTCTTGCTCATAGGCAGGTATTGAACAATGAGAACACATGAGCACAAGGAGAGGAACATCACATACTGGGGTCTGTTGTAGGGGGCTAAGGGAGGGACAGCAGTGGGGTAGGGAAGTTAGGGCAAGATAACACAGGGAGAAATGCCAGATATAGGTGACGGGGGGATTTAGGCAACCAACCACCTTGCCATGTATGTTCTTATGCAAGAATCCTGCATGATGTGCACATTACCCCAGAACCTAAAGTACAATTTTAAAAAAAGAAAGAAAATGTGGTATATATACTAATGGAATACTATTTAGACATAAAAAAGAATGACATCATACCACATGAAGCAGCATGGATGAAACTGAAGGTCATTATGTTAAATAATTCAGGCAGAGAAAGACAAATATTGTATATTTTTACTCACATCTGTAAGCTAAAAAACCTTATCTCATGGTGATTAGGAATACAATGATAGAGACCATATACTGGGAAGGGAAAGTGGGACAGTGGGGATGTACAAAGGTTATTGGTACTAATATGCAGTTAGATGGAAGAAATAAGTTCTAGTGTTTGATAGCACACTCAGGTTTCTATACTTAGGAACAATATCATGTACATTTCAAAGCAACTAAAAGAGAAGACTAGAAATGATACCAACACATATAATTGATAAAAACTCAGGGTCATGCAGACCCCAAATATCCTGACTTCATGATTACAAATCATATGCATGCAACAAACACTCACATATAATCCATAAATTGGTAGATGATTATGTATCAATTAAAGAGGGAAAAAAGGAATAAAATACCCACAAAAAAAGTAATTCTGGAGCTAAAAATTACAAGTGAAATAAAATATTAACTAGATTGTTCAGCAGCAGATTTCAGCACAAAAAGTAATTAGATAACTAGAAGATAGAACAATTAAAATTATTGAGTCTGAAGACAATAAAGAAAGGAAAAAGAAAAAAGTGACCAGTGGGATACCACCAAGCAGAACAACATACACATTACCGGAATACCAAGAGGAGAAGGGATCAAGAAAATGGTAGAAATACTATTTGAATAAATGATGGCCCAAAACTTCCAAAATGTGATGAAAAACATAAATCTACAAATCCAGAACCTCAATAAACTCCAAGTAAGATCAACACAAATAGACTCATGTTGAGATACATTATAATCAAACTCATGAAATTCAGCCTAAAAAAGAGACAATCTTCAAAGCAGTAAGAAAGAAGTAACTCATCACATATATGGGCTCCTTAATGAGAGTAATAGCTGATTTCTTGCCGGCAATCATGGAGTACAGAGGCAGTGAGACAACATATTTAATGTACTAAAGGAAAAAAAACAAATATTAACCTTGAATTTTATATCCAGCAAAATCTATCCTTAAAAATTAGGAAGAAATTAAGATACTTACAAATAAAAATTGAGAGAAGTCATTACCACTTCACGTACATTACAAGAAATGCTAAATGGAGCCCTTCAAATTGAAATGAAAGGATGAAGGCAGTTACTCAAATCCATATGAAGAAATAAAGACTTCTAGTAAAGATAAATAGGCGAGCAAATATAAAAGCCAGTATTGTTATCTATTTGGCTTCTAATTGTCTTTTTTATTTCCTACATGATTTCAAAAACAAATACATAAAAAACAATATAAACTACATAAAAACTATACAAACAATGTATAAATTATTTATACCTTGAGTACACGTGTAAGATATAATTTGTGTCAAAAATAACATAAAGTGGATGGACAAAGCTGTAGAGGAGAAGAGCTTTGTATTTATTAAAAACACTTCATATCAATTCAAATTTTATTGCTATAAATTTGGAAAGGTATGTGTAATCAACATGGTAAGCACAGAGAAATTATAAGTAGCATATATACTAACAAATAAAATCAAAATGTGTCACTAGAAAAATCAACTAAGGAAACCAATAGTGGAGGAAATGAGGGACATAAAAAGGTGTAACAAGAAAAATGGCAGAAGTCAGTTCTTTCTCATTAATAATTTCTCTAAATATATATGAATTAAATTCTCCAGTCAGAAAAAAAAAAAAAAAGATTGTCACAAGGGACAAAAAACATTCTACAACTATATGTTGTCTACAAAATCTCACTTTAAATCCAAAGATATATGCAGGTTGACAGGAATGTGATGGAAAAAGATATTCCATGCAAACAGTAACCAAAAGAGAGCTAGGGTATACATAATCATATCAGAAAGAAGAAACTTTAAGACAGAAACTGTTACAAGAGACAAGAGACCTAATAATCAACTCATCCAGAGGATATAACAATAAACATGTATGCACCAAACAACAGAGCCCCAAAATATAAAAAGCAAACAATTAAAGAATTGACGGAGAAATAGAAAATGTTACAATAATAGCTGAAAATTCATATTCCACATTAAATAATTGAAAAAGTGTCTACATGGAAGGTTATTAAGTATAAACAACACTATATACTAGCTATACCTAAAAGGCGTATATGAAAAACTCTACCTCGAAACAGCAGAATAAAAATGCTACTCAAAGTACATATGAAACATTGACTGGGACAGACCATAACTTAAGCCATAAAACAACTGACAAAAACATTTTAAAACAGTAACATAACACAAAGGATCTTCTCTAAATACAATGGAATGAAGCTAGAAATCCACAGCAGAAGAAAAATACACAAGTATGTGGAAATTTAAAAACACACTCAAAGAACCAATGGAACAAAGAAGCAATCACAAGGGAATTAGAAAATATTTAGAGATGAATATTAAAGAAATACAACATACCAAAACTATGCCATGTAGCAAATGCAGTTACTCAGAAGGAAATTTATAGCCATAAGTGCCTACATTTTAAAAAGATGTATCTCATTAATATCCTAAGTTTGTATCTTGAGAACCCAGAAACAGAATAGCAAACTAAACTCAAAGAAAGAAGAAAATAAATAACAAATATGAGAGTGGAAATTTGAAAAGGAGAAGGGATAGAAAAACAACTGACAATCATTAAAGCAAAAGGTTATTTTCTGAAAAGAATGCCCAAATTAGCAAACCTTAGCTAGACTACTAAAGGGGAAAAAAAAAAAAAAGGATACAAATAACTAAAATCTGAAATGACATGAGAATACTACTATTAACAATAAAGAAATAAAAAGGATTCTTAGATAACAAAAAGAATTATTAGAAATATTACAACGAATCCATCTGATCCTGGGCTTTTCTTTGTTTGGAGACATTTTGTTACTGACTCAATCTTGCTACTCATTACTGGTCTTGTTACTCATTGCATGATGCTAAACAATCAATTATTAGATAGAGTATTAGTAAGAAAGCTGCCATTTTATCATTTTCTATCTCTATATAACAGCATATTTGTCCTTCATTTACTCTATTATTGCTTTTCTTAGTTGATTTTTCTTTCTTTCTTTATTTATTTATTTTTTCCCAACTATCCAGTTTTATTTTTCATTGATAAATACCCAGGGCGTTTATTTCTCAGATAAACTAAAATTATAAGGCTTTCTTACTCTTATGTCCAACTGACACCCAAATTGTCCCCATTTATTTATTTATTTATTTATTTATTTATTTTTTAGGTTTTGGGGTACATGTGAAAAACATGTAAGATTGCTGCATAGGTGCATATGTGGCAGTGTGATTTGCTGCCTTCCTCCCTTTCACCTATATTTGGCATTTCTCCCCATGCTATCTCTCCCCAACTCCCCACCCCCCGCTGTCCCCCCCATTTCCCCCCAATAGACCCCAGTGTATAGTACTCCCGTCCCTGTGTCCATGTGTTCCCATTGTTCAACACCCGTCTATGAGTGAGAACATGCGATGTTTGATTTTGTGTTCTTGTGTCAGTTTGCTGAGAATGATGGTTTCCAGGTTCATCCATGTCCCTACAAAAGACGCGAACTCATCATTTTTGATGGCTGCATAATATTCCATAGTGTATATGTGCCACATCTTTCCTGTCCAGTCTATCATCGATGGGCATTTGGGTTGGTTCCAGGTCTTTGCTATTGTAAACTGTGCTGCAATGAACATTCGTGTGCGTGTATCCTTATAGTAGAACGACTTATAATCCTTTGGATATACACCCAGTAATGGGATTGCTGGGTCAAACGGAATTTCTATTTCTAGGTCCTTGAGGAATCGCCACACTGTCTTCCACAATGGTTGAACTAATTTACACTCCCACCAGCAGTGTAAAAGTGTTCCTATTTCTCCACATCCTCTCCAGCATCTGTTGTCTCCAGATTTTTTAATGATCACCATTCTAACTATTTTTATTTTTTAGACAGAGTCTCACTATGTCACCCAGGCTAGAGTGCAGTGGTACAATCTAGGCTCACTGCAAGCTCTGCCTCCCAAGTTTAAGCAATTCTCCACCTCAGCCTCCTGAGTAGCTGGGATTACAGGCACGCGCCACCATGCCCAGCTAATTTTTTGTATTTTTAGTAGAGACGGAGTTTCACCATGTTGACCAGGATGGTCTCAATCTCTTGACCTCGTGATCCACCCGCCTCAGCCTCCCAAAGTGCTGGGATTACAGGTATGAGCCACCGCGCCCGGCCCTTAGTTGATTTTTTTTACTGATACCTTTTTATTCAATTTGTTTCATATATATGCTTTATTTATATAATATATTATTAAATATAATATTTATAAATTATAAATAATTTCCCATCAAAATTAAATAATTTAGATAAAGTCGACAAATTGCTAGAAACCCCTGGATTACCTAAACTGACTCAAGAAGAAAAGTCTTAACCAATAGAACAAATGAAGAGACTAAATCAGTTATCAAAACCTTCCAACAAAGAACAATTCAGAAATAGGCAGATTCGCTGGTGAATTCTACCCAACATCTGAAGAATACCAAACCCTCTAAAACTGTAATAACAACTAGAAGAGGATGTAATACGTCCTAATTCATTCTGTAAGGACAGCATAATCCTGATACCAAAGCAAGAGTGAATTAAAGATATTTCAGTAATGTAAGTTTGGTTTAACACCAAAAAATCAATTAATAGAATATATCACACCAGTATAATAAAAGACAAAGACAAGGCTGGGTGCAGTGGCTCATGCCAGTAATTCCAGCAGTTTGGGAGGTCAAGGCAGGTAAATTGCTTTGACTCAGGAGTTCAAGACCAGCCAAAGTAACATGGCAAAACCCTGTCTTTACAAATAACTAGCAGGGCATGGTAGCTGACGCCTGTAGTCCCAGTGGCTTGAAGGGCTGAAGCTGGAGGACTGCTTGAACCTGGGAAGCAGAGGGTGCAGTGAGCCATATCACACCACCACACTCTAGCCTGGGTGGCAGAGTGAGACCCTGTTAAAAAAAAAAAAAAAAAAAGAAAAGAAAAGAAAAGAAAAAAGAGAAAAGCCACATGATCATTTCATCAGATGAAAAAAAAAAAAAAAGTAAAAGAATTTGCCAAAATACGATAATTCCTTCATAATGAAAAACACCTTATGGGAGGAGGTGGCACAAGATGGCTAAATAGAAGCCTCAAGCAATCATCCTTCATGCACAAACACCATGTTGAACAACTATCCACAACACAAAAAGCACCTTCTTAAGAACCAAAACTCAAGTGAGCAATCAGAGCAACTGGTTTTAACATCATATTAAAGAAAGAGGCACTGAAGAAGGAAGGATAGTCAATCTCAAGACACCCACACAACCCCTTCCCCATACCCCAGCAGTAGCTGCATGGTGCAAAGACAGAAATTGTGTTCTTGGGAGAGGTAGACCATAGGAACTGAGGGACTTTGTACTGCAAATCAGTGCTACTCTATCATAGTAGAAAGCAACATGGGGCAGAACTCAGCTGGCACCATGGAGGGAGCATTTAGATCAGCCCTAGCCAGAAGGAAGTCTCCCAACCCAACAGTTGGAACCCGAGTTCAGGCAAGCCCTGCCACAATGAAATAAAGTGATCTGAGGTCCTAAATAAACTTTAAAGGCAGTCTAGGCCACAAGGACTGCAATTCCCAGGCTGTCTTAGTGGTGTGCTAGACTCAGAGCTGGTGGACGTGAGGTGCAAGTGACCCAGTAAAAACACCACCCAGGGCAGCAAAGGGAGTACTTGTATCACCCCTCATCCAAGCCAAGGCAGTGCAGCTCACAGCTCCAGGGCAGACTCCTACCTTCTGCTAGAGAAGAGAAGAGAATAAAGAGGACTTAGTCTCACAACTTAGACACCAGCTGAGCCAAAGTACAATAAAGCATGAGGGAGTGCCCTGAAGCATCCATTCCAGGACCTAACTCCTGAACAACATTTCTAACCACACCCTGGACCAGAAAAAAAAACATACTCCTCTGAGGGAAAGAACTGGTCCCAACTGGATTCATCTCCGGCTGACTAAAGAGCCCTTGGGTGATGGACATGTGGAGAGACTTCTCGGCTTAAGGAAAGGAGAGAGAAAAGTGGGAAGGATTTGGTATTGAGGCTTGGCTGCCAGCTCAACCACAGTGGAACAGAGCATCAGGTAGATTACTACTTTTCCCGACTCCAGGCCCTGACTCCCAGATGGCTTCTCTATAAATGGCCAGGGCAACCTTGCCATATTGGAAGGACACAGGTCTGTCTGGCTGGATTAACAAACTGCTGATTGTGGAGTCCCTAGTCCCTTGAGTAAACACAGGCAATAACCAGACAGTGAGATCCATAGGCCTTGGGTGAGAACCAGTGATACAGTAGCTTCGAGTATGACCCAGCTCATTCCCAGCGTTGGTGGTCACAGGGGTGCTTGTGTCACTCATCCCCTAAGTCCAGGCAGCTTATCACAGAGAAAGATTCCATTTGTTTGGGGGAAAGTAAGGGAAGAGAGTAAGAGTCTCTGCCCAGTAATCCAGGAAATTCTCCCAGATCTCACACAAGACCACCAAGGCAGCACTTCTATTAGTCTACAAGAGGCACAGTGTTACTGGGCTTATGGTGCCCTCTAATGCAGATAAGGCTACAATGACCAAAGACATAGATCACAACACCCAAATTCCTTCAAATATCAGGAAAGCTTTCCTGAGAAAGATGAGTACAAACAATCCCAGACTGCAAAGAATGCAATAGATACCTAACTCTTCAATGCCTGGATACCAACGAATATCCACAAGCATCAAGACTATCCAGGAAAACATGACCTCAGCAAATGAACTAAATGAATAACCAAGGGAAAATCATGGAGAGACACAAATATGTGATCTTTCAGACAGGTAATTCAAAATAGCTGCTTTGAAGAAGTTCAGTTAAAGTCAAGATAACACAGATAAGGAATTCAGAATTCTATCAGAGATATTTAACAAAGAAATTGAAGTTATTAAAAAGAATAAAGCAGAAATTCTGGAAATGAAAAATATAAAAAGCAGAACTGATCAAGCAGAAGAACTAGTTAGACTGAAGACAGGTTATTTAAAAATACAAAGACAAAAGAAAAAGGAGTAAAAGGAATGAAGTACACACACAAGATTGCGAAAATAAACTGAAATGGGCAAATCTAACAGTTACTTGCCTTAAAGAGGAAGTAGAGCCAGAAGTCAGGCTAGAAAATTTATTCAAAGAGATAATATCTGAAAACACCCAAAACCTAGAGAGATATCAATATCCAAGAACAAAAAGGTTATACAACATGAAGTAGATGTAACCCAAAGAAAAACTACCTCAAGTCATTTAATAATCAAAATCCCAATGGCCAAAGACAAAGAAAGAATACAAAAAGCAGCAAAAAAAAAATCACACACACACACAAATAACATACAATAGACTCTCTGATACATCTGGCAGCAGATATCTCAGTGGAAACTTTACAGGCCAGGAGAGAGTGTCATGACATATTTAAAGTGCTGAAGGGGGAAAAAAAAAAACTTTTAACATAGAATAGTATATGCAGCAAAAATATCCTTCAAAGAAAGACTTTCCCAGACAATCAAAAGCTGAGGGATTTCATCAACACCAAATCTGTCCTACAAGAAAGGTTAAAAAAAACCAATTCTTCAATTTGAAAAAAAATAAAAAATGACATTAATAAGCAATAAGAAGTCATATAAAGGAACACAGCTCACTGGTAATATCAAGTACACAGACAAATACAGAGTATTACAAAACTGTAATTGCAGATTAAACTACTCATATCTTGAGTAAGAAGACTTAAAGATAAACTATCAAAAATAACTGTGACAACTTTCAAGACATATACAGTACAATAAAATATAAATAAAAAGAACAAAAAGTTACAAAACAGGATGAAGATTAGAGTTTATCCTAGTTTTCTCTTTGAGTGTTTGTTAATTTGTTTGTATATGCAATCAGTGTTAAGATGTAATCATTTTAAAATAATGGGTGATAATATGGGCAAGCCTCATGGTAACCTCAAATCAAGATACATACAATAGATACACAAAAAATAAAGAAGAAGAAATTAAATCATACCACCAGAGAAAATCACCTTTACTAAAAGGAAACCAGAAAGAAGAAAAAATGGAAGAGAAGACCACAAAACAACCAGGAAGCAAATAACTAATGGCAAGAGTAAGTCCTTAATTATCAATAAAAATACTGCAGATAAATGGAACAAATCTCACTAATAATCCTGAAGGTAAATGGGACAAACTCTCTACATATATATATTTTTAAAAACAAGACTCAATGATATGTTGCCTACAATAAACTTCAGGGGACCAGGCATGTTGGTGCATACCTGTAACCCCAGCACTTTGGAAGGCAGAGGCAGGAGGGTCACTTCAGCCTAGGAGTTTGAGACCAGCCTGGGCAACACAGCAAAACCTCATCTCTACAAAAAATTAAAAAACAAAAAATTAGCCAGATGTGGTGATATATGCCTGTGGTCCCAGCTACTTGAGAGGCTGAGGTGGGAGGACTGCTTGAGCCAGGGAGATGGAGGCTGAAGTGAGCCATGATCACACCACTGCACTCCAGTCTGGGTGACAGAGCGAGACCATGTGTCAAACCACACACACACACACACACACACACACACACACACACAGTCTTAACCTACAAAGATACCTACAGATTGAAAACAAAAGGGTGAAAAAAATATTCCATACAAAATGAAAACCAAAAAAGAGCAGGAGTAGCTATACTTCTACTAGAGAAAATAGATTTCAAGACAAAAACTACAAAAAGAAATAAAGAAGCTCAATATATAATGATAAAGGAGTCAATTCAGCAAAAGAATAAAACAAATATAAATATATATGCACCCAACACTAGAGCATCAAGATATATAAAGAAAATCCCTTATTAGAGCTGAAGAGAGAGAGGCCCCAATACAATAAAGCTGGAAGCTTCAAAACCCCACCTTCAACATTGGATAGATAATCCAGACTAAAAATCAACAAAGAAACATCAGACTCACCTGCACTATAGACTAAATGTGTCTAATAGATATTTACACCACATTTCATCCAATGGCTACAGAACATACATTCTTCTTCTCAACATGTAGATCATTCTCAAGGATAGGCCATATGTTTACCACAAAACAAGTGTAGACAATTCAAAAAACCAAAATTATATCGAGCATCTTCTCTGACCACAGTGGAATAAAACTAGAAATAAGTAACAAAAAAAAATTTGGAAATGATGCAACACATGGAAATTAAACAACATGCTCCTGAATAACCAGTAGTGCAATGAAGAAATTAAGAAGGAAACTGAAAAATTCCAAGAAGCAAATGATAATGGAAACACACCATACCAAAACCTATGGGCTACAGTGAAAGCAGTACTAAAAGTGAATTTTATGCTATAAGCATCTAAATCAAAAAAGCACCTAACAAATAAACTACCTAACAATGCATCTTAAAGAACTAGAAAAGCAACAGCAAACAAAACTCCAAATCAGCAAAAGAAAATAATAAAAATCAGAGCAGAAATAAATGAAACTGTAACATACAATACAAAAGAACAATGAAGAGAAACTTGGTTTTTTGAAAGATAAACTAAATAGACAAAACATTGCCAAATTAACTCAGAAAAAAAGAGAGAAGACCCAAATAAGTAAAATCAGAGATGAAAAAGTCGACATTATAACAGAAACTGCAGAAATTCAAAGGATTATTAATGACTACTATCAGTAACTATATGTTAATAAATTTAAAAATCTAGAATAGACAAGTTCATATACACATACAACCTACTAAGATAGAACCATGAAGAATGCAAAACCTAAACAGATGAATAAGAAGTAATGAGACTGAAGCCTTAATAGAAAGTCTCCCAGTATAGAAGTCTCCCAGCTATAGAATTCTACCAAACATTTAAATAAAAACTAACACCAATCCTGCTCAAACTATTTGGAAGAACAGAGAAGGGAATACTTTCAAACTTACTATACAAGGCCAGTATTACCCTGATACCAAAGTCAGACAAAGACACATCAAAAAAAAAAAGGAAACTACAGGACAATATTCCTGATGAACACTGATGCCAAAAATCCCCAATAAAATACTAGCACCAAATCAAAAAGATCATTCATCATGACCAAGTGAAATTTATTCTAGGGATGCAAGGATGGTTTAATATAGGCAAATCAATTGTTGGGATACATCATGAGATACATCATATCAACAGAATGAAAAACAAAAACTGGCCAGGTGTGGTGGCTCAAACCTGTAATCCCAGCACCCTGGAAAGCTGAGGTGGGCGATCACCTGAGGTTAGGAGTTAGAGACCAGCCTGGCCAACATGGCAAACCCTGTCTCTACTAAAAATATAAACATTAGCCGGGCATGGTGACCTATGCCTTTAATCCCAGCTACTTAGGAGGCTGAGGCAGACGAATCACTTGAACCCAGGAGGTGAAGGCTGCAGCAAGCTGAGATCACACTACTGCACTCCAGCCTGAGTGACAGAGCAAGACTCCATCTCAAAAAAAAAAGAAAAGAAAGAAAGAAAGAAAAACGAAAACCAGATGATCATTTCAATTGATGGTGAAAAAGCATTTGATAAAATTCAACACTACGTCATGATAAAAACTCTCAAAAAACTGGATATAGAGGGAACATACCTCAAAACAATAAAAGCCATAAATGACTGACAGCTAGTATCATACTGAATGTGGAAAAGCTGAAAGCTTTATGCTAAAATCTGAAACATGACAAGAATACCCACTTTCACCACTGTTATTCAGCACAGTACTGGAAGCCTTAGAGCAATCAGACAAGAGAAAGAAATAAAGGGCATCCAAGTTGAAAAGGAAATAGTCAAATCATCATTGTTTGCAGATGATATAATCTTATATTTAGAAAAACCTAAAGACTCCACCAAAAACCTATTAGAATGAATAAACAAATTCAGTTGCAGGATACGAAATCAACATACAAAAATCAGTAGTACTGCTATAAGCAAACAATCTGAAAAAATTAAGAAAGTAATCCCACTTATGATAGCTACAAATAAAATTATATACCTAGGAATTAACCAAAGTAGTTAAAGATCTCTACAATGAAAACTACAAAACATTGATGAGAGAAACTGAAGAGGATACAAAAAAATTTTGAAAAAAAAAAAAACCTTGCTCAGGCAAGATAAATGAATAGGAACAGCTCCAGTCTACAGAAGGCAGGTGATTTCTGCATGTCCAACTAAGGGACTTGGTTAATCTCACTGGGACTGGTTGGACGGTGGGTACAGTGCACAGAGGGCGAGCTGAAGCAGGGTGGGGCATCGCCTCACCTGAGAAAAGCAAGGGGGAGGGAAGTTTTTGTATCCTCTTCAGTTTCTCTCATCAATGTTTTGTAGTTTTCATTGTAGAGATCTTTAACTACTTTGGTTAATTCCTAGGTATATAATATATCCGAAACACATTTAAAGCAGTGTGTAGAAGCCCTGAGAGACTGTACCAGGAAGAATGGTGCATTAGGGCCCAGATACTGCACTGAATTTCCCACGATCTTCTCAACCAGCAGACCAGGAGATTCCCTCAGGTGCCTAGGCCACCAAGGTCCTGGGTTTCAAGCACAAAACTGGCTGGCCATTTGGGCAGACACCAAGCTAGCAGCAGGAATTATTTTTTAATACCCCAGTGGCACCTGGAACACCACCAAGATAGAACCATTCACTCCCCTGGAAAAAAGGCTGAAGCCAGAGAGCCAAGGGGTCCGGCTCACCAGGTCCCACCCCCCACGGAGCCCAGCAAGCTAAGATCCACAGGCTTGAAATTCTCTCTGCCAGTACAGCAGTCTGAGGTCAACCTGGTACACTAGAGCTTGATAGTGGGAGGGGTGACCACGATTGCTGAGGCTTGAGTAGGTGGTTTTACCCTCACAGTGTAAACAAAGCCACCCAAAAGTTTGAACTGGGCAGAGCCCACCACAGCTCAGCAAGGCCACTATGGCCAGACTGCCCCTCTAGATTCCTCCTCTCTGGGAAGGGCATCACTGAAAAAAAGGCAGCAACAACAGACAGAGACTTATAGAAAAAAAACCCATCTCCCTGGGACAGAGCACCTGGGGGAAGGGATAGCTGTGGGAGCAGCTTCAGCAGAATTAAACAGCCCTGCCTGACAGCTCTGAATAGGGCAGTGGATCTCCCAGCATAGTATCTGAGCTCTGATAAGGGGCAGACTGCCTCCTCAAGTGAGTTCCCGACCCCTGTATATCCTGACTGGGAGACACCTCCCAGTAGGGGCCTACAGACACCTCATACAGGAGAGCTCTGGCTAACTATGGTGGGTGCTCCTCTGGGAAAAAACTTCCAGAGGAAGGAACAGGCAGCAATCTTTGCTGTTCTGCAGCTTCCATGAGAGATACCCAGATAAATAGAAGCTGGAGTGAACCTCCAGGAAACTCCAGCAGACCTACAGCAGAGGGGCCTGACAGTTAGAAGGAAAACTAACGAACAGAAAACAATAATATCAACATCAACAAAAAGGACATCCACTCAGAGACCCCATCTGAAGGTCACCAACATCAAAGACCAAAGTTAGATAAATCCACAAAGATGGGGAGAAACCAGCACAAAAAAGCTGAAAATTCCAAAAACCAAAACACCTCTTCTCCAAAGAATCACAACTCCTCGCCAGCAAGAGAACAAAACTGAACAGAGAATGAGACTGATTAAATGACAGAAGTAGGCTTCAGAAGGTGGGTAATAACAAACACCGCCGAGCTAAAGAAGCATGTTCTAACCCAATGCAATGAAGTGAAGAACCTTGAAAAAAGGTTAAGAGGAATTGCTAACTAGAATAATCAGTTTAGAGAAGAACATAAATGACCTCATGGAGGTGAAAACCATAGCACGAGAACTTCATGAAGTATACACAAGTATCAATAGCCAAATCACTCAAGCAGTAAAAGAATATCAGAAACTGAAGATCAACTCAATGAAATAAAGCAAGAAGACAGCCTCCAAGAAATACGAGACTGTGAAAAGACCAAATCTACATTTGACTGGTGTACCTGAAAGTGACTGGGAGAATGAAACCAAGTTGGAAAACACTCGTAAGGATATTATTCAGGAGAACTTCTGCAATCTATCAAGGCAGGCCAACATTCAAATTCAGAAATACACAGAACACCACAAAGATACTCCTCAACAAAAGCAAACCCAGGACATATAATTGTCAGATTCACCAAGGTTGAAATGAAGGAAAAAATGTTAAGGGCAGCCTGAGAGAGAGGTCGGGTTACCGACAAAGGTAAGCCCATCAGACCAACAGTAGATCCCTAGACAGAAACCCTATAAGCCAGAAGAGAGTGGGGGCCAATATTCAACATTCTTAAAGAAAAGAATTTTCAACCCAGAATTTCATAGCCAGCCAAGCTAAGCAAAAGAGAAATAAAATCCTTTACAGACAAGCAAATGCTGAGAGATTTTTGTCACCACCAGGTCTGCCTTATAAGAGCTCCTGAGAGAAGCACTAAACATAAAAAGAAACAATCAGTACCAGCCACTGTAAAAACATATGAAATTGTAAAGACCTCACTGCTATGAAGAAACTGCATCAACTAACAGACAATATAACCAGCTAGCATCATAATGACAGGATCAAATTCACACATAATATTAATCTTAAATGTAAACAGGATAAATTCCCCAATTAAAAGACAAAGACTGGCAAATTGGATAAAGAGTCAAAACCCATCGGTGTGCTATATTCAGGAGACTCTTCTCACATAAGACACTCAAAATAAAGGGTGGAGGAATATTTACAAAGCAAATTGAAAGCAAAAAAAAAGCAGGAGGTGCGATCCTAGGCTCTGATAAAACAGACTTTAAACCAACAAAGATCAAAAGAGACAAAGAAGGACATTACATAGTAAAGAAATCAATGTAACAAGAAGAGCTAACTCTCCTAAATATATATGCACCCAATATAGGAGCACCCCGATTCATAAAGCAAGTTCTTAGAGATTTCTTAGAGTCCTACAAAGTGACTTAGACTCTTACAGAATAATAGTGGGAGACTTTAACACCTCACTGTCAATATTAGGCAGATCAACAAGAAAGAATATTAAAAAGGATATCCAGGACTTGAACTCACCACTGGACCAAGCAAACCTAACACACATCTACAGAACTCTCTACCCAATATCAACAGAATATACATTCTTCTCAGCACCACATCACATGTATTCTAAAATTGACCACATAATTGGAAGTAAAACACTCCTCAGCAAATGCAAAAGAACAGAAATCATAATAAACGGTGTCTCAGACAATAGCGCAATCAAATTAGAACTCAGGATTGAGAAACTCACTCAAAACTGCACAACTACATAGAAACAGAACAACCTGCTCCTGAATGACTACTGGGTAAATAACAAAATTAAAGCAGAAATAAAAAAGTTCTTTGAAACCAATGAGAACAAAGAGACAATGTACCAAAATATCCGAAACACATTTAAAGCAGTGTGTAGAGGGAAATTTATAGCACTAAATGTCCATAAGAGAAAGTAGGAAAGATCTAAAATTGACACCCTAACATCACCATTAAAAGAACTAGAGATGCAAGAGCAAATAAATTCAAAAGCTAGCAGAAGACAATAAATAACTAAGATCAGAGCAGAGCCTAAGGAGATAGAGAAATGAAAAACCCTTTAAAAAAAATCAATGAATACAGGAGCTGATTTTTTCAAAAGATCAACATATAAGATAGACCATTAGCCAGACTAATAAAAAAGAGAGAATTAAATAAACACAATAAAAATGATAAAGGGGTATCACCACCAATCCCACAGAAATATAAACTACCATCAGAGAATACTATAAACATCTCTATACAAATAAACTAGAAAATCTAGAAGAAATGGATAAATTCCTTGACACATATACCCTTCCAAGACTAAACCAGGAAGAAGTCAAATCCCTGAAGAGACCAATAACAAGTTCTGAAATTGAGCCAGTAATTAAAGCCTACCAACCAAAAAAAAGTCCAGGTCCAGACGAATTCACAGCCAAACTGTACCAGAGGTATAAAAAGGAGCTGGTACTATTTCTTCTGAAAGTATTTCAGACAATAGAAAAAGAAGGAATCCTCCCTAACTCATTTTATAAGGCCAGCATCATCCTGATACCAAAGCCCCGCAGAGACACACACACAAAAAAAGAAAATTTCAGGCCAATATCCCTGATAAACATCAATGCAAAAATCCTCAATAAAATACTAGCAAACCAAATCCAGCAGCACATCAAAAAGGTTATCCACCACAATCAAGTCAGCTTCATCCCTGGGATGCAAGGCTGGTTCAACATATGCAAATCAATAAACATAATCTATCACATAAACAGAATCAATAACAAAACCCACATGATTATCTCAATAGATGCAGAAAAGGCCTTTGAAAAAATTCAACAGCCCTTCATGCTAAAAATATCTCAATAAACTAGGTACTGATCGAACATATCTCAAAATAGTAAGAACTATTTATGACAAACGCATACCCAATATCATACTGAAAGGCGAAAACTGGAAGTATTCCCTTTGAAAAACAGTACAAGACAAGGATGCCCTCTCTCACCACTCCTATTCAACATAGTATTGGAAGTTATCATCAGGGCAATCAGGCAAGAGAAAGAAATAAAGGGTATTCAAATCAGAAGAAAGGAAGTCAAATTGTCACTGTTTGAAGCTGACATTATTGGATATTTAGAAGACCCCACCATCTCAGCCCACAGTCTCCTTAAGCCAATAAGCAACTTCAGCAAAGTCTCGGGATATAGAATCAATGTGCAAAAATCACAAGCATTTCTATACACCAATAATGGACAAATAGAGAGTCAAATCATTAGTGAACTCCCATTCACAATTGTTACAAAGAGAATAAAACACCTAAGAATACAATTTACAAGAGATGTAAAGGACCTCTTCAAGGAGAACCACTGCTCAATGAAATAAGAGAGGACACAAATAAATGGAAAAACATTCCATGCTCATGGTTAGGAAGAATCAATATTGTGAAAATGGCCATAATGTCCAAAGTTATCTGTATATTCAATGTTATCCCCATCAAGCTACCACTGACTTTCTTCACAGAATTGGAAAAAAACTACTTTAAATTTCATATGTAACCAAAAGAGCCTGCATAGCCAATATAACCCTAAGAAAAAAGAAAAATCCTGGAGGCATCATGCTACCTGACTTCTAACTATACTACAAGGCTACAGTAACCAAAACAGCATGGTACCAGTACCAAAACAGATATATAGATCAATGAAACAGAATAGAGGCCTCAGAAATAATGCCACACACCTACAATCTTCTGACCTTTGACAAACCTGACAAAAATAAGCAATAGGGAATCCTTATTAAATAGGGAAAGGATTCTCTATTTAATAAACAGTGTTGGGAAAACTGGCTAGCCATATGCAGAAAGCTGAAACTGGATCCCTTCCTTACACCTTATACAAAAATTAACTCAAGATGGATCAAAGATTTAAATGTAAGACCTAAAACCATAAAAACCCTAAAAGAAAACCTAGGCAATACCATTTAGGACATAGGCGTGGGCAAAGACGTAATGACTAAAACACCAAAAGCAATGGCAACAAAAGCTAAAATAGACAAATGGGATCTAATTAAACTAAACATCTTCTGCACAGCAAAAGAAACTATCATCAGAGTGAACAGGCAACCCACAGAATGGAAGAAAATTTTCACGATCTATCCGTCTAACAAAGGGCTAATACTCAGAATCTACAAAGAACTTGTATTTACAAGAAAAAAACAACCCCATCAAAAAGTAGGCAAAGGATATGAACAGACACTTCTCTAAAGTAGACATTTATGCCGCCAACAAACACACAAAGAAAAGCTCATCATCACTGGTCATTAGAAAAATGCAAATCAAAACCACATTGAGACACCATCTCATGCCAGTTACAATGGCAATCATTAAAAAATCAGGAGACAACAGATGCTGGAGAGGATGTGGGGAAATAGGAATGCTTTTACACTGCTGGTGGGAGTGCAAATTAGTTCAACCATTGTGGAAGACAGTGTGGCGATTCCTCAAGGAAGCAGAACTAGAAACACCATTTGACCCAGCAATCCCATTACTAAAGTATACACCCAAAGGATTATAAATCTTTCTACTATAAACACACATGCACATATATGTTTATTGCAGCACTGTTCCCAGTAACAAAGACTTGGAAGCAATTCAAGTGCCCATTAATGATAGACTGGAGAAAGAAAATGTGGCACATATATACCATGGAATACTATGCATCCATGAAAAAGGATGAGTTCATGTCCTTTGCAGGGACAGGGATGAAACTGGAAACCATCACTCTCAGCTAACTAGTATAAGAACAGAAAACCAAACACCACATGTTCTCACTTATAAATGGAAGTTGAACAATGAGAACACATGGACACAGGGAAGGGAACATCACACACCGGGGCCTGTCTGAGGGTGGGGACTAGGGGAGGGATACCATTAGGAGAAATACCTAACGTATATGACAGGTTGATGTGTGCAGCAAACCACTGTGGCACGTGTATACCTATGTAACAAACTTGCACATTCTGCTCATGTACCCCAGAACTTAAAATATAATTTTAAAAAAGAAAGAAATATCTTGTTCATGGATTGAAAGAGTCAATATTGTTGAAATGTCCATACTGCCCAAAGCCATCTATAGATTCTGTGCAATCTCTATCAAAATACTAATGACATTCTTTGCAAAATTCTTTTTAAAAATCTGAAAATTAGATGGAAACACAAAAGACCCAGGGTAGCCAAAGCTATCCTGAGCAAAAAGAACAAAACTGGAGGACTCACATTACCTGACTTCAAATTAGACTACAAAGCTATAATAACCAAAATCACATGGTACTGACATAAAAACAAACACATAGACCAATGAAACAAACAGAGAACTCAGAACTATAGTCATGTATCTACAATGAACTCTGTTAACAAAAGTGCCAAGAAAATATATTTGAGCAAAGACAGTCCCTTCAGTTAATGGTGCTGGGAAAACTGGATATACATATACAAAAGAATGAAACTAGACCCCTATCTTTTGCCATGTACAAAAGTCAAATCACGATGGATTAAATACTTAAGTCGCAGACCTCAAACTATGAATCTACTAAAAGAAAACACTGCAGAAACTACACGACATAGGACTGGACAACGATTTCTTGAGTAATACCCCACATGGACAGGAAACCAAAGCAAAAATGTACACATGGGATCACATCAAGTTACAAAGCTTCTGCAAAGCAAAAAAAGCAATCAACAGAGTGAACAGACAGGGACAGTATCTGCAAACTAACCATCTGACAAGAGATTAATAACCAGAATATATAAGGAGCTCAAACAACTCTATATGAAAAAAAATCTAATTAGCTGATTTTAAAAAGGACAAAAGATGTGAATACACGTCTCAAAAGAAGACACACAAATGACAAATAGGTATTTGAAAAGGTACTGAACATCACTGATCATCAGAGAAATGCAAATCAAAATTACTAAGAGATAATATCTTATCCCAGTTAAAATGGCTTTTATCCAAAAAACAAGTAACAAATGCTGGCAAGGATGTGGAGAAAACGGAACTTCTGTACACTGTTGAGGGGAATGTAAATTAGTACAACCACTTTTGAGAACAGTTTGAGGATTCCTATAAAAACTAATAATAGAGCTACCATAAGACCTAGGAATACCACTGCTAGGTATATACCCAAAAGAAAGGAAATTAGTATATCAAAAAGATATCTGCACTCTCGTGTTTATTACAACACTGTTCTCAAGAGCCATGATTTGAAAGCAACCTAAGTGTTCATCAAGAGACAAATGGATAAAGAAAATGTAGTAAACACGCACAATGGAGTTCTATTCTCACATAAAAAAAGAATGAGATCATGTCATTTGCAACAAGATGGATGGAAATGGAGGACACATTAAGTGAAATAAGCTAATCACAGAAAGACAAATTTTGCATGTTTTCACTTATTTGTGCAAGCTCAACATTAAAACAATTGAACTCATGGAGACAGAGAGTAGCATGACGGTTAGCAGAGGCTGGGAAGGGTAGCACAGGCTGTAGGGAGAGTGAGGATGGTTAGCAGGTACAAAAATATAATTAGACTGAGTAGGATCTAGTATTTGACAGCACAACAAGATTACTACAATGAATAATAGTTTATTATACATTGTCAAATAACTAAAAGAATGAGTTCATGTATACCCCAAATATTCTGACATAATTATTATGTGCTATAAGCCTGATAAAATGTCTCATGTACCCCCATAAACGTATACACTTACTCTGTACCCATAAAATACAAAACAATAATAAATATTTTAAAAAAAACTCACTAAATTAAGACTAGAGGGGAACTTCCTCCATCTAATAAAATAACAACAACAAAACACCTCAGTGGTAATATCATACTTAACGGTGAAAGAGCAAATCTTTTGCCCCTGAAATAAGGCATAAGATGTAGATATCCACCCTTTTTCTATTTAACACTGTACCAGAGGTTCTAGCAGAAAAATACAAAATGAAATTAAAAGCACTCAGATTAGAAAGGAAGAAATGAAACTATGTCTATTTGCAGATGTCATGATATGATATGTAGAAAGTCTTAAGGAATTTACAAATTGAAATATCAGAATTAGTTAACCTATTCAGTAAGGTTGCAGTATACAAGATCAGTATATAAAACTCAATTGTGTATCTATACTATACATTATGAATGAATGATATGAAATGAAAATTAAGAAACAGTTCCAATTACAGTAACATCTAAAATAATAAAATATTCAGGAATACATTTACCCAAAGAAGTGAAAATTTATACCCTGAAAGCTACAAAACAATTGAAAAAATTGAAGAAGACCTAAATAAATGGAAAACATCACATGTTCATGGATCAAAAGACTTAATATTATTGAGAAGATAACATTCCCCAAACTGATCTACTGATTCAAGGCAATCTCTATTAAACTCTCAGATGGCTTTCTTGGCCAGAAGAGAAAAGATAATTCTAAAATTCATTCGAAAATTTAAGAGACCCAAAATAGCTGGTCTAGAAAAAGGATAAATATGGAGGACACATAAACCTCAATTTCAAAACTTGCTACAATGCTGCAACAATCAAGAGAGTGTGGCATAGGCAGGATAGATGTATAGATCAAATAAACAGAACTGAGGTCCAGAAATAAACCCTTATATTTACAGTCAACTGATATTCAATAATGGCATCAAGACAATTCAGTGGGGAAAAAAGAATTTTCTTCAGCAAATGGTGCTGAAACAACTAAATAACACATACAAAAGCATGACATTAGGCCTCTATCTCACATCATATTCAAACGTTAACTCGTTAACTCAAAATGTATCGAAGAATTAAATGTAAGACATAAAACTATAAAACTCCCAGAACAAAATAAAGGTGTCAATCTTCATAACTTTGGATTAGCAATGGTTTCTTAGATATGACATCAAAAGCATGAGCAACACCAAAAAAAGGTAAATAAAATGTTATCGAAATTAAAAACTGGTATTTTTAAGAACACCATCAAGAGAGTAAAAAATAACAAAGAATTTAAGAAAAAATAGTTTCAATGTATATATCTGATAAAGAATGTGGATCCAGTATATACACAAAGGATTTTAATAGACATTTCTCCAAAGATAATAATACATGAAAAGATGCTCATGATCATTTGCCATCAGGAAAATGCAAATCAGAACCACAATGATTCCAGATGAGCATGGCCAACATAGCAAAACCCTGTCTCTACTAAAAATACAAAAATTAGCCACATGCGATGGCATGCACCTGTAGTCCCAGCTACTTGGGAGGCTAAGGCAGGAGAATAGCTTGAATCCAGGAGGCAGAGTTTGCAGTGAGCTGAGATCATGCCACTGTACCCCAGCCTGGGTGACAGAGAAAGACTCTGTCTCAAACAAACAAATGAACAAACAAAAAATCATAGTGAGATATCACTTCACATCCATAAGGTGGCTATAACAAAAAGGGTAAACAATTACAAGTGTTAGTGAGAACACGGAAAAAAATCAAAGCCCTTAAACATAGTGTCTGAATGAAAAATGGTGCATCTGCTTTGGAAAATAGTCTGGCAGTTCCTCAAAAGCTTAAAAACAGTTACCATATGACCCAATAACCTCACTCCTAAGTATATAAGCAAGAGAAATGAAAATATATGTACATGTAGGAAAGAAAAAGTAGTATCTTTTTCTTTACCCATGGCAAGGTTCATGGCTGACATCCCGGTAATAAAAGACAAATTACTAAGAGAAAAATATAACAAATTTATTTAACCAAAGTTTTAAATGACACAGTAGATATCAGAAATGGAGACCCAAAGACCTAGGAAAAACTGTGTATTTTTATGGACAGTCATGTAAAATTGTGACTGGAGTACAACGGCATATGATCCTGTGGTAAAGTAAACTTATTAGAAAGGATTGTTTGTTCAGATTCTTCTTAGACTCTAGTTACGAGACAGGACCTCTCTGAATGAGGGTCATAAGATCCACTTTCCGGGAAGGTAGCTATGAGAATTCTTTTATGATCATGCTTCATGAGAGAAAGCTGGGAGATCAGTGAACAATCTTGCTGCTTCTGTGGGTATTGAGTAAATGATGTGGACCATCACATCCAAAAATAAATTATAATTAGATTAAAGACTTTGGGGTGAGGAAAGCTTTATCATATAAAACTTTTAAAGCAAAAACATTTGAGAAGAAAATAGTAAAATGATTACGAAAATTCACAAACTTTTGAAAGTCTAGTTTCCTTATTCAAGGTATGTAGAACAGAAGGTATTTATAAGATACAAAGCATTAGTATCCAAAATAAATAGTGAATGCGCAAAAAGCAATTAAGAAAAAAACAATAACCTCATGAGAAAAAAAAAAGTAACACAACTACAAGTCACAGCAAATCCCAGAGATGATTATTCAAATTAAATAAGGAAATAAAAATTACCACCAAATAATTATGTAGCTGTGATTTAACACATCTCTAAATTGTTTAAACCTTGCATAGAAGCAGAAACTGACACAAAAATTAAGAAAATGCACCAGAATTCAATTATTTCAAGTCATCCCATGATTGTGCACTAATAGACTTAAGTAATCTACAAAAGGTGTATACACCGAGAAAGATATATCCTTCTCCCTAACTTAAATATTCTTGCACACATGCATATACACACCCATACATCCATACATATTACCATTGTCCCTCAGTACCCCTGGAGGATTGAATCTGGGACTCTCCACAGATACCAAAATCCATGGATGCTTAAATCTCTGATATAAAACAGCACAGTATTTGTGAATACTCTACATGCATGTTCCAATATACTTTAAATCATCTCTAGATTACTTAAAATACCAAATATAATATAAAGTTATAATATATTTTTTTACTTGTATCATTTATTATTATATCGCTACTTTTAAGTGTGTTTTTTTTTCTGAATACTTAGATCCACCCATGCAGAACCTGCAGATACATATGGTCAACTGCTTACAGTTGGTGAATAGCTGTGTCTGTGTGTGTGTGTGTGTGTGTGTGTGTGTGTATTTTCTTTTTAGGGTCATATGCATGGAGAGACCACCATACTTATTAGTACTAAAATCTGTGTCTGGCCTTTTCATCAAAACCTATTATTTTTAAAAAGGCATATAATTTAATGAGAAAAGAAATTAGCAAAACCCTCTAAAGACAAAGAGAATGCCACAAAAGTATTATTTTGAAATATACTAATCAAAAAAATGTAAGAAACCACTGCCTCACTTGACTAGGCTTTTAAAAAGGATATAAGATATAAAGCTTGATTGTAACCTTTATCTTCTATAAAAATAAAATTTTCCCATAAATAAGGCCCTTTAAAGTCAAAGAAAGCACCATCATAGAACCACATATTTGTATTGTTTAACTGCTTGGTATTTTTTTTACACTTTATATTTTTAAGGATCTAGAAAATAGTCTTAAAAACTATATTACAATAAATTATAGCTATATTTGTAAGCTTAAGCCTTAAGTGAAAAAGTTAAAACCCATGATTCTAAATACGTTTTTTGAAAACACATTTTATTTCAAAATGCAATAGCCTTTATTTTTTAATGATTACATTTTAGGATAACCATTTGAAGTCAGTTTCCTGCTTTGCAACATTAATTTTTAAAAAGCTATGGGTCTTAAGTGAAAGAACATAAATTAATGCTAGGCCCCAATGGTGGATTTGAATATATAACTCGTTATTTAAAGAAAATAACATGTATTCAACTTCCTAGAAAAAGTTAGATTCAAAAGAGGAGTATGGATTCCATTCCCATTGTATACCTTTATTTTTGCATCAGTGCTATATTTTTCTTTTCTCCAATGTGCTTCCTGCTTCCTAAGTTTCTCCAGGTCATTTAGCAGGTCAGCACAGCGGGTACTTAATTTCTGGTTTTCCTCCTCCAGATTTTTTATAACTAGTCTGTTTTGCTCTTCTTTGTTCTGTACATACTCCTTAGTGTCCTGTAGAGTACCACAAGGGCAAATAAACAAAACAAAACCAAAAAAACAACCAAAAAAATGGTGAGAACTAATCAGCAAATACAAACTGTGCGGTTTTACCCTCATAGCAGCTTCTTCTATATTTGATAGCCAAGGTCACCTGTGTACTTTTATGGGCCTCTTTTCATGCAGGTGGATGGGTCATATTTTTTCACTGGATGACAGCTTTGATGAGTACACATTTGCAAAGAGCCCATTAATTGATCAAGCTGCCTTTGATGCTGTCCCCAGCTATTTTTGAGACCCATACAGACATATCCTCCCAGACCTGGGTTTTATCAATTAATAATGCCAGTCCCATCAGAATCTAATTACAAGAAGCCACATATTCACACTCCTACTTTCTTAGCTCCATTTCCATCATTAACTATTTATCTAAAAGTTATAAAGCTTGGAGTTCTAGCTTTAAAGCATCCTTATCAGAGTTTTTGCATGTGAGAAAACTGTATGGTACAGCAGGGCCTAAGGCAATTTTGCCTCCAAACCTGTCACTTCCTGTGCCACAAAGGCTAACAAAGCTTAAAGCAGAACTTCAAAGCAACAGTCCCACAAAACTATGTACAGGTCAACACACCTTAATTTCTTGACTTTTATCTTTAAATTTCTTCTCCAACTCACTGAATTCTTTCCTTAAGAAAGCATTTTCTTCATCTACTGCAGTCTTCCGTTTCACAAGGTCATTTATTTCCTGTTTCAGTAGTGATTCTCTCTGTGGAAAAAAAATTAAATTACTGGTGAGTTATTATTCCTAAGAAAATAAATACTTTATTTTAAAGGTTTTAGATTTTGATTTGCTAATGTTAGGATTAACTAGCTTTCATAATAATGTCTATCACCACAATTCTCATTTCCTGTGACATGCCCATTAATTTTTAACTAAAATGTACAAGTACAGGGCCTATTTATGTTGAAGAACACATAAAAACTGGACACTAAATATTAAGCCACACTCAGAAAGCAAGCTTTCAGAATTCTGGTGTGTAACAGAGAAAAACAAGATTTTTTACAAAACATTCTAATTAAAGAAAATATATTTATAGCTAACATAATTCCTTATTATTTTATTTGAATGTCATTTAGAAGAAACTTTTCTGAAAACCTATGATTTTGTGAAAGCATAAATCACTTTAAAATTTTTTTAATGGGAAGTTATTCTGTAGACAGAATATTTAGAATGTTAAAACTGCCATAATTTTTAACTGAACATTCTTTTCACCTGTGAGATACCTAACTTACACCTACGAGGTAGATGTACCCATGACTCAATTTTTACCTTCCCTTGTTTCTCCGTATATCTTTTCTCCAAAAAACTGTAGTGCCTCTCTTGGCTGCTAATCTTACCTCTGTCTGAAAGACTATCCAATCTATAATCCAGCCCTCACCTTCCCAATCGCCAGTCTCATATTTCCAGCTATACAAGAGCTCCCCCTTTGGATTGTCTACTACCTCAAACTAACTTGTTAAAAATGAAATCCATATCCTGATTTCATCTCTTTCTTAAACTTCTTCAACTTTTATCAATCCATCCATTTCTTTTAAATAATATTTATTAAGCACATATTATCCAGCCTGATGCAATTACTGGAAGCCTCCAAGTCAGACTCAATAACACCTTTTGTCTGTCAACCAAGAAAGAGACACATCAAGATGGAAACACATTTTTTTAAGTATTACACTCAGTAGACTTTATTCCATCTCTGAGCTATCATTGATGCTGATCCCTAAATATCAATTTTTTTATACTCTCCTATTTCCTCTTTATCAAATTGTCTCCAAAGGACTTGGAAATAAACTAAAAATGAGGGGAAGATTCAGGAGCAGAATGAAAAATGGATTGAGTTTTAGGAACAAGGTGAAAATATATCCAATATTATATTTTATTTATTTCATTATTTTTAGAGACAGGGTCTCACTCTGTTATGTCACACAGTCAGGAGTGCAGGGGAACAATCATGGCTCACTACAGCCTGGAACTCCTGGGATCCGCCCACCTCAAACTCCTAAGTAGCTAGGACCAAAGTATGTGTCACCAACCCAGCTAATTTTTAATTTTCTTCGTAGAGATAAGGTCTCACTTTGTTGCCTTCTCAAACTCCTGGACTCAAGCAGTCTTCCCAGCTCAGCCCGCTGAGTTAACCCCAATACTTTAATTTTTAAAGGCATAATACTATTGATTTTATTATACTTAAAAGAAATAAAAGGAGTGGGCCTTGTACATACCAACATTCAGCGAGGAAACAAAATTGTATCATTATCTTTGATATCTCATGTATATCCCTTTATCCTCTAATACCTCCTATTCCCTCCAACAATAAGCATTATCCTGAAACCCTGATTCTTATCTTTGTCTTGCTTTTCTTTATAGTTCAAAGACAGAAATATGTCCCTATTTAAAATACTGTATAGTTTTGCTTATTTCTAAATTTAAGTTAAATCATACTACACATATTATACAGCTTGTTATTTTTGCTCAATATATGTTCCCAAATTTGTTCATAATAATGAATGCAACTGTAGTTCAATTACCTTTATATATAGTATTAGTCCATCAGAAAAATATGCTATATTTATCCATTTTTTATCGTTGTGTATTTCAGCTGTTTCCCATTTGAGGTAAAGGGGTACACAAACAATGCTGCTATGAACATTCTTAAGCATGATTCCAAGTATTTATGACCAAGAATTTCTCCCAAGCAGTGTTTTTCACACTACAGATTACCATCTAGTAATGGGTCATTAAATCAATTTAGTTACCATAATCAGTATTTTTTTTTTTTTAAGACGGAGTTTCGCTCTTGTTACCCAGGCTGGAGTGCAATGGCGCGACCTCGGCTCACCGCAACCTCCACCTCCCGGGTTCAGGCAATTCTGCCTCAGCCTCTTGAGTAGCTGGGATTACAGGCACGCGCCACCATGCCCAGCTAATTTTTTTTTTTGTATTTTTAGCAGAGATGGGGTTTCACCATGTTGACCAGGATGGCCTCGATCTCTTGACCTCGTGATCCACCCACCTCGGCCTCCCAAAGTGCTGGGATTACAGGCGTGAGCCACCGCGCCTGGCCATAATCAGTATTTTTTTTTTAATGGAATATAATACAACAGAAAGTATCAAGTTAATAGCCGCACATTCTTAGCAAAGAAACTATGGTTACAGGAATAAACTTACGAAACAGACATGCTTTATAATTATTTTCTAAATTTTTATGTTTAAGATTTTTATTGTATTTAAATATTAGTAAATTCACATTTGAGATAAACATTTGCGTATGTTTATCTTAATTATATGTAGTAAAAATAACTATTATTACATGAAATTTTTATTTCATGTGTGTTTACTGGGTCATGAAGTAAAATGTACTTTTTTCAGTGTGAGGATCATATTAATAAAAGTATGAAGAACACTTCTCTGGATTATATCCACTTAGAGATGAAATTGCTAAGTCAACGATTATTTGCACTTCAAGAGTTTTCATTACTCTACCTCCCTACCAACAGTTAACTCTCAGGGTTGGAAATTTTTTTAAATCCAGTAAGTACAAATGGCATCTCAGTTTTAACTTTTATGTCCTGTTTTAATTACTAGGCCATATCAAAATGTGCCTGACATCAATCAAGTAGCATAAAAATACAGGCATAAAAATGGCTCATCCACAATTTATAATCAATTTTTCTACTCTCAGCTAAGTCTTGTGCCCCTTTAAGATTCAATTTCCACCTCCTCGATAAAAGGTTCCCTTACTATCCCAATATTTTGTAATTCTTGCCATTTCTAAATTTTTATATTATCTATATTGTTCATTTGATACATAACAAACTACCTAGTGTTGCTATCTCTCTATCTACTCATAGTATCTTCCAAACTAGATTGTTAAGTGTTTACAGATGAGATTGACACTAAATAATAAATTCAGTAATAAAAGCATTAAAACTGTTTGTAAAAGACCCATAAGCCTATGCTTTGAAGGAGAAATGACAAAATTTGAGCATCTCTTGTCTATTCCAGAAATTAAACTCTAGGAAGGAGAGAACACTGACCAACCGACAAGTTTTAAAAGGGTTTTCCCAAGAAAGTGAACTAAACTTAACAGGCACTGATAACATAAATGTTATCAATAGCGAGTCCTTTCATGAAAATTATTTAATAAATTAGATTTGGGCATTTAAGTTAACTTAGAATAGTAATTCAAAAGGACAAACACAGATTCAGTTTGTAAATTTAAAAACATAATAAGGAAAAAAGTTGGTTAACCAGAACTATCATATTCTGAGAATTAGTTTAATATTACATTGCATAATATAGTTTCTTGTATCACAAAATTATTAAAGTAATAAGTTAGACAAAGATTCTTTCCCAATACAAGAGCACTGATAAACTCTAAAAAGTGTAAAATTTTGTATAAATCAACATAATTTCCTAATAAAATATACCCTCGATAATCTAAATAATGAAAGCACAGATATATACAGTTAAAGTTCATTTTATAATTTAGCTTTATTAATATTTTTCAACAAACCTTTCTGAACAGAGGTAGGTAAATTCTTAATAGTCTGACTTGAGATAATATTAAAATAGCAAAGACAACTCAAAGGAACCATAAAGCAATAAAGGGTGACAAGAGAGAGAATGTCTGGAACAAATAATTTATTACAGATAATCCATGAAATGAATAATTCAAATAATGGTCTAGAGAAGTCTATAGAGTAACAAGAGAATAATAGTGAGTATGAAGCAGGGATAAAAATGTGTAGGGGGTGGGGAAGGAGCTTAAGGCCCAAACTGTTAGGCAATACTTCAGCATAGTTAATTTATTATTTATACTGACCTATTTTCAAAATGGACATGAAAGTTTTAACAAAAAAAAAAATAAACAAAGCAGTAATTAAGCCACAATATAATTAAAACAGTGATAAGAGGAGAAAAAGGAAGGGATGAAAAAAGCAACTGCAATTAGGAAATGAAACTTTTGAGCTTCCTAGAAGGTAAGGAAAAAAGGAAACATAATGTTAAAAAGCAATCATCATCTAATTAAATACAATATACTAGACTATCATGAGTCATGCTGTTAAGCACAATACTAGAAGGGAAATGTATTACATTATTTTATAACAGTGACAAAGCTAAAACATAGTCTTACCAAAAAAAAAAAAATGGCAATTCTTTACACTAATAATTATTAGATTGCACTCTATGAAAGATTTTCTCCAATCAGCTTAAAAAAAGCCTGTAACTCTGTAGTAATTTCACTAGATACAGAAGATTTAAATAAGCTAAAGGATTTGTCATTCTAATTCTTACTCTATCTTATAGCTATAAAACTTGAAAATTAGGAGCTATTTAATATTTTTCAGTGGTACAACAAAAATTCAATGGAGGGACTTCTGGTTAACAGTCCAGCATGTAAGGAACTTGGAAGTCATCTTTCCCATTTACACAATAAGAAAAAAAGCTAAACAAACTGAAAATCAAGAACTCTTTTTAGATCCATTAGGGAACTGAGATTATCCAGCAAGCCAAAGCTCCCAAAATTGAAAAGACAGACAGGCAAATAGAATAACAACTTAATGGAACAGATGCCCAGGAGAAAATGTTTCCACAGGAGCCAGCACCAGGGTGGAAAAACTTATTTTGTAATTAATGAATTGTTAGAAGATCAATATGGACAAGTCTGAGAATTTAAAACTCAAGGATGGCCCAGTCATCATTAGGTGAAGGAGGCAAACAGCACTCAGAGGAACCATCAAATAGTAAGAGGTGACACATTTTCATAAGTTTAACCTACTGGACCCCTGTCATGTTGTCACAAGGAAGATGGGACAATAATTCCTTCCTGTTTCCAATATGTGGAGGGAGAAAGTAATCATCTTTAAACACACTGAGACTATTCTTTTCTTCTTACCAAGGTCTGCCATCAAGAAAACCTATTTTACCAGAGCCCAGACTCATGGGATTTTACCTGAGCCTAACTAACCAACTTGGGGAAGGGAAATACCCAAATCTAGCACCTTCTAGCCTTCCTATCTCTCCTAAGGGGGTAAGGGGAGGGGGAGACAAAAAAAAAAACTGAGAAGAATTTTGAACGTCACAGTCCAGAAGCACAGCCCACCAAAAGACTGAAATCCAAACATAACACTACAGACCACTTCCTCTCCTCCTCCAACATCCTACCACCATATCAATAGGGCTATTGTATAATCAATAGGTTTGACCGAAAAAATGCAGTTTAAATAGCAACTATTAAATTAAATTGCCTCTGTAGGTAGCTAACTATAACCTAACAATATGTAAACAAGCACAACTCTACTTGAGAGTATATTCTTGTATAGTAGCCGAGTCTCAGTCAATTACAGCAGCCAAGCATTCAGCCAATCACAAGTGCAAATTGCCAAAACATGTCCAAATAAGGCAAACACCAAACTGTAACCAATCTGGCTATTTCTGTTTCTCACTTCCATTCTCTGGCTATACATAGTCCCAGGCCATACTGTGGAGCAGAGCTCTCTGAACCACTTTTGGTCCTGAGTGTTACCAAACTCATGAATTCTTTTTCAGTTCAATTAAACTACAATGAATTTAATTTGTGTAAGGTTTTTCTTTTTAAGAAAACTGAAAGAACTATACATATCAAGGATATTTACAAAGTATCTACAAAATTTCAAATAAAAAACAAGAATACCAAACTTTTGCCTCTAACTCATACCATAGCAAACAATGGACACAGTGTAATCTCTAGCCAGATAAACCTAAAACCTATTTACCCCAGCTCCTTTTACCCATTTGATTAATTTTATATGTCAATTTGGCTAAGCTACCCATGGTACACAAGTTCTTATCTAACACCAGTCTAGATGTTATTTATTGTGAAAGTATTCTTTAGATGTGGTTAACATTTAAACTGACGGACTTTGAAAAGAGCAGATTACCCTTCATAATGTGGGCTGGCCTCATCCAATCAGTTGAAGGCTTCAAGAAAATAGTATAATCCACAGAGGAGGAAGAAATTCTACCTCCAGACTACCTTAGGATTTGGAATGTAACATGAACTCTTCCCTAGATCTCCATTCTGCCAAGCTGCCCTGCAATTACTCACCAGCCCACAACTGTGTGAGCTATTACTTAAATCAGTCAATCAATCCATCCCTCTCTTTCCCTACCCCATAATGTCACATTTCTTCACTCCTTTTCATTACGTTGTCAGAATTCAATGATCTCTTAAAATTTCACATGCCATCCCCCTTGTATTGCTTTCTAAAATTCATTTAAAAATTTCATGACTACTGAATGTAATGTCTTTTTCAAAAACCTATTCCATTTTTTGTAGCATTTTACGACAACCTTTTGCTTCTTGAAACTCTCTTTTCTCAATTTATGAGACACTGCATTGTACTCTCTCCTTACTTCCCTAAAGTCTTTCCATCTCTTTTACTAAAATTTTTCCTTCCTCATTAAAAATATTAGCAAATATCTTGTTCTCAAAACTCTCACTGCTTAAAGCCTTCCCTCTAATTAATCCATTATATATCCACATATCCAGGTCAAAACTCCTTCATGCTTCCAACAGTTTGCTTAAAATCTCTAACTGGAATTCCCATCAACACCTAAAACACAAAGTATCTAAAAGAAGCTCAAAACCTTACCTTCAAAACAATTTTACTTCCTGAAGATAACCCTCTTTTTGATAATAATCCGACTGTTCTCCTGGTTTCTCTAAATGAAAACCTAAGAGTCATTTTCAAAGTGACTATCAAGTCCTTACAATTCCATTTACATACCTTTAATTCCTGCCAACCTAATAATTCCGGTCCATGTCAGTGGACTTGATGATGAAATAACTATTAATAATTAGGCGCTGGGTATATAGTCATCTGTATGAGACTGACAAGTGGATGAGAGAGAAATAGACTCTGCCCTCATAGAAAATACAAAGTAGTGTAGGAGAATATGGCTATTGCCACCTTACTTCTATCCTCACCTAATCATCATTAATTTAAAAAGCATTAAAGGCAAGAAATGTAACTGAATGTTCTACTACACCATCACAGGATAATACATACATTTAATACAACATTTTGTTAAACCTAACTGAAAATACACCTTGTAGAAACTTATAACCATCACTACACAAAAATGAAATAATTAAACCTAAAGAAATTTGGGTCCCTACAAAGCAAATAATTTATCTTATGGAAGTTTAATATGTTATACATAAGCTATGTGATTTCACTCAAAAAGATAAATAATGAAATAATCTCTACTCAAGGATGCAGAAGTAAACAAGGAATTTAGCAAATAAAAGGGGAATATATATTTTCATTTAAAAAAAACAAAATTTTCAAAGGGTATGCTATAGTTATTCAAAGATGGTAAACCGAAAAGCATTCATTAGAGCATTGCAAACTTAATGCCTAAGGATATTAAAAAGAGTGCCAAAACCCATTTTCCTTCTCTAACGGAATAGAGGTGTAACTGAGGAAGAGACTGCTAAACTTGTATTCACATTTTCTCAAATCACCTGAATCTTGGAGTGGCCAGATTTTTTCCAGTAAAATGTGAATACAAATGATGTCTGCCACGTCTGGGTCGTAAGGTTGTACTTACTAAGCAGCTTAGCCTAATCCAATTAATATACCAAGCACATGACAATATTTACCTATTTTAGAGTATATTTTAATATTGTTTAATACTTGGGTGGTAAATACAACTGTTTGTTTCCAGAACAAACTGACCAAAATGTTATTCTTTTCATTATAGTACCAATTATGACATTTTCTATAAGACAAACTCAACTTTGGAAAATGTATAAATTTCACATTTATATGTTATATTGGAATCGCTATTCATTTTTAGAACTGATGTGGATGTAGGGAATAGAACTTTTAGTCCTTTCATAAAACAACTTTGTAACAATAACTGACCCTAGATCAAAGTTCTTACGACCCTTTAATTGGTTAGAAATGAAAATAAATTCAAATGTCAAAAAAGTATAGTTGCCAAAAAGGTACCTCCAAAGAAAAATTATAGTTAATTTGCTCCATAATGAGCAATTGGGTATAAAATGAATTTAAATATTATATAACAATATTAGCAACTCTTAAATTTCTTTTACTTCTTTTTAAAGATGTTTATATCTTGAAAATTCTTCCAGGAAGCATGACCACATGTACTTTTGTAGTAATTATATACTGATTATATAATCACACATCATTTTACATATTATATATACATATAATTATATGTAATTGTGTAATTTACTGATTATATATAAGAGATAGGATGGTATTGATATACTTTGAATAGTTGCCCCTGCCGAAATCTCACATTGAACTGTAATCCCCAAAGCTGAAAGTGGGGGCTGGTGAGAGGTATTTGGGTTATGAGGGTGGATCCCTCATGGCTTGGTGCTGACTTTACATAGTGAGTGAGTTTTCACGAGTTCCCGTTGTTTAAGAGTGTGTGGCACCTCTCTCACCATTCCCTGTCTCTCTCTTTTGCTCCTGCTATAATCATATGAAGTGTATACTCTTGCTTTGCCTTCTGATATGAGTACAGCTCCTTGAGGCCTCCCCAGAAGCAGACACTGCTATGCTTCCTGTACCATCTGCAGAACCATAAGCCAACGAAACCTTTTTTGTTATTAATTACCCAGTCTCAGGTATTTCTTCATAGCACTGGAAGAATAGCCTAATAGAGTACTAATACAAAAATACAAGTTTTTAAAAGTATAAATAATATCATCTCAATTTTTATCTTTTCTAGAAATTCTGAAAATTTACAAGTTTAAGAAGTTAAACTATCTCAACCAGATACTATTATAAAACTGTTAACATCAGATAGAGTCAAAGCCTATTAATTCAGAAAACAAATAACAGGGTACAAGCAAAGCATTAACAATAAAGAATAATCTTAAGAGTGACTTCAAAATAGTAATGCTTTAACATAAGGACCCTAATAGTCTCCATAAACACTACTGCAAAAAAATAAAAATAATTTTCAAGATCTACTACCCAAAACAAATATAGTAATTTCCAATATTTTTATTGTAACACCAACCTGTTCAAATTCTTGTATTTTGGCATCCTTGACTTGTAGAATTTCTAGAATTTTTCTGTCTTTAGCTTCAGATTTCTGTTTTTCTCTAGATACAAAAATATATAGAATTTATTAGTCATAATTGGTAGCTAATACCTTAAATTTTCATATCCCAAATACGAACTTAAATCATCTTGAGTTGACAGCTCTTTCAGAATTAATCAGAAACCATATGGCAAGTGACAGCAACTCACAACTGCTGAAAACTAACACAACTTCACACTAAAAGAACAGTTTCATTTCCAGATTTAGATGTATGATAAAAATTACATAAAACATGGTTTAACCTTGATTGTAATAACCATGTCATCAATTTGAAAATAATTAAAAATAAGTAAACATGTTCTTGTTAATTTAAGCTTTCATTTACACAATTATATTGAGGATAAAATTTATCTTTTTTTCTGAATAAATGGTAGTTTATTCCCATATAGATTTTCTTATATGCATACACTAAAGACCAAAAATATTGTCTTTTAAAAATATGCATCATAGTAGGGGAAATAAGATATTTTCTCTACAAATCAAATATTAATTGGTGATGTATGCTGTGACCCATGCAAACTGGTCTGAGAGTCCTATTTTATCACTGGTTGCCCAATAAGGTTAGTTTAATTTTTTATTTTTTTTTTCTAATTGCATTTTAGCTTTTGGGGTACATGTGAAGAACATACAAGATTGTTGCATAGGTACACACGTGGCAGTGTGATTTGCTGCCTTCCTCCCCTTCACCTACATCTGGCATTTCTCCCCATGCTATCTCTCCCCAACTCCCCACCCCCTACTGTCCCTCCCCTATTTCCCCCAACAGACCCCAGTGTGTAGTGCTCCCCTCCCTGTGTCCATGTGTTCTCATTGTTCATCACCCACATATGAGTGAGAACATGCGGTGTTTGATTTTCTGTTCCTGTGTCAGTTTGCTGAGAATGATGGTTTCCAGGTTCATCCATATCCCTAGAAAGAAAACAAACTCATCGTTTTTGATGGCTGCATAGTATTCCATGGTGTATATGTGCCACATTTTCCCTGTACAGTCTATCATCGATAGGCATTTGGGTTGGTTCCAGGTCTTTGCTATTGTAAACTGTGCTGCAATGAACATTCGTGTGCATGTGTCCTTATATTAGAATGATTTATAATCCTTTGGATACATACCCAGTAATGGGATTGCTAGGTCAAATGGAATTTCTATTTCTAGGTCCTTGAGGAATCACTACACTGTATTCCACAACAGCTGAACTAATTTATACTCCCACCAACAGTGTAAAAGTGTTCCCATTTCTCCACATCCTCTTCAGCATCTGTTGTCTCCAGATTTTTTACTGATTGCCATTCTAACTGGTGTGAGATGGTATCTCAATGTAGTTTTGATTTGCATTTCTCTAATGACCAGTGATGATGAGCATTTTTTCATATGTTTGTTGGCCTCATATATGTCTTCTTTCCTAAAGTGTCTCTTCATATCCTTTGTCCACTTTTGAATGGGCTTGTTTGGTTTTTTTCCTGTAAATCTGTTTTAGTTATTTGTAGATTCTGGGTAACAGCCCTTTGTCAGATGGGTAAACTGCAAAAATTTTTTCCCATTCTGTTGGTTGCTGATTCACTCTAATGACTGTTTCTTTTGCCATGCAGAAGCTGTGGAGTTTGATTAGGTCCCATTTGTCTATTTTGACTTTTGTTGCCAATGCTTTTGGTGTTTTGGTCATGAAGTCCTTGGCTACGCCTATGTCCTGAATGGTTTTGCCTAGATTTTCTTCTAGGGTTTTTATGGTGTTAGGTCTTATGTTTAAGTCTTTAATCCATCTGGAGTTAATTTTAATGTAAGGTGTCAGGAAGGGGTCCAGATTCTGCTTTCTGCACATGACTAGCCAGTTTTCCCAACACCATTTATTAAACAGGGAATCCTTTCCTCATTGCTTGTTTTTGTCAGGTTTGTAAAAGATGGGATGGTTGTAGATATGTTGTGTTGCCTCCGAGGACTCTGTTCTGTTCCATTGGTCTATATCTCTATTTTGATACCAGTACCATGCTGTTTTGATTACTGTAGCCTTGTAGTATAGTTTGAAGTCTGGTAGTGTGATGCCTCCCGCTTTGTTCTTTTTGCTTAGAATTGACTTGGCTATGTGGGCTCTCTTTTGGTTCCATATGAAGTTTAAGGTGGTTTTTTCCAGTTCTGTGAAGAAGGTCAGTGGTAGCTTCATGGGGATAGCTTCATCTCACACCAGTTAGAATGGCAATCAGTAAAAAATCTGGAGACAACAGATGCTGAAGAGGATGTGGAGAAATGGGAACACTTTTACACTGTTGGTGGGAGTATAAATTAGTTCAGCTGTTGTGGAATACAGTGTGGTGATTCCTCAAGGACCTAGAAATAGAAATTCCATTTGACCTAGCAATCCCATTACTGTGTATGTATCCAAAGGATTATAAATCATTCTACTATAAGGACACATGCACATGAATGTTCATTGCAGCACAGTTTACAATAGCAAATTAGAATTGACTTGGCTATGTGGGCTCTCTTTTGGTTCCATATGAAGTGTAAGGTGGCTTTTTCCAGTTCTGTGAAGAAGGTCAGTGGTAGCTTGATGGGGATAGCATTGAATCTGTAAATTACTTTGGGCAATATGGTGATTTTCATGATATTGATTCTTACTAACCATGAACATGGAATGTTTCTCCATCTGTTTGTGTCCTCTCTTATTTCGTTGAGCAGTGGTTTGTAGTTCTCCTTGAAGAGGTCTTTACGTTCCTTGTTAATTGTATTCCTAGGTATTTTATTCTCTTTGTAGCAATTGTGAATGGAAGTTCGTTCTTGATTTGGCTCTCTTTGTCTGTTATTGGTGTATAGGAATGCTTGTGATTTTTGCACATTGATTTTGTATCCTGAGACTTTACTGAAGTTGCTTATCAGTTTCAGGAGATTTTGGGCTGAGACGATGGGATCTTCTAGATAAACAATCATGTCATCTGCAAATAGAGACAATTTGACTTCCTCCTTTCCTAATGGAATACCCTTTATTTCTTTTTCTTGCCTGATTGCTCTGGCTAGAACTTCCAGTACTATATTGAATAGGAGTGGTGAGAGAGGGCATCCTTGCCTAGCGCCAGATTTCAAAGGGAATGCTTCCAGTTTTTGCCCATTCAGTATGATACTGGCTGTCGGTTTGTCGTAAATAGCTTTTATTATTTTGAGATATGTTCCGTAAATACCTAGTTTATTGAGGGTTTTTAGCATAAAGGGCTGTTGAATTTTGTCAAAGGCCTTCTCTGCGCCAATTGAGATAATCATGTGGTTTTTGTCTTTGGTTCTGTTTATGTGGTGAATTCCATTTATAGACTTGCGTATGTTGAACCAGCCTTGCATTCCCGGGATGAATCCTACTTGATCATGGTGGATAAGCTTTTTGATGTGCTGTTGCAACTGGCTTGCCAGTATTTTATTGAAGATTTTTGCATCTATGTGCATCATGGATACTGGCCTGAAGTTTTCTTTTCTTGTTGAGTCTCTGCCGGGTTTTGGTATCAGGATGATGTTGGTCTCATAAAATGATTTGGGAAGGATTCCCTCTTTTCAGATTATCTGGAATAGTTTCAGAAGGAATGGTACCAGCTCCTCTTTGTATGTCTGGTAGAATTCGGCTGCGAACTCATCTGGACCTGGGCTTTTTATGGGTTGTAGGCTCTTAATTGCTGCCTCGACTTCAGACCTTGTTATTGGTCTATTCAGGGTTTTGACTCCTTCCTTGTTTAGGCTTGGAAGGAGGCAAGTGTCCAGGAATGTATCCATTTCTTCCAGGTTTACTAGTTCATGTGCATAGAGTTGTTTGTCATAATCTCTGATGATGGTTTAAATTTCTGTGGAATATGTGCTGATATCCCCTTTATCGTTTCTTATTGCATCTATTTGGCTATTCTCTCTTTTCTTTTTTATTAATCTGGCTAGTGGTCTGTCTATTTTGTTGATCTTTTCGAAAAACAAGCTCCTGGATTTATTGATTTTTTGAAGAATTTTTTGTGTCTCTATCTGCTTCAGTTCTGCTCTGATCTTAGTTAATTCTTGTCTTCTGCTAGGTTTTGAGTTTTTTTGACCTTGCTACTCTAGCTCTTTCAATTTTGATGATAGGGTGTCAATTTTAGATCTCTCCTTGCTTCTCATGTGGGCACTTATTGCTATATATTTTCCTCTAGAGACTGCGTTAAATGTGTCCCAGAGATTCTGGTATGTTGTGTCTTCGTTCTCATTGGTTTCAAAGAACATCTTTATTTCTGCCTTCATTTCATTGTTTATCCAGTCAACATTCAATAGCCAGTTGTTCAGTTTCCATGAAGCTGTGCGGTTCTGAGTTAGTTTCTGAATTCTGAATTCTAACTTGATTGCACTGTGGTCTGAGAGACTGTTTGTTATGATTTCTGTTCTTTTGCATTTGCTGAGGAGTGATTTACTTCCGATTATGTGGTCAATTTTAGAGTAGGTGTGATGTGGTGCTGAGAAGAATGTATATTCTGTGGATTTGGGGTGGAGAGTTCTGTAAATGTCTATTAGGTTTGCTTGTTCCAGGTCTGAGTTCAAGTCCTGGATATCCTTGTTGATTTTCTGTCTGGTTGATCTGTCTAATCTTGACAATGGGGTGTTAAAGTCTCCCACTATTATTGTGTGGGTCTAAGTCTCTTTGTAATCATTAAGAACTTTCCTTATGTATCTGGGTGCTCCTGTATTGGGCGCATACATATTTAGGATTGTTAGCTCTTCTTGTTGCATTGATACTTTTACCATTATGTAACGTCTTTCTTTATCTCTTTTGATCTTTGTTGCTTTAAAGTCTATTTTATTAGAGATGAGAATTGCAACTCCTGCTTTTTTTTGTTCTCCATTTGCTTGGTAAATCTTCCTCCATCCCTTTATTTTGAGCCATTGTGTTTCCTTGCATGTGAGATTGGTTTCCTGGATACAGCACACTGATGGGTTTTGGCTTTTTATCCAATTTGCCAGTCTGTGTCTTTTGATTGAGGCCTTTAGTCCATTTACATTTATTGTTAATATTGTTATGTATGAATTTGATACAGCCATTTTGATGCTAGCTGGCTGTTCTGTCCGTTAGTTGATGCAGGTTCTTCATTGTGTTGATGCTCTTTATCATTTGGTATGTTTTTGGAGTGGCTGGTACTGGTTGTTCCTTTCTATGTGTAGTGCCTCTTTCAGGAGCTCTTGTAAAGCAGGCCTGGTGGTGATGAAATGTCTGTGTACTTGCTTGTTCGCAAAGGATTTTATTTTTCCTTCACTTATGAAGCTTAGTTTGGCTGGATATGAAATTCTGGGTTGAAAGTTCTTTTCTTTAAGGATGTTGAATATTGGCCCCCAGTCTCTTCTGGCTTGTAGGGTTTCTGCTGAGAGATCTGCTGTGAGTCTGATGGGCTTCCCTTTGTGGGTAACCCGACCTTTCTCTCTGGCTGTCCTTAGCATTTTTTCCTTCATTTCAACCCTGGTGAATCTGACGATTATGAGCCTTGGGGTTGCTCTTATTGAGGAATATCTTTGTGGTGTTCTCTGTATTTCCTGTACTTCAATATTGGCCTGCCTTGCTAGGTTGGGGAAGTTTTCCTGGATAATATCCTGAAGAGTATTTTCCAGCTTAAATTCATTTTCTTCGTCACATTCAGGTATACCTATTAAATGTAGATTAGGTCTTTTCACATAGTCCCATATTTCTTGGTGACTTTGTTCCTTCCTTTTTACCCTTTTTCTCTAATCTTGCCTTCTTGTTTTATTTCATTGAGTTGATCTTCGACCTCTGACATCCTTTCTTCTGCTTGGTTGATTCGGCTGTTGAAACTTGTGCGTGCTTTGTGAAGTTCTCGTGTTGTGTTTTTCAGCTCCATCAATTCACTTATATTCCTCTCTAAGTTGTCCATTCTTGTTAGCATTTCGTCAAATCTTTTTTCAAGGTTCTTAGTTTCTTTGCATTGGGTTAGAACATATTCTTATAGCTCACAGAAGTTTCTCATTACCCACCTTTGAAGCCTGATTCTGTCATTTCATCACACTCATTCTCCATCCAGCCTTGTTCCCTTGCTGGTGAGGAGTTGTGATTCCCTGTAGGAGGAGAGGTGTTCTGGTTTTGGGTGTTTTCATCCTTTTGCGCTGGTTTCTTCCCATCTTTGTGGATTTATCCACCTGTGGTCTTTGTAGTTGCTGACTTTCAGATTGGGTCTCTGAGTGGACGTCCAGTTTGTTGATGAAGTTATTTCTGTTTCTTAGTTTTCCCACTAACAGCCTGGCCCCTCTGTTGTAGAACTGCTGAGGTCCACTCCAGGCCCTGCTTGCCTGGGGATCAGCTGCAGCAGCTGCAAAACAGTAAGGGTTGCTACCAGTTTCTTCTTCTGCTATCTTTGTCCCAGAAGGATACCCACCAAATGTCAGTTTGATCTCTCCTTTATGAGGTGACTCTTTCGATACACAGGGGTCAGAGTGCTGCTTGAGGAGACAGTCTGTCCTTTATAGGAGCTCAAGTGCTGAGCTGTGAGCTTCATTGTTCATTCAGAGCTGCTGAGCAGGTACGCTTAAGTCTGCTGCAGCAGAACTCATAAACCCCTTTTTTTTTCCCAGGTGTTCTGTCCTGGGGACTTAGGGCTTTATTTATGAGTTTCTGTTGTGCTGCTGCCTTTTTTTTTCAGGGCTTCCCTGCCCAGCAAGGAGGCAGCCTAGTCACTGTCTGCCTGCAGAGCCTTTGCGGAGCTGCTGTGGGCTCTGTCTAGCTGCCATGTGAACTTCCCTGCAGCCCTGTTTATATGGGTGTACTTAGAACTGCCTCGTCAATGGTGGCCCACCTCTGTAATGGCGGACTCTCTCTGTAATGGTGGGTTGCCTCGGCAACAGGGGGTTTCGTTGCCAACAGCGGGCCGCCTCAGCAATGGCGGACTACCTCCGTAGTGGTGTAGTGCCTCGGTAATGGCGGACACCCCTCCCCCACACAGCTGGACCGTCCCGGGTTCAGCTGTGCTTGCTGTGAAACTCTCAACCCAGAGCGTTTCCAATTGCTGTTTTTTTTTTTGTGGTGGTGGGACCAGCCAAGCCTGATCACCTGGCTCCCTGCCTCAGAGCCTTTTTTTTTTTTTAGTTGAACAGTCAACTCTCTCCCAGGTGTTCCAGTCGCCTGTTGAAAAGGCACTGGGATCTGTGTGATTTCCCATGCGGTGACCCACTGCGCTGGCTGAAACAGCGGCGCTGAGATTCATGGTGCTTTTTTGCCAGGGAATCTCCTGGCCTGGCTCCCTGTTTCAGTCCCCTTTTTAAGCAGATGAATGGGTGACTCTGCCTTCCTGGAGATCCAATCGCCAGCTAAAAGGGCACCCTGATCAGTGTATTTTGTATGGAGTACCGCCGCGCTGGGGCGCTGGCAAAACAGCTGCGCTGGCCAAAACAGCCACGCTGGCAACCCGTGGGGTTCCTCCACTGGGGAATCTCCTGGTCTGTGGGCAATAATAATCTGTCTGGAAATGCAGCGTCCACTCACCCTCTGTGCTTTCACTGGGAGCTGCAATCCTGAGCTGCTCCTAATTGGCCATCCTGGATCTTCTCCCCAAATTTACCATTTTTTTAAGTAAAAGTCTCAAAACAGACAGTGACAGAGATTTACTTATAGTCGATATCCTATAACTAGACTTTTTGGATTTCTGACACCTTCCTACACATTTCTAGTCTCTGAGAATACTACTATCTAACTAAATGGTAGTTGTATAATCAAAGCATAGTTCTCTAGGGAGCAGAAAATCACAATACTTGTAAAGAATGACTATCTTCTAAAAATAAATATAGCTTTAAAAAGGAAACAGAGGAAAAGGAAAGGAAGGAACAAAGGTCTGAAGAGATTGTATAATCAGGCTAATACCAGTCAATTTATATAATAAATAAGAGGAAATTTATTGGACACTGACTTACATTTTTTGAAAATGTCACAAACAAAATACATGGTATTCATAGAAAAACAAAAAAATTAAACAAACAAATCTGTATCTCGGAGAATCACAAATTAAACAAAATAGAAAACTATAAATGGGGATACAGCCACTGTTCACCGTCCCCCCCAGATCAAGATGCAGGCTGCGGTGGAAGGGAGCTTGACTTATGGGGATAATAGGGAATAAGAATGCCTTACCCAGTATGCAGAAGCACAACCAGGCTCACTGTGTGGGATGGGAATGCTAACTCATGAAATGAAGCTGGAAAAAAGCTTTCACCCATCCTTGCCTAGAACCAAGTCTATACAGGCAAAAGTTTATTAATGTAGCTCCCCAATCAAGAGTTTAGCTAAAACACCCTACAGCTGAGGCCAAGTATAGCAAAACCTCTATAAAACCTATTTCAGGAGAGAGACTTGGGTGAGATTGACAATTTAAAGGCAACTATAAAATTTCTAGGGAAAAAGGCATTAGAAAAGGACGTGGTGGTAGAGAAAAAGAAGGATGTAAACAATAACAGCAACCTTCCCTCTTGATCTATGACCTCCCCCAAAAAATTCAAAATACATAAACCCACATACACTGACATACTAGTGCAAGTCAAAAGATGTAATCCTCTAAAAAAAATTAAAATAACAGAATACAATGAAAAAGACTAAAATAAGTAAGTTAAAGGTCCATAAAGACAAAAGAATAAGTAATGTTAAAAGTAAAAATGAGAAAAAAAAATCAATCAGGTAGATGTAAGGAATCTATTAAAATCTTGAAGGTAAAAAATTATAATCACTGAAGTAAAAAACAATGAAATGGACTAAGCTCAAAACTAGACACAAAAAGAGATTACTGAAATGAGGGATAGTAATGAGGGCTTCATCCAGAACCCTACATAGGAAAACAGTGAGATTAAAAACATGAAAACACAGTTTAGACATATAAGTTTCTTTGGGAAACTCTAATATATCCCTACAACATTCCAGGGTACTAACTATGGGATGAAAAATAAAGCAATATTTCAGGAGGTAACTGCTAAGAATATTTTAGAAAAGTTCTCAGATTGAAAGAATACCTACCAGAATAAAGGAAAGCTATATCTAACACATTAATTCATCATTCATTCAAGTATTTATTGCACATTTATTATATGATAGGCATTGGACTAGGGACTAGAGATGCTACAGGGAACAAAATAAGCCAAATTGCTGCGTTCATAGAATTAACATTTTAGTACGGAGGTAATGAAAATAAATAATACATAGTATGTCAAACAGTTATAAGTGTAATAAGGACAATAAATTAGGGTAACCAAGAAAGGAATGCCCAATCCTAAAGAAATTAGGAGAGAAACGAAGGTTGCTGTTATTTTATATAGGATAGTTAACAAATAACTCTTCTTAAAGGAAATATTACATTTGAGAAGAGATCTAAAGGAAGGAAGAGTCATGCAGACCCTAGGGAAGAGTTCTCCAAGTCATGGAACTAGTAGCAAGATCAAAGACACAAAGGCAAGAGCAATTGGCATATTCGAAGAACAGCACAGAAGTACATGCATTTATAGTAAAGTGTGTAAAGAAATGATAGCTAAGGACAGAGAAGTCACTGGGGATAAAATAATATATGGCCTTCTAGGCTTTGTGAAATTTGAATTGAAGTGAAATGGAAAGGCAATGAGCAAAGAAATAATATATAACATTCTAAGAGTATCAATGGCTGGTGAGTTGAGGACAGACCTTAAGGGTCAAGGGAGAAAGAAAAAAGACAAGTTAGAAACAAAATGAAACAGCCAGGTGAAAAAGGAAGGTGAACTGTACAAGATAGGTAGATGCAGTGATATTGAGAAGTGATTAAATTTTGGATATTTTAAAGGTAGAGCTAATAGGATAGAAAAGTCAGGAATGTCTCCAAAGCTTTTGCCTATACAACTGGAAGAATGGAGTAGACATTATCTGAGATATGGAAAGAAAACTGTCAGACACAAGGATTTCAAATATGGACATACTAAGTTTGAGATGCCTAATCAATATCCAAAAGGAGTAGGCAGTTGGATTAAAAAGTCTGGAATCAGTAAAAAAGTTAAGGCTGAAGATACAAATTTAGGAGTCATTCAAATACAGTAGTTCCCCCTTACCCTCAGTTTCACTTTCCATAGTTTCAGATACTAGCAGTCAACTGTGATCCAAAAATATTAAATAAGAAGTTCCAGAAATAAACAACCCATAAACTTTACATTGCAGTGCAGTTCTGAGTGCATGATAAAATCTTGCACTGTCCAACTCTGACTCACATAGGACATGAATCATCCCTTTGTCAAAAGTATCCATGCTATAAACACTACCTGCCCGTTACTGTGTGGGAAAAATCACAGTGTACATAGGGTTCAGTACTGTCCATGGTTTCAGGTATCCACTGGGAGCTTTGGAACCTATTCCCCATGGATAAGGCAGACTACTGTATTTTTAAGACCGTAAGAGTAGACAGGTTTGCCTAGGGAGTGATTTTGGATAAAGAAGTATGAGGATTGAGTCCTGGAACATTTCAACATTTAGAGTTTATTAAGATAAGGAAAAAACATCACATGAAACTAAGAAGGATAAGCCAGTAATTTGAGAGGAGAATTAAGAGAAAGAGCTAATAGAATCTAGTAGAAAGGAATGATCAAGTGTATCAAATGCTACAAACACACTAAAGAAAGTAAAGATGGAGAAACGACTGCTGGATTTAGCAATATTCATGTATTAATCTGTTTTACACTGCTGATAAAGACATACCTGAAACTGGGAACAAAAAGAGGTTTAATTGGACTTACAGTTCCATATGGCTGGGGAAGAAGCCTCAGAATCATGGCGGGAGGTGAAAGGCACTTCTTACATGGTGGCAGCAAGAGAAAATGAGGACGATGTAAAAGCTGAAAGCCCTGATAAAACCATTAGATCTCTTGAGACTTATTCACTACCACGAAAACAGTATGGGGGAAACCACCCCCATGGTTCAAATTCCCACCCACTAGGTCCCTTCCATAACACATGGGAATTATGGAAATACAACTGAAGATAAGATTTGGGTGGGAACACAGAGCTAAACCATATCAATTAAGGTCAGTAGTGATATCTTAACGAGAACTATTTTAGAAGGATGGTGATTACAAAGCCTAATTAGAGTAAGTTCAAGTGAGAAAGAAAAACACAGGAATACTGAAAAGTACTCTTCAGAGGAATTTTGCATAGAAAGGAGCAGAGATATGGCAGAGTACTTCAAGAGAAACATGAAATCACAAGAGTTTTTTTTAACATGGGAGATAAGACAGCCTTGTGTGTAGGCTGATAGGAATTATTCAGGGCAGTGAGAGACACTGATGATTAAAGAGAGAGAGAGAACTGCAGTCCAACATCTTTGAATCCTTCAGGCTTGAAGCATACACACAGCTTGTTTGGCTTTAGATAAATATAAACAGTTCTTCCAAAGAAATAAAAAGAGAGAATATGAGAACAGATTCAAATATGTTGGAAGATATACTTATGGGAAGGAATAAAACCTCTCTTCTAAGAGTTTCCATTTTCTCAATGGTATATGAAAGCAAGGGTATCCAACAGCTGAAAGTGAATGGGAAAAGAAGTGTTGGAAGTTGAGAAGAAAGGAAACATGAAACATTCTAGTTTATTAAGATAGTAAGTGGGCCAGGAAAAAGTAGGATTATGACCAGGCAGTACTACTAAGGACCACTTAAAATTAGTGGTCATAAATTAATGTAAGATCATTGTCACCATGGTTCAGGGTTTTTCTCAAGCCAAGTTTAGCCCTTTGGAGGTAGGCACACAAAAGGTGGAGAATTGGAATAAACCACATTGGAAATTTTACAAACATATATATTACGATGATTTCTTCTTACCATTTGCACTTTATCTTGCATTATTATTTTATTTTCTACTTACCATACATTAATAGCACATTTAATATATAATTGCAATCCATTGTGTATAACTAGGACTTCCTCTCTTTCTTGTATTAATAATAAAATGTACTTTCAAAAATTGATTAATTTCTACCCCTTTTTGTTTTCTGTTTTGTCATTGTCTATCAGTGTAGCTGCCATTTTATATTTTAGTGTGTTTATTGATTTATACAACTATTTCAAGTTAAAAATATATACACTTGGCCTATAATTTGTCACTAATATATTACCTCAAATTACCACTTGAATGTTTAACTTACCATTATAAAATCATAAGTACTACAAAAACATACTAAATCTATTAGAGGTATATACATTAAGAGGAAAATAGTCAGATACCAAAAGGTAGGGCATGATAGGGTTTACCCAGGGACAAAGACCTAGATCATGAAAGTTAAAGCATTAACTACAGTCAGATATTTCCTCTGTAAGCTCCTTTCTGGACGTACAATGAATCTACTTTTAACGGTCCAGGAATTAGTTTAATTTATAAGGTTAAAAAAGGAATATAGGCCGGGCGCGGTGGCTCACGCCTGTAATCCCAGCACTTTGGGAGGCCGAGGTGGGTGGATCACGAGGTCAAGAGATCGAGACCATCCTGGTCAACATGGTGAAACCCCGTCTCTACTAAAAATACAAAAAAATTAGCTGGGCATGGTGGCGCGTGCCTGTAATCCCAGCTACTCAGGAGGCTGAGGCAGGAGAATTGCCTGAACCCAGAAGGCGGAGGTTGTGGTGAGCCGAGATCGCGCCATTGCACTCCAGCCTGGGTAACAAGAGCGAAACTCCGTCTCAAAAAAAAAACAAAAAAAACGGAATATAAATCATTCCATATAAAGACATATGCACCCATATATTCACTGCAGTACTATTTACAATAGCAAAGACATGGAATCAACAGAAATGCCCATCAATGATGGACTGGATAAAGAAAACATGGTACATATGGAATACTGCAAAGCCACAAAAAGGAATAAGATCATGTCCTTTGCAGGCACACAGATGGAGCTGGACGCCATTGTCCTCAGAAAACTAACGCAGGTACAGAAAACCTAATATACCACATGTTCTCACCTATAAATGGGAGATAAATGATGAAAACACATGGCAAATAGAGGGGAACAACATACATTAGGTCCTATTAGAGGGAAGAGGATTGGAGGGGGGAGAAGATCAGTAAAAATAACCAATGGGTACTAGGCTTAATACCTGGGTGATAAATTGTATAACCAATCCCCATGACACAAATTTACCTATGTTACAAACTTGTATATGTACCCCTAACCTTAAAATAAATGTTAAAAACAAATTGTAGGGTTAGTCTTTATAATCCCCTCTTCTATAATAAGCCTAAGATCCCCACTAATGTCCAAATAAATTCTGGTGGTCCTTTTAATAGGGTAGGGATAATACTAGATTATGTGCTACCAAACCCAAACAAAAGCATTATTACAGCTTCCAAATGAGCTTGATACTAGGCTGATTCTCTCCTATAACACAAGTATTTCACATACACATACTCACAGTCTAACTAGTGGTTAGGTTGCAGAGCACTAGCATCATCATCCCCTAGGTTAGAAATGCATGTTCTTCAGCCCAATCCAGACGCATTGAATCAAGAACTCTAAGGGTGGGGGCCCAGCAATCTGTTTAACAAGGTGCTATGGACTGAAGGTTTGTGTCTCCTCAAAATTAATACACTGAGGCCCTAATAACCAATGTGATAGTATTTGGAGGTAGGGCCTGTGGGAGGCAATTAGGGTCATAGGATTACTTCCTCATGAATGGGAGTAGCACCTTTATGAGAAGGGACACTAGAGAGAGGATCTCTGTCTGCCATATAAGGATGCAACAAAAAAGCAGCCATCTGCAAAGAGCCCTCACCAGAAACCACATCAGCTGGCACTTTAATTTTGTACTTCTCAGCCTCTGAAATTATGAGAATAAATATTTAAGCCACCCAGGATTCTGTTTTAGCAGCCAGAACTGATTAAGACACAAGATCTCAAGCGATTCTGATGTACGCTAAAGTGTGAGAGTCACCAAAATAACAGTAACACTTCTCAATAAATTAATCTGAGTGACATAATATTGAAAAACTGGGTCATAAAGTGTCATATAAAATAAAAACTTCAAAAATATACCTGAATAGTATATTTTGTATATCTCATAACCAAAAGCCTCCAAAATTGACTACTATGTTATAATTTTGAAATTAAAATATAATCACAACTCAAAATATGGCAATTTGTCTAGCAGCTCCTCCTGGTGGCATGGGATGTCTAATATTTTCATAACAGAAAAATGTTCCCAAGATTAAATGGTGCTGTAACAGGAATACAATATTCTTTACCTGAAAAAATAAGATTTTTAAATGTTGTTTCATGTTTATAATGTCACCAACCTATCTGGTCAATTCAATTAATACATGTACTTCTATGTACTTACAAGACATAAAAAAAAGTTTCCTTAAAAAAAATAAAGACAGTGTCAGAAAGCTGATGATGATCAATGACTGAGACAAACTCCTGTTTAGCTAATTAGAACCACTGATGTGCAATAATGATGTGAGCTAAGAATATTTGCAGACTTCTTTAGGATGAAAAATGAAGTGAAGAGAGGCTGTCAAATCTGTACAAGTTTTAAGCACCAATCATTTTTCCCAAGAGTACTTCCCATTTAAACATTCAACATTGCCATACTTAGCCACATGAATTACCACGCTAACTTTCTGCTATTTTTCTAAACTCAAAACTCTGAGAAATTATTCTAAATTATTAAACAAAATTGTATTACATTATAGACCATGCCATATATTATACACTACAACAGGATCATATTTTCTGGGTTTGAGCCCACTTTTAATGAGATGTCAAAATGAAATATTAGAGTCTAAAAAAAATTTTATAAATGAGGTAGTGATATTAGTCTGAATTTATAAACAAAGAAAATAAAAAAGCAAAACTTTCTGAAGTTGGTTATTTTTAATTTACAGATTTAAATAATGCACAAAATAAAACTAGTTGGACTAATGTTTTCTTTCATTTGAGTAGAGAATCTATTAAAATGCAGATTTTATACATATCAAATGGCTTACAATTTAAACACATTCCCAATTTCTAGCAAACATAATTATAAGATTAAGATTCTACAACAGTAAGACATAATAATAGAAGGTTAGAGAAATCAGAATTATACCATCATCAAATTATTTATCCATTTATTCATGAACTATTTTATAAGTATTTTCTTATTATGAATATGCATAGTGAATTACCAGAATAGCATCTATAAACAAGATACCAATAACAAAACTTGAAAAAGAGGTTGCAAAAATATTGTACAAACACATTTTACTTCACAGTAAAGCAACTATTTTGAAAAAGAAAACTTTAATATATGGAATAAAAATAATTCAATAAATCCTAATTCATATAAAAACTTTGATATAAAATGTTGTAAAGGCTCAAGTATAGTTAATATATCTACTTTGCTTTTATACAGAACTTAGTTTTTATAGTATAATCCAGAATTTAGAACTATTATAATTTCCAGTATAAAACACATGCTTAAAATTATATTTGAAAGCCAAAACTTGTGCTGGAGGAGTTGAGAAATGACAAATGATTGACTTTTTTTTTCCTTATTCAGTCAGACTACAATGCAGAAGACCATCAGGCTAAGATGTGAATTTGAATCTGAATCTGTAAATTATGGAGTACGGATGAACTCTAAACAAAGAAGCAACAATTTAATAGAACACAGTTGTTTATATTAAATATATTACTAAATAAGACCAAATACTCTTTATATATCAGATACTTATTCAACAGCATTTCTAAATATATAAAGATAAAACTCAAAACAAAACCTTTTTGTTTTATAGTTAGAAATTAATATTTCCTGGTTTATATTTCATCTCTTTTAACTACTTGTCCAGATATTTCTGCATATACTCAACAATTATTATGTAAAACATCATAAAAGAGTTGGAAAAGATTGTGTATTATATGCCTTTTGTAATTGTGCAAATATTTTTCACCCAGAATCTAGAAGTTTCTTCCAGTGTTCGAAAATATCAGCACTTCAGAACAGACTGTTTCAACATCTGCACATCACCAGGGTTGCCCCCAAGGATTTTTAAATGATGCCTGCCTGTGCTGAATAAAGTGCTAACTTGCACCTTGCATTTCAAACTGTGTCCTGAGCAGCCATCCAGTTGGTACACCACCAGCTGAATTCCCACAGGCCACTGTTCACTCAGGCTTGACTACAATTATCATGTCAATATCTTGTGCTCCGATATGCAGATATGCACACATACAAGCTGCATAATACTTTCTTCTCCATGTAATGCTGACTTATGTTCAATGTTCTAGAAATTTTTAAGAAATCAGAAATAAACTCTCACCAAATAAAGGTGATCACAATTATTTTACCTTAAAAACAAAAGCTACGTTTCTGTACTACCTTCTGCCATGTGTATAAACACTAAATTTTTTAAGTAACCATTCCTTACTATAATCTCATGATTATTTAATTTAAAAATCTTCATAGAAGTTAAAAGACTATTTGGTCAAGTTTCCTGCATCTATTGTAAAGGTTCGAATGTGTTTCTTCATGCTTTATTGCAAGTTGTTTCACCTTGAACATTAGAGTGGTTCCAATTAAACACCTTTCAGTTAGTTCCCATGACCATCCATCCATATCTCTGCCTAGCCATTCATGGCTGTTGCAACAGGAAAAATGCTCAGCAAAAATATATTTATGCCCTGGGTGGAATTGCCTGGCAGCATTGTTACCAGATGGCATAATTCTGGCAGCTACACTTCTGGGGTCTCCAAACAGCCATGCTACTACCATGCTTCAAAGTGCAACCCCTTTGCAGACTGTGTTGGCTTAATACACATGAGATAGTGTACAACCATGTGTTTAGGAGTGAAAAAGAGCAGGAGGGAGATGGTCCCACTGGTGAGAGAATATAACATAACCTTATAGAAACAATCTCCTTATCAAGCATGTAAACTTTAACCCTAAAAATAGACATTAAAATAAGATAATCTCTTGTTTCCTATGAAATTAAATCTTTGAACACAAGTATATCAAGGATATAACACACATATCCTTGATAAACATGTCAATAAAAACTTAATAAACATGCCAATAAAAACATGTCAATAAAATCTAAAAATCATCTTGCCTTTATTCCCTTTTCCATTCTGATTTTCCAGAATTGAGTTTTCACTACCAGAGAGAAGAAAAGAAGAACTGAAAACAGGAAAGTGAACACAAGAAAAAAGTATTAAGAAGTCTACAAAAAAAGTACAGAATATTAAAAAGAAAGCAAACCACATCTTCAAAATTTATACAATATATAGTGTTTAGATGTAAAAACAATACAAAAACAAAGAAATTATGCATATGCTTCATTTGAAATATGCATATTTGAAAATCAAAAAGTATTATCATTGGTAAGCCATGAATATCTTTCATTTGAAATTCAGATATATTTCTGCATTTGAGTTTTCAGATACAAGTACAATACACATTATTTTTAGGATTAGTAAACTGCAAATAAGATATATAAAAAAAAATACTGAGAGTTACTCTTAGAAGACTATTACATAGAAGATACTAATTGATTTTTCACAAGACTACAAAATAAACTGAAAAGAAACTTAAACTGTAACATGAAATAGTAATGATAATAATGCACTTACTATGTGCTAGACATTATAATCCTTGTATTCATTAACTCAAAACAACTCTATACTTATTATATCTAATAAAAAGGAACACTAAGGCATAGAAGAGTAAACATTTTTTCCCAGGTCACACAACTAGCAAACCAGGATTACAAATCCAGCTGCCTGATTCAACAGCTTGTGTTCTTAACCCCTAATTATTAAAAATAACTTCTTTCCAAATGTTAGAGTTAAGCATTAAGCAAGTTACAATGAAAGAGGTATAAATTTTTTTGGTAGTCTTTAAAACTGTTAAATATTGGATCTTGGGTTTCTCCATACATAAAGATGGAAAAATTTTACTTTCAAGTTTAGATTCTATTCTGTAAAATCACAGTATTTTCTTTAAGGTGAATGTCATAATTGCCTATGAATCTGTTTTAAAATGCAGATACCTCAATCTCATCCTAAACCTTGGTGAATCACATCCTTATAGAAGTCATGGGTGAATTATAGTTATACTTCAAGAATCTCTCAAATGAGGAGTAGCTATACTTAGACAAAACAGATTTCAAGACAAAAACCATAAAAAGAGACAAAGAAGCTCATTACACAGTGAGAAAGGGGTCTATCTGGCAATAGGCTATAACAATTGTAATTTTATATGCACCCAACACTGGAGAACCTAAACATATAGAGAAAATATTATTAGAGCTAAAAAGCAAGACCCCATACATGAATAGTTGCAGGCTTCAACACCCCACTTCCAGCATTAGACAGAACCATCCAGACAGAAAATCAACAAAGAAACATTGGACTTCATCTGCACTACACAACAAATAGATCTAATAGGTAGTTACAGAACATTTCATCCAACCAGTCCAGAATACACATTCTTCTCCTTAGCACTTAGATCATTACCAAGAACAGACTATATGTGATACAACAAAAAAGCCTTAAAAATTCAAACAAATTGAAATTATATCAAGTATCTTCTCTGACTACGACAGAATAAAACTAGAAATCAATTAACAGGAGGACTTTTGGAACCTATAAAAACACACAGAAATTGAACAATATGCTTCTGAATGACAACGAAGAAATTAAGAAGGAAATTGAAAATTTTCTTGAAATAAATAATAATGTAAACACAAAATACCAAACCTACAGCAAAAGTAGTACTAACAGGAAGTTTATAGCTATAAGCACCTACATCAAAAAAGTAGGAAAACTTCAAATAAACAACCTAACCATTGATCTTAAAGGACTAGAAAGGGAAAAGCAAATGAAACACAAAATTAGAAGAGAAATAATACTTAAGATCAGCGGATAAATTAATGGAATTGAAACAAAAAAAGAACAATGAAAGAAAAAGATGGTTTTCTGAAAAGATACATAAAATCAACAAATACTTAGCCAGACTAATTAACAAGAAAAGAGAGAAGACACATAAATAAAATCAGAGATGAAAAGGAGACATTACAACCAATACCACAGAAATTCAAAGCATTATTAGCAGCTACTATGAGCAACTCTATGCCAATAAATTGGAAAATCTAGAAAAAAAATAGGTGAATTCCTTGACACATACAACTTACCAAAATTGAATGATGAAGAAATCTAAAACCTGAACAGACCAATAACAAGTAATGAGATTGAAGCCATAAAAAAAGTCTTCAAGCACAGAAGAGCCCAGGACCCAATGGCTTCATTGCTGAATTCTACCAAACATTTAAAGAACTAATACCAATCATAGTTAAAGTATTTTGAAAAATAGAGAAGAAGGAAACATTTCCAATTTCATTCAACAAGGCTACTCTCACCTTGATACCAAAACCAGACAAAGACTTATCAAAAAATGAAACCACTGGCCAATATCCCTGATGAACATTAATGCAAAAATCCTAAACAAAATACTACCAAACAAAATTCAATAACATATGAAAAAGATCATTCATCATGACCCAGTAAGATGTATCCTGGGGAAGCAAGGATAGTTCAACATATGCAAATCAGTCAATGGGATATATCGTATCAACAGAATGAAGCACAAAAACCACATGATCATTTCAATTGATGGTGAAAAAGCATTTCATTATTGGACATTACTTCAGGATAAAAACCCTCAAAAAACTGGATATAAAAGAAACATACCACAACACAATAAAAGCCATAAATGACAGACCAAAAGCTAGTATTCATATTGAATGTGGAAAAACTGAAAGTCTTTCCTCTAAGATCTAGAACATGACAAGGATGCCCACTTTCACCTCTGTTATTCAACATAGTACTGGAAGTCCTAGCAAGAGCAATCAGACAAAAGAAAGAACATCCAAACTGGAAAGGAAGAGGTCAAATTATCCTTGTTTCAAGAAGGTATGATCTTATATTTGGAAAAACCTAAAGACTCCACAAGAAAATTATCAGAACTGATAAATTCAGTAAAGTTGCAAGATACAAAATCAGCATACAAGGGAGGGGCTACAATAGCAGAATAGGAACAGATCTGGTCTGCAGCTTCCAGTGAGACCAACACAGAAAGTGGGCAATGTCTGCATTCCCAACTGAGGTACCCAGTTCATCTCATTGGGATTGGTTAGGCAGTGGGTACAAACCACAGCGGACAAACAGAAGCAGGGTGGGGCACCACTTTATCCAGGAAGTGCAAAGGGCTGGAGACCTTCCTCTCCAAGCCAAAGGAAGCCATAAGAGACTGTGATTCCAAGCCTGGGTACTACAATTTTCCCACGGTTTTTGCAATCCACACATCAGGAGATTCCCTCATGTGAAAAGCATTTCATAAAACTGCACCAGGGACACCAGTGTCCAGGGTCCCTGGCACCACCAGGGACCTGGGTCTCAAGCACAAAACTGGGCAGCTGTTTGGGCGGACACCAAGCAAGCTGCAGGAGTTTTCTTCATACTCCAGTGGTGCCTGTGTTCTGTGCAGGAAATGCATGAGGGGAGAAGAAAAGGCACACACACAATACCTTTAAGGGTAAATAAGCTTTATCCCAATAAATGGCAATGCAGATATAAGCAAATTTATATAAGCAAACTATATAATAAACAAATTGCAATGGAAACAGAGGAAGGAAAAGAGATCTATGGAGGATTCCCCACCAGACTGGGAAGCAACAGGCTGGGCACCAGAGTCAGATACCATACTCACCAGACTATAGTGAATTCACCACCAGACTAAGAAGCAAGAGCCTGAGCTCCAGAGTCGGCCATTCATCGGTGCACAGATAAAGAGAGGTCTCATGAAGTTTTGGTACAATCTGGGACCCTAGCTCTTCTTCTAACAAGTTGTTTGGCATGAGGCCCAGTCACAAGGGCACTTCATGACTGGACTCAAGGAACACAAAAAGCAACTTGTTTTTGTGACTCTCTATTGTTTTTCAATAACTAACATATAGGAATAGATTGAAATAGAGATTTCTCTGAAACAATGCTGAATTATCACCTCGAGGGGTGATATCACACAACCCATTCTGGGACATAGTGATGATTGTCTGTGTCCATGTTCAATTGAGTTCAAGTTTAATATTTAACTTTTCCTCCACATTCAGCCTCAATATGATACTCAACTTAGGAAAATACTCTTATAGATATATAGGGAAGGCATAGTTGATACAAATTACAGATACAGGATAAGCACAGGAGAATTAAAAGCACAATTAATAAAAGCCACACCCAATAGATAGCTGACAAGATGGCCAAATAGGAACAGCTCCATTCTGCAACTCCCAGCAAGATCAACGCAGATAGCAGGTGATTCCTGCATTTCCAACTAAGATACCCGGTTCATCTCATTGGGATGAGCTGGACAGTGGATGCAGCCCATGGAAGGCCAGCCAAAGCAGGTTGAGGGAAGTGCAAAGAGTCAGGGGATTTCCCTTTCCTAGCCAAGGGAAGCTGCGAGAGACTATAGCAGGAGAAACGGTACATTCTGGCCTACATACTGCACTTTTCCCATGGTGATAGCAACCAGCAGACCAGGAGAGTCTCTCTGGTGCCTGGCTCAGCAAGTCCAAACCTCATGGAGCCCTGCAAAAGCTAAAATCCACTGGCTTTAAATTCTCGCTGCTAGCACAGCAGTCTGAAGTTGACCTCCAGTGCTCAAGCTTAGTGGAAAGGAAGGGTATCAGCCATTGTTGAGGCTTGAGTAGGTGGTTTGACCCTCACAGTGTAAACAAAGTTGCCACAAAGTTTGAACTGGGCAGAGACCACCACAGCTCCCTGGGACAGAGCACATGGGAGGAGAGGAGGTTGTGAGCACAGTTTCAGCATGCTTAAACATTCCTGCCTGACAGTTCTGAAGAGAGTAGCAGTTCTCCCAGCATAGTGTTCAAGCTCTGATAAGGAACAGACTACCTCCTCAAATGGGTCCCTGACACTTATGTATACTGACTGGGAGACACACAGTAGGGGTTGACAGAAAACACATACAGGAGAGCTCTGGCTGGCATCTGGCAGGTGCCCCTCTGGGAAGAAGCTTCCAGAGGTAGAACAGGCATCAAACTTTGTTGTTCTGCAGCCTCCCCTGGTGATATCCAGGCAAACAGGGTCTGGAGTGGACCTCCAACAAACTCCAGCAGAGGGGCCTAACAGTTAGAAGGCAAACTAACAAACAGAAAGGAATAGTATCAACATCACCAACATCAAAGACCAAAGGTAGATTAATCCACAAAGATGGGGAAAAACCGGCAAAAAAGGCTAAAAATTCCAAACACCAAAATGTCTCCTCTTCTCCAAAGGATCACAACTCCTCACCACCAAGAGAACAAAACTGGATGAAGAATAAGTTTGACGAACTGACAGAAGTAGGCTTCAGAAGGTGGGCAATAACAAACTCCTCCAAACTAAAGGAGCATGTTCTAACCCAATGCAAGGAAGCTAGGAACTTGGAAAAAAGTTAGACAAATTGCTAACTAGAATAACCAGTTTAGAGAAGAACATAAATGACCTCATGGAGCTGAAAAACACAGCACAAGAACTTCATGAAGCATACACAAGTATCAACAGCCGAATCAATCAAGTGGAAGAAAGGATATCAGAAATTGAAGATCAACTCAGTGAAATAACGTGAGAAGACAAGATTAGAAAAAAAAGAGTAAAAAAATAAACAAAGCCTCCAAGAAATATGGGTCAATGTGAAAAGACCAAATCTACATTTGATTGGTGTACCTGAAAGTAACGGGGAGAATGGAAAAAAAGTCAGAAAACACTCTTCAGGATATTATCCAGGAGAACTTCCCCAACCTAGCAAGACAGGCCAACATTTAAATTGAGGAACTACAGAGAACACCACAAAGATACTCCTTGAGAAGAGCAACTACAAGACACATAATTGTCAGATTCACCAAGGTTGAAATGCAGGAGAAAATGTTAAGAGTAGCCAAAGAGAAAGATCAGGTTATCCACAAAGGGAAGTCCATAAGAAGAACAGTATATCTCTCAGCAGAAACTCTACAAGCCAAAAGAGAGTGGGGACCAATATTCAGCATTCTTAAAGAAAAGATTTTTCAACCCATAATTTCATAACCAGCAAAACTGAGCTTCATAAGCGAAGGAGAAATAAATCCTTTACAGACAAGCAAATGCTGAGAGATTTTGTCACCTCCAGGCCTACTTTATAAGAGCTCCTAAAGGAAGCACTAAACATGGAAAGCAAAAACTGGTACTAGCCACTACAAAAATACACCAAATTGCAAAGACCATTGATGCTATGAAGAAACTGCATCAACTAACAAGCAAAATAACAAGCTAGCATCATAATAACAGGATCAAACTCACACATAACAATATTAACTTTAAGTGTAAATGGCCTAAATGCCCCAATTAAAAGACACAGACTGGCAAGCTGAATAAACAGTCAAGACCCATCAGGGTGCTGTATTCAGGAGATCCATCTAATGTGCAGACACACATAAGCTCAAAATAAAGGGATGGAGGAATATTTACCAAGCAAATGGAAAGCAAAAAAAAAGCAGGGGTTGTAATCCTAGTCTCTGATAAAATGGACTTTAAACCAACAAAGATCAAAAAAGACAAATAAGAACATTGCATAATGGTAAAGGGATCAATGCAACAAGTAGAGTTACCTACTTTAAATATATATGCATCCAATACAGGAGCATCCAAATTCATAAAACAAGTTATTGGAGACCTACAAAGAGACTTAGACTCCTACACAATAATGGGGAGGACTTTAACATCCCACTGGCAATATTACACATATCAACAAGACAGAAAATTAACAAGGATATTCAGAACTTAAACTCAGCTCTGGACCAAAGAGACCTAATAGATATCTAGAGAACTCTCCACCCCAAATCAACAGAATATACATTCTTCTCAGCACCACACAGCACTTTTTCTAAAATTGACCACATAAAAATTGGAAGTAAATTACTCCTCAGGAAATGCAAAATAATAGAAATTATAACAAAGACTGCCATGCAATCAAATTAGAATTCAGGATTAAGAAACTCACTCAAAACCCACAAGTAACTGAACAACCTGCTCTTGAATAACTACTGGGAAAATGATGAAATTAAGTCAGAAATAAGTAAGTTCTTTGAAACTTATGAGAACAAAGAGACAATGTACCAAAACTCTGGGACACAGCTAAAGCAGCGTTAAGAAGGAAATTTATAGCACAAACTCCCACACTGCAAAGCTGGAAAGATCTAAAATCGACACCGTAACATCAAAATTAAAAGAACTAGAGAAGCAAAAACAAACAAATTCAAAAATTAACAGAAGACATGAAATAACTAAGATCAGAGCAGAACTGAAAGAGACAGAAACACAAAAAATCCTTCAAAAAAAAATCAATGAATCCAGAAGCTGGTTTTTTGAAAAACATATTAGACAGACCACTCGCTAGACTAATCAAGAAAAAACAGAAGACTCATAGACACAATAAAATATTATATAAAGGATATCACCACTGATCCCACAGAAATACAAACTAACATCAGAGAATACTATTAACACCTCTACGCAAACAAACTAGAAAATCTAGAGGAAATGGATAAATTCCTGCACACATACACCCTTCTAAGAACAAACCAGGAAGAAGTTGAATCCCTGAATAGACCAATAACAAGTTCTGAAATTGAGGCAGCAATTAATAGCCTACCAACCAGAATAAAGCCCAGAACCAGATGGATTCACAGCCAAATTGTACCAGAGGTAAAAAGAGGAGCTGGTACCATTCCTTCCAAAACTATTCCAAATGATAGAAAAAGAGGGACCCCTCCCTAAATCGTTTTAGGAGGCCAGCATCATCTTGATACCAAAATCTGGCAGAGACACAACAAAAAAATGAAAATTTCAGGCCTATATTCTTGATGAACATCGATGCGAAAATCTTCAATAAAATACTGGGAAACTGAATCCAGCAGCACAACAAAAAGTTTATCCATCACGACCAAGTCACCTTCATCACTAGGATGCAAGGCTGGTTCCACATATGCAAATAAATAAATGTAATCCGTCACATAAACAGAACCAATGACAAAAACCACATGATTATTTCAACAGATGCAGAAAAGGCCTTCTATAAAATTCAACATCCCTTCATGCCAAAAACTCTCAATAAACTAGGTATTGATGGAACATATCTCAAAATTATGAGAGCTATTTACAACAAACCCATAGCCAATATCATATTGAAGGGGCAAAAGCTTGAAGCATTCCCTTTGAAAACTGGCACAGGACAAGATGGCCTCTCTCACCATTCCTATTCAACATAGTGTTGGATGTTCTGGCCAGGGAAACCAGGCAAAAGAAAGAAATAAAGCGTATATACAAATAGGAAGAGAGAAAGCCAAATTGTCTCTGCAGATGACATGACTGTATATTTAGAAAGCCCCATCACCTCGGCCCAAAAACTCCTTAAGCTGACAAGCAACTTCAGCGAAGTCTCAGGATGCAAAATCAATGTGCAGAAATCACAAGCATTCCTACAGGCCAATAACAGACAAGCAGAGAGCCAAATCATGAGTGAACTCTCATTCACAATTGCTACAGAGAAAATAAAATACCTAGGAATACAACTTAGAAGGAACGTGAAAGACCTCTTCAAGGAGAACTACAAACCACTGTTCATGGAAATAAAAGAGAACACAAACAAATGGAAAAAAAATTCCATGTTCATAGTTAGGAAGAATTAATATCATGGAAATGATTGAACTAAATCATTTGAATCAGCATTGAACTGAATCAGCATTGAATCTATAAATTACTGCCAAAAGTAATTTATAGATTCAATGCTGATTCAATTCACTGCTGGTTCAAATGATTCAATCTACTTGATGGGAACAGCATCGAATCTATAAATTATAGATTCGATGCTGTTCCCATCAAGCTACCATTGACTTTATTTGCATAATTAGAAAAAACTACTTTAAATGTCACATGAAACCAAAAAGAGCCCTTATAGCCAACACAATCCTAAGCAAAAAGAACAAAGTTGGAGCCATCATGCTACCTGACTTCAAACTATACTACAAGGTTACAGTAACCAAAACAGCACGGTACTGGTACCAAAACAAATACATAGACCAATGGAACAGATAACGCCAAACATCTACAACCATCTGATCTTCAACAAACCTGACAAAAACAAGTAATAGGAAAGATTATCTATTTAATAAATGGTGCTGGGAAAACTGGCTAGCCATATGCAGAAAACTGAAACTGGACCCCTTCTGTACACCTCATACAAAAATTAACTCAAAATGCATTAAAGACTTAAATGTAAAATCCAAAATCATAAAAACCCAAGACGAAAACCTAGGCAATATCATCAGGACATACGCACGGGCAAAGTCTTCATGACTAAAACACCAAAAGCAACGGCAACAAAAGCCAAAATTGACAAAAGAGATCTAATAAAACTAAAGAGCTTCTGTGCAGCAAAAGAAACTATCAACAGAGTGAACAAGGACCCTATAGAATGAGAGAAAATTTCTGTAATCTAGTCATCTGAAAAAGGCCTAATATGCAGAATATATAAGAAACTTAAACAAATTTACAAGAAAAAAAATAAACAATGCCACCAAAAAGTGGGCAAAGATATGAACGGACACTTCTCAAAAGAAGACATTTATGTGGTCAACAAACATATATAAAAAAGCTCATCATAACAGGCCATTAGAGAAATGCAAATCAAAACCATGTTGAGATACCATCTCACACCAGTTAGGATGGTGATTATTAAAAAGCCAGGAAACAACAGATGCTGGAGAAGCTGTGGAGAAATAGGAATGCTTTCATATTGTTGGTGGAGTATAAATTAGCTCAACCATTGTGGAAAACAGTGTGGCAGTTTCTCAAAGATCTAGAACCAGAAATACTATTTGACTCAGCAATCCCATTAAATAGTATATTCCCAAATTATTATAAATCATCCTACAATAAAGACACATGCACACATGTTTACTGTAGCACTATTTACAACAGCAAAGACTTGGAACCAACCCAAACATCCATCAATGATAGACTGGATAAAGAAAATGTGGCACATACAAACCATGGAATACTATGAAGCCATAAAAAAGAATGAGTTCATGTCCTTTGCAGGGACATGGATGAAGCTGGAAGCCATCATCCTCGGCAAACTAACACAGAAACAGAAAACACTGCATGTTCTCACTCATAAGCGGAGTTAAACAATGAGAACACATGGACACAGGAAGGGGAACATGACACACCAAGGCCTGTTGGTGGGGGGAGAGTAGTGGGTAAGAGGAGGGAGACGATTAGGATAAATACCTAATGCATGCAGGGCTTAAAAACTAGATGATGGGTTGATAGGTATGGCAAACCACCCTGGCACATGTATACCTATGTAACAAACCTGCACATTCTGCACATGTATCCCCGAACTTAAAGCTAAAAAAAAAAATACATATAGAGATCCATAGCATCTCTATATGCCAACAGCAAACAATCTAAAAGAAAAAAAATCAAGAAAGTAATGCCTACAAAGACAACAGATGGATAAATATATAATGAAGGGAAGAAATCAGTGTAAAAAGGCAGAGAATACTCAAAATCAGAATGCCTCTCCCTCTACAGGGGATCGCAATTCCTCATCAGTAACAGAACAAGGCTTAATAGATTACGAGTGTGCTCCAATAACAGAAGCAGGTTTCAAAACGTGGGTGATAAGAAACTTCTGTGAATTAAAAGAACTTGTTCTAATCCAATGCAAAGAAACTAAGAACCTTGAAAAACGGTTTGACGAAATGTTAACGAGAATGGACAATTTAGAGAGGAATATAAGTGAATTGATGGAGCTGAAAAACACAACACGAGAACTTCGCGAAGCATGCACAAGTTTAAACAGTCGAATTGATCAAGTAGAAGAAAGGATATCAGAAGTCGAGAACTAGCTCAGTGAAATGAAACGAGAAGACAAGATTGGAGAAAAAAGGATGAAAAGGAATGAGCAAAGTCTCCAGGAAATATGGGACTATGTGAAAAGACCTAATTTATGTTTGATAGGTGTACCTGAATGTGATGAAGAGAATGAATCCAAGTTGGAAAATACTCTTCAGGATATCATTCAGGAAAACTTTCCCAACCTGGCAAGGCAGGGTAATATTCAACTCCAGGTAATACAGAGAACACCACAAAGATATTCTTCAAGAAGACCAACCCCAAGGCACATAATTGCCAGATTTATTAGGGTTGAAATGAAGGAGAAAATACTAAGGGCAGCCAGAGAGAAAGGTCAGGTTACCCATAAAGGGAAACCTATCAGACTTACAGCAGATCTCTCAGCAGAAACCCTACAAGCCAGAAAAGAGTGGGGACCAATATTTAACATCCTTAAAGAAAAGAACTTTCAACCCAGAATTTCCTATCCAGCCAAACTAAGCTTTATAATTGAAGGAAAAATTAAATCCTTTGCGAACAAACAAGTACTTAGAGAGTTCACCACCACCAGGCCTGCTTTACAAGAGCTTCTGAAAGAAGCACTATACATATAAAGGAACAACCAATATCAACCTTTCCAAAAATATATCAAAAAGAAAAGAACATTAACACAACGAAAAATTTACACCAACTAATGGACAAAACAGCCAGCTAGCATCAAATGTCAGTATTAAAGTTATATATATTCTAATCGGATAAAAAGCCGAAACCCATTGCTATGCTGCATCCAGACCCAACTCATATGCAACGATACACAAAGACTTAAAACAAAGAGAAGGAGGAAGATTTATCAACCAGAGAGTAAAAATAAACAAATAAATAAAAAGCAGGAGATGCAATTCTCGCCTCTGATAAAGTAGACTTTAAAGCAACAAAGAGCAAAAGAGGCAAAGAAGGACATTACATAATAGCAAAAGGATCAATGTAACAAGAAGAGCTAATGATTTTATAGATCAACGAGACAGAAAATTAACAAGGACATCCAGGACTTGAACTCAGACCCAGAACAAGTAAACTTAATAAACATTTATAGAACTCTCCACTTCAAATACATAAAACATACATTACCACCTCACACCTATTCCATAAGTGACTACATAATTGGAAGTAAATCACTCCTCAGTAATCGCATAGCATTTCATAGGTTTAAATGAAATATTGGTTGGCTGCTCGTTTGTTATTTTCTTCCCTTATTCCTTCCTGTTTACATCAAGTATAAATATTGGTGTAAAAGAGGTTTTCAATACCCATTACTAAAATGCATTCTAGTCTGGGCAAGAAAGCAATACTCCCATTCTCTGTCTCTCTTTTTCTTCCTTTTTCCTCCTCTTCTTTATTCTTTTGAAAGTAATGCCATATACAATGGCTACAAATAAAATTAAGTACCTAGGAATTCACTTAACCAAAGAAGTGAAAGTTCTCTGCAATGAAAACTATAAAACACTGAAGAAAGACACTGAGGAAAAATACAAAACAAAGAAAAGAAATTCCATGTTCATGGATTGGAAGAATAAATATTATTAAAATGTCCACACTACCCAAAGCCATCTATAGATTCAGTACAATCCATATCATAATACCAAGGATATTCTTCACAAAAATAGAAAAAAGACCCAAAATAGCCAAAGATATCCTCAGCAAAAAGAACTAAACTGGATGGATATTACCTGACTTCAAATTATACTACAAAGCTACAGTAATCAAAACATGGCACTAGCATAAAAACAGACACATAGACCAATGGAACAAAATAGAGAACTCAGAAATATAGTCATATATCTACAGTGAATTCATTGCCAACAAAGATACCAAGAATATACACTGGGGAAAGGACAATATCTTCAAAAACTTGATTCTGGGAAAACTAGATATACATATGCAGAAGAATGAAAACTAGACCCTCATCTCTCACCATATACAAAAATCAAATAACAACAGATTAAACCCTTAAATCTCAGACCTCAAACTATGAAGCTACTAAAAGAAAATATTAGGGAAACTCTCCAGGACACTGGACTGAGCAAAGATTTTTTGAGTAATACTCGATAAGCAAAGGCAACCAAAGCAAAAACGGATACATAGGACCATACCAAGTTAAAAAGCTTCTGCACCTATGTCCTGAATGGTTTTGCCTAGGTTTTCTTCTAGGGTTTTTATGGTGTTAAGTCTTTAATCCATCTGGAGTCAATTTTAGTGTAAGGTGTCAGGAAGGGGTCGAGTTTCTGCTTTCTGCCTATGGCTAGCCAGTTTTCCCAACACCACTTATTGAACAGGGATTCCTTTCCCCATTGCTTGTTTTTGTCAGGTTTCTCAAAGATCAGGTGGTTGTAGATATGTTGTGTCGCCTCCGACGCCTCTGTTCTGTTCCATTGGTCTATATCTCTGTTTTGGTACCAGTACCATGCTGTTTTGATTACTGTAGCCTTGTAGTAGAGTTTGATGTCCAGTAGTGTGATGCCTCCCGCTATGTTCTTTTTGCTTAGAATTGACTTGGCTATGAGGGCTCTCTTTTGGTTCCATAGGAAGTTTAAGGTGGTTTTTTCCAGTTCTGTGAAGAAGGTCATTGGTAGCTTGATGGGGATAGCGTTGAATCTGTAAATTACTTTGGGCAGTATGGCCATTTTCATGATATTTATTCTTCCTAACCATGAACATGGAATGTTTCTCCATCTCTTTGTGTCCTCTCTTATTTCGTTGAGCAGTGGTTTGTAGTTCTCCTTGAAGAGGTCCTTTACGTTCCTTGTTAGTTGTATTCCTAGATATTTTATTCTCTTTGTAGCAATTGTGAATGGAAGTTCGTTCTTGATTTGGCTCTCTTTAAGTCTGTTATTGGTGTATAGAAATGCTTGTGATTTTTGCACATTGATTTTGTATCCTGAGACTTTGCTGAAGTTGCTTATCAGTTTCAGGAGATTTTGGGCTGAGATGATAGGGTCTTCTAGATATACAATCATGTCGTCTGCAAATAGAGACAATTTGACTTCCTCCTTTCCTAATTGAATACCCTTTATTTCCTTTTCTTGCCTGATTGCTCTGGCTAGAACTTCCAGTACTATATTGAATAGGAGTGGTGAGAGAGGGCATCCTTGTCTAGTGCCAGATTTCAAAGGGAATGCTCCCAGTTTTTGCCCATTCAGTATGATATTGGCTGTCGGTTTGTCATAAATAGCTTTTATTATTTTGAGATACATTCCGTCGATACCTAGTTTATTGAGGTTTTTTAGCATAAAGGGCTGTTGCATTTTGTCGAAGGCCTTCTCTGCATCAATTGAGATAATCATGTAGGCAAGGACTTTATGACCAAAACACCAAAAGCATTGGCAACAAAAGCCAAAATAGACAAATGGGACCTGATCAAACTCCACAGCTTCTGCATGGAGAAAGAAACAGTCAATAGAGTGAATCGGCAACCAACAGAATGGGAAAAAATTTTTGCAGCCTACCTGTCTGACAAAGGGCTGATATCCAGAATTTACAACGAGCTAAAACAGATTTACAAGAAAAAAACAAACAAGCCCATTCAAAAATGGGTGAAGGATATGAACAGGTACTTTACAAAAGAAGACATACATGAGGCCAACAAGCATATGAAAAAATGCTCATCATCATTGGTCACTAGGGAAATGCAAATCAAAACTACATTGAGATACCATCTCACGCCAGTTAGAATGGCGATCATTAAAAAATCTGGAGTCGGCCGGGCGCGGTGGCTCAAGCCTGTAATCCCAGCACTTTGGGAGGCCGAGGCGGGTGGATCACGAGGTCGAGAGATCGAGACCATCCTGGTCAACATTGTGAAACCCCGTCTCTATTAATACAAAAAAATTAGCTGGGCACGGTGGCGCGTGCCTGTAATCCCAGCTACTCAGGAGGCTGAGGCAGGAGAATTGCCTGAACCCAGGAGGCGGAGGTTGCGGTGAGCCGAGATTGCGCCATTGCACTCCAGCCTGGGTAACAAGAGCGAGACTCCGTCTCAAAAAAAAAAAAAAAAAAAAAAAAAAAAAAAAAAAATCTGGAGTCAATAGATGCTGGAGAGGATGTGGAGAAATAGGAACATTTTTACACTGTTGGTGGGAGTGTAAATTAGTTCAAACATTGTGGAAGACAGTGTGGCGATTCCTCAAGGACCTAGAAATAGAAATTCCGTTTGACCCAGCAATCCCATTACTGGGTATATAGCCAAAGGATTATAAACCGTTCTACTATAAGGACACATGCACACGAATGTTCACTGCAGCACAGTTTACAATAGCAAAGACCTGGAACCAACCCAAATGCCCATCGATGATAGACTGGACAGGAAAAATGTGGCACATATACACCATGGAATATTATGCAGCCATCAAAAACGATGAGTTCGCGTCCTTTGTAGGGACATGGATGAACCTGGAAACCATCATTCTCAGCAAACTGACACAAGAACACAAAATCAAACACCACATGTTCTCTTTCATAGGTGGGTGTTGAACAATGAGAACACATGGACAGAGGGAGGGGAGCACTATACACTGGGGTCTGTTGGGGGGAAGTGGGGGGAACAGAGCAGGGGTGGGGAGTTGGGGAGAGATAGCATGGGGAGAAATGCCAGATATAAGTGAAGGGGAGGAAGGCAGCAAATCACACTGCCACGCATGTACCTATGCAACAACCTTGCATGATTTTCACATGTACCCCAAAACCTAAAATGCAATAAAAAATAAAAATAAAATAAAATAAAATAAAAACCTTCTGCATAGCAAAGGAAGCAATCAATAAAGTGAGCAGGCAAGCCACAGAACAGGAAACAGTATCTGCAAACTACTCATCTGACAATGGATTAATAACCAGAGTATAAGAAACTCGAAAAATTGTATAGAAAAAAATGTAATAATCCATTTTTAAAATTAACAAAAGATCTGAATACATATTTCTCAAAAGAAGACATACTAATGCCAAACAGATATATAACAAGGTACTCAACATTATTGATCATCAAAGAAATGCAAATCAAAATGACAATGAGATATGATCTCACCCCAGTCAAATGGCTTTTATCCAGAAGTCAGGCAATTACAAATGCTGGCAAGGATATGGAGAAAAGGGAACTCTTGTATATATACTGTTGGGGAATTTGTAAATTAGAAATGTGAATATATGGAAAGAACTAAATCCCCTATTTTCCATGTATTGTCTGAATTCTTATTAAACAATAGCCCTGTGAAGTAGGCCCTTTTATAATTTTCATTTAAAAGATGAAGGAACTGAGGTACAGAGAGAGTGTAACTAATTTGCTCACATATTTAGGGGAGCTAAAAATTAAAACAGTTGAACTCACGGAGATAGAAAGTAAAATGATGGTTAAGAGAGACTGGAAAAGGTAGTGGACGGGAAGGTGGTTAACGGGTACAAAAATACACTTTGATAGACTTAATCAGATCTAATATTTGATAGCACTACAGGGTGAATACAGTCAACAACAATTTATTGTACATTTTAAAATAACTAAAATAATATACTGAGATTGTCTGTAACACAAAGAAAGGATAAATGCTTGAGGTGATGTATACCCCATTTACTCTGATGGGACCATTATGCATTGTATACCTGTATCCAAATATCTCATATACCCCATAGATAAACAGACCTACTATATACCCATATAAATTAAAACTTTTTTAAATAACCTTTTAAGTGAATCCAGAACTCAATGAAGGAAATATTCATATAAGTCTTATTTTTTAAAGTCTTCAGTGGTTAAAACTAAATATCATTCCTCACACATCTCCTGATAAAATTCTGACCACTTGAGAGAACTTTTAAAGTATCATTGCCATTTTTGAGTACCTATTACTGGAGAAGCTTTAAACTAAATTTTTATGTACATTTTCTAAAATTCTTGAAAAATCCCTTTATAAAAACTCCTTTAAAATGTGAAAACTGACATCTAAAGTATAAGGAAATCAGAAATATTTAAGGATATAAACTCTGATCTAGGCAGGGCACAGCAGTTCATGCCCACCTTGGGATCCCTGCACTTTGGGAGGCCGAGGCAGGCAGATCACCTGAGGTCAGGAGTTCAAGACCAGCCTGACCAACACAGTGAACCCCGTCCCTACTAAAAATAAAAAAATTAGCCATGCATGGTGGCAGGCGCCTGTAATCCCAGGTAATTGGGAGGCTGAGACAGGAGAATTGCTTGAACCCCAGAAATGGAGGCTGCAGTAAGCTAAGGTCATGCCACTGCATTCCAGCCTGGGTGACAGGACAAGACACCATCTCGAAATGGTAAAAAATAAAAAAAACTCTTATCTGTATGACTTCTAATTCTGTGCTCCTAACCATCTTTACTGTCAGTTTCAAAATTCCTTACAATAAAATTTAATCTTACATAGATCATCAGAAGTTCTGATTTCATATAAAGCTGTAATAAATTAACATGCATAGTAAAATTTGCATCACAGAAAAAATACCCTTTTAATTTAACAAGTACTACAAATAAAGCCAAGAAGTGGAGACAGAGAATAAATGCAGACAAGAGAGTTCCTTTAGTCAACAAGGGAGGTCAAGGAAGACCACTTTTCAGTTAATGATTACATTTTTTACCAAAACCACCTTCACAAAAAGGGCTATTTTCTTTTCCTTCCCCTGATTCTCTCTCCGGGCACACTAGTGGCAGAATGCTTGGCACATATTAGGCATTCAGTAAATAATTCTGAATTAATTTAGATTTATTAAGTACCTATAAGTAGACAAACGATACTACAATCTACATAAACCTAGAACTTAAAAACTCATAAAGACAAGTTTCAAGAAGATGCAACACAATAAAACCAGGTAATAACTGAATGGTATTCATCCCGAGATGGAAAAGTGTATCAAAAAGAAAAGGAAAAAAAAAAAAACAGTCTTCATCAAGAAGCAAAGGATACAAGGAAAAGGTCACACTGCTGACCTACTAAACCAATTATCTTTCATTTCCAGCAATATTATAGGTCAAAATTATTATGAAGCATGGTTATGCTTCCTCCCAAAATCATTAGTATGACCTCACAAACAGACTTAGCTTCCAATAACCACTTGCTATAATCCAATTCCTTGAACTCATCATGAAACACTTTCCAATATAATCTTGAATTAATCATGGTATAAATGGAATAAAATAACACCAAGTAACATATTACTTTATAGTTTCAAGATTTTCTGTTTAGCTTCTGATATGGTTTGGCTGTGTCCCCACTCAAATCTCATTGCAGTTGTACTCCTATAATTCCCACATGTTGTGGGAGAGACCTGGTGAGAGATAATTTCAATCATGGAGGCAGTTTCTCCCATACTGTTCTCATGATAATGAATAAGTCTCACAAGATCTGACGGTATTATCAGGGGTTTCAGCTTTTGCATCTTCCTCATTTTCTCTTGTTGCCACCATGTAAGAAGTGCCTTTTGCCTCCTGCCATGATTCAGAGGCCTCCCCAGCCATGTAAAACTCACAAACAGACTTAGCTTCCAATAACCACTTGCTATAATCCAAATACTTGAATTCATAAAAGTCCAATTAAACTTTTTCTTCCCAGTCTCAGATGTCTTTATTGACAGTGTGAAAACAGACAAATACAGTAAACTGGTACCAGTGAAGTGGGTGTTGCTTAAAAGATACCCAAAAATGCAGAAGGAACTTTGAAATGGGTAACAGACAAAGGCTGGAACAGTTTGGAGGGCTCAGAAAACAGGAAACTGTGGGAAAGCTTGGAACTTCCTAGAGACTTGTTGAATGGCTTTTACCAAAATGCTGAATAGTGATATGATATGGATAATAAAAACCAGGCTGAGGTGGTCTCAGATGGAGATGAGGAACTTGTTGGGAACTGGAACAAAGGTGACTCTTGTTATGTTTTAGCAAAGAAACTGGTGGTATTTTGTCCCTGCCCCAGAGATTTACAGAACTTTGAACTTGAGAGAGATGATTTAGGGTATCTGATGGAAGAAATTTCTAAGCAGCAAAGCACTCAAGAGGTAACTTGGGTGCTGTTAAAAGCATTCAGTTTGATAAGGGAAGCAGAGCATAAAAGTTTGAAAAGTTTGCAGCCTAACAATGTGATAGAAAAGAAAAAACTATTTTCTGAGAAGAAATTCAAACTGGCTGCAGAAATTTGCAAAAATAACAAGTAGCCAGATGTTAATCCCCAAGACAATGGGGAAAATGTCTCCAGGGTATGTTAGAGGTTTTCACAGCAGCCCCTCCTATCACAGCCCCAGAGACGTAGGAGAAAATGGTTTTGTGGGCTGGGCCCAGGATCCATGTACTGTGTGCAGCCTAGGGACTTGATGCCCTGTGCCCCAGCTGCTCCAGCTGTGGCTGAAAGGGGTCAATATAGAACTTGGACTGTGGCTTCAGAAGTTGCAAGCCCCAAGCCTTGGCAGCTGCCATGTGGTGATGAGCCTGCAAGTGCACAGTAGTCAAGAATTGGGGTTTGAGAACCTCTGCCTAGATTTCAGAAGATGTATGGAAATGCCTGGATGCCTAGGCAGAAGTCTGCTGCAGGGGTAGGAACTCATGGAGAACTATTGAGTCTGTCTGGCAGACTCAACTGAGCAATGGATGAAAAACATACACTGACACGGGCTTGACAGTCAGTGCAGCCAAGGAACCTCTGCCAAAGTCAGCAGCAGCCCCCATAAGCTGGCAGCCTTTGCATTTATTTACTACAGAGTAAATGGCAAAGGTGTCACGTAAACACCATTGGGGGTAATTAACATCACCAATCGCCCGAGTAGAGAGCAGTTCTGCCTGCAAATGTTCAAAGGTCAGTCTTAGTACCACATGAGTAAACAAGCTATTTAGATAAACTCCTCTCTATATTCCCTTGTTATGTACTCTACGCTATTAGCTCAAGGTAAGAGGATTAGGCTGCCTTCAGCCATAACCTTCTTCTGAGGCTTTTGCAAAACCTTCCGGCCTTCCAAGAAGGTTTATGTTCTCTAAAATTTCTCCCACCATTCTGACTGATCTCCCACAGAGAACCTCTGCTAGGGCAGCACAGAAGGGAAATGTGGGGTCAGAGCCCCAACACAGAGTCCCTACTAGGGCATTTCCTAGTGGAGTTGTGAGTTCCAAATGCCAGAATGGTAGATCCACCAACAGCTTGCTCCATTTGCCTGGAAAAGCCACAGACACTCAATGCCAGCCCATGAAAGCGGCTGGGAGGGAGGCTGTGCCCTACAAAGCCGTAAGGGTGGAGCTGCCCAAGACCATGGGAACCCACCTCTTGCATCAGTGTGACCTGGATGTGAGGCCTGGAGTCAAAGGAGATCATTTTAAAAATTAGACTGCCCTACTGGATTTCAGACTTGCATGGGTCCTTGTTTTGGTCAACTCCTCTCATTTGGAATGGCGGTATTTACCCAATACCTGTACTCCCATTGTATCTGGGAAGTAACTAGCTTGCTTTTTATTTTACAGGCTCATAGGCAGAAAGGACTTGCCTTGTCTCAGATGAGACTGGACTGTGGACTTTTGGGTTAATGCTGAAATGAGTTAAGACTGTGGGGGACTGTTGGGAAGGCATGACTGGTTTTGAAGTGTGAGGACATGAGATTTAGAGGGGCCAAGGGTGGAATGATATGGTTTGGCTCTGTGTCCCCACCCAAATCTCATCTTGAATTGTACTCCCATAATTCACACATGTTGTGGAAAGGACCCAGTGAGATAACTGAATCATGGTGGTGGCAGGGGAGGTTCCCCATACTATTCTTATGGTAATGAACCCCATACTATTCTTATGATAATGAATAAGTCTCACAAGATCTGATGGTTTCATCAAGCATTTCCACTTTCTTATCTTCCTCATTTTCTCTTGCTGCCACCAAGTAAGAAGTGCCTTTCACCTCCCACCATGATTCTGAGGCCTCACCAACCATGTGGAATTGTAAGTCCAATTAAATTTCTTTTCCTTCCCAGTCTTGGGTATGTCTTTATCAGCAGCGTAAAAACAAACTAATACAGCTTACTTTCCTTGAATCAATCTATTAAAAAAAGATTTTAATAAGTCTAGGATCTTAAAATAAATTTAGATTGCATTCATTTGTTGTCTTCTTTTTCTTGACTAGTGTTTCTTTGTTGACACTTAGGTGAAAGCTAATTCTCCCCTTAAATAGTAGATTAAAAAAGGGGGGTTCTGGAACCATACTGCCAGATTTCAAATTCTGACTCCACCATTCATTAGCTCTGTGATTGTGAGCACATTACTCACGTTCTCTGTACCACAGTTCCTTCATCTGTTCAATGAAAATAAGAATAGGGCCTATCTTGGGGAGGGCTATTGTAACAATTCAGTTAATATATAAAAATCACTAAGAACTGTGTATGGCCCATAATAAGCACTCAATATATATTAGCTATTACTTAACACTATGGTTATGCAATAGCTAATATATATTGAGTGTATAATTATGTTCTATGGCACATCAAACTATGAATACATGGAATTGCAAATGTATACTTATTATGGTATATAAGAATAATATTTTCCCATAAGGTGTAGAATATACTTCTTCGTAAAATGTATCATTCTAAAAAATCATTTTGAGTCAGTAAACAGCTTAGTACGGTTCAGTGCGTAAGTATCTGTAAGGATCACTCAGCCACATCCTTAGTCTATTACAAGACAAAAATTAATGTCAAGAAATGAAATAATAGCACAGATAGTTTTAATTATTTTCCCTTATACATCCTCACAATAAAATTCACATTTTTCTTTTCTGTTTATTCATCCCACCTCATTTTCCTTCTTTTCCTATTAAATATCATGTTTCAATATTTATTCACTATTTCTCTTCATATTTGAAATTATTTGTAAAATTACACAAAACAATTTATTCAATACTTTTCCATTAAGCCTCTGCTGTAAGCATTTTTCTATCAAGAGAAATATCATATATTGTTCCTTTACTTAACCATTAATAACTGAGGTTCTTAAGAAACTGATCAAAAAAACTTCTCTATTCCAAATAAAAAAATTAGGACCTTAATTATGCCAGAACGCCATATAAAACAGTGATAAACAATAGAAGAAAATCAGTTAATCCCACAGTACCCAGAATGTGTGTCAAGTTTCCCAGCGGTGCTGTAACAGATACACAAAAGCACTATGGAATATTTTAAGGGTCTGAGAGAAACAGAAATACTTGACATCTGTTGGACACTGCACTACCAGCAAAAGGAACTTTAGGATTTCAATGTTAGATTGCATTACATTTCTTGTGTGGCGTCGTGAAGCTGGGTATTTAACAATTGCTGTGATAAAAAGCAAACACAGAGCCAAGGAAATGAGGGAGGCAGCGTCCAAACTGATTTTAAAGTATGAGAAGCTGTCCAGTACCCAACAGGCTCACATATACTATTAGCAAATAGTTACAGCTGTTTAAGAAGAAAATAATTATTTTCTTTTAATTTATACATATACTTTTAATGGCTACTAAGTTCTTAGGACATAAATATTTAATCACTGGAACTTAGGTATTTCGCTTTGCCTTGAGGCATCATGAAAAAATTACAGAGATACTAAGGGCATTATAAACGGAAAACATTTAGGAATCCCTGAGTTAATCTTTAAAGAAAATAGATCTATTTTTTAAATGACTAAGAATTATAATATGTGGAGAGTTATTAATTGCAACAGTTATGGTAACAGATCTTTACCAAAAAGTCTTTCAACTCCCTGGTAATTCTTAATTGCTATAATTATAATTCTCCTACAGACTCACTCAACTTTAATCTCATTTCTTACTGTACCATTTTCAGCATTTCATCAGACTCATACCTTCCTCTTTAAGTCTAAAATTGAAAGAGTATAAGAATATGACAACTCAGTTAATGAGAAATAAGTCACGTACCTTCAAGTTCAAATAGAGATGTTTTTGCATAAAGTTTTGACCACTAAGAAATTCCAGATATAAAGATCACTACCTATATGAGTCAGTCAACTTCATTAGGAGGTGGATATTTGAAATTCTCACTATAACAACAACAAAAATGTGCTAAACTTTTTATATATGGTAGTTTAAATGAAAATTTTTAATAGCCATGTGAAAATTATAAACTCACAAAATAAAAAAAAAATCCTTTCTTGGCACAATTACAATTTAATAGTTACTATCTGTTCACAATGCAAAATATGTATTAAATTATCTGAAAGTTCTGAGCCATTCCTCTGAAAGTTCTGGGTCATTCCTCAGCATACAAAGCTGAATTAACTTCTACGTCTTGTCAACAGGGAGTAACAGGAACCTGATTTGCCCTGTTGCCTTAAAAAACCTGAAAACTGTACAAAATATACAAAATATTTTCAGACACTACACAACAGGTAACAAAGGGCTATGATCCCTGAAGAAAGGTAACTAATGAAGTAGGTTCTATGATTGCCCCCGGCTTACCAGATAGAAACAGTTTTCCAGCTACAGCGACAGATGAAGAGACCCAAACAGAGCTCTGGGTCTCATTAAGTTGAGTAGACATAGACTAGAGTCAGGAAGGTCAAGGCAGGCAGAATTTGCAGGGCAAAATACTAGAGGATGGAGCTGCACTGAGAGAGAGAGAGAGAGTTCCAGAAGTTCTGAGTATTAATCAATCCATGCCTGAGAGAAAAGCTACTCCTGACAAAGGAAAGGAGTCATTGGAAAGCAGTAGACTAAAAAATTCCTAGAGGTCACAGAAGGCTTATAATAGTTCTTGTTTCCATCAGTCATAGTGAAAAGACCTTGTAATATTCAGGAAATTAAGTAAAGTCCCCAGAACAATAACTTCAAAGTGAAGTCAGGTGTGGTGGCTCACGCCTGTAATTCCAGCACTTGGGAAGGCCGAGGCAGGTGGATAGCTTGCACTTAGGAGTTCGAGACCAGCCTGGCCAATATAATGAAACCTGTTTCTATTAAAAATACAAAATAATTAGCAGGGCATGGTGGTGGGCAACTGTAATCCCAGGTACTCAGGAGGCTGAGACAGGATAATCGCTTGAACCCGGGAGGTAGAGGTTGCAGTGAGCCGAGGTCTTGCCACTGCATTCCAGCCTGGGTGACAGAGTGAGACTCCATTTCAAAACAAAACAAAACAACAACAAAAAACTTAATAGTGGGATTAAATTCACCCTAGATTAGAAAAAAAGCTGCTCTACTGCTCTGTGCCTACAGTAATAAAGCTTAAAACTAAGTCCCAAAAAGCTCAAATTGATTAACAAGTAACTTAACTGCATGGAAGAAAAAAATCCATCATTCCTTAAAGGAATACAACAAAAATCAAACAATCAGCAAGATAAAATTCATAATGCCAAGTATTCAACCAAAAATCACCAGGCATGCAAAGAAGTAGAAACACATAATCCACAATCTGGACAGAAAAAAAAGTCAGTAATTCAGATAATGAAATTAAGGAATTCAAAAACCTTCAAATGGCTTTTATAAATATTTAAAAGATACTCAATAATTTAATGAACATAATGGAGAGAAAGTGAATATATATTTTTTAAATGGAACTTCTAGATGTGAAAACTATAGAATCTTAAATGAAACATATACTAGAAAGGATGAACAGGAGATTAAACAGTACAGAAAAAAAAATCAGAAAACTTGAAACCACTGAATAAAAATTATTCAAAATAGAGCTGAATTATTTGCTTCCCATCGCCTAAGATCCTTTCACTGAAATACTGCTTTATAAATGAGGATCACAGTCTTTCCCAAACCATAGTGCCTAAACAATGTTATATTCATTTGGATCACCAGCAATTCTTATCAGTAAAACAAATCATTTGAAAAGAATGTCAAAAAAAAGACAATGGGTTTTTTTTACGGTCTACAGATGTTGTCAATATAAATGTAAGGGTCATAATTTTTGAAAACTACCTTTGCTTTGCCCTCATTATGAAAAATATACTCCATGATACATACCCTCATGGTAGAATTGGACTTATCTTCAGAATTTCACACAGAAACACAAATAATAAATGTAAACATGTGATAACTTTTTCCATGCCTTTTCTTCTCTGACAAACATTAATGGGACATTTATATTTTATAGAAATAATCCTTCAGAATTCTTAAAAATCTAGCAAGTTCTTTATTTAAAATTGACATTATACTTTGCTAAGCACAGTTATTTTTGTCTTCTTCTGGTATGAAAGTTTGCAGAAGGAAAAAATGGACTAGTAAAGAATTCAAAGGAGATTACAATTTATATATATATACATATATATGGTGTGTGTATATATATATGGTGTATATATAGCATATATATATTGAGTAAAGTAGTATATAAATATTAAATTATTCTTTATACATTTTTGCACACTCAAAATATTTCATGATAAAACCCACACAAAGCTGGAGAGGATGCCACAAAAGGTCTCATAAATTGCTGCTGGTTACATATTATACAGGTTCCTTTAAAGTTCCAATCTTGGACTCAAGATCTTCAAATAAAGATTTATGTTAAAATCCATTCATCACTGCAATATTTCTAATAGTAAAAATATGACATTCACTAAATATCAAAACAATAACAATAAATTATGTTAAATTCATAAAGTGAAATACTTAGGCATTGAAAAATAAAGTTTTCAAACCAGGGGAAAAATAAGAAAATGCTAGTGGTGTAGTAGCACAATATAAAAACATGATCCAATTTTTACAAAACAAAAGTAAATTATATATTTACACAAAAAAAATACTAGGGGAAGCCAGGCATGGTGGCTTACGCTTGTAATCCCAGCACTTTGGGAGGCTGAAGCAGGCGGATCGCGAGGTCAGGAGATCAGACCATCCTGGCCAACATGATGAAACCCCATCTCTACTAAAAATACAATTATCTGGGTATGGTGGCACACACCTGTAGTCCCAGTTACTCGGGAGGCTGAGGCAGGATAATCGCTTGAACCCAGGAGGCAGAGGTTGCAATGAGCCTAGATTGCGCCACTGCACTCCAGCCTGGTGACAGAGCGAGATTCTGTTTCAAAAAAAAAAAAAAAAAAAACCAGAAAAAAATATGTAAACTATCAGATAAGTTATCACTAGATAGTAGGTCTATGATTATTTTCTCAAATTTTCTATAATGACCCCATTACTATGTCTTCATATATATATAAAAAAAATTAAACCCTTCTCTGACACTCTTACTTCCTCATCCTTAAAAACATGAAAGCATAGGAATAAACTAAGACTGCTATCAAATGAACTAGCTAGAAAAAATACTGACAGTCACTTAAACTTATATAGTATGTAATAATTTACAAAGAAGTTTGACATTTTCAAATTAGCTCCTATTAACACAGAAAGTAAAGCAGATACTTGTCTTTGCAGATTTGGAAATTTATAATAATTAGGAGAAATTATGTAACTTATGCAAAATCAAAGCTAATAAGTAACAAAGCTAAAATTCAAACACATGTTTTTTACTCCATATCTGAACTCATTCCACTTTATGACACAATCTTTCTGACAATACAGGGGTCAGAAATCATGTCACTGGTCAAGGTAAAGTATTAATGTAGACAATATATCAAGAACCAAAGACACAAGTCTAAAACTAAAACAATTTGCAACTCTATCCAAAAATCTTACATAGAAATGTTATTCCATCAAATTCAAGTTTGCATATAAAAAATTAAGTAGCTACTCTGTAAGGGTAAAAAATGTAGGACTCACTCTATAGAAAGGATAGAAATATTTATATTAAATATGAATAAAAGAAACTACTCATCAGAACACACAGAGGATCAAATGATATTCTGAAACATTTTAGGCAATAAGTATCGAAATTAAATAAGGTAATGTTTGCTTAATATGCTTTATAAATGGTAATAGAACCTAAATATATACACATAATTGGCAGCTAAAAGTGGGCTGTAAACTAAAAATCACAAAAACAAGGAAAAAAAAAAAACTAGTAACAGCTGCAGCCCTGAGATAGAAAAGTGAGCCCCTCCTATTAAACTACACTTAGCAAGGTGACCTGGCAAGGATTTCTAATCCAAAATCATATACAATGTAGACATTCAATAAATATTTTTGAAGAACAGATTGATAACCTTAAAGTTAACAAACGTTCTCAGTTGAGAAAACCAAGATAAATTCTACTATCTGCTCCCAATACTTCCTAATGCCTACCAACATGAATCCTATTTTGTTGCAGAGATACTTTTAACATTACAACTACCCAGTCTCTAAAGAGACATGCTGAGAGCAACTCTAAAAAAGCACTGAACAGACACTACACAATATGAATAAGGTACTATATATACTATGTATTACCAGTGATTCAAAGATAAAGACTCTTTTCAAGGAATTCATATCTACTCAGTGTGCATGAACACATGGCAGAATATGGAAAGTCCTATAAGAAAATTATAAACAAAGTCCAAGATGAAATAAATTACCCTCAGTTGGAATATATAAAGAAGTTTCACTAATTCTGATAACTAAAGAACAGGAGGGCATGGCACAGTGACTATAATCCACTAGATACAATTATAATCATACCTATAATCCTAGCACTGTGGGAGGCCAAGGCAGGAGGATAACTTAAGCTCATGAGTTCAAGACCAACCTGAGCAACATAAGTGAGACCTGTCTCTACAAAAAAATTTAAAAATTAGCCAGGCGTGGTGGTGCATGCCTGTAGTCCCAGCTACTCAGGAGGCTGAGGTGGGAGCATTAATTGACCCAGGAGGTAGAGGCTATAGTAAGCCATGACCTCAACACTGCACTCCAGCCTAGGCGACAGATCAGGACCCTGACACACACACACACACACACACACACACACACACACACACACAAATGGGAAACATTTTAAAAAGCAAAGAGATAAGAGAAAAGCCTTTCTAGCAAAGTGAAATGTGCAAGGCATCGGCAAGACCTTTCCATGTCTTTTGCATCTCCCTCACCTCATTGGTCTCTGAAATCTCTTCACTGTTCTCGGGAACCCTCAGAGTAGATCCCACCCATCATTCACAAACTCACAAACCAAGAGATATTAACAGAGAAAAGGAAACTAGACGAAAAAAAAGTAAGCTAGAAGAATTAGCATAAATTTAAAGGCAATCACAGAAAGATCTGAGCCAGATACAATTAAAAAGAAAACATTTGCTGTGACAAATAGTAATGTATCTTAGAAACAATGCTGTGCCAACATGCTACTTAGGAATGCATTACCTTTTAATAAACCCTTTGAAAGTAAATGTCATGTTTGTTTGGAGCCATCCAGTTTCTGGCAAAATAGTGAACATGTACCAGAAGTTGACTGACTTTTGATTTTCTTTTGATTTACTCATGTTTTAGACATATTATCTATTGCAATAAAACTGATAACCTCCTTAGAAATTAAAGAACACACACTTCACCTTGGAATATAAATTGTAAATGTATTTGAATGTTTTACCAGAAGACAGGTTTCAACAGAAAATTTCATTTCTAGAATTCCAAAAGAATTCTATTTTCCAATAGAATGAAAATCTTCATACCAGCTTAACTTTAAGAATCTCTAACAATGCAACATTTGGCTAGAACATTCTATTTGGACTTCAAGAGTATATAAATTAAATATTACTTGGTTAAAGCTTTTACAAAATTCTGAGACTTAATTAGAAGATATACAAAAGATGCACTGTGAGTTTAGTTTTAATACCAGATTTGCTTATATCATAATTCACTCAAACCCACAATCCTTTAGAAAAATACAGTAATAATTTATGCATACTTTACTATTTCAAATTTTTGCCTAAGTGATCCTCGGTCCTTACCAGGTTTTGAATAAAGACACGCTTATTTCAAAGGAGTTAATTTTCTGAATATGGTTACTGTGTGAGTATTACTATTGTTGTCTTAATACATTAATCCTGCAATAGCAATTATGCTACTAGAAATTCTGCTAAAATGGCTGGATTGAACCCTAATGAAGCCAATTCAGAATGGCAATGGTAACTGTAGTCATGATCATAGGAGTAACTCTCCACTTCTCCCTCAATACAATTCATAATTCTAAAAGCAAATTCCTACCTCACATCTATCTACATTCTCAAGTGGAAGAGTATCTGGTTTTACCTTTTCATAGTATTCCTTCCCTACATTAATGTTCATTCTTGAAAAGTAACACTTTATGCATAATGTAAAATTTTGAAATAATTAGTTATCATAAGTATTAAGTATTGCACTTTAAAATAAAATCCTACTGTATTTTAACTACTAAAATTAAAACATTTGAAATTAGTTGAAATAGTACTACAAAAATGTGTTATATGTTCTATAATAAATATTCATGCTTATATGACTTGAAAATTCAAATTCCAAAATAGTAAGCATTTTTATACATATACATGCTTGATAATTTTCAAATAATTGAGTTCATTTATGATTCCAATAAGTCCTTTTGCTGATAAAATCACCAATTACTTTAAAGATATTTCACAAAAATCTTTCTCAAAATTATATCTATTGAAACTCAGTTTAATCTACAGTGTGAGATGAACATTTGGGATTATTTGTTGCTTCTCATATGCTATCATAAATCAGATTATCTCATGACCTCAATGTGGAACTTTAAAAAGCTCACTATATTCCATTTCAACCAGAAGTTATTTACTTTATACTTGACTGGTTCTTAAAAACAAATTTAGATACTAGCTTTCACAGGGTAGGTACATTTCTTATCTGGTGAATGTAACTATATCTGAATATTAAAGAAAAATACAAATAATATTATCTTTGCTATGCAAATTAGAAATGCCTTTGGGATAAGAAAAGGCCTCCAGGTATTTTCAAGTAAGTGGATGCAGAAGTGTATTTCATGTTTAGTATACTTCCTAACTACTTTAAATACTATTGATCTCAGCATTGTTTATATATAATTATATCTAGTTCATTTGCCTTTGAAACATTTATTTTTGATGATAACATAAAAATTTACCAAAGGCATTGAAAGGACTAGGCAAGACTTTATCAATCTTACTGAATGGCCAAAGATTATTATTAGTGTTTCACGTGAACATTTTAAAGTTACCATAACTGCATTTTTATTGCTTGCAATTCTATTTAAACATTTATATGCTTCTCTTTATTTCTAAAAAAAAAAAAAACAAAAAAGTGTTCATAAAGTAATTTTTAATGCAACAAGATAGTTTTCAAAAGTCTACATATAAGACTGCAATCCTATTCAATGAGTTTTTATGGACACTCTTTTCTTCTAGGTTTATTTTCTCCTGAATAACCTTATAAAATGATAAATTTGTTAAAAGAATGAGAATTATTCTGTGATAGTTCCAGATGACAAAGTAGATATGTCCCATTCACGTCTATAAGATAGTTTTGATTTACAGATGAATTTTAAAACATTTTACCTTACTAATTATAAATTTATCCTCCCTCAAAAAAATATGTAAATGATAAGTCCTGATGACAAAACTTGAAGGTCCACACTTAATTACTAGAATCATTAGTAAATACAGATTCTATCATACTATTATCTACACAGATGCAGATAACACACTTTGAAGACACAGACCTCCAGTAACAACTAATGACCTGTTTCACTTGGCTTCATGAGTAACTGCATCAATTCTGTATACACTAGAACCTATCACAACTGGGCCCCTCCTATTAGAATTCACATGACTAATTATTCCCAACTGAATACAGCTTCATGGAAAGTATGGCAAATATGTTTTCTCTCCTCTGCAAAACCCTAAAAATGTGCTATCTGGAGTGCTGTTTTAATTCAGGACTCAACAGGAAGAAGAATGGAGAACAATCAGTAAAGACTGCCACGCATGTAAGGGTAAGAGGGGTGGCACAAGGACCAGGTATTTGCCACCTTCCCTCTAGGGTAAACTGTTCATCTATCAAACTTTTTCAATCTTACTCTGAATTGTAAATTTAAACAATATCAAGTTACCTACTTCAATTAACTCACCAAATACAATGACAAAATCATTTTTTTGCAGCATGGTCAGCTTCCATTCCCAGGAAAATGAATTAAAAGTATTTTCCTGATTCCTCCCTCAAAACACAAATAAAAACCCTGAATATTACATATAAAATAAACACAAGAAAACTCTGAAGGTGGGGGAAAAACAGCAGACTGGCTAGAGACCTTGGGACCTTGTTATTAAATAGCAGTAAGTTCCCTGGGTTTTCTTTTCGCCATATGCACAGCAGATATGGAACAGGAAAAGCTGACAACATAGAAACACCAATAAGTAAGGGAAAAAAAAGCCTCAACAAAAGTCTGCTCTCTACCCTAAAGACCAGGAAAGGGTTGGCCTAGTAAACACAAAACTTTTAGACATTAACCACTCTACTCCTGAAAAGTACCAAAGGAAAAAAAAAAAGTGGCCCCACCACCACTCATGCCAGCAAAGGCCAAGAGGGGAGCTTAGACTTCCCAGCCTGCCTAATTGCTACAAGAAGAATTTCAGAGAAGGACAGTGGAGAGCCAGAACATTCATACTCACCATACTGCAATGAGGCTACCCACTCCTCCAGCCCCCTGCTCCCCATTGCAACTGTGTCAGAGAAGGCCAGGGAAGAGTCAGAATTTTCACCTCTACCCGGCAATAACAAGGCTCCCTTCCTCCCGTGATGTCAGTGGAAGCCACATGGGAGACATTCTTGCCTCTTCCAGGGAAGGCCTAATAAAGGGTAAGAATATACCCATCCAGCAAGAAGAAACATCATCACGTTCCTCAGGTGTCTTCAGAGACCAGAGGAACCTAAACTTCTGAACTCTTCTGGCAGTAAATAGGAGGGGCTACCTATTCCTCTGATAGAATGGTATCAGTGAAAGCCAGAGAAAATAGAAGGTTTAAATAAGATACAGAGCTCAAAATGTAATACCCAAAGCAACCAGATTCAATCAGAAAATCACTTGTTACACCAAGAACCAGTAATATCTCAAATTGAATTGTTAAAAAAAAATCCACAGATGCCAATGCCAAGATGACAGAGATGTCAGAATTGTATGACAACAATTTCAAAGCAGCCATAATGAAAATGCTTCAATGAGCAGTTATGAAAGTAAAAGAAACAAACTGGAAGCCTCAACAGAAAGTCTAAGCAAAGAGACAGAAGACACAAAGAAAAAGCAAATGCAAATTTTATTACTGAAATGTACGAAACACAACTGAATAAATGGGTTCAACAGACAACTGGAGAGGACAGGAAACAATCAGTGAAAAGCAAAAGAGAACAACAGAATTTACCCAATTGGAACAACATAGAAAATAGACAAAACGAACAGCACCTCAGAGGCCTGTCAAAGATCTAATATTTATAACACCTGAGCCCAGGTAGAAGAGAAAGAGGCAGTGGTAAATAAATACACAAAGACATAATGGCTCAAAATTTATCAGGTTTGGCAAAAAGACATACTCATACAGATTCAAGAAGCTGAGCAAACCCAAACACAATAATCTCAAATAAATCTACACCAAGTCATATCACACTAAAACTTCTAAAATCTAAAAACCAAGAAAAAATCTTTAAGACAGTGACACAGAAATACCATTATTACCTAAAAACAATGATCCAGATGATAGCTGATTTTTTTTCTGGAAACCACCAAAACCAGAAGGAAGGGCACAGCATTTTTCAAATACCAAAAGAAAAGGACCCACAATTCTATAATACAACCAGTGAAAACATTTTTTAGGAATAAAAGAAAATCAAGACATTCTTAAAAAAAAAGGAGGGGGAAAATTTATGAATTGGTTGTCGAGAAGTCAACCAAAAAAGAATGGCTAAGGTAAGTTTTCTAAATAGAAAAGAAATTTTAAATGGATGTATCCTGGAACATCAAGAACGAAGAAAGAAAAGAATAAGGGCAAAAATCTGGGTAAATACAACAGAATTTCCTTGTCTTCTTCAGTTTTCTAAATTAGGTTTGATGGCTGAAACAAAAAGTATAATAATATGTGTGTCAAAAAATATTCACGGCAACTATATTATACAGGGGAGAGAAAAGGAAAATAGAGAAAGGTTTCTATTATACATGTCACTTCAAGTTGTAAAATACTGACACCAGTAGACTCTAACAAGTTATGTATATATAATAGAGCAACCTCTACAAGATATATACAAAGAGATACCATCAAAAACAACACAGATAAGTCAAAATGAAATTCTAAGTGTTCCAATAGCCAACAGGAAGGCAGAAAAAGAAAACAGAGACAGCAAAAAAAAAAAAAAGACACACAAGTGATAACGTATCAATAATTAAACTGAAAATAATCTAATATATACAAATTAAAAGTGATCAGATTTTAAAACATTACGCAACTATACAGTAGCTGAAAGAAACTCATTTCAAATATGACAGTATAGGTAAGTTGAAAGTAAAAGGAAGGAAAAAAGATATGTCATGTAATCATTTTTCAAAAACAATGAGTAGTGGTTATATTAACATTGAATAAAGTGTACTTCAGAGCAAAGAAAATTACTAGGGAAAGCAACGGACATTATACAATGGTAAAAGAAAGGACTTAGTGATCCTAAATGTTTATGTACCAAACTTTAGAGCTCAAAAATATATGCAGAAAGAAAAACTGATAGAACGGAAAAGAGTAATAGATAAGTCAATAATTTTGTTTGACAACTTCAAAATGCCTCTCTCAACAATGAACAGAACTAGACAGTAAATTATTAAGGATACACAAGAACTCAACAACAAAATCAACCTATAGGATCTAATCAACATTTATAGAACAATCCACCAACATCAGCATATATATGTTATTTTCAAATGCCTGTAGATTTATACAAAGATAAACCATACTTTGGGCCATAAAACAAACCTTGTCAAATTTAAAAGAATTTAAATCACAGAATACATTCTCTGACCACATAAAATCAAACTAAAAATTTGGCAACGAAAAAAATCTCCAAACATTTGAAAATTAAATAACACACTTCAAATTAATTCTTGGTCATATAGAGAGTCTTAGAGGAAAGTTAAAATACATAGACCTGAATAAAAATTAAAAGGTAACATATCAAACTATGAGGGATGAAGTTAAAGCAGCTGAGAGGGAAATTTATAAAATTAAACAGGTACATTACAAATGAGGAAACACTTCAAATCAATAATCTACACTTCCACTTTAAGAAAATGAAAATTATTGACACAGAGATAAGAACAAAAAGGAAATAATAAGCAGAAATCGAAGTAATAGAAAACAGAAAAATAATAGAAAAAAATCAATGAAACTAAGAACTAACTTTTCGAAAGCCCACAACTTTTCAAAAAGGCTTCTAGCAAGACTGACAAATGAAAAAAATAGGAAAAAGACACATCTGTTACCAATATCAAGAAAGAAACAGGATTATCAATACAGACACTGCAGACATAAAACTACAAGAAAAAACTGTGTACAACTCTACACACATAAATTTACAACGTAGAAAAACTGACCAATTCCTCAAAATGCACAAACTACCATACTTCACCAATATGAAACAGATAACTGGACAATCCTATAACTATTAAGGAAATCGAATTGCCAATTTGAAAACTCCCAGAAAAGAACTCTTTAGGTGGAGATGATTTCACTGGAGAATTCCACCAAACATGTGACAAACAGTAACATCAACTCTACACAATTTGTTCCAGAAAACAGAAGAGAAAGTAGCATTTCCCCTTATCTCAGATACAAAAACCAAAGATAGTACAATAAAAGAAAGCTGTACACCACTATCTCTCATGATTAGAGATGCAAAAAACACTTAACAAAACATTAGCAAATAGTATTTATCAATGTATAAATATAATTCTACACCATGGCCAACTGAAATTTATTCCAGTGGGCAAAGCTGTTTTCATATTCAAAAAATAAATCCATGAATTCTACCATTTCAACAGTCTGAAGAAAAATCTCCTGGTATCAAGTGATGCAGTACAAGCATTTGATTCCATTTATGATTTTTAAAAAATTCTCAGCAATATAGGAACAGAAAATTTCCTCAACTTGATAAACAACGTTTACAAAAAACTTGCAGGGGACATTTAGTGAAAGATTGATTTCTCTCTAAAATAGGAACAGGGCAAGGAGGTTCACTCTCACCACTCTTATTCAACATAATACTGGAAAATACAGCCAGCACAATAAAGGAAAAAATAAAATAAAAGGCACATAGATCAGAAAGAAAGAAAGAAAACTGTACTTACTTACAACTCACATGATTATCTTGTAGAAAAATCAAGGGATCCTTTAAAAACAAAATCTTAGAAATAATAAGTACACACAGAAATCATTATTCTATATACTAGAAATGCACACACGGACACTAAACATAAAAATACAGTATCATTTTCCAGCATACAAAAAAGTTTGAATACACAGGTGTAAATCTAACAAAAGATATACAGGACTTGTATGCTTTACAAAATGGTAGTGAAAGCAATCAAAGAAAATCTAAATAAACAAAGAGAAATCTTATTCTTATATCCATGGATTAAGAGTCAACAAACATGCCAATTCTCCCCAAAACTGATACCTGGGTTCAACTCAAAACCTGTGCTAAATTTTATTTCTTTTTTGAGACGGAGCCTCACTCTCTCACCAGGCTGGAGTGCAATAGTACAATCTCAGCTCACTGTAACCTCCGCCCCCCAGATTCAAGTGATTCTCCTGCCTCAGCCTTCTGAGTAGCTGGGACTACAGGCACATGCCACCACACCCAGCTAATTTTTGTATTTTTAGTAGAGACAGGGTATCACCATGTTGGCCAGATAGTCTTGATCTCTTGACCTCCTGGCTCACCCGCCTCTGCCTCCCAAAGTACTGGGATTACAGGCCTCAGTCACCACACCCAGTCTAGATTTTTTTTTAAATAGAGACAAGAGTCGTCTTAACTTCATGGAAAAGCACAGGACTAAAAGAGCTAAAACTATTTTGAAAAAGTAGGAGAAATCATTCTGGCAGATTTTAAGATGTTTTATAGAGGTATAGTAATCAAGATAGTATGATATTGATAGAAAATAGACACATAAATCAACAGAACAGAATAAAGAAATATACCATGCAAATATGCCTATGTGATTTTAGACACAGATGCAAAATAGTTCAATGGGAAGAGAACAATACTTTTAACAAATTGTGCTAGAAGAATTAGACATCCACAGGCAGAAAAAGAAAAGAATCTTGGCCTCCTTAAATCTCTTCTTATACAAATATTAACTCAAAATGGATTGTGAACTTAAGTATGAAACATAAAACTATAGCAAAGACTTGGAACCAACCCACATGCCCATCAATGATAGACTGGATTAAAAAAATGTGGCATATATATACCATGGAATACTATGCAGCCATAAAAAAGGATGAGTTCATGCCCTTTGCAGGGACATGGATAAAGCTGGAAACCATCATTCTCAGCAAACTGACACAAGAACAGGAAAACCAAACACCACACGTTCTCACTCATAAGTGGGTGTTGAACAATAAGAACACGTGGACAGAGGGAGGGGAACATCACATACTGGGGCCTGTCAGGGGGTGGGGGGTTAGGGGAGAGACAGCAGGGGGTGGGGGGCTAGAGGAGGGATAGCATTAGGAGAAATACCTAATGTAAGATGACGGGGTGATGGATGCAGCAAACCACTACGGCACCTGTATAACTATGTAACAAACCTGCACGTTCTGCACATGTACCCTAGAACTTAAAGTATAATAATAATTAAAAAATTCACTTTCCAAGCATTTGTTGCTAGTATATTTAAAAAAAAAACCTATAAAACTTTTAAGAAAAACATAAGAGAAAATCTTTGGTCTCTAGGGGTAGGCAAAAACAAAATCTCAATTTGACACCAAAACACATCTATTAAAGAAAAAATTAAAATTAGACTTAATCAAAATTTTAAATTCTGTTCTAAAAAAGACCATGTTAAGAGGAGGAAACACAAGCTATAAACTAGGAGACAATATTTGCAAACTACATAGTTGACAAAATACCAGTATCCCAGTATCTGGGATATGTAAAGGACTTTCAAAACTCAGCAGTAATTTTTTAAAATCCAAATAGGAAATAGGTAAAAGACATGAAAAGACATTTCATCGAAGAGGATATACAGATGGGAAATGAATACAGGAAATATGTTCAACATCATTAACCACAAGAAATGCAAAGTAAAGCTACAACATGGTATAACTATACATCAGCAGAATGGCTAAAAGAAAACAGTGACAGGCCGGGCGCAGTGGCTCACGCCTATAATCCCAGCACTTTGGGAGGCCGAGGCGGGTGGATCACGAGGTCAAGAGATAGAGACCATCCTGGTCAACATGGTGAAACCCTGTCTCTACTAAAAAAAAATACAAAAAAATTAGCTGGGCATGGTGACACATGCCTGTAGTCCCAGCTATGCAGGAGGCTGAGGCAGGAGAATTGCTTGAACCCAGGAGACAGAGGTTGCGGTGAGCCAAGATCGCACCATTGCACTCCAGCCTGGGCAACAAGAGTGAAACTGTCTCAAAAAAAAGAAAAAAAAAAGCAAAGAAAACATAGTGACAACACCAAATGCTAGTGAAGAAGCAGATAAACTGAATTACTCACACATTGCTGGAGAAAATGTAAAATGGTATAGACACTCTGACAAACAGCTTGGCAATTTCTTAACAAAGTAAGACTTTAAAAAAAAAAAAAAAGTAAGACTATAACAATCATATGACCCATATGATACTGACTTCAGCTGACAAAACTACATGGAGACTATACCACCATATCCTCACCAAGGCTGGAACCATGGTACATCATCAAGCCAGCACTTTCGTACTCATCTGTAGAGGAAAGTCTTTAGCCAGGAAACTAGTGCATGAAGTCCAGAAGTGACTGCTCCATCAAGTGCACACATATCAATGCAAGGCAACAAACACAAAAAAATCAAAAACAACATGTCACCAAAAAACAAAATGACAATTTTCTAATAACCAATCTAAAAGAAATGGAGATCTTTTAATTGTCAAAGAATTCAAAACACAGTCATATGTAACTTAACAACAGCATTCATTCTGAGAAATACATCATTAGGTGATTCTGTCCTTGTGCAAGTATCATAGAGTGTACATACATAAACCTAAATGATATAGCCTACTACACACCTAGGCTATATGGTAGAGTCTGTAGCTGCAAAGCTACAAACCTGTACAGCATGTTACTGTACTGAATACTATAGGCAACTGTAACACAATGGCAAGTATTTGCACATGTAAACATATCTAAACATAGAAAAAGTACAGTAAAAATATGGTATTATAATCTCATGGGACTACCATCAGATATGTAGCCCATCATTGACCAAAACATTGTTATGAAGAGAATGACTCCAATTGCTTCAAGGAAGCCCAACAAGCTACAAGAGAACATAGATGGATGACTCAATGATATTAAAGAAAAAAATACATGAACAAAACAAGAATGACAACAGACTGAGAAAAATCATTAAAAAGAAACAGAAATTCTGAATACAATGAAATGCAAAATGAAATAGAGTATCAACATCAGATTTAATCAAGCAGAAGAATCTGTGAACTCAAAAACAGATAATTTGAAATTACTCATTACATTTAAAAGAATATTAAAAAAAAAAAAAGTAAAGTAAAGAAAGCCTACAATACTTACGAAACACCATGAAGAGAACCCATTCTTGCCACTTTTATTCAATATACTACTGGAAGTCCTACCCAAAGCAATTAGGCAAGAAAAAGAAATAAAGGCCATCCAAATTAGAAAGGAAGAAGTGAAACTGTCACTGTTTTCAGATAACACAATCTTATATACAGAAAATTATACTCTTTCCAAAACAAAAAAACTGTTAGAAACTAGTAAACAAATTTAGTGAAGTTTCAGAATACAAAATCAGCATATAAAAATCAGTTGTGTTTCTATACACTAAAACATACTCTCTAAAAAAAGAAATTAAGAAAACAATCACATTAACAACAGTATCAAAAATAAAAAAATATGGCAAGGCGTGGTGGCTCACACCTGTAATCTCAGCACTTTGGGAGGATGAGGTGGGCGGATCTCAAGGTCAGGAGATCGAGACCATCCTGGCCAACATGGTTAAACCCTGTCTCTACTAAAAATATAAAAATTAACTGGGCATGGTAATCTCAGCTACTTGGGAGGCTGAGGCAGGAGAATCACTTGAACCCAGGAGGCAGAGATTACAGTGAGCTGAAATCACACCACTACACTCCAGCCTGGGCAACAGAGCAAGACTCTGTCTCAACAAAAACAAAAAAGAATAAAAATAAATAAATAAATATTTCTTTCATGTATTTGGTTAGAAATAAATCTAACCAAATTTAGATTTATTTCTAACCAAATACATGAAAGATCTATAACTGAAAATTATGAAACACTGATGAAAGAAATTAAAGACACAAATAGCTGGAAAAACAGCTCATGGATTAGAAGGATGGTTATTGCTAAAATATTCATATTACCCAAAGCAATCTACAGATGCAATGCAATCCCTATCAAAATTCTAATGGCATTTTTCACACAAAGGAAAAAAAAAGTCATAAAATTCACATGGAACCACAAAAGATCGTGAATAGCTAAAGCAATCTTAAGCAAGAAGAACAAAGCTGAAGCATCACACTTTCTGATTTCAAACCAGATTACAAAGCTATAATAATCAAAACAGCACACTGGCATAACCACAGATAAACAGACCAATTGAACACAATAGAGAACCCTGAAATAAACCATACACGAATGGTCAACTAGTTTTCAACAAAGGTGACAAGAATACACAATTTGCAACGGAAAATCTCTTCAATAAATGGTACCAAGAAAACTAGATAGTTACATGTGGAAGAATAAAATTGGAACCTTATCTTATGCCATACACAAAAATTAACTCAAAATGGATTAAACTTAATCATAAGACCCAAAATCACAAAACTAGAAAAAAAAAAAAAAGGAAAAAACTCCTTGAAATTGGTCTTGTCCATGATTTTATAATCTCGTTTATATTTGATTTCAATTTATAGAACTAGAATGAGAACCATATTCAACAACTCAAAAGAATGTACCAGGGATATCTGGAGCAATCAAAAGAGACCCCAAATATTCACAAAGCTGTCATTATGTTCTATCAGATTTAGGATTACTTGAGATTCTAAGACTGAGTGTGGTGACTGAGACCTGTAACTCTAGTGCTTTGTAAGGCTGAGACAAGAGGATGCTTGAACCCAGGTGTTCAAGACCAGCCTGGCATAACAGCAAGACCCTACATGTACACAATGTCTTTAAATTAGCCAAGCATATTAGGTACACACCTGTAGTCCTAGCTACTTGGGAGGCTGAGGCAGGAGAACCACTTGAGCCCAGGGATTTGAGGCTGCAGTGAGCTATGATCACACCACTGTACTCCATGCTGGGTGACAAAGCAAGATGTGGTCACTTAAAAAACAAAAAGAGTCTAAATCTACTCAAAGTTATAAAAAAAAAAAAATGCATGCCAAACTATGGCAGTGAACAAACCTTCCATAACTCCTGCCTGCCCCTGTAATTTGTTGCTGACCTAGTCTTTTGGTAAAACTACCACCTTCACTACAACCAACACAAAAGTTCACAATTCATCACCCTACTCTACTATACCCCACTCATTCATAACCCTTATTCAATAGACTCATCTGTGGTTTCAAATAAACCAAAACTGGAAAAAGAAAAAAGATCTTTGTCATAAATGGTATATAAAGTGTAACAAAATAAATAGATACCGGTGGTTAATAAATGTTGCTATACAGGACATTTATTCAACAAGCAAACTTAAGAATTTCAAAATAATAAATGGTCTAAAAATCTGCTATGCTAACTTACATGCAACTTTCAAATTAATCAAAGATCTCATACAGAATCAGCATGAATAGTCACATATTTTTAATTATTAGTTTCATCCAAGTTACAGGTTATTTTTCAACTTACACATAATTATTAAGACATAACCAAAAAACACCACCAACCAAAAAAGCAGTCCCAAATACCATCCATAAATGTATTCGTTAGATCATATATTACTTACATTATTTCTTAAATTTGGGTACATATTTCTAGAATTCTCAAAGTATGAAACATCTGTATCAAAAACATTACAATCTGTCAGTGCCAATTTTTTCATAGAGCCATCGTTCTTAAAGAACTGTTGTATTCCTGCTTCATTCTGAACTACTGCTATCAGGTCTTCTCAGACTTCATTTATCTCCACCTTGGAATATCTTTATATTATTCATGTGTTGGATCTCACATTTCCTCAATCTCAACTTATTATCTTTTTTGGTATATTCTTTGTTTTGATGGTACACATCTTCCAGTGGCCTCCTAAGAATATGTACATGAGAGATGTGAGACCATATATTACAGAAAATGTCTTTACTATGATTTTACACTTGATTAATATCTGGTTGCTCACTGCAACCTCTGTCTTTTGGGTTCAAGTGATCCTCTTGCCTCAGGCTTGCAAGTAGCTGGGATTACAGGCACATGCCACCATGTCCAGCTAATTTTTGTATTTTTCGTAGATTTGGGTTTTTGCCATGTTGGTCAGGCTGGTCTTAAACTCCTGGCCTGAAGTGATCCACCCGCCTCAGCCTTCCAAAGTTCTGGGATTACTGGCGTGAGCCACTGTTCCTGGCCCTTTTTTTTTTTTTGAGACAGAGTCTTGCTCTGTTACCCAGGCTGGAGTGCAGTGGCATGATCTTGGCTCACTGCAACCTTCACCTCCTGGGCTCAAGCCATGCTCCCATCTCAGCCTCCCAAGCAGCTGGAACTACAGGTGTGCGCCACCAGCAACTAATTTTTGTATTTTTTGTAGAGACAGGGTATCACAGTGTTAGCCATGCTGGTCTTGAACACCTGAGCTCAAGCAATCCACGTGCCTCAGCCTCCCAAAGTGCTGGGATTATAGGCATGAGTCACTGTGCCCATCCAGATCAACATTTTTAATATGTAAATATACTTATTCTTATCTTCAAGATACTAGTTTCCATTACCTTGTATTATAATATCATGCATTTGCTTGTTCAGTTATTCATTCATTTATTCAGTGCCTTTGTGCCAGGGGCTGTAATAAGTACTACGGAAAATACGCACAATATGGTCCTCACACTGTTCAATGGGAAAGGCAACAAATTGACACATATAAACAATTACAATGAAATATAAATGCTGTTAAAGCAGTATTCAAGAGACCATATTTCTATATTTCTATAGTCTCAAATCAAATACAGACCTATCTATATTTGATTCGCTTATGATTCACAAAAATACAGTATCAACTTGTGCTTTATTATACTCTTATTTCTGAAATAATTTCTAAAAATGGGGGGAAGAGAGCTTAATTATCATGAAAATAAAACAATGCATTAGTACTTCCATATATCATTTGATATGGTTTGGCTGTGTCCCCACCCAAATCTCATCTTGAATTGTAGCTCCCATAATCCCCACATGTGGTGGGAGTGACACAGTGGGAGGTAATTGAATCACAGGGACAAGTCTTTCCCCCACTGTTCTTATGATAGTGAGTAAGTCTCACAAGATCTGATGGTTTTATGAAGGCAAGGTCCAACGCACATTCTCTCTTCTCTGCCACCATGTAAAATGTGATTCTGTTCTTCATTCGCCTTCTGCCATGATTGTGAGGTCTTCCCAGCCATCTGGAATTGTGAGTCAATTACATCTCTTTTTCTTTATAAATTATTCAGTTTCAGGTATATCTTTATTAGCAGTGTGAGATCAGATTAATACATCATCAAAACCAGAAATCTACCTAAAAATATATTTAATATTCTCCCATCTAATTTCAAATCAGTAATTAGTGTGAGAAGTCATTCCATCCATTGAAACCAAAATGAAAAAAATCTTTACCCTGCCCAGTTAGAAATGTTTCCATTGACTGACTTTACGGTAACTGTTCTATGCCCCATAGTCTGTGCACCCTCCAGCCCACCAAACCACCTCCCTCCATTCATCCTCATGTGCAATAAAAGTAAAGTAAATGCAACAACTCAGGTAAACATCCAGATGGAAAAAGAATTAATTACACCATCTATATGTTTAATGAGGGCCTCAAGAGCTTTTGGTGATTCCCTGAAAAACCACTATTCCAGTTTTCTTCATACTGTATTCTTTTCTACCAACAAAGCTTAGTGTATCTCTAGTGAAAGTGGTGTGTAACGAAGTATAGAAACTTAAAGCAGTGCTATTCAAACTGCAGTACTGTGAACTGGTTGCTACTAGTTGGCCATAAAAGAAAGCAAGACAAGTATCAAAACGTTAGCAGTGAAGAGACCACAAGGTTGATATACATTCTGGCACATTCTCCTTACTGTTTGCTTACTAGCACACCTTCAGACAGACCATACTGAGATCACTGCCCTAAGACAAACACATGTCAAGTAACTATTAATAGAATAGAAAAAACAAAGTAACACAAAAAAGATCAACCATAGAAGCAAATGTAAAGAATTAAAAAGGACTGGAGGAAACAGATTAATAACCCAACTCTGGATGGATCTGTTGCAGCAAAGACACACAATAATTTACTTCCTGAGATTATCTGTGAACAGTAGGTGGATCACAAGCTACAGTACCTTAAAGTAGGGCTACACAAAATGCAGGACAGCACATTTGTCGGATAAGCCTACAAAATTATTCACCATATAATTTTAGCATGCAAAATAATAGCAGTTGCTGTTACTTTACTCCAAACTCAAAATAAAGTTCTTTATGGAAAAAATAATGTATTATTAATTTTTAAAGCCAAGATAAAATTTGTGTCTAAGGCAAAGATACTGGAGTTTGGCACACGTTTGTAGTAATCCAAAGAAAAGTTGAACAATTCAAGCTCTTATGGCTCCTAATGTATTAATATTTCTATGAAACTCTATGTTACTATTTCATGAATGTTTATTACTCCTGCCTCCTGAGGTTATGTTTTTTATGCATTTAAAGATAAAATACAGTGGTTGTACTCTTTTGATACCAATAATCTAAAGTGAGAGTTTATATATAGTAGCAAGGAAATTAGATTTGTAGAGCTAATAAACAAGTGATATATTCAAAATGTCCTTTTTCCAGTAGTAATTTATAATAAATTCATAAAGTGACAGGTATACTTAAATATCTATATATCACAGAAAACATTTTCTACAAATTTATAAGAATAAAATAATATTATAAAAATATTTTCTAGTATGATATTATTCTACTAGGGAAATTAAAATTTGATTTTCAATAACATAAACTTTTAATTACTTAAAATAGAATTAGTGAGATGAGAACATTTTTTAACTTTTTCCAGAGATAAAATAATTACATTAATATGAATATCCTTATTATAGTATTTATCAAATTCTTATTATAAATTGCCTCTGTCTACAAATGTCTTTCCTATTAGACAATATTCTTTAATAGCTAAATGCAGAGTTATCTCTTTCTCTAACTTTTAGCAGAGTGTCCGACAATCAGATGACATTGAATTGATCCCTGATGAATGGGTAAATGTGGTGGACAGATCTGTTTTAATGATGGCCATGCATGTCTAAATCTCACAGCTGGGTTTCTTTGCAACATGAAGTATCCCCCAGGCATCCAAGCTTAAAGGTTATAAGCTTCCTCTAGATACCCATTAAGAAAGTCCTAGAATTTTCATTGGCTACCTTTAACCTAAATTTTACAAATTATTTTCTTTGGTGTCTTATATCTTCCTTTGTCTCAAAGTAAAGATGTAAAACAGAACTGATGTTTGGAAAAGAAATCAATAAGATGTTCAGAGCTGAGCTACTAAGAACCAAGATACAGGATTTGGAAGTTAAGGACACAGAGGAATTACTAAATTTGAGTGACACTGTAAAAGAGGAAGTGACTGAACTTGGGAATTGATTTTCTGTTCAAAGAGTCCAAAAGGTATCAAAGATTACCCTCAAGATGAGAAATTTAAAGAAAAGGAAGAAAACAGCTTGCCTGTGATAGTGAGAAAGGTAGTAAAATAACTCAAAGGAGAAGCCAGTAAGTTGTTTACATAATACAGTGAGTTTGAAGGGCACCACAGGACATGAATTAGAAATGCCATGACAATGGATATAGAAAGATAGATAAAAGAAAAACTCCACAGAAAATGATATAAAATGGCTTTTAGACTTCACTTACAAGTAGTAAGAGAAATACAAGTGAAAACTATTCAGGATACCATTTTTTACATTTTAGGTAAGAAAAAATACAAAAGCTTGAAAACAGTATGATAGCCAGGAATGTAGGGAAAATAAGCATCTTCATGTATTTTCTGGTGGAAGTATAAGTTGATACAACTCCTAATGTCAGAGATTTCATAATCTCTATCACAATTGCCACTGTATCTTTCGATCCAGTATTTATCTACTGAAGTATAACAAATTACTCCAAAATTTAGCAGTTTAAAACAACAAACATTGAGAGATGATGATTGAAAAGCTCTTCTGACCCACTCTCCAGTGAAACTGGTGAAAATGATTTAACAACAACAACCACTTAATGCCTCTAAAAATCGTCCTAAAATCAAACAGCAAATGAAGAAACATCTATCCAAGAAAATCTGTAAGTAAGTATGAAAGTCAATGTTTGTAGTGTCTAAACCAAAACCACTCCCTCCTTCCACCTTTCCTGCTCAGCATGGTGTAGATTCCATTCAAGACAGCTGCAGCCAAGAACACAGGGCTCCCTCTTCCTCCTGTTCCCAGTTGGAGGGTTTTCTTTCCAGGAAGAAGAGGATATCAGCAATTCTCATCCTGCCCCCAGCTAATTGCTGTTAAGGCTAAGACCAACCCAAGTGCATTTGAGTGGTGGGGACTCCTTTCTTCTGCCCAGCTCCAAATTACGGAATATAGATTCAACTTTGGGTGTAGCATATTGAGATCCCAGCTTGTGATGCAAGGGTTTCATGCCAGGAGAGGCAAGCCAAGAGAACCTTAGGCTGTGGCCTCCCTTCCACTAAGCAATCAGCTCCTAGAGTAGGGGGTCACTCAAAGAGAAGCATAATATTGTTCACATCCTCAGCTCCACAGGCCTGACTCAGAGATTTCCTTGAAAGGAAAAGCATTATGTCAAACAAGGCCTAATTTCTTCCCAAAGAAACTGACTTCATTTGCAACACAATGTAGAGAAGTTCAAGCTTAGAAGTTCTAGTCAGAGTAGACCATATGCTCGGCCATAAAACAAATCTCAATAAATTTGAATGCAATGGAACAAAATCAAAAATCAAAATCAAAATTGGAAAGCTGAGAAACTCACAAATATGCAGAAATTAAACAACACACTCTAAGCAACAGGTCAAAGAGGACATCATTCTGAGATTAGTGAAAATAAAAACACAAAGTATAAAAACATATGAAATGTAGCTAAAGCAGTGCTAAAATGGAAGGGTATAGCCATAAATGCCTATATCAAGAAAGTAGAACAGTCTCAAGTCAATAACACTGGAAAAATAAGAGCAAACTAAACCTAAAGCAAACAGAATGAGGGAAATAATAAAAATTAGAGGAGAAATTAATAAAATAGAGAAAAGAAAAACAGAAGAAAAAAAATACAGTCAAAAGCTGATTCTTCAAAAAGATCAACAAAATTGACAAACCTTTAGCTAGATTGATCACGATAAACAGAAGCCTAAAATTATCAGAATCAGAAATAAAAAAGGGGATATTACTACCAATCTTTAAAAAAAAAAATTTAAGGAATACTATGAACAATTATACCCAGCAAATTAGATACCCTAGAAGAAATGTAAAAATACTTAGAAAGACACAAACCACCAAAACTGACTCAAGAAAAGTAGAAAATCTGAATCAACCTGTAACAAGCAAAGAAAATGAAAAAGCCCAGTCAAATCAATACTTAAAATTAACTTTCACATAGGGGAAACGCTCTTTTCTCTTTTTCCCTCCTGTTACCCACCCCTTTCTCCACCTTCACCATGCTTCTATCTTCTCATTCTTTAAATAACTGAAATGGTTGGAATCAGAAGTGTTTCAAATTTTCGATTTCAGAATATTTTCATATACATGAGGTATCTTGGGAATGGGAACCAAGCCTAAACACAAAATTGATTTATGTTTAACATATATCTTACATACATAGCCTGAAGATAGTTTTAATTAATACTTAATAATTGTGTGCATAAAACAAAGTTTGTGAATATTGATCCCTCAGAAAGCAAAAGTGTCACTATCTCAGCTACCCATGTGGACAACCTGTGGCTGCTCTGCATGACCATCCTTCCTGAATCTGAATTTATGTACTACTGATAAGCAATCATTTTCTTACACTTATTCACATGTAACTACTTAGTAAAAAATATGACATACATGTCTGACATGCTTGGCAAAGACAATTATCATTGTAGCAGACTTTCCTCAGCCTTTGTGTTCTCTTTAGGCCTCAAATGACTGGAAGATGACCACCCACATTGGAGAGGGCAGTCCACTTTACTCAGTTCATCAATTTAAATGCTAATCTCTTCCAGAAGCACTGCTGCAGACACATCCAAAACTAATGTTTATCCAAATACCTGGACATCCCATGGCCCAGTCAAATCAATACTCAAAATTAACTTTCACATTGGGGAAATGCTCTTTTCTCTTCTTTCCTCCTCTTACCCCACCCCTTTTTCTCTACCTTCACCATGCTTCAATCTTATCATTCTTTAAATAACTTCTCACTCAGGAAAGTACATGAAATTTTAGTAAAAAGTAATGGCATTAGCAAAGGATAATCCTAAAGCCTCTCTAATGGAAAAAGATAAATCATTACTAATATTTGGTACATATTGATTGTTATTGGCAAATATATTAGGCTATGGTTTTGAAACATGGTAAGTCATGACACTAACTAAAGCATGAGGATACAGGCCAAATAGTGTCAGAAAAACAGTCTTCTCAAAATATGCTGGCTGAAGTTGCTCAATGAGCCACACTAACACTCAACCCAGATCCCAATGTTTTGTTGCATTCTCCTTCCCTTCTTTATTTTCTATCCAAGAGAGAGTAGGCAGTGTTATTACTAATATTATTTGTTGTAGTATCCACTTCAGCCTCCAGTATCTTTCTACATAGTGTGATATCAGTTCTACATAATTACAAATTTAATACGACTTTGTACCTAGCAACATTAATTGCTGCTTTACACAATTACATTGCTCCCCAAAGGATTAAGTCCATAGGCTAGTTAATATACAGTGCTTTCAATTCTATTTTATTATTTGAATTCTAAATCATTCTGAATATAACTTTTTTTTGAGACAAAGTCTCACTCTGTTGCCAGGCTGGAGTGCAGTGGCACTATCTTAGCTCACTGCAATCTCTGCCTCCCAGATTCAAGTGATTCTCCTGCCTCAGCCTCCCAAGTAGCTCGGATTACAGGCATGCATCACCATACCCAGCTTATTTTTGTATATTTACTAGAGATGGAGTTTCACCATGTTGGCCAGGATGGTCTCAATTTCCTGACCTCATGATCTGCCCACCTTGGCCTCCCAAAGTGCTGGGATTACAGGCATGAGCCACTGCGCTCAGCCTGAATATAACTTTTATATGCACTGGGAAACTAAAAAAGTTGCATGATTTGCTTTATTGTAATATTTGCTGTATTAGAGTGGTCTGGAACTGAAGCTGTAATATCTCCATGGTAAGCCTTGTAAACAGTAACATCTAAAAAGATTATTTTTGCCAAAATATCAAAAATGAATCTGAATAAGATTCTAGTTCTAACTACAAGCTTATGGCAACTACAGTGTACACAGTACACAATAAGCCAGACTTGGGGAAATGCTACAGAATAAAAAACCCAAGTTATTACAAAAATACACTGCAAAGAAAAAAAAAAGACTAAGAGAAAAGCAGAAGAGAAAAAAATGAACATATATATTTAGCAGGTAGACTATGCATGTTTGATCCTCCTAGGAAAAAACCAACCTTTTTTTAAAAAGGTACTAGACAATCCGAGAAATGTAAAAACAAACTGGATATTTAATTATAATAGGGAATAATTACAGAATTCTAAGTATGATGATGATATCATGGTTTTGTTAAAAGACCCCTTATCTTTCAGAGATAGTCCTTATTCATGGATTCAGAATTTATAAACTGGCTTCCTCAATAAAATTTATTTGTTAACATGAAACTCAATAATTGTGGCACTGCTGTAGTCATTTGCAGGCACACACAAAGTGGCAAAAAATTTGAGTCATACAACCTACATGTTTCCAACTGATGTCAAATAAGGTGACACTCTGCTTCAGCTCTTATAGTATAAACACAAGTGTCCTTACCACATTTGTCACACACATTTTGGTACTTGGTTTTGATGACTTCACTCCTATGAAATGATCATCAAGCACAGTGCTGAAGTGTTGGCTAGTGTTCCTAACTTGTAAGAAGGTTGTGACATGTCTTAAGGAGAAAACAGTGTGTTAAATAAGCTTTGTTCAGGCCATGAGTTATAGTGTTGTTGGCCATGAGTTCAATGTCAATGAATCAACAATATCTGAAGTATCTTTAAACAGAAACACACATAAAATGAGGCTATGTGTTGATCTGTTGACAAAATTGTTGTGATCAGAGGCTCACAGGAACCTAACCCCTTATTTCCTCTAAAAGCAATAGATCAGTGTTAGCTAATTAAGTATTTATAGTGACTATATAGAACATTACTGTTAATAACTAGAATTGTCTGTAAACACTAAAGTAATTGTAGGTAAAATAGCATGACATCTAGGATTTGCTTCAAAATACATTAGTAATAGAAGGAAAGAGAGGTTTATAGATGAAATGAGATAGGCTTTGTGTTGATAATTGTTCAAGGTGAGTGATGGGTATACATGAGCATTGAATAATGTATTCTCTCTTTGCATCTAATTAAAGTTTTTCCATAATAAAAAGTAAAGCATATACACACAACACATAGAGTACAGTAGTATAATTCTTTAATTAGGCAAAGATTATTCTTTTCATTTCAGGATGTTTAGCAATCTCAGCCTCTATTCATTAGGTCAGTAGCACAACTGGTTGAAACCAATGATACAGGCAAAACTTTATCCAAAAAGCCATTCATCACAGCATTATTATACTATTTTTAAAAATAACCCTAATGTACAACAAAATTACAATGGTTAAATATAAATATGTTATATCTAAATAATAGAATACACTGTAACCCTAAAAATGATATACTTCTGAGATGATGAACTAACAACACAACACTGACAACCCCAAGTCACACCACATAAATAAATCCTTATCAGCATGGGAAACAAGAGAAGCAGCCATAAATGAACTATAAATTTGACAAATATCTTAAAAACAGAAGCACAGACTCATAGAGACAAATAAACCAAAGGAAAAAATTAATCCAAAACCTAAATAGAAGTCTACAGAAGAAGACGCTGTTTTTCGTGGAAGAGGCCCCAGAAAGGCTATAAGTACCAAATTAGTAAGTACAGACAGCAGAAGCCCACAGAAATCAAGACAATTAAATAAGAAACCATTTACCAAAAAAGCTGAGCCTCCCACTCATCCATGTTCAGAACAGCTACCTGCAGCATTTGCCTATACCAAATGCCCAAAAATGCTTTCAAAACAACCATTTGCCTGGCAAAGATCCCTACTCCGAATGTTGGGAAAGCAACAGAATTAGAAAAGGGCCTGACTTAAAGGACCTAACTCTCATTCACTACAATGAAGTCTATCTACTACACACTTTTCAGGAAAGCCTGTGAATAGGCCTCTCCCCAGGCCTTACAAAAAGCCCATAGGCAATCCTTACATTCAAAGGAGAAACCTGGTAAACAGATATACAAAAAACAAAGCAAACCCATATGAGCAATATACCTATATAAAGCAATGCAGTGAAGGTTATCATACATTTGAAGAAAATCAACAGCATCAAAGAGAAAGGTGAGAAAAATTTTTTTAATTTAAAAAAGAGAAAGACTAGGAAGAACAAACAAGTTACCCGACAGAAAACAAAGATAATTCAAGAAACAGAAAATAACTTAAAAATTATAATCAGAAAGATTAAAAAGTTATTCTATTAAAGGAAGCTGTTTTGAAAAAGGAAAAATCAAATAAGTAATTTCTTAGAAGTAAAAACTTGATTTCTAAAATTTAAAAATTCAAAAAATGAGAGAATCTTCATCCATTTGGGCTACTATAACAAAATACCTTAGACTGGGTAATTCATAAACAACAGAAATGTATTGCTCACAGTTCTGGAGGCTGAAAAGTCCCAGATGAAGGCACCAGCAGATTCGGTGTCTGGTGAGGGGTCTGTTCCTTGTAGATGACACCATCTGTATCCTCACATGGCAGAAGAAGGAGGAGGCTCCTTAAACCCCTTTATAAGGGCACTAATCCCACTTATGAAGGCAGAGCCCTCATGATGTAATCACTTCCAAAAGGTCTCATCTCTTAATATTATCACATTGGGTATTAGGGGCCAACATATGAATTTTGGGGGGACATCAACATTCAGATCATAGCATAGAACAAACAGAAGAATTCCACTTATTGAAGCAACAAAAAGTAGGAAGGCCATTCAGGAGCTACAATGAAAGATAAAAAGATGGAAAACATGAGATAACAGAGAAAGAGAAAAGAAGGTTAAATCCATAAGATCCAACTTCTAACAGAGTGCTAAAACAAATAATACAATGAAGAAAAAATATGAGAACATCTTCTCAATCAAAAGAAAATCTTAAGTTTTCAGATGGAAAGGCCCACCAAAGGCTGAGAAAGATAAATTTTCAAAGGACCCAAATAAACAGATGATGTTGAGATTTTACAATAATAGTGCATCTAAAGAGAAAAATCCTACACGCTTCAAGCAAGTATCTAGGAAGAAACAAGAATCACACTGATGGACTCTTTGGCAGCATTATTACATGCTAGAATTGGATAACAGAACTATGCTTTCAAAAATCCAAGGCAAACTACATGGACATAAAATATTATGTTCAGCTGAAGTGCCAACTAAGCATAGGGCAAGAGAAAGATACTTTCAGTCATATAGGAGTCAGAAAATGTACCATCCTTTCTGTGAAAAAAAATACTTGAAAAAATAATCTGACAAAAAAGAAAAGGACGTTTTGGCATCCTAGAAACTGTGGAATAAGTTCAGCTGTACAACGAAAAGAAAACCTACGATGACAACTGTAAGTAGGTTTAGAAAGTCATTTGTCCAAATCCATACCATAAGCCAAAGAGAACAAAGAAAAAGTCCTCAGCCTAGTATACAAACATCTGACAAAGAACACAAACATTCTTTATAAGAAAAAGCAAAGAGGACAATTAACATAGACATTCTTTATAAGAAAAAGTAAAGAGAAGGGCAATGAGAAATTCCAAGGGGGATATGCTGTCCAGGAAGTCCATGGTTTAAAAATTAAACAGACCTAAATGGATCATATTTTGGATAATTAATAGACTATATAGAAAGATAATCTATTTGACCTTGATATTTAGAATATCAATCCACTTTTAACAGACAAAGGTTGAATACTTGGCATATCATTTGCACTTCTCAATGGATGTGAACATACTACATGGTTCTCTAGGAAATATTTACATAGTCATAAAATTATAAATGCCACTTATAGTTTCCAATTTCAAAATTAAACTCAAAATCCAAAGTATCTCACGATGTAACCTACAGACATCAAAATTACCTGGAAACATTATTTTAAACTTTATTTCAAACCTAGATCACCCCTAGAGATTCAGTATATCAAGTGAAAGTCCCAGAAATCTTCATTTAATAAATTATCCAAGTATAACTTGTGCACACTAAATTTTGAATCATAGTTATAAAGCAGTAATCTCCAAATTTCTCATAACACATCTTATCAACAAAAGACTTTTGAGTACCTAACTCTAATATACAGCATGCACATTTATTTATAAACTGTATGTTATATGAATATATATTTTGTATATTATAAATATGAAAAATAGACATTGGAAAGGATAAGGAAAATGACCTAACAATAATTTAATATCTGCTTCTGTTTAACCAAGAGGAAAGTAAAAATTATGGATAGGTTTAGAAAGTTTTAAAAAAATAACAAATAAAAAGAGGGGAGTATAAAAAATGAATCACAGAAATGACAACTGAAGTCCCACGGCTTCTTTAGAAGACTTATTCTACTTGAAAAACAGAGGGAGTCTGAGAATTATCACATTTCATCTCAAAAATGATTGAGGAAGTAAGAAGGGTACTTCAACAGAAGACTAAATTCTGATCATTAGAGGAAAAAAATGATTGATGAATTAGACATACAAGCAACATGAGAAGAAACTGATTATACTATTTTAAGTGTTCATAATAACCAAAGATAGTAAAATTAGACATACTCAAGCATGTATTATAGATTTTTAACAAGTCAAATTCCAGACAACACTGGAATGATCCCAGGACTAGAGACTACAAAGGTGAATATAATTCAAGTAATAAAAAATGATATTCAGATTATATGATCATCATTTCAATTTTTAAAAAAGGAAAAGGAAAAGGTATCCATATGCTTAGCTTCTCATTTAAGAGGTATAATGAAATCCGTGTAACAGGAAAGCAAGTGTTTTAATTGCTGTGCTAAGTGTCATGGGACTACTGTATACCAAATGTTTGATAGGGAGAACCAGCATCATTCCACTGTTTCTAATGACCAAGGAGAGGCCCAATAATCTACAGTTAAATGACTGGGCATCCCCTACAGGATAATATGGAGTGCTAAGTAAAATCCCTCAACCTATTCCAGAACACTTACTCTACACTGCCAAGGTCATCCCAGGTTTTCAATTGCATACTGCAATTATCTTAGAGGAAAACTGAGTCACATTTAGTAAGTTCCCTATAGAGGCAGTCTATGGAGTAAAAAGTCAAACAACAGGGACTTTGCCAATCTTTAAAGTTGAGCTATAACAGCTCAACACACACACACACACACACACACACACACAGTATTAAAGACATAGTTTTATCTCTTAGCAACACACTCTCCAAATATGTCAGAATATGAATAGGAAACAGGGCCTACCTTTATTTGGTGAACTGGCACCCTTTATAATAAATTCAACAATTTTAATTTTTGGCTCCACATTTATTTAGAAATGAAATGAATCTCTTTGGGAAATTAATGACAAGTATTAATTTTAATAATGAAAAGAAACAAACTCCACACACCAAATACTCATGAAAAAATAATTTGAGAGCTCACCTTTCCACAACCAAACTGACCACTTGTGTGAGATCTGGGTTTGTCGCCTGGAGACGTTTCCACAAAGACCATACAAATTCTTTATCAGCCTTAAAGAAATAAAAGAGACTTCAGATGCATTGCCTTGTAGTGATAGAGAAGATACTATATTAAATTTTAAAATAAAAATAAATTACTTGATCCCTAGTTCTATAACTACATCAATTGATTTTTTTTTTTTTTTTAAGTATGGGAGAAAGCTTCATTTAAAAAATTTTTTACACAGGTAATCCACATTCACTTTTACTATTTCTATCACCGATATTTGGTGATGCAACTGTTGAAATGCTAAATATCTAGTTAAATTTGCTCTAAAAGGAAACTTCCCTCCAGCTGCTGCTCCATTTATCAGCTCCCCTTTTGGCAAAACTTCTTGAAATAGTTGCCTAGGCCGAGCACAGTGGCTCATGCCTGTAATCTCAGTACTTTGTGGGGGCGAGGCAAGAGGATCACCTGAGGTCAGGAGTTTGAGACCAGCCTGGTCGACATGGTGAAATCCCATCTCTACTAAAAATACAAAACAAAGCCAGGCATAGTGGTGCATGCCTATATCCTAGCTACTTGGAAGGCTGAGGCAGGAGAATCACTTGAGTCCAGGAGGTGCGGTTGCCACTGCAAGGTTGCCAAGATCATGATGCCATTGCACTCCACCCTGGGCAACAAGAGAACTCCATTTCAAGAAAAAAAAAAAAAAAAGATTTGTCAGCAATTACTATGTCCATCTCCTATCTCCTGTTCACTCTATAATGGTTCCCAGTAAGATTTTTCTCCCTACCATTATGCTAAAATCATTTTTCAAGGTCCTCTATATTGCCAAATCTAAAGGACAATGGGTAGTTTCAGTCCTTATTACCTAGGTTAGTTGTTATTAACCCTGGCTGACAGGAATCCCTTTTCGGGAGCTTTTAAAAAGATAGGAATGAATTCAGACTCTGATTAATTGGTCTTAGGTTAGATCCAAGCATCAGTATGTTTTAAAAGTGCCTCAAGTGAATCAGTGCACTCTGGATTGTGAACCACTACCCTAGGTGACCTCATATCAGGCCCATGTTTTTAAATACCAACTCTACACTGAGACTCCCACATTTCTATCTAGAGCCATTTCCTCTACTCTTAGGTCCAGACTTACATCTCTAATTGCATATTCAATAATTCCACTTCAAAGCCTAATAGGTATCTTAAATTTAACTTGTCCAAAATAAAATTATTGGTTCCTTACCCTCTCACAAACCTGCCCCTCTCCCTCCTAGAAATTGATACCACCATCTATTAATTTATTCAAAGATCTAAAACAAGGGTGTCCAATCTTTTGGTTACCCTAGGTCACATTAGAAGTATTATCTTGAGCCACATATAAAATACACTAACAATAGTTAATGAGCTAAAAAAAAAATTGCAAAAACAATCTCATAATGTTTTAAGAAAGTTTATGAATTTGTGTTAGGCCACATTCAAAGCCAACTTGGGCAGCATGTGGCCCATGGGCCAGGGGTTAGGTTGATCTAAAACCTAGGAGTCAATCTTAGTTACTCTTTTCTCCTCACACTTCATATCCAAATCATCAATAAACCCTACTGTCCTTATCTACATTACAGGGAAATTCTGACCACTCTCACTACTTCTACCGCTATCACCCTAATCCAAGTCAATTTCATCTCTTGCCCAGCCCTCTATCATGGTCTCATAGCCTTACAACTCAAAACTCTCCAGTGAGTTTCCATCAGATTAGGAAACTAATCCAAACTCTGTGTCATGGCTACAAGACTCCACACGACCTGGCCCATATACGCCACCCCAACCTCATCTGTCACTTTTTTCCTTAGTCACACAGACTTTCTTACTCTACTTGAACCAGGGCCCGTGCACATACGGTATCACCTGTCAAATATTCATATAGATTATTCCCTCACTTTATTCAAGTCTTTGCTTAAATAATACCTCGTGAATTCTTCCCTGACTACTATAATAGCCACCAACCCCCTTCCAAGTCTCTAGTAACCCCTTTTCCCATTTTAATGTTTTTTTCACAACACATTTAATAATCCTATATGTTCGGTTATTTGGTTTTACTTGTGTGACAGATATCTCAACTACTCTCTGTCTCTATCATTCATTGTCTCTTTTTAGTTACAGAAACAATTTTGCCCAACTAACAGACAACCTCTCTTGCCTTATGGATTATGTGACTAAGTTCTGCCAATAAAATATAAGCGTTGTTGGAAACTTAAAGGACATCTTAAAATTAGACTTGTGTCTACCCACTATTAGAAATATTCTTCCCAGTCTGTTGTTGCTTATTTATGATGATTTTTTTGAAAAAGTTATTAATTTTACATACTCAAATTTATCCATCTTTTCCATTATGGCTTATGGATTTTATGTACTAGTTAGAAAAGCCTCCTCTATTTCAAGATTAGAAATGTATTTACCCATTTTTTCTTCTGGAATTTTTGTTTTTTTAATATTTTTAATTGACAGATTAAAATGCATATATTTACGGCATACAACATAATGTTTTGATTATGTATACATTTTAGAATGGTTAAATCAAGCTAATTAACATAACCATTAGGGCTGGCACAGTGGGTCACATCTGTAATCCCAGCACTTTGTGAGGCCAAAATGGGAGATCATTTGAGTCCAGGAGTTTGAGACTAGCCTGGGCAACGCAGTGAAATCCCCATCACTACAAAAAACTTAAAAATTAGCTAGCTGTAGTGAAATGCGCCTGTAGTCCCAGTTACTCAGGAGGCTGAGGGTAGGAGGATTGCTGAGTCCGGGAGATCAAGGCTACAGAGAGCAATGATTGTGCCACTCCACTACAGCCTCAGTGACAGACCAAGACCCTGTCTCAAAAAACAAAGAAAAAAACATAACCATTACCTCATACACTCATCAATTTTTTTGTGATAACACTTAAAATCTATTCTCTTAGTAATTTTCAAGTACACAACCTATTAACTATACCACCATGCTGTACGGTAAGGCTGGTGATATTAAAAAAAGTAAATTCTTTTGTGAACGATAAAATGCTACAAATGGATTGTGGAACTATGTTATGTATGAGTTTTGTGAGTTTTTTATTTAAATGCTATATTATGTTCAATTTGGACTATACCTAGAATTACTAAAACTCCTTCATATACAAAAATTAAGTCCCCCCAAAAAAACACAGAGATGGTCTCCAAACTGTTCCAAACATTAATACAAGAAAACTATTGTCAATCACTCATATTCTCTTTATATTTTCCCTATCTTCAAGCACTTAAAGATGTTCTTTTTAAGTAATAAAAATTAAAACCTTGGCGAGATGTGGTAGCTCATGCCTGTAAGGCTGAGATGGAGGAATGGCTTAAGTCCAGAAGTTGGAGACCAACCTGGGCAACACAGGGAGACAGAGACCCCATCTCTATAAAAAATACAAAAATTAGCGTAGCATGGTGGCACACATCTGTAGTCCCAGCTACTCTGGAGACTGAGGTGGGTGGATCCTTTGAGCCCAGGAGGTCAACTATGCAATAACCCATGATTACACCATTGTACTCCAGTGTGGGTGACAGAGGGAGACTGTCACAAATAAAATGAGAACAAAAAATAAAAACCTATTAAAATTACTTATTACAAATTTTTTTTTTTGAGACACAGTCTCACTGTCACCCAGGCTGGAGTGCAATGGCATGAGCTCAGCTTACTACAACCTTTGCTTCCCAGGTTCAAGCAACTCTCCTGCCTCAGCCTCTCAAGTAGCTGGGGTTACAGGTGTATGCCACCACACTGCTAATTTTTATATTTTAATAGAGACAGGATTTCACCATGTTGGCCAAGCCAGTCTCGAACTCCTGACCTCAGGTGGTCCGCCTGCCTCGGCCTCCCAAAGTACTATCATAAAATTCTTTATTCTCACTATAGAACTTCCAAACAAAATTAAATAATAATTTTTAAAAATTAAAAAATAAAATGACCGAGTGCAGTGGCTCACACCTGTAATCCCAGCACTTTGGGAGGCCGAAGCAGGCAGATCATGAGGTCAGGAGATCAAGACCATCCTGGTCAACATGGCGAAACCCTGCGGCTACTAAAATACAAAAAATTAGCCAGGTGTGGTGGCGTGTGCCTATAGTCCCAGCCACTTGGGAGGCTGAGGCAGCGGAATCACTTGAACCTGGTAGGTGGAGGTTGCAATGAACCAAGATTGTGATTGTGCCACTGCACTCCAGCCTGGTGACAGAGCAAAAATCTGTCTCAAAATAATAATGAAATAATAATGATGATTCCTACTCCTTTTCACAAAGTATATTAAACTCAGGCTATGAAACAGCTGACTAAATACTAGGTGACTTAGGTCTAAATTTCCTTGAGGTGGATTGGTTTTCTCTTTCATCAACTGGCATGGAAATAGATACCATCTATACAAACACAGACACCCAAAATTGCCATTTTTCATTGGGTACCTAGTCTCACAAGAAATAATTTAGTGTTGGCAATATATTAGGCCCTCAATTGACCTCTGTTGGAGGAATGAACTGAACAAACACTTGAAACTGTTTCCTAAATCTAAACAAATAATTTGGTCATCAGAGCTCAGGGAAAATCATGTCAAGAGTTTACTTACAAAATACAGCACCAAGTAGCCACTTAGTAAATTATTAGCATGAAAAATAATTTCACAAAAAGACTCGCCAAGTAGAATACAGCTACAAACAACTGGAAGAATTAATTACACAGTAATTTCTCAAATTTGTTTTTGTGAATGAAGTTTCAACACACCCAAATTTCTAACATAAAATATAACTGGCTGACTTTTCTGATCATGTATAATTCCAACATCACCTGCTTCAAAAGTTAGTTTCATCATTAAAGTTGATGAGCTTTAATGATGAAACTAATTTATCTCATATTTCATTTAAATACCCTAAACAAGTTTGTTCCTAAAATTGGCTTATAGGTTTAGTAAATATTTTTACCTGATACCAAAAAGTAACCTTTATAAACACTATATAAACATAGTATTACTCTAGGTAAACAAAACACTTTTTCTGATCTGACTCTATAAATGGTGATAAATGTGCACATACACATGCCCTAGCACCCTTTATCATAAACAGAACACATTCTTGATGCATATAATCAAAATTAAAAGTGTAGTGGAGTTAGGTTCTAAATTAGTGAAATAGGGCATAAATGTCATGGATGCAAAATTACCCTTTGGAACACCCTTGAAAAATTCCTTAGGGAAAAGCTACATTTGGAAGCTAACCTACTATACTCAGTAACTCAAATACAGACAGCTTTTCTTCCCTCATTGAAATTAATCACTTTTTCTTCAGATAAGCATTACTTAGAGTTCACTTGCTAATCTAGGGGCCGTATTTTTTCAAGTTTAATTAGATAATACAATCACATAGAGTGGGATGAGATGCTGATATTAAGAGAAACATTTGATTGCTTTCTATTACACACTTATTCTGAGGCATTCCAGTTATGTAGAATGGTATGGGGAATTACTCAAACTTCACCAAACACATATCATTGAATTCTCGTAAGTTGAATGTGAAAGCAAAACAAATTAAATGAAGCTACTACTTATGACCATGGACTAATTAGCAGTGTTCTTTTTCCCAAACTGAATGTTTCAAGCATTGTTGGGTTCTGAAATTAATTTAGATCTGGACAGGATTTTTTAAAGGAATAGAACTGAAAAAATATCAGCAGACATAGTGTGAGTGTATGTATTCTTTCTGAAAACACATGTATTTGTGTGTGTGTACTTACTAGGTTGAGATACAAAACAAATTTCACTCTGAGTTGTAATTTTAAGCAATTTTAATACTCCATAGTCTTCAGTACTGTGATTTCTAGTTGAATAAACAGGTGGGATAATATATTTTAAAAGATATGAAAGTGATTATTTAATTACCTAAATGCTTTTTTTTACAAAACAATTGGGAGTTTAATTGCTATTTTTCCCCAAGTTTCCCCAAGAGCAGGAGTCTGATTTGACTAAGATTTTCATGGTGCGGGATACTGCCTACAATTGTATAAGAGTATTAATATTACGAATTCTAAGAAATCATCATTCTAGGCTATTACAAGCATCTGTGTATTCTTACATTTGCCAAGAGTATTTCAATCATTTTCCTAGTCCATGTTTGGAGCCACATTTGGCTCCATGTAAAAATGTGGTGCCATGTTTGGAGCTACAGTCTTAAAATATTTAAGTATTTGGGGGAAGAGGTTCACCAGGCTGTTTCCAACAGACTGACTTCCTTAACTAATTCACTCGTAAAAAGTAAGTATCTTAGCTCCTTAGCCAGCTAAAGGCCTAACTATGCAGGGAGCCAGACGGAAGAGGAAAGAGTGTGGAAAATATGCCAAAGAGTATCTTAGATTAAGACTCAAAAGTATCAAAGGCCTTTATCATAAGTTCACATCTTAAAACTCGCCAAAGGGTGAGGTCTGCATACGACAAATGCTTCAGTTCATTGGCGTCATTTACTCATCTCTTTGTTCCTTATCCAACAAAGAAAAGAAAAATGGGAAAGATGAAAAGAGGGCACCACATAAAATGTCCCAACCTTGTTTAACCAAAGGCATAATCAATTTGAAGATGGTCCAATTTTTACAGCCTTCACTCAGTCAGCAAGGACCTATAAAACGGGCAAAAAAAATCCAACAGAACAAACTCTAAGAGAATGAATTTCATGAATTGTTTTATTAAACTGATGACACTGTTCACAAAGTTACTCTGGTGTTCAGTAGTTCCTAATGGGTTTCTACCTTGAAGACAGAGTGACTTAAAGACCTACTGTTGAGTGAGTTCCCAACACCCAATCTCCCAACCCTATCTAAAGGTTCTGGTAAAATCAGAAGAGATGATAGCAAGGATGCAAAACTAAAGGAAAATTCAATCTCTTTGAACATGAGTACAGTCAAGTCCATCCTTACAAAAACTCTACAAACAGGAAAGTAATGCTAATGCAATTGATTTAGCAAATGCTTTTCACCGGCAAGATCACATGAAAATGGGATTTCTCACTCAAGGACCGCATTTTTACTACAGTTGGTTAATAAACAAGTACCAACTATTATCTGTTTGTAAGTTCCCAGGTCAGGGACTTTCTAAACGTGACTGGTCTGTGTTTAAAACTTCAGTTTGACTGGGTAAAAACAAAAGCAAGTTTGGGTTTGAAATTTTAAAAACATGAGCCTTCAACAATGGATTTTACTTTAACAAGTGTTTACTTTCCTGTTCATTTCAACTAGTGGATTGCACGCCACTCCTGGGCCCCAGGCAGGCATCAGCTACTGTTACCAAGAACTTGGGCTTTGGGGAAAGCGGAGGGGATGCGGCTGAGTGTACCCAAGTGGCCAAAACAAAATCCAGGCTCGGAAGCGAAACCTGTCTGGCCGCTGTTCAGAAAGGGGCACGGGCTCGGGGTCGGGGAGCGGGGCGCAACCGCGTCCCTCCAGACCCGGGCCGCGGGTGGAGCTGGGTGTGGAACCGCGAGGGAGCGTCGCCGGGCGGGGCTGGGTAGGTCCCAAGGCAGAGGGAGAAGGGAGCGCCTCCCCCACGGGTCCCGGTCCCGCTGTGACGGGGAAAGGCCAGAGGCGCGAGAGTCCTCAGATACCTGACACAGGGCCAACTCCTCCTTTAGGCTGCTCAGCTCTTCCTCCAGCAGCTGCGTCCGGGTCACCATCGCCTCCTCTACCGAGATGCCCTCTAGCCGCCTGGACCCCATGGGAGCGCTGAGGAGGGAAGCATGAGCCGGAGCTGCCCCCCTAGGCCCTTGCTGGCCCCTTGACCCTTGTTCGTCCAGCCAGATTATATCACTTTTGTCTGCGACCACCTCCCGCGCTGAGCCGGTAAGACCTGAGGCCTCGCCGCGCACTGCGTGTACCTCAGCTCCCCGCCCAACAAGTGGTGACCTGGGGCCCAACTGTCGCGCTGGGGGCGGAGGGTGCGGTGAGGGAGGCGAACGCGCAGCCATGGCTGCGGCTGCTAACGGGTCAAGTTCCCTCTTAGAAACTCCACCTCCCTTTTCCCAACCAGGCGAGCCCGGAACGCCAACGCGGAGCCGCGCATGCGCGAGTCTTTTCCCGCCTTGGCCCGCGGCGTCTCGTGTTCTCCAGCCCTGGCTGGCTTCCCGTGGGCCTTGCGCCCAGCGCGAGCGTTGGGATACGCACGCGCCGTGGCCTGAAAAGATGAGGCGGGTCAGCCGGGCGGGCCATTCGGACGTGCTGTGCCTGAGTCCTTGGCTAGGATCGCCTGGATTTCCCGCCCACCTTAAGCCCTGCCCGCCACTTACATCCCACCTCTTAAAGCCTTCTTTAGCCCCCAGCCCCAAATGATCCTTAACTGTGAAAACTCCCTCCTTCAAGGCCCCTGCCAACTCGTGTGTCACATTTCATTGACCGCCCTGGAGTGTCAGTTACATGGTTAATCTCTCCAACGCTGCTGTAAGCTCCTTGAGGATCAAGGAATAAGTTTTACACTTAAGTGTTTTCTTCACACCCCTTGGCAAAACTGCTTTAGCACAGCTGACATCCAGCTGACTAATGTCAAGGAGACGTGGAAAGCCTTGTGCTGAGCTGGGACTATCAAGCAGGTTTCCCACTTGAATGATGATCCTTTGTACACCCTTTGTCTTTTGTTTTGCAAGAGTCATGATTTCCTTTGAGTTTTTATGTCAGCTTCTTCATGCGTTGGCTGGATATTAGAGAGAGCGGAGCCCACATTGCTGAACAGTTCCGGTCCTTGGAAGCAGTTTGAAATCAGTAATTTGGAGTGTGGTTGAAGAAACAAGATCTACTTTATCTTTTGTTCTTTTTTCTTTTTTTCTTCTGGCTTTCTTTTTAAACTTCAAATAGGCAATAATCTTCTCTTTCTTTATCCTTCAAATGCTCTTTCTTACTATTGATAAGATTAGTAAGGAGATGCATATTGAGCTGGCAGAATATTCCTGAAAGCTAGAACTGCCCTCTTCTGCCCAAAGGGTTCCATAATACTTGGGGAGAGCTGAGATGGGGGTTGAGGGACTGTAGAAGTAGAGAGATGACCACTTTAACTATTGACTTCATTTAATCAAAAAATTACCATCTCTGCATGAGATTCTAGTCAGGATGCCAAAAGACACCCTTCCTATTAGAATCCTGCCAAGGCAAGCAAGATAAGTGGACTTCCTTCTCGCTGAAGGTGAATTCCTCACAAAAATTTATAAAAGGATACATTAGAAAAAGTATGTTTATAAGCCTTGTCTTAGAACTCGCTAACCTACTGAACATTTGCCATATGCTGAGTCCAGTCCTAAGCACTTTTCATATACATACACGAACTCATTCAATTCATATGTCACCTTCAATTAGATATTATCTATGTCCATTTTTTACCAGAGAGGAAACACTTGTGAGGTTACTGTAACTTCCCTGAAGTTCCACGTCTGTTACCAGAAAAGCCAGGATTTGAATTCACTGAATTCCACTTAACTCTGAAAATGTGTACTTTGATATCTACCCCGACTCCACACCTATGACTTGAAATAGGGCATTGGCCGGGCACCGTGGCTAACACCTTAATCCCAGCACTTTGGGAGGCCTTGGCAGGAGGATCATGAGGTCAGAAATTCGAGACCAGCCTGGCCAATATGGTGAAACCCAGTCTCTACTAAAAAATACAAAAATTAGCCAGGCATGGTGGTGCATGACGGTAGTCCCAGATACTCAGGAGGCTGAGGCAGGAGAGTTGCTTGAACCTGGGAGGGGAAGATTGCAGTGAGCCAAGATCGTACCACTGACTCCAGCCTGGGCAACAGACCAAGACTCTGTCTCAAAAAAAAAAAAAAAGAAAAAGAAAAAGAAAGAAATACCATTTGGCCTTCATAGCCTATGAGATTTTACTGGAGTTAAGACTGGGAAGTCTAACCACATAAGTTACATGTTTGGCCCCAAATCAGTATTAATGCACATTTTTAATTGCTATATGTCATTCACTCCAAAGGACATCATTTCACCTAATCATAAAAAGGTTATTTTGAAAAGCAGTGAAATCTCTTCTATTATGCACCAGCCATTTAAAATGGCTACAAATAGGCCAGTTGTGGTGGCTTATGCCTGCAATCCCAGCACTTTGGGAGGCTGAACCTGGCAGATCACTTGAGGCCAGGAGTTCAAGACCAGCTTGGACAACGTGGTGAAACCTCATCTCTGCTAAAAATACACAAATTAGCTGGGAGTGGTAGTGCATGCCAGTAATCCCAGCTACTAGGGAGGCTGAGGCAAGAGAATCATTTGAGCACTGGAGGCAGAGGTTGCAGTCAGCCGAGATCATGCCACTACACTCCAGCCTAGGTAATAAAGCGACACTGTCTCAAAAAATAAAAATAATAACTAAATAAATGAAATGGCTACAAATAAAGAACAACTCAGCAGCATTAGCTACATTCACCATGTTAGGCAACCACCACCACCACTATCTAGTTCCAGAACATTTTCATCAACAGAAACAGAAACCACATACCCACATTAGTCACTCCACATTCTCACCACCCCCGAGCCCCAGGCAATCATTAATTCCCTTTATGTCTCTATGGATTTGTCTTTTTCGGATATGTCATATCAATAGAACCATATACTATTTGGCCTTTTGTGTCTGGTTTCTTTTATTAGCATAATGTTTTCGAAGTTCATCTATGTTGTAGCATGTATCAGTACTTCATTCTCTTTTATAGCTGAAAATATACCATTGTAGGGATATACTACATTTTGTTTATCCATTCATCTGTTAATGGACATTTCGGTTCTTTCCACCTTTCGCCTATTGTGAATGGAATAGAGTTGCTATAAACATTCATGTACAGGTTTTTGTCTGAACACTTATGTTCAATTTTTTGTTTATATACCTATGAGTAGAATGTCTGGATCATATGTTTAATTTACTGCGGAATCACCAAACTCTTTGCTACAGTGGCTGTGCCATTTTACCTTCCCATAAGCAAGGTATTAGCATTCTAACTTCTCATCATCCTCACCAAAGCTTAGTTTTGTTTTTGTTTTGCGTTGTTTTTTATGGCCCATCTAGTGGGTATAAAGTGCTGTCTTCCTTGTGGTTTTCATTTGCATTTTCCCCATAACTAATGACAATGAGCATATTTTCATGAATTTGTTGGACATTTGTTTCTCTCCTTTGGAGAAATACCTATTCATTCAAGTTATTTGACTATTTTTTAATTGGGTTATTTGTCTTCCTGTTGTAGAGTATAAAAGTTCTTTATTGGCAGACAATTTTTAAAAGAAAAGAAAAGTGCACATTTCCAGCAGTATACATAGGAGGTCTTTCTTTGTATTAGTTATTTGCTGAAATGACAGAAATGAATGAAATGTTAAATACAAACACTTGTGACTCAGAAGGATAAGTTAAATATCTGCATTGCTACATGAATAAAAATGTGCAAAACAATCAAGCTGTTTCTCCTGTTCAATTCTTTGTCTAAACATTTAAAAGTGATAGTATCTGTTCTGAAGAAATACATAATGGTGTCTGCTGAGGATGAAGTATATTAGAATAGAGAAATGCATAATTCTCTCAATATCAACATTGTATAGTTGAAATATTGGGAAATAATGAAAGAAATGTGCAAATTAATATGGTACTTAAATTTCCTCTTTTACCTTAATTTTTAAAATTTATTTTTAACTTCTGTTTTAAAAGAGAAAAAATGTATCAGCAGTTTCTCATCCTTTATGTTTCTTTGCTTCCAGAAAGAATGCAGAATTTTAAGACCTGTGTATTTCTGCTTTACCAATTTTGTGTAATCTTTATTTGGACAGCAGAATTTAATTAAGTTTTAAAACATTATTAGGTATTGTCAAGACCTCAAACATCTTAGATTTCTTTTCTTTTGATTTTAAAATTTATCTCAGTTTTTAGTGTTTGCCATGTCCTAGAGATTTAAATCAAGAATCACTTGCTTCAGCATCGAAAGAGAAACCCATAAGCTAGAATGTGCTGATGTGGTACTTGAATCAGTAGTAGATGCATCATGACAGCAGTGATGGACAAATCTCAATCCAGAAGTTAGCAGAAGTAAATAAATAGGGTTATTCTGTGCTTTCAATTACTGCAATTTTGATTGAGCAATTCCTGGAAACTACTGATACCCTGATCAGTCCTAAGAATGCTCTAGGTCACAATTATAGGTATACAAGGAGACATCATCAGCTCCTATTCAAAACTTATGATCCAACAGAGCTATGGCAGCAGAATTTCATTTTCCATTTTCATCTCCAAAGATTGCCAAACAGTCCGAAAGTGTTCAAACAACTGTTGCTTTTTCTAATTATCAGCAAAAATTATCTCCACTGAACCCCAATTCTAAGTATGTATGTTGTTCGGCAGGGGGTGGGGCGGGGGGGGGGTGTGGAAGTAACCTATAAGCCTTAGGTTTGAGTAACTTGTATCAGTTTATTTAGTTCAGCAAAATTTGGAATATAGTCCCAGGTTCCCTGAGAAGTTCAGCTGGTTCCACAAAACACAGGGTTGCACAGTTTCAGCACTCCTTTTCAACACATGACCACAGTGAGGCAACACCCTACTTTTTCAGCCTTCTTGTTTATATTTAAATTTCCTCCTCCCTAATAGATGGAATTATACATTCATGGTCCTAGGTGTTCTAATTGACTGTTCTTTATCCTCGAGGCAGTACTGCAAAAGTACTCCAGTTCTTCCAGCACTTTTCTCCCCTGATTTTATCCTAAACATGAAGGCCTTCTTTTTCCACTGCCAATGACCTGGTTTGACATTTCTGTCCTGAAGATTCTTACTTATTCCACATTACAGTGGTCTCACACACTTATACACACAAGCATTTTGTCTCTTGAAAATCCAGAATGCCATGTCTTCAGTCACCACCACTCCTTTGCCTTAGTAAGAGGGCTTCTATAACCAGAGAAATAGCACTTTTTCCCAACCCAACATCATCCTAATGTGTCACATACCCACTTATGATGCATAGCAGACTTTCGATAGCAGCAGCCAATTCCAGACTTTTCTGATTTTCCAAATCCCTATTAGTAATTGACTGTTTATCCTCATCTTCCATGTTAGCAATAGGAGATAAATTTTATCAAATGCCCAAGGAGATGGCAGCAATATTGAATGGCAGAATCACATTTCTATTGAATGTGTTTAAGTAACCCACACAGAGGCACTGATTCCAGTCTTAAGGATGAGAAACATATATGTCACCTTACCATCAGAGGGTCAATTCCCTTTCTGCTTGGTGAGGTGATCAATCAGAGTACAACAAGAAGTTGATGGCAACTCATACTGAGTACTTCAAGAAACAGTTAAAACAAAGACTAATTGCAAAGGTAAGAGTAGGACGGAGGGAAACACACTGTACCCTGAGCTTTCTTTTTTTTTTGAGACGGAGTCTCGCTCTGTCGCTAGGCTGGAGTGTGATGGCACGATCTTGGCTCACTGCAACCTGCGTCTCCCGAGTTCAAGTGATTCTCCTTCCTCAGCCTCCTGAGTAGCTGGGACTACAGGCACACATGCCATCATGCCTGGATAATTTTTGTATTGTTAGTAGAGACGGGGGGTTCGCCATATTGGTCAGGCTGGTCTTGAACCACTGATCTCGTAATCCGCCTGCCTTGGGAGGCTTCTTAAAGGATGAGAAATGTTATCACTCTAGGCTTGAAGGCATGAGAGAAAGAGCAGCTAATGTTACAAGGAGACAGAAGGGCTGGGCATAGAGAGCTGCCTGGTGAGAGGCACAGACTATGGAATTTCAGAGCCAGGGGAACAAATGCTCCAACTTCTCTCATACCTGCCTCCTCCTGTGCTACCCACTTGCTGAACCCAACCAGTTCTTACAGGTCAGCCCACCAGGACATGGAGCAGGGTGGGAAACATCGGGAAACAATCTGGGGAGGCAAACATGAGGTATATAGCTTAAAAGGCCAAGGTAGTCTAATAAGCAACAATTGGGATGTGGCCCAAATTGCATCCTATTATAGACAATAAATGATTCAAAGTAACAACTCTTACATCTTTCTCATGGAAGGTGGTTGGACATTAATTGACAACAAGCCCACAAAATAGAAAAAAGTGAATCACACACTAAAAAGTAGAGGGAACAGAATTCAAGCAAGAATTAAGCAGAGTTAGGCTTGTAAACAGAAACCCCTCTACCAGTCCCAAAGGGAATGTGTCTATGTACTTTTTTATCATCTTCACATTCTTCATTAAACCCAGTTTCCAGAAGGTCTGGACTATACTAGGTAATTCTGATTATCCTAAATATTATATATTCCAAGATAATTTATACTTAATTTGTATTTTGCATTAATTTCATATTTTACATCTCTTTTATAATTGTATTATTCTCACATTTCATTTAATGTGACTGGTAGTTCTATATTATTTATATATTTAGATATTATATGATCCTAGGTGGAAGAAAATGCCTGTTTTTTCCTCATCACTCATGTTACCTATCAAAATTGCCTAACACAGGAAGCTTAATATCTATCAGCTAGCTTTCTATAAGCCACAGAAATTCTTGCCATCAGCAATTAATAGATATTCCTCACAGTAGTTATTAATATCTCACCTTAGTAGACAGGGCTTTGCTGTGAACAGAGAATATTTTTGTGGAGTATCAGATATCAAAATTAGTATTTGAGATAAATAGATCACATAGTAGCAGTATGCTAACTACTATTGGTGGGAAATGAGACTGTTAAATCCTGGATAAAATGGTTCCTGGTGCTACCAAAATTTCTGTTTCCAAACAATGTTTTCTGATGTAGCAAACTTCTACAGCAAATTCCTTGGGAAGATAAAAAAGCAGAAAAGGATAAATGCATTCAATTCAGGGACCCCTTGCTAGAACACTCATTTCTCATTCCTTAACTCATTTTCATTTACTCATTCCTTATATCTTCTTTTTTTTTTTGAGACTGAGTTTGGCTCCGTTGCCCAGGCTGGAGTGCAATGTCGCAATCTCAGCTCACTGCAATCTCCACCTCCCGAGATCAAGTGATTCTCCTGCCTCAGCCTCCTGAGTAGCTGGGATTACAAGCACCCACCATCATGCCTGGCTAATTTTCATATTTTTGGTAGAGCCAGGGTTTCGCTATGTTGGCCAGGCTGGTCTTGAACTCCTGACCTCGGGTGATCGCCTTGGCCTCCCAAAGTGCTGGGATTACAGGTGTGAGCCACCACGCCCAGCCTACTCATTCCTTAACCCTTTTAACAAGTATTTATTGAACACTTCTAGGAATATATCAATGAACAAAACAGTCACAATTCTTGCTTTTACAGAGTTTATGCTCTACTAGGAGAAAACATATCATAAACAAATAAATATATTGTTAATTAGTAATGTTATATATTTTAAAAAGCAAGGAAGAACAGTGAGTAATAACAATGGTAAGGTGCCATTTTAGGTAGAGTAGTCAAGAAAAGCATTTCTAATAAAGAATAAGCAAACACCTCAACTGACTGAGAAGCACACCATGGACCTATCTGGGAGAGTATCAGACAATGAGGACATTGAAGGTATAAACGTAAAGCAAAAGCTTGAGTGAAATCTGAACACTGCAGTGCTTTATAGATTGTGAGGGATAACACACCCATTTCCCAGGAAATGTCTGTTATCCTGCAATCTCAAAGAAGCTGATTCCCAAGTGGATAAAATATCCACATGGCCAGGGAACAAGTTTTGTAATCCACAAGAAAATCCCACATATAAATCACGCTGAAAGTCTCAAATAAGATAAAGAAGCTGACCTGCAGTTTAAAGAAAAAATGAATGATGGTTACCCCCAGTTCCCTTGTGATGGTTGTAGATAAAAATCACATAAAGGAACTTTTAAAAGAATGTTACCTGGGTTCCATCTCCAGATATTATCATTCAATGGATGTGATATGGGACCCAGCATTGTGTTTTTTTTTTTTTTTTCCAAGAGTTCCCCAGATAAGTCTAACATGCAACCAGAATTGAGAATCACTGAGTTAAGCTGTCAAAAAATATGCCATGCTTTTGCACTTCTGGGATGCACAAAAGATGTCTCACAATTATTCACTTAGTCAACAGTTAATCAAATTATGTGTGCAATATCTAATACATGCTAGAAGCTTAACACTGGAGATACAGAAAAGCCAAGATCAACCGATTCCTACCTTCTTGAACTCATATGGGGAAAGTAAATTGACAAACAAGCAAGCAACTTCAACAACAACAACATAGAGAGTGTAGTAAGTGCTAAAAAGGAAAGAAAAGGGTGGTGTGATGGAGACTATCTGGGCAGGGACTACTTTCATTAAGTCAATTAAAGCAGGGCGGGGGGCCTCTGAAGAGGTGGAATATGAGCTGAACTCTGAAAAATGAGAAGGAACCAACTGTTCAGAAAGTCTGGGGTGTGAATGGGAAATACAAAAGAACAGAGGTACAAAGTTGCTTGGTGTCTTCTAAAAACAGAACAAAGGCAAGTATGGCTAGAATTAGGAAGTGTGAAAGGAAATATGGTGTAAGATGAAGGAAGGAGTTTGGGCTTTATTCTAAGATGAACAGGAAATGATGGAAAGATTTTAATCAGAGGAGAGATACGATTTCACTACATTAATGAAAAACCACTCTGCTGTGGAGAGAATGGATTATGGGGTTGGGGGAAGAGGAACAGAAGCAGGAAGACCAGTCCAAGCAAGAGATGATGGTGGCTTGGACCAGGGAGTTTGCAAGGGGAAAAGAGATATGGTGGTATTTAGGATGTATTACAAAGGGTGAGCTGACAGGACTTCTTGATGGATTGGGTGTGAAAGACAGCAAAGGAAGGACCCAGTCTGCCAGAGTTTGGTTTGGGAATCTGAATAGTTGGAGGTACCATAAATTGAGGTGGTGAAGACTACTGGATGAACAGGATTAGAAGCAGGAAATCAAAAGTTCCCTTTGAGGCCAGGTGGTGGCTCACGCCTGTAATCCCAGCACCTTGGGAGGCCAAGTGAGTGGGTCACCTAAGGTCAGGAGTGTGAGACCAGCCTGGCCAACATGGTAAAACCCCATCTCTACTAAAAATACTAAAATTATCTGGGTGTAGTGGCGCGTGCCTATAGTCCCAGCTACTCAGGAAGCTGAAGCAAAAGAATCGCTTGGACCTGGGAGGCAGAGGTTGCAGTAAGCTGAGATTGAGCCACTGCACTCCAACCTGGGTGACAGAGCAAAACTACATCTCAGAAAAAAAAAAAAAAAAAAAAAAGGCCAGTCTCAGTGGCTTACGCCTGTAATCCCAGCACTTTGGGAGGCTGAGGCAAGCAGTTCACAAGGTCAAGAGATTGAGACCATCCTGGCCAACATGGTGAAACCCCATCTCTACTAAAAAAACAAAAATTTGTTGGGCGTGGTGGCACGTGGCACATGCCTGTAGTCCCAGCTACTTGGAAGGCTGAGGCATGAGAATCTCTTGAACCCAACTGGTTGCAAAGGTGGAGGCTACAGTGAGCCAAGATGGCACCACTGCATTCTAGCCTGGCGACAGAGTGAGACTTCGTCTCAGAAAAAGAAAAAAGTTCCCTTTGAGATATACTGAATTAGAAATGTTAAGAGACTTCTAATTAGAGATGTGAGTAGGCAAAAGAACATGCAAATATGAAGTTCTTGGATCTCAAAATATACATTCAGAAGTCATCAGCATATATCTGGTTAGGTGTGTAGAACCTATTGGTATGTAGTAGTTAGATAAATATGCATGAGACATAGTGTCTTGAAGGAAAGGCACCAAGTCCTCTTCTTCTTAGAGATTTAACATTGTTTTATTTGTTGTTGTTGTTGAGACAAGGTCTCACTCTGTCATCCAGGCAAGAGTGCAGTGGTGTGGTGCAATCATGGCTTACAGCAGCCACAACTCCCAAGCTCACGCAATGCTCCCATCTCAGCCTCCAGAGTAGCTGGAACCACAGGCACATGCCACCACAACTAGCTAACTTTAGGATTTTTTTATGGAGATGAGGTCTTGACATGTTCCTCAGGCTGCTCTTGAACTTCTGGGTTCAAGCAATCCTCCTGCCTTGGCCTCCCAAAGTGCTAGGATTACAGATGTGAACCACTGTGCTTGACCTAAACATTGTTTTAGATCTAATGAATTGAGATGGTCCTGACTGAGACCCAGTGGTAGAAATGGGCCCATGAGAGAAGGGAATGTCTGGACTGGTAGCCTCAGATTGAGTAGTTAACTGAAAGAGTTTATAGAGTGAGGGCCAGTTTTGACCATAGTGCATGACTTGCACTGGAAATTCAAGTTGACTCTTGTCACCGAACATCTGTTTGAGCACAATGGCTGAGCAGCTGAATGTAAGCCAAAGAGCTGTAAACTTGGAAGTTCGAGGGTTAACTGCCTTTGGTCCAGCATGCAGCTGGAGAGTGTGGGATAATCTTCCCCTAAAGTGAATGGATGCGACCTGTGCAGGGTTCTGTACCAGGACGGGTGCCATTACTACTTCAGACAAGAAAGTTAGTCCAACATACAGGGCCAGTTCTCAGCCACAGACAAAGATGCCATGGAAGCAATGACAGGTGGAAATCAGAACTTTCAGAATAGGAACATTTCCAGGCCTCTTCTCCTCTGGCTGTTAGAATCATAATGAGCTTTTTTAGTCAGAATTAGACTCTAGACTACATAAGGGGGAAGCTCCAAAACAGAGAATGAACATCTCGTTAACTGTGCTGGTGAGGTCTTGAATATTTACTTCGATTATCATAAGGATAAATGACCATATTTGTACCCCAAACTGATGAGGTGCTTCATACTAAATATATAAATGTAGAAGGTTACATTTATCCTTTTTAAAGCTATTAAGGCAGTGTGATATAGTAGTAAGAGTTTAAATTTGAATTTGAAGCATGGATTCATGACTTATCTATCACTTAACTTTTTGAACATTACCTAACCTAAAAATAAGGATTAAAACAAGCTTTATGGGGCAGTATGGATCAAAAGCAACAATGTCAGTAAACACTGTTTTACTCTTTCCGTGTTTCATAGTAGATGCTCAATAAGTGTTAGGAATCATTAAATTCTTATTAAGTATTATTAAGCTATTATTTAAATTCACCTTGTTACACTCACCCCACTGTTTTTGAATTCATTTTGAATTCTGCTCTGCTCAGCTTTATACTAGCTGGTTATGTGATAAATGTCATCATTTTATGTTCTTATATAAATATATTTTTAAAATTTTTACAGAACAGTCTATAAGACACATTACTCTCTCCCTTTCCTAAACTCACCTATCCAGCCCTACCCAATTATAGTTCTTGAGTGCATTCTAGATATTTCATATGCCTTAATCTTCTCTCCCTAAACTGTAATTTCTTTGAAGATAAGATTCAGGTCTCAGTCTCCTTTTAAAATGTCCTATCACATCTTTAACAGTATGAGAAATACAGAAGACAAGAAACATGTACTTATTAATTTGAAGATGGTCCTAGACAGAATTTGCACATAGGTATTGATTATTTTCTCTTTTTGGCTTACTGGTCCCTAGAAATGTAACACACATACACAAGCAAAATTATAATATCTGTGTACCATAATTCCCTGTGAATCCAATTCTTTTTGTTTAAAACGAACAGACTAGATCAGGCAATCCTTAGACTCCTTTTCTGATCTAAAAATCACTAATATAATTAAATAAAAAACAACTGCATTTCTAAAAAAATTCCAAAGATAATGAATACTCCATTTATTCATTCAACAAATACTTTTTGAAGGACTACTATGTGCCAGCCAGTCTTCTAGGTGCTGGAGAAACAGCAGTGAAAAAAACATCTCTAACCTCTTGTAGTTTATGTTCCAAAGCATTTGTTTCGTTAAAATCTTGACCAAAGTAATTTTGAAACCAGGAAGAAGACAAATACAGGTCATACATCAGGGTTTTCGCCTTTAGAAAGAAATCTTCATCTATAGTATCTTTTTTCTGTTTTATTCTAAAAGAAAGAAATCAGGATGCCAAGCCAGTCTGTATATTTTCTATTCAATTATCAAAATATGAAAGTCAGAGGTAGGCAAGATTCCCTCTATTCACTCCACATATCAATATCTGTCCATTCTTGCCTTAAATATTTTGCCCACTACCCACAGTTCTCATCTTGTCCTACCACCCCTACCCCAGTTCAGACCTTCATTCATTCTAACCTAGATTAGTAAAATAGTCTCCTCCTTGTTCTCACCCACTTGAACTACTACAGCCAGTCCTTGCTTGACTAAGCATAGCTCTCAGTATGGCACATTGCAGAACAGAGACTGATGTGGTTTGGTTGGGTCTGCACCCAAATCGCATCTTGAATTATAGCTTCCATAATCCCCATGTGTTGTGGGAGGGGCCTGAAGGGAAGTAATTGAATCACGGGGGCAGTTTCCCCCATGCTGTTCTTATAATAATGAGTAAGTTCTCATGAGATTTGATGGTTTTATAAGCATTTTCCCTGTTGGCACTCATTTTCTCTCCTGCCGCCCTGTGAAGAGGTGACTTCTGCAGTGATTTTAAGTTTCCTGAGGTCTCTCCAGCCATGTGGAACTGTTAGTCAATTAAAGCTCTTTTCTTTATAAATTACTCAGTCTCGGGTATTTCCTCACAGCAGCATATGAACAGACTAATACAGAGACCTTCTGTGGTTCCTTACTGCTTTCATAACAAAATTCAATTATTTAACCTAGTATGTCAGGCTTTCTACTACTTTCTGACTCAACACTGTTTTTCAACATTATTTCCCCCTACTTTTTCTTCCATATTCTATGCTGCAACCAAAATAAACCATTTATTCTCCAGCCCTACCCTCTACCTTACACAGCCATTACTTCTGATCTTTGGATTCTGTTCCTTTTATCTGGAATCTCTGCCCTTCCCCAATAGATGAATGCCACTTGTACCTATCAGTAGCTTAAATACATATGTGTTTTTTTTCTCACCTTATAAGAAACCCAGATTTAGGGAATCCACACTACTCAATGTCACGAAGAACACCAGCTAGCTCTTAAATTCTTACTCTGTTGAACTGAGCAAATGACTTTCATCTTAATGAAAACAAGTTGTTATAACTGTTAGGATTACACCTTCCTGCCTGGCTAGACAAAGGGGAAGAGGAAAGGCATGCACTTACATCATAAAAGCAAATGCTTTCCCCAAATTCCCTAGTAGATATCCACTTACATCTCATTGACCAAACTACATTATCAGGCCACACCTAATTGAAAGAGAGATGGAAAAGCAAGGTTTTTTTTAAGTGAACATATTATGATCCCAAACAAAAATCAGTGTTCTCTTAATAGGAAAGAGGAGGAGAGGCCATTTTAGCAAAATAGCCTAAAGTGTCTGCTACAATGGCAACCAACAGTATCAAACACACACAGTCAGATAAATTTTACTTATAATTCTTCTAATTCCTGATTTCACCTCCATCTTTTCAACACTAAATAAACAACAAAAGCAGGGGCAGTTCACGCTTTCAAATCACAGCTCGCACATAGTCCTGGCCATAGTGTTACTTTCCCATTACTCCATTTTTCCTACTCTTCTCACTTAACCAGGTAGGACAACCCCTCTTTCCTGCAGTGTTAGTGATGTTGCAGACAGAAACAGAGGGTACTGGGAAAGGAGATGAAAGGCTAGCATGGGGCATGGTTCTGGGTGCTACACTTATAAAGTATGAACTCTAATTCTGGTATAAATTATTACATTTTCATTAGACACACAGAATTAGACAAATGTAAAATTCTATTTTATACCAAACCCTACTATCACTACAATTGCTGGAAACATCTTTCCCTGTTCCATATTTGGGAAGCTAGGCTCCTGGTTTTTGGAGATGGAACTCAAGGAAGAGTTTATTTTTGGAAACTAACTTTTTTTATTGTGGTATGATACATATCTAACGTAAAATTCACCATTTTAACCACTTTTAGGTGTGCAACTCAGTAGCATTAAGTATATGCACAATGTTGCGCAACCATCACCAGCATCAATTTCTAGAACTTTTTCATTATCCCAAAGAGAAACTCTGTATCCATTAAGCAATAACTCCCCATTACCCGCTTTCCCCAATTCCTATTGTTTTACACTTACTGCCCCTTTGAAGTTATCTATTCTAGGTACCTTATATAAGAAGAATCATGAAATATTTGTCTTTTGATGTATGAAGTATTTCACTTAGCACAATATTTTCAAAGTTTATCCATGTTGTAGTATGCATCTAAATGTCAATCCTTTTTAAGAGAGAATAACATTCCATTATCTTTATATACTAAATTTTCTCTATCCATTCACCTGCTGATGGATATTTAGGTTGTCTTCATCTTTTGCCTACTGCATATAATGCTGCTAAGAACACTGGTATTTAAGTAGCTGTCTGAGTCTCTCTTTTAGTTATTTTGGGAGAGACTATATTTTTAACAATGTTGAAATTTTGTTTAAAATAAATTAGGTATTGTGAAGGTTAATAGTGAGTGTCAACTTGATTGGTTTGAAGGATGCCAAGTATTGATCTTGGGTGTGTCTGTGAGGGTGTTGCCAAAGGAGATTAACATTTGAGTCAGTGGAATGGGAAAGGCAGACCCACCCTCAGTCTGGGTGGGCACCATCTAATCAGCTGCCAGCATGGCTAGAATATAAAGTAGACAGAAAAACATGAAAAGACTAGACTGGCCTAGCTTCTAAGCCTCATCTTTCTCCCATGCTGGATGCTTCCTGCCCTGGAACATTGGACTCCAAGTTCTTCAGTTTTGGGACTCAGACTGGCTTTCCTTGCCCCTCAGCTTGCACGCAGCCTATTGTGGGACCTTGTGATCATGTGACTTAACACTTAATAAACTCCCCTTTATATATATATATTTATATATATAAATTAGAAATATCTACAAGTGTGTAAATATATGTATACACACACACACACACACACACACACGAGTTGGTAGATACTTGTAATTAAGGATTCCCAGAACAGTATGCAAATGTAAAATGATGTGGCTGCAATGACTAGAATGAGCAGAGATATGTAAATATGAAGAGCTTGAAGACCATGAACACTTAATTTTAGAGGCCTTTCTTAAAATCACATCAAGCATACAAAATGCATTAGATCCCACATTAAAATGTTTTACATAGCTAGGAAAGGCCTATGAAGCTGAGTGGTTAGTCTTATTTATGTACACTTAATTAGACACATATTACTTTTTATTTTGCCATTTTTGAGTATTTGAAGGCCAATAAATTATTTTTCAGGTCTCAAATATTTTGTAGGCCCTTAAATATGGGTAACTGGCTCTGTCATAATTATTTATTTATTTATTTATTTATTTATTTATTTATTTATTGAGACGGAGTTTCGCTCTTGTTACCCAGGCTGGAGTGCAATGGTGCGATCTCGGCTCACCGCAACCCCCGCCTCCTGGGTTCAGGCAATTCTCCTGCCTCAGCCTCCTGAGTAGCTGGGATTACAGGCACGTGCCACCGTGCCCAGCTAATTTTTTGTATTTTTAGTAGAGACGGGGTTTCACCATGTTGACCAGGATGGTCTCGAGCTCTTGACCTCGTGATCCACCCGCTTTGGCCTCCCAAAGTGCTGGGATTACAGGCGTGAGCCACCGCGCCCGGCCAATAATTCTTGACCTCAAAATAATTCTCATTTTCACCCTCTGAGGACACTTGCTTCTGACCATATAACTGACCATAACTAATTTTTCAACAGTAATGCAGTAACCAGAAAAAAAAGGAAATGAAAATAATATATATTATCTCTATAATTTCTGGTTATAAAATAAAATGTTTCCCAGAGTCAATGTACCACAACATCAACTAAGTACTAGTAATCAGAAATTTCTAGAATCAAGAGCAACAATCTTTCAGAAACAAGCTGCCAAGTTCCTGACTCCTGTCAGCTTCTCAAAATAGGAAATGCTGTAGTAAAAAGCACTGAAACAAATACTCTCCCTACTCCCATATACCCACATACAGTTAAAGACACTCCGGGAATAACAAAGTCTTCTGTTAAAATTCAAAGCTAACTCCCCTCTTAAATTTCTTAAGCATCCACAGTGAATTACTTTAATAGCATAATAAAATTACTTTCCACCTAATATAGAATCATGGCTTCCAGTTAGATGTTCCCTTGAATACTAGAGATGTATTTATTTTAGGATTAGCCTTTCATGCCTCTAAGCCTTGGCACGAGCAGTTTCTACCTTCCTGGTAGATTTTTCCACCATTTCTTTAGCTAAAAAAATGCCTACCCAGCCTTTAAAGCCCAATTTAAATGTCATTGTTTCTGCATGTCCTTTCTGGCTCCTAGGGTTTCCAGAGTCATATTCTATTCTCTGCACTCTCAGGACTTACCACATTTTACCTAATTTATAAGTGATTGTGTGTTAGTATGTCTGCTGTTTACCACTAGACTTTCAGCTCTGGAAAGCAGGGCACATGCTATGATCACGTCTGTATTACCATGCATCTAACACTAAATTCATAAAGCAACTGATAATTTTCTCTATTATACACATTCTGTGCTTTGCATAGGATAGCAATTATTCTATTAATTTAACCTGGAAAGTGACAAACTGTTTGGCCATCTGTTCTCCCACTTTGTGATGAAACATTTTTGAGTATGATTTTGGTTAGTTTTCTTATTCTTTTGTAACAGCAAATTGTTGGTCTTTTTCTTTTCCACTTGTCTCAAAGTTTCCATCACCGCGTGGAGATCATTACAAACAGTGCTTCAACTGTATCATAAAAAGCTGCTAACAAAGCCAAAAGTTTTTCCACTTTCAGATTTCTCGGATGGTGTTTTGGGAGAAGATGTAGTTAGGTGAGTGTACCTATGTGAGAGCAAGAGGAAGTGGTAGAAAGGTTGATAGAGTGTTATTGGCCTTTTGAGGAAGCTGGTTTATGATGCTCAAAGATCACTCATTGTGTTGTTGATTTCTTAGGGAATAATCAGCATTAACTTTCTATTATTATGGCCCTTTAGCTATAAAAATTAAGTAAATTTCATGCAAAGAATTTCCCTATTTAGATAGGAGGAAACTATTCATTGATAAAGATGAGAAAAACTTTCTAGTTTACTACTTCCGGTGAATCCCAGAATCACAGATAATTACTCCCATAAGGACTAACTACTATAATTATATTAGTGCCCTCTGCTGTACATGTGCAAAATTACAGAAAATTATGCGTTCTCTCAAGATTTGTCTAGACATTCTCGGCTTTGGCATTTTCCAGAAGCAAGTCTTTAACAGCATCCTTATTTAATTTCAGCTGAATAAACTTTTATCATGTTGGGTGAAATTTTACCTCCCATAATTACTGTCTAACCCAAACAAAATAACAGTGTATAAGAGGCAGTCATTATAAGCCCATTGTTATGCTAGGGAAAATACTAATTAAATGTTTGTGAAATAATGGAAATTACTTCATGGCAGGGCAATTATTTAAAAGCCTGCCTTGCTTTTATAATAATTATGTGCTGATCACTTTCTCTTGGACTTTCCTTTTTTATATCTTCCTGTGTTTATTTAAGTCAGAGTCAATTCAGAGCTGCATAAAATTTTTACTTGCTATGACATCCAGTAATTATTTTGTATGACATTTGTTTCATGCCATTTGATTTGTTTCTATGTTCTAAATTAAAAATTTCTGCTTCTGTCTGAATTTTATTAACTGAAAATAATATTAGGAGGCTGAGGCCATAGCTGTAAGTAGTCCTCTGTCACCCACTTATCTTTTTGTTTATCTCTCATTCCAGGTTATGAAATTTTAAGCATCTCACTCACCTTTAATAAACATTCTACACCTTCAGAACAGCAAATTTCTTTGCAATTTACATGCTATATCTTCATTTTGTGCATTTTATCTCTATGTATGAAGAAATATATAAAATAGCATAATTTAAAATGGAAACGAGAATTTAAACACATTGATTTTGGTAATAATCCATGAGTTTTGGAAATGACTCTTTTGGGTTTAATTCTTGCCATCGTTTTTTTCCTTTCTTTTTTTTTTTTTGAGATGGAGTCTCACTCTGTCGCCAGGCTGGAATACAGTAGCATGATCTTGGCTCACTGCAACCTCTACCTCCCGAGTTCAAGTGATTCTCCTTTCTCAGCCTCCCAGATTGCTGGGACTACAGGTGCATGCGACCACACCCAGCTAATTTTTGTATTTTTAGTAGAGACAGGGTTTCACCATGTTGGCCAGGATGGTCTCGATCTCTTGACCTCATGATCTGCCTGCCTCAGCCTCCCAAAGTGCTGGGATTACAGGGATGAGCCACCACGCCCAGCCTATTTCTTGCCATCTTACTGTAAACTTCCTCCACTTCTAAATCACTATACCTAGCATATTTGTAAATTTGTTTAGAGCAGTTTTAGCAAATGTGTAAATCAGTTATTAACCAAATATCTTTTTTTACTATGAAGAACTACATATATGTTTAAGATATATAAATGTATCTTAAGAAGTAATTTTTTGGTAGATTTTAACTTTCCAAGGAAAAGTATGATATTTGTCAAAACTAGAAAGACATATTTTTAAATTACAGTAAATTAAAATGTACAAATAAAACCACAAGACAATGGAAAAATAGTTTCAAACTTTAATGGACTTTAAAGTGATTTTTCCCAATGGGAAAAATCAGAGAAATTTTCAGGTGTAGCTGAGAGCACAATGACAATCAAAAACGAAGGGGGACTAAGTCAAAGATAAGGAGTGATATTGGAAAAAGTATACCTAATATAGGTATTTTTAGGAAATAAAGGAAAAACCTAAAATGATAGGTTCCATTATCCAGCTAAGGGTTTTTACTTGGAATATAATTTTCTGTTTTGAATGCTTCAGTCTAGAGGCAAATAACTAAACAGAAGGAATAAGCAGCACAAATGCTGATATGTAACTTCCAGATTTACTGTTTTTCATTTCACCACATTGGATGCTGCTTAACAGGAAGATGCATAATATATTTAGCTGTAGTAAACATGCATGCATGTTGTATTAAAAGAGTGTTTTGTATTCTTTGGTTTTTTAGAAATGTATTTAAATAGTTTGTTTTAGTCAGGAAAGGGGGAATGGCACACATATAGTGCTACATATGACCTGATGCTTCCAACAGTGGTGTCATATAACAGCCCACTGCTCTCCCTAGCTCACTGCTGACACTCTGGGCTTCTAGGATGAAAGTTTGTCCCTAGAAGTCTGGAAATTGATTTATAATGCATGGGGAGGCATGTAATATGGCTAATGCTCCAATTTCTGACTTTATTTTGAAGAAAAATGTATTCTTAAAATAGAAACAGTCTTTAAGTTGCTGACAATAAATGGCTGCTATGAAATTTGAAATATTAATCCTCCCTTGACAAAGCAAGCTTATTTTTTTAAACAAAGACAAAATTATCTCTCTATAATTCACTAGAAATGATGTTTTTATATTCAATACACATTGAATAACTTAAACAAAAAAGTTAACAATATGTAAAATGTTATATAAAATGATCAAATAAATTGATTAATTATTCCAGAAGGGAAATAATGATTAGAAATATCCTTATTGTATAGGTAAAGACAGTTTACAAATACCAAAAGCATATTAAAGCAGAAATAGCTAGATGCTTATACAAACACCCACTCTCGCCGTTTCTTTAGAAACAAAACACAGATGTATGTGAATGTGTGTATACACAGATGTATATTTGTGTTTAAGTGTGCAGGCAACATGCCCAGATAAAGGACTATAATATGCAACCTTCCTTGAAAGTAGGTTCTATCCCATGACTGAGTTTAGCCAACAGAGAGATAATTGGGTTATTAGATAATCTATTAAGATTAGAATGATTTTTAGTCACTGGAAACCCATTTTAAATAATAACACACAGCTAGGTTAAAAGCTAAATAATAGAAAAAGATATACCATGCAGATATTAACCAAAAGAATGCTGGGATTGTCATATTAATATCAAAAAAATAGAATTCCAATGAAGGAAAGTTACCAAAGACGAAGAGGGACATTGTATAATAGTTAAAAGTACCAATCTACCAAAAATACATAGCATGCACCTAACAAAATATTGTGACAATACATAAAGCAAAAATTACAGAAGTAAAGGTAGAAATAGAAAAATAATAGTATAGTTAGAGATTTCAACACTCCTCTCTTAGTAATCATTAGAACAACTAGGCAGGAATCAGCAAGGGTATATAATACCTGAAAATCACTATGAACCAAATTAACCTAAATCCCATTTTCAGACCACTTGACCCAACGAAAGCAGAATAAACATTGTTTTCAAGTGCACATGAAACATTCACAAATATCAACTGTGTCTTGAGTCATAAAACAAATCTTAATAGATTTAAAACATTCAAAGTGTGTTCTCTAACCATAGTGGAATTGAACTAGAAACCAGTAACAGAGAAATATGTAGAAAATCCCCCAAATATTTAGAAATTATCTATTTCTGAATATTTCATTGGTCAAAGATGAAGTCAAAAGAAAATTAGAAGATATAGTACAGTATATAAAAAATATCCAACGTATCAAAATTCGTGGGGTGTACTAAAGCAGTACTTAAAGGAAAATTTATGCAATCAAATGCATATGTTATGAAGTAATAAGGGTGTCAAATCAGTAGCCTAAGTTTCTATCTTAGAAAACAAGTTAAAAGAAGAGGAAATTAAAACCAAATCAAGAAGAAAAGAAATAATAAAGATAATATGGTTATTCCACTTAGAAAACTGCAAAGAATCTACAAAAACATCCTGAGTTAGTAAGATCACAAGATAAAATGTCAGATGTAAAAAGATACACAAGTCAACTTACAAACAAGCCACTTGTTCCCTCAAAAAACATGAATTTGAACAACTACCCACACATGAAAATAGCTTCATAAAAGCTGGAGAACAAAAAGATAGAAGTCAAGTGAGAGATTACAGCACTTGGGTGGAGCAAAAAAAGATGCATTAAAGAGGCAGCAAGGACAATTTCAAATTATCCACATCACCCCTCCCTCCCCAAGCCCATGCAGCACAGCATGGAGAGAGATACAGACATATCTTGGAGAAATTGCAAGTTCAGTTCCAGATCACTGCAATAAAATAAATATCACAATAAAATAAGTCACACAAATTTTTTGGTTTCCCAGTTTATATAAAAGTTATATTTACATTATACTGTAGTCTATTAAGTATGCAATAGCTTTATGTCTAAAAAAACAATGTATTCTTTAGTTTAAAATATACTTTATTGCTAAAAAATGCTGACACAGAGACACAAAGTAAGCAAATGATGTTGGAAAAATGGTGCCAACAGTTTTGCTCGATGCAGGGTTTCCACAAACCTTCAAGTTGTAAAAACTACAATATCGACCGGGCGCGGTAGCTCACGCCTGTATTCCCAGCACTTTGGGAGGCCGAGGCGGGTGAATCACGAGGTCAAGAGATCAAGACCATGTTGGCCAACATGGTGAAACCCCGTCTCTACTGAAAATACAAAAAAAATTAGCTGGGCGTGGTGGCGCATGCCTGTAGTCCCAGCTACTCGGGAGGCTGAGGCAGAAGAATTGCTTGAACCCGGGAGGCGGAGGTTGCAGTGAGCTGAGGTCGCGCCACTGCACTCCAGCATGGCACCTGGTAACAGAGTAAGACTATGTCTAAAAAAAAAAAAAAAAAAAAAACTACAGTATCTATGAAGCACAATGAAGTGAGGTACAATACAATGAGGTATGCTTATATTTCCAACACGGAGAAAGGAGAGTAAAGGGAGCACTTGACTTTACTGCAGACCACAGCACCAGACCCACTCCAGTGAACCATAGCACCAGGCTAGCCTCCATCAACCCCATCTCCAGGCACTAGTGTCAGGCTGGCCTCCATAGCCCGAAGCACCAGGCCTGCTTGTACAGACACAAGCTGCAGGACCCACCAGTGGACCTAGCTCCAGGTCTGCCTCCACAGACCCAGAAGCAGACTAGCCCCTGTGGACTCAGGTGCCAGACACACCCACCAGCAGATCCAAAGAACAGGCTTGCCCAGAATCTCTGGATGGGCTGACTGGTGAAGGGCTTTCTATAAAGAGCCAATCTATAAAGACTTAAGTGCCTACTTCCTCAAATGCAAAGACACCAATTCAAGGCTACAAGGATCAGGAATAATTAGGGAAACATGAAACCACGAAAGGAATAAAATAAAGCACCAGTAACTGACCTTTAAAAAATGGGGTCCACATGAGGTAAAGGGACACACAGGCAACTCAATAACACTAAGAAAACACTATATGAGGTTGGGCATGGTGGCTTACGCCTGTAATCCCAGCACTTTGGGAGGCTGAAGCAGGAGGATCACCTGAGGTTGGGAGATCAAGACCAGCCTGATCAACATGGAGAAACCCTGTCTCTACTAAAAATACAAAAATATTAGCCAGGCATGGTGGTGCATGCCTGTAGTCCCAGCTGCTTGGGAGGCTGAGGCAGGGGAAGTGCTTGAACCTGGGGGGTGGAGGTTGCAGTGAGCCAAGATTGTGCCACTGCACTCCAGCCTGGACAACAAGAGTGAGACTCCATCTCAAAAAAAGTAAATAAATAATTTAAAAATAAAAATAAAATAAACCACTATATGAAGAAATTGAGAAGTTCAACAAAAAGATAAAAACCATAAGAAAGAAGCAAACAGAAATTCTGGAGTTGAAGAACACAAGTGAACTTCCACAATAGACCGGATCAAGCAGAAGAAGGAATAAGTGAACTTAAAACTGGGTCATTTGAAATTACCTGGTAAGAGGAACAAAAAGAAAAAAGAATGAAAAGAGTAAAGAATATCTATATAACTTAATGGGGCATCATCAGCAGAACCAATACACACATTATAGAAGTAACAGAAAGAGGAGAACAAGAGACAGCAGTAGAAAGCTTATTTAAAGTAATAATGATATCAAACTATCCCAAACTGGAGTGTGAAATAAAACATCCAGATCCATGAAACCTCAAACAGATTAAATGTAAAGAAATGTTCACTGACACACATCATAATAAAATTCTCAAAAGTCAAAACCAGAGAATTTTGAGAGCAATAAGAGAAAAGAAACTAGTTGTAAAAGTATACATTTCCCGTAATACAATTGGTAGATTTCTTAAGAGACATCTTGCAGCCAAAAGAGAGTGGAATGATATATTCAAATTGATAAAAGAAAAACACTGAAAACCAAGAATACTATACCTGGCAAGGCTATCCTTCAGAAATGAAGGTGAGATAAGGACTTCCCCAGACAAACAAAATCTCAGGGAGTATATCACTAGATTAGCCTTACAAAAATGTTAAAGGAAATTATTCAAGATGAAATACAAGGATGCCAACTAATACTGTAAAAGTATAAAACTTAATGTAAAAGGTAAAGATAGTAAAGTTCAGAAAATGTCAACACTGCAATGGTGGTTCATAAGTCACTATTAACTCTAGTATAAGAGTTAAAAAACAAAAGAAAGTAACTAGAAATATAATAATTTCTTAATAGATACACAATGTAAAAACTGTAATTAGTGACATCAATAACAAAAAGTGTAGGGGGAGGAGAAGTTAAAGCAAAAGTTATGAGAAAAACATTTAAGTTTTTAAAGTGAAATAAATTATCATTATTTTTAAATGAAATTCTAAGACAATACTAAATATTCTCACCAAAAAAGTTGCTCACCATAAATAAATAATAATTCAAGGTGATTGATGTTAATTAGTGTAACAGCAGTAATTATTTCACAATGTATAACTTATATGAAAATATGTTACTTTAAATATATACAATTTTAATTTGCTAATTATTTGTAAATAAAGCTGGGGAAATTTTTTTAACAAAAAACAAAACTTATACAAATCCATTCTGTAAGTATATATTAGCAACAAACAATTGAAAACCAAAATTTTGGAGATCGATCCAAGATGGCCGCTTAGGAGGAACTCGGGAATGCAGCTCCGAGAGAAAGCACAGAGGGTGAGTGGACGCCGTATTTCCAGACTGATTTTTACTGCCCACAGACCAGGAGATTCACACGCAGAGAAGCCACACGGGTCGCCAGCGCCGCTGGTTTGAACGGCGCAGCCGCTGGGCCGGCACCCTGAGGCAACGGCTCACTGTACAGAGTGAGAGAGTCTGAGTCCCCTATAAGCCAGCAAGGGGAGCTGAAACAGGGAGCCAGGCCAGCGCCACGAATCTCAGAGCCACGGCTTTAGCCAACGCAGCAGCTCCGGAGGCAGATCAGATGAGACGGTGTCCCCTCTTACCCAGCAAGAAGACCTGAAACAGGGAGTGAAGACAGGAGATTCCCGAGCAAAAAAAAAAAAAGTGCCACTGCAAACACAACTGAAACCGGGACGGTCCAGCTCTGTGGAGGAGGGGCGTTCTCCATAGGCACCCTGCTGTTCCCAGGGCAATCTACCAAGGCAACCCGCCACTACAGAGACTCCGTCACTACAGGGGCGGGCCAACATAGCGGAAGCAGTTCTAACTACACCCAGAAGTTCACACGGAAGCTGGGTGGAGCCCACAGCAGCTTAGCGAAGCCTCTGCAGCCTGAGTGTGACTAGGCTGCCACCTTGTGGGCAGGGAAAACAGCAACCGCACAGGGGAACATCATAAAACCGTAACTCCCTGGGACAGAACACCTGGGGGGAAGAGCAGGGGGTTTATGAGTTCTACCACAGCAGACTTAAAATTACCAAAATCAGAAAGACAACAACTACAAAGTCAACAGGTGGATAAATCCACAAAGATGGGAAGAAACCAGCGCAAAAAGGATGAAAACACCCAAAACCAGAACACTTCTCCTCCTACAAGGGATCACAACTCCTCACCAGCAAGGGAACAAGACTGGATGGAGAATGAGTGTGATGAAATGACAGAATCAGCTTTCAGAAAGTGGATAATAAGAAACTTCCGTGAGCTAAAAGAACATGTTCTAACCCAATGCAAAGAAACTAAGAACCTTGAAAAAAGACTTGACGAAATGCTAACAAGAATGGACAACTTAGAGAGGAATATGAGCGAATTGATGGAGCTGAAAAACACAACACGAGAAGTTCACGAAGCATGCACAAGTTTCAACAGCCGAATTGACCAAGCAGAAGAAACGATATCAGAGGTCGAAGATCAACTCAATGAAATAAAACGAGAAGGCAAGATTAGAGAAAACAGGGTAAAAAGGAATGAACAAAGTCAACAAGAAATATGGGACTATGTGAAAAGACCTAATCTACGTTTGATAGGTGTACCTGAATGTGACGAAGAGAATGAATCCAAGCTGGAAAATACTCTACAGGATATTATCCAGGAAAACGTTCCCAACCTAACAAGGCAGGCCAAGATTCAAGTCCAGGAAATACAGAGAACACCACAAAGATATTCCTCTAGAAGAGCAACCCCAAGACACATAATCATCAGATTCACCAGGGTTGAAATGAAGGAGAAAATACTAAGGGCAGCCAGAGAGAAAGGTCGGGTTACCCACAAAGGGAAGCCCATCAGACTCACTGCAGATCTCTCAGCAGAAACCCTACAGGCCAGAAGAGAGTGGGGGCCGATATTCAACATCCTTAAGGAAAAGAACTTTCAACCCAGAATTTCGTATCCAGCCAAACTAAGCTTCATAAGTGAAGGAAAAGTAAAATCCTTTGTGAACAAGCAAGAACTCAGAGAGTTCATCACCACCAGACCAGCTCTACAAGAGCTCCTGAAGGAGGCACTACACATAGAAAAGAACAACCAGTACCAGCCTCTCCAAAAACACACGAAAAGGTAAAGAGCATCAACACAATGAAGAATCTGCATCAACCAAGGGCAAAAGAGCCACCTAGCACCAAAATGACAGGATCGAATTCACACATAACAATATTAACCCTAAATTTAAATGGACTAAATGCCCCAATCAAAAGACACAGACTGGCAAATTGGATAAAAAGCCAAAACCCATCAGTGTGCTATATCCAGGAAACCCATCTCGCATGCAAGGATACACAAAGGCTCAAAATAAAGGGATGGAGGAAGATTTACCAAGCAAATGGAGAGCAAAAAAAAGCAGGAGTTGCAATTCTCATCTCTGATAAAATAGACTTTAAAGCAACAAAGATCAAAAGAGACAAAGAAGGACATTACATAATGGTAAAAGGATCAATGCAGCAAGAAGAGCTAACGATCCTAAATATATATGCACCTAATACAGGAGCACCCAGATACATAAGGCAAGTTCTTAAAGACTTAGAAAGAGACTTAGACTCCCACACAATAATAGTGGGAGACTTCAACACACCATTGTCAATATTAGACAGATCAACGAGACAGAAAATTAACAAGGATATCCAGGACTTGAACTCAGACCTGGAACAAGCAAACCTAATAGACATTTACAGAACTCTCCACCCCAAATCCACAGAATATACATTCTTCTCAGCACCACATCACACCTACTCTAAAATTGACCACATAATTGGAAGTAAATCACTCCTCAGCAAATGCAAAAGAATGGAAACCATAACAAACAGTCTCTCAGACCACAGTGCAATCAAGTTAGAACTCAGAATTCAGAAACCTACCCAGAACCGCACAGCCTCATGGAAAATGAACAACTTTCTCCTGAATGTTGACTGGATAAACAATGAAATGAAGGCAGAAATAAAGACGTTCTTCGAAACCAATGAGAATGAAGACACCACATACCAGAATCTCTGGGACACATTTAAAGCAGTCTCTAGAGGAAAATATATAGCAATAAGTGCCCACATGAGAAGCAAGGAGAGATCTAAAATTGACACCCTATCATCAAAATTGAAAGAGCTAGAGGAGCAAGATCAAAAAAACTCAAAACCTAGCAGAAGACAAGAAATAACTAAGATCAAAGCAGAATTGAAGGAGATAGAGACACGAAAAACCCTTCAAATAATCAATAAATCCAGGAGCTGGTTTTTTGAAAAGATCAACAAAATAGACAGACCACTAGCCAGACTAATAAAAAAGAAAAGAGAGAATAACCAAATAGATGCAATAAAAAATGACAAAGGGGATATCACCACAGATGCCACAGAAATTCAAACCATCATCAGAGATTATTACAAACAACTCTATGCACATAAACTAGAAAACCTGGAGGAAATGGATAAATTCCTGGACAGCTGCCTCCTCCCAAGCCTAAACCAGGAAGAAGTCGAAACCCTGAATAGACCAATAACAAGGTCTGAAGTCGAGGCAGCAATTAAGAGCCTACCACCCATAAAAAGCCCAGGTCCAGATGGGTTCACAGCAGAATTCTACCAGACATACAAAGAGGAACTGATACCATTCCTACTGAAACTATTCCAAATAATCCAAAAAGAGGGAATCCTTCCCAAATCATTTTATGAGACCAACATCATCCTAATACCAAAACCTGGCAGAGACTCAACAAGAAAAGAAAACTACAGGCCAATATCCATGATGAACATAGATGCAAAAATCTTCAATAAAATACTGGCAAGCCGATTACAACAGCACATCAAAAAGCTTATCCACCATTATCAAGTAGGATTCATCCCGGGAATGCAAGGCTGGTTCAATATACACAAGTCTATAAATGTAATTCACCACATAAATAGAACCAAAGACAAAAACCACATGATTATCTCAATCGATGCAGAGAAGGCCTTCGACAAAATTCAACAGCCCTTTATGCTAAAAACCCTCAATAAACTAGGTATCGACGGAACGTATCTCAAAATAATAAAAGCTACTTACGACAAACCGACAGCCAATATCATACTGAACGGGCAAAAACTGGAAGCATTCCCTTTGAAATCTGGCACTAGACAAGGATGCCCTCTCTCACCACTCCTATTCAATATAGTACTGGAAGTTCTAGCCAGAGCAATCAGGCAAGAAAAAGAAATAAAGGGTATTCAATTAGGAAAGGAGGAAGTCAAATTGTCTCTATTTGCAGACGACATGATTGTATATCTAGAAGACCCCATCATCTCAGCCCAAAATCTCCTGAAACTGATAAGCAACTTCAGCAAAGTCTCAGGATACAAAATCAACATGCAAAAATCACAAGCATTCCTATACACCAATAACAGACTTAAAGAGAGCCAAATCAAGAACGAACTGCCATTCACAATTGCTACAAAGAGAATAAAATACCTAGGAATACAACTAACAAGGAACGTAAAGGACCTCTTCAAGGAGAACTACAAACCACTACTCAACGAAATAAGAGAGGACACAAACAGATGGAGAAACATTCCATGTTCATGGTTAGGAAGAATTAATATCGTGAAAATGGCCATACTGCCCAAAGTAATTTACAGATTCAATGCTATCCCCATCAAGCTACCAATGACCTTCTTCACAGAACTGGAAAAAACCACCTTAAACTTCATATGGAACCAAAAGAGAGCCCGTATAGCCAAGTCAATTCTAAGCAAAAAGAACAAAGCGGGAGGCATCACACTACCAGACATCAAACTCTACTACAAGGCTACAGTAATCAAAACAGTATGGTACTGGTACCAAAACAGAGATATAGACCAATGGAACAGAACAGAGGCGTCGGAGGTGACACAACATATCTACAACCACCCGATCTTTGACAAACCTGATAAAAACAAGCAATGGGGAAAGGATTCCCTGTTCAATAAATGGTGTTGGGAAAACTGGCTAGCCATAGGCAGAAAGCAGAAACTCAACCCCTTCCTGACACCTTACACTAAAATTGACTCCAGATGGATTAAAGACTTAAACATAAGACCTAACACCATAAAATCACTAGAAGGAAACCTAGGCAAAACCATTCAGGACATAGGCGTAGGCAAGGACTTCATGACCAAAACACCAAAAGCATTGGCAACAAAAGCCAAAATAGACAAATGGGACCTAATCAAACTCCACAGCTTCTGCACAGCAAAAGAAACAGTCAATAGAGTGAATCGGCAACCAACAGAATGGGAAAAAATTTTTGCAGCCTACCCATCTGACAAAGGGCTGATATCCAGAATTTATAACGAGCTAAAAAAGATTTACAAGAAAAAAACAAACAAGCCCATTCAAAAGTCGGCGAAGGATATGAACAGATACTTTACAAAAGAAGACATACATGAGGCTAACAAGCATTTGAAAAAATGCTCATCATCATTGGTCACTAGGGAAATGCAAATCAAAACTACATTGAGATACCATCTCACACCAGTTAGAATGGCGATCATTAAAAAATCTGGAGACAACAGATGCTGGAGAGGATGTGGAGAAATAGGAACACTTTTACACTGTTGGTGGGAGTGTAAATTAGTTCAACCATTGTGGAAAACAGTGTGGCGATTCCTCAAGGACCTAGAAATAGAAATTCCATTTGACCCAGCAATCCCATTACTGGGCATATATCCAAAGGATTATAAATTGTTCTACTATAAGGACACATGCACATGAATGTTCATAGCAGCACAGTTTACAATAGCAAAGACCTGGAACCAACCCAAATGCCCATCGATGATAGACTGGACAGGAAAAATGTGGCACATATACACCATGGAATATTATGCAGCCATTAAAAACGAGGAGTTCACGTCCTTTGTAGGGACATGGATGAACCTGGAAACCATCATTCTCAGCAAACTGACACAAGAACACAAAATCAAACACCACATGTTCTCACTCATAGGCGGGTGTTGAACAAGGAGAACACATGGACACAGGGAGGGGAGCACTATACACGGGGGTCTGTTGTGGGGGAGTGGGGGGGACAGCGAGGGGGTGGGGAGTTGGGGAGGGATAGCATGGGGAGAAATGCCAGATATGGGTGAAGGGGAGGAAGGCAGCAAATCACACTTCCACGTATGCACCTATGCAACAACCTTGCATGTTTTTCACATGTACTCCAAAACCTAAAATGCAATAAAAAAAAAAAGAAAACCAAAATTTTACAATACTACCATTAAAGATAGTTTAAAAAATAAATACTTAGGTAAGAATCTTAAAAAAGATGTACAAGATAAGTGCTAAGAACTATAAAATGCTGATAGAAGAATTCAAAGATCTAAACGAACCAATAAAAATTACTATGCCCATGATTTAAAAGATTCAGTTTAGTTACTCTGTCAACAATGCCCAAACTTTAGAGATTTAACACAGTCCTGGTCAATGTTGGTCCCAGTCCATTTTCTGCTACTATGACAGAATACCACAAACCAGGTAATTTAAAGAGAAAAGACTGGGTGTGGTAGCTCATGCCTATAATCCCAGCACTTCAGTAGGCTGAGGTGGGAGAATCACTTAAGCCCAGGAGTTTGAGACCAGCCTGGGCAACATAGGGAGACCGAGTCTCTATAAAAAGTAAAAATAAAAATAAATCAGTCAGGAGTGGTAGTATGTACCTGTGGTCCCAGACACTTGGGAGGCTGAGGTAGGCAGGATTACTTGAGCCTGATGGGGAGGGAAGGGTAGAGTCTGCAGTGAGCCATGATCATGCCACTGCACTCCAGCCTGATCAACAGAGTAAGACCCTATCTCTCAATAAATAAAATTAGAAAATGGTCTTTTATTTGGGTAATGGTTCTGAAGGCTGGGGAGTCCACCTTCTTGCTGCAACATAACATGATGGAAGGCATCACATGGCACAGAAGTGCATGCACAAGACAGAGAGAGAAAATGGGGAATGAACACCCATGATAGCATTAATCCATTCATGAGAGCGAAACCCTCATGACTTCATCACTTGTAAAGATTCCATCTATTAATACCATCATAATGGCAATTAAATTTCTACATGAGTTTTGGAGGGAACATTTAAACCATAGCCATATCTCAGTAGGACATTTTTGTAAGTATAGAAAAGCCAATTCTAAACTTTATATAAATGGCAAAGAAGCCAAAACAAACAAAACAATTATGAAAAATAGAACAAAATTGGAAGACTCACACGCGCTGATTTTAAATCTTAATGTAAAGCTACAATAATGGAGGCAGTGTGATAATGGAGAAAGGGCAGATCATGGATCAAAGGAACAGAAAAGATATCCAGAAAAGGCTCATATAAATACGAATCTTATTTTTTTCAGAGTTTTAGTCTGTTTCCCAGGCCGAAGTGCAGTGGTGTGATTATAGCTCACTGTAACCTCAAATTCCTGGGCTCCAGTGATCCTACTAAGTAGCAAGCATTACAGGCACATGCCACCATGTCCAGCTAATTTTTAAATTTTAATTGTATTGTTATGTTGCCTAAGCTGGTCTCAAACTCCTGGCCTCAAGCAATCCTCTTGTTTTGGCCTCCCAAAGCACTGGGATTACAGGCAAGAGCCACTACATCAGACCATCAATCAACTTTTGATAAAGATGAAAAGTCAGATCAGTGAAAAAAGAATAATCTTTTCAATAAATGTTGCTCCTCAAATATACGTTAAAAAATAAACTCAACCAATACCTCATACAATATAAAAATTAACTGAAAATTTACCATAGAATTAAATATAAAATATAAAACTATAAATCTTTTAGGAGAAAATAATTGGGAACTTGTATTAGGCAAAAAGTCCTTAAGTATGATCAAAAAGCACTATCCATTACTAAACAATTGGTAAATTACACTAAAACTTAAAACTTTTGGTCTAACACTATTAAGTGAATGAAAAGACAAGCTACAGACTGGGAGAAAATATTTGCAAATTACGTATCTAACTGCAATAGTTAATTTTATTAATACGTGTCAACTTGACTGGTTAAGAGGTTCCCAACATAAAACATTATTTCTGGTTGTTTAAAAGTCTGGGAACTTCCCCTGCCCCTTGCTCCTGCTCTCACCATGTGACATGCCTGCCCCCTCTTTGGCTTTCAACAGAATTGTAAGCTGCCTGAGACCCTCACAGGAAGCTGAGCAGATGTTAATGCCATGCTTGTACAGCGTGAAGAACAGTGAACCAATTAAACCTCTCTTCTTTATTAATTATCCAGCCTCAGCTATTTCTTTATAGCAATGTGATGCATAAATCTTATTTGTGCATAAATGATTTGCATCACATAGACTGTGATGCAAATACTCTAATACAATTGCCAAAACCTAGAAGCAACCAATATGTCCTTCAGTTGGTGAATGGATAAACTGTGGTACACCCATAGAAGGGAATATTATTTAGCTCTCTTTGAAAAAAAAAAAAAAAAAAAAGACCTAACAGGCCATGAAAAGGCATGGACATTTATTCAAAATTTAGGACATGTATTAGGACAGTTATCCTAAATATCAGACAAGAAATTTAAGTGCATTATAAATGTAAGAGGCCAATCTAAAAAGGCTATATATTGTATGATTTTAAGTGTATGACATTGGAAAAGACAAAACTATAGAGACAGTAAAAAGATCAGTGGTTTTCAGGGGTTAGGTTGGAGGACAGCATGAATAGAGTATAGAATATTGTTAGGACAGTGAAACTATTTATGTGATAGTACTACGGTAAATACGTGTCATTGTACATTTGTCAAAATCGTAGAAGTTACAAGAAGAGTGAACCCTAATGTTAACTATGGACTGTGGGTAACTATGATGTATTAATGTAGGTTTACGTATTGTAGCAAGTATACCATTCTGGTGTGGGATGTTGTTAGTGGAAAAGGCTATGAGTGTATAGGGCAGGGGACTTAAATGAGAACTCTCTTTGCTTTCTGCTTAATTTTGCAGTAAAACTGCTCTAAAAACAAAAGTGTATTTTAGAAAACATGTACACAATGAGATGCCACTACACGCCTTCTAGAATGGTTAAAATTAAAAAGACTAACCATATTGGCAAGCATGTGAGGTAACTTTTTTATATTTCTAGGCAAAATGTAAAATGGTACAACTACTTTAGAAATTTTTTTAAAGTTTCATATGTTAAGTTAAATACATCTACTACATGATCCAGTATTTTCATTTGCGCATATTTACTCAGCCTGAGAAATAAGAACATAGGAAAAATGAAAGATTATTCTGAAGAGGGTCCATAGATTTCTCCAGACTGCCAAAGGCAACACTGACACAGAAAGAACCCCTGAATAGAATTCCCTGCTGTAGGCAGGTACTTACTGTCTGCTTGGGATATCCCTGGAGTCCATGTTTTTTATACCTACTTAAGTATCATTCTACCTTGTTTGGCCTGCAAGAGTTGATTTTTTTTTTTTTTTTTTTTAGACGGAGTCTTGCTCATTCACCATGTGAAGTGCAGTGGCACAATCTCGTTTCAGTGCAACCTCTGTCTCCCGGATTCAAGCGATTCCTCTGCCTCAGCCTACTGAGTAGCTGGGACTACAGGCGTGCACCACCACATACGGCTAATTTTTTTTTTTTTTTTTTTTTTTTTTTGTATTTTAGTAGAGATGGGGTTTCACCATGGCCAGGATGGTCTCGATCTCCTGACCTCATGATCTACCCGCCTCAGCCTCCCAAAGTGCTGAGATTACAGGTGTGAGCCACCGCGCCCAGCCAGAGTTGATTTTTTTTAACTTTACTTAGTGTTACTTGGAACTGCTTTTTAAATAAAATGGAAAAAAATATTTAAAACAACATACATTCACCCAAAGATTTGTATTCAAATGTTTATAGCACCTTTATTAACAACCCGAAACTGAAAATGATCCAAATGTCCATTAATGTATCAATGGAAATACAAATGTTGGTGTTTCTTTAAAATAGAAAGCTTCTTGGCAATTAAATGAACTACTGATACATGCAGCAACATGGATGAATCTCAAAAACTTTATGCTGAGCAAAAGAAATCAGACACAAGTGGGAAAAACTAACTTATACTTACGGAAATAAAAGTAGTTGATGTCTCAGGTTGAGGGTGGGCAGAGGGTTAACTGCAAATGGGACAGTGAAGTTTTTGGGGTGATGCAAATGATCGATGTCTTTATTGTACTGATGGTTACCTAGGAATATTCATCTGTCAAAAGTCATCTAACAGTATTCTTAAAATGTGTGCATCTTATTGTACATATGCTTTATCTCATTAAAGTTAATTTTTTAAAAAACCTTTAAGATACTTAGCGAAAACATAGGAGTTTTTATTTGTTTTTTACCCTGATGTTTAGTAAGATGCTAAAAGCACTAACAACAACAAAAAATGATACTTTTTACTACATTAAAATTCTGCATAGCCTTTTCAGCAAGTAGTACTGGAGCAAAAGGATATCCATGGTGAGGGAAACAGTTCAACCCAAACTTCACACCTTAAATAAAACCTAAAGTAAATGATAGAGCTAAAAGTAAAGATAAAACACCCAGGCACTGTGGCTCATGCCTGTAATCCCAGCACTTTCAGAGGCTGAGGCGGGTGGATCGCTTGAGGTTGAGACTGGCCTAACATGGTGAAACTCTATCTTCACTAAAAAGACAAAATTAGCTGGGTGTGGTAGCACATGGCCATAATCCCAGCTACTTGGGAGGCTGAGGCACGAGAATCTTGAACCCAGGAGGCGGAGGTTGCAGTGAGCCAAGATGGTACCATTGCACTCCAACCTGGGCAACAAGAGCGAAACTCTGTCTCAAAAAAAAAAAAAAGAAAAGAAAAGAAAAATAAAGATAAAACTAAAAGACTTTAAGAAAAAAGGTATAGAAAATTTTGGGTACCTAGATTAAGCAGAGTTGTTAGACAAATAAACTTATGAAATGATGCTCAGCATCATTAATCATTAGAGAAATATGAATTAAAATCATAATGAGACATCACTACACATCTATAAGAATGGGTAAAATAAAAAATAGTGGTAACATTAAATGCTGCTGAAGATCTGAAAAAACTGGTTCACTCAAGTGGGAATGTAAAATGATACAGCTGCTTTGGAAAAGAATATGTTCGTTTCTTATTAAAATAAACATGTACTTGCCATATGACACAGCAATTGTACTCTTGAGAACCTGTCTCAGAGAAATAAAAACTTGGGTTCAGTACAGCCAGTTTGGAAGACAGTTTGGTAGTTTTTTACAAAACTGTATATATTCTTACCATTGGACTCAGCAACTGTGCTACTTGGCATTTACTCAAATGAATTAAAAATTTAAATTCACACAAAAACTTGCATGTAAGTGTTTACAGCAGTGGTATTTATAATTGCCAAAACCTGGAAGCAAGCATGATGTCCTTCAGTTAATGAAGGGATAAATAAACTGTAGTACAATTCATACAATGGAATATTATTCAGCAATAAAAATAAATGCATTATCAAGTCAGAAAAAGTCACAAAAGGAACTTATATGCATATTGCTAAGTAAAATAAGCTAATCTGAAAAGCTATATACTTTCTGATTCCAACTATATGACATTCTGGAAAAGGCAAAACTATAGAGACTATAAAAAGATAAGTGGTTCAGGGGAAGTGGAAAGAGATGAATAGGTCCATCACTGGGACTTTCTAGAGCAGTGATACTATTCTCTATGCTAATATAATGGTGGAAACATATCATTACACATTTGTCAAAACCCATAGAATATACAACACCAAGAGTGAACTCTAATGTAAACTATAAAGTTAGGTAATATTACTGTTATCAATATTGGCTCATCAGTTGTAGCAGATGTAGGACACTAGTGTAAGATGTCAGTAAAATAGGAAACTATGGGAGGAGGGAAATATGAGAACTCATTGTACTTTCTGCACATTTTTTCTGTAAAACTAAAGCCTCTTTAAAAAATAAAGCCTATTAAGTGTTCTCACAAAACTTTGCTTGCTATTCAGATTCTTACAAAACTTTGTAATAGCCAAAACCCAGAAACATTCAGATGTTCTTCAACAGGTAAACAAACTGTGGTACATCCATGTCTTGGAATTGTACTCAGCAACAAAGAAAAATAAACTGTTGACAAATGCAACTTGGATGGATATCAAGGGAATTATGCTGTGTAAAAAAAGCCAATCTCAAGAACTTACACACTGTATAATTCTATATAATATTCTTAAAATGACAAGACTGTAGATATGGATACCAGATGAGTGGTTACCAGGAGTTAGGGATGGTGGAAGAAAGGTGATGAACATGACTATAAAGAAGTTGAGCTCTACTGGAGCCACCTACAAAAATTTGGCCAGGACTCTCTGTCCGGTCTGCTCAAACCAGCCTGGTCCGATCTGGAAATAGGGCCTCAATATGTGCCACCTGTGTTTTTGTCAGTATGCAAAGGATATAGGTTTTATTAAGCTATACTAAGTGATCTTCCTTAAATGGAATACCCAAGCCACCTACCCAATGAAAGAAACCATGTTAGATCTTTGTACATTAAATACATTTTTTTTAAAAAAAGATGAGGGAGCCCTGTTGGGATGGAACAGTTCTTTATCTTGAACATGGTGGTAGTTATACCAAGCTACAAGTAATAAAATCTGCATAGAACTAAATACACACACACACACACAAATGAGTGTGTACAAAACTGGTGACATCTGAATGAAGTTGATGATGAATGATATCAATGTCAATTTCCTAGTTGTGACACTGTCCTATAGTTAAGCCATATGGTATCATTGTGAGAAACTCAGTGAAGGGCATATGGATCCCTGTGTATTATTTCTTATAACTGTATGTAAATCTAAAATTATCTCAAGATGAAACTTTTAAGATATTCAGCACTCCTATTCATCAATATGAATAAAAAAGGCAGTGAAGGGCAGGGTGCGGTGTCTCACGCCTATAATCCCAGCACTTTGGGAGACCGAGGCGGGCGGATCACAAGGTCAAGAGATCGCGAGACCATCTTGGCCAACATGGTGAAATTCCGTCTCTACCAAAATACAAAAATTAGCTGGGCGTGGTGGCACACACCTGTAGTCCCAGCTACTTGGGAGGCTGAGGCAGGAGAATTGCTTGAACCCGGGAGGCGGAGGTTGCAGTGAGCCGCGATTGTGCCACTGCACTCCAGCCTGGTGCCTGGCGACAGAGTGAGACTCTGTCTCAAAAAAAAAAAAAAAAAAGGGCAGTGAAAAGATAACCGCAAACCAGAAAAAGATATTTGTCTTAGTAACAATGGATTACTATAAATACTGTAAAGTATAAGAAATAAGAAAATGACCAACAACCCATTTCTTTCCCACAGAAAAATGGCAAAGAGACTTCACAGAAGATGACAAATGGCCAATAAACATAAAAAAATGTGCTGCATCTTATTAGTAACTAGCAAAATACTAATTAAAATTATAGTACAGCATATCGTAACAACAGGATTACAAATTTTATATATATAATATATCTATTTATGCATTTATGATACACACACACGCACACACCATACCAAACATTAGGAAAGACTTAGAGCCTCAGGAACTCTCATACGTTGCTGGTGAGTATGGAAACTGGTGAAATTCACTTTGAGAAACAACTAGGCATAACCTAGAAATTTGAATCTGGTACATGCATACTTCATGATCCAATAATTCCAGTCCTTGGTCTATCTACAGAAATTCTTGCCCACTTGTACCAGAAGACGTGTTCATAACTGCTCTCTTTCTAACAGCAAAAGTTAAAGCCATGCAAAGACCTTCATCTGTAGAATGAATTGATAACTTATGGTATATTCATTTAATGAATTCCTCAACAACATTGTAAATAAATGAACCATAACTGTACATATCCACATGGATAAATTGCTGGAGCATAACAGTGAGCAAAACAGACAAGTTGCAGAACAAAACATACAATATAACTTCAACTTTTATATAGTGCAGAAACATATGTAACTTAAAAAATTAAAAGAAAAAGAAGGGAAAGTATCACATAAATGTATACTGAGGGGAGTGGGAAGAGACAGACTTGAAAGAGCACCAGGAAGAACTAATGTACTAATTCTTAAGATGAGGGGAAAACAGATGCTTAATTTATTATTATTTAAAAAATCTACCTGTACATTGTGTATCTCCATGTACTTATGATATATTTCGAAATTTAAAAGTTTAAAAACGGCCAGGTGTGGTGGCTCACACCTGTAATTCCAACACTTTGGGAGGCCAAGGTGGGCAGATCACGAGGTCAGGAGATTGAGACCATACTGGTTAACATGGTTAAACCCTGTCTCTACTAAAAATACCAAAAATTAGCTGGGCATGGTGGCACGTGCCTGTAGTCTCAGCTACTCGGGAGGCTGAGGAAGGAGAATTGCTCGAATCCGGGAGGCGAGGCGGGGGTTGCAGTGATCCGGGATGGCACCACTGCACTCCAGCCTGGGTGTCAGAGAGACTCCGTCTCAAAAAAAAAAAAAAAAAAAAGTTTAAAAATAACAAAAAGCAGGATAAAATGTGCGTCAGGCTCATGACTTAAATGAATAGACTCTAAGACAGGCAGTTGACCTAAATCTCTGAAAATCAAACTGTGTAAAAGGAACAAAACACCTGAGAAAAAATACTGCTCAAGACTCAAGTTTTGTTTCCCTAAGTAAGCGCCTAAACTTGCAACTGACTTAAGATCCTTGGGTAGTTTAACTTTATAATTCTGAGAGATCCTTCGATAAACTCCACAGTTTTGTAAGCAATGGAGCCATAATATTATCAAATTATGAATGTCCAAAGTATTGTGCAGCCTACAGTAGTTTTTGATGCAGCTTATACTTTTCCATTTTTATCATTATTCCCTTTTCATTTGAACCTCTGAGTTCATTTCCATGCCTATAATAAAAAGAAAGTCAAAACCAAGAAAAACTGATTACAGACATAATATCCGCAAGATAAAATTTCAGAGAATATACATTCTACAACTCACATCCTAAAGATGTCATGATAGCCTTGTGGACATTTCATTGGCAATGACCTTTAAAAGAAATAAATTTTTGTTCAGGAACTGCCCCGGACTTAAACAAATCCAGCAAGATTTTACACCATGTTTTATCACCAGGTCTGTAGAAAATGAAAAATAATGGTGAGATTCTGAATAAAATATTGAAACAAATAACCATGAAAAAAATATTGCCTTGATAGTACTGTGAAGTGACTTGGTACAGGGCAGGGGATATTCCATAAATGCTGATTAGAACAACATAGCTTTGAGACTTGGATCACAAAAGCCCTCCCTCATTAAAAGAAGTCCATATGGCTCCCAAACCTATCTAAGACCCCCAACTATGTGCTTTCTTCAGCCTCAGATCTTTAATCAACACAGATGCTGAGATTTTAGCCAAGGTGCTTGCCCTGCATCTGAATAAACTGTTCCTGCAATTAATTAACCCAGACCAAGCAGTTTTTGTGCTGGTCACAGATCCTCTGGCAACCAGAAGAGACCCTCATCCATCATCTTACACCACCAAAACCCCCATTTATATTCTGTCCTCTGACTCCAAGGAGGCATCTGTGGAGAGAGGGAGCCAGTTTATGTTTCACATGTTAGCTGCATTTGGAATGAAATAGGTTTTTCTTCTTTAATGCCACCAGAATCCATCTCCTCATACTTGATGAAATGAAGCTTGTCCATTATTTTAAGAAACAACCAAAGTTTCTTTACCTTTTCGTTGTTCAATATACCCCAAAATTTTTTTCTAGATATACATACGCTTCGTTACAGATAACAACTAAATATTCATACTTTTAACGTGGTGTAACCCAAACTAGTAAATGAATTTGATTTACTACTAAACCACTTTACACAATGTTGAGGTACCCTGCAAAACAAATTTAAATCTAATCCCTGTCAATAATACTGAATTTAAAAAAAGAAAACAGATTTCCTTGATTTTTCCTCAAGGCTTTGATACTATCTCCCTAAATTAAGAGTGAGAAGAAGGCAGAATTGGAGAATGTTTTTATAATTCTTTAATATTACAAAAGCAACAAACATTTTCTCCATTAACAGGTGAAGATTAAGGAAGGATTAGAAAATTTACATGAATGTTAAGAGCAGTACAACAAAACAGCAGTGGGAAAATATCAATGCCGTATCCTGATTCTCTGTTGTTTATGGAGTATAAATTTCATATTATCCCAAAACCAACTATTCTAACTCTCCCCCTACTTGTACAGGTTCTGGGAATTTCCGTTTCCAGTCTCCTTGTGGTTTCTCTAAATATTTTCTTTAATATTGATCAGAAAGTTTGTCTTGACATTTTCTTTTGAGCGTGTTAATCTTTATTTATTACATCTTTAGACTAAAATATTTTTCATAGGAAGATAGTTTCAAAATGATGATAGAAAATATATTAAGATAATAAGATTCAGGAGGCATATGATTAAGAAAAAAAAAGGCTTTTGTCAAACTGACCTATTCTGAATATCTGTAAATTCTTGAATTGTATACTGTGATCACCAACTGTCATGGGAAGCTGTCTACTGCATATTTAGTTATATAAATAAATTAGAACATTTTGTTGCAGATAAAACTACTTCTATTCTTCTGTTAAGTTACATGTTAAATGTTCCTTTCATGGTATCACATCCTTCTACAAGCATTTCTGACATTAATAAAGTTTACATGTTAGGGGGAAAAAGACTCTCTCACTTGCATTTCTCAATCACAGTTTTTTAATTAGATTCATTGAAATGAATCAACTAATATCTTGTTTCAAGAGCCATCGATAAGTAAACTAAAAGTGCATTTTAATAAGGCAAATTAAATGTGACTATTACTCCAGAGTAACAGATAATAGAATTCAGTTCACTAAAATAAATTTTATAACTTATTTAGTATATTGGGTGAAGATCTGTGAAGAGAAACCCATTTTCTCTTCTGACACTACTTGAATTTTTTTAATCTTAGTAAATTTGGCAAATTATTGAGTCAAAAATAATGTTTTCATGATTTAGAAATACTGGTAATAATGCTACATGGGAATTATACTGTTATATTTAACATATTGGAATTTACAACATATCGAATCCCTTGAAAAAGGTATCATAATTCATATATTAAATGTATTTAAACTAACCAGAATTGTAGTACAAATAATAATAATTAACACCTATTGTATTATACCCCATTTGAATTAGTTTATAATGATCACTGTAATGCCATTCAAAGGTGACCTTAAAAAAAAAATGAGCCTGGGGAAGTTAATAAAAAATATACAAAAAAACCCCATAAAAATTAAAAGCAAAAAAACTTAACAACCATATCTTTGTTAATAGAACCCCCAAGAAGAAGCCTTTATAACAGAAAAGTTACTTTCAAGATTCAAATCTATTCTAGGCACGTAAAGAAATTGTTTTTGTTAAACTAGTCATAAGGACCGTCTTCTAAAAATAAAATCTAAGTTCGATCTTTTTTCAAGAAGTATCAGAAATAATAATACATTACCCTGAAAGAATAAAACACAAAGAGACATTATAATACTCAAACTACAATTAATCCAAAGATTCAGATTCATTACCTTGTATATGCACACATTTGCAAATGTGTAGAAAAATATTTACAGTCAAATTTTTCTGAAAAAGGAAGAACGAGATGAGATCTTATTACTTCTCAAATTACTCGGTAGGAATAATTTTCTAGTTCAAATTACTTGTAATTAACAATCATTCTACCACAAATTACTTTTACACTAGTAATTGTGTACTGTATTTATTATAATAATGTATAATTAGCATTTCTAATATCACAAGAACTTTTTAAAGAAATTCATAGGGCCTTCATATGGGAAAGACAAACTTATAATGAGATTCTTACAGCAATTTTGTATTTTAAATCCATTAAATATCATGTAACTATAACATACTTTTATTGAAATTTGTTCTTTAACAAATGAAGTTATATTGAGGTTTGTCACTTATACTTATATTGTGGGTGATAGCCAGGCAAATGTGTTCTAAATCTACTTATCAAATGATTTTTTTAAAGTACACTGGCCATTAGTATTAGAAATATATTTTAAAGTCTTATAAATATTATTTTCTGTTGTGTTTATTTAGCAAAAAGTAGTTGTTTTCTAAGTATTTGCCTAGAGAATATTATGTTTCTATTCAAGAATATTAGCCCAAAAATCACCTGCAGTACAGAGGAATCTTGGAAAATAATACATTTTATTATCTCCATGTTTAAATTGCTAATGATAAGATTATTATTATTATTACAATTGAGTTTTTTCGAGTCAGTGTCTTGCTCTGTCACCCAAGCTGGAGTGCAGTGGCTCAATCTTAGCTCACTGTAACCTCAAACTCTTGGGCTCAAGCAATCCTGCCTCAGCATCATGCCTAACTAATTTTTAAATTTTTTGTACAGACAGGGTTTTGCTATGTTGCCTAGGCAGGTCTGGAACTCCTGGCCTCAAGTGACCCTCCTGCCTCAGCCTCTCAAAGCATTATGATTACAGGCGTGAGCCACTGCACTGAGCTGAGAGTATTTTGAATTAATGACAAAATGGCATTGATTTTTCTTAGGAGTAGAAATATTTAAATTTCACAAAATAAGTAAATATTGAAATTAGCAAACTAGAGATTTTCAAAGAGATTAAGGGTAGAGTGATGCTGGGGTGATGGAAAAGTTTGGAAACTGGTGAAAAAGTTACACAACAGTGTGAATGCAGTTAATGTCACTGAATTGCACAGTTAAAATGGGTAAAATGGCAAATTTTATGTCACATTTATTTTACAGCAATAAGAGAATAAGAGAGAGATTATTTGGTTCTGTGATGAGGACACCCACAAAGAATTAGCTGTGCAGTCATTATAGTCCTGTCTATACAAGGTGCTTATCTTTGAGAATCACATAAATATTCTATACCTCCATTCCCATTTGGCAGTGGTTGTATTTTCCACATCCACAGAAGCCTTGCAGAAGGAAAATGAAAGGAGTTATTAAGAAGAATAAGGTCAGTGTAGAACATTACATACAAAATAAGGGAAAGTGGCATTATGAAAAAGGTTAATGGTATGTTTTAGAAGATAGATGTTATTTATTTATGCCAAAATCATCTTCTCAGAAATATTTAAATCCACCTGGAACAGGCACTCAAATATAAGGATACTGGAATGGAGCTTAGTGGTACAGTTTAATCAGGTTATTGGATGGAAATTTTGTTCCTGTATTATCAGTATAGCCTTATTTATACTACTTGTGGCAATCACTGGTCTAAACTCAAGGAATACAAATATCAACCATATCTGTCCTAAACCTTGTATTCTAGAGGGGGAGAAAAAGAGAGTATGTGTTATGGTCAGTGAATGTTGGCTCTTATTATCTTTGGCTTAGTGTATATGCCTATAAATACGGTACCTTACATTGTAAAAGGAAATCAGGTGGCAGAGAAGATAAAGATTGGTAAGTAGCAGACCTTAAAGTAGGGAAATTATTCCTGAATGGGACCAGTTCAATCATATAGGTCTTTAAAGTAAAAGAGGAAGGTAGAATCACAAGTCAGAGAGATGCAGCAGGAGAAATTCACAGCTGAGAGGGACTAGATCCACTGCTGCCTTTGAAGCCAAGAAATGCAAGAGGCCTCGAGGAGCTAAAAACAGTCCTTACCTCAGAGCCAGCAAAAAACAGTCTTTCATTCTACAACCACAAGGAACTGAATTCTCCCAACAATCGGAATGAACACAGAAACAGATTTTCCCCTATAGTCTTCAGAAAAGAACACAAAGCATCTACTGATGCTTTGATTTTAGCCTGGTGAGACTTGTAGAGGATTTGTGGCCTCCTAGAGGTTTATGACAGTTTGAAGGAGAAAGCAGTCAAGTGCCATATAAACGTACATGGAAAGTTGGGAAATGTAGTCTAGCTGTGTGCTTAGGAGGAAAGGGAAATAGTTTTGCTGAACAACTAGCTAGTCCTTGAAGCATGAGTCAATAGAAAAACAAACCAAGTATATGAAAACTTAAATGAAGTAAAACCAATCATTATTTTTAAGGTATTTAACATCATCATGAATCAAAATGTAAATTTTATTTTATTTATTTTTTATTTAGAGAGGCAAGGTCTTGTTCTGCTGCCCAGGCTGGAGTGCAGTGGCACAATCATAGCTCACTGTAACCTTGAACTCCTGGCCTCAAGTCATTCCCCTGCCTCGGCCTCCCAAAGAGCTTGGGTTACAGACATGAGCCACTGCACCCAGTCTCAAATCTGCAAAGCACTTGCAAACTGCAACTTCACTTCCCAAACTGTAATTTGGTAAGTTAAAAATTGTAAAAAGGAGTTACAATTTTTCACTTACCAAACTGACAGATTTTCGTAATGATAATATCTAGTGTTGGACTATATCAGAAGAAAGCAGGACTCTCCTACATGGCCAAAAGCAGCATACATCCTTCCTCCAAGACAATTGGACAGTGTGTGTCAAGAGCTTTTAGAAATGCACATCCTGAGATCCAGCAACATGACATTAGAAGTTAGTCTAAGAAAATTATTAACTATCCTTGCAAAATTTCACTCTAGCAATATTTAATATGAAGAGTGTGACTAGACAAATGCACATTGAATCTATATATGGCTGAATTGGATTTTTTAAACAACTAGCATGTATTCTTTGTGTAATGTTTAAGAAAAAATATTTTAAAGTATTATGCAACTTGATCTAGGAATTAACTTAGGAATGTAGCCCAAAGAAATAGTTAAAGGAAGTATACAAAGACTTCAACCTAGTATTTTTGATACAACCTTTGTGTTCAACAATAGTAGTTTGGTTAATGTATATTACATCTATTCAGTGGAATACCACAGGCTCATTAAAAATGATGTTATAGCAAACAGTATAATTATTAACATGGAAAGAAATGAAATATATAGCTGTCCCTCAGTATCCATGAGGGACTGATTGCAGGACCTCCTGCAATATCAAAATCTGTGGATGCCCAAGTCCCTGGTATAAAATGATGTGGTATTTGCCTATATCCTGTGCAAATATATATAATTTAAATCATCTCCACATTACATATACTACCGAATACAATATAAATGCTATGCAAATAGTTGTTATACTGTATTGTTTAGGGTATAATCACAAGTTAAACATGTTTAGTACAGATCCAATTTTTTTTCCAAATTTTTTTGAGACAAGTTCTTGCTCTGATGTCCGGCCTGGAGTGCAGTAGCATGATCACGGCTCACTGCAGCCTTAACCTCCCAGGTTCAAGCAATCCTCTTACCTTAGCCTCCCAAGTAGCTGGGACTACAGGTGTATGCCACCATGCCCAGCTAATTTTTGTATTTTTAGTAGTATGGGTTTTCACCATGTTGCCCAGGCTAGTCTCAAATTCCTATGCTCAAGCAATCCAGCCACCTCAACGTCCCAAAGTGTTGGGGTTACAGGTGTGAGTCCTTGCACTTGGCCTTTCCAAATGTTTTTGATCTGCAGTTGGTTGAATCCACCAATGTGGAACCCATGGAATATGGAGAGCTAACTGTATATTACTAAGTAGGAAAGAGGTTACAAAATATTATGCACAGTACTGATGATTCCTTGTTAGTAAAAGAGAACATGTATATCTGCATGTATTATATATTAATAAGTACCTAGCAAAAGATATTTATGCTCTTACACTGAAAGATATTTATATTGTCATATGATGTGGAGTTACAGGTGGTATTTCTTTCTCCTCATTGCTTTTCTTTTTTTCAAATATTTAAAAAATAATCATGTATTGCTTTTGTAATATAAAAATTTATTATAAGAAGCAAAAAATACAGGTAAGGATATGGTCCTGCAATTTGGATTCTGAAAACTAAGATGCTGTTGGTGTATAATTTTACAAATGGACATGAGGTTTCTTACTTTTAATCTAGAATATTGTGTGGAAATGGCCTTCAAGCATATAATCTCTTTTGCCTTTATCCTTTCCAATACATTTCTCCTAGAATTGTGACTAGCTACCAGAATTATCTGAAAGTAATCTAACTGGTCTGGAAATTCCTCAGTGAGAGTTAGCAAAGGAGATCAGAATATTTCCATGAAAATATACTTTAGTTCTTCAGAAAGTATTGCACACACCTATATTCAGGTGACATAATAGTCTCTATTACTAAATATTGACTACATGTAATAAGAACTTCTATTTCCAATTCCATTAAGAGAAAGAAAGGGAATAGGTATCGGTTTACTTCAGTAGGTTGGAAAAGTATGAATAAATAAGCCAATCAAACAGGATCTTAATCTCCTATTATGTGATTTGTAGGGAAGGCATATAAGCAAGCATAAGACCCAAGCCTTGGCTGGGCACAGTGACTCACACCTATAATCTCAGCACTTTGGGAAGTGGAGGCGGGTGGATCACCAGAGGTCAGGAGTTTGAGACCAGCCTGGCCAACATGATGAAACCCCATCTCTACTAAAAATACAAAAATTAGCCACCCATGGTGGTGGGAGCATGTAATCCCAGCTACTTGGGAGGCTGAGGCAGGAGAATCTCTTGAACTCAGGAGGTGGAGGTTGCAGTGAGCTGAGATCATGCCACTGCATTTCATCCTGGGTAACAGACCAAGACTCTCAAAAAAAAAAAAAAAAAGACTCAAGCCTTATTGTCAAGAATCTAATTTACAGTCTAAGTAGAGCAGTCATTCATTTAGCATTTTCCACTGACCATCATTGTGGTTAAATAATATGATATCTAAGTATATGATTTCTGAGATAGAGCAGATCTGGGAGAATAATGTTTAGGGTGAGACTGGAGTGTTAAGAAGGTGAAGGTCATCAGAATAAGGAGATCAATTACATTAGTCCCTTCTAAGCCCTGGCGGATATGTTCCAAGACCCACAGTGAATGCCTGAAACCATGAATGATACCAAATCCTGTATATAGTATATTTTTTTCCTATATATACATACTTATAATAAAGCTTAATGTATAAATTGGGTACAGTAAGAGATTAACAACAACAACTAATAATAAAAGAGGATAATTATAACAATATGCCAGTATCACAACTCTTGCACTTTGGAGACATTAGGAAGTAAAATAAGGGTTACTGGAACACAAGCACTGTGGCACTGTGACAGTCAATGTGATAACCAAGGCAATGACAGCTAAGTGAGGAAGTGTATACAGCAAGGATATGCTGGACCAACAGATGATTCATGTCCTGGGTAGGACAGAGCAAGACAGCACAAGATTTCATTCTGGTACTCAGAATGGTTCACAATTTAAAACTTATGAATTGCTTATTTCTGGAATTTTCCATTTAATATTTTTGGACTGCAGTAGACTATGAGTAACTGAAACAGGGCAAGTGAAACTACAGATAAGACGGGGCAGACTGTATTGGGAAGCTGGAGTGTTGGCTGGGTCTGCTGCATGGACACTGAAATTAGCCAGTATGTTGACTTGCAGAAGAAAGGAAAACTATGACCTAAGTGTCAAATAGTCAATAAACGTGGAAGCCTAAGTAGAAAGAAGGTAGATGAAGGCAAATACTGATAGAAGCTTCAAATGAGGAGGAAATTTTGCTTATAGGTCAAGAACACTAGATTGGAAGTAATCGAGAAAAGCTAGATTTGGCAGAAAGGGCCTCCTTTGCTTCAGTTATTAGAGTTGTCCTTAGAAAAAAATCTAACTTTCAATTGTGGCCAAGAGGTAAAGGATATGAAACAGCTAAGGAAATAAGGGGATTTGTTTAAGGTAGACCATGTTCCAGTAGTAATAATATAATGGAAATAATATTAGCTAACAATTATAAAGGGCATTCTATGTGCTTCATTCATTCATTCTTCAAATTATATTATAAGGTAAATGCTAATATTATTGCCATCTTCCAGTTCAGAAAACAGGCACCAAAGATTAAGTAACTTGCCCAATACCATATAGCTTATAAGTGGCACAGGGGGGATTCAAAACAGTCCAGTTCCAAAGTTAACACTTTCAAGCACTACACTTTTCTCCAATCAAAAGGTTTGGATGAGCGAGGAAGATTAGGAGGAAGAAACAGAGGAAAGCAGGTAATGAAATAATAAGAGTTCCAGAGGCAAATTTCGGCAGCAGTAAAACATGTAAAAGGGTGAGTATCACAGGAGACACATAGCTCTATCTAAAAATTTGCCAAAAGCTAACATTAATTATGATATCAATATACTTAAAAATTTAGATATTGGTATGTGCGTGTCACTTCTTTTTTTTGAGACAAAGTTTCACTCTTATCACCCCGACCAGAGTGCAGTGGTGCAATCTTGGCTCACTGCAACCTCCACCTCCCAGGTTCAAGCAATTCTCCTGCCTCAGCCTCCCAAGTAGCTGGGATTACAGGTCCCCACCACCATGCTCAGCTAATTTTTATAATTTTAGTAGAGATGGGGTTTCACCATATTGGCAGGGCTGGTCTCAAATGCCTGACTTCAGGTGATCTGCCCACCTTTGCCTCTCAAAGTGTTGGAATTACAGGCGTGAGCCATCGTGCCCAGCTGCATGTCACTTCTAAACAGCAATTTCAAAATAATAACATGACAAATGACTACTGAGTAATCTGTACAGTATGTGTACACACACACCCCCACATAGAGCTCAAAGGTTTAGTATGCTTAGACTTGGATGCATCTTTATGCTATAATTTTAACAGATGTCTCCTGACAAACTATGTCTCTGGAAAACACAGTGATGTTTGGCCCTTATTAGATCCACACAAAAGGAAAAGTAAAATAAACTTGAGAGAAGGTAATCAGAAGAAAATTATCTTCCAAAATACAAAGCCACAATTAAATTTCATTTATAAATGTACATAGATTTTATTTATTTTATAAGAGCTTTTTTTGCATAAAACTAATACCAGGTAGTAAAACGTATAACTTTATAATTTTATAAGTAATAAAAGTCAAAATTAGAAAAATTTAAACAAATTTGTTATTTAAAATCTCATTGTATTAGGATTTTTCAACCTGTCTCCATATTTTCTATATTATTTAAAATATGAAATTTATTCTTTGCACAATACTATGCTAAAAACAAGAAGGAACCCGTATGGATACCAAAAAAGTAAAATAAAAGATAGGTTTGTGCTTGAAAGATACAAATAACTCAAGCAAAATTGTTCTGCATTTGAATTATGCAAATACTGCCTCATTCTCCATTTCACATTCTTTATGTAAACCTGACCTCTAACTACCAAGGTTTTAACTACCAAGCAAATTTAACACTTCAGCTGTTTACCATGCCTTAAATCTGACCATTTTGGAGCGTCTTCAAATGAGCCAGATGAGAAACTACTTAATTAGGATTTTAATTATTTTCTAGCATTCTGATAGTATCTGGGAGTCGCTGAGAAGCAGCTTGTTTCTGCAGTTTCTCAGCTGCTAACACTGTTCCCCAAGGTGGTATTTGTGGTAAATTCCCAGCTCTGAGGAGCACCAGATAGAAGCTGCACGCTGCAGAGCAGGGAGGTGCTCCAGCCGGCCTGCCTGAACTTTCACTGCAGCCTGAACTCCATCATCTCAGTGGGACACAACTGTCTCCTTTCAGTAGGATGAAGTTAGTGTATTTTGGCTCCAGAATCCTGTTGTATCTTTAAACTTATCTGCCTTCCTACAGTGATTGAGTTCTGAATAATAAAGTGGGAGTCAGCCGTTGATGGTTCTAACTTTTAAGTAGAATCAGACAAAAGTGTGTGTATGTGTATGTGTATGTAGTTCACATATTTAAATATCAGTATTTTCAACCCATACACTAGTTTTAAAAGGATGAGAGAATTAACAACAAAATTCGGTGAATAAAACCTCTATTCGAATTTAAGGGTATCTCAGTGTTTACAGGTTAGACATTTTATCTTTTTGTCAAATTGTTACGTCTAAGTGAAATTCACTTACAGATCACCATGAAATGGTTTGTGTTCAGGTAAAAATAAATAGAAGCTTAACTCTTCTGTATTTGTTATGGTTGGTGATTTACTCTGGAGCCTTACTGTAACATTATCCACTAGAAGGCAGACTTTAGTTTAAGGTCCTTTAATTCTCTCCAGAATTACTACTGAAACTTCCCAAGGGTCTCCATTTCATTTCTGTACAATCAAGCTTGACTCTGGAGGAAAACTGTGGTTGGCAGAATTCTAAGGATGGCCCACCAAGATTTTTGACTCTCATTACTCAATCGAAATGGGATTTTGCAGATGGAAAATCCTGATCTAATCACACAAGTCCTTCAAAAGTAGAGACTTTTCTGACTAGTTGCAGAAGGAGAAATCAGACTTTAAAGCTGAAGGATTCAACATGCCATTGCTAGCTTTGAAGACGGAGCATCCCTGTGCAAGGATCAGAGCAAAAAGAGGCCTCTAGGAACTGAACTTGACCCCCAGCCCATGGCCAGGAAGAAAATAGGGACTTCAATCCTACAATCACAAGGAACTGAATACCAACAACAACTTCAATGAGCTTGGAAGCAAATTCTTCCCCAGAGAGGTGAGATAAGAGCTCAGCATAATTCGTACCTTGCAAGAGCCCTAAACAAAAATCCCTGCTGAGCCTTGCAGGACTTCTGACCCACAGAATGGAGCTAGCAGACAGGTGTTGTCTTCAACTGCTAAGCTTATGTTAGGAAGCGATAGAAAACTTACAGAACAGTGCCTCTGAACATTCAGATTGGCAGATTGTTCTGCCAATTCTGATTTTGTAGAAAGACTTGGTTTTTGTTCATTTTTCAATTCTGACTTTCAATTCTGACTTATCTCTGTGTATCCCCTCCTCCTTGCTTATATCTGACTTACACCTTTAGTTTGGTCTTTCCTGATCTACTTATTTGCATTCTTGTTGACAGATAAAAAACAGAATACATCAAAGACAGGCTGGGCACGATGGCTCACACCTGTAATCCCAGCACTTTGGGAGGCCAAGGCAGGTGGATCACCTGAGGTCAGGAGTTCAAGACCAACCTGGGCAACATGGTGAAACCCTGGCTCCACTAAAAATACAAAAATTAGCTGGATGTGGCTGTGAGTGCCTATAATCCCAGCTACTTGGGTGACTGAGGCAGTAGAATCACTTAAACCTGGGAGGCGGAGGTTGCAGTGGGCTGAGATTGCACCACTGCACTCCAGCCTGGGCCACAAGAGCGAAATTATCTAAAAAAAATTTTTTTAAAGGGCAGTACTTACTTACACTATGTTTTCCGAGGTGTAAGCTGCGAACTACTGGTGGTATCTACTAATATGGTTTTAGATGGTTCCTGCACCTAGCATTAATTCTCCAATCCTTCTAATTCAATAAAGAAAGTCTCTGTTAGATACTAATATTATTTAACACCTATCCAACACTAACAAATTTCTCCTTTTGGAGCCTGCCTCAGGTGGAGAGCCCTCCATAGTCATAGTATCCAGCTAGAATTTAATATCATATACTTTATTGTATTATTTTCCATTTATACTTCTGGCAAGCTATATTAGCTTTCTAGTTTGGGTGGCAATATAAAGTTTCTTTTTTAAGAAGTCATATTGTTCAGTCTCAGTTAAACTTTTCCCACCCATGTTTTGATATTTCTAAAATCAGGATGTGTCTCATAATGTTTTGGCTTTCACTGTCTCTGGCTGCCCTCTTGCCCCACAGAGCAGAGCCCAGCAGCAAAAAAGGAATGTACTCAGCAACTCCCCTGCCCTGCCCTCCTGGGTCCAGCCCACACAGTCTCCTTGTCCCATTCACCTCTCTCCTGAACCCAACCCTAGGAGTTGTCTTCAACTGCTAAGCTTATGTTATCTAGTGTAAAAACTCAGGGGTTTTACACTAGATAAGACCGGTGCAAGGCAAGGTAGATTTATGTGGGCCATGACTCTATTAACATTCATAGCTTTGGATGCAGAACCAAAAAGACTTTTAGAAAACTGACTGGGAAATAGTTCAGAAACTCATCCAGGGATAAGGAGAAGTCTAAGTGAGTCTTTTTTTTTTTTTTTTTTTTAAGATGGAGTCTGACTATGTCTCCAAGGCTGGAGTGTAGTGACTCAATTTCAGCTCACTGCAACCTCTGCCCCCTCAGTTTAAGCGATTCTTCTACCTCAGCCTCCTGAGTAGCTGGGATTATAGGCATGTGCTAATTTTTGTAATTTTTTTGTTTGTTTGTTTTGTTTTTTTGTTTGTTTGTTTTTGGTTTTGGTTTTTTTTGAGACGGAATCTTGCTCTATCACCAGGCTGGAGGGCAATGGCGCAGTCTCAGCTCACTGCAACCTCCGCCTCCTGGATTCAAGCGATTCTTCCACCTCAACCTCCCAAGTAGCTGGGACCACAGGCACGTGCCACCATGTCTGGCTATTTTTTGTATTTTTAGTAGAGGCAGGGTTTTGCTATGTTGGCCAGGCTAGTCTCAAACTCAGACAGGTGATCCACCAGCCTCAGCCTCCCAAAGTGCTAGGATTACAGGCAGGAGCCACCTTGCCCAGACAGGCCAGTGAGCCTTTTCAATAAGTGAAAAGTAAAACTCCTAAGATAAGAAGGCATGTGTTATGATTTAGTTGGCAGGTTTTTTTTCTTTTTTGGTGGTCAAAAAAAGATAAGGATGCATCTTACAGTAGATAGTACATAAGATTCAAAGAAATATGGTAAATATATTTAAGTAAAAATTATTAAATTAATAATAGTCCAAGTGTATAAAATTATGAAGGTGGGTAAACAAATAAGTGGACTTTGTAAAACACTGATCTGACACAAGGAGGTTGAGTCCAGGACTTACTACTAAAAGTGTCAGAGTAACACATTAGCACTAACCCTAAAAGCTAAAAAAAAAAAAAAAAAAAAAAAAAAGATCTCTGAACTCTAGGCTTCCTTGAAAGTAAAAGCATTTTTGATATTTGGTCTCTAGTCTCCCATGTAGGTAGAGAGTCACAGTCCTGATCTATTTTCAGGGTGGTAATGGGAACTTCACCACAGAAAAAGAGTCCTGTTTTCTGTTGTTGTTTGCTTGGAAAAGCAATAATGACCTCCATGAACCTTGCATCAAAATTTCAACTCTTTATAGAACAAGAAAGAAGCAGAGTTCCATTTAGGATAGAATAATAGAGTGACTTGTGCAAATAATCATTGACTTATCTAGAACACACACTGGTCTTTAGTTTCTGAGGTTTAAGGCACTACAGAAATTATAAAACCAAACTGAGGCGGCATTTTGAAAACGAGTGGAGGTGAGCCATAAATTTGATGCCAGAGGCATAGATGACCTTTTTAGTGGATGCGTTTTCTTTCCATCTTTTTATCCATTTCATCTATTCAATGTCTCCTTTAAATAGTGCTGCTCTGAGTTATTATCAGCCAGCAGTGCTCTTCAGAGAAGCAGAATCAACTAAAGAAAAGGCATATATATGTTCCTTCCTCCACTTCACACCTCTTTATGGTAAAACAAAGTTGAAATAGCAAACAGTGCCATTGGCAAGTGGATCACACAGAGTTCCATCAGGCAAGCAGGATCACTGTGGAATCAGGAGTTTATTATAGAAATTAGAACCTACGTAATTGTGGGAGTGGCTGAATCTATGGAAGGATGTGGCCTCTGTATCTGCCGGAAGCCACTGTCAGTCAGTAGGTCCAGCAGTTGGGAAGATACACTAGATGTGACACAGGAAACAGAGAAGACACATGGGAGTCAGAATACCAGCGGCTGCATGCACAAACTGCAGGAGCTCCCAGCGCCAGGCACCAGTCTTCGGAATGTAATGGCTCCCTCCCATATCTTGGGCAAATTTCTCTTGTCCCCAGCCCTAACCCAGTACACACAGGCAAGGAGATTCAGAGGAAAATTGTTCCAACCTAACCAAGTTCACAAGGTACAAAACTCCCACAACAAGGTAGTTTCCCACTGCTGTCAAAGATCATAAGGCAGAGATAAACCCAGAAGGGACCTCCAGGACATCTAGGCTTTATCTTTGTCTCCCATTTAGACCTCAAAAAAAGAAAAAGTCCCATTATGGACTGATTTTCAACGTGTATGTCTAAAACCTACACTGACATGTTGTTCAGGAGTGTCAATCAAACTGCAAGGACTGAGCCTAGGGCTAAATGGCAGAATGGTGTAACAGCACTGACGTTCTGGAAAACAGGCAGTCCTTCCCATTGGTGCTATGCTCTTAGCAAAACAACTCTCCCCGGTTGGATGTGTAGAGAACAGATAATGGCAGGATACTGAAGGAGCTGCTGTTTAGTTAAAAATACACACACACAAACAAAAAAAGGCAAGAGAGGGTGGTGAGCAGAAAGCATAACTTAATGAGACACTCTTTAAAATGAAGAGCTTCGAAAAGATCTGGGAGAAACCTTACAGAACATTTCATCATCCTCAAACTTGTCCAGATGGAAAGCACCTGGAAATCCATGGCATTCTTTGCTATATATTATAAAGTGCTGATAAATTTAATTTCATGTGAATTGAAAACAGTTTTGCCAGAAGAAAATATAACTATATTGTATGTATTGAATATGAAGTCCCAAAACACACATATGAATTGCAGTTCTCAAACTTGCTCACATGGGAAGCACCTTTTCAGAATACTACAATATTGATATATTTTAATACCATGTGAACTGAGACCAATTTCACTTAAACATAACATGACTATATGTGTACAATATAAAATCACTACCCTTTGGGAGGCTGAGGCAGGTGGATCACCTGAGGTCAGGAGTACAAGACCAGCCTGGCCAACATGGTGAAACCCTGTCTCCACTAAAAGTACAAAAATTAGCTGGGCATGGTGGCAGGCACCTGTAATCCCAGCTACTTGGGAGACTGAGGAATCACTCGAACCCAGGAGGTGGAGGTTACAGTGAGCCAAGATCGTGCCATGGCACTCCAGCCTGGGCAAGAGAGCAAAACTCCGTCTCAAAATAAATAAAATAAATAAATTAAAAATAAATAAAGTCACTACCACAAGCACACACTTCCTCAAAACTGAAATAAATGGTTGTTTCCAAATATTTCAAATGAAAATCATTTACTACTTTTTCACATACACTTCTCACCTACTAGTCCAAATAGTCATAAATTAAAAAAGATTTAAGAAAAATTTATGGGTAAAGAGCCTTAAATTGAGAAAAAAAAAAAAAGTCTCTTTAGTACCTTATTTTTTTGAGAGTTAAGAAAAGCCAGGCCATTACCCATATCAAGGTCCAAAAACCCCAGTTACACTGGTAACAGGCCCATGTTGCACAGAATCTTGGTTTGAAAGCCATCAGTCTAGACCAAACCTCTTAATATATAGATGAGAAACCTGGCCTAGAGAAACTGTGGCTTGCCTGAGGTCATATAAATAATTGATGACAGACTTGAGACTAGAAATCATGTTTCCATTCCTAATCCTCTGCTTTTTCCAGATTAGCCTGGATCTAAATTTAACTACCCACTGAGAATCAGGTAGTTTCTTTCAAGCAGAGGCTGAAGAAAAACTATGAAAAAGGGGATATAGGGAATGCCTGTACAGTCTCTGCTAGTAGTTTACCCAGCCTCAAATTTAAAAATCATTCTTCAGATTCCGTAGAAAAGTGGTAGACTGAACCGAAATGTCAAACTGCATTCAACTGCTCCTCCGCCCCAGAATCACATAGAGGTCACTGACGGAATATGAAAACAGGAAAACATCCTTGATATATGTCAGTTGTAGATAGAAAGGAAGGGTACTGCCCACACGACTGAAAGCAAGTGATAACATCTCTAAGAAAGAAATACAGCAGAACACATCAGGCTGATGGAAATGCCGATTTATAACATGTGAGTGGAAGAGATCTGAATAGAACCCTATTAAGACCCATTATCTGGCCTCTTACAGAAAACATTTGCCAGTCCTTGCCCTAATAAGTTGAAATGTTATGAAGCATGGTGTCTTCACCAGAAAGGCAAACAGGCTTTATCTAATGCTTTAACTCTGGTCATTGGAGAAGTGATTTTCTGGCTCACTGTGTTGGGGAGGTGTGACAGTTAATTTTATGTGTCTACTCAACTGGATAACAAGATGCCCAGATATCTGGTTACACATTACCTTGAGTATGTCTGCGAGGGTGTTTGTAAGCTTCCAGAAGAGATCAGCATTTAAATCAGTGGACTGAGGAAAGCAGACTGATTGCCCTGCTCCTTGTGGTTGGGCATCATCTATTCCCTTGAGGGCCTGAACAGAACAAAAATGTGGAGAAACGGAGGATTCATTGGCTCTCTGCCTTACTGCTTGAGACTGAACATCGATCTTCTCCTCCCTTGGTGTTCCTGGCTCTCAGGCCTTCAGACTTGGACTGGGATTTACACTACCAGCTCTCCAGCCTTCAGGCTTTCAAACTAGAACAGCGCCTTTCCTGGGTCTTCAGCTTGCGGAGTAGATCACGGGACTTCTCAGCCTTCATAATTACTGAGCCAGATTAAATAGACGAGAGAGAAAGGAAGGGAAAAGGAAAGGGAAGGAAAGGAAAGGATAGAGAATCTCCTGTTGGTTTTGTTTCTCTGGAGAATCTTGACTAATACAGAAGGATTCTAGGAGTGCAAGTTCCTGGAAAACCGTGTTGCTTTCAATCTTTCTTTTTCTTTTTCTTTTTTTTTTTTTGAGACCAAGTTTCACTTTTGTCACCTAGCTGGAGTACAACGGTGCGATCTCAGCTCACTGCAACCTCCTACTCCCGGGTTCAAGTGATTCTCTTCCTCAGCCTCCCAAGTAGCTGGGATTATAGGCACGCACCACCACACCCGGCTAATTTTTGTATTTTCAGTAGAGACGAGGTTTTTCCATGTGTGCCAGGCTGGTCTCGAACTCCTGAATTCAGGTGATCTGCCAGCCTCAGCCTCACAAAGTGCTGGGATTACAGGCATGAGCCACAGAGTTCAGCCTGCTTTTAATCTTTCAGTGAGTGATTTTTACTGTGTTTGTGTAGCAGGGGTATTCCTTACTCACATAACATGTATTTACTATACTTTAGTTCATCAGGAAAGACTGTGGTGTTATTTAGAGACCATAATTTCTTAAGTCTACTCTTTGCGCACTTCCCAAAACTTTTCTTAGCTATGGTCATCAAATGGTTATATATATTTCCACACTTGTGTCCTGTCCATGCACTTGGGTTGCATATGATTGTTAATGTCAAGTAATTACACTCCCATTTTATTTACTGATGATCGTACCAGATGTATAACTTCAGGCAGATTACTGAGCCTTTCTAAGCCTCAGCTTCATCTTCTGTAAAACAGGGATAATTCTAAGGTTTACTTCATAGGGTCAATGGAAGTATTAAACAAATTACTGGCTGGGCGAGGTGGCTGATGCCTGTAATCCTAGCACTCTGTGAGGTTGAGAGGGCAGTGGATTGCCTGAACTCAGGAGTTCAAGACCAGTCTGGGTAACATGGTGAAACCCCATCTCTACTAAAAATACAATTAGCCAGGCGTGGTGGATCGTGCCTGTAGTCCCAAATACTCAGGAGGCTGAGGCATGAGAATTGCTTGAACTCTGGAGGCAGAGGTTGCAGTGAGCCAGGATCGCACCACTGAACTCTAGTCTGGGTGACAGAGTTAGACTCCATCTCAAAAATAAATAAATGATAAATAAATGAATTACTGACTGCAGGACTAGCAATGTTAACTGTACAATAAATGTTAACCATTATAACTATTATCTCCCTTTTATACATGAGAAAAATGAGGTTAAGTAATTTACCCAAGGTTACATTTTTAGTAAAAGAGAATTGGAATCTGAACTAAGCATTTAACACAGTTCTTACTGGGTGGTGAAAGCAAAGGTGGTTATAATGTTTTCTGGGGGGGCTTTTCCACATTTCCTAAATGTTACATAATAAGTATGTAGGGCTTCTGCAATCATAAAATAATACAATTTATAGACATTTAAACAATAAAAATGTAGAAACGATCACATAGGAACTTTTCCTTGCCTTTCTGAAGTCCTTTAGGTCCTGTCTGATGTGTCTCCTAACTTCTCTCTGACATCCTAGATTTTTTACCTGCTCATTGCTTCACTGAATTTCCCTTCACTCTTCACCCCAAAAGTAACTGATCTTTCTGCAGTAATTTCAAAAGTATAAAGTATCACAAAAAGTGTTATCTCATTTAATCCTCAGAGCAATACTTGCAGCTTGTGTTATTATGATGATGATTCCCACTTTGCCAATGAGAAAGATGAGGCTTATAGAAAAACATGATCATTTAATAAATAAGGAGCTGAACAAGGACTCAAACCCACACGTTCCAATTCCAGAACATTTCACATCCATTCCAGAATGTGGTTCTGAAATGTCCAGTTCACTTCTACCATCCTATATTATGCTTTCTGTATATGTCACCCATATAGTCTGATTTCTGATTAACTTCCTGGGTTATGTTTTCCTGCATCACTTTGACCTTTGCCAGGTATGTGCTGATCATCTGACCCATCAGTGTACTTCCTAGACCAGACCTTTGATTTCTCTTAGAGTGACTTAATATTCTTGGGCTTCACTTCTATCACAAATTTGTAACTCTATAACCACATGGCTCTGGCTCAGATGTATAGATTGTTTTTAGGTATGTCAAATATGGAAATTTCTTTCATTTAAATATAGTTCTTCCCTGCAAAAGCATTAACTAGCTTTCCAGGATTGGCCCTGATGTGTGATACACTTTGTGCAAGTTTTCATTAGAATCAAATTAGAAAATACTTTGGAAAAAGGTAAACATAAAACACATTGTTATTGTCTTATCTGTGTGTAAACATATCCTCCCTAAGTAGCCTTCTAGGCAGGGGAAGAGGTAAATAGACACTTCATGCCCTGGTACAACTTTTATGGAAGGAATATTGGGAATACATATTCAATGCTATTTAAAAAGCATGAATACTCTTTAATCTAGTTTCACCCCTAGGAATTATATTATATCCTTTAGTTATAATAAATCAGGTGAACATAGGTTTATATAAAAGGATGATCATCACTGCTATTTGTAACAGCTAAAAATCATAAACAACTCATATGCAGAATAAAATGCTATTAAATAAAATATGGCATGTTCATGTGATGGAACACTATGTAGCCATTAAAATCATGTTATAGGAGACAATTTAACAGCATGGAAATTTTTCATCATTTATTATTAAATGAAAAAGAAGCTTACAAAACACTATTTGAAATGTGTTCTCAATTTTATTTTGTTTCAATGGGCATAGAAAACAGATTGGATGATAAACACCAAAAGGTTAACTCCGGGTGGCCCTAAATGATGATATATTGTGAATAATTTAAATCACTTATTTGTGCTTTTTTAAAATCATTTTTTACAATAAACACTACTTTGCAATCAGCAAAAGATATGCATAAAAAGGAAAATAGAGCAACGATGAAAAAAGGCCATCCATTTAGTTTATACCCCAAGATTAATTTTAAATGAAACAGATTTCTTTAAATACTTCTAGAAATAATTCCTCTTGTATATGTTCAGAGAGGAAAATTTACTTTCACAATAGACCTCATCTTTAGCAACATTTCACTGGACACTTACGGCTATCTAAAATGCTAGAAAAAAAATTAAGAGCCTTCGTTTTCAAAATTCAATTACATTTTATTTTCATTTCAGAGCCACACCGTTATAACATAAAATGGTGCCTTTTATATAAGTTTTCAAAGATACGAAAACTCCTAATCAACCTAGCTGCCCAGGTTTTTTGTTACCTGTTATTCCATACCCCTCACCAATTGTTAGTAATATTCTGTATGACATAGACTAAGATTCTCAAAGACTGTGGAGAAAAAACTATTACTACACAGTTACGAAAAAAAAAACACCTCCTTGTAATGGATTACATTTGGTTTTGTTATGTCTTATTGTGAATAAGTTTTATTTGGTGCCTATCTGCACACTATACCTCTTTTGTTCTTGTAACTCTACAGGTTTTTCCCCTAGGCACTGAATATTTGTGTTTTTCATTAACCACAAATACACTTATTTTTCAAATATAATTTAAATTTATCCCCATTGATCCATTTGTTTTCTCCTTCTAATCTTCCTTATGTATCATCTGTTAAATTCCTCTTTTAGCTCATTAATAATGTGTTAAACAAGGCTAACCTTTGCAGCAAGCACACCTTTAAACAACTCCCTGTACCTAATACATTGCCTTTTATCATTTATTGTTACTAATACTTAAATCCTTGGAGCCAATTTTTAATACCAGTGACAGTAGTCTTATTCTAGCCAACTTGAACTAGCTTGATAAATAATTTCATCAACTTGAAAACTAGCTTCATAAGTAATTTCATGAAACAGTATAGAAAATAATTTGCAGTAGCACAATTTTATAACAGATTACATAATTTTCACTGTATTTCATTTTCATTGATTTTGTAAATTTGTCCCCAGTTTACTTTAAATGAACCCTCACATTGGCATGTCTAAAGTCAAATGCATTATCTTCCTCCGACTTCTCAGCCCTGTTCTTTCTGAGTTCCTTTTTCTTGTCATCAACAGTCACTTAATTGCAGAAGACATTACCATTGATTCTTCCCTTTTTTGGCTCTTCTATCAGTCACAACATCTTATCCTCCTGGCACTACCCTATATGGTGATTTTGCCAATGCTTTTGTCTCTACAGTGCCTGCTTCCCTTCCTTCACAGCAAAAAGTTCCTCATTTATTCTGTGAAGCCTCCCTAAGCCACCCACCATTGTTCTGCAGCCTCCACACCTATCCACGACTCTCGCAGAATGAATCCTTTCCTTTTCGTGTTCCCGAAGCTCTGGACATTTTTGTTATACACTTGTAAAATAAAACAGAATAACCAATAATGCCATGTCATCTATGTTTGACTCTTGTTCTCCAGCCAAACACTTCAAGCAACACAAAAGAAATGATGCTGTGAAGATTCGACTTATGACAACAAGACAACTGTTCCACCTCTCCATTTTGCTCCTTGTTTATTAATTAATCCATGCAAGGGTTAAAAAGAATTAGATCTCACAGGTGCGGTGGCTTATGCCTATAATCCCAGCACTTTGGGAGGCAGAGGCAGGTGGATCACGTGAGCCCAGGAGTTCTAGATTAACCTGAACAACATGGAAAAACCCTGTCTTCACACACACAAATACATTAACTGGGTATGGTAGCACGTGCCCATACTCAGGATCATGTGAGCCTGGAAGGTGGAGACTATAGTGAGCCACAATCACACCACTGCACTCCATTCTGGACAACAGAGTGAGATCCTGTCTCAAACAAAAACAACAACAACAGAAAGGAATTAGAGTTTAGACTGATAAAAATAACAATCTTGGCTGGGCAAGGTGGCTCACATGCGTAATCCCAGCACTTTGGGAGGCTGAGGCAGGTGGATCACCTGAGGTCAGGAGTTCAAGAAACCAGGCTGACCAACATGGAGAAACCCCATCTCTACTAAAAATACAAAATTAGCCAGGCATGGTGGCACATGACTGTAATCCCAGCTACTTGGGAGGCTGAGGCAGGAGAATCGCTTGAACCTGGGAGGCAGAGGTTGTGGTGAGCTGAGATCGCGCCATTGCACTCCAGCCTGGGCAACAAGAGTGAAAAATAAATAAATAAATAAAAATAACAATCTTGGGAAGAATGGTCGTGCTCCCTTTAGTTTTCCTGTCTTCCTTGTACCAGGTAATGTAAGTTGTAAGTTCAAAGGCCTTCCCTCCTATGTGGCTGAAAGTAACATTCTGATTAAACACATCAATTAGCACGTGTTTTTTTTTTTTTAATTGACCCCCAGTCTGTGCCAAACATTGTACTATAAATTCTAGATACGTATTTTCCAAATTGTGGGTCGAAACCCATAAAGAAATCAATTTAGGATCATAAAATCAGTATGGTGGGTCACAACCAGCATTTTTTTTTTTCACAAATAAAATGAAATAGAATTGAATTTAAAAAATCGTAGTGCATTATATATGTACATAATGAATCTCAACATAATTTGCATTTTTTTCCTCTGGGTTCCAGTACAAAATATTGAATACTGCGCTACAGGGTACAGAAGAATACATGTTTCTTGCTCCTAATATGCTTGAAGTCTATTTGAGAGGAATAAATTTTTGCATATGAAATAGAGAAAAATTCTATGACCATCTCTAATTCAATGCTGTTTTACTTGGTGAATATGGATGTGGATGTGAATGATTAGGGAGCTTTGATAGGTGAGTTGGTACTGTGGTCGGTGCCACTGAAAGTGAATAGAATTTGGATTTTGTGTAGGTGTGTAGAAAATTTTATAAAACAACCATCCACGCCAGCCAGTGATTGAATAGAGGAGATAAGATGTTTACAGAAAGACTCCAAAACAAGATTTGCTAAAATTGATTATATGAGTAAATTACTTATATACATGTCCTATAATAAAATATGACCGCTCTACTCCCTTCCCCCACCACTACCAATCGGCAGTCTCACTCCTGCTCTAAATCTCAGCTTAGCTTTACTTCCCTTACTCAGATGGTCTGCCTATAATTTCTCACAGTATTCATTAACAGCACTGTCATGGCCTATTTGCTTTTATTTGCCCCCTAACGATTGGCAAGTCTATGAGGACAGTAGCTGCACCCATCTTGTTCACTTTTTCTGCCCGAGTCTCGCAGAGAGCGAGATACGGTTAGCACCCCATAAATACTTATCGAACAAATAATATCTAAAAATGACTCTAGGTTATTATTTTAGAATGTTACCAACTGTTTTGCACTTAATAAAAGTGACCATTTGCAGAGTTGAGGATTGGATGATGAAGGATTTTTCACTCTGCAAGGCTGTATTATCTGAAAAATGTCCATAAACAAGTACTATTTTATCATTTAAAAACAGTATGATTTTTTTGTTTCCAATAAACAGAATGAGACTAAAAAATAAAAGAATGGGGGCCGAGTGCAGTGGCTCATGCCTGTAATCCCAGCACTTGGGGAGGCCAAGGCGGGTGGATCACGAGGTCAGGAGTTCTAGACCAGCCTGACCAACATGGTAAAACCTCATCTCTACTAAAAACACAAAAATTAGCTGGGTGTGGTGGCACACGCCTGTAATCCCAGCTACTCAGGAAGCTGAGGCAGGAGAATTGCCTGAACCTGGGAGGCGGAGGTTGCAGTGAACCAAGATTGTGCCACTGCACTCCAGCCTGGGTGACAGAGTGAGACTTCGTCTCAAAAAAAAAAAAAGAAAAGAAAGAAAGAAAGAAAGGGCTGGGCGCAGTGGCTCATGCCTGTAATCCCAGCAATTTGGGAGGCCAAACCTGGTGGATCACTTGAGGTCAGGAGTTCCATATCAGCCTGGCAAACATGGTGAAACCCGGTCTCTACTAAAAATTCAAAAATTAGCCAGCTGTGGTGGCAGGTGCCTGTAATTCCAGCTACTCAGGAGGCTGAGGCAGGAGGATCTCTTGAACCCGGGAGGCAGAGGTGGCAGTGAGCCAAGATGGCTTCCACTGCACTCCAGCCTGGGCGACAGAACGAGACTGTCTCAAAAAATAAACACAAAAATAAAAGAAAGCCTGATAGATATCCAGCCAATGGGGATGCCCCTTATTCTCTCCTAGTCTCTCCTTGGAGAGGGGCTATCCCCACTCTCTGAGGCACTTCTGCCTACTCTTAAGATTTTCCTCCTTCCAGTGGACATTTGGTATTACAGGCTTTTAAAATTACATTTTAAAAATGTCTCAAACTGGCTGGGCACAGCGGCTCAAGCCTGTAATCCTAGCACTTTGGGAGGCCAAGGAAGATGGATCACGAGGGCAGGAGTTAGAGAACAGCCTGTCCAACACAGTGAAATCTTGTCTCTACTAAAATACAAAAAATTAGCTGGGCATGATGGCATGCGCCTGTAGTCCCAGCTGCTGGAGAGGCTGAGGCAGGAGAATTGCTTGAACCCAGGAGGCAGAGGTTGCAGTGAGCCGAGATTGCAACACTGCACTCCAGCCTAGGCGACAGAGCAAGACTCAGTCTCAAAAAAGAAAAAAGAAAATAAAAATGTCTCAACCTGAAAAGTATAATAGTCTTCCATCGAGAGCATTGATTTGTCTTCTTTGCATTTGAGAAGGATGCATATGTGTAAGCTGGGGAATAAATTATCAGTGATGAAATTAAAATTACCACTCAACTCTGAAATAACAATAGAGTGAAAAGATTTTTAAATGAATCATTTAATGGAATGACGGTGAAAATAAGATGACTTACATATATTTCACATTTACACCAGTGATTTTTCTTCAAAATTTTTTTAGGGTTAAAAACACTTTTGAGAAGTAGATGTAAGCCTTCCTAGTAAACATAAGGGCACTCACATCTACTTCTAAAGTAATTTCAGGGAAGGCCTTACAACCAGCCATAAATGCCAGAACAAGGACCTTTGCTTTCCAGTGTACATGGTGGTGTTCACATACATAATCTCACTTGATCCACATACACTTCCTATGGTTAAGTTGGGTCAGTTATCACCTTTACAGATACAAAAAACAGACATTTTAAATTATTTTAAATGATTTTTCCCTTATCACATAGCTGGTGGCAGAATCCACACCAGAATATAGGTTTATATTTATAATTTCATCAATATTTTTTCTAGAGAGACTTAGTTCAAATTCCAATTATAAATAAAACATTTACAAAATGCCTTTTAGAACCATATTATGCAGGAATTTAATAGGTTTACTTCCCTAATGTGAAGACAAGGAAGTGGTCAGAGTTCAGCAGCATTACACATTTCCCTCTTGAGGTTGACTCTGTGCACAGTGACTCCTCTCCAAGCCCCCGCCAACTTGGCAAGCCAGAGCAGGAGAGAGAACTGCAGGTCCACCACATGGCAGGCCAGCATCCTCTCTCCAGGCCAACAGGCCATTCTGCTAATGGGCTTTTGTATTTTGTAATTAAATAAAGAAGCCATGTAATGCATGCTTATCTCTTCACTTGATGGAATTTTGGTCTCTTGAGCTACCTAAGGTATATATGTCATAAATAAGTTCCTAAATATATTAAAAATGCTTGTAGATTCTGTTTCTTTGTTAGAGGAAAGGAGAGTTTGTTTTCCTTTAGGGAAAATCTAGAAATATTTGAGTTTTTTGTTTTTTGTTTTTATATAGAATAAAAACTAATGCTTTGGTCTCCCTTGATTTCTGCTTTGACAGTTTCTGATGTGAGGACCAATATCACTGCATCATTATGACTGATGATCATTTGTGGAGTAAACAAAAAACAGCATCCCAGGATGCACCACTTCCACAATATCTTCTGTCTCCAGAGCCAGTTGCCACATTGCAAACATGGCAACAAATGAATTGATGATAGCATCTGCTTAATCTGGCTTTTGTCCACATGTCACAACTGTAATGTTGTTAATTGAGACTTTTTATTTGCTCTAGTCTAGTTTCTTCATGTCCTATTCTCCAAACTGAGCTTAATTTAATCAATATTGACTGAAAAGCTGTCAGCTTTAATGGTACTACATCTTTTTATCTTTAATGTTTAAGAAACATACAAAACAAATGTTGTCTTAATCTGAAGTGGTTAGTTTTTTTGACATCACATAAATATACTAAGATTGTGTCTGCTACTTGTTAAAAATTAAGAACTTACACTTGATGAAATTTTATAAAGTATCTAGAAAGACTTTAATATCTGATAGCCTGACATACCTTTTTATGCTAATGGAAAAGTCAATAAAGTAGTAAGATTATGGCTTTATCCTGAATGACTTCAGCATTCATTTAACTTATGAAACAACCAGTTAAGCTATTTCATTTAAATTTAAAAATAATGTTTAATTCTGGAGATGAATGATAGATAATTCAGTAAGGACTTACTCTCATCTTTTTACTGGTTAAACTAATGAAAATTATGAGTCGTACTAAAAGAAAATAAATGGTCTACCTAAACTACAAGAGAAATCATTGACCTATTAAAAAATCAGCAAGACATGTTTAAATTAGATCATTCTATAGTGAAGAATAATAAAAACAGTTCATTCTGTCCTCCAAATTAATTCCATTTATGCTTTGAATAGTTTTTAGGTGACAATACTTGTATCTCTATTTAATGCTACTAGCATTGAATTGGTGCATCATCTATCAATTAGTATTGAAATAAAACTTGAAATACAATTCATGTTTCATCATAATGGATATGTGATTAGAATCTCTTCTTTTCAAATATGTACTCCTCAAGATTAAGAATAAAGTCTTGTTCATGTACATGGACATCACAAGCCAGTATTCCAGTTCATATTGGATGTTCAGCAATGACTCTACGTATAGAGTTCTGTAGCTGCACTGCTCTCCTCAGTGGCGGTAGAGCCCTAAGCACATGGCCAATATTGCCCTCTAGTGGTTAGCATGCCTAGGTGGGTCTCAGTGCTATCAGTTCCACCTGAGGTTCTACTGGAACAGTTTCCTTTTAGATATTTGCATATGATAGACAGCTGAGAATTTTTTTGACAAGACAATATATTTCTAAGATTATAAAAGAAATCTAAAGTATGTAGGACATGATTTGAGGGAAGCAAATTGAGTACATTTTTGTAATACTACATATTTTTGCCAGTAATCCCATATTTTGTGAGGAGACTAACTGGATTGAACTGATGTGGTTAAAAAGAGCTTTTGAAGCACATGATAAAGGTACTTAGGAAAACTATCAGAGCTACCACAATCTAACATATATTTTAACAGTTACTTTATAGCTTGAAGACTAACATCATAACCCAAGAGCAACTCAATCTAGAGCCATCTTTCTGCTCTTATTGCAGGAGGGAGAAGAAGCTTCTTTTTCCACTGTATGCTCACTCATAACCAGTGATTAGCATGGCTTCTGTGGTCATCACTTCTCTTTGTATGACTTCTAGAGAGTAGTTACAGAGATGTTGCTGGATCAGGGGACAAGGGCTGAGTTGAACAGATGGCCAGCCACAAACCCTAAGAAATACAGAAATGGAATCCCTGCCCATTAGGCTGCTTTCCTCTCTTGCTAGGAGATCTAAGCATTTTTCTCTCTCTTCTTCACATCATCCATTCACCATAGCATGAAAATCCACAAGAAACAGCAGAGCTGTCTAAATGAGCTGATCCCACTCACTGCTTGCTTAATAGGAGAATGGACTGTGTATATGCCTTTCAACTTAGCATTTGCTTTCCAAACAGGATGAAACCAAAGTTATTCTCCATTCAAAAATGAAAAGGTGAAACAAAGGGCAAAAGCATTGTATTGTCATTAATAAAACTAAGAGTGCTTGCACACATACAGGGTACAATACTATCAACTACATTGGCAAGAATTTGGCATGGAGATACGTCCCTGGCAACTATTTTGTGCCCTCCAGCTGCACTAGGCATAACTCAAGAGAATCTAATTTGCATTACTCAGCATTAGACCTGGAAAGACCTATCTCATCCATCAATGGTCCAGACACCAGCAGCATTTGAGGTGTAATTTGAAGTTGATGAACATTTGCTGTCTAGGAGTATATGGCTATTTTCTCTTTATACAAAATAATCTGCACCTGTCTATTCCAGTCAGGGCCAATCATGGGTAAAAGTCTAATTTGTTTATGGTCTAGATTAGTAAAGCAATAATACTCTTGGGTTACTCTTTGTCCCCATGATGGGAAGCCCCCTGGCCATCCCAACCTCCCAAAGATCACACATATTTATTTAGTGCCATGAGCTTGACACTTCTGCACTTCCTTGCGCACTTATATCCCTACCACCTTCCCTGTTCCATTAGTTAACACTCTTCAATAAAATCATGTGTACTCATCCTTTTCAAGGATCTTCCCACCATAATAAATAATAGTGATGAGTTAATCAAATTAAATGAATTCAGTTATGACTTAAGTAATTTCTACAGGCTGCATAATTCTCTACCTCAGGCGAGAGGTCCACAGCTGCATAAGAGCACGAAGGGTACGTGTCAATAATAAAAATTTCAAGTAAAACCTCATAGAGTATTTTTTTTTAGCAAATACACATTTTAGATCTCACAAATCATGCCTAGTTTTATCCCAATTGACCAGCGCTTGTAGCACTATGACCACTTATAATAGAGATTCAACATGAGTCTTCTTGAACCTTGGTTAAATGTAAGCCATATCAAAAAGCACATCGAAATCTAACTAGATATGTAGAATGGGTAACTTTTTTTGTAAGTCAGACAACAATAGCTTCTGGAAAGGATGTAGAAAAACTTGATTTCTTATACACTGACATGTAAATTGGTATAACCTCTTTAGCTAGTAGAATCTACTAAAGTGAAACACTGCATATCCAGAAATTCCACTGTCAGACAGACATCTAACACAAATACCTATCTATGTTCACCCAAAAATGTGTATGAGAATGTACAGCATTGATTGTAACATCCCAAAACTAAAACCGCCTTCATGTCCATCAACTGTAGAAGGCAGAGTGTGGTACATTCACACAGTAGAATTCCATACAGCAATTAGATATATCTCAAAAACAATACTGAAATCAAAAAGCTATATACAAAAAAGAATATGCTGCATGATTTGAATTATACAAAAGTACAAAACTGACAAAACTAAATTTCGCTGTTAAAGTTGGCAAGATGGAGGTTACCTGCATGGGGGGAGAAGCAGAAAAGAAACACAAGGGGACACAAGAAAGGCTTCTGCGGTTCTGACTCTATTCTGTTTCTTGATGAGTGTGTTTATTCTGTGAAAATGAATCAAGTGTTAAACTTAGGATAATACGTACCTTTCTCCATGTGCATTATACTTTAATTAAAAGTCTTAATAATGTAAGCCATAACATACATTATTGAGAGTCCCCAAAAAGATCAGAGATGTAATCCCAAAATAGTTTTGTTTAACTCAACTGTGATCCTGTCATTTGTAAATTTTATAAAATCATTTTTGTATTAGTCTACTCATCAAATTTCTAAGGATACTTATAATTTTAAATATTTTGCTCTTGGTTATATATTGTCCTAATTTTGGGTCCAGAAAATATAGTCCCTATAACTATTATGCTTATAGTCCAGTAGACAGAATTATATTAATGATCATAAATCTAGCAACTTAAACAATTTTTCTGGAATATTTTCAAGTCAATGCCCACATGTAGCATGCGTAATATATTTACAAAACCAAATTATTCACATGTCTTTCTTTTACCTTGTTCCTTATTATGATGATCTAGATAAAGGAAGTCTACAAAATGAGAGAGAAATGTTTTAAGAATAAAAATTGTTCCTAGATCAATGCTACTAACAGTCAAAGTGGTAATATTAAGCATCTTGCCAAAACAATTAACAGCTAATCATGTCTGGTGATCTGTGAGTTGTCAATGGGAGTTAAGAAAATGATGAATAAAAGTGACAGATAAAGACCAAAGCCAGTAGATCTGTGTGCTAAAGATAAGACTTGATTTTATCCACACACCTGGTCAGATTGAACCTCCTCCAGTTAAATTAACCCACTACCTTATCATTTCATCCTTTTTAACACCTTTATTCATGCTATCCTGTCCGGAAATAAACACAACTGCCACTTAAGAATACAATTTGTTTGGAAACTAATAACTTGTATAAGCATTGCCTATGGATAATTGTTTTATTTTTATACGAGTGAGTCGAAGGAACATACCTTCTTTGTCTAGTTGCATTAGCTTTGAATTACTGATCTTATCCTCTGTACCCATTTATTAGAGCAGAGCTTCTGATACTTTAATATACATACCAATCACTTGGAGATCATTAAAAGACAGAATTTTTTTTTTTTTTTTTTTTTTTTTGTCGCCCAGGCTGGAGTGCAGTGGTGCAATCTCGGCTCACTGCAACCTCCCCCTCCCGGGTTCAAGCGGTTCTCTTGTAAAAGGCAGATTCTAATCTGGTCTGCTGAAGGTGGGGCCTGAGATTCAGCAATTTTGATGGTGCTGGTCCACAGATCATTTTTTGAGTAGCAAGCCCTAGGTAACTTGAAGGAGTCACTCTGATCTAGGTTATTATGCATAATTCTCAGTGGGGATTTCAAAAATGTAGGTTTTTTCAAAGAATAACATTCTTAGTGTTCTTCTTAGTGTTCCAAAGAAGAAATCACAAACACAATCATTGTGATCTAGAATGGCTTTTGGGTCAGTCAAGTCACTGTGTGGGGTGAATGATGGGATGCTTTAATTATTAGGAGGATTCCCTTCCAAACCAAACAAACTCATAATGCTGGAGAGAGCTTTCTGAATAAATGTGTTCCCAGTGACACAGGATATATTAAAATGGTTTGTGCATGTTGTGCTTGATTTTGGACCCAGAGATTAAAGCATAGGTAGAGAAGCTAAAAGATATACAGGACTTGCATAATGAGGAAGATTTAATGCTACTCTATCCCAGACTAAATCAATAACTGGCAACCTAACTGGGCCAGATATTGAGAGAACATGATTTGCTTTTTCCTTTCTTTGCTTTAATGAATTCTCTTGCCATTGGATAATTCCAGCCTTATGAATTTTACTTTAAAGTTTCCCAAGTCAAAATTCCATTTAAGAAGACAATGTGTATGTTGAAAAACTATGATACCTGAAACCTAAAAACACTTATTTTTGCAGATAACTAAAATGGATTTTAAAGATTGATTTCTTACTGGTTACCTTAACAGAATATTCTGCTCTATAATATATAGAGTTTGAATCAGTTGGGCCTGACCATTATCAGTGTTAATGTGTTCAGGGTGGCTATTTGGAAAATAAATGAGAAGACATTAGTTAAATGATCAAGCAAGTCATTGGAGACTCCAAAGAACATTGATAAAGTGGTAGCCATTGGCAATTTCCCCGAATCTGCTTAACACTCAGTTTTTAATCTTTTCTTGAGGTCTTTATTTTTACTGCTACTAAATTTTTAAAAATATAAATGATTTCGGCCAGATGCAGTGGCTCACACCTATAATCCCAGCACTTTGGGAGGCCAAGGCAGGTGGATCACAAGGTCAGGAGTTCAAGACCAGCCTGACCAACGTGATGAAACCCCGTCTCTACTAAAAATACAAAAATTAGCTGGGCATGGTGGTGAGTGCCTGTAATCCCAGCTACTCAGGAGGCTGAGGTAGGAGAATTGCTTGAACTGGGACTTGGGAGGTGGAGGTTGCAATGAGCGGAGATCACGCTACTGCATTCCAGCCTAGGCTATAGAGCAAGACTGTCAAAAAATATATATATATATATATGTGTGTGTATATATATATATATATATATATATATATATGCACAAAAATTCTGTAACTATTACACACTTTTAGGTCTGATCACTTTGTTGCTAAAACTTTCACTCCACTTGATATTTATCTTTACCTGTGTTCTCATTGTCCTCTCTCTTTCTATCAAATTGCTGGACACTAAGTATATGCCCTCACATTGTGCCAGGAAATTGCAGAAGCCAAGTAGTCATCTTAGAAAACTGAGAGCTACAGGATAATCAAAACAAGTCAATCACATATTGACCGACTTAGGATTTTCTTTTCCTTTTATTCTAGACACCAGTTGAAAGATTCAGACAAAACAAATTATTTAAGGTACAGCTAAAACCACTTGCTCCATAGTACAGGCCAGAAAGTAGCTTTTTGGCCTACATAATATTTACCTTTCATCCTTAAACATCATGTATACAGTTATTGGTTGACTTCTCTATAGGTGCAGTACAGCATTAAGTATACATTAAGATCACATTAATTAAGAGCAATCTAGAACCTGGTCCTAGATTGCCAGGTTCAAATCTCAGCTCTGCTGCTGAATAATAACAGGACTTTGGACACAGTACTTTGTGTTGCTCTGCTTTGGTTTCCCTGTTAGTCAAACTGTAGTGACAACAGTGCTGGCCTCTTAGGGAGGTCATCAGAATTAAATGGGTAAATAGACTTACAGAACAAGGATGATGCCAAGCAAGGGAGAGGCACTATTACTGGGTTTCAACTCAGTCAGAGATGGCTTAGGGAAAAATTACACACAAGCCTACTTAAATTAGTTATAGGCATACGCATTCTCAGTAAAATTATGCAGCCCAAAGAAATTGTGTTAATAACAGATTTATTGTTGGGGTAAATTCTAGACGGGCTGTTAAGGGAATAAAGTGAAAAACTGGTCTGGACAAGAGAGGAAACCCAAAGAAGCAAACCTGGGAGGTCTAGGTAAAGTCCTCCAATTGGTGGTGGTGATGGATGGGGGACAGAGATCACACGCCTGGAGTCTCAGGTATTTTCATCCCACCCCCACCTCCCCCATCTGCTGCCTTCCTCCCCGAGTCACTGCCAATCGGCCGGTCTCCAAAGCAGCACAGAATTCTCCAGACTACAGGCCACATGTCCCCAGTTTTCCATCTAGGGATAGCTTTGGGTCGGAGTCTGGAGACCAGTCAAATACATATAAAGTCAAAAAAACCTCAACATCCTGTTGTCCAGTATGGTTGAAAGCAATAACCAGGCCAGGTGCAGTGGCTCACGCCTGTAATCCCTGCATATTGGGAGGCTGAGGCAGGAGGATCAGCTGAGGTCAGGAGTTAGAGCCCAGCCTGGCCAACATGGTGAAACCTCATCTCTAAGAAAAATACAAAAAAAATAGCTGGGCATGGTGGTGGGTGCCTGTAATCCCACTAACGCAGGAGGCTAAGGCAGAAGAATCGCTTGAACACAGAAGGCAGAGGTTGCAGTGACCTGAGATGGTGCCCCTGCACTCCAGCCTGAGCAACAGAGTGAGACTCCATCTCAAGAAAAAAAGAAAAAGGAAAGCAATAACCAATTGTGGATTTGTAGCATCACTACAGCTCCCACTGGGACTTTGCTCAGGAAGTTTCTCTGCTTATGCTTATGAACCCCTTTTCCACCATCTACGACAATAATCATAAAGGTTACAATACTCACTCTCGTTAATATGTATACTCCACAAGCTTTATGTTATTTAATCTTCCCACCAACCTTATGAGGAGTGTCTTTCTCATTTCTGTCACAAGGCTCAGAAATATTGTTAGTTACCAAAAGTCACAGCAGATATCAAACTAAGATTTTTGAACAAGATTTCCAATTCCGAAGAAGACCCCATATAACCAAGACAATCCTAAGCAAAAAGAACAAAGCTGGAGGTATCATGCTACCTGACTTTAAACTATACTACAAGGCTACAGTAAGCAAAACCACATGTGCTGGTATCAAAACAGACATATAGGCCAATGGCATAGAACAGAGACCTCAGAAATAACACCACACATCTACAACCATCTGATCTTCAACAAATCTGACAAAAACAAGCAATGGGAAAAGGATCTCCTATTCAATAAATGGTGCTGGAAAAACTAGTTGGCCACATGCAGAAAACTAAACTGGACCCTTTCCTTACACCTTATACAAAAATTAACTCAAGGTGAATTAAAGACTTAAATGTAAAGCCCAAAACCATAAAAACCCTAGAAGAAACCTAGGCAATACCTTTCAGGACATAGGCATGGGCAAAGACTTCATGACAAAAATGCCAAAAGCAATGGCAACAAAAGCCAAAATTGACAGATGGGATCTAATTAAACTAAAGAGCTTCTGCACAGCAAAAGAAACTGTCATCAGAGTAAACAGGCAACCTATGTAATGGGAGAAAATTTTTGCAATCTACCCATCTGACAAAGGTCTAATATCCAGAATTTCTAAGGACCTTAAAAAATTTTACAAGAAAAAAACAAATGACACCATCAAAAAGTGAGCAAAGGATATGAACAGACACTTCTCAAAAGAAGACATTTACACAGCTAATAAACATATGAAAAAAAAGCTCAAAATTACTGATCATTAGAGAAAGGCAAATCAAAACTACAAGTAGATACCATCTCATGCCAATCAAAATGGTGGTTATTAAAAAGTCAAGAAACAGGCCAGGTGCGGTGGCTCACATCTGTAATCTCAGCACTTTGGGAGGCCGAGGTGGGCGGATCACGAGGTCAAGAGATTGAGGCCATCCTGGCCAAGATGGTGAAACCCCATCTCTACTAAAAAATACAAAAATTAGCTGGGCATGGTGGTGCACACCTGTAGTCCCAGTTACTCAGGAGGCTGAGGCAGGAGAATTGCTTGAACCCAGGAGGCAGAAATTGCAGTGAGCCGGGATCATGCCATTGCACTCCAACCTGGTGCCTGGTGACAGAGCAAGACTCTGTCTCAAATAAAAAAAAAAAAAGAAAAGAAAAGAAAAAAGAAACAATGGATGCTGGTGAGGCTGTGAAGAAATAGGAATGCTTTTACACTGTTGGTGGGAGTGTAAATTAGTTTAACCATTGTGGAAGACAGTAGGGCAATTCCTCAACTACCAGAACTACCATTTGACCCAGCAATCCCATTACTGGGTATATAAACAAAGGAATATAAATCATTCTACTATAAAGACACAGGCACATATATGTTCACTGCAGCACTATTTACAATAGCAAAGTCATGGGACCAACCCAAATGCCCATCAATGATAGACTGGGTAAAGAAAATGCAGCACATATATACCACAGAATACTACTCAGCCTTAAAAAGGAATGAGATCATGTCCTTTGCAAAGGCATGGATGAAGCTGGAAGCCATCGTCCTCAGCAAACTGATGTAGGAACAGAAAACCAAACACCACATATTCTCACTCAAAAGTGGGAGCTGAACAATGAGAATGCATGAACACACAGAAGGAACAACACACACCAGGCCCTGTTGGGGAGTAGGGGGCAAGGGGAGGGAACTTGGAGGACAGGTCAATAGGTGCAGCAAACCACCACGGGACATATATACCTATGTAACAAACCTGCATGTTCTGCGCATATATCCCAGAACTTAAAGTAAGATTTAAAAAAAATAAAAAATAGGAAAAAAAATAAGAAATCAAGATTTTAAAGAGAAAAATAAATAAATGAATAAATAAATAAGATCTCTGATTCCTCTATTCTACCCAATTTCATAGATTAAGCTAAAATTCATGTCTTCACTCAAGACTTACTAATTCTCCAAAGCTGTCATCCACCCCTCTGACTGTCATACACACGAGCATTCTCCTTCCGGGGCACCTATAGGACTGAATGATGCTGTGAGTAAGAGTTTGGATTTTCATTTCAACCCTGGCTTGAATCTCAACTCCATCACTAATTAGCTTTGTAATTCTGGGAAATCGCTTAACTTGTCCAGACTTTAGTTTCCTTGTTTAGCAAATAAGGATAATAATAATAATTAAGATGAGTTTTAAGCTTTTGAAAATTTACAATTTTGAAACACATTTTCAAAAAGCATCATTTATGAAAAGTAAGATTAAAAACATACAGTAGCAACACTTGTTTAGGGTGGCATACTTGTGTAGTAAAAGTATATAAGCATATACTAGGAGTTAGATACACACCAAAATCATGAGCACACTTGTCTCTGGAGAAGGAGGAAAATAGGACCAGGTACAAAAAGGATCCAGCTGGATCAGTAATATTTCAGTTTTAAAAATATAAATGAAGGTAATATTATAAAATGTTAACATTTATTCATTGTAAGTGGTGGGTACAACAACATTTATGACACTAGCTTCTGAATGTTCAAGTATTAAAAAATCGTTTTTCCTAGTTTTAAAACATTACTCCAAAAATCTAATTTAACATCAATACTAGAAAACAACTTACTTGCAAGGAAGAAATGAAATCTTAACATAAATTATCATCAAAGGTAATTTAGTTTACTGTATTTTTACTGCCAACACGTCAATACTTTTTTTAGTATATCTAAATCATCATGTACTTCTTCGTATATTCATATAACAACTGCAAAATATATGGTTCCAACACTGAAACTGATAAACTAGGATTTCATCTCTTGTTTCTAGAACTTCCAAAGATAAAAATTAGGAAAAGAATAAACGGGGAGGAAGCCGTGGGCCTCAGAGGCTACGGGATGTTAAAACCTCCAAGTAGCAATTGCCAAACTGTGATCAAGGCCCACTAGCTAAGCAGAGAACCCCTTAGTTCACTTACCCCACTTATTCCGAGTTTCTAGCAGAAAAAAAATTTGATGATTAGAATAAAATACCACTTTAGAAGCTGATGGGGGGGTGCAGTTGATTATATGAACACTAGGGACTGAATGATACTCAAGCTACCAACAGATACCTAAAAATCTATTTATATATCAGGGAGTTCTAGGGTAAAACTCTGTTAATGAAAATATATACCATCACAGCCTAACTGAACAGCAAATTAAAATGATAAAGATGAAGGAAAATGAATAGTAACTTGTAACTAAAAAGCTAGAATATTTGCAACAGAAAAATTCCAGTCAACACTGATGATACTGGCAGGAATTCCTAATATCTCACTGAGTAACAGTCGGATTATTGTGTGTCCACTAAACTTATAAGTAAAATGCCAAACTAGTCTTTAGCAAACACTAATAATTTTGATTTATGACTGCCAAACAGGATGATATGAATCCAAGCCACAGCACTTCAGGCAAGAAAAATTATATCACTTTTAAAGTGTGGGACCTCTAAGTCCCTACTTTCCAGGTTGATGAGATGCCGAATATCATTAGAGAAAAGCAGGCTCACTCTACTCATAGGGTCCAATGAGAGTCTTTGAACTTATACAGAGGGTCTTTGGTCCATCATTGTCACTGCCAAGATGTACACTGTCTAAGACAGCCTAGTCCATTTTGAATGAAGGCAGGTATCTCCAGTCCTTCAGGTCTAACATAGACCCCCAAGTCTCATGCAGCTCCTAGGCAGCCACGCCTTCAAGCCTCATGAAGTACACAATGCAGGTACCTCATCAGTGAACAAATTTAACCTGAGCTTCTGCTGGGCTCACAAATCCCTGAGATTGTCCCTTTATCAGTCTCTGCCTTCTTACTTTAGTTCAGTCCATTTTGACCTTTCCAATTCCCAACAGCCCTTATTAATCCCTTCAATGGCCCTGAACCTCCACTTACTTGTAGGAGGACTGAGGTAATATATAGTGTGCTAAGAACCTTAGAATCATATTGGCAGTCTCTTTTTGGGGAGCAGCATGTCAGGGAAGCAGATGCGTTAATCTTCTTGGGTTAGTCTACAGCTAGGAGAAAAAAAGCCAAAACAACACAAAACCCCAAACCAAAAAACGCTAAAACAAACAAAAATAGTGTGGGATATTTTTCCTCAGTTGCTCATTCTCTTACCACATTTAAGTAATAATTAGAATTTGCCATTAAGTAGCACTTATTCATAAGCATGAATAAAAGTTTGTGGAAATATTCACTATTAAAGATTTTAAGAAACAACTTTCTTTTCTGATTAGTTAGAGGTTCATGGTGAGACCACCGCTAGGCTGAGGATGATACTCTGAGTAACAATGAATTGAAATGGGAGGTGGTCATAGACACTGCTTCTCCTCCACCCACTGAAGATGTTGCTGGCTATTTCCTCCAGAACCTGAGCTAGAACAGCCAGCATCCTGCTCTGCCTTTAGCTCAGGCTGCAGACTCCCTCCTTTCCAAAGACGCAAAGCCTTCACCCCACTCCCACACTACATTCTGTCACAGGCTCCCCATTCTCATCTCCCTTCAACTGTAGGCAGGGTCAGGGCCTCAGGCCACCTGACAATAAGGCTGTCTGTTTTGAGGACTAGAGAAGCTTCACTAGGACTAGAGAAGATTTGTTAACGAGTGGTAATCAGCTCCTGGAGGTGGATGAATTTATTAATCAGTTTATTAATTTCCAAGAAGAGGTGGTGGATACATCTTTTTTAATTCATATGGACCAAAGAAATTACCAAAAGCGGCAGAAGGTGGTATATTAGTCCATTTTCACATTGCTATAAAGAACTACCTGAGACTGGGTAATTCATGAAGAAAAGAGGTTTAATTTACTCACAGTTCTGCATGGCTTGTAAGGCCTCAGGAAATTTACAATCATGGCAGAAGGCAAAGGGAAAGCAAGGCACATCTTAATGACAGCAGGAGAGAGTAAAGAAAGGCACACACTTTTAAATCATTAGCTCTCATGTGAACTCACTATCATGAGAACAGCATGGAGGACCCACTCCAGATCCAGTCTCCACATGTCAGGGATTGCAATTTGAGATGATATTTGGGTGGGGATGCAGAACCAAACCATATCAGGTGGAAGTAGCAGAAGATAGATATTGGATTGGTACAAGGAAGAACTCTAATGAATCCAGCTGAACTCAGTGGAGCTAACTGCTTCAGACACTGGAGATGTAAGGAGACCATGTATTAAAGATGGCCAGGGAAATACTTTTTTTTTTTTTTTTTTGGCTGCAAAGCACTCGTTCTCTTTTCTGGCAATAGCATGCTGATTTTCTTTCAGAGAACCATTCTTCCACTGCTCTCTGTTCATAAAGTTAAGGTGAAACTATTCCCTGGCTAAAGAAATTAACAGATAATTTGGGGATGGAGAGCTATTCAGGTCATCATAGAGACTTGGACACAGTAATGGTTCCAGGATAAGCACATGACCCAAGTTGGTCCAGTCAAACTAAATTCTGAGACTTTTGCTGAAATTATTACAGGAAGTTTTTTCCCTCTTATGCAGTTTCTAAGCTACTAGGAACAACCCTACAAAAAGGGCCCATCTAAGAATAAAACCAAACAGAGGAAAACAAAGAGCTAGAAGAGAAAGACTGATTCCTGATGACACCTTTTAGCCCCTGGATCCAGCTATGACTGAAACCATTATTGCCAGTGAATTTTTCAGTCATGACTGAAAAATCAATCAGTTGTCTTTTATTGCATAAGCCAGTTTGAGTTGGATTTCTTTCTATAATGTAACTGTTATTCATCAGTGAGAGAATCTAATTGATATAAGGAACGCTGAAGTATCAGACAGTGGGCTAGATGAGGTGATTCTAAAATTCAGTGAATTGTTCTAATGATTCACTGGCTTTTGTTATAAAGTAATAAATGTTAATTAAAATTTAAAATTGGAGAAAATACAGGGGTATAAAAAAGAGAACAAATCATTCAGATTTACATATCCTCATCCAGCAATAAAATAATGAGAATGAATGGATAGACTAATAGGTAGATAGACTTAATAAATATCATACGCATGTTCCTATGACCTTGCATATTTCTAGCAATTAATTATCTATGATGGTGTAGCATTCCATTGTATGGATATGGATCTTTCTGTTTTCCTATTGAGCATTTGAATTCTTTCCATTTTTCTCTATTACAAATAATGCTTTATTAACCTCTTTGCACATAAACTATTGTGTTATTTCCTTAGGACATATTCCCGAAATAAGAATTATTAGATAACCACTGTATAATTTTGAAACTATGAATATGCCCAAATTACTCTACAAGAAAGTTGTATATTCCCTCCTAGTGTCAGGAAAGCCAGGCATAAAAAGAGCACTTTTTGTATGATTCTGTTTATATGAAATATCCTTACTAGGAAATATAGAGATGGAAAGTAGAAACCCCCCAGGGCTAGGGGGTTGGGAGAAAATGGGAAATGACTTTTAGTGGGTACAAAAGTTTCTTTTTGAGGCGATAAAAACATTATACACTTAATTGTGGTAATGTTTGAACGATTCTGTGAATATCTAAAAACCATTAACTGTCCATTTTAAATGGGTGAATGGTGTGGTATGTAAATTATATTCCAATAAAATCAGTTGAAAATAAAGCTGGGACTATAAATCATTTTTCTAGCATATGTGTTGCAAATATATTTTCCATTTGTCTTAGGCCTGATTTTGTTTATGGTAGTTTTTGTGGGGTACAGAAAAATGAAATATTCATGTGGTAAAATCTCTTAATCTTCATGAGTTTTTTTTTATTTGCATGATAAGAAAGACCATCCTACTATTATAATCAGATAAATATTTATCTATATATTCTTCTCTTCAGGTTTGATTTTTTTTACATTTAATTCCTTTGGAATGTGTTTTACATATTTTTGCAACTGTTTTGAGGGCTTTTACTGGATGGTGTTCTTAACCTCAGCTTTTCTTTTCCTTTTTTTTTTTATTTTTAAAAAAATATTGGGAAAGTATGATGATCAGTAGTTACAGTGCCCCTAATCTAACTTTCTCATTCTTTGTCTATTTTGTATTCAGGCTGAAATATGGCTTTAGCTGCTTTGATAAATCAGGAACAGACTCCCCCAGCCCGACACCACCCTTGCATCCAGCAAATTATACTTGGCAAATTATATAGTTGGATATGTTACTTGTTGAGTTGACTTCAGAGCTATAATCTGGAAGTTTGTCTAATTGGACTGATTAGTTTTGGTCTTGTGGTCATGAAAGAACCAAGAAATAAGTCTGAAATATCAGATACATTCATCAGCCAAGATAGGGAGGTGTTGATGGCTTCGCTTTTATGTAACTCCAAATGGCTGCGGCATGTTTGGCTCATATTCTTTTGATTTGTGATTTAATTTTTACAAACTGTAGGAATAAAATTGCTGCCAATGTTATGGTTTGAAGAGCTGGCTTTTCTATCCAAAGACACAGAAAATGTGGTATAATGACTGGGCCCAGATACTGAGGCAGGAGGAGGGAAAGTAGAAGGTTGGCAAGAGAGCGTGTCCCTTTCTGCCATTTTGTGGGAAATCAGAAATGGTAAAGAATGAGAGGAAAAATATGCTGATTATTCTTGTCTCCAAAGGCTTCCTCAGTCTCTAATGAGTTCTGTGTTGCTTCTTCACTTTTTTAAACAGCATTTAGCGTGAGAGACACCACCACCTGAGGGCATTTTCTGCACCTCTGAGAACTGTGCCAACTCAAGCATAGTAACATTTAAGGTCCTGCTGATGACGCTCTCCTTCCCCAGATACCAGATCCCTCTCTTCCATTAGGAAATCAGGACATGAGAGTATTACACTAAAATAGGACACTGACTTCTCTTCACTAGCAAAGGACTTCAAAAATTGACCTGGGCTCCACACTGTCCTCAGCTTTTTGCAGTCTGAGTTCTCACCACCCAGCTCACACTACATTTTCAAAAGTCACTGATTTCCTCTTGTTCTCACATCAGGTGGCCTTTCCTCCTTTCCTTAGCCTTCGTTCTCTCCCGAGGAAGCAGAGGTCCCCCTTGTCTGTTCCCTACTTGTGAATACTGTCCTCCCTTGCCTCAGGGGTACCTTATATTCTTTGGGTCCACAGAGTGATGTGGTTAACAGCACAGGTTCTGGGGCTGGGTGCAGTGGCTCACGCCTATAATTCCAACACTTTGGGAGGCTGAGGTGGGCAGATCATGAGGTTAGGAGAGCAAGACCATCCTGGCTAACACAGTGAAACCCTGTCTCTACTAAAAATACAAAAAATTAGCCAGGCGTGGTGGTGCGCACCTGTAGACTCACCTACTTGGGAGCCTGAGGCAGGAGAATCACTTGAACCCAGGAGGCGGAGGTTGCAGTGAGCAGAGATCACGCCATTTCACTCCAGCCTGGGCGATAGAACAAGACTCCATCTCCAAAAAAAAAAGAGTACAGACTCTGGACTCAAATCCTGAATTGTGAACCTTAATGTCTCCGTAACTTGGTAACTCTATGTGCAAAAGGGGAGAATAACTGTGCCCATCTCATTCAGCTACATTAAATGAGTTAATATATATAAAGAGCTGAGAACAGTGCCTGCCACACAGCCCACATTCATACGGTGCTCACGGCTATGACTATCCCCACTACTGCTGAGGTTGTTGTTATGGCTTCAGCGGTTATAATTACTACTGTACTGTTCTCCTCCTACCTCTTCGATGTCTTTTCATTGGTTTCTTCTCAGCCCCTTCTGTCTTTCTTCAGCCTCCCAAGTATTTGCAGGTCTTGGGCCTCATCTCTCTTCCCCGCTCCATAGGGGAAATCTCACTGGGTCAGATACCTCTTTTGTGTACCCCTCAGATCCTCTCACCTCCACCTTCTCCTCCAGCCATGCTGTGGTGACCGTGTGCTCACAGACAGTGACCCGGTTCACACTGGTGCAACCACAGCACCTCACAGTGGCTCCCTAACAGGCATCTCCTGCTTCTCCTCATGGACTTCTCTGCTGGATCACCTGCAGGAATCCTGCACATAGACATGCAGAGGGAGGCGGATGGTTTGAAAAAGATGAGAAATGGAAGGAATCCACTGAAAAATAAGCTTTTCAAGGCTAGGTGTGGTGGCTCATGCCTATAATCCCAACACTTTGAAAGGCAGAGGCAGGTGGATCACCTGAGGTCAGGAGTTCAAGACCAGCCTGGTCAATATGGGGAAACCCTGGCTCTACTACAAACACAAAAATTATCAGGGTATGGTGGCAGGCGCTTGTAATCCCAGCTACTTGGGAGGCTGAGGTATGAGAACCTCTTTAACCCAGGAGGTGGAGATTGCAGTAAGCCGAGATTGCGCCACTACACTCCAGCCTAGAAGACAGAATGAGACTTCATTTAAGAAGAAAAGGATGGAAACAAGGAAGGAAGGAAGGAAGGAAGGAAGGAAGGAAGGAAGGAAAGGGGAAGGGGAAGGGGAAGGGGAAGGAGAAGGGGAAGGGAGGGGACGGGAGGGGAGGGGGAGGGGACGGGAGGGGGAGGACGGGGAGGAAAAAGAAAAGAAATAGAAAAATAAGCTTTCTGGCCAGGCACAGTGGCTCACACCTATAATCCCAGCACTTTGGGAGGCCAAGGTGGGCAGATCACCTGAGGTCAGAAGTTTGAGACCAACCTGGCCAACAGGGCAAAACATCATCTCCACTAAAAATACAAAAATTAGCTGGGCATGGTGGCGGACACCTGTAGTCCCAGCTACTCAGGAGGCTGAGACAGGAGAATCACTTGAGCCTGGAAGATGGAGGTTTCAGAAAGCCAAGATGGTGCCACTGCACTCCAGCCTGGGCAGTAGAATGAGACTCCATCTCAGAAAGAAAAAGAAAAAGAAAAAGAGAGGCGAGGAGAGGAGAGAAGAAGAGAGGAAGAAAAGAAAAATAAGCTTTCCTGGGGGACTTCATGGAACCAGTGAGAGCGAAGTTTTCAGGGGCTGGTGACAAAATGCAGTGGGAGGTTAGAGGTTGGCTTCTTCTCCTCTGCCCTGTTTTCCATCCTCCACGGTGACCCAGAATAATTCTGACACCCCAAAGTGGGGACTGTGGCAGCATCAGAGAACATCTGTTTCCTGGGACTGCCACCAGCAGAGGCAGTGCTATCTCCTTGCTCAACCCAGGGCAACAGCAGCAGCAGCTGGGGAAGCCGCGCTGGAGGACGAGAGCTAGATGAAGTGGGAAAGCTGCTTTGTGGCCCCATAGCAGGCATCCTTCTGGGGACTCAGAATTTACCAGGGCACACTGAGGTTGGAGATTCACCCTTCAGGTACGCTTGACCTTCCCAATCTTCATAGCCTTAAGCAACTTGTTCCCACCCAGACATTGCTGTGGTGACCAGCCATGAGTCTGTGGGTGAAAAGCAGCAGTCCCTCACCCCATGCCATATCTGCCACATGTTGCCTTCTGCCCCAGAGCTTCTTTATTGGCACGGGCTTTAGAAGCTGTGGTACCCCGCAGTACCTATGCAAGTGTCACCTGTAAGTATGGAAGATACTCCATAGTTCAAACCTTTGACCTATGTGAAATGGAGCCAGGGAACAGATCATCCTACTTCCTCCCACTGCATTCTCCTGGGAACTAATTTTTATAAGGATTCTTAGATCAGGTAATCAGTCTCCCTTGAGACCAAGGGGTGGCAAGCTCAGTAGCACACCCTTGTGGTGCCCCCTCACCTTTGTGGCCGTAATACCCCATCACCCCACTTCTGTTACCCAGGGTTGTGGTCCCTAACGAAGAAGTCCTCACAAGCTTTTGCCTCAGCCTTTGCTTTCTGAGGAACAAAGAGTAAGACAAAGTGGAGCTGAGGTTGGGCAGTGAGTCAGTAGGGCTGGAGCCAGTGTAATTTGGGACATGAAAATTCAATACGATCTCATTTTCTATATCTCAGCCTAGTAAAGCATGTTGTATTTTCATTAGATCAAAATATGGAGCCCTAAATCCTCCCAAATACAAGTCTCATATTTTTCTGCCTGCTGAACAGCTTCACCAGGATACCACTCAAGTACTTCCAACTCAATATAGCCCAAACTAACCCTATAATTTGGGCTGCCCAGCCTTCCCTTGAACTGATAAAATGATCCATGTTGTATGTTCTCTGTGGCAGTTGTCGTTTTTATCCTAATCTCTGTCCTAATTTCCCAGACTAGAAAACTCAAAGTGAGCTTTAACCTCTCCTTCTCTAGATGATTCCATGGCTAGTCATTGCCTACTGGTTGTTTCTGCCTTCTTTATATCTTCTCCATTGTTTCTTTGCCACTGTCCTGGTAGAAGCTCCCGCTATTATTTGTGCAAAGTATACTGAGAGTTTCCTAACTAGTCCGCCTGCTTCAGACTTTCACCTCTCTGATCCATCTTGCCAATTCCCCAGCCACAAACCCATTATTGTATTCTTCCTTCACTACAAGCTCTGAGATCTTCAAAATGCATTCAAAGTTACCTTTGAAAATTTCTTAAATATCTTGGTCTATGAAGCACTGTATAAACTATATATGCAAGCATACTGGCAAGCACACGTAAGTGCGCTTAATCTACGTCTCTTGATAAGCCCAAAGTAGTTGGTTGTTCTTGCATTAGAACAGATTGTTGTCTCCATTTTGAAGACTCAGTGGGGCAGTTGACTGCGTTTAAGGTCTATGGTGATAATCTGCAGCGAGGTGAGATAGTCACATCATGAAAAGTACTTGAGAACTGAGACTGTTGAGGGAAAGAAATATTCACAACTCCCATCCCACACTCACTCTGGACCTGTGCTTATTGGAAGGAAGGTAGGCAGAACTAGCTGTTAAATTGTTCCTGGTTGGGCGCAGTGGCTCATGCTTGTAATCCCAACACTCTGGGAGGCTGAGGCAGATGGATCACCTGAGGTCAGGAGTTCAAGACCAGCCTGGCCAACATGGTAAAACCCCATCTCTACTAAAAAAAAAATACAAAAAATTAGCCAGACATAGTGGCGGGTGCCTGTAATCCCAGCTACTCAGGAGGCTGAGGCAGGAGAATTGCTTGAACCCAGGAGGCAGAGGTTGCAGTGAGCCGAGATTGCGCCACTGCACACCAGCCTGGGCATTCTCTCCCACATTTCCCAGGGCCTTAGTTGAATTGGGGTAAGGTAAATGCACATGAAACGTGACTGCACTGTAGACATTTTCGTATCACCCACAGACCCAGTGAGGTGGCCTGCAGATGGTAGACACTCAGCAAATGAACATGAAAATAAATAGAATCCAGAGAACTCAAACTAAAAGCTCCTGAAGAGCAAAGGAAACAATAAAATGAAATGGCAGCCTATGGATTAGGACAACATATTTGCAAACCATGTATATCTGACAAGAGGTTAATATCCAAAATTTATAAAGAACTCATGTAACCCAATTGTAGAGAAACAAGTAACTCAATTAAAAATGCACAAAAAAGCTAAACGGACATTTCTCCAAAGTAGACAAAAATGTCCAACAGTTATAAGAAAAGGGACTCAAGATCATTAATCATCAGAGAAATACAAATGAAAAACACTGTGGGATACCACCCTCACACCAGTTCAGATGGCCATTATCAAAAAGTCAAAAGATGGCAAATGTTGTTGAGGGTATGGAGCGAAGGGAATGCTGAACATTGTTGGTGGGGAGGTAGATTGGTACAGACATTGTAGAAAGCAGTATGGAGGTTTTGAAAAAAATTACAAATAGTATTCCCATAGGATCCTGCGATCCCTTTTCTGGGCATACACCCAAAGGAAATGAAGTCACTACCTTGTAAAGATATCCACATTCCCAAGTTCATTGCAGCATTATTCACAACAGCCGAGATGGAAATAACCTAAGTGTCTGTTACTGACACTGTGATATACACACACACACACACACACACATTTATACATATACGGATTTAATGGAATATTACTCAGCCCTTAAAAAGAATGAAATATTGCCATTTGCCAGAACATGGATGAGCCTGAAGAACATTATGCTAACTGAAACAAGCCATATGCAGAAAGAAAAATATTACACGAGCTCACTTATTTGTGGAATCTTAAAAAAAAAAAAACATCAAATATACAGAGATAGAGAAGCAGGCAGAGGCTAGGTAGGGAGAAAATGGGGAGTGTAGGTCTGAGGTTACAAAGTAATAGACATGTAGGATGAGCAGATCTTGACATCTAACCTACAATGTGAGGACTACAGGTAAGAAAATCATGTTACATTTGGGATTCACACTTAATTAGTAGATTTTAGTTGCTCCTCCCACAAAAACCAAAAGAGGGGAACTACATGAGATTGTGGATATGTTACTTTGCTTTACTACAGTAACCTTTTTACTCTCTATGTATATCCTACAATAACATGCTGTTTACCTTCAATATACACAATAAAATTTATTTTTTTGAAAAAAAGAGACAGAACTCAGTAGCAGTCCTGGTTCCAGCATAGCAAACTCTATGGTTTGGGTAAGTCACTTTACCATCCTGCAACTAAATGGGAATCACACAGGTGTATAATCGGTTTATTCACCCAAGTCACTTTGTCTTGCTTGTATACATATAAATATATGCCTTTTATTAATAACAGTGAGTATTATCTGTGAATATATTTTGCACAAAACTAGAGTAGAATCTTTTTGCAAATTGCTTATGATTCTCATATTAACCCTATGAAGGAGCTCTTCTAATTATGAACAGATTCCACAATGTATTTTTCAATCTCTTTTGGCTATAAAACCAAGAGAGTCATTCTACAAGTGTCCACTAACATCATCTCTTGGTGTTAGGCAGCCTTAACAAGCTTTGCCTTTATCAGGAAGATTTGAATTGATATACTGCAATTTGCTGAATCTAAGGCAACTTGTTATTAAGACACTGGAATTTTAAGAAACTTGATATTAAGACATTCTTAAAATGGAAATATTTAAAGAATAAAAAAGCAAAAAGTTTTTTTTTTTTTTTTTTTGAGATGGTGTCTCACTCTGTCACCAGGCTGGAGTGCAGTGGCATGATCTCAGCTCACTACAACTTCTGCCTCCTGGGTTCAAGCGATTCTTCTGTCTCAACTTCCCGAGTAGCTGGGATTACAGGCGCCCAACAGCACACCTGGCTAAGTTTTGTATTCTTAGTACAGATGAGGTTTCACTATGTTGGCCAGGATGGTCTCAATCTCTTGACCTTGTGATCTGCCCGCCTCAGCCTCCCAAAGCGCTGGGATTACAGGCATAAGCCACCATGCCCGGCCAGCAAAAAGTATTTCTAATTAAATAGAAACACTGTGCTTTCTTGTCACTTATAATGTTCATCTTATACTTACTGAAAAACTCCTTCAGTCTTAGACAATCTTTTTAAACCGTATATCACTCTTCTGCACACAGAGGACAATATAAGTAAAATAGATTGGTTAAAGTGTCCTAAACCTGCTGCACATTCAGAGGCTGAGTTTTCTGAATTACTCACTCAGAATTGTTGTTACCCATGTTTTTCAATGCAATACTGTCCTCTGTTCATTAATAGTGTTGGTGATATAGCATTTCTTAAAAGAACCCATAAAGAATCAAACCACTGGGTTTGAGTTCTTAAGTCTGCTTTGCAATTATGTAGAGTTAGCTGACTTTGACTTCAGCTTTGGAGATACTGCTACGTACATCTGAGCTGTTACCTCTTCACCCACTCCCTATTATCATTTAGTTTCTAAATGTTAGTTTCTAAATCATTTAGTTTGTAAAAGTTAAAAGAATGTTCACTATTCTCTACATTTGCAATATCCTGCCAAGCCTCCTTCAGCAATTTTACAGTTTCATTGTTCACACACATATAAGCAATGATAACTGCATTGAAACAACAGATATTATAGGTGACTATTGCCTACAAAACACACTCCAGTGGCTGGGTGCAGTGGTTCAAGCCTGTAATCCCAGCACTTTGGGAGGCTGAGGTGGGCAGAGCACGAGGTCATGAGATCGAGACCATCCTGACCAACATGGTGAAACCCCATCTCTACTAAAAATACAGAAATTAGCTGGGTGTGGTGGCACGCACCTGTAGTCCCAGCTACTTGGGAGGCTGAGGGAGGAGAATTGCTTGAACCCAGAAGGAAGAAGTTGCAGTGAGCCAAGAGCGTGCCACCACACTTTATCCTGGTGACCAGGTGAGACTCCATCTCAAAAAATACATACACACACTCCATTTCAGAGATGTTAAAATGAAGGGGGAAAGTGGGGACATCTTAGAAGCAATAAAATGTGTTCAATTGCAAGTTCACAGGCAGAGGAGCTTTGACATTAAAATTCCAAGTTTAGAGAGGAGGAAACAGGGCCAGGCACAGTGGCTTACGCCTATAATCCCAGCACTTTGGGAGGCCAAGGTGGGAGGATCACTTGAGGCCAAGAGTTTCAGGACAGCCTGGGCAACATAACAGACTCTATTTTTACAAAAACATTATTTAAAAAGTTAGCCAGGCATTGTGTTGCACGTCTGTAGACGGAGCTACTTAGAAACCTGTGGCAGGAGTATTGCTTTTTCCCAGAAGTTCAAGACTGCAGTGAGTTATAATTGCGCCACTGAACTCCAGCCAGGGTGACAGACCAAAAATCTATCTCTTAAAAATAAAATAGCTGCACACAGTGGCTCACACCTGTAATACCAGCACAGGCAGGTGGATCATGAGGTCAGGAGATCAAAATCATCCTGGCTAACATGGCAAAATCCCATCTCTACTAAAAATACAAAAATTGGCCAGACATGCTGGTACACACCTGTAATCACAGCTATTTGGGGAGCTGAGGCAGGAGAATCAGTTGAATCTGGGAGGCAGAGGTTGCAGTGAGCCAAGATCACGCTACTGCACTCCAGCTGGGGCAGCAGAGTGAGACTATTTCAAAAAAACAAAAAATAAAATAAAATAAAAAGAGGATTGCTGTCAAGATGACCCATTAGGAAGAGCTCCAGTGTGCAGCTCCCAGCGAGATGGACACAGAAGGAGGCCAATCTCCACATTTCCAACTGAGGTACCTGGTTCATCTCATTGGGACTGGTTAGACAGTGGGTATAGCCCAAGGAAGGCAAGCCGAAGCAGGGTGGTGGGTAGCCTCACCTAGGAAGCACAAGGGGCCAGGGAACTCCCCTTCCTAGCCAAGGGAAGCCATTAGGGACTGTACCCTGCACTCCGGCCCAGATACAGTGCTTTTCCCACTGTCTTCACAACCCATGGACCAGGAGGTTCCCTCCAGTGCCTACACCACCAGGGCCTTGGTTTTCAGCACAAAACTGGGTGGTCATTAGGAAAAACACTGAGCTAGCTGCAGCAGTTTTTTTTTTTTCATACCCCAGTGGCACCTGGAATGCCAGCGAGACAGAACCATTCACTCCCCTGAAAACGGTGCTGAAGCCAGGGAACCAAGTGATCAGGCTTGGTGGGTCCCACCCCAATGAAGACCAGCAAGCTAAGATCCACTGGCTTGAGATTCTCACAGCCAGAACAGCAGTCTGAGCTCCACCTGGGACTTTTGAGTTTGGTGGGGGTGGGGTGTCCGTCATTGCCTAGGCTTGAGTTGGGGGATTCAAAATCACAGTGTAAACAAAGCCCCCAGGAAGTTCAAACTGGGTGGAGCCCACAGCAGCTCAACAAGGCCTCTGCAAACAAACTATGTCACTAGATTCCCTCCTCACTGGCAGGGCATCTGTGAAAAAAAGGCAGCAGCCCGTCAGGGAATTATAAATAAAGCCCCCACCTTCCTGAACAGAGCACATGGGAAAAGGAGTAGTTGTGGGCACAGCTTCAGCAGACTTAAACGTCCCTGCCTGGCAGCTCTGAAGAGAGCAGCGGATCTCCCAGCACAGCATTTGAGCTCTGATAAGGGACAAACTGCCTCCTCAAGTGGCTCCCTGACTGCTGTGTATTCTGACTGGGAGACACCGCCCAGCAGGGGCTGACAGACACCTCATACAGGAGAGCTCTGACTGGCATCTGGAGAGTACCCTTCTGGAACAAAGCTACCAGAGGAAAGAACAGGCAGCAGTCTTTGCTGTTCTGCAGCCCCCACTGGTAATCCCAGGCAAGCAAGGTCTGAAGTAGACCTCTAGCTAACTCCAGCAGAACTGCAGCATAGGGGCCTGACTGTTAGAAGGAAAACTAACACACAAAAATAAATAGCTTCACCATCAACAAAAAGGACGTCCACTCAGAGAGCCCTACCAAAGGTCACCAACTTTAAAGACCAAAAGTAGATAAATCCATCAAGATGGGAAAAAACCAGTGCAAAAAGGCTGAAAATTCCAAAAACCAGAATGCCTCTTCTCCTCCAAGGGATCACAATTCCTTGTCACTCCTTGTAAGCAAAAGAACAAAACTGGACAGAGAATGAGTTTGACAAACTGACAGAAGCAGGCTTCAGAAGGTGAGTAATAACAAACTTCCCTGAGCTAAAAGAGCATGTTCTAACCCAAGGCAATGGAGCTAAGAACATCGATAAAAGGTTAGATGAAATGCTAACTAGAATAATCAGTTTAGAGAAGAACATAAATGACCTGATGGAGCTGAAAAACACAGCACAAGAACTTTGTGAAGCACACACAAGTTTCAATAGCTGAATAGATCAAGCAGAAAAAAGGATTTCAGAGATTGAAGATCAACTCAATGAAATAAAGGAAAAGACAAGATTAGAGAAAAAAGAGTGAAAAGAAATGAACAACACCTCCAAGAAATATGGGATTATGTGAAAAGACCAAATCTATGTTTGATTGGTGTACCTGAAAGTGATGGGAAGAATGCAACCAAGTTGAAAAACACTCTTCAGGAGATGATCCAGGAGAACATCCACAACCTAGAAGGCAGGCCAATATTCAAATTCAGGAAATACAGAGAATACTACGAAGACACTCCTCAAGAAGAGCAACCCCAAGACACATAATTGTCAGATTCACCAGGGTTGAAATGAAGAAAAAAATGCTCAGGGCAGCCAGAGAAGAAGGTCAGGTTACCCACAAAGGGAAGTTCATCAGACTCACAGCAGATCTCTCAGCATAAACCCTACAAGCCAGAAAAGAGTGGGGGCCAATATTCAACATTCTTAAAGAAACGAATTTTCAACCCAGAATTTCATATCCAGCCAAACTAAACTTCATAAGTAAAGGAGAAATAAAATCCTTTATGGACAAGCAACTGTTGAGAGATTTTGTCACCACCAGGCCTGCCTTTACAAGAGCTCCTGAAAGCAGCACTAAACATGGAAAGGAATAACCAGTACCAGCCACTCCAAAAACATGCCAAATTGTAAAGACCATCGATGCTATGAAGATACTTCATCAACTAATGGGCAAAATAACCAGCTAGCATCATAATGGCAAGATCAGATTCACCCATAATCATATTAACCTTAAATGTAAATGGACTAAATGCCCCAATTAAAAGACACAGACTGGCAAATTGGATAAAGAGTCAAGACCCATCAGTGTGCTGTATTCAGGAGACCCATCTCATGTGCAAAGACACACATAGGCTCAAAATAAAGGGATGGAAGAATATTTACTAAGCAAATGGAAAGCAAAAAAAAAAAGCACTGGTTGCAATCCTAGTTTCTAATGAAACAGATCTTAAACCAGCAAAGATCAAAAGAGACAAAGAAGGGCATTACATAATGGTAAGGGGATAAATGCAACAAGAAGAGCTAAGAATCCTAAATATATATGCACCCAATACAGGAGCACCCATATTCATAAAGCAAGTTCTTATAGACCTACAAAGAGACTTAGACTCCCACATACTAATAGTGGGAGTCTTTAACACCCCACTGGCAATATTAGATAGAACGACAAGACAGAAAATTAACATGGATATCTAGGACTTGAACTCAGCTCTGGACCAATCTGACCTAATAGATATCTAATCTACAGAACTCTCCACCCCAAATCAACAGAATATACAATCTTCTCAGCACCACATCTCACTTATTCTAAGATTGACCACATAATTGGAAGTAAAACACTCCTCAGCAAATGCAAAAGAATGGAAATGATAACAAACCATCTGTCAGGTCACAGTGCAATCAAATTAGGACTCATGATTAAGAAACTCACTCAAAACTGCACAACTACATAGAAACTGAACAACCTGCTCCTGAATGACTACAGGATAAATAATGAAATGAAGGCAGAAATAAAGATGTTCTTTGAAACCAGTGAGAAACAAAAACACAACATACTGGAATCTCTGAGACACATTTAAAGCAGTGTGTAGAGGGAATTTTATAGCACTAAAGGCCCAGAATAGAAAGCAGAAAAGATCTAAAACTGATACCCTAACATCACAATTTTAAAAAAACTAGAGAAACAAGTACAAACAAATTCAAAAGCTAGCAGAAGACAAGAACTAACAAAGATCAGAGCAGAACTGAAGGAGATAGAGACATGAAAACCCTTCAAACAATCAATGAACCCAGGAGCTGGTTTTTTTAAAAAAGATCAACAAAATAAATATATTGCTAGCCAGACTAATAAAGAAGAAAAGAGAGAAGAATCAAATAGACACAACAAAAAATGATAAAGGGGATATCACCACAGATCCAACAGAAAAACAAACTACCATCAGAGGATGCTATAAATACCTATACACAAATAAACTAGAAAATCTAGAAGAAACAGTTAAATTCCTGGACACTTACACCCTCCCGAGACTAAACCAGGAAGAAGTAAGTCAAATCTATGAACAGACCAATAACAAGTTCTGAAATTGAGGCAGCAATTAATAGCCTACCAACCAACCAAAGTCCAGGATCAGACAATTTCACAGATGAATTCTACCAGAGGTACAAAAAGGAGCTGGTGCCATTCCTTCTGAAACTATTCCAAATAGTTGAAAAAGAGACACTCCTCTCTAACTCATTTTATGAGGCCAGCATCATCCTAATACCAAAATCTGGCAGAGACACAATTAAAAAAGAAAATTTCAGGCCAATATCCCTGATGAATATCAATGTGAAAATCCTCAATATTATTCTGGCAAACCAAATACAGCAGTACATCAAAAAGCTTATCCTCTACAATCAAGTCAGCTTCATCCCTGGGATGCAAGGCTGGTTCAACATACAAAAATCAATAGACATAATCTGTCACATAAACAGAACCAATGACAGAAACCACATGATTATCTGAATAGATGCAGAAAACACCTTCAATAAAATTCAACACCCCTTCATGCTAAAAATTCTCCATAAACTAAGTATTGATGAAACGTATCTCAAAATAATAAAAGCTATTTATGACAAACCCACACCCAATATCATACAGAACAGACAAAAGCTGGAAGCATTCCCTTTAAAATCTGGCAGTAGACAAGGATGCCCTCTCTCATCACTCCTATTCAACATAGTATTGGAAATTTTGGCCAGGGCAATCAGGCAAGAAAAAGAAATAAAGCGTATTCAGTTAGGAAAAGAGGGAGTCAAATTGTTTCTACTTGCAGATTACATGATTGTTTATTTAAAAGACCCCATAGTCTCAGTCCAAAATCTCCTTAAGCTGATAAGCCACTTCAGCAAAGTCTCAAGAAACAAAATCAATGTGCAAAAATCACAAGCATTTCTATACACCAATAACAGACAAACAGAGAGCCAAATCATGAGTGAACTCCCATTTACAATTGCTACAAAGAGAATAAATACCTAGAAATACAACTCACAAGGGATGTGAAGAACCTTTTCAAGGAGAACTACAAACCACTGCTCAAGAACATAAGAAAGGACACAAACAGATGGAAAAAAAATTCCATGCTCATGATTAGGAAGAATCAATATCTTGAAAATGGCCATACTTCCCAAAGCAATTTATAGATTCAGTGCTATCCCCATCAAGCTACCATTGACTTTCTTCACAGAATTGGAAAAAATCACCTTAAATTTCATATGGAACCAAAAAAAGAGCCTGCATAGCCAAGACAATCCTAAAAAACAACAACAACAACAACAAAAGCTGGAGGGATCACGCTACCTGACTTCAAGGCTACAGTAACCAAAACAGCATGGTACTGATACTAAACCAGATATATAGACCAATGGAACAGAACAAAGGCCTCAGAAATAATGTCACACATCTATAACCATCTGATCTTTGACAAACCTGACAAAAATTAGCAATGGGGAAAGGATTGGCTAGCCATATGCAGAAAGCTGAAACTGGATCCCTTCCTTACATCTTATACAAAAATTAACTCAGGATATATCAAAGATTTAAACTTAAGACCTAAAACCATAAAAACCTTAGAAGAAAACCTAGGCAATACCATTCAGGACATAGGCATGGGCCAGGACTTCATGACTAAAATACCAAAAGCAATGGCAACAAAAGCTAAAATTGACAAATGGGATTTAATTAAACTAAAGAGGTTCTGCACAGCAAAAGAAAGTATCATCAGAGTGAACAGGCAACCTATAGAATGGGAGAAAATTTTTTCAATCTACCCGTCTGACAAATGGCTAATATCCAGAATCTACAAAGAACTTAAACAAATGTACAAGAAAAGAAACAACCCCATCAAAAAGTATGCAAAGGATATGAACAGACACTTCTCAAAGGGAGACATTTATGCAGCCAACAAACATATGAAAAAAAGCTTATCATCACCGGTCATTAGAGAAATGCAAATCAAAACCTCAATGAGATACCATCTCACATCAGTTAAAATGGAGATCATTAAAAAGTCAGGAAACAACAGATGCTGGAGAGGATGTGGAGAAATAGGAACACTTTTACACTGTTGGTGGGAGTGTAAATTACTTCAACCATTGTGGAAGCCAGTGTGGCAATTCCTCAAGGATCTAGAATAAGACCATCAATCCCATTACTGGGTATATACCCAAAGGAAGGATTATAAATCATTCTATTATAAAGACACATGCACACATATGTTTACTGTGGCACTGTTCACAATAGCAAAGACTTGGAACCAACCCAAATTTCCATCAATGATAGATTGGATAAAGAAAATGTGGCACATATACACCATGGAATACTATGCAGCCATAAAAAATGATAAGTTCATGTCTTTTGCAGGGACATGGATGAAGCTAGAAAGCATCATTCTCAGCAAACTAACACAAGAACAGAAAACCCAACAGTGCATGTTCTCACTCGTAAGTGGGAATTGAACAATGAGAACACATAGACACAGGGAGGGGAACACTACATACCAGGACCTGTCAGGGGGTGGGGCACAGGGGAGGGATAGCATTAGGAGAAATACCTAATGTAGATGACGGGGTGATGGATGCAGCTAACCACCATGGCACGTGTATAATGATGTAATAAACCTGCATGTTCTGCACATGTACCCCAGAACTTAAAGTATAATAATTTAAAAAAAAAGTGGAAGAAACTAGCTCAGGGAGGATCAGGAAAAGGCCACATTGTCCCATGTGATTCCAAAGCACCCTCTACTGCATCACATACCCCTCCTTCCCAGCCAGTCTCCCGGTTAGTTTTCAACCTTAAAACAGCTCCACATTCCTTATTCTCCAACCTTTAGTAGGGCCTCCAGTTGCCAGTCATCACCTCCATGGTGACCTCAGTGGGTGTTGTTGCTGGATCGTTTCCCCAGTGCCTTTGCTGCCTTCTCTATTTATTGCTACAGTTAACAAGAGACCTTCAGTCTCCAAGAAACCAGATGAGACAAATAACATCACATGACCAAAATTAAGACATTTGTACCAGAGAAGAATGAAATGAAGCAGTTTTTACTGACCAGAGATTTGGCAGCACGTTTTATAGATTTCATTGTGCACCATTCAGAGTGTTGGCAGCCAAAGAAGCCAAGTGCGAAATTCCAATTATTGCCTAATTTTTACCTAAAGTGTACATTTTTCTCTGGTTTCTCCCAAATTGTAATGCTTTCATTATACATCTGAAAATCTGGTATAGATTTAAGTATTTCCAGATAATATCAGGGTTTTCTGTTAACTTGCTACACTTCTGTATAAATTATGATCATGATTGATAAACTTTAGGTATTAACTTTCCTAGTGCTGGTTCATTCCTGATCTGCTGGGCTATCTTGAGTACTTAAGAGGTCATCTTCCAGAAGGTACCACCTACTGTGGGTTTATATATATATATATATATGCGTATATATATATATATATATATGTGTGTGTGTGTGTGTGTGTGTGTATATATATACACACACACACATCTATACACACACACACACATCCAGCAACATATATAACAAGGACAAAACTATTAAAATGATAATTTGCCCCTCTCTGTTACCAAGAAGAAAATATTCTTTGTTGTTTGACATGCTACAGGGCTGGGGCCCCTGTTTTAATAATTGTAGTAATGGGTAGAGCTGCAGAATTGAAGCCACGAGAAGCAGGGAGCATATTTGCAGAGTAATGCTCATAGGAAAGGGCATCAAGCCACCCCAGAAAGGAAAAATCTGCAAAGAGAATCAACAGAGACTATGTACTAGCCAGAGTTTTGAGAAAAATAAGGAAAAGAGCTAACAAGCTACCGCTAAGACAATGAATCTTTAAGAATACAACAATATAATACGAATTTTTAGGAAGTTTTACATTACTTAGTGCTGTGAGATGTAATTCTGTTCCTTTGCAGAATCTTTTAAAACTACTTTAGTGGAAACACATTATTTTGCAAGGCTTTAGAGGATTCAGCATTGTATTTCCTTTGGAAGGGGTACTTTACTAAAAGAAAAAAAAGGCCTTAGGACAAGAGATAGAAAGCCCTTCTTTCTTCTTTATGTCAGCTACAACATATAACCTCATGAGCATATAATCTCATATAGCATATAACATCAGGGCCTAGCATAGTTACACTCTAGTCTGAGATTAATAAACCTGTGGAAGAATGACTGTCCACACCTGAGCCAGTCTTCTTTTCTAAGGCCAGACAAAAAAATTCTCCATGTTAAAAACAGAGGTGGTGATTGAAAGCAGATCTAGAGTAAAGGAGAAAACATATTGACTAATCTCTGTGCATAGTCCTCTGAATGGTATGGAACAGAAGGCATTGACCATTCCTGACTTTGGTGAGTCCTCTCAATAAAATTCCAACAGAGGTGAGAATGCCTGGAGTTCTTTGTGCTTTCCTTAAAGTGTAGGAAAAATAGGAGCTCCAATGGAACCTCTATTACAAATAATGGACCAGCCAAACATATTAACAATAAAATTCTCTAATATTTTGCCAACCCTATTTTTTCAGAGGTTAGTTTAACACTCCTCTCTCCTACTCTCTGATATTATTATAAGTGCTAAGTAACACTTTATTATATAAATATGGCCTGTCAGGTCTAATTGCTACGTGCAAATTTTGCTAAATCACAAAGTAAGGGTACATATGAAGCTGCTTATAGAAAATTGAAAAGTATTTAAGTGATGAGAAGCTAGTGTTTTGATTGGCAGAAATATACATTTACTCTACCTAAAATTGAGGCGGCTATGTAAACACAGTCAAGTTTCTATACATAAATGATCTTTACCCTAAAAATTTTGTAAGAAACACCAAAAACGAAAAGAATAGCCAGGAAAAATGATCCCTGTGAGACAACGTATGTCACTGGCATAATATGTAAATATCATTTTGCGTTAGATCCCCAAAAAACATAGCCCTAAAAGAGACTGATTTTGAATTTTGATCTCCATTTACCATGGCATGGTTTGGACTGAAACTTAACAGTGAATAAAGCATGGAAATAATTAAGTTTGAAATGATAGTCATTACCACTTTCAAAGGGCTAAGTTCTCCTTTCTAATACTAGAAAATCCCTATTTTCTTCAAACATTCAAAGGTACTTAGGCTCCTAAGCTGTGGCATTAGTTCAATATCAGGCCAGAAGCACATGAGAGAGAGTTGCATTCATGAAACTTTCAGGCAGCATTTGTGTGTAGCTTTAAAGAGAATATCAAAATGTATTTTAAGAATGACATCAACATTCAAGGTTTAGCCCAATTTTCCCCAAGCTCCTGTTTGTTGCTAAGATATACATCTTTGTATTTTCACCCACAAAACAATTATACTGGTTGTCATGTTATGTTCAGATACCCAGACAAGGACCCATTATGCTGAGATTTGCACACATCCTTGCAAACCACAACTTTCAAGTTCCATTTGGCCAAGTGTCTCCCAGTCAGTTGAGAAACCACCATTACTTGATCTCTACTTGTTAGGAAAATAATCCATCCCTAGGGATTTCCTTGAAAAGGTTGCTCCTTTCATACTCAGTCAATTAAGTGTGCATTGCTTTTCAAGAGTGATCATTCCACTGGTGAGACAATTGCTTCTCCAGTAGTAGCCAAACAATTGGGGAAAACATTTAGAGACCAATTTCCAAAATTAATATTGGACACTAATTCAGCATTTACTTGTCTCTGCAGATTGATATAGGAGGTAGCATAGTTAACTTATCATTGGGTCAAAAGTCTAAGAATTTATAAATGGCATAATTAAGTATATCACCTAATCACTTACGATCAAAAGATTTAGCATAGGGAGGTTTTATTGATGACATTGCAATGAACATTCATCACAACTGACTATTTGAATTTGAGTTTTAGAAAAGCTAAAATCTGGCCCAGCACAGTGGCCACGTCTGTAATCCCAGCACTTTAGGAGGCCAAGGTAGGTGGATCACAAAATCAAAAGATTGAGATCATCCTGGCCAACATGGTGAAACCCCGTCCCTACTAAAAATAGAATAATTAGCTGGGCGTGGTGGTATATGCCTGTAGTCCCAGCTACTCGGGAGGCTAAGGCAGGAAAATCACTTGAACCCAGGAGGTAGAGGTTACACTGAGCTGAGATCACACCACTGAACTCTAGCCTGGCGACACAGCAAGACTCTGTCGCAATTTAAAAAAAAGAAAAAGAAAAGCTAAAATTTGCATGAAGTTATATGACTAATAAATAATAAACCCAGGATCAGAACTCAGATCATTGTTTCATTGGGGAGGGAATTTATATATATTACTATATTTACCTAATATTTCATAAACAATTTGAATATTTACATTTTTGAAGTAGCAAATACATTAAACATTTTCTTTAGCTGAGAACTTATATCATCCCATATATTTTGCTTATAATTCTTCTTTTCTTTACTAAAAAAACTATAGTGAAATTTAACATTAAAATCATCATTGTGACATCACTAGGAGGCAGAACTTTTACTTACTTTTTCCTTTGCCTGTAAAAAAAAATACAGTACCTATAATAAGCCTGGTAATCTTATACTAACACTTGAATTGGCATTTGCTTCACACAAGTATCAACTTAATATCATTTGTTTTCTCAGCAAGAGCTGAATGTTTTTCTCTCTTCCAGGCACCAAAGTGAATATTTGTACTAAAGGATATCAAAACTACATGTTTCTAGAGAATCTCAGCTTAACCAGAATAAAGATGGAATTCCAATACCATAGGAAAAGAGGGATACTTTAATGAATAATACTCATATATTGGCTATCCAGCTAAAATAAAACAAATTCAAATTCCTACTTTATTGAGTACACATACACCAAAAAAAAAAAAAAAAATCCAAATGAATTACAGACATAAATGTAAACAAAATTATATTTTGTATAATGCATGATTTGGGAGGAAAAGTTGGGGAAACATTTTTAAACAGCTCAAAATGCTAAGAAGTTGTAAAACAAAAAGTTAATAGATTTATTTATATTGAAATTAAAATTATTTGTATGACAAGTATACCACACATACAAAATCTAAACGGTAAGCTGAGAAAATATTTGTGGTATATACGACAAAATATGGAGTTTGTGTTTTTATACACAAACAAAGTCCTTATGAATCTGAAAGAATAAAAAAGTCAATCTAATGGAAATCTGGGAAAATAAAATACATGGGAAATTAGAGAATACAAAGTGTAAACAGACAATATCATATAATCTGATCCTCAACTTGACCAAGGGTTGGAGGCCATGAAATAGTCAGATCTCATCTGTAGGAAGCATAAATGATTGATGACGCCAATTGGTGACCCTCTGGATCCACAAAGCCCAAGTTTCCCAGGTGGCAGCCAGTCAATGATTAAATTAGTGCCACAGAGGCACTAATTCAAGTTCATTCCTGTGATGTGCAGAACTCTTAACTGGTCACTGGCTCAAGGATTTTAGTCTTGCTGAAGCTTTCTTAGAATGGTACTGAGCTCTGAGGCTTTCCTACTCAATCCTCTTTCCTTCCCACTCTCCTTCTGAGGTGCCAGACCTGCATCATGGTGCAAAAAAGTTCTCCCTGCTTTCTCCTCTTCCTTCTCCATTATGTTTCACAGACGTTACTCAATGTATCCTGAATTTATAATCTTGTCTTGACATCTGCTTCTGAGAAGATCCAAACTAACACAGAATAGCACTAAATTACAATATAAGGAAATATAAACAATATTAGGCTGATCCTGAGATTATAAATTGGTAAAACTACTTTGGAAAAAAGGTTGGCATCTTGTAATGATGCTGAAGAGGTATATAACATAACAACACAGAAATTCCATTTCTAAGTAGATAACCTAGAAAAGTAGTTTTCATGATGTGTTCCAGGGAAATCTGAAGGTCACTAGGCCACTTTTAAGGGGTCTATAAAGTCAGAACTATTTTTATAATAATACTATTTTTCACTGTCATTTTCTCACCAAATATACATTGCTGTTTTGAGTGGCTTCATGATATGTAAAAACAAACTTGTTTTCACAACGAATGGAATTTGTGCTTGGATATTTATGTGTGTTCTAATTTTTCTAATGTAGCCAGTTAGGATATAAAAGTGTAGAGTTTCAGAGATTAACTCAATTTCATGTCTGAAATTCTACCACACTCTTACCAGCTAGCTTCAGTTATATCTGTTATAATCTCTAAAACCTTGCTTTCCTCTATCATCCAATAAATTGTTATTTTTAATTTCCAAAATTATCATAGTGCCTGTGCAGACACACAATAAGAACAAGGATATTTTGTTGTTTTGTTTCATAAAAGCATGTAAAATTGTTTTTCAAAGTTTTTTTGTAGGTTTTAATTTTATGTAAAAGTGTTACCATTTTAAATGTTATAATACTTACAATGGGTCACTGGCTTTACAAAGGGAAATTACTCAACAATAATAAATAATTCAGTTAATAAAGTGATGTTTTTCATTGTCAATGAAATATTGTCAATTTCACTATCTGTTCAATTGAAAGGAATTGAATAGATATTTCTCCAAAGTAGACAGACCAACAAGCACTTGAATACTCAAAATTACCAATCATCAAGAAAATGATAATCAAAACCACAATGAGATATCACCCCACACCCTTTAGGATGGTTATTATCAAAAAAAAAAAAAAAAGAAGACGACAAAGCAACGTTGGCAATGGTGTGAAGAGACTGCACACTGCTGATGAGAATGTAAAGTACTGCAGCTACTACGGAAAACAGTATTGTGGTTTCTCAAAAACTTAAAACTATAAATATCATTTGAGGCAGCAATTCCACTTCTGGATATATGCCCAAAAGAATTGAAAGGAGGAGCTCAAAGAGATACTCCTACACCTATGTTCAGAGCAACATTATTCAGGATGGCCAAAAGATGGAAGCAACCAAAATATCCATCGACAGATAAATGAACAAACAAATGCAGTATATACATACAACAGAAGACTATTACGCTTTCAAAAGAAAAAGATTCTGACATGTCAGAATGAAACTTAAGGACATTATGCTAAAATAAGCCAGTCACAAAAGTACAAATACTGTATAATTCCACTTATGAAATATGTACAGTAGTCAAATTCATAGAGACAGAAAGTGGAATGGTGGTTTACTATGGGCTGGGAGGAGGAAATGATCGCTTAACAGGTTTCAGCTTCACAAAATGAAAAGAGTTCTGAAAACAGATGGTGGTGATGGTTGCACAACAATGTGAATTTACTTAATGCTACTAAAGCAAATGCTTAAAAATGGTTCAGATGGTAAACTGTGTGTTATGTGTATTTTACCGCCATTTTTTTTAAACAGAAATTAAAGGATTTGCTTATTTAATCCACATTTGCACCATCTATGACTTGAAATGCTGAAAATTATGAGACTATCAAATCAGAGAGCTTCCTTCCTCATAGAAAGGAGAACATCTACACCAAAGAAACAGAGAAACTGGAAAAAAAAAGAAATAAAAATATAATGAAGCTATCTTCCTTCCACTGTACAGGTGACCATTGTTTACCTTATTATGTCTTAGGCAACAGAGTATTTTAAAATATTATTTTGATGCAGCTTAGGGTGCAGCCTCATTTTAAGATCAATCTATCAGAGTGTAAAGAAAAAGAAATGGGGGCCGGGCGCGGTGGCTCACACCTGTAATCCCAGCACTTTGGGAGGCCAAGGCGGGTGGATCATGAGGTCAAGAGATCGAGACCATTCTGGTCAACATGGTGAAACCCCATCTCTACTAAAAATACAAAAAATTAGCTGGGCACGGTGGCGCGTGCCTGTAATCCCAGCTACTCAGGAGGCTGAGGCAGGAAGAATTGCCTGAACCCAGGAGGCGGAGGTTGCGGTGAGCCGAGATCGCACCATTGCACTCCAGCCTGGGTAACAAGAGTGAAACTCCGTCTCAAAAAAAAAAAAAAAAGAAAAAGAAATGGAACATTTTGAATGCCAAAAATTGTTTGCTAAAGCTTTTTGAACCAGAAATGAAAAAGCCCCTGAGGGAAAGTCATCCTGTGACCTGAGATGGAGTACACACAGTAACTGAGAACCAATAAAGCCTTAAATAGTTGAATTGCTGAATGCCTGCTGGATGAAAAATTGTAAATTAATTAATGACACTGCAACCTTCTCCTTGAACAGTAACCCACTGAATTAATGATTCGGTTAGAAATATGAAGATTGAGTTACCTTTTTCAAATTGTACTTTCATCATATAAATGGATGAATTTACAAATGTGACTGTTTTCTTTGTATCTGTCCAGTATTGGCACCAACTAAACATTAAACATCTTATTTTATGTGCATGTTAGGGAGTAGAGACCAGTTGTGCTCAAATACCCAAAGTGTCAAATAACTTTCAAAATCTCTTCATCTAGCCTGGAACAACTACATTAACATTTGCAGTGCCACAAAATTCTACTAGCAGTTATTGTATTCTTCATCAACCTCATGCTTAAGGTTAAAAATCAAAGGCAATTTCACATAAGAATACCCTTGATGAAAAAGTAAATATATTAATGTTTTTAAACTTGACCTTTGAGTAGGTCTTTTAATAGTCTGTGTGACAAGATGGAAAATATGCGTAAAATACTTCCTCAGCATATGTATAAAGAAGAAGCATGAAGATCATCTCCAGGAAAAACACTTGTGAAAGTATTTGAGTTGCAAGCTGAACTAGCCACTTTTTGCTTTGTTTTGTTTTGTTTTCATATTACACCTTTTTTTTCTTGAAAATCTGACTCACAGAAAAACTATTATCTTTAGACTTGGGTATTTAGCAGACATTTTCTCAAAAATGAACAAAGTGAACCTGTCATTTCAAGGTAAACAACTATTTGTTGTCAACAATAAAATTCAAGTATTTAAGAAAATTTTAGAATTTTGGAAATGTGTACCACAGTGACCCTGATAGCTTCACTATTCTTAAAGACTTTTCTGCTGAGTGAGGCCAGGCCTAGGAGTAAAACAAGAGAGATGCCTGGGCACGAAATTTAAAGATGTTTCACTCTCTGGGAGGAAGGTCATTCTAAAAGAGGGGTCACTTACAGGGTCACGCAAGCACAGAGTTAGTACATATACGACCCTGAGATTGTGTTCCTCCTTAATTTTCCAGCTTCACTTGCCTCCCCCTAGTCCTGGCCCTGCTATTGAGATTGGCAGTAACATTAATAAATGTGGTTTTTGATATTGTATAATAAAATACATCAACATTAAGAAGAAGTGCCTAAGTACTCAGTTAACTCAGTTAATATATGATGTTATGAAATCAAGCATGGGTAAAATGTTCACTCAAAGTACAAGACAGATCAATGGATTTTAATGTAAAACAGTATAAATGCTTGTTCATATGATTTCAAATTCTGCAATGTATCTAGCCTTTAAGAAGTTACCATTTGTCAACCAGGTACAGTGACTCATGCCTATAATCCCAGCACTTTGGGAGGCCAAGGCAGGCTGATCACAAGGTCAGAAGTTTGAGACCAGCCTGGCCAAAACAGTGAAACCCAGTCTCTACTAACAATACAAAATATATATATATATATACACATTAGTCGGCCGTGGCACCAGCATGGGTGGTGCCTGTAATCCCAGCTACTTGGGAGGCTGAGGTAGGAAAATTGCTTGAACCTGGGAGGCAGAGGTGGCAGTGAGCTGAGATCGTGCCATCGCACTCCAGCCCAGGCAACAGTGTGAGATTTTGTCTCTTAAAAAGAGAGAGAGAGAGAGAGAGAGAGAGAGAGAGAGAGATGATCCAAGATGGCCAAATTGGAACCGCTCTGGAGTGCAGTTCCCAGTGAAATGCAGAAGGTGAGTTATCACTGCATTTCCAGATGAATTTTTACTGCCCACAAACTAGGAGATTCCCAGGCAGAAAAGTATCACGAGTCTCCAGCATGGCTATTTCAGCTGGCACAGTGGGTCTCCACACAAAAACTCAGACAAATCTGGGCACTGTTTCAACAGGCACCTGGAACACCTGGGAGACAGAGTCGCCCATTCAACTGAAAAAAAGAGGGCTGAAACAGGGAGCCAGGTGATCTGGCTTGGCAGGTCCCACCCCGACAAAGACCAGCAATCTGAAACACTCTGGATTGAGAGTTTCACAGTAAGCACAGCTGGACCCAGGACGGTCCAGCTCTGTGGGGGCAAGGGTGTCCGCCATTACTGAGGCAGTCTGCCACTACTGAGGCAGGCCACCATTACCGAGCCAGTCCACCATTACAAAGGGCAGTCCGCCATTACCGAGGCAATTTGCCATTACTGAGGCAGTCCACTATTACAGAGACAGTCCACCATTACTGAGGCAGACTGCCATTACGGAGGCAGTTCTACCTATACCTCTATAAACAAAACTGCAAGGAAGTTCACACAGCACAGCACCTGGGCAGAGCCCATGGAAGCTCAGCAATGCCTCTGCTGGCAGAATGTAAGTGGCTACCTCCTCGCTGGGCAGGGCATCTCTGAAAAAAGGCAGGAGCATGTCAGGAACTTATAAATAAAGTCCCATCTTCCCAGGACAGAGCACTGGGGAAAAAAAGGTGGTTATTAGTTCCACTGCAGCAGACATAAACGCACCTGCCCAGAAGCTGTGAACATAACAACAGAGCTCACAGCTCAGCACTTGAGATCCTATAAGGGACAGCCTGTCTCCTCAAGTAGCTCCCCAACCCCTGTTTATCCAAAGAGACACCTCATAAAGGAGAGCTCAGACTGACATCTGGTGGATATCCTTCTGGGACAAAGATAACAGAAGAAGAAACTGGCAGCAACCCTTAGTGTTCTGCAGCCACTGCAGGTGATCCCCAGGCAAGCAGGGTCTGGAGTGGACCTCCAGCAGTCCTACAGCAAAGGGGCTTGACGGTTAGAAGGAAAACTAAAAAACAGAAAGAAATAACATCATCATCAACAAAAAGGACATCCACTCAAGAGACCCCATCTGAAAGTCACCAACTACAAAGACCACAGGTAGATAAATTCACAAAGATGGGAAGAAATCAGCATAAAAAGGATAAAAATATCCAAAACCAGAATGTCTCTCCTCCTCCAAGGGATCACAACTCCTCACCAGCAAGGAAGTCTGATGAATTGACAGAAACAGGCTTCAGAAGGTGGGTACTAACAAACTTCTCAGAGGTAAAAGAACATGTTCTAACCCAATGCAAAGAAACTAAGAACCTTGAAAAAAGGTTTGAAGAAATGCTAACAAGAATAAACAGCTTAGAGAAGAATATAAGTGAATTGATGGAGCTGAAAAACACAACAAGAGAACTTCGCAAAGCATACACAAGTTTCAATAGCCAAATCGACCAAGCAGAAGAAAGGATATCAGAGTTTGAAGATCAACTCAACGAAATAAAATGAGAAGGCAAGATTAGAGAAAAAAGAGTAAAAAGAAATGAACAAAGTCTCCAAGAAATATGGGATTACGTGAAAAGACCTAATCTACGTTTGATAGGAGTACCTGAATGTGACGGAGACAATGAATCCAAGCTGGAAAACACTCTTGAGGATATTATCCAGGAAACTTCCCCAACCTAGCAAGGCAGGCCAATATTCAAATCCAGGAAATACAGAGAACACCACAAAGATATTCCTCAAGCAGAGCAACCCCAAGGCACAAAATCATCAGATTCACCAGGGTTGAAATGAAGGAAAATTGCTAAGGGCAGCCAGAGAGAAAGGTCGGGTTACCCACAAAGAGAAGACCATCAGATTCACAGTGGATCTCTTGGGAGACACCCCAGAAGCCAGAAGAGAATGGGGGCCAATATTCAACATTGTTAAAGAAAAGAACTTTCAAACTAGAATTTCATATCCAGCCAAACTAAGCTTCATAAGCGAAGGAGAAATAAAATCCTTTATGAACAAGCAATTGCTCAGAGATTTTGTCACCATCAGGCCTGCCTTACAAGAGCTCCTGAAAGAAGCACTAAACATAGAAAGGAACAACTAGTACCAGCTACTTCAAAAACATACCAAATGGTAAAGAACACCGACACAATGAAGAAACTGCATCAACTAATGGGCAAAACAACCAGATAGCATCAAAATGGCAGGATCAAATTCACACATAACAATATTAACCCTAAATGTAAATGGGCTAAATGCCCCAATCAAAAGGCACAGACTGGCAAATTGGATAAAAAGTCAAAACCCATGGGCGTGCTGAATCCAGGAAACCCATCTCACATGCAAGGATACACAAAGGCTCAAAATAAAGGGATGGAGGAAGATCTACCAAGAAAATGCAGAGCAAAAAAAAAGCAGGAGCTGCATTCCTAGTCTCTGATAAATTAGACTTTAAACCAACAAAGATTAAAAGAAACAAAGAAGGGCATTACATAATGGTAAAAGGATCAATGCAACAAGAAGAGCTAATGATCCTAAATATATACGCACCCAATACAGGAGCACCCAGTTACATAAAGAAAGTTCTTAATGACCTGCAAAGAGAGTTAGACTACCACACAATAATAGTGGGAGGCTTTAGCACTCCATTGTCAATATTAGACAGATCAATGAGACAGAAAATTAACAAGGATATCCAGGACTTGAACTCAGATCTGGACCAAGCAAACCTTATAGACATCTACAGAACTCTCCACCCCAAATCCACAGAATATACATTCTTCTCAGCACCACGTCACACCTACTCTAAAATTGACCACATAATTGGAAGTAAATCACTACTAAGCAAATGCAAAAGAACAGAAATCATAACAAACAGTCTCTCAGACCACAGTGCAATCAAATTAGAACTCTGGACTAAGAAACTAACTCAGAACCACACAACTTCATGGAAACTGAAGAACTGGCTCTTGAATGTTGACTGGATAAACAATAAAATGAAGGCAGAAATAAAGATGTTCTTTGAAACCAACAAGAATGAACACACAACGTACCAGAATCTCTGGGACACATTTAAAGCAGTGTCTAGAGGGAAATTTATAGTAATAAATGCCCACATGAGAAGCAAGGAAATGCCCATATGAGAAGCAAGGGTGTCTAAAATCAACACCCTATCATCAAAATTGAAAGAGCTAGAGAAGCAAGATAAAAAAAAAAAAAAAACTCAAAAGCTAGCAGAAGACAAGAAATAACTAAGATCAGAGCAGAACTGAAAGAGATACAGACATAAAAAATCCTTCCAAAAAAAATTACTAAATCCAGGAGCTGGTTTTTTGAAAATATCAACAAAATAGACCACTAGCCAGATTAATAAGAAAGAAAAGAGAGAAGAATCAAATAGATGCAATAAAAAATGATAAAGGGGATATCACTACCAATTCCACAAAAATACAAACTATCATCAGAGACTACTACAAACCACTCTATGCACATAAACCAGTAAACCTGGAAGAAATAGATAAATTCCTGGACACTTGCACCCTCCCAGGCCTAAAACAGGAAGAAGTCGAAACCCTGAATAGACCAATAACAAGGGCTGAAGTTGAGGCAGCAATTAATAGCCTACCAACCAGAAAGAGCCCAGGTCCAGATGGGTTCACAGCCAAATTCTATCAGACTTACAAAGAGGAGTTGGTACCACTCCTTCTGAAACTATTCCAAACAATCCAAAAAGAGGGAATTCTTCCCAAATCAGTTTATGAGACCAACATCATCCTGATATCAAAACCCAGGAGAGACTCAAAAAGAAAAGAAAACTTCAGGCCAATATCCATGACGAACACAGATGCAAAAATCTTCAATAAAATCCTGGCAAACTGATTACAACAGCACATCAAAAAGCTTATCCATCAAGATCAAGTAGGCTTCATTCCAGGTATGCAAGGCTGGTTCAACATACACAAGTCTATAAACATAATTCACCACATAAACAGAGCCAAAGATAAAAACCACATGATTATCTCAACAGATGCAGAGAAGGCCTTTGACAAAATTCAACAGCTCTTTATGCTAAAAACTCTCAATAAATTAGGTAACAACAGAACGTATCTCAAAACAATAAAAGCTATTTATGACAAACCCACAGCCAATATCATACTGAATAGGCAAAAACTGGAAGCATTCCCTTTGAAATCTGGCACTAGACAGGGATGCCTCTCTCACCACTCCTATTCAATACAGTATTGGAAGTTTTAGCCAGAGTAATCAGGCAAGAAAAAGAAATAAAGGGTATTCCATTAGGAAAGGAGGAAGTCAAATTGTCTCTATTTGCAGACGACATGATTGTATATTTAGAAGACCCCATCGTCTCAGCCCAAAATCTCCTGAAATTGATAAGCAAGTTCAGCAAAGTCTCAGGATACAAAATCAATGTGCAGGAATCACAAGCATTCCTATACACCAATAAAAGACTTAAAGAGAGCCAAATAAAGAATGAACTGCCATTCACAATTGCTACAAAGAGAATAAAATACCTAGGAATACAACTAACAAAGAATGTAAAGGACCTCTTCAAGGCGAACTACAAACCACTGCTCAAGGAAATAAGAGAGGACACAAACAGATGGAAAAACATTCTATGCCCATGGTTAGGAAGAATCAATATCATGAAAATGGCCATACTAGCCAAGGTAATTTATAGATTCAGTGCTATCCCCATCAAGCTACCATTTACTTTATTCACAGAATTAGAAAAAACTACTTTAAATTTCATATGGAACCAAAAAAGAGCCCATATAGCCAAGACAATTTTAAGCCAAAAGAACAAAGCTGGAGGAATTGTGCTACCTGACTTCAAACTAAACTACAAGGCTACAGTAGGCAAAACTGCATGGTACTGGTAACAAAACAGATATATAGATCAATGGAACAGAACAGAGGCCTCAGAAACAACACCACACTTTAACAACCATCTGATCTTTGACAAACCTGACAAAAACAGGTAACAGGGAAAAGATTCCTTATTTAATAAATGGTGTTGGGAAAACCGGCTAACCATATGCAGAAAACTGAAACTGAACTCCTTTCTTACATCTTATACAAAAATTAACACAGGATGGATTAAAGACTTAAAACCTAAAACCATAAAAACCCTAGAAGAAAACCTAGGCAATATCATTCAGGACATAGGCATGGGCAAAGACTTCATGACTAAAACACGAAAAGCAATGGCAACAGAGCCAAAATACACAAATGGGATCTAATTAAACTAAAGAGCTTCTGCACAGCAAAAGAAACTATCATCAGAGTAAACAGGCAACCTACAGAACGGGAGAAAATTTTTGCAATCTATCCATCTGACAAAGGGCTAATACCCAGAATCTACAAAGAATTTAAACAAATTTACAAGAAAAAAAAAAACATCAAAAAGTGAGCGAAGGATACAGACACTTCTCAGAAGGAGACATTTATGCAGTTAACAAACATACAAAAAAAAGCTCATCATCACTGGTCATTAGAGAAATGCAAATCAAAACCACAATAAGATACCATCTCATGTCAGTTAGAATGGAGATCATTAAAAAGTCAGGAAACAACAGATGCTGAAGAGAGTGTGGAGAAATAGGAACACTTTTACAGTGTTGGTGGGAGCGTAAATTAGTTCGACCACTGTGGAAGCCAGTGTGGCAATTCCTCAAGGATCTAGAACCAGAAATACCATTTGACCCAGCAATCTCATGACTGGGTATATACCTAAAGGATTATAAATCATTCTACTATAAAGACACATGCACACATATGTTTACTGCGGCACTATTCACAGTAACAAAGACTTGGAACCAACCCAAATGACAGACTGGATAAAGAAAATGTGGCACATATACACCATAGATTACTATGCAGCCATAAAAAAGGATGAATTCATGTCTTTTGTGGGGACATGGATGAAGCTGGAAACCATCTTTCTCAGCAAACTAACACAGGAACAGAAAATCAAACACTGCATGTTCTCACTCATAAGTGGGAGTTGAACAATGAGAACACATGGACACAGGGAGGGGAGCATCACACACTGGGGTCTGTCAGGGGATGGGGGGCTAGGGGAGGGATAGCATCAGGAGAAATACCTAATGTAGGTGACAGCTCGATGGGTACAGCAAACCACCATTGCTCATGTATAAATATGTAACAAACCTGCACATTCTACACATGTACCCCAGAACTTAAAGTATAATAAAAAAAAAGAAAAAAAATCTACTAGCAGAAATTCTTGATCAGACAAAATATCCCAGAATTGGATAATATCAAGACATTATAATTTTAAAAACAAAATTTCTTTTATTATGGCCCTTGTTCAGAAAATTCTTCTGGTAAGCATGTCCACATCTTCTTGACACAGGAAGTGACAGGCAGCTATGAAGGATCCTCACTGAGGGCTTCCTGGCCACTCTCTGCCCCACACTGTCACAGCCTACCCTGGGGAACCACTCTTTGTGAAGCCATCCTTTCTATGTCTGTCCACACTGACACCTCCACACTTGGAATAGAAGACAAAAGCTGCGCTTCACTCCTCTCTATGGTGAGCCAAGGTCCTTTGGTGGATCATTTCACATCAAGTCTCTCATTTGGGTCACAATAAAGTGTTCAGAGTTTGAAGAAAATCCCACATCTGTGAACCGTTTGAAGTAATTTCCTTGTTTTTCCTACGATTAAAGCACCAGACTATACAAATCAATCTTAACTCAAAATCCTGATTATTTTAGTTTTATATTTTCAATTTATTATTTTTGAGCCATGTGCTGTTTAAGACTTTTGGCTGAGTGGTTCCCATTCTCACAGTAATTCACTTTTACAAGAAATATCTACTCAACGCTTACTATGTTCCAGGCACTGTGCTAACCACTGGTAATGCAATAATTGACAATACAGACATGATCCCTTCCTCTTGAGGTTTTCCGCTTAGAAAATAGAAATTGACAGAAAGTGAAAAATGGTAACAGATAATAAACTCTTGAAGTAAACACAGTTATCACACAGCCCAAATGATGGAAGAGGGAAGTACACGAAGCCTAAGAGCTTTTTCTACTCTAAGGTGCCCATGGTTAGTATAGAAATGTAACACTAAATTTCCTAATTTTAAATACAGACACCAGAATTTCAAGAGATCTAAATAAAGTACTAATATTACAAAAAGCCCAAGTTGTGGTTTGAATTTCAAATTTTCTGAACCAATTTTTTATATAAAAGCAAACACAGGATGAATTTGTGTATAAATGAGATCAAGAGTTAAGACAAAAGTATAGTAGAGATCTTATAAACATTAGATTATATACTGAAGTAGAAGTATACCAGAAGGGTAAGAATTTTAAATGTTATTAATAAATATTAAAATCTACATAATAAAAAAAAATCATGCCCCATTGCACACAAGGACAAATTGACTAATTCCTTCCATCTTGAGGTCTGATCATTATATTACTAAGCCTTTTAAAATAAGAATTCATGCCTTACATAATCGAAACCTGATCTTTTTTTTCTTCTCAGGCACTTTACCTACTTACAGATGTCCTTTGTGGCAATAATATTTGTATTGGTTGAGACTGTACCATAGTTTTCAAATGAATTTTTTTTTTTTGCTTTGGGAGTTGTCCATGTTGGTTTTAAGAAACTCCCTATTTTTTAAGGTCAAGGAGTTAAAAAACAATAAAGCAAAATAAAAATAACGAATGGTCGAATGGTTTTCTGTGTTACTCTAATTATTCTTACCTTGGAACACGTGCCATTGTAAGAAAATATTTATCAACGAGTCTTCTTGAGAGTTAACAATAATTATTGTAACAACTGACACTTACTGCATTCTAAACACGTGCCCAAAACTTTTCTACAAGCGTTGTGTGCATGGTCACATTTATCCTCCTAATAGTATCAAAGGAAGGTAATCATATAATCCCCATTTCACAGATTAGTAACCTGAGACAAAGAAAGGTGAAATAAATTTCCTAAGGACATTGACTTGTAAGGAGTAAAGCTATAACATGAAACCAGAAAATCCGACACCAGAATCTACACTCTCCTCCTTTTCCAATCAACATGGAGAAAAGTTCACGAATCGTAAGTGTGAGGCTAAGTTAATTTTCATAAATTTCATAAAGCCCACTTGGCACCCAGATCAAGAAATGGAGAATGACAGCCCCCAGAACCCCCTGTTTGTGCCCCTGCTAGTTTTTACCCCCTCCCAGAAAAAAAAGTTCTATCCTGACTCCTAACACCACAAATTAATTTCATTTTTTTAATAGATTGAATTACACAATATTTTTTCTTTTGAGTCTGGCTTCTTTTACTCAACATTATGAGTAAACAGAACGTGAAAAATAGTAACAGACAACAAACTCGTAAAGCAAACACAATTATCACACAGCTCAAATGATGGAAGATGGAAGTACACAAAGCCTAAGAGCTTCTTCTACTCTAAGGAACTCAAGGTTACTACAGAAATACAACACTAAATTTCCTAGTTTTAAATATGGACACCAGTATTTCAAGAGCTCTAAATCAAGTACTAATATTACATGGAAGATGGAAATACACAAACTTTAAGAGCTTTTATAAAAGTTAGCCTGCCATGTATAAAGAAATAGCCATGCTATTGTTAGTGTTGTATAGTATTCTAATATATGACTAGACCACATTTTATTCATTCTACTGTTGAGGAAAATTTGAGTAGTTTCCAGTTTGGGGCTATGAAAAATAATTCTACCATAAAGATTCTTATTCATGTATTTTGGTACACATATGCACATTTTTCTGTTGGGCATATTACATATGTTTTAAAGTATAATTGCTGGGTCATAGGGCATGTGCGTGTTCATATTATTAGAAAACATCAAATTGTTTTCAAAGTGTTTATACAAATTTACAGTTTTACTAGCAGCATATGAGAGTTCCAGTTATTTCATATCCTTGCCAACACTTGGTATTGTTTGCCTTCTTATTTTTGGCCATATTGCTGGATGCATAATAATATTGTGATTTAGATTTACATTTCTCTGATAAACAACAATGTTAAGTAAATCACTTTGTTTTGTTTTTAAGACAGGGTCTCATTCTGTCACCCAAGCTAAATGCAGTGGTACAATCATGGCTCACAGCAGCCTTGACCTCCCAGGCACAAGCAATCCTCCCACCTCAGCTTCCTAGGCACAAGCAATCCTGGTAACTCAGCCTCCCAAGTAGCTGACCTCTCATGCACAAGCAATCCTTAAACCTCACCAACCTTCAGGCACACACCGCCAGTCTCAGTTAATTTTTGTGGGTTTTTTTGTGGAGACAGGGTTTCATTGTGTTGCCCAGGCTAGTCTCAAACACCTGGACACAAGTGATCCTCCTGCCCTCAGCCTCCCAAAATGCTGAGATTATAGGCATCAGCCACTGCATCCAGCCTTGTTTTAATCTTTTGCCCATTTTTCTACTGGGTTGTTCATCTTTCGCTTATTGAGTTTTAAAAGTCTTTATATACCCTAAATAAATGTATCACACATCCTTTATTAGAAAATATATATCCTGGTTGGGCACAGTGGCTCATGCCTGTAATCCCAGCACTTTGAGAGGTCAAGGCAGGTGGATCGCCTGAGGTCAGGAGTTCAAAACCAGCTTGGCCAGCATGGCAAAACCCCATCTCTACTAAAAATATAAAAATTAGCTGAGTGTGGTGATATGTCTGTAATTCTAGCTACTCAGGAGGGTGAGGCAAGAGAATCACTTGAACTCGGGAGGCAGAGGTTGCAGTGGGCCAACATCAGACCACTGCACTCCAGCCTGGGTGACAAGAGCAAAATCATCTCAAAAAAGAAAAGAAAAGAAAATATATATCCTAAATAATCCTTTGCCGTAATTATCATCTTTCACTCTCTTTTGCCTTTTCACTTCTGTGAAGGTGTCTTGATGAACAAAAGTGATTATATATATATATATATATATATATATATATATATATATATAGTTGTTGTTGTTGTTTTATTTTGTTTTTTGAGATAGAGCCTTGCTCTGTCACCCAGGCTGGAGTACAGTGGCATAATCTTGGCTCACTGCAAACTCCACCTCTCGAGTTCAAGCGATTCTCCTGCCTCAGCCTCCTGAGTAGCTGAAATTACAGGTGTGCACCACCATGCCCAGCTAATTTTTGTATTTTTTAGTAGAGACAAGGTTTCACCATGTTGTTTAGGCTGGTCTCTAACTCCTGACCTCGTGATCGGCCCACCCTGGCCTCCCAAAGTGCTGAGATTACAGGTGTGAGTCACAGCGTCCAAAAGGGATTATATTCTTAACCACCACACTACACTGTTTTAATCATGGAAAATGATCATAATTTTTAATGTCATTATAATAATGGATATCTTAGGAAACCTTCTTTTTTATAATAATGGATATCTTAGGAAACCTTCTCTTTAATTGCATTTCAAAGTTGTATTTATCCAGAGTGGCCTAATAAGTTGTGATTGATTATTTATAACTGAACAACATATCTTTAATGATCAAACTGAATTTTATATTACATAGATTATCTATGAACAATTCTATTTTTCTTTCTTCATGATAAAGATACAACCATAATCTCACCCAGGGAAACCTTTCCTCAAAAATCACACTGTTCCAATGACCCCTTTGTGAAGAAAAATAGAGATGAAATTTTTTAATTAAAAAATTTTAAATTACTTTTCCAATGAGTTTCACCATGACTTTTTTGGCAGATAGATAAGCAAATTGAGTAGTTTTCTGTATCAACCTGCAGATAACAGTCCCTTAGACAATATAATTGGTCTGGCTAATTATGTTCTCATATTGTTCAAATGGCTTATTCCTGATATTTTCTACCTGGAAATAAATGGCTTAACTTCATTTTTTGGGTTTCAGCAATGAAGCATCTATGTTTCTCATGTTTGTTTGGTTTGTGTCTTTTAAAACTTTTATTCCTCTGGGTGTTTATTTCCTAAAACTTCAAAAAGAAGTATTTCAGTTGATTCATTTGACAATAGAGAAAGTGTTTCACATAAAAAATTGTTTCCAAAGACGTGGTTTGTTAAAGGAAGTGACATTTACTGAAAATTGGAAACAATGGCATATTTGGAAATATGTCTTCCTTATGTTTTCTGGTTCTGTGGACTCTATGTTCTTATCCAGAATTGCTTTATAGAGTGGAGTTCCTTTAATTATTACAGCAAGGTTCATTTTTCAGCTTGTACTTGTCAAGTAGATGCTACTTCCTATAACAGATAAACTCTGAAATCTCAATGGCTTAACACAATAGAACTTTATGTTGGTAGTTTTACATGTTTGAATGGTTAAGGGATACTTTCTGTTCTACAGAATCCATCAGAGACTTCAGTTTTATAGAAGCTTTGCTGCCTTTAACACATGATATCTGAAGTTGCCCAAATCTAGTCAGCAGATGGGGTAGAGAAAAGTGGAGGAGCCAGTGGGAGCTTTTATGGGTCAGGCCCAGAAGAGATGTAAATAATTTCCACCTACATTCCATTGGCCTGAACTCACTCTTCATGTCTCCATCTATGAGCAAGAAAGGCTAGGAAATTAGGTCTCTGTAATAATGCTATACCATCAATACCATGGACAGAGAGCCTGAACATTTAATGTATAGCTAGCCATTCACAATTTTCACCATTACCAGGCTGAATACAGAAAGTTAGGACATAAGGCAAAAGGGGGCATTTTGAGGCATTGAAGCTCTTGCCATTCAAAGAGATTCAGCTTTCCAGTGCAATGCTTTGCAGTCCCCTCTGTCTAAACCCTACTGTGACCTGTTTGTTCCTGTTAGTTTTAATCTCAGACATCTAATGAATTTCACCTCCTGCATCTAATTAACCAGAGATTCCTACCTACTATTTCCCCAGGAAAAGCCCCTGGTCATGCTTTCTGGTCACTCCCATTCCAGGACAGGTATCCACCTCTCTTCCAACTTTCTGATTCACCCGTTTTTGTCCAAACACTAACAATCCCCATCAGCCAATCCTGTGTTGTAGTCCAGGTGGCGCAGTAAGTTTCACTGGGCCCATTACATTTCTCTCTTGCTAATGTACCAGTTCTAGTTCACTTTATTTTCCAGACAACAGTTCAGAAGAGTTTCTCTTTAAAGCAGCTAATGAAGAATTAGCACTTTAGATATAATTTTTCCCTTAAAATAGTATCTCAGCCAACTTACAATAGACATTTTTGCCTTTGGCAATATTTTTCAAGGGCTGATTCCTAAACCAACATTACAGAAGAGTCTCTAATTTTACATTACTTTTTGCAGGCAGTTCTTGCAATTAACTGGGATGACAAGAATCTAAAATAACAAATCTAGGCTGGGTGCCGTGGCTCACACCTGTAATCCAGCACTTTGGGAGGCGCAGCTGGGTGGATCTCTTAAGCCCAGGAGTTTGAGACTAGCCTGGGCTTAAGCGATTAGCCCAAACCTGGGCTAATCTCAAACTCCTAGCAAAACTACATGGCAAAACCCTGTATTGACACACAAAAATACATCAGCTGGGTATGGTGGTGTGCACCTGTAGTCCTAGCTACTCAGGAGACTGAAGTGGAAGGATCACTTGAGCCAGGAGGTCAAGGCTGCAGTGAGCCACCATCGTGCTACTGCATTCCAGCTGGGGTGACCGAGTGAGACCCTGTCTCAAAAATAAATAAAATCAATAAAAGAAAATAACTCTAAGCAGTGTCATATCCTTCCTTAGGCAGATTCACCTGTATCACCAATGTTGTGTCCATTCTAACTAAATACATCCATATACTGCTCTCACCTGGAGGCCTTGGATTTTCACATCTAGAGACTTAACTTCTGCCTCAGCAAGAAATGTATAAAGTGTAACCTAAAGCAGGGGTCAATAACCTACAGGCCATGCCCGAATCAAGCCTGCTGCCTATGTGCATTAATAAAGTTTTATTGGAACATAGCCATGCCCGTTTATGTATGGATTGTGTATAGCTGCTCTAGCTTTCAATGGCAGAGTTGAGGGTTGCAACAGAGACTGTGTGAGTCTCAAGGCTTAAAATTCTATCTGGCTCTTTACAGAAAAAAAGTTTGTTGACTCTTGCTCTAAAGCAGAGAGACAGCTTCCTATGGAGGTGATATCTGAAGAGGCTTTTGAAGAATAAGAAACATTGTACTGATAGGGGTTAGGGAAGATGCAAAGAGAATGTTTTTGCTAAAAAGAATAAACATTTGGAACATAGTGATGTGTGTGAGAACAATGGTCTGCTTTGTTTTTCCAGAGTATAAAACCCAAGAAGAAGATTGATGGGAGATGAGCAGCACAGAGAGAGGCCAGATCAAAAAGACCTGTATATACTTCATGCTAAGCAAGATGGATCCCCTCACCAACATAGTTCAGTATTTCTCGGAGTATTTCCAATCAATGTTAATAAACTTTATGGGAAAAAAAAGAAAAAGAAAGAAGGTGTCACATGGTTAAAACTTTGTACGGTCGGGTGCAGTGGTTCACGCCTGTAATCCCAGCACTTTGGGAGGCCGAGGTGGGTGAATCACCAGAGGTCAGGAGTTTGAGACCAGCCTAACCAACATAGTGAACCCCCATCTCTACTAAAAACTTAGCTGGGGTGGTGGTGCATGCCTGAAACCCCAGCTACTTGGGAAGCTGGGCTGAGGCAGGAGAATCACTTGAACCTGGGAGGTGAAGGTTGCAGTGAGCAAAGATTGCACCATTGCATTCCAGCCTGAGCAGTAAGAGCAAAACTCCACCTAAAAAAAAAAAAAAAAAAAAAAAAAAAACTGAAAATATTTGGTTTTAATTACCTTCAACAAATTATTGAAAGAGTTACCATTCAACAAGTTGTTGCAGGACTTCTCAGAGCCTTTAAAATGCATCTCTCCATTGGACATCTCTAAGAAAGGGAATATAACCTGTAGAGTTCCCAACTTTTGACCACACACCCTTCTTTGGCTAATTATCTCACACGATATTCACAGAACTTGTCTTCACCAAAGAACTTTAGGAAATTTTGACAATAGTCAGCCAGTGGAAAGATTTAGGCAGAGAGACGTGACCAGACTTGCGTATTAGGAGAATGGCTTTGGCAGCCGTATGAGCAAGGGGTTGTCAGGAAGAAAGAACAAATGCAGGGAGACAGGATAAGAGGCTGGTGCAACAGTCAAGGTAAGAGGTTATGGAGAATAATGTATCATTTCCCAGAACTTAATTGTGTAGCATATTTGTTGTTTAAAAAAAAAAAAAGGAATAGTCTTATCTTGTCTAAGAGGTTTCCCAGCTGGAGTGAAAGTTGCCTCGGGATCAAGATCTTCCTGTTTGGAAGAATCACCAAAAGTCTGCTGCTTAGGCTGGGCTTGTGCCTGTAATCCCAGCACTTTTGGAGGCCAAGGCAGGCAGATCACGAGGTCAAGAGATTGAGACCATCCTGGCCAATATGGTGAAACCCCATCTCTACCAAAAATACAAAAACTAGCTAGGCATGGTGGCACACACCTATAGTCTCAGCTACTCAGGAGGCTGAGGCAGGAGAATCACTTGAACCCAGGAGGCAGAGGTTGCAGTGAGCAGAGATCACGCCACTGCACTCCAGCCTGGTGACAGAGTGAGACGCCATATCAAAAAAAAAAAAAAAAATTCTTTTTAGCTTGCCTTGGGTCTCACTCCCAGCCACTTCCTAAATCTGGACCTGACATCAGTTTCCAGCTTTTAGCAAAGTTTGCAGTGTCTGTGACTTGCTGCTTTGTTTTTCTGCATCATGTATAACCTCCTGGAGTCTGCTTTGAGCAACTGCTTTGCCTTGCCTTGCCTTCCAATACTCAAGCTCTCCAGCAACCTCACTGAGGCTGCCTGGGCTGGTTCCACTAAGGTGATTTTGTACACCTAACCACCTTCTTCATTTCATACCCCTGTTTGCTGAGAACTGTGACCTCCTGGCCCATGTTGGGACTCCCCTCTGATTTCCCTGACCGGATCACTTCCTTAGACCTGCCTGCTCTCCTTTTTCTGGCTTCCTCACCAGGTTTTACCACGTGTAAAATTCCACCTCCTCATCACTGGCTGCTCCTTTCTGCCTGGAACCTCTCATATTGCTGCAACTTGACTGAGCCAAAAATTTCACAACAAAGACAAAAATCAAAGTCTACCTGATTCTTTTTTTTAGGGGATTTCCAAGACTTCTTTATACCTCCTCAGGCTTCCTCAGGGCTGAGTGATTCACCGTTTCTCTAAACTTTTGCCCGAGAATAGATTTAGAGATCAACCATCCTGAAGATGACTGTACCCACACTTAATTCTCTCCTTCTCTCTTCCCACATTTAAGAGATGCTACAGAAAGGATGATTCAAGGCATCTCAGAGAACCAGGCCAGGCCAGAATCTGATTCTCCTCCAGTCATGGCCATTATGGCTCCTGTTTCATTTCTGTCATGTGGCTTGAAGGCACTCCCCATCACAGGGCCATTTAGCCTTGTCCATTTAACCTTGTTATTCCATGCAGAGCACATGCTGTCCCAGGAGTGGTCCAGTTGGGAGGGGCTGGAGAGGTGCTAAGCCAAGAGGATCCAGAGAGAGCTGAGGCAGCTCAACAACAAGGGGTGTTAAGGGCCTTGCTCAGAAGCAGGCTGGCTCTGAGGAGCACAGAGTGGTTTGGCTGGAAGGTAATGAACGCTCTTTGTCCGGCGGAGTCTCCCAGATTCAGCTGCTGGGCTCTGCAGAGATGGAGCTGGTATGTTTCAGCCGCATGCCCTCCTCACTACCCCTGCAGTCCCTGGCTGTGGTCTGGTCCTTTGCCGGGCCGAACTATGTGATCTCTTTTGGTGAGGGGCAGCCACACACTATGAGCTGGACTGAACAGTATACGTCCCTGTTCCCTTGACTCATTATTTTACAACTAAACAATCAGTACATTTCTGTGAAAACCTGTCTCCTCTTCTGAATTCTGAACCGCTATTCATTCAGGAACACATTTTAAGCTTTCTCATCCTAATGAATGTCAGATTACACGTTCGGGAGAAGAAAAAGGATGGCTCTGTAAAGGAACAGTTAGTTACGTTTAAGTGATAAAAGATGTGAATGCACTCTCAAAGTACTTGTTCTTAATTATTCCACTTCTGAGAGACGTATTTGACTGCTAAGACCCAAGCCAGCTCTAGAAACATTTGAAGCCGCATGTTTCCGTCTGGCCTGGAGGACGCTAAGCTTATGGAACTCCTAGCCAACTCAGAGACTTTTCTTTAGAACTGAGATGAGGAGAGCTTTTTTTTTTTTATTTATTTTTGTTTTTTTTTTTTCTCCCCCTACAGACTTATGTTTCAGGAAATCAACAACAGTCACAGTGTCAGGCAATTGTTTTCAGGAGTGTGGTCTTCTGTTTATGTTTTTAAAACTTCAGGTAAGAAGAGTAGACTAATCTCTAAAAAGGAAATCACGGCTGATAGAAACCACGTTGAAGGGAAGGGCGACTCTGTTTCTCCGAGTTCTGACGGGTCTCACTCACTAACCCTATGTATGTGTTTACCTGGTAGGAGTATAGGTAGAAAAGTGCAGTAAATACATCCTCCTGAAGTTCTGCCCAACCTGGAAACAACATCTTTCTCCTTAGCAACCTTTCAGCTAAAAATTTATTGTAGTGTAGAAAAATTAAATTAGACCAAATTCACGTTTTTTGAGTTTCAAAAACTTGTGAGTGGGTTTTTAAGTTTTAAATTATTTCAAGCAGGGTAGAAATGAGAATTTCCAAGGTCACGGTTTAAAAAAATACCATGAAAACTTCAGGTAAGAAGAGTAGGCTAATCTCTAAAAAGGTAACGACAATTGATAGAAAATCATGTTAAAGTTTTTAATTCTCTAAAGTTCCTTTCAAGGTGGGACATTTAGGTAACATTTAAGCTGCATTTTGGCAGGTTCTGGGATATGTGTATGTATGTACTCAAATTAATAATAATGATTTTTTGAAAAAGGGAAGGAGGAAGGTAGGCAGGCAGGGCAGGCAGGTAGGCGAGACACCCACGTATAATGAGGTCCCTGGAGAACCTCCAACCGGCCTGCACACGGGGAGAACAGGGTGGAAGCACGGAAGTTTGTGCGTTTGTAGCGGGGAGGAGCCTGGCCCCTCCTGCTCCTGTGTGGGAACCTGGGATCCCTCTCTCACTTTGCTGCATTGCTTTTCCTTTTTCCTTTTCACCCAATAAATTTTCATCCCCCTCACCCTTCAAAGCGTCTGCAAGCCTAATCTTTCCTGATCCTGTGACAAGAACCTGGATTTTCCTACAGCAACAGGAGGGAGGGAAGGAAGAAGGATGAGAAACTTTGTGAGAAAAGTGGGATAAGCAGCCAGAAGAGGACCTTTTAATAATACTCATGGTTCTCAATCCTCCAAGTCTCTAACCTGAACGATGGAAAATCAGAGAGGAAAGGAGCAAGGGTGTTCAGAAGGTGATCAGTGATCTCCCAGAGAGTAAAGAATTCAAATATCGTTTCTTTTCCTTGCCTCATTCTTTCCTGGTATCTCCGGGACTTGTAGCTGAATGAAGAAAGGATTTCATCCAGTTAGCTCTTAAACTTTCTGGAAAACACAAAAAAGCTGGGATCCTGTAGACTCCCATGTTCAGATAAGTAATTCTTACTTTGCCAGTCACCTAGGAAAGAATGTCACTTACTCCACTCCTAGGCCACATCCATATTCCAAGCCACTGACTCTTCTTTTCACTCATTCCTTGTTTCAAACTCATCCATCCAGAGGATTTATAGCAGTGGATGTCTTCCAATCTTTTTTTAGTATCATTTATAAACTCAAAATCCTTCTTACCGTCTTATCTTAAAAAATATACTTAGCAGTAAAGTGGTTACTCAGTACTTTATTCTATCCAGATTTCCTCATTTCCAAACTCAAGATATTATAATCACTTGCTAGTATTATTTTGACATTTTATTGAAAATTTTCCTTTCAATAAACATTGGGCAATTATAATAACTTTTATCACTGGGAAAATATGATGTGCCCCTGCTGCCTCCTTGATTTAATTTGATGTAGATGGAAGCATGCTGAATGGGATGCTTCGATGTAGTGGACTAGAAAAACAGTAAATAATGGAATTAGGGAAAACACTGGGCTTATTTGTCATTTCAATCTCCCCTGGATACTCAAAAACCTCTTTGGAATAAGGAAATTAACACTCTTGTACATGTCCACTGAAATCTAGCAGTATCTTCCAATGGAATGTGATAATCAGGTACAAAATTTGTCTTAGAGAGTTTCCTCTATATTGTTATTTTTACATGATTCCAGGTGGAACAGATGAATGGTCACCCATGCCATTTTTTCCATGTATCAAAGACCTAAACATATGTTTTATTTTATTTTGTTCCTATGAGTCCTGGTCTTTAAAAAAAAAAGGCAAAAAAGTTCAAATTAACAATCCCCTATTAGATTCTGGAAAAATCAGGTACACATGTAAGGCAAATAATTAAAATTTCTAATCTACACAAGGGCACAGTGTACATTACAAATATTATCAGAAAACCATTCAACTACAGAATACATGAATGCGTAAGTGTGTGTGTACATGTGGGTATAAGTGTGTAGCACCACAAAAAAAATCTTTAAAAGGAGAATAATTGAACCAATATACTGGAGCTCTTTGAAATATTTTCCACAAGAATCCTTTTATAAACATTTTAAGAAAAGCTTTTAAAGTAGCCACTTATAGTACACAGACACTGATTTTGTTGGTCTGCAAGACTCAGTTGAAGGATATTTTAAAGAGTGACCATCTAATAGAAGGAAAATGTGTGCAGTGCCCTTTCTAATGGTCCACGGTGATAGCGCTCTTTCCATGGTTAAAGAATTTTTACAAACATTAACTGACTAATCTTCACAACCATTCTGTAGGAAGCAAATATTATTAATGGTTTCATTTTACCAATAGGGAATATGAGTCCAGGAGAGATTAAGTGACGTGCCGAAGACCGTAACAAGATAAAGTGCTAGAAAGAGGGTTAGGACACTGAAGATTCTAAATTTCAGTCCTCATTGTAAATTACAGAAGCACTATAAACTACATGATAACATATTCTTTGACAAATAGGATCTCATGAACCTGAAACTTGTAATGTGAGCAATTTTGAAATTGCCAATAATAAATGTCTATTTTAAATAAACCACATAATTTATCTCAAGTGTCTGCTGAAAATAAATCTCCTATTTAGTCAAAAATATATAATACAAAAATCAATTAAAATATGCCTAACTCAATCAATTCTTATCATGCTGGGTATGGTGCTAGCTCTGAATAGGCACAGCCTATTGCCTCCTAGGTAATAAACCGATGACATCCACAGCTTTCAGGGTTAAGATCCTGTCAGGCCATGCCCATTATGAGTTACAGATACCTGTATCATGAGTGATCTCAAACTTCCAACTTAGTCTGGCCCAACTGTCTTTCCTTCATTTATTACTCCTCTTAGCCTGAGTTGGCTAAACTAAGCTGAGCAAAGAAAGAAATGAAGCAAAAGGAGGGTAGGGGAGAGGAATAAGGAGGTAACAGGGTAGGAGAGAGAAAGAGATTTTTCAATGATTGAGGCTGGTCAATATTTTGAAATGTTATTTTATACATCTATCTGGGCTCTCCAGAGAAACAGAACCCATAGGAATATATACATATATATGGAGAGATAGAGAGGCCAAGAAGTCCCACTTTCTGCAGTGGGCAAGCTGGAAACCCAGCAGAGCCAATGGTACAGTTCTGGTCCAAGTCTAAAGGCCTGAGAACCAGGAGAGCCAATGACGCAAGCTCCAGTCCAAGTCTGAAAGCAAGGGCAGGAGAAGATGGTAATGCTGAGCACATTTCTCTTACTCCACCTTTGTGTTCCATTCAGGCCTTCGATGGATTCAGTGCAGCCCACCCACATTGGGGAGGGCAGTCTTCTTTACTCAGTCGACTGCTGCAAATGTTAACCTCACCCTGAAGCACCCTTAGACACACCCAGAATAATGTTTAACCGAATATCTGGGCATCCCATGGCCTAGTCAAGTTGACATATAAAATTAACCATCACAGTATCTTCAAATTTTCCTCCTGCCCCTTGCCATTCTCCCACTCAGACAGCATTAGGTACCAAAGGAAAAGAGAGCTAATATTCCACTTGTGAGGTTTATGAATTTATTTTACAAATGCAGCTAATCATATGCAATGTTGACTGTGCATAGGCACTGTTCTAAGTGCTTTATAATATTGACTCATTCATTCCCATAACAGCTCCATGACGTCAGCACTATTATCATCACCCCTGTTTTACAGATGAAGAAACCAAGGCACAGACTCATGTCCAGGTCCCTAAAACCAGTGCATGGTAGAGCCAGCATTCAAACCCAGCACACAGGGCACCAGAGTCCATGCACCAGAGTCCATGCTCCTAACTACTACATTGTGATGCCTTGAAACTCATGGCAGAGAAGAGTTTGAGAGAATGGTTTCAGAGAGACAAAAGTAGAAACCCTGAAAGACTCTGAGCATAAAGTTAATGCTACAGCAACAGATTTAGAAAAATGGGCCAGGCGCAGTGGCTCATACCTGTAATCCCAGCACTTTGGGAGGCCAAGGCAGGCAGATCACCTGAGGTCAGGAGTTCAAGACCAACGTGGCCAACATGGTGAAACCCTGTCTCTACTAAAAATACAAAAATTAGCTGGGTGTGGTGGCACTTACCTGTAGTCCCAGTTACTCAGGAGGCTGAGGCAGGAGAATCATTTGAATCCAGGAGGCAGAGGTTGCAGTGAGCCGAGATCGCGCCACTTCACCCCAGTCTGGCAACAGAGGAAGACTCCATCTCAAAAAAAAAAAAAAAAATATATATATATATACACACACACACACACACACACACACACACACACACACACACACACACACAAATTAGCCAGGTGTGATGGCGGGTACCTGTAGTTCCAGGTACTCAGGAGGCTGAGGCAGGAGAATCGCTTGAACCCAAGAGGCAGAGTTTGCAGTGAGCCGAGATCATGCCACTGCACTACAGCCTGGGTGACAGAACAAGACTCTGTCTCGAAAAAAAAAAAAAAGGAAGGAAGGAAGGAAGAAAAACAATGCATCATGATCTCAGTGGAAGGTGTGTCATACCCCCAAAGAAATGCTGAATTCCCCAGGGAGTGTGGGGATCCACACAAAGGGAGACTTGTGCCTCATTTCCTTAGTGGAACCCTAGGGGGCAACAAGCCTCCCCTTGCTCTCTCCCTATACCTCCACCAGTCACAACGGCAGGGAAAGTAAAGGCAGGGCCTGCTGATCACGTCAGAGAGGAATGGGCATGGCAGAGCTCCATCAAGTCTCCCAGAGTTCCAGAGCAGCATAAGAAGGCATCCGAATGTTTCCTGTGCTTCCCTGTCCTCTCACCCCAAGAGGGGTGCAAAAGACAAGCCTGGGGTGACCTCAAGCAGCCTAGCAGTCTTGCAAAGAGTATGAACCGGAAACAGGAGTTCAGAGGAGAACAAGGCCATTTTGAGGATACCAGCAAGGTTAGATCACTATGCCCGGAAGCCAATAAGAGCCATCACAAATAAACAAGATTTTCTGAGGACAAAGGTTCCCCCCTCCTTATAGATACCAAAGTATGATGACTTAAGGCCTCAGAACTTAGAGGCAACCCAGGCAGAAAAGGGTGAAGGAAAAAACTCCTGAACAGACTTAATAAATTATTGACCGAAGAAGGTAGCCTGGGTTGAATTGATTGAAATTATGATCAGTTAGAGAATAATGTTATATTTGTTTTTTGCACAGCTGATTTTGCAGCCTGACTTTTACCTGCTTGGCTATAAAGAAATAAAACCTGTTTACCTTTGCAACCACTACTCTCTCTCTCTCTGAACGCCAAAAGAATAACTCCAAAAGTGTTTTGAAAAATAAGATCATTATTAGACTAAGCATACGACTTCCCAAAGAGATTACTTTCCAGAGTAACACTCCTTTCTCTAAGTGTCCATTCTGTTTTGTTCCTTGAAAACATTAGTCTCATTAGTTCAAACTCATATTCATACTACAGACCTGGTCCTTAAAATGACTGAAAGTTTAGCGATGGTTACTGTCCATTATTAATTCAGATAAAGTTGCAAGATTTGAGGCTAAGATGGAAAAGATTGAAGATTTTGTGAAGTCAGGATCTAATTTAGCTTTGAATTTGGCTACTACTCAAGCCAAAGCTTTGAAGCTTTTCTACATGGTGAAACAACATTGTGATGAAGGATCAAAGGCTGAAAAGTTCAATGCAAATAAGGCTTGGTTCATGCATTTTAAAGGTAGTGATGCCTTATATAACATCAGGGTGAAAGATGAAGCAGCAAGTGCTGAGGTGGCAGTTCCAGAGAGCAGAGAGACTTTGATTCTTGAAGGCAGTGAAAGGACTGACACTTTGTCCCCTAAGTCCCGTGGTAGCCACAGTGACATGTGTGATAGTAACAAGAAGGAAACATAACGGATGTTGCTAAATCTATTTCCTGAAAATTTATCAAATGATCCTGGGTCTCTCAAAAACATTCTCAAAATTGCCTGTGATCAAGGAAAGATTTTTTTTTTCAAATCCTTACTCTGATTAGACGTTTTCTTAACTCCCAATTTGTTAAAGGTATTCTAACAAAGAAATTTTACCTGAGGTCGTTTCTTTAAGAAGCTGGGCTTCGTGTTCTCAACCAGTATAACATGGCTGTGCTATTGATTCAATATGAAAAAATAATCAGAATGGTTTGATTTAAATAATTTTTCTTACAGGAACTTCCAGCAGAAATGTAACTCTTTATAAGTGTAAAGAATACCTCTAGAGCTGTCATATGAAAATTCAATTAAAGGATCAATTTTTTAGAAATACATATTTTAAGGAAAACAGGAATGTAAAATCTAGTTATTAAAACAGGTACCATGAACTCTATGGTGGAGGTTTAAAGTTCTGCAAATCGAATGAATTTGACTTTGACAAATTTGGATATTTAATATGATTTCGAACAGACTTATTAAGGAAAATACCAAGATACCCTCTTTAATACCTTCCTATTATACCTTTCCTAAGCAATCTCTGTGAGTTACTGAAGCTCTGTCAGCTTTCAATTTGATTTTATTGGCATTTGTTGCTTTAAATCAGACCTTTCACATTATTTATACAAGGTTTTTTTTAATTCAATATTCAAAATGATAGAACATATACATTGAACCACAGATAGGGACATAATTCATTGCAGTATGAAGCATGCCTTATAACACTTAAGTGGTTTATTAAACTTGTCTGCTCTTATATTGGATAAATTCTATCCTTGACATCAAGATGTGTGTGTGATACATTTATCATGTTTAGAATTCCTCTAAGTTACATAAACTACTTCATCAGGGAATTGCTAAGAGTACCATCCAAAAGTTAAATACACCAAGTAGCCAAATATTTCTCTTAAAAATGAGTTAGACCTAGACTACCACATAGAATTATTTTAGTGGTCTCAGTTCCGTCCCCAGTGGACAGTAGTGCATAGTAAGGAAAACCACCCCACATAATTTGGCGCTGCTTAGAACCCACAGCCTCTGATCAGGAGGAGCCTCCCAATGAGCCCAGGGAGACTGAATGACCTCTTATTAGAAGGAGCACAGTCTTTCAGGCTAGGCTGAGGTTGGAAACCATTGGAGGATGGGGCTTCAGCTCTTGGCTCCCTTTCTGACTTGGGGAAGGCGGAGGTCTTTGTGGGGTGGAGCTGCCCACTCACATCGCAAATGGAGAGCTGGTTGTTGAAGGAGAATGAAATGAAAGAGCTTTTTGTCAGTATAATGTAATGAAGTTCATCATTTGGGGGAACAGAAATGCCAAACTTCATTTCCATTTAGATAACGTAGAACTAGAGAAGAAGGAAATAAAATTCCGTAGCCCAGGAAGCTGGAACTCGGTTAGTTAGAATATTGATAAACACATGACTAGTTTATCATGTATCGTCTATAGACTCCCACAGAGGTGTTGCAGTTATTTAGAAGAAACACACACATGCTTCATTTTAATAAAACAAAGAGCTAGGTAATTGCTGCAGAGGAGCTAAAGCTTTTTGCCTGAGGTTATTAATCAGAAAAAAAAGATTTTCTACTGGGAAATAGGATAGTAAAACAAAAAGATCATGTGACCAGTCAGATTTGGAACCAATCACACCTGAGTTTCAACTCCAGCCATTGGGCAAGAAACCTGAATCTCAGATTCCTTGTTGTAACATGGGGTCAATGTTACCCAACTCAAAGGGCTTCTGTGAGATGAAGTAAGTGAATGCGTAGGACCTAACACAGTACCTAACACAGAGACAATAATTGAAATATTGGGTCCATTCTCTATACCAGGGCTCAAATTCAGGGTATCGGTAAACTGAAACAGACTAATATTGGTAAAGTGAAACAGACTACCGTTTTCACTAACCTCCAACTGAAAAGTCACATTTATTAAATAGTACAGGTAAGCAATGTTAGTATATACAGTAGCTGTGATATTGACACTAAAAGAAATCAAAGATATTTTCATAACACAACATAGTATAGATATTTTTAAAATACTGTTTATACTCACCACTATTTTGAAATTACGGTAGTTACGAGACTTGCTGCTAGATCTTGTTATTCAATGCATTAATAAGGAAGCACATTTATTACTGTATAAAATTGTTTTTTAACATTTTGATGACTATATTTTTGTAATTGATTTCCTTTGCAATACTATGTAATTTTTTAATTCTTCATAAACATATTTTAAATGGGAATTGAAAACATTGAGAAGAGGACTAGAAACTTCAACAAACTGCCAAATGGGTTTGCTCTACCCTCCGCAAGTGGTGTTATATTCAGCTATTATGAAATGGATGAAGGTTCTATTGATTGGGGCTGTGAATAGATGGGACCATTTTTCAGATGGGTCTAATTTGGGCTGTTTTCTGCAAATATGATCACTTTTGGACTTGTAGGTGATTTTGGTTCATATTCAGCTCTTGCCCGTTTAATGAGATTTCTACTTGAAATGTGGAATGAAAATGAACACTTATAAACATTTTATCTTTTCTTGATCTCATAAAGCAATATGAAAAACCAGGAGATGTGTCCAGATCCCTGAGAGTCATTTTCATATGCACATGCCTCAAGGATCTTAGAGAGTCATTAGGATTTTATGACACTGTTATTGGCTTTATTTGTGGCAAAGGTACTGTGAAATAAGATAAGAATCAGTGGCTTGTAAATCTTGTCTCCCAGCCGTTAAAAATAAAAACAGATTCAACCATCATCTGGTTAACATTTCCTTACAGTTTGCTAGTTCTGAAATATACCAAAATATGAAAATATGCCTACTTGCAACAGCTGGAAAATTATATTGCAACTAAAATTATATTTCTTGGCTTCCTACAGAATGCTTTTGCTCTGAGAGCTCAGGAATAATCTAACCAGTGTTTTCTGTTTTTTAAATTTGTGACAATAATCCCACCAGAAATGTCACCAGGTTTTGTAATAGAGAAAAATACACTTTATAATACTACTTTTCTTTAGTATACATTGGCAGCATATTTCTTATATATTTCTTATTCTAGTACATGGGTAAAGTACATTTTAAAAAGATAGCATAATAATAGCTATTTATGATGTGGCATATGTAAGTCTGAATCTTAGTTTTTTGTTTGTTTGCTTTTTGGTTTGGTACAATTTAAAGACAGACTTTTCACTCCCTACAAATGAATCAGACAGGATCACATTTGTTAACATTCTCCTTATAACAGCATTCATTTTAAAGGAAGAGGATAGAATTTGACTAATGTTGAGTGTAAACTACTTTTAAATGGTGCCTATTTACCAAAAATATTATTTAAAGTGTTGTTGAAATAAATGCCATTGATTGCATAGCTTACTCCTTTTGCAAAGTATTTCTCAGGAAGGTAGATTTTTTTTTTAATCCAAAAGACTTTCTCTCATCTCCTTTCTATTGTTGCTAGAATACTTGCCCTGAGTTGTGGGAAAGTAGATTCCCACACAATGTATATCCTACTCTGGCTTTCAATGTAGCCTTTTGTTTTAACTGGTCTAATATTTATTATATAATTTATTCTAACAAAAAGCACTTCATGTTCAAAGAAACATTCTGATAGTCCAGATAGAGTCCTCTCTTTCTGGAATTAGTATAATAGAGGTTGGACAAAAATTTCCTTTCTTACTCAACTGTTCTAACTAATAGAAACCAGAAGTTCTAGAGGTCCAACCTCTGCAACAATTTGATCCTTTTCTTGCCAACTGAAACATGATCAGAAATGATCTATGGAGCTCCGTTTCTCCTATGCTCTGTGTTCATTCATTGACTGATTCATTTATTCACTGAACATCAGATAAGCATTTACCTGGATGAACACACACACCGACTCTTCCTTGTCTTTAGATAACACCACTGAATATGGCTATAAAGCAGCTACCAATCATTTTTGGCTTGCACCCACATACTGAGTCAGCTCATCTGTAAACCAAACTATGGCTTTCTCCTCCTCCTTGAGCTGGTTGTACAGGACGTCTCCCCCACCCCCATACAGCCATAGGTGTGAGTACTATAACTGTGGTGAGTGACAAGGGATCTGGGCTACTTGCCTATGCAGCCCATCCAGGCTATACCATTTCCATCTTAAAATGGACAATTGGCTGCAGCTAGGCCAATCTGACTTCCTGACTTGGTGGGTCTGACAGAACTCAGCCAATATTGGGCAGCTCTAAGTGCATAGTCAGTTGGTGTCCTGCGGTCAAGTGTTTCACTACCAGGGCACAGTAACACACCACGGGATGTTTATCAGAAGGCATATAATTATCTGCTGCTGCAAATGGCATGGCCTGTTCCAGAATCCCAAGGTCCTGAATTCTCCCACTGGGGCTTGTCACCGCTAAACATTTAGTGATGCTGGTTGCCTCACCAGTTCATTCCTAATGACCTTGGTAAGTGGTGTGTCCTCTGGGTCCTCTTGATGAGTATAATCCTCTAGTAAGTCTTTTGACCTGGCATAATATATCCAGTCTAGCATGACTAGTTTCCCCAGGCTCTTTACTCCTTCCTGTATCATCTTCTGGCACAATTTAGGCATTTTCTTTCCACTCAGCATTAGCCATCACTTTCTCTACCCTTCTAAGAGCCACAGTTGCAGTGAATTGGTTTTACTCCCTGGGGTTCACCCCAGAGTGTTAAATCCTGTGTCCTGAAGTCCATGAATTCTTGCTTATTCAGTCATACATATTGGCTCCCTTGATCAAATGCCTTCAAAATCCAATCCCGAAAATCTTCCCTAGCCACTGCAGGCTTGCTAGGTCATATAGCTTCTTCAGCATAATCTCCTGCCTCCCTACAAAGTCCAACATCTCTCTAGCCAGTTATACTGGAATTTAACTTTAGTCATTGGCTTTAACCAGAAGAGGAGATAGAGGCAACTCCCGAGGCAGACACCTGCTGTCTTTCAGAGAAGAGGTCTTACCATACCTCCTATGATAGGAGAAGTGTTGGCTTTTGCTAGGGAAGTGTGGGGCATCTCTGCAATCTCTGAAAGGACAAGGAGGTTTTTAAGCCAATATATTCAGGGGTATTCATCTAGATGTTCTCATCCAGTGTCCCCATCTGGTGTTTTGGGGCCCAAGTTTTCCTGACCAGGGATCTGACTTTAGCAAAACAGAACTGCCTAGGTGGAGCATTCAGACATCGAATAGCTCAGGAGCTCTGCAACCCTAACTACCAGATCCCACATCTGCCTCTCACCCACGACAACTTTTCCACTGGAAAAATGACAAAGGCCTCTCTGTAAGCTGCTAAAAGATGCCCTCTGGCTCTCACATTTAGCCTTTAACCTCATTAACAACCCTCACTCTCTCATCATCTTTGGCAAGTATTAAAACAATTCAGCACTCCAGCCTGGGTAACAAGAGTGAAACTCCGTCTCAAAAAAAAAAAAAAAAAAACAATTCAGCAGTAACCACTCAGTTCCATGGTCCTTGTAGACATTGTTCTCTTTCTATTTTTTGTCAAAAGCCTAAGGCACTGGACCTTCCAGGATGCTCTCCTTCACCACTGGCAAGAGATCACCACCAGTGAAATTGGGCAGCTCACACCTTTTGCAACCAAGCCACCACCTTGCGTTAGGGATTATCCATACCCCACCAACCACTCAAGATGGCATTCCTTTCCCTGTCAGGAGGTGAGTGAGCAGTCCCCATTCCTCATCTTACTACCTGCTTTCTCAGATGACTCAGAACACCACTTATTCATTCAGGTCCTCTGAGAAGCAGAGCCAAAGAATGAATTGTGCACAAGATGCCTCTGAAGGCTAAGCAGAAGGAAGCTAGAGAAAGCAGCTGTAGCTTCAGACCAGGATGATTGAATAGAAAGAGCCTCAGATCTCAGAAATGTTTTAAGACAGTTACAGTCAAGCTGATGCAAATCCTCAAGCTTTAACAAGTAACCTGTAAAAGAAGTTGTGTATGCTATAGGAATAGGCTTGCCTTAGCATCTCACTGTGCTCATCCACTGGCTGGGGGCAATGCTTGGGACGTCTTATGGCTAATGTGGGGGTGGGTCCAGAAGGGCAGCAATGGGCTATCAGTCAATTATGCTTCCCTTAACAGGGTTTCTGCATGATGCATTTTGCTGGCTGTTACATCATCAAATTGTGTTCCTTTCCTTCAGAGCATTTAGCCACCGTCACCTCTGCTGGATTTTAAACTTCATGAGAGCACAGGCTGCTTTACTCACCATTTTACTTTCAGCTCCTAGCACAGTGCCTGGTGCATATTAATCCTCAACTATTTTTTCATGAATGTTGAAGTGATGTACTACTCCAAAACATAACCTTTGTAACTTTCCTTAAAAAAACAAGAAAGAAGATATTCCATTACCCTAAACCGAATCAAGGTTATGGGTGTCTTGGGCATAGCAACCTGGCATGTGTGTGTGCTCAACCACAGGCCACTTTCAAGCCAACAGTGAACATGGGGCTTGTCTCCAGAACTCCCAGTTGATGTCCTTTTGCAGGATCCCCGTTGAACATAACCCCTTCACTCTTCCTGTATCCTTTTTTTTTCTTTTTTGAGATGGAGTCTCACTGTCACCAGGGTGGAGTGCAGTGGTGCAATCTCAGCTCACTGTAACCTCTGCCTCTTAGGTTCAAGTGATTCTCCTGCCTCAGCCTCCCAGGTAGCTGGGACTACAGGCATGTGCCATTATGTCAAGCTAATTTTTATATTTTTAGTAGAGACGGGGTTTCACCATGTTGGCCAATATGGTCTCGATCTCTTGACCTCGTGATCTGGCCACCTTTGCCTCCCAAAGTGCTGGGATTACAGGAATGAGCCACTGCACCCGGCCCCTTCCTATAGTCTTCTTAATCTCATTTCTAGAATCTGTTCTAAAGAAAGAATCTGTTGTTCAATTATACTAGGAGGTGAATTACTTACAGCAAAGCAAAAATAAAAATTTAAGCTAATGGAATGAAACCTCTACATTAAATTTTCTGACATGGTAGCAGCGTGAGGGTAGAAACAGACATGTACTTAGAGAAAAAGCAAACTCTGCTATTGTACCCGATTACTGCCTATTTTACCTGTGATAAGGCCCTGCATTCTCACAGTAGGCTGTAAACACATCCATCTAATCACATTTTCTGGACTAAGACAGAAACTTTCAAAACAGAAAAGGGATCTTGTGGAATACATACCTTAGCAATAAGCAGAGATCCACATTTTTAAAATGCTTATAGAAATGAAGCAAGACCAAAAGCTGTAGGCTATCATCCTGAATCTGCTGACCAAGATCAGTTTTAAACAAGTTCCTTGCCTAGACTGCTATGATCTCTGACCAGTGCCCAGCAACAACAAACCCATAATGTATGTCATCTATCGTAGAGTTTACAGTGAAAATGCATGCCAAGACAAAAATTATTCTTTATATCTCTATCTGTAGATAGAATATGTTGTCTCATAAGTATTTGTTTATGGCTCTATTTCTCTCAAAGGCAGAAACTTTTAAAGGTTCTACCTTAACTTACTCTTATTTCTGCCCTCAGCATCTAGGCTAGTGCCTGGCATACAAGGGGTGCTTAGCAAGTATTTGTCAAATGTGTAAATGATTGAATGAAAGATTATTATAGAGAAAGATATCTCAAACCAGGTCCCCAGTCCAAAGTACAGTTGTCCAATGCTTCAGAATTGTGTAAAGAGTTAATTCAGACGTCTCCTTGACCATACCAGACTATATAATTCATTACCCATCTCTCCCTTTCGTTTTCTACTTGGTAGAATTGGCTTTGGTGTTAGGTAATACATATGTAATAAAAACTCTAATTACCAGTTAGATTCATCTGTTTATTATGATACTAGTCTTTTATTAAAACTAGATTTTGCTCCACCATGCTCTTGGCTATAAAACAGAGCTCTTTTACTTTCTACCAATTCTATTGGCACTCCTTTTTAATTCAAATACTGCTCTGGGATCAACAATGCAATAAGACATAATTATGTTTTAAGATCCATGAATTGGTTGTGAAAATGCAGGTATTTTCTCTCTAGGTAGTTTGCTCCAGGAAATACACTGAGAGGTATATTTTTATCTTGATGTATGGGGATTTACATAGGAACATACCCCTTAGAGTTGGAAGCAGTATTTTGCAGAAATGCTGGAACAAATACCACCCATCACCACTTTATTATGTTCACAATGTACTCCACTATCATCAGTATGTGAGTATAAATCCTCATAAGAAAGCTCCCAGTATTAAAAACCATAATTATAACATGTATTTATTCCAAACATATGTACCACCGTTTCAAACTACCCACCAGCTGAATATATTTTGCAGCTTTCAAAATTTGACTGGTACGAAGATGGCTTTTATAAATGTGATTTATGACAATTTAGGTGCCGAAAACCATCGTAATTACAAGTACTGTAAATGTTTTCTCTCTGCTTAAGTAGCCTTGCTGAGGAGGACAGCGTTCATTTCCTGTGGGCTGGGCCTTTTGGCTCCAGCCTTCTCTGCAGCCAACAGGCTGATCTGCTCCCAGCTCTGTTTCAGCAGTAAAAGATTAACAAAAACTTTTCGGCGCTCAGTTTTCTTTTCCCTCTGGGGCTATCCATTTTCCCATCTCCAAAGAGGGCAGCCTCTCCTAACATATGTTGGAAATTGTTGTTCAACTTCACAGAGTATACAAACACAAGACTTTTCTCCGTTCATGATGCCAGAGCAGACGTTTCAATGGAATATTTCATTATAATGTAGAGCCTATGTGCCAGAAAAAAGGCTTTTCAAATGAACTTCATGAGCTTTTTAATTTTTTTTTTTTTTTTAACCATGTGGTATCTGGGGTTTCTATAAAGCACAAGAGGCTTGACTTTTGGTATAAAAAGTTTAAACTTTTAACCTACCTGGATTTGAACAGGATGATAAATTGTCAAGTAATGACTCTTTGCCAAATGTTAATAATTTTCATGAAAAGTAAAATCAGAGAGTGGTGGAAAGGTGGTGATACTCTGCACCTTCCTAACACCGTCCATCTCGTTATTTTAAAGCCTCTCTCTTTCTCTCTCTCAGTGCACCAATGGACAGTCAAGCCACAAGAAAGGTCAAGTGACTCACCCAAGGTTACCAAGAGAATTAGTGGCAAGACTGATGAGAAACCCAGGATTCCTAATTCCCAGTTCGGTGTTGTAGTTTAAACAGCTCCCATATACTCCTCTTGTAAATTACTCTGTCATCAGTGCTTTTCTTATTACTCTTTGTTTCTGGCAGTTATAAACTCAGAGGTTTAGAAAATGACTGTATGAAAAATTTAGCCAAGAAAATCTCTAGCTTACAGTCAATTATTTCCAAAAGACAGTTTAAAAATCTGTAGTTCAGCTACTTTCTGGGTATAGATATGCCAAAATCCAAAGTTTACTCATCTTGATATGTCTTTGAATTTGAAAGGATGACTACACATGGGATTTATTAAAGTTGTGTGTTAATTACTGAGTTTTGGTTTTATTACCAAATCAACGTAAAAGGAGAAGCTGAATTTCAAGAATTTTAAACTCTTAACTGCTACAAAAATATGTAACTTACGCTTGATTTATATCAACTTTATTCCTAAGTTACAATATAAGTAAATATAAAGAAATTTGCATATAGGCTTTCTGTGGAGACTCACCATATAGCTGAAATTTACAGAAGAACATGACTTGAAATGTGCCAGAATACCAGGCTTTTCTCTTTAACCAACTTCCAGAGCTCTCATGCCTGCTCAGCCAGCTCTGTGAATCACGTCTTGGCCACCAGTGAGGGTACTCATAAGTATTTCTTACAGGCACAGTGTCTTCACATTCTATTATACTATAGCATTTTACTATACAAATATTTCTTTGTATTTACTTAGCTGTCTAAAGGACCATTTCTCCAAAATCAATAGAGAGGCAGGAACAACACAGAAAATAACAGCCACTGAAAAAAAGAACGACCACAACACTTTGTCAAATAGAAAATGAAAACAGAATGTAAGACTACATCCTGCAATTTACAATTCCTTGAAGGAGTGTTTCTTGCAATAAGTGATTCATAGATGATGCAAATCACACCCCCTTTGGCTTTTGCTGTCGCCTTTATGTAATTTCAGATGTGACGAGCTAGCTGGGTTGAACCCAAACATAAAAAGTCCATGTGGTTTTTTTCCCCCTTCTTCCTTTTATTTTCTTGTACTCTCAGAAATTTTAACAGTGCATATACACTGTTTTTACTGTAGAATTATCTCTATTTAAAAACATATTGGATATGAATATTAGATATTATAATAAATATTATATATCAAATAAAGATTGTAATTTTAGTGTACAGGAGATTATTGGACTGAAAATGTTTCCAACCAACAAATTCATATTCTTTCATACATTCTCTTTAGAGAGAACAAATGTTAACCATAATTTTTCAGTATTATGTTCAGTAAGCCACAGTGAACATTGATAGGGGCTTACTTCCTTATAGAATATAAGCCCAGTTACTATTCCAGTTCATACATCAGCATTATTTTCTTATGTATTATGCACTTGAATTCCAGTTTCTTTAATTTGTAACAAAGAGTTGAAACATTCTAAACTTCTTAAAATTACATTTTTCTCCTCGCAAACTTGAGATAATAATTCTCACAGGCTAAGTACAAGCTTAACACTTTCCAAAGAATTCCATACTATCTAGGAAAGAGGTCTGAAGTGAAGGTAAGATAGGATGCAAATAAACTTAACAGGTTTCATATAAGTAAATATAAGTATAAAAGGAAATATATATTAACTTAAAAAATATTTCCTCCAAAAACCTATAGAGATAGGGGAACAAACAGAAAATAACCACTGAATTTAAAGTGCTCGCAAGCAAGTTGTCATATAGAAAATTAAAATAGCATATAGTCTGATTGTAATATGCAATTTGCAATTCCTTAAAATACATAGTCACTTTTATACTTGCATGCGCGCGCGCGCGCGCACACACACACACACACTTAACTGGAAACACTCTTTCACATTACTATTGAGAAAGGAAATGCTCAAATGTAGGGCCGCTGTTCACCTAGAGGTAGAAGAACCCATGAGAAACACTGAAGAGATCATGCAGCAGGTCCTTTTTTTCCTATTCCCACCCCTATTCTCCACATCAAGTTCATTCCTCTCTGTCAGCCAAATCCTCCCACGTATTAGGGCTCTGGACACCTCTTCTCTTCATCTTTTCCTTCCCCATTTGTTCTCACCTACTCTCTCAGGATGATCACAGCACTAATTATAGGCAATGCCTGCATATTAAGCAAGGCATGTTTGCTAACAGAAGGCACTTCCTGACTCTCTCCCCAACTCCATGAAATTTGTGAGTTTCTTACTCAGAGTCCATGGAGTCCCCTTGTCAACACCTACTGTACGTCTGCCTAGACTTCCCTACACTTTGTCCTGTTGAATACAATGAGTTCTAAATTTCTTTTCAAAGAATCAATACGTCAGTATGTTCAGTTCTTTGTCCTCCATTTTAAAGTTTAACGTCCTTGTAGTTTCAGTAAACAACCTTCTCCACCAGTTCTAATCAGTAGTTCACATCTGTTACCCAAGTCCCCTGCCTATCTTGACTCATCCTGGTCACCTGCCCTGGTCACCTGCTCCAGTCACCTGCTTTGACCTAGGTCACCCCTGGCTACCTGCATTGACCTGCCTGTAACCATTTTTCCCACCAAACTACCCACTCCACCACTCAGGCTCGTACCCCTGCTCTCTTTAAAATAGCCAATCAAAATTAGTCTAAACTGTGAGGTCTAACCCTAGCCAATAGGGGAACGACACAGCAGTAGGGGCAACCTCCATCAGGAATAAGTACCCCTTTCCTTCCCTTGTCCAGGTGTACACTTATCATTGCTCCATCCATAGAAGGCACCCTTCTATAGAAGTAAACTGCCTTGCTGAGAGGATTTATCTTTGAGTGCTATTTCTTTTGTGGCATCAAAATTTTACATATAACAGTCCCTACAAATTTGAGGTCTACCCCTAGCAACCATATGGTGCAGTATGGCTTCCTCATGGTTCTCAATCAGTTGGGCAGGAGGAAGACACCAGACATAAGCTGAGCCAATCAAATTTCCCTCCCAGAGAAGGTGGAACTGAAAACAGGATAAAATCTGTTAGGTTCTTCCCCTGTGGCTTGACCTGTGATGCAGCACTGAAGAGCTAGCCATAAAGGCCATTACTCTAACTTGTGGATTGTAAAGAAGGGAAAGTTCATCGTAAAACAGATGCTCAGAAAGCAGCAGAGATCAAAGGAGGAAAGAGTCCTGATGGTCTTTCCAGACTTTGGTTCCAGAAACATTTAGGCCTAGCTACATTTCTGCTCTTGGATTCTATGACCCATATTCACATTATTTCTTTGAGACAGAGTCTCATTCTGTCGCCAGGCTGGAGTGCAGTGGCATGATCTCGACTCACTTTAACCTCCACCTCCCAGGTTCAAGCAATTCCCCTGCCTCAGCCTCCCAAGTAGCTAAGACTACAGGCACTCTCCACACCATGCCCAGCTAGTTTTTTGTATTTTAGTGGAGATGGGGTTTCACCATGTTGGCCAGGATGGTCTCAATCTCCTGACCTTGTAATCCGCCTGTCTCAGTCTCCCAAAGTGCTGGGATTACAGGCATGAGCCACCGTGCCCAACGTCACCTTCACATTATTTCCAATAAATTCCTCTTTATTTGCTTAAACTACCTCAAGATAATTTACAGAGTTTTTTTCTTTTTTGAAACCATAAGGAACCTAAACTATACGCCTGAACTGAGAGCAGGGGTTTATTCCACTATCTTATGAGCAACATCCAATTATTGGCTGAAACATCCAGCTCACCAAACTTCATGAGTTTGGCTAATACTAGAAATGCAACAATATTTCTAAGTCTATGCATTTCCTGCTGACTGTCAGATAGCTTGGTGGGAGACAGCTACAAGTCTCAGAGCATATTTTATAGGAAGGCTCACTATGACTAAATTAACCAGGATAGTTGCATGGAAGTCAGAATCCACTAGCCCTGATAAGGGATGACACTGGAGTGTCAGACCCATACCTAGCCATTATTGGCAGTAAGAAAAAAAAAATTATTTTGAAAATAAATAAATAAACGACTAAGTAGCTCCTTTTGATATGTTCTTATCTTCTTCTACCTGGCAAAAAGTAGAACATCAATAAATGTCTGTTGAATATGCAACTAATAAACAGATTCTCCAACTGTGTTGGGATTACTAGAAAAAGTTGAGCAAAAGAGACTGGGAAAACATTTGCTGTGGGAAAATGTTGGGAATTACTTTGGTTGAAAGCAGTATAGGAGATAAGGTAATTTGAGACTGATGAAAAACATGGGCTGGATTGATAGAATTTCTTAAGGAATTGAAAATTCCCTAAGAATTAACATTTATGTAAAAATAGTATTGCATATTTTTCACTTTATTTTATTTCAACATAGCATTAATATTTTAGTATTATCATTCATATTATTTGAGATGGCATTTCTAGTGAGTCCTATCCGTAATTTGCTAGTAGAGATGAAGGAAAAGCAGTTGCTTGATAAAAATTCATAATGCCCCCATTGCTACAACTCATCCATTCCTTACTATTAGGGGAGTTGTATCTAAACAAATTATTAGTCTTATAGATTCTTTTGTTAAACATATACAATTACTTCCACGACATCATAACTTCAAAGTGGTATTGCCAAATTAAGCAGTCATAGGTATACAATTTGGGAAATTAGATTTAAAAACGGACCTCGTATACATCTATTCTCAAACTCTAATTTGACAAGTGGACCCTGAGAGGTTAATAATGGTTTTGGCTAATCCAAAGTTCAAACTCAGTTTTCCTACTTTCTAACCTACTACATATTTTATAATCTTTAAGACTTCCTCTATGATTATAATTTAAGACTCTTTTCTAAAAGTTTTTAAAACTAACCTGTTGGTTTTAGTAATCCAATACATTATTATTTTTAGTGATATTTTAGCCACCGCTTTTGCAAGTTTTTTTTTAATTGGCAGAAAAACGATTCAAAACAAAGAGTGAATGCACAGATGAATTCATAGATGGCTCTGTAGCAGTTGGCAATTTTGTGTGTGTGTAGGTGGGGAGGGTAGAGGAGAGTGTTGAGGACAAGAGAGACAGAGAGAGAGAAAATTAGTTATCAGCCAAGTAGAAACTTCATAGTTCTGTTTCCTCATTCATTGGTTAACATAGTTATTCAATGCTGGCAATGGTGACGCATAGACATGGTACCTTTCCTCAACAAACTTAAGAGTCTAACTAGAGAAGGCCTATGATACAAAGGAAAACAAATAACTGGATATAAAGATAAATATTCCGAAAATTGTTTGCAGTTTTGAATTCTGAACAGGATGATAATGAGAATAAATCAGTCAATCAATCAATCCAGCATGGCTCTACTGGTTTTTTTCTTTTTCAGGGTCTCACAAGACCAGAATGAAGGTATCAGCTGGGAAGTGCTGGGGAAGAATTTCCTCCAAGTTCTTCTTTCATGTTGATGGCAGAATCTGCCTTCTTGGGACTGCAGGTCTGAGGTCACTGTTTCTATGCTGTCTTGTCAGCTGGATGTTACCAATAGCTCTTCCAGGCCATTGACATCTCTTCCCATGTGACCCCCTCCATCTTTAGAGCAGAAATCCACAAAGTCCTTCAGCCTCGCTGAATCTCTGCAACTTCTGCCAACAGCCAAAGAAAACTCAGCCTTGAAAGGGCTTGTGTGATTAGGTTCATCCCTCTCAAGTAATTTCTCGCTTAAGGTTAATTGATTAGAAACTTTAATTACATCTGCAAAATTTCTTTGGCCATGTCATATATCATAATCATGGGAATAACACCAGGGAACAAAGGTCAGATGGGCCATCTAAAATTCTGTCTACCATAGGCTCTAGAGATAGACCAAGGCTTCAGATTCTGACAGCACTATTAACCATCTCTGGAACTTGGGCATGTGAAGTAGATGTCCTCATCAATAAAATGATAACAGGAATACCTCCTTCATAAGTTTGCTGCATTAAATGAAATAATGTTTATGGAATGTTCAGTAGAGCACTTGACTAGTTCAGAGCTCAGTAAAAGTTAAGTATTATTTTGAAAAGAAATTTGAGCCCTATTCTATGAACAAAAAGGGAGGGGTTGCATTAGCTTTTGTATTAAATTAAGAGATGGAGTAAGACTATTGAAGGAATAATGAACACAGGTTACAAATAACTAAATCCCAAAAAACTACCATAAATTCCTCCCCTAAGTTAGTTTTAAAATATTGCATTCCTACCTTTTAGTAAATTTTAAACATAAATGTAATTTATATTTTGAGCTAAGTGTGTAAAAGTCCTTTCAGCATTGTAGGTCTGATGCATGACTAATGAATGAGAAGCAATGTGCAAAATGGTCAAAATTAAATGTCCTGTATCAGACTTCCCAGGTTTCCATCACCCCATTACCCCTATCAAGTAGGAAATCTTAGGCAAGTTATTTGGCTTTTCTATGCCTCAACTTTCTCATATAATGAGGGTAATACTAAAACAATCCTTGCAAAATTATAAGAATGAGAGAAACCTAATTAGCTGACTGCATTTTGCTTCTAATCTCACAGGCTAACCACCTTTGCATATTCTTTTACATAGGCCAGGATAACTATGGGAATAATTTAGTTTATGTTTTAACCTTAGAGCAAAACTAACCCTGCCCTTGTTAGGGACTGAAACCATATTTGTGGAATCAATGTAAGATCATAATATTAGAACTATAATAGAGGTCTGAATTCTGCTAAGATATAGGCATAGTTAAACAGTAACCAGTCATTTTTCCCTAACTTGCTGTTTTATAATTGCTTACTGCTCAGAAGTCACATAGCCAGTTATCACAAGATATGTAACTTCCCCAGTTCCTCCTATAGGTAATATTGCTATTGTGAAACTTAAGACTGGCATTTCAGATCAGATCAGATCACTCAGATGCCTTGTGATTATGAAACTCCTTCTCTGCTACAATGCCTGCTGTTTCAGTGTATTGGCTTTTTCTGTGAAGCAGGCAAGAAGAACCTATTGAGCTATAATACTACTGGCCCTACCCCATGGAATTAATGTAAGAATTCCAGGAAGTGATAACTATAAAGTGCTTAAACAGGTATCTGGCTCATAGTTTGCACTCAATCAGTGTTAGCTGTTAGTATATATAAGATGCAAGGCCTAAATACAGGTCTTTTAAAAAAAATGTGTGGATACATAGTAGGTGTATATGCTTATGGGGTACATGAGATGTTTTGATACAGAATGCAAAGTAAAATAAGTACATCATGAAGAATGGGGAATCTATCCCCTCAGGCATTCATCCATTGAGTTACAAACAACCCACTTACACTCTTTATTTTAAAACATACAATGAAGTTGTTATTGACTATGGTCACCTTGTTGTGCTATCAAATAGGTCTTATCCATTCTTTCTCTCTCTTTTTTTGGTACCCATTAACAATCTCCACTTCCCCACCAGCCCTCCACTAACCTTCCCATCTTCTGGTAGTCATCCTTCTACTCTCTATGTCCATAAGTTCAATTGTTTTGATTTTTAGATCCCACAAATATGTGAGAACATGTGATGTTTGTTTTTCTATGCCTGGATTGTTTCACCTAACATAATGATCTCCAGGTCCATTCATGTCATTGTAAATGACTGAATCTCATTCTTTTTTATGCTAAATAGTACTCCACTATGTATATGTACCATGTTTTCTTTATCCCTATTCATGGACATTTAGGTTGCTTCCAAATCTTAGCTATTGTAAACAGTGCTGCAATAAACATACAATTCAGATATCACTTTAATTATTTCCTTTTTTTTAGGTATATACCCTGGAATTGGATTGCTGGATCATATGGTAGCTCAATTTTTAGTTTATTGAGGAACTTCCAAATTGTTCTCCACAGTGGTTGTTCTAATTTACATTCCCACTAACAGTGTACAAGGGTTCCCTTTTCTCCACATCCTTGCCAGTATTTGCCTATCTTTTGGATATAAGCCATTTTAACCAGGATGAGGTGAAATCTCATTGTAGTTTTGATTTCAATTTCTGTAATGAACAATGATGTTGAACACCTTTTCATATGCCTGTCTGCCTTCTTTCAATAAATGTCTATTTAAATCTTTTGCCCAGTTTGGTCAGATTATTAGATTTTTTTTCCTAGAGTTGTTTGACCTCCTTGTATATCCCGTTATTAATCCCTTGTCAGATGGGTAATTTGCAAATATTTTCTCTCATTTCTATAGGTCTTTTTTTGTGTGCATGTGAGACAGAGTTTCATTCTGTCACCCAGGCTGGAGTGCAGTGGCATGATCTTCGCTCACTGCAACCTCCATCTCCTGAGTTCAAGCAATTCTCCTGCCTCAGCCTCCCAAGTAGCTGGGATTACAGGGATCTGCCACCACGCCTGGCTAATTTTTGTATTTTTAGTAGAGACAGGGTTTCACTATGTTGACCAGGCTGATCTCAAACTCCTGACTTCAGGTGACCCACCCACCTTGGCCTCCCAAAGTGCTGGGATTACAGGCATGAGTCACCACACCCAGCTCTAAATACAGGTCTTAAAGTCAGGTACTCCTCTATGGATGGTTTTCATAGACATGATCACAGTTTTCTAGAGCTCTGAGTTTGCTAGCTTCTTAAATAGGGCTGATATGGTCTTGCCTATATACAGTCTAGAATTTCTGCAGTGAATTTGACTTAGCTAATCTTCAGCTGAGTGATGAAAAAATTTACAAACTGAACTTAGAGCATTTATAATCTGAACTTGGAAGTTGATGCTAATTGACATTGAGAAAGTTAAAGAAGGTGGACTTTGGTTAAAGTCGTTTATTATATCTTTTGTTTGTTCCGAAAAACTCTAGAAAAATGCTTTGCATAGACTGCATATTCCATAACCCTTTAATAGGTCAGTGTTTCCCTTATAGAGCACTTTAGAGTCTATAATTGCATTTATATACTTGCCACCTAATCCACGGGAAGTGGGCACAGATATTGTCCCATATGATGGAGGAGAAAACAGGTTGAGTGGGAATGAGTGGCTTATGTCATGATTAACCCCTCTCATGCTGCAATGGAATTTTATGATCAAGCCTAGAGATGAGAAAAGAGGTGGGGAAAGCAAAGGGAATCCAGAAATATAGGGACATCAGATCAGTTCCGGTTCCACCAGTCCTAAATTTGAGTTTATGCTGCTAAGCACACAGTTTTGACATCCAGAAAGAGTCAGCTCAAGGGATCCTGAACAGTTAGGGCCAGAGAGGCATAAGGCAGAGATCAGAAAACATCTGGGCCGGTAGAAAAAAAAAAAAAATTAGTCCAGATAGAGTATAGAAGCAAGATCTGTACTCTAAGGAGAAGAGATTGGGAAGAACTAGAACCAGCATCCCACCTTCTTGGCACAGAAAGGCTGAGAGAGAACCCAGAACATCCAGCAGTCTCCAGATTTGTTGCAGACCTGTTGACAAGAGATACTCACTCGCTGTATCTGAGGGAGGAAAATACTTGGGAAACTGACAAAAACAACTACAAAGAAAAATGCACTCCAGTCATTTCAGCTATCAATTGAGTCCTTCATTTGTGTAGACATTCATTTGAGGAAACTCAACAGCATGAAAGAAAAAGATAAACATGAACAAACAGAATGACCCCAAAGGAAACAAATAATAGGAAATGAGAAAGCACGGGAAAACTTCTAGAACATACTATAAAGAGACAAAAATGGGAAGACATCAGCTAAAAGAGATAATAGAGTCCAGATATTCTATATCCATCTGAAAGATGCCCCACACAGAGTGAAATAAGAAAATGAGAGGAAAGAAATAATCTAAAACAATGGTAAAATGTTATTAAAGGTCATTTCTCTGAATTGAAGAAATTGATGATAGAGAATTATGACTGCCCAGGCAGGCCTGGCTCCAACCTGGACATCTGTTATAAGATATAAACTGCAAGACCTTCTAGACTTTCTGAACTCCAAGCACAAAAAGAAAAACAGGAATGTATCCTACCTGAAAATGTGAACTATGCCCACTAAGAAATATCATTTTTTTTAAATTTCCATAATGTTAATGCTTTTCATGACTTGAAAACTGAGGGGGATTTTAAGAAAGTAAAATATTTTGTTTTGAAACAATATTTATTTAAACTTTGGCATTTTCTTTCATTTATTGTTTTTCTGTTAAATTCAAATAAATTTAAATTTATTTCTTAAAGTTGATGGCAGATAGAGAAATTAATAGAGTTTGAGAAGTCATAGTTAAAGAATGGAGCACACAAAAAGGAAACGAAAAGTGTAAAGAAATCTGCCCCTGGTATGATTTGAGGACAGCTTGTAAGGGTCTTTGGGTGTCCACCAGGAAAATTTTTTCAGTGAGTGAAACTCACTATTATAAATTCCTTTATGTTAAACGTTGCCAATTCCCAGTGTTTGCCTTTTGAAATATAAATATTATATTGTATTCCTGGCAGGACTAGCACTTAAATCTTTCACATCTTATTTGAATGAATGTCCTCAGCAATAGAAAACTGTCTTCAAACTCCACTAAACATTATAATTACTATGGGAGCTTTAAAAATATATGTATATGCAAGTTCACAGGCTTCCCAAGAGACACACCAACGATGAGGCATCATGGTGAAGTAGAAAAGAGCAAGACTCAGAGAGGCTTGGGAAAGTTACCCTTCTGCCACTAATAGAGTTAAGTAAGTTTCTTTAGCCTTTGTTTTCTTTCAAAAATAAAGTAATGGCCAGGCGTGGCAGCTCATGCCTGTAATCCCAGCACTTTGAGAGGCTGAGGTGGTCGGATCACCTGAGGTCAGGAGTTTGAGACAGGCCTGGCCAACATGGTGAAATCCCATTTACCAAAAATACAAAAGTTAGCCTGGTCTGGTGGTGCGCGCCTGTAATCCCAGCTACTCTGAAGGCTGAGGCAGGAGAATTGCTTGAACCGGGAGGTGGAAGTTGCAGTGAGCCAAGATCATGCCATTGCACTCCAACCTGGGTGACAGAGTGAGACTCTGTCTTAAAAAAATAAAGTAATGCTATTGACCTTACAAAAGTTTGGAGGATTAAATAAGAGCTGTACAATGTCTGGCAATTAATGGTTTGTTCAACTAATGGTTAGTGAACTTCCTACTCATTTTATTTGGGGACAGATTTGAAGGCTTTAAAAGCATTTACTATTTGTAATAGCTTCGAAATAACACTATCCTAAATGCTCAGCCAACATACCTGGAATATATCATCAATCCTCTTGTTAACCATTCCTTCAAAGACAATAATTATAATTTTAAAACTTTAGCTATTTGAAATGGTAAGTCTCTGCTCCAAGGTGTCATAATTACAAAGAGATTCAACCCCACACTGGTAGGGCATGCTTCTTTTGAAGTTCATCCAAGGAAAGAAAAACCACACCTAAGGAAGACTGCTCCAGTTTAGTCATGCCCTGGGGATAAACCAGCTGAATCTGGGGTAAAGCAGTGGGAACAAGAAATTTAACAACCATTTAATAAAAACACATTAGGTGCAAAGCAACCAAATACCTCGTATACCTTTATTTGGCCACATTGCCCCCATTCCATCTTCCAAATCTGGCGATTGGGAATTGTATTTCTATCTTTTAGGGTAGTATTATGGTCAAAGTGGATGAGCTGAATGAAACACTTCAGAAGAAGGATATTAAATAGGAAGTGTCCAGAAAAATGAATTCAAGTTAGCACATTTTCTACATTAGTGCTTTGCCCTTCTGATTTTTCCACTTATCGTCATGGTGATTTCATTGTGTTCTAGAATGCATGTTTGATTTTTTAGTGTCCAAACATTTTTCTTTTAAATAGTTCTAATCTAACAGGATTTTTTCTATTAATTCTCATGCTATGTGAGGCCACCAGCAGGTTTTTAAGTGACCTTTTCCATGGTGTATAGATTTGTTTATGTTATTGGAGAACAACGATTTTGGATGACAGCTTATTTTTTTCTGAGATACATCTTTAAACATCTTCTTAAAAGCACATCTTTTAAGCTGGTATAGTGGCACAGCTACTTGGGAGGCTGAGGCAGGAGGAATACTTGAACCTAGGAGTTTGAATCCAGCCTGGGCAATGTTTTGAAACCTCATCTTAAAAAAAAAAAAAAAAAAAAAAAGAAGCATTACTTTGTTAGAGAAATAGGTTAAAATTATGCTCATTTTTATGTCTTTTCTGCTTTAAATTCTATAAAAGGAATAGTAACTCAAAAGCATACACTTTTTTTGTTTTGAGATGGAGTCTCACTCTGTCGCCCAAGCTGGAGTACAGTGACGCAATCTTGGCTCACTGCAACCTCTTCCTCCCGGGTTTAAATGATTCTCCTGCCTCAGCCTCCCAAGTAGCTGGGATTACAGATGCCCACCACCACACCCAACTGATTTTTGTATTTTTAGTAGAGACAGGGTTTCACCATGTTGGCCAGGCTGATCTCAAACTCCTGACCTCGTGATCCACCCACCTCGGCCTCCCAAAGTGCTGAAACATTTTGTTTAGTGTTCAATAAATGCTTTCCAGAAGTACGACCTCTTATACAACATTAGTCATACATGCAAAAGCAGCTCTTCAAAGATATTTCAGCTGAGTGTAGAAAGGCAAGGTGGATCATCCAGTGGACAGGTTAGGAAAGGGTATTTCCGATGGAGGGAACAGTATTTGCAAGGAACAATGAAACTACTAGTCACATCTGGGAAACTGCCATGATAGGCAGTGCGTGGGGTGGGAGGTACATGCATGTGTGTATATGTGGAATGCGTGTGTGTGGGGGGGAGGAATGGTGGGGAGCAGGGTCTTTGACACTGAAGTGTAGTAAAATAAGAAGGAGCTAGCAGAAGAGTGTAAATAACATAGAAATAAGTGGAAGACCAGGAGGTGGTTAAAATTTAAAACAACAAAGGAGGGGCTGTGGCCAAAGTTCTAGTGTTTGTTTGTTTTATCTCTGACACTTCATCTTTATTGCAATTTAGACATTATTACTTCATATTACTTTTTGGATCAACCTATAAAGTCTTGTGGGTCACATTTGTGTTTGTTTTCTCCTTAATACTCTTGGTACAGCCTTAACCCTTGTGAGTATGTGCACTACATTTAGTCAACTGAAATAAGTTAAGACCTAGTGTTTCAAACTAAGTGCCATCAATTGAAATCAGTGGCCAATTCCTTGGTCTCAGAGATGCTTGGTTTTCCTCTTGTATGAATAGCAAGTCATTAACTCTTCAATTTTATTGTATTTTTTATTGTAGCAAAATACACATAAAACACCACCTTAATCGTTTTTAAGTGTACAGCTCAGTAGCGTTAAGTATATTTACATTGTTGTACAACAAATCTCCAGAACTCTTTTCATCTGGCAAAACTGAATGTCTATTTCCATTAGACAACTCCCTGGTCCCTCTCCCTCAGCCTCCAGCAACCAACATTCTTCTTTCTGTCTTTATCCATTTGACTACTTTAGGTACCTCAGGTAAGTGGAATCGTACAGTATTTGTCTTTTTGTGACTGATTTATCAGGATTCATCCATGCTTTAGCATGGATGAGAATTTTTCTTCCTTTTTAAGGCTGAATAATATTCTTTATGTGTACATCCCATATTTTGTTTATCTATTCATCTGTCTGTGGACACTTGTGCTGCTTCCACCCTTTGGCTGTTGCAAATAACGCTGCTATCAACGTAGGTTTACAAATATCTCCTTGATTTCTTACTTTTAATTCTTTTGGGTATACACCGGAAGTGGAATTGCTGGATCGTATAGTAATTCTCTAATTTTTTTTGAGGAATTGCTTCTTTAGAACTGGAACTCTCATATGCTGCTATTGGAAATGTAAAATTGTGCAACCACTTTGAAAACAGTTTGGCAGTTTCCTAAGAAGTTAACACATACCTACCATATGATCCAGCCATTCTGTTCCTAGTTATTTACCCAAGAGATATGAAAACATATGTCCCTACAAATGTTCAGATGAGCTTTATTCATGACAGCCAAAAACTGGAAAACCCCAGATGTCCATCCATCAACATCTGCATAGACAAGCAAATGGATAAACTGTGGTATATTCACAGAATAGAATAACTCAGCTTTATAAAGGAAATTAAAATATTGATACATGCTACAACATGGATAAATCATAAAATAATTATGCTAAGGGAAGGAAACCAGATTTTAAAAAACAATACATATGATTCTGTTTCTATAAAATTTTAATAAATACAACCCAACTGTGATGGCTAATAGTGAGTGTCAACTTGATTGAAGGATATAAAGTATTGATCCTGGGTGTGTCTGTGAGGGTGTTACCAAAAGCAATTAACATTTGAGTCAGTGGACTAGGGAAGGCAGATCCACCATTAATCTGGTAGGCAAAATCTAATCAGCTGCCAGCAAATATAAAACAGGCAGAAAAACGTGTAGGCTAGCATAACCTCCCAGCCTACATCTTTCTCCCATGCTGGAAGCTTTCTGCCCTCGAACACTGGGCTCCAAGTTCTTCAGTTCTGGGAATTGGACTGGCTTCCTTGCTCCTCAGCTTGCATACAGCCTATTGTGGGACCTTGCGACCGTGTAAGCTCATATTCCTTAATAAACTCCCATATACATCCTATTACTTCTGTCCATCTAGAGAACTCTAACACACCAATGCCTAGTGATAGAATGCATATCAATGGACGATGAAGAGGAATGAGGAAGGGCAGAGGAAGGGATTACAATGAGCCACAAGGAAACTTTTGGGGTGATGTGTTTAATATCTTGATGTGGTGATAGTGTTACGGGTGGCTACATATGTCAAAACAACAAATTTTACACTTTAAGCATGTGCAGTTTATTGCATGTCAGTTGTATCTCAGTAAAGCTGCTAAAAATTTTGTAGTCACAATAAATAAACATGAAATAATTAAGCATTAAACTGTACGTTATCGAGTTGAAACATTTGGGTAAGCAGGATAAATGTGAATGCCATTTAAAGTCTTCCTGCTTATGAGAAATCATAACATTAACAATCCCCTTTTATGGTAGTTGCAATGGAAGCAGGGCTGTGGGGCAGAAATGATATCTAAGTGACTGTCTCCTCAGAGGAAAGGCTGAGAGAAATTAAATCACTTGCCGAAGATCATCAGCTAATTGGAAAGAAACAAGATTTGAAGCCAGGCTTACCAATGCTGGACAGCACTCATTCGCCCTCCAGATCCACTGCCCATCCTCCCTATGCTGCCTATGCCTTGGGAGGCTGACCTATATGGACTGCAGCATTGATCTAGGTTTCCCATTAGGTTTGGCAGCTGATGAGTGCCAGCAGGATATGAGGAGAAAGGAGAGCGAAGTCAGTGCGTTCATTCTCACCACTTCCTTCTCGGACTCACTCCCAGGCTCACTGAAGACTGCACCTCATGTCAGGTGAGGCTCTTCACAGTTATCTCCCTTCAGTTCCAATACCTGATCTTCCTCACCTTTCCAGGTTAGAGGTGCTCATCTTTGTTAAGAGACCTGGGATGCTGCACTACCTCTCGTGGTTTCTTTCCAACCTGCAGACACCTTTGTAAACAGTCCCTTCGTGTTACCTACATTGAGTCTGCGATCTGTTTTCTGTCAGGACACTGATCTGTACAATAACAGAAACCCATCTCTTTCCCACTGCAGTTTGATGAGGCGGTGTCATTTTTGCCAAGCGCAAGATCAATTTTGGTCTCAGAAAGTCTATACAGAAAGGTGCAAAAAGCTGGTTGGAGAGAAAGGGGTTTAGGGAGTTATTTTGAAGCACATTTGCAGAAGAAGCAGAGTGTTTTTCCTTGGATTGAATGCTTGCTGATGGATATTTGCGGGGGCTCAGTGCCACCACTGGCTGAGAGCCTCTAAAGGCAAACTAGTCCACCAATTTACTCCACTTGATCCCATATCTGAATCTCCATAGCTACAGGCAAGGCCAGTTAGTAAAATATACACTTACTTCTTGCCACTGGTTTGCCACTGAAACTACAAACAACCACTCACCTTTTGATAGTTATAGAACCTGAAGCCAATGTAGCTCAAGGAAACTATGATACACTTGCATATGATACACATTATACACTTGCATAATGATTGGTGATGAACAGTTATCAAGTCTCCTTTTTCTCTTAAGATGGCATTAAATCAATGAAACACATTTTTCCTGTGCTATTCAGTTCTTCTGGAGGTCATTAATGAAGTCAATTTCCCCCTTTAATTCCACATTCCTTCCACTCACATAATATGCCCAATGGCACAGGAAATGCTCAAGAGCTTTTTGGCATAAGGTGACTGTAGTTATCATCAGCATGTGTGAAAAAGGTCCTGACACAATTCAAAAAGGCTAGCACTTAGAACTTCACCAAGTATTTGCCCATGCCAAAAACATACATTGGCAACGTGCTTTCCTTCTTCCTCCCTACAACCCCACGTTTTCAAGAGTAGAAATGTTTTATTCCTTTTCCCCACTACTCATAGGCTAGCACACTCCACGGCAGAAATGCAGAAAGAGGACAGGCACTGAGTATTTATGACACAAGCCTCCCCAATATGTTCTTCCCCCGACCTTCCACCTTAGGGAACTCATTCAAAGGGAACAAGCATTTGGAAATGTAGCTTCATGCTTGTCTGTAAGATTTTTCCCATAAGGGAAAGTGTGGTCGCCAACAATGAACTGGCACCCATATATTTTAAGCTCTGCCCTTGCCAGCAGTTCAGCATGTTTCTTACCGCAAAGCCAAGCCACATTTAGGTAGCTTGAGCTTAAGGAGAAGAGAGAAGATCAAATACCTTTTGTTCCCAATAGGCTAACTACTCTAAACAGCAACACCCTGGATTGGCATGCTGAGGCACAGTCACAAGCCACAACTGTGGTTCTTAAACTGATGCCAGGAACTGAAAGGAAACGCACACACACACACTCTCACACTCACTCACAAAGCTCTACTGTGGAGCAGCAGCAGCAGGAGGGTGTGGCTCCAGATGAGATATTTGATTCATATTGCCTATTATTCATGGTCTAACATATCACTTTAGCTTCTAAGATTTGCCTTGGACGGACTACATTCTACATGCCCCTGTGTGAGTGTATGTGTGTCCCACTAAAATCTATTGGTCTCTGCAACTGTAATGATCTAGTCTAAAATATTTTTCTAATGTCTCTCTGCTGGTTTTTGTAGAAATGACTTCATTGTTTCATTAGCTGGAAAATCTGGATCTGATCTTTGGAAGAAGGATATGGAACATAATGACTGTACCTTTAATGAAAAGATTAACAATGCTTCGGAGCTGAATTGCCCTGGATTTGTTTAGAATAGGCCTTGCATTTTGCTCTTTTGAGGAGGAACTTACATACCAAGTCTTGTCCTGGATTTATATACCATTCCGATTCCCTCGCCCATGTTCTAAATAAAGGTAGTATGACTGTATGTTTGAAATAAGAAGTAACCCCAGTGTGCTCTTTGTTTATAAAAATGCATGCTAGACATTTTCCTGGATCTCTGTGAGAAATGACATCCTATACTGATGTCCTTTCTGTAATCACACCACTAACCACTTCCAGCCCCTGGTATTGTGTTGCAGCGTTTTGATGATGTTTAGCTTTACACTTATTAAAGAACCATGTCCTGCTTGATTATCCTTTTTCCTGCATGGCTGGCGGAGCACATGCCATCCTAGTCTACACAGGATTACACACTTCCACTGATTTTGCCGGCTGAGCGTCGGGGATACAGATTGGCCAGGCATCCTCAGTCAGTCCTTTTCCTAATTTGGTACTACTGTCAGCCTGTCCCTGGCAACACCGTGACACCCCACTCACTCCTCGAGCTGCTCACCAGGGGAGTGGACATGTGCGACCCAGTCTTGTTGCTGAGGAAACGAAGCACATTCATTTATGCTGCTGCTGCTCACAGCCAAAAAAGGCCAAGACAAACAGTGACACAGCACACTGAATGCTCCTGAAACATCGAGACTTTCTCCCACTCTGGGACTCCTGCCCTGTGAGTCCTAAATTTATAAGGGTGGTTTTCTCCCTCCCTTTCTCCTTCATTCTCTTTCCACTCTCAAATTGGCCAGTTATCAATACCCGCGCTCCAGAAGAAAGATTATTTTTAATTATGAGACTTAAAGATTACACAGCACTTGAGAGTCATCTAGTCCAGCGGCTTCCACACTGCTCAGAGGAATCCCCGCCCTGACCCCACCCCATCTGTCTTGTCCTCCCAGTTGCAGAAGAGAAGAGAGTGAGTTCCAGGTCCCCCAACCTTTTCAATGAGGGCAGCTCTGCCATTATCTTTTGATATGTTAATATTAAGTCTCCTTAAAAGAGTTCCTTTGTCAGAGGATTCTGTAATTTAAAAAAAACTGTGTGGGACCCACTCAGGTTGGAGAAGGGAGTGATCCCAAGACCCCAGTCAGTCGGACCAGGACCTATAGATACCCACCTCCTCAACCTCACGGCTTTCCCACCATACCCCCTTCTCCTCGGGAGAAACTGGATCAATCAAATGCTACATTGATGGGTAGCTATGGCACAGTAAGCCACAACCACCCTCCTTTATAACAGCCCTGGCCATGCCTAGGAAGGTGCCCAGTGGAGCCCTTGTCCTCGTCTTTGTGGCGAGCAACAGGCTACGGCATTCAGTTCCACCTCCAGATATTTGGCCCTGGATTAATAGACAAGAGGAATTGAAAGCTAAACAAACTTGGAATTGGGCAGCACTAGTAGCCAAGGGTCTGTGAATGTGCTCTTAGATCCCCTGATTAAACACACACACCCAACACTTGCTGACAGAGGGCACTTCTTCCAGCCCCCATCCTTCTCTAAGACAGAGTTTGAAGAAGAGGATTTCACTACCACTCCTCCCGGGAGAGCCAGCCTGCCTGGAATTCACTTCCTTCTCTCCCTCTGTCCCTTTGCCTCCCTGCTCTTCCTTCCTTCCAGGCTGGGAATTTCTGGTCCCCTACATTGGCACAGCTTCCAGCTACCCTTTCTGCCACGTACAGGAGGAAAGAAAGAGCTTTCTCCACTCGCTCGTAAATATTCATTGAATGCCTTGTTGCCGCCTCACGTCCCTTCCCAGGTGAAAACCATACCTCCGAAAATGATTAAGATCATCATTTGCATCAGAAGCAGCCTGGGCTTCCCCTACTTGGGGTCTAGCAGAACTCTGTTCAGCAGAAAGCACTGGCCTGTCTGAGAATTAGAAAGATCTGGCTTCCCCACTGGGGCACAGCCCAAAAGAGTCCACCAGGCTCCCTTCCATGCCTCCGAAGGGATTAATTCCAGAGGGGAGCCCGGAAACACAGAACAATCCCACCAAGACTCACCTTTACCCTCTTCCCAGGGGGACCAGGGAAAATAATGTTCCAAAGGAGAATACAGAACTTTTCTCCTTACTCTACTCTCAAGCTTGAAATCCCAGAGAAGGAAAAGAAAATATAGCAGAAGATCAGGCTGAAAAGTGAATCCCAAATTCCAAAGTCAAATCCTCATCACCTGAAGTCTCAGGGAGAGCATTCTCATCCCAAATCAGGGGATGAGAGAAGGGTATGTCCTTCAGAGAGCCCCTAAGAAGAAGTCCTACTGAAGGCTTCTTGAAGGCAAAGTTAGGGGGCATTCTGAGGCACTCATCTTTTGTGTTTTGGTGGAAACGTACACTTTGCCTAACTTACCTGAAACAGGAGCATGTTAGTCCATTCTCATGCTGCTATGAAGAAATAACTGAGACTGGGTAATTTATAAAGAAAAGAGGTTTAATTGACTCACAGTTCGCATGGCTGGGGAGGCCTCAGGAAACTTAGACTCATGGCAGAGGGCACCTCTTCACAGAGCAGCAGGAGAAAGCCTGAATGCCAGCAGGGGAAATGGCAGACACTTATTAAACCACCAGATCTCGTGAGACTCACTCATTATCACGAGAACAACACGGGGCAAATGCCCCCATTATCCGATTACCTCCATCTGGTCCTGCCCTTAACACACACCGGGGTTATGGAGACAATTCCAGATGAGATTTTGGGTGGGAACACAGCCAGACCATATCAAGGAGTTAAAGTGAGGCTTTTGCCTTTGAGTCACGTGTGGCACCTGGTTTCTTATCAAAGTCATTGCCCTCTGCATTTGAATGGGGCAGGGGGTAAAGTTGGGCTCTAATCACCTCTTTCCTTCTGTCTCCCACTTGGGAATCCTGTCTCCTTTCTTCTGTCATAAATAACCTTACCTTAATGCCCTGTGTCAGAGCTGCCCATCCAGAGTTTAGAGGTTTACTGCTCCTCTTAGTTTCCATTTGGGGATCTTAAGATGATTTCTCAGATGAAAAATTATTTTCTGTGTGCTTTCATTTAAACAAAGATGGAGTTTGAAGCTCTGCTAATGGCCCCACAAAGTGACTGGGCGATGATTGGTTTCCTGGCATCTCCGTGCAAGGAGATTCCTAAACGTGTCCTTCATTCTTCCCCAGTCAGGCGGCAGGGTCAGGTGGTGGGGTGGGAGGACTGTGGTGCTCAGCTGCTCGCCTCCTGCCACACACGGCCTCCAGGCAGCCATTCCTTTGTTATCTGTCCTGCCACTGAGTCATCAAGGGGTCACACTTTTTAAAAGAAAACTGTATCTCCTAAAGATATTCAATTGATTATGGAGTTTTTTCCTGTCATTCTTTTCAGGGGCTTGAGGCTTTATGTAGTTTCCATTCAAAAGGCTCTTTAGCTTGTCATGCTGTCATAGCGGGCCTGGGGAAAGACATGTGTTTGCATTTGTGTGTCAGCTCCTGACACTTGTATTTATTTGTACATATGTATTTTGTTTGTTCAAATAAATGTTTCATCAGAGGTGGAGTACAGTAGGGAGACTCGGAGAAGGAGCTGGTACAATTCAAAAGCGAATGAAATATTTCTCAATAAGACTTGGAATTCCAACTTTGGGTTAATTGTAAATATGATTTGGAAGAAGTAGCACATCAGGGAGCTAAGGTCTGTATTTATCTTTTAATGTTATTGTTATATTATACAGTTTACTGCATAAATAATTGAAATGATAGTAACAACAATTTAGGGACCATTCAGCTGTTGTATGCGCTATATTTCATTGATATTCCCTTTTCTGAACTGTGCACAGATCCACAACAATTCTCTCTGTTTAATGAACATTGAGTGGCAAATTAAAAAGAAAAGTTTTTTCAAATGGATAATTTTTTCCTTAATTCATGCCATTTAAAAACACCCTTTATCATTTGTTCATTAAAAAAATCACTCAACAGTCCTGAAAATAAACTTATTTCAGACTGTTTTTATAGCATTTGTTTTAAAACTGCAAATTTCATACGATATCACTAGGAAGAATAAAGAAACCTGAAAAATTCAATGACACTAATTAAACCTGAATGGATATAGATTGTTGTGTTTATCTAAATGTTTGGCAATATATTTAAAGCATAATTTTAAAAAGTAAAAACTAAGAATATTATGATAATTTTTACAGGTACAAGGGAGAATAGTGGTAAATGCAGGATTAATATTTTCATGCTCTATGAGGAGAACTTTTTATTTATGCGTGTCTTATTATTCTTGGTTTAATAATCATATTTAAATGAGTTCCTTGAGAATGTGCATACTAACTCATTCATCTTTGTATCTCTAGTCTGCACCAAAATAGATGCTCAAGAAACATTTATTAAATGACTTCAGTGAATACCAGTTTGACTTTAAATATTCATTTCTCTCTACCTCCCTTGTAGAAAAACTGGAAGAGAAGAAAAGGGGCTAGAAATAGTTAAAATTTATCAAAACCTATACCAGGCACGTAACATCTATGATATCTTAAATATTTCCCAAAATGTATGAAATTGCTATCTCTATTCCAATTTTGTGCAAAGTGAAACTGATATTCAGAAAAGGAAAACGTTTTGTGTTTCTTTGTTTGAGACAGTCTCACGCTGTCACTCAATCACTGCTGAGTGCAGTGGTACAATCATGGCTCACTGCAGCCTTGACCTCCCAGACTCAAGCAATCTTCCCACCTCAGTCTGCCAAGTAGCTGGAACTACAGGCATGCAGTACCACACCCGGCTAATGTTATATTTTTTGCAGAGATGAGAGTCTCTTTATGTTTCCCAAGCTGGTCTCGAACTCCTAGACTCAAGCAATCCTCATGCCTTGGCCTCCCAAAGTGCTGAGATTACAGATGTAGCCACCATGCCCAGCTGAAAGGGAAAATATTTTAAAGCAACGTACATAAAATACTTGATAAAGCTGTAACTTGAACCCAGTTACATCTAATTCCAAAGTATGTGGGGTTTTTTTCTCCACTCGTTCACTCATAAATACAAGTATTTCTGAATACGGACTAAGTACCAGGCACTGTTCTAGACACTGGAAATAATAGTGAACAAAACAAATCTATTTAAAAATTAAAGTCATTTGAGCGTAACTGAAATGGCATTAGTCTGTTTTCTAAAATTCAGAAATCAGGAGTTGTAAAAGTAGTGTGGGTAAAGTGGAGTCAACCAAGGGACCGATAGGAGTAGTTGATTTTAGAGGGGTAGAGTCAGATGGTGTAGGGCCTTCTAGCCATTTAAGCACTTTGTCTTTCAGATAAGATGGGAATCAGAGGAGTGATATGCCCTAGCTCACATTTTAAATATTTTTTTTCTTTTTTTTTTTGAGAGAGTGTCTCACTGTCACCAGTCTGGAGTACAGTGGCGCAATCTCGGAAATGAAAGAAACACAGTGGTGTGAATCCCCTTATAAATTAATATTTATTTATTTATATATATTTTTGAGATGGAATCTTGCTCTGTCACCCAGGCTGGGGTGCAATCTGGTCTGCACTATTCACTTAAGGATATGCAGGTGGTTATATACCAAGGTAACAAGAGTTGAAAAAGGATTTCTTTAAACTGAGACCAAAATACAGTTAAGAGTGAGAAAATGTTTTTGTTGGGATTTAAATTTTTTTTCTTTTTTATCCCAAGGCTTGTGGTGTCACCCAGTCTGGAGTGCAGTGGCATGATCTCAGCTCATTGCAACTTCTGCCTCCCAGGTTCAAGCAATTCTCCCTGCCTCAGACTCCTGAGTAACTGGGATTACAGGCACCTGCCACCACGCCCAGCTGATTTTTTTATTTTTTTCAGTAGAGATAGGGTTTTGCCATGTTGGCCAGGCTTGCTTTGAACTCCTGGCCTCAGGTGATCCACCCATCTTGGCCTCCAAAAGTGCTGGGATTACAAGTGTGAGCCATTGCACCCAGCCTGGGATTTAATTTCCTTAAAACTCTAAAAAAAAATTAAAAATAAATTTCCCATTTTGAACAAAATTTACATTTTAATAGCAAACATGTGGCATTTCTTAGAAGAAGAAATCAAGTGTAGTTGGGGGTGAAGGTTTGGGTCCTTCCAAATCATACCATAGCTCAATATAATATCCTCCATTCACATTTAATTTTCACAGCATTATCTTAAAGAGAGTCATTTGTACAAAACTGTTTCCTGGCTTTATTCTAGCTTTCCCAAGGATCTAGTTAAAAATGATTTGACATTCAAATTATTTTGTTTTGAAATGCCTCCCTTGTCATCATTGTTAATGTTTTGGGCTTCTTTAATTGTTGATTAGACAAAGACTAACAAAACATTGTTATGTGTATGATTTGAGCTGTTCTCATCGTCTGATGGGCAGAGACAGAGAGCAAGGAAGAAGGTTTGAATGACCAGTTATTTCGTGTATATTTTCATTTTGTGATGGCTTTTACTTTATTCTCAATCTTGTTGCTACAAGGACTCAAATAACAAATATTCAGGTAATTAATGATTATAGAAAATTTCCTCTAGTCTCTTTTTTTTGGTTAAAAAATGAAGCTTTCTACAGTTTTATTTCAAAGAAATTTTGCAGAAGTCATTTCTAGTCTTGAACATACGGAGCTAATAATCTTTTTAAAGGACTATATACATTTCCTACTTTCCACTGTAGACATGTACAATTGATGGACTTAAGCGGCGTTTACAGCTTTTTTAAAGTAAAAACAATGCTAAAAAGAGCACTCAAACACATATATCTTTGTAAAAAGGCGAGTAAAATAGAATTTTGTAAGTGGAGTTCCCAAGTCAAAGGACACAAGCATATATTACATTTAATTGATTCCATCAAATGCCCTCTAAAATGGCCTCACTAATTTATCCTCCCATCAACAATATATGAAACGGCCTATTGCTCACAACTTTCCCAGCACTGGGTTTCATTACAACTTTCTAATTTTTGCTAATGGAATAGTTGAAATCTTATTGTTCTGATTTTTATTTCTTGAATTATAAGCTATGTTAAACTTTTTTTTTTTTTTTTTGAGGTAGGGTCTCACTCTACCGCATACGCTGGAGTGCAGTGGCACCATCTTGGCTCACTGCAACCTCCACCTCCCAGGTTCAAGCAATTCTCGTGTCTCAGCCTCCTGAGTAGCTTGGATTACAGGTGTGCACCATTAGGACTGGCTAACTTTTGTATTTTAAGTAGAGACAGGGTTTTGCCATGTTGGCCAGGCTGGTCTCCAACTCCTGGCCTTAAGTGGTCCACCTGCCTCAGCCTCCCAAAGCGCAGGGATTGCAGGCGTGAGCCACCACATCCTGTCTAAACTTGTTTATTTTTTTATTGCTTTTACTATTTGTATTAGTTTATCTGTAAACCTCCTATTTGTGTTCTTTATCTGCTTTTATAACTGAGTAATTTATCTTTTTCATCTTCATTTGTAATATCTGCATATTTAAAAAGCCCTTTGATATATGGGATGCATATATTTTTCCTCAGTTTGTCATCTGTCTTTGACTTTGTTTTAGAAGTTGTTGTCACATAAACATTAAATTTTTAGATGCTCAATTGTAGCAGCCTTTCATTTATGGCTTCTGGATTTTGTGTCATGTTTAAGTAAGGTAAGGCCTACTCTACTATAAAATTGCTTTTTAATTCCACAGTGTTTTCTTCTAGAACGTTTATATTTCATTTTTTGAAGCACATTAAATATGTGTGGAATGAGAGATCTTCAAAAATAATAGCTTTTCATACCACTTGCAGGTTTGGTCATAACCTTAACATCACTATGTCCCTATCTTTAAAGATAGATATAATAAATGTCAATAAACACCACTGATGCACTTTCCTTTGCTAACATGGAGAACATATGTGCCCACTAAACTTGTCTAACTGCAAATTATGACTGAGGGAAGGGTTTCTGTATATACAAGTCACCAGATGTTTTATAATGATTCTGTTAATATGCACCTCAGGATTAGACTAGAGCCAGTGTTACAGGTCAAGACTGAGGCTCATTGACCAAGCTAGGCAGGGAAGTTTGTGCAGCGCCTGCTGGCACAATACATAAATATCCAGATTTATTACTCTCTGTCTCCAGCACTGAATTTGCCCACAGATTTATGAAAGGGAAAACATGAAATTGAGATTTGTAAATATTTGAAGTTTACTTCTGAGATCTGAAAAGGCAGTAAGAAGGCTAGTAATAAATTCAAAATAGAGGTTAGGGAATGCAGTAAGTTTGCAATTATAGGAATATAACTTAAGGAAGGAATCACAAACAATAAAATTTAATAATTTCACCCTTGGTTCATAAAACACTGAGCTCCAACTGACATAAATTATTAGCCTGAGGAAGAAATGGAGGTAAGTGAATATAGATTGTCACAAAGGAAATTGTTGATAGATTTGGCAACTAGAGTTAGAATTCCTAATTCTTCTGACAGGATGATTCTCCTTACAAGTCAGAAAAGGCTAAAAGCCTTGAAGAATTTTTACCAATATGTATCATGTTCAATATCCTTTGCCCCATTTATAACTATTGAAACCATGGAAGCCTCTAAAAGTAGTCATGTCAGTAGATTGATCAGTTTTCCATTTTTGTTAGGAAACTAGTTCCTTCAAAAATCAATTTTGTATAGCTTTTAGGATTGTGAGTCTCTATCAATTTGCAGAGCTGATATTAGGCTTAAAAAAAAAGTTGAGTGATGAGACTCTAGGCCTCAGAGTCAGTCAAAGCTCATTTTGCAACTTTCACTTTGTGAATTAGCAGCTATGTCACCTTGGCAAATCTATTTAATTTCCTCAAGCCTCAATTTCCTCATCTTTCAAATGGAACTATTCATAACTTCCAGTGGCAGACACCATTGCATACCTCCTAAAATGCCAAAGCCCACCACTGTCTTCTTCACTAACCAAGGCTATTCCTAGCAGGTCCTGGGCTTTGCTATGATTTACAAAAATGCAGCTCAATAGGCAGACAAATTGCAAAATGCTACCCCTTCCTCTAGACTGACACATTCCAGGTCGTACAGCTTAAGGTGTGGGCTGTACAGAGTATGGGCTGATTCTGGCCTCTGCCGGGCACCTTTATGCAGTGAGACCCTTCGGGAGACCCAGGTTTTGTTTAGTTCCTGGATGGAGATTCCTTGATCACAAGGAAGATGGGCCCAGTGCTGGCCTAGGGAGGAGCATGGCTGAATTGAGATGACATGAAAACAAAAAGTCACCTGAGGAGCTTCCTTGAGAAGGGAAAGGCATGGGAGGAGATAAGTTTCATCCTGATTCTCACTTTTTTTTTTAGATGGAGTCTCACACTGTCACCAGAGCTGGAGTGCAATGGTGCGATCTCTGCTCATTGCAAACTCTGCCTCCCAGGTTCATGAGATTCTCCTGCCTCAGTCTCCTGAGTAGCTGGGATTACAAGTGCACACTATCACACCCGGCTAATTTTTTGTATTTTTAGTAGAGATGGGGTTTCACTATATTGGTCAGACTGGTCTCGAACTTCTGACCTCATGATCTACCTGCTTCAGCCTCCCAAAGTGCTGGGATTACAGGCATGAGCCACCGCACCCGACTGATTCTCTTTTTCAAATGTAGTCACGTGATGGCACAATGCTCTGGGCTATTGTGGTCTTTATATAACCATAAATGGAAGGCCAAGAAACTTGACCTACAGCCCTGAAATCTCGGAGTCACTGAACCAATGGTAGGACTTCTGCTTCTGTGTGGCTGAGGAGAGCAGATCACTCAGTTTGTTTAAGCCACAATTATTTATTTGGGTTTTATGCAAGTCAAATCCAAAAGCTTTCTTAATTGATAAAGGACCACAGGAATATTGTAAAGATTAAACAATATGACATAATTAACCCTCTTCTTAGTAACACAGTAGGAACTGAGTAACTGATGGCCACCATGATGATGGTGGTTGTATTAGTCCATTTTCATACTGCTATAAAGAACTCCCTGAGAGTGGTTAATTTATAAAGGAAGAGGTTTAATTGACTCACAGTTCAGCGTGGCTGGGGAGGCCTTAGGAAACTTACAATCATGGCAGAAGGTGAAGAGGAAGCAAGGCACCTTTTTCACAAGGTGACAAGAAGGAGAAGTGCCAAGTGAAGGGAGAAGAGCCCCTTACAAAACCATCAGCTCTCATAAGAACTCACTCACTATCACGAGAACAGCATTCGGGAAACCACTTCCGTGATCCAATTACTTCTACCTGGTCTCTCTCTTGGCACTTGGGGATTATGGGTGTATTAGTGCGTTTTCATGCTGCTTATAAAGACATACCTAAGATTGGGAAGAAAAAGAGTTTTAATTGGACTTACAGTTCCACATGGCTGGGGAGGCCTCAGAATCATCGTGGGAGACAAAAAGGACTTCTTACATGGTGGTGGCCAAAGAAAATGAGAAAGAAGCAAAAGCATGAACTCCTGACAAACTCATCAGATCTCATGAGACTTACTCACTATTACCAGAATAGCACAGGAAAGACTGGCCCCCATGATTCAATTACCTCCCTCTGGGTCCCTCTCACAACACATGGGAATTCTGGGAGATACAACTCAAGTTGAGATTTGGATGAGAACATAACCAGGCCATATCGACGGGGATTATAATTCAAGATGAGATTTGGATGGGGACACAAAGCCTAACCATATCCTTGGTGATCATGGTAATCATCATGATCATATGAAACATGGTAACAGAAAGAGCTCTAGATTGAGATAAAACCACCTGAGTCTCTAGCTTTGTGGCTTGAGCAAATTACCCCTCTAAGGTCTCAATTTATACACCTGTAAAAAGAGTTAATAATACTTGTCTCACAGGGCAGCTTTGACAAAAGGAAAATATATTAAAAGCATTTTATCTTTAGTTTTTATTATTTTTATTATTTTATTGAGGGTCTCACTCTCCTGGCCAGGCTGGAGTGCAGTGTTGCAATCATGGCTCACTGCAGCCTCAACCTTCCTGGTTCAAGCTAGCCTTCCACCCCAGCCTCCCAAGTGGCTGGGACCACAGGCATGCACCACCATGGGTGGGCTGATTTTTTTTTTGGTAGAGATAGAATCTGTGTTGCCCAGGTTGGCCTCAAATTCCTAAGCTCAAGCAATCCTCTCACCTCAGCCTCTCAAAGTGCTGGGATTGCAGGTATGAGCCACCAGGCCTGGCCTGAAAACCATTTTATAAACTGTGAAGTATGATACAGTGGTTACCTGTTACTGTTGTAGTATCTTGGCCATTAGTTCCAAAGACATGATAAAAATTGTCCTCAAATTAGAAATAAAAGCAATAATAAATGATTTAGTTTGATTTTGGACAAGGGTATTAGGTATTTAAAATAACCTTCAATCTGTTTTAGCCATAAACTGGTCTCATCTTCACCTGAGAACACAAAAAAAGGCAATAAAATCACCTTATCTAGAACAGAAAAGATGACTGAGTTTACTCCCAAAGGTTTGGGGCACTATTAAAGAAACCTGACAAAGAGAATGAGAAATTGTGAATAGAAAGTTGACACAGCAGAGAACAGAATATAGAGATAAAGGCCAGGTATTCTTTGGCAGGTGAGATTTTTTCACAGTGCTCAGCCTCAGAAAGGATCCAGAAGAGAGGATAAATTGCAGTTATCACCATCATTTCCTTTTCAGTATTCTCTGGTTCCAGCTTTGGCGAGCACTGCCAGTGGAGACAAGTGAGTTTTGTGTACCAAGCAAATAGGGCTGAGACTTGCTTACACCCTAGTCAGTAATGGGTGTTAGTTAATGTGTCTGTTCTTGACAATGTCCTTAAACGTAACCATACAAAAAACACAAAATGCAATTAAGATGTATAATAATTATACATCCAGTATTATGCATCTGATATTTCACCTCTTACAACTCCACACTAAGACATTAATAAAACTTTTAGCCAAGAATGATTAAGAAAATGTCTCCATCCCTGGTTTGGTATGAGTTTCTGTTTGGTCATCTTGGTTCCACATAGTTCAGCAATTCTGTGTCTCAAAATGCTCCAAGTCGAACATGGATTTTGTTATTTCCTTATAACGTAGTAGAGCCATCAGTTACTGAAAAATCTCCAACAAACATTATTAGAAGTTCATACTTTTAAAAATAAACTTTGACTGGGCACGGTGGCTCATGCCTGTAATCCCAACACTTTGGGAGGCTAAGGAGGGCAGATCACTTGAGGCCAGGAGTTCGAGACCAGCCTGGCCAACATGGTGAAACCCTGTCTCTACTAAAAATACAAAAATCAGCTGGGCGCAGTGGCACAGGCCTTTAGTCCCAGCTATCCAAGAGGCTGAGGCATGAGAATTGCTTGAACCTGGAAGGCGTAAGTTGCAGTGAGCCAAGATCACGCCTGGGTGACAGAGTTGAGACTCTGTCTCAAAAAAACCAAACCAAAACAAAACAAAAACTTTATAAATTGAGAATGTTTCATTTTATTTCTGTTCTGATTTGCAAAGTTGGAGATTTTTCTAAATCTAGGAGTTGGGATTATGTAAATTGTTGTGGAATGGGTTATATGAAGTATGTATCCTACGCATCCTGAAAACTCAACTGATCTTGGCTGAAAGTTTATTGATGATCAGTTTTAAGAAAGAAAGAAACAACCTCTGGGTGAGAATCAATATAAGACAATCTTTGCCCATTAATCAAAAACCAATTATTCTATGGTTAATTCTGAACTGCATTTCTACTCCTGCTAGAGGTTTGCTTTTTAATCACTTCATGCCCATTTCAATACAGGTAACATGAGCAGAGAGATGCAAGTACCATTTCCAGCACTATTAATGCTGCAATTATTCATTTTTTAAATAATTGATTCTAATGTCTGTGGATCACACTTTGTCCACGTGCTCATCTAGCTCTGTTAATTTTAGTCTATTTGTTAGTGTACATGTTGCGCTGCTGAGCTAAAGATATCTCAACTTACAATGACCGAAACAAGAAAGATGTTTGTTCCTCTTTTAAATAACAGTCAAGAGGTAGGTGAGCAGCTTGCTCGTGGCTAGTAGGTGGCCATGACATGCTCAACTTGTGACTCTCACCTATGAGTCCAAAGTGGTTGCCACAGTTCTCCCCATCCCACAGCTAGAGAAGATCTAGTTACTTTAAAGGCAAGACTTGGAAGTAGCTCCTATCGCTCCTTCAATCCCACTGGCCAGAATGTAGCTGGAGGGGAGGTACATAAATATGGAGCTGGGAACTCAGCAGTGTGACCAGTTGATATTCTATTGTTATGGAAGAAGGAGATAATGGACATGGAAAAATAACAGAAGTCTGCACACTAGGTATACTAAAATGAAGCTTCTCAAACTATACTGTGCACGTAAATTACCTGGGGACCTTGCTGAAAGGCAGCTTTTGATACAATAGGCCTGGCGTATGACCTAAGACAAGCTTTTCCAACAGGCTTCCAGATGATGCCAAGACTACTAGTCTGTGAACCACACTTTGAGCAGCAAGGTACTAGTAGACTCTCTTGATTGCAAGAAACAGAGATTTCATTAGACCGCCTTACGAATCATTTACTGTTAGGAAGGTTGCAAATAATCAAGGCAACTCTAGATGTCTCAGCTCTCTCTTGACCGTAAAGTCTCTATTTTCCTTTGCATGAATGCTCCATTCTTCTTTCATCCCAAACTAGAAAATTCTCACCATATTTTCTGGTCCAAAATCGGACAGAAATACTAGCTACTAGCTACTTCAGTGAGACAGGGGACCTCCCTCAACAAAGTGCTATGATTTTATGGATCACCTGGCAGTCGGTAAATGAGAAACTTTGCTTCAGTCGGTAATCACATCAACATGAACAGCCTGACTTGGCTTCCCTAAGCAAGGAGCAGTAGACGTCGCAGCCTAAGCTTCAGGGGAAGCTGTAAAGAAAACTGTATATAGTTTCAATGTTTGGATATTATAGTGAAGCATAGGAACCTAACCCTTTGTGGATGAAAAACAAAAATAGCAAAGCAATACAGATTTATATTCTGATATGATGGCATATAAAATTATTAAATTCAGTTTTCTACTCATAGAAGTAATAGATGCTGGCCAGGCACAGTGGCTCATGCCTATAATCCCAGCACTTTAGGAGGCCAAGGCGGGAAGATCATGAGGTCAGGAGTTCGAGATCAGCCTGGCAAACATGGTGAATCCCCATCTCTGCTACAAATACAAAAATTAGCTGGACATGGTGGTGGGTCCTGTAATCCCAGCTACTCAGGAGGCTGAGGCAGGAGAATTGCTTGAACCCAGGAGGCGGAGGGTGCAGGGAGCTGAGATTAAGTCACTGTACCCCAGCCTGGGTGACAGAGCAAGACTCTGTCTCAAAAAGAAAAAAAAAAAAGGAAGTAATGGATTCTTATTGTTTATACTCAAAAGCATAAGGAAACAGAGTCCAGAAATAAACCACTTATATACAATCAATTGATCTTTGACAAGGATACTGAGAGTCCACATGTAGGAAAAGGACAATCTCTTCAACAGACAGTACTGAGAAAAGTGGTTATCCACATGTAAAAGGATGAAACTGGACTTACTGTATACACAAGAATCGACTCAAAATGGATTAAAGACTTAAGACCTGAATCTATGAAACTCCTAGAAGAAAACATAGAAGAAAAGCTTCATGACACCAGCCTTGACAATGATTTTATATATATGACATGAAAAGCCAAGGCAACAAAAACAAAAATTAACAAGCGGGACTATATCAAACTAAAATCTTCCACACAACAAAGGAAACAACCATCAGGGTGAAAAGGTGACCCATGAAATGGAAGAAAATATCCGCAAACCATATGTGTGATAAGGAATTAACCTCCAAATATATAAGGAACACATAAAATTCAGTAACAAAAAACTAACAACCTGATTAGAAAATGGGCTAAGGACTTGAATTTCTCAAAAGACATAAAAATGGCCTAAAAGGTATATTTTTAAAAGCTCATCATCCCTAATCATCAAAGAAATATAAATCAAAACCACAATGAGCTATCACCTCACTCTTGTTAGGAAGGTTGTTACAATTTTTTTAAAAAAGACAAAGGCCAGGCCAGGCATGGTGGCTCACTCTTGTAATCTCAGCACTTTGGGAGGCTGAGGCAGGAGGATTGCTTGGGCTCAGAAGTTGAAGACCATCTTGGGCAATATAGTCAGACCTTGTCTCTACAAAAAAATTTAAAAAATTAGCCAGGCATGGTGGCGTGCACCTGTGGACCCAGCTATTCGGGAGGCTAAGGTGGGATTGCTTGAGCCCAGGAGGTTGAGGCTGCAGTGAGCCGTGATGGTACCACTGCACTGCACTCCAGTCTGGGCAACAGAGCAAGACCTTGTCTCTCACACACAAACAACAAGTATTGGCAAGGATGTAGAGAAACTGGAACACTCGTACACTGTTGGTAGGAATGCAAATTAGTGCAGCTGCTATGGAAGGCAGTATGGTCATTTCTCAAAAAATTAAAAATAGAACTACTGTGTAATCCAGCAATCCCACTTCTGTGTATATATCCAAAAGAATTGAAATCAGGACCTTGAAGAGGCATAAGTACCCTCATGTTCATTGCAGCGCTGTTCACAATGGCTAAGACATAGAAACAACGTAAATGTCCATCAGCAGGTAGACGAGATTAAAAAGTGTAGTATGTACAATGAGAGAAAAAGAAGGAAATTCCACCATGTGCAACAACATGGATGGACCTTGAGGACATTATGTGAAGTAAAGTATGTCAGAAGCAGAAAGATAAATACTGCTTGATTCCACTTATATGAGGTATCTAAAATAGTCAAATTCAGAAAATCAAAGACTGAAATGGTGATTACCAGGGGATGGGGAATTGGGAAATGGAGAGTTATTAATTAACACTGTCAAGTTTCAGTTAAGTAAGCTCTAGAGATCTGCTGTACAACACCATACCTATGGTCAATAATAATGTATTGTACACTTAAAATTTGTAAAGAAGGTAGATTTCCTATTTAATTTTCTAACCACAATTAAATAAAAAGTTAATTTAAAAAATTTGTTTAAGAAAATAAACTCATAATTTTAACTTCAGTTAACACACACTATTTTAAAATTAACTTTAAAATGTGGGTAAGATAAGGAATACCACATTACAGAAACAAAAGAAATAATTTAAATAGAAAAGGCATACTGTTCATACTTTATACACTTCATCATGCTTTTTCTTTAATCTCAATGTTTTCTTCTTGTTTAATGCAACATCAGGACAACTTTTATACTTAACTATGGCCAATTGCTCGATCTGATTCTTTTCCGATTCTCAGTCATACTCTACTAGCACTCATCTTGGCTTCTGGAGAACTGCCGTCTCCATGGAAGTCCTCCCTTTTGTTTTGTGAGTTCTGTCTTCCCTGTGCCCTTCAAGAAGGAAATATATCATGCTAGTGCATGATTAGATGCAGCTGTTTTTAATTAACCCCTTCAGCTGTTCTCCAGAAGAATGACTCAGTATGACTTGGTGAACTAATGGTTTCTAAGGAGTCATACATATTTACAACATACCAATATGTTTAATAAAGTTAACCCATCTTACACCAGCAGTGCAACATGAAACCAATGCCTCTCTCCTACTCATGAAATCCGATTTGAGTGACTAATCAGGTGGGAATGCTACTTTGCAGTGAGTGGAGGCCTCACAGTGGGAATTTAGAGTTCTAATGGATTTATTTTTCTCTTTTGAGTGGGAGTCAGGCAAGAACTGAGCAAGACCTGAATGCGCCCCTTGGGACCACGGTGGCATATGTGAAAGGGCACCTCTTACACAGTAAGAGGCTGTGTTGAGAAGCTGAAGGACAAAAAACAGGGTGAGGGGTGAGGGGTTGAAACCAGCGTACCCAAATTAGAGGACCAGGCTGAACACAGGAGTCAAGCCAAAGAAGCCAAAGCAGGTCCAGGAAGGCAAGAAGGCCAGGCGATGTGAAATAGTGAAATGAACCAGAGGCAGCTGACAGTCCAAGGATACAAATTTGCCCAACCTCCCTTCCCCACTAAGGTCCTTTTTAAATATTTCTCCTGACAACTTGAAAAAGTGTAGAAGATTAATACAAAGGGGATGGGGAAATAGGTGGAATCAAAATTAGTCTCTTCCTTTCACCAAAGCGGCCAGGCCAATACCAGGTAAGTAAGCACTGGGAATTACTATGTTTGCATAAATGAGCCTGTTTCCATGATTTCAAGGCTCACCTGGCCTGAGTATGGGAATTGTTCTTTATTTGCTCATTCTGAAAATGCTGACTGAATAGAAGTAAAGTAGTACAAATATAAAGTAAACATACTCCTTAAACAAAGAAGAAAACAATCCCATAAAAAAAGTGGGCATAGGACATGAACAGACACTTTTCAAAAGAAGACATACATGTGGTCAACAATCATATGGAAAAAAGCTGAATAGTGCTGATTATTAGAAAAATGCAAATCAAAACCACAATGAGATGCCATCTTACGCCAGTCAGAATGGCTATTAAAAAGTCAAAAAATAACAGATGCTGGTGAGGTTGCAGAGAAAAAGAAATGCTTATACACTGCTGGTGGGAGTGTAAATTAGTTCAACCATTGTGGAAGCTGTGGGAATTCCTCAAAGACCTCAAGACAGAGATACCATTCAACCTAGCAATCCCATTACTGGCTATATAACCAAAAGAATATAAACTCCTGTAATCCTAGCACTTTGGGAGGCCCAGGTGGGAGGATCATGAGGTCAGGAGATCAAGACCATCCTGGCCAACATGGTAAAGCCCCATCTCTACTAAAAATACAAAAAAAAATCAGCTGAGCATGGGGGCACACGTCTGTAGTCCCAGCTACTCGGGAGGTTGAAGCAGGAGAATTGCTTGAACCCAGGAGGCAGAGATTTCAGGGAGCTGAGATTGTGCTACCACACTACAGCCTGGGTGACAGTGTGAGACTCTGTCTAAAAAAAAAAAAAGAATATAAATCATTCTGTTATAAAGACACATGCACACAAATGCTCATTGCAGCACTTCTCACAATAGCAAAAACATGGAATCAACCTAAATCCCCATCAGTGATAGATTGGATAAAGAAAATGTGGTATAGGCCGGGCGCGGTGGCTCACACCTATAATCCCAGCACTTTGCAAGGCTGAGGCGGGTGGATCACAAGGTCAAGAGATCGAGATCATCCTGGCCAACATGGTGAAACCCCGTCTCTACTAAAAATACAAAAAAATTAGCTGGGCGTGGTGGCGTGAGCCTGTAGTTCCAGCTACTTGGGAGGCTGAGGCAGGAGAATTGCTTGAACCCGGGAGGTGGAGGTTGCAGTGAGCCAAGGTCACGCCACTGCACTCCAGCCTGGCGCCTGGTGACAGAGTGAGACTCTGTCTCAAAAAAAAAAGAAAAGGAAAGGAAAGAAAATGTGGTATATACACCCCATGGAATACTATGCAGCCATAAAAAAGAATGAAATAATGTCCTTTGCAGGAACATGGATGGAGCTGGAGGCCATTATCCTGAGCAAACTAACACAGGAACAGAAAACCAAATACTGTATTCTCACTTATGAGTTGGAGCTAAACAGAACATATGGACACATAGAGGGGAACAGCATACACTGGGGCCTTTTGGAGTGTGGAGAGTGGGAGGAGGGAGAAGATAAGGAAAAATCACTAATGGATACTAGGCTTAATACCTGGGCAATAAAATAATCTGTACAACAAACCCTTTTGACATAAGTTTACTTATGCAACAAACCTGCACTTGTACCCCTGAACTTTAAAAAAGTTAAAAACAAAACAAAACAAAACATACTCCTTGCCTTCAAAGATCTTACGTTCTTGTGGGGGCTAGAGAGAAGTCTCTAAATATAATACAAAGCAAGACATAGGTCTCAAACTTTGAATGGGGCACTTGAGAACCACAGATGATAGAGGCAAGGAATCTGCCCTCAAGTACTTATGACATAATAATAATAAAAGGAGGGAGATAGGAATAAGAATGGGAAATTATGAATAACGTATGTGCTGTGAAACCAGTCTGTGCTAAGTCTACAGGGCAGAGAGCAGAGGAGCCCAGGATGGGTAGTAGAGGGTGAGTAGTAAGGGGCCTCAGGAAAAGCTTCCAAAGAAGGTAACATGTAAACCGTGTTGAAGGATTAATAGAGGACTGTCAAGCTGACAGCAATAAGAAAAATGCTCAAGATGATGTTAATGAAAGCACAATATCATGAAATATTACTGCAATTTGAGGGCAACTCTTTGTAGTTCTGTGAGGCTTGAGGATGAGACATTAGGCGTGAATGAGGGTGTAGGTAAAACAAGAGAAGTAGTCAGGGACTCAACTATAGGAAACATAATAGGCTAGGAATCTTGGACAAAACCAACCTGCACCAATCCCCACAGCCAACTCAGTTTTCCACTGGATTGCTGAGAGAACATTTTATATTAAACACCTATTTTATGCAAGGCTCTGTTGTAGCATGAATGAGGCAGTAAAAATATGAATAATATAATTCATATCCTCACAGAACTTACATTCTTATATGAAAAACTTGACATGCACACTGACAACACAGAACATGAGTATAACTTAAGGAAAGTAAAAACAAAGTGCCATACCACCTTAAGGGGAAGAACAATTATTACTACTGTAAGGCTTGGAGGCTGGGTGCAGTGGCTCACGCCTGTAATCCCAGCACTTTGAAAGCCCAAGGCAGGAGGATCACTTGAAGCCAGGACCTCAAGACCAGCCTTGGCAACAGAGGGAGACTGTGTCTACAAAAAATTTTTAAATTAGCTGGGCATGGTGGAATGTGCCTGTAGTCCCAGCTACTCAAGAGGCTGAGGCAGGAGGATCCCTTGAGCTCAGGAGTTTGAGACTGCAGTGAGCTACGATAGCGTCATTGCTCTCCAGCCTGTGTGACAGAGCAAGACCTTGTCTAAAAGAACAACAACAACAACAACAACAAAAACCTGGGGGGAAAAAGAGCTGGGAAAAACTTCATGAAAGAGTTGGCATTTCAAAGTGGTCCTTGAAAAATAGGGAAGGATAGAATCATAAGGAAAGGGGTCAAGGTAGAGTGGAGAAAGGAATCAGACACACAGGCGCAAAAGTGATTGGCATGATGAGAAATGGAAAGTACCCCAGTGTCATTGTGGGATAGACTGTGCATGGGGAGGAGTGGGAGGTATGATCAGAGAAGCAGGCTGTGGTTATACGTAATAACATGCAAGTACGCTTAGAGCTCATCTTGAGTAATAGAAATAACCAAAGGTTTCAAGGATGGGTGTGGTTATCAACTTGTGTTCCTGAATAATCCTACAACTTCTCTTACTTTTGGGATTCTGACTGAAGGAGATGCATACAAATATTGACAATTAATAGTTGCTAACAAATATTCAACATCTCCTCATCCCCACATGGGGGTTTTCTGCCAGTCTGTTGGCTGGAAACCCCATTTTTAAACTTCAAAGCCCATGTGAGACTTTCAGCTCCTAGTCACTGACTCTGCAATGGCTAGGTCCACAGAACAGACCCAGCTGACTCACCCAGTTACATATAGGTGGCGACACAGAACATGGAGTGGGCCCAGGACAGTCACCTTCCTCAAAGAGGCACACACTGCCCAAGTCAGCTGACAAATGGAACATGGGAAATCCAAAAGAGGGCACATGGCCCAAAGGCCCCGGATAAAAGAGAGGGTAGAGTTCAGGCAGTCACTTGGTCTATAAGCAAAACATGCTCCCAAAGAGTGTCCTGTAACTCATCAGAACAGCCACTCTCTCCACTGGGTAAGAACTAGGGAAGGTAATATTAGATGATCAGATGCATTCTCCTTCCTTTGGGCTGAGGCAGAGTAGAGAGAGGATGCTGAAACACCCCCACTTCTTCAGGACTGGCTGAAATATAGAATATGCAGAGAAGGGGCTGGGCACAGTGGCTCATGCCTGTAATCCCAGCACTTTGGGAGGCCAAGGCGGGCGGATCACAAGGTTAGGAGATCTAGACCATCCTGGCTAACACCGTGAAACCCCCCGCCTCTACTAAAAATACAAAAAATTAGTGGGGCATGCTGGCACACACCTGTGGTCCCAGCTACTCAGGAGGCTGAGGCAGGAGAATCGCTTGCACCTGGGAGGAGGAGGTTGCAGTGAGCTGAGATAGCACCACTGTACTAGAGCCTGGGCGACAGAGTGAGAATTCATCTCAAAAAAAAAAAGAGAAAGAAAATGCAGAGAAGGAAGAAGGACCAATTGAGAGATGGGTCCATGAGATGTTTTAATGGCAGAGTTGATGATGATGAAATTGGAGGATTGGTGGTGAGAGAAAGGGAGGGATTAAGGTACCATCCTATAACCTTAGGGACGGAAGTACCTGTAAACAGAAGGAGAAGCAGGAGAACTGTGGAGGGAAAAAGAATTCCCAAGGGAATTTCCTTTGGGATGTAAAAAGGGCAGTTAAAATAAATCAATTATTAGAGTGAAGTGAATTGAAAAAATTGTATCAGGAATATTCATATGCAAGTGAAAAACTCAAATTAGATTGCATAGCCATTTACAGAATCACATAATTGGGGATTTTAAGGAATCAATCAAGTGTCAGTCATAGCTGTTCCAGGGTTAAAACAATGTCATCAGAAATTAGTTACTATTCTCCATCCCTTAGGTAGATGGTCCCTCTGTGTAGCTTTCATTTTCAGGCCAATTTCCCAGATAGCTGCAAGGATGACTAAGGACAGCGCTAGGCTTATTTTCCTTATAGCTGGTATCCCAAGGAGAAGAGGGCATGTCTTTTTCCCAAGAGTTCCCAAAAATGGGTAGGAGTCTGATTTGCCCACCTTGATGTACACGGTAGTATCCCTTAACCACTCATTGTGTCTGGGAGGATTGGGCACTCTGATTGGCTATGGCTGGTCAGGAGCTGCCAAAACTACGCAGAGGGGCAGATGAATTTTGAACACTCTCAACTGGTTCCATTCGACTTGTTTGGGAGATGTTGGAGTGCAGCACAGTCTGAGGATTTTAGGCCTGGGTGCTGGGCTAGGGGCAGCTGTCTGCAGGGAAAAGCAGCTTGAAGACCACGGGCACTGGAGGAAAAGGGCATGAAGCAGCAGGTAGCAGAAAGGTCAGTCCAAAGACAATTCCACCGACTTCATAGTTTCATTTAGGACTTCCCAGCGTAGTCATTCTAAAATGAGACCTCCCATGTGAACAGCAAAGTGCAGTATGAATAACATACATGCAGAAAATATAGTTAATCTACCAAAGGATTTTGCAAAGCTTACCTCTTTTTCCTTACACCCAATTTTTAGCCAGGTCCCAGTGATAAAGTGAGTCACAGGGGCTTATTTTTCAGTGGAGTCACCTGAAACTTCAAATAAAGGAGAATACATTTTTTCAAATATATTAGGTGATGCAAATACTTTGTCCACAATCATAGGGCTAGAAGCAGGGAAGTAGGTGCCTTAGTCCAACTTGCGAATGTTTTCAGATGAGGAACCTACATGCTTTGACAGAGTCCACACAGTCATGCAGTGGCACAGGTGTACCAAAATTCACATCTCCTGCCTTCTAGCCTGGATTGTGTTCATAATGTCATCCTATGTCAGCTAAATACTTTTCCTAGCAGAAAATTCTCCAGCCTGAATTTCATTCCAATATGGCCCTATATTTGTTAAAAGTATTCACATAGTGGAGGTTTGGTGTGGTTAAACTAGGGTTAATCTCAGATGCTATGATCACTGCCACAAACATTTGGGGAAAAAAATCAATCCAGATTCATTTAGCTGATTAAGCCAAACCTGTGCTTGATTTTGTTGTTGTTGTTGTTGTTTGCTATTTTATGGAATTTCTTTCATTTATCCCAGATGCCCCAAACTCAAACCTTTTTTGCAAATGATCCCACAGGTTAAGGACCACTAGAATTGAGCGTCCGTATATGGAAAAACAGTCACTGCCATTGATAATCAAGAGGCCCTGTCGAAAGAACTAAATGTCTAACTAGGAAACTGTCACAGTGGTAAAAAGAAGGCAGGGGGAAATCTCACTAGGGGATGCAGATCAAATAAAGCAGGAGATTATTTTACTCAGTCCCATTAAAACAGACAATTAAAAACAATACAGTTGTCCCTGCAGAGAAACAACTGAGCAGCTCCTTACATATGCAGAGCACAGAGCTTACGTGGCACCTTGCAGACAGGCCCTTCTGAGGCTCTTGCAGCATGCCACCAGCATCACTAAATACATCAGCCTGAGTCAAAGTAGCACAAGGACCATGGGTCTCATGTTATGTGATGCCTGGGAAAGTAAATCTGGAAAGAATGTTTCATAGTTGCTGGGTGCAATGGCTCAAGCCTGTAATCCCAACTTTGGGAGGCTGAGGAAGGTTTACTTCAGCCCTGGAGGTCAAGACCAGCATGGAAAATAGAGTAAGACCCTATCTCTACAAAAAATAAAAAATTAGTCCGGGCACGGTGGCTCATGCCTGTAATCCCAGCACCATGGGAGGCTGAGGCAGGCAGATCACAAGGCCAAGAGACTGAGACCATCCTGGCCAACATGGTGAAACCCCATCTCTATTGAAAATACAAAAAATTGGCTGGGTGTGGTGGTGCGTGGCTATAGTCCCAGCTACTCAGGAGGCTGAAGCAGAAGAATGACTTGTACCCAGGAGGTGGAGGTTGCAGTAAGCTGAGATCGCACCACTGCATTCTAGCCTGGGTGATAGAGCAAGACTCCATCTCAAAATAAATAGATAAATAAATAATGAAATAAAATAAATAAAAAATTAGCCAGGATGCCAGACATGGTGGCTCACCCCTGTAATCCCAGCACTTTGGGAGGCTGAGGTGGGTGGATCACCTGAGGTCGGAAGTTCGAGACCAGCCAGAACAACATGGAGAAACCCCCATCTCTACTAAAAATACACAATTAGCTGGGCATGGTGGCGCATGTCTGTAATCCCACCTACTTGGGAGAGTAAGGTAGGAGAATCGCTTGAACCCAGAAGGCAGAGGTTGCAGTGAGCCGAGATGGCACCATTGCACTCTAGCCTGGGCAACAAGAGCAAAACTCTATCTCTACAAAAAAAAAAAAAAAAAAAAAAAAATTAGCCAGGAATGGTGGTGCACACCTATAGCCCCAGCTACTTAAGAGCGATGCAGGAGGATTGCTTGAGCCCAAGAAGTTGAGGTGCAGTGAGCCATGATTATGCCACTGCATTCCTTACCCTACGCATTCCAGCCTGGGTGACAGAGACCCCGTCTCAAAAAAAAAGAGAAAGTTTCACAGTGAAGAAATGAGTTAAACGAAAATGCTCAAACTATTCAATTTTGTGGTCTTAATATAATCAAGAGGATTCCTGGAAGGATAGTTATTTAACAACTATTACTTTAAAAAGTGAAGACTCATAGCATTGAAAGATATTGCCAGCCGAATGGCTTTCACTGAGCCTTCAGTTAGTGTTTGGGAGGGTAAAGCATTAGCCACTACCCTACACTAGTAACACATTCAGCAATGTGTTCTACTCAAAAAATGTTTCTTTTCTGGAATAAAATGCATCTATTATGTACCTGACATTATTCTAGGCTTGGAATACAGCTGGTCATATCACATGGAGAAACTGGTACTCTTATGTAGCACTGACTCTGTCCAGCATGAAACCATAAATATCTGCCTGCCCTCCAACCCCTGGCCAGGGACTAACATCATTCAGGTCCAAAGGACATGCTTCTCCACATCTCTTACCCTATGTCTTTGAAACAAAAGGGGACTGTGTCCAAATACCATGAAGGTTTGAAGGTTTTACCACTACCAACATCAGAGGGGAACTCAGCTTCAGAACATGGAGAGGATTGAAGAGGTGAAAATACTTATAAGAAAAGACAAATTATTTGAATTATTAAACCCTTCTGAGATAGCATGAATCCAACAGATTGTTGCACAAGGAACTATCTTTTCCCATTCGTGACAATTAAAAATTGTTTTATTTTTATAAAAATTAACAAGATTTAAATACATTTTAATTTTATATGTGAAATACATTTAGAATAAATAAACGTCACCTTGATATTTCTTAAGCTGGATTTACAACTTTAAATTAAATATTTAGACATATGGTATGTGGGTCTCCATTTGTCCTCCTGCCCCAGACCCTGCAAATAACAGATTTGGGCCTAGTTCTTTCCCCCAATCACATGAATACAATCTACATACTAATGAATAGGGTAAATAACTGCTGTTTTAAAAGTGTTCGATGAGTGTGTTAAATATAACCAATGGCCAAAAACAGAGGAAAAACAGCAAAAATATATCTGTTGAAATAATTTAAAATTAGCTACTTAAGTCCACTCTGATAGGTCACTTTAATTGCCAAATACCATGACCCTTTTCTCGATGGCATTGGACCCCTCCTCTTTGAAGGTCTCCTACCTTGACCTCAATGACTTAGTTGATATTATGTCCTTTATCTTTCAAATGCTTATCTTAAAGTCTCCCTTTTTTGATTTGTAAGCAGCTGTGGAAACATTTTCCACCTCTTTTTAGCCCATAAGGTGCAGTGTTCATTTTAAAAGCTCAACCAAATAAAGGTTAATCAATAAGTGAATAGAAAAGATTGTTCTAGCAACATACTACATGGAGATAAAGAACTTGTTACCACCAGATTCTAAATAGATCCATCTCCAGAAACATTACCTCAAAATTTCACAGTTATGTAAAATATTCCATTGTCACACAGATGTGCTGTAACAAGCCAGGGAATGCAATTCACTAAAGACCATGTTAGTAAGAAAATCACAACAGCTGGTATTATTGAGAACATTAAGAATGCTTATTGGAGAAATAATACCCACATCAACTTTGAAGAGCATGAAACTGAATCTCACTAGGGCAGTTCTACTCCTTCTACTTATCGCTATCCAGGAATGAATGAATTAGAAAATTTTGCAAATGATTTATAATTTCCCTTATTTCTGGATAGGGAATATAAATGAATAAAAGGATGAGCCCAAGAGACCATGAGAATAAGTGTGAACATGATAGATGAAAGGCAATGAAGAGAATAAACACCATCATACTGATGAAGCCTTGACCTTATACACATTTCTGAAGGAGACCAGATATTGCTTATTGTCTGTTAAATAGTTACTTGCTGCAATTGAGAAACTAGCAGCAGGTAAACAGTATACTAAACAAATGACAGGGCGTCTGTGGAACTTATATGACATCTTTTTAATGAAGAACTGCCCCATCTATCTATATCCACAGGGAGCTATGGGTGTTGGTCACAGATCTGGACCAGAGATGAACACTTGATCCAAACTAGGCCAAGCTGATTATTTTCACAGAAATCTGAAATACAAGTTAGATGGAATAAATTCAGAAACTCTGGGGCAAGCCTCTTTACCACATACCCAGAGAATAAGATAGAGCTGGCTCAGAGATGCATTGGTGGGGAAGCAGAGCTACGAATGCAGAGCAGTCATGCCCGCATAACGCCTGGGACTTTCCAGGTTCTGCGGTTCAGTCCCTGGGCAGGCCAGCTGTCTTTAGGTTCTTTGGGATACTCCCAAATTCTTTCAACAAATTTCCTTTACTGGTTAAGCAGTTAGTTTCTCTTACTTCCAACCAAAACAACTTAGCTAAGAAATGGGAAATACATACACTCTAAGCACATCTGTAATACGCTTGGAACATTCATGTGCTGTAAAGGTTCAGGCTCAGGCTCATGTCTCTAGTGAACTCTTTAGCAAATGTGAAAGGGAAGCCACAGGCTTCAGCAATAGTTATGTTTGAAAATAAATATAAAATCGTTTTACCTTCAGTACCTAAAATTTAAGAACAATAAAGTTTAGAGGAGAAAATTGTATATGTTTAGGAAATTTCAATAAAACCTAGGGGACTTTAAAACATCTCACACATACACACACACACACACATACACACACACACACACAGAGAAGAGAGAGAGAGAGAGAGAGAGATGGGATGGGAGAGGTGAAGAACCAGTCACCAGAAAATAAATGCAGAATTTAACCGTTTCTGCCACTCACACTGGCAATGTTTCGTGTATAATTCATGCAGTACCTTGCTCTAAGTTGGATGTGAATTCACTCGCAAGAGAGTTGGAAATAATGTCACTGTGAATATTAAATCAACCAGCAAGAGGCAGGAAGGTGGTGACACTAAAGATAAGATCAGATGCAAACCCAGTGAACTCTTAAATAAAGAAACAAGTGAGCCCAGCAGGGCTATAAACAACCACCAAAGTAAAAGGCAATAAAAGAGAAGGAAAATAAGATACTCAAATGTAATGAAGCAAGACTTGGAATGACTAGTGACTGGAACACCATTTTAAGTAATATAAGCTTCTGCAACAGAGTGATTAAAGAATATATTTAACTGGTTGTCTAAACCTCCACTGGAATCAACCCATATAGAACATGTCTTAAATTATTATGAGTTGTTTTTCTTAGTACTAAAACCAAGACAAGAGAAGAAATATTCTAACCTGGATCTGGCATGTTTAACATGAATCTTGCGCTGAAGTAGACAGTGGGTGACAAGCTCCACATCCTTTCATGAAAAGGAGGAGCCTTCCTCAGATAAGAGAATGACATCAAGAGGTCATCCTCCTCTTGATGTACTCTCTTAAGTTAATAGACACATAACTAAGATTTGCTACATGCTACAATTAAGACCCCATATTTTATGTTTATTTCATGAATCTCAATTCATCAGAAAATTCTTAGGATATAATCAAGATGAGAGTTAAATAGCTGTAGATACATAAGTTCATCCATATGGAAAATGAAGCCAGAATACTTGTGAAGGGCCGTAATGAAAATAAGAAGCCTCTCGTATATGACAACCATGATACAAGAGTCTGGCAAGCATTTAAATATATATTTACAATTAAAACCATAAATCCTTTCTCATTTTTTGTTAATGATAACAGCAAAACAAACTGAGCTAGCTTATGACCAGATTCATGCTTGGCATATCATAAAGAAGCTTCCTGCATTCCTTCACTAAGAAAGACTGACTTGGCCAGGTGCAATGGCTAAGGCCTGTAATCCCAGTACTTTGGGAGGCTGAGGCCGGCGGATCACCTGTGGTCAGGAGTTCAAGACCAGCCTGGCCAAGATGGTGAAACCCTGTCTCTACTAAAATGCAAAAATAAAAAATAAAAAAACTTAGCTGGGCATGACAGCGGGTGCCTGTAATCCCAGCTACTCGGGAGGCTGAGATGGGAATACTGCTTGAATCCAGGAGATGGTGGTTGCAGTGAACTGAGATCGTGCCACTACACTTCAGCTTAGGCAGCGAAGCAAGATTCCATTAAAAAAAAAAAAAAAAAAGACTTAACTATAATAAATCTTGAAAAGATTCTCAAAGTGTGAAAGTATTAGGCAGATGTAGGCCATTATTAGTTGTTGAACTCCACAATATGCTGGACATAGATGTGGTTGAGACTGACCTGAAATCAATACAGCAAACCCACAAAATTTTAATTAATTACTATAAGCAAGAGATACTATCTTTTTTCTTAAAGTACAAGTACTGAGAAAAATTACTTGATTGATATACTAGTGAGTGTTGTTTTTCAGGGTTGGGAAGAATCAGTCATTAAGAAAATTCAATTCAACATGCACTTACTGAGAGCCTACTTTGAGCAAAAACTATATGAGAGTTCATGTACTCCTGGTGGAAGTATGAATTGTCATCTGCCTCCCCCTTAGGAAATATAATCTAACAATATGTATAAAGAGTTTCGTAAATGTTTATGTCTTTGACATAGTAATTCTGCTTCCAGATATTTTGTCTAAAGAAATAATCTGATGGCTCTACAGGTGAATTTTACCAATTAAATAAGTAATATCCATTATTTATGATCACTTTCAAAAATTAGAAGAGAACAGAATACTTCCCAATTCATTCTATGAGGCCAGTATTACCCTGATACCAAAACCAGAGAAAGATATTACATTAAAAAAATATGAAACACTACAGATCATCTGTTACGAATATAGACATCAAAGCCCTCAACAAAATACTAACAAATTGAGTCCAGCAACATATAAAAATAACTATACACCATAACCAAGTGGGATTTATTGCAGGAGTGCAAGGTTGGCTTAATATTTGAAATTCAATTAATATATCAATCAACAGAATTTAAAAACCCCTCCAGAAAAGGTACTGGAGTTTGCCAAATGCTTTCTCTGTATTGAGATGTGTATCACCGCTCCCAGCAATTTACATCATTCTTAATGTTAAAAGACTGGATGGGTCTGGGCATGGTGGCTCACTCCTGTAATCCCAGCACTTTGGGAGGCCAAAGTGAGTGGATCACCTGAGGTAAGGAGTTTGAGACTAGCCTTGCCAACATGGTGAAACCCCATCTCTACCAAAAATACAAAAATTAGCCAGGTGTGGTGGCAGGTAGCTGTAATCCCAGCTACTCAGGAGGCTAAGGCAGGAGAATCGCTTAAACCCAGGAGGTGGAGGTTGCAGTGAGCCAAGATCACACCACTGCACCCCAGCCTGGGCAACAAGAGAGAAACTCTGTCTCAAAAAATAAAAGACTCGATGCTTTTCCCCTACCATTAGGAACAAGATAAGGATGTCCATTTATGCTGCTTCTATTCACCACTGTAATAGAGGTTCTTGCCAGGATATTGAACAACAAAATGAAATAAAAATCATGCAAATTTGCACATTGGAAAGAATTAAAACTGTCTCTGTTTGCAAGTCATATCTTACATATAAAAAATCATAAGAAATCAACTGAAAAACTATTAGAACTAATAGAAGTTCATAATATTGCAGGAGGCAGTATCAGTGTTGTGGGGAAAAACTCTCAAATCATGTTTTTTCCCTGCTCTCACATCAGCACAACAATAATCACCAACGCAGAAAGCCTCTGTGACCAAACGTGGGCCTTTTCCCCCACACAGTAAGCAGCAGACACCAGCTGGGTGTCCTCCAACTTGTTAGGTTGGTGCAAAAGTAATTGTGGGTTTTGCCACTTAAAAGTAATGACAAAAAACACAATTGCTATCTACCTGGAGATAGTGTCAGATCACACAATTTGAGGGCTCAGTTCCCAAGACTGCCCTGCCCCACCAGACACCAGTTACAAGTCCAGGCCTCTGGAACTTCTAATTGACTGGCTTCAAGTTGGAGTTGCCATGAGTCCCTCTTTGGGTTCAATTAACTTGCTGGAGTGGCTCACAAAACTCACAGAAACACTTGCTCACATTTAAAGGATATTACAAAGATACAGATGAAGAGATGCTTAGGGAGAGGTATGGGGAAAGGGGTGCAGAGCTTCTATGCCCTCCCCAGGAACACTGTCCTCCAGGAACCTCCAGGTGTGCAGCTATCCGGAGGCTCTTCAAATCCTGTCCTCTTGGGTTTTTATAGAGGCTTCATTACATAGTCATGATTGCTTAAATCATTGGCCTTTGGTGATCAACTTGACCTTCAGTCCCATCCTCTCCCTGGAGGTTAGTGGATGGGATGACATGCCTTTGCCTTTCCAGTGACCAGCCCTACCCTGAAGCTATTAATTAACATTAGCATACAAAAAGACAGCACTTTGGAGACTCCAAGGTTCTTAGGAGTTGTTTGCCAAAAAATGGGGATAAAGATATAAATCGTTCTACTATAAGGACACATGCACACGAATGTTCATTGCCGCACTGTTTACAATAGCAAAGACCTGGAACCAACCCAAATGCCCATCAATGATAGACTGGACAGGGAAAATGTGGCACATATACACCATGGAATATTTTGCAGCCATCAAAAACGATGAGTTCGTATCCTTTGTAGGGACATGGATGAACCTGGAAACATCATTCACAGCAAACTGACACAGGAACAGAAAATCAAACACTGCATGTTCTCACTCATAGGTGGGTGTTGAATAATTAGAACACATGGACACAGGGAGGGTAGCATCACACACTGGGGTCTATCAGGGGGAAATAGGGGAAGGACGGAGGGGTGGGGAGTTGGGGAGAGATAGCATGGGGAGAAATGCCAGATATAGGTGATGGGGAGGAAGGCAGAAAATCACACTGCCATGTGTGTACCTATGCAACAATCTTGCATGTTCTTCACATGTACCCCAAAACCTAAAATGCAATAAAAAAAAGAAGTACAATTTTGCTAAGTGATACAATAAGAATATTGCTAGAGATTTGACCTATTTGTGAAAAATCTTTGCATAATTATTAGCTTGCTAAAAATAAAATGAACTCTGCAAATGTGAAAAAAAGATATATATATATATTTTGTATGCTGATTGTGATACTGTCATATAAATATATATTTATGTATTCAAATAAATACAGATATATAATTCATTTTTATATCTATATATTTATATTTGAACTCTTCATTTTATTACATTGATTTGTATGTTTATCCTTATGCAAATACCACACTGTCTTGATTATCATTGCTTTGTAGTAAGTTTTAAAATCAGAAAATGTGAGTCCTTCAACTTTGTTCTTGTTTTTCAAGATTGTTTTGGCTATTCTGAGTGTCTTGCATCTTTCTATGAATTTCAGGACCAATTTATCAATTTGTACAAAAAGGCCAACTGGTATTTTTGTAGGTATTGTTTTGAATCTGTAGATCAATTTGAGAAATATTGCCATCTTGACAATATTAAGTGTTCTAATCCATGAACTTGAACATAAATTTTTTAATACATATATTATATATATAATATACATATAAAGATATAAAAATTAATTGTATATCTGTACACTTGTAATGAACAATCCAAAAGTGAAATAAAAATAATTCCACTAACATTAGCATTGTTACGAATAAAATACTTAGGAAAACTTCACCAAAGAATTGCCAATTTTATACTCTGAAATGACCAAACATTGTTGAAATAAATTATAGATGATCCACTAAAAGAAAAGCAGTTCATGTTCATGGATTAGAAGACTTAATATTGTTAAGATGACAATATTTCCCAAATTGATCTGCAGATTCAAAACAACACCTACAAAAATACCAGCTGGTTTTTTGGATAAATTGATAACCTGATCCTGAAATTCATACAGAAGATGCAAGATACTCAGAATAGCCAAAACAATCTTGAAAAACAAGAACAAAGTTGAAAAACTTGCATTTTCTGATTTTAAAACTAATGCAAAGCAACATTAATCAAGGCAGTGCAGTACTGGCATAAGGGTAAACATACAAATCAATGTTATAAAATGGACAGTCCAAAAATAAATCTATCTGTGGTCAGTTGATTTTGTACAAGGGTGCCAAGAGTACTCAGTAGGGTAAGAATAGTCTTTCCAACAAATGATACTAGGACAATTGGATATTCACATGCAAAAGAATGAAGTTGGAACCCCTACCTCATATCATATGCAAAATTAGCTCAAAATGGACCAAAGTCCTTAAAGTAAAACCCAAAACAATAAAAATCTTAGATGTGCTTCAAGGGACACCATCAAGAAAGTAAAAAGACAAATCATAGAATGGAAGAACATGTTTGCAAACCATATATCCAATAAGCGACTTTCATGTAAAAAACATAAAGAAGTATTATAACTCAATAATATAACAAGACAAATAACCCAATTTTACAATGGGCAAAACATCTAAATAGACATTTCTCCAAAGCAGATAGACAAATGGCCAAGAAATAATAAGAGAAGTGAACAAATTGATATATCTATATGCTCATTACAATGTGTACTCATTACAGCAGTGTGTACTTTGCTATGTACTTAGTAGGAAAAAACAAAACAGGAAGCAATGTAGATGCCTAAAAATAGAAGAATAGTTACATGAATTATAGCACATCGAACACTGAAATATGATATGGCCATTAAAAAGGATTTTGGAAAGGTAGTGTAGGAAATGATTAAGTCCAAGAGCACTGGGGACAGACTGCTTTTGTCTGAGTCCCAGTTCTACCACTCACCAGATTCATGTCCTTGGGCAAATTACTTAACATGTCTGTTTCAGTTTCTTCATCTGTTGGTTTTTGCTAGGATTAAAGGTAATTATCCATGTAAAATGCTTAACACATTTCATAGCACACAGTGAGTGCTAAATATATCTTTGAAAAAATGATTATGGTATGGTTTTATTAACATGTTGACATTCTTAAGATAAAGTATCAAGTAAAGAAGCAGGATAAAAAAAGTGCACATAAAGTATTCAACCAACTCTGAATAAATGATCAGGTAGATGTGTGGGTGGATGAATGCACAGAATGGATAAATGGATATAGAAGTATACAATAAAATACTATTCCACATCTTTCTTTTAATAGAGCCAGTCATCCTGATTTAATACTATTTCACAGTTCATGTCTATCTTTTTGCGAATCCTTCTTAACATGTTTTGTTGTCTTGACAGATTTTTCTACAGGTGTCTACTACTAAAAGGAGGTGACACTATTAGAAACGTGCAGGGGACCCAGAAAGATTAAAAGAATAGGCTGTTTGACTACTCCTCAAACTCCATAGCTACTACCACTCTGTTCCTATAATTGTTTTTCTTGCTGGAAGAGATAGCCTGTAGTTTGCATATCCCTTATTTAACTTACTCATTTTTTTAATTGCCCCTTGTTGGCAATTAGCAATCAAATTCTTAATTAGCTTAAATCCACCTGGCTATTTTGCACCTAATAAATCAATTAATTCAATTCACATGGAGGGGATTGTATTTAGTGCCATATTTCAGTCATTACTGACCATCATCGTGTGTGGCTGCTGTATGTACAGTGAAGACATGATATCCAAGCAGAATTTTTATTCTCCACTGTTTTGCAGTCTGTCAGATAAGTGGAGAGTGTGGTTAGTGTTTTTAATGTAGAAAGGGATTTAGCAACAGGCCTCAGAAGACCAAAACAGAAATTAGGAGTGTAGTGTACGTTATAAGCAGGTTCACTGCTTAGGTTACAGCTTTCTCACATATGCCTGATGATGTGTAGTGTCATTCATTTCAGGCTCAAATTATATTTGTTCAGTAGAAAAACTGTGAGATTATATTCTCTGTTATTGTGATAAGTATTGCTGAACAGTGGGACAGAGTTTCCAGGAACATGTCAGGAGCGAATTCCACATAATTATACTTTGCCCCGTCTCCTGGTAGGTAAGTTGTTTGGGGAAATAAAGCAAATTTAAGATTTTATTGTTAAAATCAACTTGAAAAAATACTTCACAAGTTTCTTTTCACCATTTAATATTATGTTTCTTGAAAGAGGAACTTCTCTGGGGAAATCGTAATGAAGTAGCAATGTGCAGAGAATTTTAATGATCGAAATAAAAATTTTTTAAAAATAGGTTGTTTTTCTGCAAACACAATTACAAATGAATGTCTTAATTATTCCAGATATATAATCTGGTGACCTTGATTGTTAAAAAAAAATTCTAAATGTAATCAATGTATCAAAATGCTCAGATATGGATTGAGACAAACTGCTGTAGCTTAATAGCGTGTATTTCATTCAGGGGTTTGAAAATATTATTGCTGATTGATAACAGAAAATTTCATTAATCCACTCTGTTTCAGCTTGTCAATAAAGTATATAGTAACCTCAGAATGAGCCTGGGGGCATAGAGAAGTCGGGGGGTGAGGCAAAGTCGAGTATACCAACACTACTTCAGAGCTAGTATTAGGGAAGTACAAATTCTAGTGCCACAGAGGTGAAAGGAAATCTTGGCCTAATCTTTTTTTTTTTACTAACAACTTTATTGAGATATAATTCACATTTCATAAAATTTAGCCTCTCAAAGTGTACATTTCAGTGGGTTTTAGTATATTTACAGAATTGTACAAACATTACCAATAACAAATTCGCAAACATTTCATCATATATGCATTAGCAGTCACACCCCATGGCTCCCTCTCCCTGGTCCTTGGTAACCACTAATCTAGTTTGTGTCTCTATGTATTTGGATAATTCACATAAATTGAATCATACAATATGTAGCCTTTTGTGACTGGCTTCTTTGCTTAGGCTGTTTTCTTTTTTTTTTTTTTTTTTTTTCATTCCGGTATGAATTGCCTTATGAATAACAAGGGCTGAACTTAGGCTGTTTTCAAGGCTCATTCATGTTGTAGCATGTTTCAGTGCCTCATCCCTTTTTACAGCTGAATAATACCCCATTTTATAAATTTACAACATTCTGTTTATTCATTTATTCATTGAATGGACATTTGGATTTTTTCCATTTGGAGGCTATTGCTAATGATGCTGCTATGAACATTCATATAGGAAGAGTATTGTGGGTGCTGTGTTTTCTGGTGGTTGTTCTTTTTAGAGGTGAGGTCTCACTATGTGGTCCACTCTGGCCTCAAACAAGCCTTCTGTGCTCTGCCTCCCAAGTAGCTGGCACTATAGGTATACACTACTGTATCTGGCTTCATGTATGACTTTTTGTATGAACTTAGTTTTCATTTCTCTTGGGTATATGGTTAGGTGTAGAATGAATATGTTTTATGGTAAATTCTATGTTTAACATTTTGAGGAACTGCAAAAATCTATTCCAATATGGATGCACCACTTTATAAACTTACCAGCAATGTATAAGTGTTCTAACTTCCCTATATCCTCACCATTTGTTATTGCTCATCTTTTTTATTATAACCATTTTAGTGGGTATAAAATGGTCTCTCATTGTGTTTTGAATTGCATTTCTTTAATGATTAATGATGTTAAATAGCACTACAGGTGCTTATTGGTCATTTGTATATTTTCTTTGAAGACAATTCAATCCATATCCTTTGCCCATTTTTTTTTCTTTGAGACAGAGTTTTGCTCTTGTTGCCTAGGCTGCAGTGTAGTGGCACTATCTTGGCTCACTGCAACCTTTACCTCCTGGGTTCAAACAAGTCTTCTGCCTCAGCCTCACGAGTAGGGGGGCTTACAGGCACCCACCACCACATCTGACTAATTTTTTGTATTTTTAGTAGAGGCAGTGTTTCACCATGTTGGGCAGGCTGGTCTCAAACTCTTGACCTCAGGTGATCTGCCTGCCTCAGCTTCCCAAAGTGCTGGGATTACAAGAGTGAGCCACTGTGCCTGGCCCCTTTGCCCATATTTTAACTGCATTGAGTTGTAACTGTCCAGTTGTAACAGTTTTCCATAAATTCTGGATTAAAGTACTTTGTCAGATATATGATTTACAAATACTTTCTCTCATTCTGTGGTTTGTCTTTTCCCTTTATTGATGGTATCCTTTGAAGCACAAAACAATTTAATTTCGGCAAAGTTCAACTTTTCTGTCTTTAAAAACTGTGTTACTTGTGCTTTTGGTGTAATAGGTAAGAAATCACTGCCTAAACCTAAGGTTATGATGGTTGTTCCAGCACCATTTGTTGCAAAGACTATCGTTTCCATATTGAATTGTCATGGTGCTATCACCAAAAATCAATTCACTGTAAATATAAGGGCTTATTTCTGGACTCTCAATTTTATTTCATTGATCTCTATGTCTATCCATATTGTCTTGACTACTGTAGCTTTATAATGAATTTTAGAATCAAGAAGTGTGATTCCTCCAACTTTATTCTTTGTTTTCAAAATCATCTTGGCTACTCTGGGTTCCTTGCAATTTTATATGAATTTTTTTCTTTTCTTGAGACAGTTCTCACTCTGTCACCCAGGCTGGAGTGCAGTGGCACAATCACAGCTCACTGCAGCCTGGACCTCCTGGGATCAGGTGATCCTCCCACCTCAGCCTCCTGATGGCTGGTACTACAGGCATGAGCCACTGTGCCCAGCCTCTATATGAATTTTAGGATCAGACTGTCAATGTCTTCAAAAAAAGTCTTGATTTAATCTTAATTTAGATCAACAGTCAATAGTTTCTGATCTAACAGACAGGACATAACTGATGATGTCCCAAAGAAGAGATCACTGGAGCCAGTCAATTAAAGTGATGGGCACTACAAAGAGAAGGCCCACAGCAGCATCTAAAGGAAGAGAAGAGGGCTTCCATCCCTCCAGAAACGAGAGAGCGGACTATCTTTGGGCAGAACATGAAGATTAGAGCCAAGAAATACACATTTCAAGGCCCAGAGATGTGACATAAGAAAGGGCAATTGCACACCGGAAAACATAGCCAAAAGCACTTTGTGCCGCCTATTGTGCTACTTAAGTATATAATGCACACCAGTGATTACTACTGTCATTACTTTGTCGCAGAATCATTGATATAAATAGAAGTCATGTTACTAGCTTGGTACTTCCACCAAAGCCAATTCAGCCCATAATAATAATAACCAATATCTGGGAGGCACTATTAATAGTTTACAATTCTTGGCCGGGCACAGTGGCTCATGCCTGTAATCCCAGCACTTGGGAGGCCAAGGCGGGTGGATCACCTCAGGTCAGGAGTTTGAGACCAGCCTGGCTAACATGGTGAAACTATTTCTACTAAAAATATAAAAAATTAGCCAGGTGTGGTGGCACACTCCTGTAATCCCAGCTACTCAGGAGGCTGAGGCATGAGAATCACTTAAATCCGGGAGGCGGAGGTTGCAGTAAGCCGAGATCATGCCATTGCAACTCCAGCTTGGGCAACAAGATCAAAACTCCATCTCAAAAAAAAAATAGTTTACAGTACTCTGTCATGTACACAATCTCACATGATCCTCACAACTTGCATGGTGGATATTAATTAAGGATTAGTTTACAAACATGCATTGAACTTCTTAATGACTGATTTAGATAATGAGGATAAAAAGGTGAATAAGGGAAGTCACTTTCCTTCAGAAACTAACTTAATAATGGAGACACAAACATAGAGTTGGGTAATTATATGTATCACCAGGACTAAAAGTGATACTAATGGACATATGAGTCAGGTGCTCATGAAAATGTACAGGGAGAAGCTCACATTCTGGCTGGCAGCATGTGGCCAAGGTCACAGAAAGCAAATAGAAGGCTTGAAATTAACCCTCCATGTGATTATAATAAAATCTGTGTTGGAAGTCCTGAAAGAGGCAGCCCATTGTGAAAACAGGGAAACAGGAAAATAGAGAAATCCCTCCACCATTTCTGTACCTTTGCCTGTGGCATCTTTATTCCCCTTTCTCTCTAGCTGTGTTTTAGTAATTCTACTCAGGTCTTACTTCTACTTGAAGTTGTGAGAATAAACACATAGAGAATTAATGAGAACCTTCCCTGACAATCTTTATTAAGCTAATATAAAGGAATAAAGACCTCTTGATATTAAAATAGTAGCACTCCTTTCACCTTAAATTTACCTTCTTCTCATTTTTCTTAGGCTTTATTCGAAGGCAGGATAGGCATGTTCGATAATGCAGTCACATCATAAATGAAAAGCTTAACATCATCACCTGATGTTTTTCTCCTCAAGATACTCAATGTGAAGAAGCCAGGTATAATTTCTGGGACTATGCTATCATAAAAGACCACCCTCAACTGAATAGTTAGAGATAGTTCATAAATTTGATAAAACAATTCTTACTTTTTTTTCCAAATCTGATTATTTCTGCTTTATTTCATTGCGATTATTCTTAACGCAGCAAAAATTCCATCTATTGAACCTCAGTGAGTCAGGCACTGTTGGCTGTTCCCAATGGCTATTCCTGTCTTTGTCGTTATTATAGAACCCCCAAGAAGCAACATGCACTGGGGAGATGGGCTTTTCTGCCAGCCCTAAGGACTAGACCATGATTAATCTATACACAGTATAGGTTTAGAGACTAAGCAAAGTGTAGTAACCACAACTCCCTTGCTAGTAATTAGTATACGGGTGGGTATGTGACCCTTTTCTGGTCTTAGACATGAAAGAAAAAGTTTGATGTTGGGACTCCCAATAACAACATTACTTCCTCATGAAAAAAATAAAGGCAAGGAGACCTGCTTCCCTTTACTGCCTGGAACAAAGCCACATAAGGATGTAGTGTCTTGAGCTGCAATAGCCACCTTATAACCACCTATAATAAGCCCAACAATAAACAGCTAATATGTGAAGAGGGGAGAGTTGAGAGAGAGAAATGCTATGGCCCTGTTGACCAGTTATACCTGAAGCCATCACCCACTCTAGACTTTCATGAGATAATACATGCTGAAGATAGGGTTGGTCAAGTTCCTTGAAACTTGTAGCCAAATGAAAATTGACTCATGGCCAGGCATGGTAGCTCACGCCTGTAATCCCAGTACTTTGAGAGGTCGAGGCAGGCGGATCATGAGTCAGGAGACTGAGACCATCGTTGCCAACATGGGGAAACCCTGTCTCTACTAAAAAAAATACAAAAATTAGCTGGGTGTGGTGGCGCATCCCTTTAGTCTCAGCTTCTCCGGAGGCTGAAGCAGGAAAATCACTTGAACCCGGGAGGCAGAGCTTGCAGTGAGCCGAGATTGCACCACTGCTCTCTAGTCTGGCGACAGAGCAAGACTCTGTTTCAAAAAGAAAAAGAAAAAGAAAAAGAAAGAAAGAAAGAGAGAGAGAGGGAGGGAGGGAGGGAGGGAAGGAAGGAAGGAAGGAAGGAGAAAGAAGAAAGAAAGAGAAAGAAAGAAAAAGAAAGAAAGAAAGAAAATTGACTCATTTACTCATGAAAGAACAAGCTGTATTTTTTTTTTTGCCATTTTCCTACTAGAGTTGACTTCTCAGTTTTAAAAATATTTTCTAAACTCCCAAATTCTGGGGCTCAGGGAACAGAAGGCAGATTCCAGATCTAACTGTTCTGTGGCCTTACATGTGACTCCACCAATCAGGATCTCCTGAAGAAGGAACTTGAACAAAAATAATCTTGAGGTCTTTTGTAGCTCTCTAATTTCAAGAAACTGGTAGCAGAAAACTAGGAACAGAGGTATGGTTTATTGTAACTGGAAAAAAATATTCATTTTTATGCATATTTGTATACATGCGTGCTTTAAGTATTGTCAAACAACAAATGGTTTGTGTGTGAAAGCCTTGTTGCTCTTCAAAACTTCTATAAAATCATGAGTAATATGCCCTGGGAAACAATTTCTTTTCTTTTTTTTTTTCTGAGAAAGACTCTCACTCTGCTGCCAGGCTGAAGGGCAGTGGCATGATCTCTGCTCACAGCAACCTCTGTCTCCTGGGTTCAAGAGATTCTCTTGCCTCAGACTCCTGAGTAGCTGGGATTACAAGTGTGCACCACCACACCCAGTTAATTTTTTCATTTTTAGCAGAGACAGGGTTTCACCATGTTGGTCAGGTTGGTCTCAATCTCTTGACCTTGTGATCTGCCTGTCTCAGTCTCCCAAAGTGCTGGGATTATAGGTGTGAGCCACTGTGCCCAGCCACGGGAAACAATTTCATCAAGGAGGAGGAGTGTTGTCCACACCAAGCAAATAGTGGCTGTGTGGGAAATTACAGTGATGCAGCGGTAGCCTAGAAATACTTTACCAGGCAAACTCTCACCGATGTTAGAGAGCAGAGAGGCTCACAGATCAAATTAACATAGCTGTAGCTCATATTCCATTAAATTAACTTGAAATACATAATGAGAAGCAAGGGGAAAGAGATGAAGTAGATTAACACTCTTAGGATAGGGTGCAAGCTTCCACTTAAAATACAGAGAACTAGAAACAGCATTGTTCCCAACTTTGTAATTAGAAAAAAACTGATCTTCAAAATTATTTCTTGAATGCTTCAGAGAGCCAAGGTTGTAGAGCAACGACTAAACCAAAATCTAATGAAAGACAGGTACTTCCAAGGAGAGATGGGTCAAAAGCACTTGCTTACCTGAGGTAGATGTGGGATGCATACAAGCTGGTTGGAAGACATTACTCTGGCTAACAACTTTTTGCTGGACTGCTAAAGACTGGATGTGGGCTAGTATAAAAAGTTTATAATCCCTAAGAGCTACAGAACACTCTTCTGTCTATGCACATACTTGCAGATATCACTCAAGTGTCCACAAGAAAGACTGGAACCTGGAAAGACAGAGAAAGTGCAGGCGTCTTAGGAGTCTCTCTGTATATGATCATGGTGTCTACAACAGGGATAATTTACCTTCTTTTTTTCAATTTGGCTACCTTTTATCTCTTTCGCTTGCCTAATTGTTCTGGCTAGCATTTCTACTACTATGTTGAATAGAAGTAGAGAGAGTAGGCATCCTTGTTTTTTTCCTGTTGTTAAAGCAAAAGCTTTCAACTTTTCACCATTGAGTATGATGTTAGCTGTGGGTGTGTCATATATAGTCTTTCTTGTATTGAGGTACATATCTAATTTGTTGAGTTTTTATTGTAAAAAATGTTGAATTTTATCAAATGCTTTTTCTGCACCTATTGAGATGGCCATGTGGGGTTTTTTCTTCATTCTGTCAATGTGGTATTATCACATTTATAGATTTGCATATGTCGAACCACGCTTGCACTCTTGGGGTAAATCCCACTTGATCATGGTGAATGAACCTTTTACTGTGTTGTAAAATTGGCTGGGCACAGTGGCTCATGCCTGTAATCCCAGCACTTTGGGAGGCCAAGGCAAGCGGATTACTTGAGGTCAGGAGTTTGAGATCAGCCTGGCCAACATGGTAAAACCCTGTCTCTACTAAAAAATACAAAAGTTAGCCAGGCGTGGTGGCAGGCGCCTGTAATCCCAGCTACTTGGGAGGCTGAGGTAAGACAATCACTTGAACCCAGGGGGTGGAAGTTGCAGTGAGCCGAGATTGCGCCACTGCACTCCAGCCTGAGCAACAGAATGAAATTCTGTCTCAAAAAGAAAATGTGTTGTAAAATTAGTTTTCTAGGACTGCGTTGAGTATTTTTGCATCTATGCTTATCAAGGATACTGCCTGCGAGTTTCGTTTCTTATAGTGTCCTAGTCTGGTTTGGTATCAGGGTAATGCTGGCTTTGTAAAGTGAGTTTGAAAACAATCCCTCTTCAATTTTTTGGAAAAGTTTGAGAAGGTTTGGTATTAGTTCTTTTCTTTTCTTTTACTTTTTTTTTTTTTTTTTGAGACAGAGTTTCGTTCTTATCACTTGGGTTAGAGTGCAATGGTACGATCTCAGCTCACTGCAACCTCTGCCTCCCAGGTTCAAGCAATTCTTCTGTTTCAGCCTCCCAAGTAGCTGGGATTACCGGTGCCTGCCACCATGTCCGGCTAATTTTTGTATTTTTTAGTAGAGACAGAGTTTTACCATGTTGGCCAGGCTGGTCTCAAACTCCTGACCTCAGGTGATCCACCCGTCTCGGCCTCCCAAAGTGCTGGGATCATAGGAGTAGCCACCGTGCCCATCTGTATTAGTTCTTTCTTAAATGTTTGGTAGAAGTCAGCAGTGAAGCCATGAGCTTTTTTTAATGACAAGACTTTTTAGTACTGATTCAATCTCCTTACTAGTTATTGATCTGCTTAGATTTTCCATTTCATCATGATTTAGTCTTGGTAAGTTGTATGTGTCTAGGAAGTGATCTTTTTCTTCTAGTTTATCCAATTTGTTGGTGTATAATTAATTCTTCATGGGACAGTAGTCCCTCTTTATGTGTGGTTTTGCTTTCCAAGGCTTCAGTTACCCTCAGTCAACCACAGTCAGCAAATAGATAAGTAGGGTACAATAATGTATTTTGGGAAAGAGACAGAGACCACATTATTGTTATAATTGTTCTATTTTATAATTATTGTTATTAATGTCTTGCTCTAATTTATAAACTAAACTTTATCATACATATGGATGAACAGAGAAAAACACAGTATGCATCGGACTTGATATATAGTACATATAAAACCATCTGTGGTTTCAGGCATCCACCAGGAATTTTGGAACATATTCCCCAAGAATAGGAGGCAACTACTGTAGTCTCTCAGGGTCCTTTGTGTTTCTGTGGTATCAGTTGTTGTAATGTCTCCTCTTTCATTTCTGATTTTATTTAAGTCTTCTCTCTCTTTCTTGGTCTAGCTAAACATTTGTCAAATTTGTTTATCTTTTCAAAGAAACAACTCTTAGTTTTGTTTATCTTCTTTTGGTTTTTCTAGTCTTTATTTCTGCTCTGATCTTTATTATTTCCTTCTACTAACTTTGGAATTTGTTTCTTCTTCTTTTTCTAGTTCCTTGAAATGTAATTTTAAGTTGTTTATTTGAGATCTTTCTTCCTTTGTGATAAGTTTAATCTCATAAACTTATGACTCAGAACTACTTTGTTGCATCCTATGTTTTGGTATGTGTGTTTCCATGTTTTTCAGATTATTCAAATTTCTTCTGTGACCCATTGTTCATGAATATTTCATTTAATTTCTATGTGTTTTTCAATTTTTCAAAATTTCTCCTGTTATTGATTTCTAGTTTCGTATCATTGTGGTAAGGAAAGATTCTTGATATGGTTTCAATCTTCTTAAACTTGTTAAGGCTTATTTTGTGGCCTAACATGATCTATCTTGGAGAATGTGTCTTTAAGAAGAATATGTACTCTGCTGCCATGGGATGGAGTGTTCTGTATATGTCTGTTAGATCCATTTGGTCTAAAGTGTAGTTTGATATTTTCTTATTGATTTTCTGTCTAGATAATGTACCTGTTAAAATTTTGAAAGTACAGGGTGAATAGGATAGAAGACCATACTACATGCATCCTGGGTTGTGCCGTTCATATGCCTTATTTCTGTGCAACATCAGCCTTCTCCACTGATGTAGTAGTACTCCACTGATGTACTCCAAAGGTAGTTTGAAGGACCAGAATTGGGTTTAAGCCAAAGGGCTAAGAAGATAGGATGTGACTAGAACCAATACATGCTTGCGATGCAAAGAAAAAGCTGTAGCATACCAACCAGGCCGATGAGCAGCTGTCTGGGGCAGAGGTAGCAAAAGGTCAGGATGCTGTCACCAATCAACAGCCAGTCTAACACTGAGTGCTTAATACTGAATACTGAGTGCTTCAGGTACTGCACATCTATTTAGCACAACATTAATATTTTGTGTCTCTTGGTCTATCTACCTATCTATCTAAAACACTTTTTTGGGTCCATTTGAGTATATATTCCAGTTATCTTATCTATCTTTAATATGTGTTATTGTTAACTAGTTTATTATTTATTTATATTTAACAAATCAATTAATTTTATCTGTGTTTTACAAGTCACTTGCTTATTCAGTATCTATACTCAACACACCATATCAGTTTCACCCATCCTATTTATTTTTCTTATCCTTCATAAGTGAATATTGTCAAACAATACAGCAAACGCACATTACAATAGTGCTTACTCTTCAGAAAAATCATATAACCTTGAGCCAAAGAAGACCCAGTCTCTGCCTCCTTGAGTGATGACCATGACATCCTTCTCTGTGTCACTTTTATCTCTGTTACTATCAAGTGCCAGAGTCAAATTGTTGGGTCTAGGTCAAGATGATCCAAGTTCCCTCATTAAAAAAAACATTTCATTGACAACTCACTCCTTTGGTATGACCTGATAGTATCTCTATCCCCAACTTGGCTGTTGCCTCACTTATATTTTAGGGACATACCTTGGCTTTAAAATCCCAACTGTCACTGTTCCCATCCTGTTTTTGGCCTCCTCCCATCTCACTCATCCTCATAACCAGCCCATGGCTGTCTAACTGCTCCTGCCACAGGTCCTGGCCCTTGTTTAGGTTTCTATTTTTTAATAATAAGCTTGGATTAAACATTATTCCTTAGCTATCATCAGCAAGTGTGTAGCTACTCACCATTCCTTGACAAAAACAAACAAAACCAAATAACTATTTTCTTCTTTCCCACAAAGCCCAGAATTGGACTGAGAATCCTTCCTTAGCACCAAGACCCAGATAGCCCACGGCACAGCCCAGGTTAGGCCCCAGCCTCACAGCTGGCACCTGGTGACTGACTGAAAGTGCTGAGTCACTCTTTTTTTTTTTTTTTTTTTTTTGAGACGGAGTCTTGCTCTGTCGCCAGGCTGGAGTGCAGTGGCGCAATCTTGGCTCACTGCAACCTCCGCCTCCTGGGTTCAAGTGATGCTTCCGCCTCAGCCTCCCGAGTAGCTGGGACTATAAGCGCATGCCACCACACCTGGCTAATTTTTGTATTTTTAGTAGAGATGGGGTTTCACCATGTTGAGGAAGGTCTCGATCTCTTGACCTCATGACCCGCCCGCCTCGGCCTCCCAAAGTGCTGGGATTACAGGCGTGAGCCACCGCGCCCGGCCCTGAGTCACTCTTAAGAAATATTCACTTTGATGAATGTTGCACTGACCATCATAGTCACAGACATCTATGGTTACCTCAGTTTACTGGACATTTGAACGTCTCCATTCTATCCATGTTGTTCCTTCTGCCTCGAATGCCCTTTCTGTCTCAGACAGATCTTTCTAAAATGCAAATCTAATTACATGCCTCAGTTACTTAGAAACCTTCATTGGCTCCCTGTTGACCTCAGGATAAAGTAGTCCTCATCTGATAGAGAAGACTTTCTGGGAGCTGCATCTGGCCTAACTCTTCTAGTACGTCACACAAGACCCCTTCTTCCCTCACACCCTATCCTTGTCAGACCATCTTCAATCATCATTCCTTCATACTTTTCCTCATTGCTCCAGCTTCATGAAATGTCCTACTAATTCTGTCTGGTGAATGACTACTCATATATTTTAAGACTTGGCTTAAATATCACCTCTTCTTTGACGACCATCATGATCTGAAATCACAACTTAACTATTCGGCTTTTGTGGGTTTGGGGAGACAATCTCTATGGGTCTATGATATTTCTGCTCATCTTGCCAGTGGAACAACTCACTGTGTTCTAGACTATCTTTTCAAGGACGCTTGTATGACAGACAGCCTTGGAAGATAGAGATAGTATTTTCCTCCAGAGCCAAGAGCAAGTTTGTTTACTGTGCAGAATTACAAAATTTATGTTTCTCTCTAGGGCAAAGGGCGGGCTGTTTCTCCAGGCTAAAAGATTCAGTTTCGTTAGGCTAACAGTTCATCTCATACAATGCAACCCACTGCATATTCATGCATCACTTTGCCCTGTTTGCATCACTTTGTAGAAATTGGGGCCTGGGGAATGGGCAGAAAAGCTGACACTCTGTCTACCAATATTGTCATGATTCATACATTATTTTGTCTCTGATCAAGGAGCCTCATGTCTCTGCTGACATCCGTGAAACTGTGGCAAGCTAACTTAATAGCTTACAAGTAAGGCAAAATCTCAAACCCTTCACAGTTCTTGACAGTATTGGCCCTTAACTCTGTAACACTTCTCAGATCCTTAACAGTTCTCGACAGTACTATATTTGAACTCTATAACATTTTTAGCATAACATCATTTTATTGCACTTACTGGACACCTACCATGACACTAGAAACTACAACAAGACCAGAAAAAAAGCTAAAAGACATAGTTGCTATCCTCATGGAGTTTATACTCCAGTGCAGAAACAGACCCCAACAATTAAAATGCTTCAAGATCATTTAGAAGCTTTATAAATTACTTTTGGGAACATCAAAAAGAAAATGTAAGGCTGCTGAGGGGTTAAAGGAAGACTTCACTGAGGTGGTAGAATTTTATTCTAGCCTTGTAGGCTAAGATGAGAATTTTCCTGGGCAATGAAAGGAAAAGTGTTCTTGCCAAGTACATCAAATTCTGATGAAAATTCCAAATTCTGCTGCACTTCTTTATTGCTATACAACAAAAGTTCTGAAACTTAATAGTGTAAAAAATGAACCATTTTTTAATATGCATGAATCTGTGAAATAGGGATTCAGACAGGGGAGAGTGAGGACAGCTTGACTCTGCTCCATGTCTTGAGCCTCATCTAGAAAGACTCTAGAAATCTAGGAATGGCTTTGGATGATGACTCAGATGCCTGGGGAACTGGAATAACCTGAAGGTTTCTTCACTCATAAGACTGGTGCTTGAGTGAGATGATTTGAAGGCTGGGCTCAGCTGGAACTCTGCATAAAAGGCGTTGTCAGCCTCCATGTGGCTTGAGATTCACACAGCATAGTGGTTGGGTTCCAAGAGGGAATGTCCCCAGAGGAAAAATCTTTAGGGCGAGTATTCCAGGAAAACCTGGAGTAGGCTGCACAACCTCTTATGATCCAGTTCTGGAAGCCACTTACATATCACTTCTGTCTAATCCCTTGGCCAAAGCAATGATAAAACCTACTAAGATTCGAGGGAAGGAGACGTATAAATTACATCACAATTGGAGGAGTTTCAAATAATTTTTGGCCATATTTGAAAACATCCAGAGCATATTTGGAGAACACAAATAGTTTTTTAGTATCAAAAGGTAAAACACAGCCAGGCACAGTGGCTTTTGCCTATAATCCCAGCACTTTGGGAGGCTGAGGCAGGAGAATCACTTGAGCCCAGGAGTTCAAGACCAGCCTGGGCAAAATTGTGAGATTCTGTCTCTGAAAAAAAAAATGAGTTTTTTTGGTTGAGCACGGTCGCTCACGCCTGTAATCTCAATACTTTGGGAGGCCAAGGCAGGTGAATCACTTGAGGTCAGGAGTTCGAGACCAGCCTGGCCAACATGGTGAAACCCCGTCTCCACTAAAAATACAAAAATTAGCTGGGCATGGTTGCACATGCCTGTAATCCCAGCTACTTGGGAGGCTGAGGCAGGAGGTGTCAGCTTGAACCCAGGAGGTGGAGGTTGCAGTGAGCCAAGATCACGCCATTGCACTCTGCAATCCAGCCTGGGTGACAGAGTAAAACTGTCTCAAAAAAAAAAAAAAGTTTTTTTTTAACTAGCCAGGTATGATGACACATGCCTATAGTCCCAGCTATCTGCTGAGGACTATAGGTGCTGAGGTGGGAGGATCCCTTGAACCCTGGAGGTTAAGGCTGCAGTAAGCCATGGTTGTGCCATTGCATTTCACTTTGGGTGACAGAGTGAGACCCTGTCTCTTTCTCCCTCTCTCTCTTCGATAGATAGATAGATAGATAGACAGATAGATAGATGATAGATAGATGCACAGATAGATAGATGGATAGATAGATGGATAGATAGATGGATAAATAGATAGATGGATAAATAGATGGATGGATAGATAGATGGATAGATAGATAGATAGATGGATGGATAGATAGATAGATAGATAATGCTTTGACTCTGTGTCCTTACCCAAATCTCATCTCAGATTGTAATCCCTATATGTTGAGGGAGGGAAGTGACTGAATTATGGGGATGGTTTCCCCCATGCCATTCTCATGATAGTGAGTGAATTCTCATAAGATCTGATAGTTTTATAAATGATAGTTTTTCCTGTGCTCATACACACTCTCTATCTCTCCTGCCACTATGTGATACGTGCATGCTTCCGCTTCTGCCATGATTGTAAGTTTCCTGTGGCCTTCCCAGCCATGCAGAACTGTGAGTCAATTAAACTTCTTTCCTTTATAATTTCTTTCCTTTATAAATTAAAGAAGAATGTACCTCGGGTAGTATCTTTACAGCAGTGTGAAAGTGGACTAATACATGTATATAACGCCACAACAGATGCAGCAAAAAAAAAGTAGACAAGGCCATTTCAAGGAGAACATTGTTGACTGTGAAAGTCCTTGGAAAGGACTGCAACATTTTCCTTGGCCTCACCTCTTTCTCCACCACAACCAGATAATTCATTCCTGTCCATTTTTTGTCCCCTATTTGTTCTTTTGTTTTTTTCATTTTTGTTGATCATCAACGATCTTCTGTTTGCAAATGCAGTGGTCATTGTATAGAGCTGCTCGTACAGGACTGGCTGCTTTAAACTCTAAAACGCTACTAAAAACTCTGTACACTGGATTATCTGTGGAATCTCCCTTTTCTGATTCTTATAACCTTTCCTTTTTCATTGTAGTTTCTTCATGCTGCCCCAGAGCCTTACTGACAAGTGTTGTTCAGGGACCTCACCTAATCTTTCTGCTTTCCTATCTCTAGACCAGCACTGTCCAATACAGTAGGCACTGGCCACAGGAGGCTATTGAGCATTCGAAATGTACTAATCCAAGCTGACATGTGCTGCAAGTAGAAAATACAGGCCAAACTTCAAAAACTTAGTACAAAACATGAAAAAGAAAGTAAACATCTCAATTTTAAAAATATGAAATATGGTCAGGTGCCATGGCTCATGCCTGTAATCCCAGCACTTTGGAAGGCTGAGGGGGGTGGATCACCTGAGGTCAGGAGTTCAAGACCAGCCTGGCCAACATGGCAAAATGTTGTTTCTACTAAAAATATAAAAATTTGGCCGGGCGCGGTGGCTCAAGCCTGTAATCCCAGCACTTTGAGAGGCCGAGGCGGGTGGATCACGAGGTCAAGAGATCGAGACCATCCTGGTCAACATGGTGAAACCCCGTCTCTACTAATACAAAAAATTAGCTGGGCATGGTGGCGCATGTCTGTAATCCCAGCTACTCAGGAGGCTGAGGCAGGAGAATTGCCTGAACCCAGGAGGTGGAGGTTGCGGTGAGCTGCCATCGCGCCATTGCACTCCAGCCTGGGTAACGAGCGAAACTCCGCCTCAAAAAAAAAAAAAAAAAAATTAGCCAGGTGTGGTGGTGGGCACTTATAATCCCAGCTACTTGGGAGGCTAAGGCAGGAGAATCGCTTGAACCCGGGAGGTAGAGGTTGCAGTGAGCCAAGATCATGCCATTGCACTCCAGCCTGGACTGGAGATCGAAATTCCATATCAAAAAAAAAAAAAAAGAATGAAATACATATTGAAACTGTAACATTTTGGATATAACTGTGTTAAACAACACAAATATGTTGATTTTTTTCAAAACAATGTTTAATTTTTTTTTAAATCAATTTTACCTTCCTCTTTAGTTTTTTTAATATCACAATTTTTTTTTCTTTCTTTTTCTTTTTCTTTTTTTTTTTTGGTGGGGGGGAGACGGAGTCTCGCTCTGTAGCCCAGGCTGAAGTGCCGTGCTATGATCTCGGCTCACTGCAACCTCCGCCTCCCGGGTCCCGGTTCTAGCAATTCTCCTGCCAAGGCCTCCTAAGTAGCTGGGATTACAGGCACACGCCATCATGCCCAGCTGATTTTTTTTTTCTATTTTTAGTAGAGATGGGGTTCCACCATGTTGGCCAGGTTGGTCTTGAACTCCTGACCTCCTGATCAACCCACCTCGGCCTCCCAAAGTGCTGGGATTACAGGCGTGAGCCACCGTGCCCGGCCTTTTTTTTTTTTTAATTTTATATTTTTCAAAATTACGTATGTGGCTTGCATTATATGTCTCTTGGACAGTTCTACTCACGACAGTTTCCCTGGGTAAGCTCACTCAGTATCACAACTTCCCTAATCTCCTTTCTTTCCTGACTTTCAGATTTATATATTCACCTGTCGGTTTACCATTTCCATATGGATAATAGCTAACAGCAGATGTTTACTAAGTGCTTTCTATGTGCCAGGCACTATTCTAAGTATTTTATATGTGTCATCTCATTTCTAATCTGCAACAGCTCTTTGAGGTAGGAACTGTTACTATCCTCTGTTTTACAGATGAGTAAACTGAAGCTTAAGAAATGTGTCCGCCAGGCGCGGTGGCTCACGCCTGTAATCCCAGCACTTTGGGAGGCCGAGGCAGGTGGATCACGAGGTCAAGAGATCGAGACCATCTTGGTCAACATGGTGAAACCCCGTCTCTACTAAAAATACAAAAAATTAGCTGGGCATGGTGGCGCGTGCCTGTAATCCCAGCTACTCGGGAGGCTGAGGCAGGAGAATTGCCTGAACCCAGGAGGCGGGGGTTGCGGTGAGCCGAGATAGCACCATTGCACTCCAGCCTGGGTAACGAGCGAAACTCCGTCTCAAAAAAAAAAAAAAGAAATGTGTCCAAGTTCACACAGGTAGTAAGTGGTGAATCACCGAGGCAAATATAAGCTTTTCTGCCATCAGAGCCCATTCTCTCTCTATACAGCCCCCAGATAGCCTTTAAAAACTAAAAGTCTAGCCAGGTGCAGTGGCTCATGCCTTAATCCCAGCACTTTGGGAGGCTGAGGCGGGTGGATTGCCTGAGCTCAGGAGTTCGAGACCAGCCTGGGCAACACGGCACAACCCTGTCTCTACTAAAATACAAAAAATTAGCTGGACAAGGCGACGTGCACCTGTAGTCCCAGTTACTTGGGAGGCTGAGGCAGAAGAATTGCTAGAACCCAAGAAGTGGAGGTTGCAGTGAGCCAAGATTGCACCACTGCATTCCAGCTTGGGTGACAGAGCAAGACTCCATCTCTAAAAAACAAACTAAAAACTAAAAGTCCACCTATTTCTAACGGAACTCACTACGTTCTTCACTAACGTTAAGCTGTGTAACCTGCATTTTCCCCTTCAGATCCAATCTTGCCCTAGGAGGATAACCTGTATGAACTACGCTGGGGGCCTCTTCACTCTGCTTCAGCTTCCAGTCAGCCTTGGCCAATGAGCAGTCCCAGCAGGAGGTCAGAAGGAAAGACCAGAATGAGGTCACAGTGTTTATCTCTGCTCCTTCACCTCCCTGCAAGGCTGCTGCAGGACAGCTTCTTCCCTGTCCCTGGAGCAAGGTCACAGTTCTTGCCAGGCAGCCCTTCCACACAGCAGCCTTCTGTTTTCAGGTTCCCAAAACTGGTCCCTTCAGGTCTTGGATTGACAACAGCATTCCTTCCCTCATCCCGCTATTATTAGCTCCAAAGGCTACATTAGTCCTCATGGTCTCTTTATACTCTGCCCACAACTTTGTGTAACTGATGGAGTTATTAAGGCCTTCTCAGTTGCCCAACCTGAGTGTGGGTCCTGTTCCTGGGGGGGTACCCTGACCAAAACACACACGTTCCTTTTTCTGTATTCATTAACTCAGAGCATAGATACGCAGTCACCAAGGCTAAACCTGAGAGTCCTGTTCTGTTTCACCCTCCCTTTTTCCCTTCGCAACTCCCATGTCTAATCTTCCCTAAGTCTTGCTAGTTTCCTTGTCTTTAGGCCCTTGCTGTCTTTCCCTAGATTATAATACTGGTCTCCAGTGAGTCCTACTCAAGGCCATCGTCAGTAACACAACCAAAGTGAGCTCTTTGGCTCCCTTTCATCTCATCCATACAATAAAAAACCTCACTAGGACTCTCCCTTGGTTAAAACCCCTCCGAATCTCCACACCACCACCAAGCCATGCATTGTATCTCACCAAGATCACCTGAGTCTCTGCCTAACAATCTATGCTCCAAAGACAGTTGTGCTTCTAAGTTCACACCATGGTTCTCTGTGCCTTTGGGCTTTGCTTCTGCTTACGACCTCCACCTTCCCAAACCGTCCTCCGACCCCCAGCTTGGCCAACTCCTACTCATCTCACACCACTCATCACTCAAGGAGTCAACCCAAAGTCTTCCAAATAGCATTATCCCTCCACACATATATTCATGTGGCTTTCTCAAGGTTTCTCTTTCTTTCTTTTTTTTCTTTTTGAGACAGTGTTTCACTCTTGTCACCCAGGCTGGACTGCAATGGCACGATCTTGGCTCACTGCAACCTCCACCTCCTGGGTTCAAGCCATTCTCCTGCTTCAGCTTCCTGAGTAGCTGGGATTACAGGTGCACGCCACCATGCATAGCTAATTTTCATATTTTTAGTAGAAACAGGGCTTCACCATGTTGGCCAGGTTGGTCTCGAACTCTTGACCTCAGGTGATGCAGCCACTTAGGGCTCCCAAAGTGCTGGGATTACAGGCATGAGCCACCATACCCAGCAAGGTTTCCCTTTCAACACCATGTGCATGCCTCTACGATTCCACTTCCTACCATGCCTTTTATTACATCTTTGTATGTCATTTTCCCCCTTTCCATCTCTGGGCCTAGCCCAGTGCCAGGCACTTACTACATGCTCAGTGAATGTTTAGTTGAATGAATATATGGGATAAATATTATAACCAACTACAGAAAGTGAAGTTATTAAGGCATATAATTTTGCCAAATTAAGGTCAGACTCAACTTTTACCTAAATTTTATGGTAATTCCAGGAAACTCCTTCTGAAAAATCTAATTCAATTTGTATTTAAAGACCTAACCAAGCTGGGCGCAATGGCTCACATCTGTAATCCCAGCACTTTGGGAGGCCGAGGTGGGCGGATCATGAGGTCAGGAGTTCAAGACCAGCCTGGCCAACATAGTGAAACCCTCTCTCTACTAAAAATACAAAAATTAGCTGGGCATGGAGGCAGGCATCTATAGTCCCAGCTACTTGGGAGACTGAGACAGGAGAATCACTTAAACCCAGGAGGCAGAGGTTGCGGTGAGCTAAGATCGCACCACTGCACTCCAGCCTGGGCTTTAAGAGCGAAACTCCATTTAAAAAAAAAAAAAAAGACCTAACTTCAATTTTTCAAGCCAATATTTCTACACTGGGTACCTGTGGAGACACTCAATCTACTCTTTTTTTTTTTTTTTTGAGATGGAGTCTTGCTGTGTTGCCCAGGCTGGAGTGCATTGTAGATCTCGGCTCACTGCAACCTCCATCTCCCAGGTTCAAGCACTCCTCCTGCCTCAGCCTCCTGAGTAGCTGGGATTACAGGCACCTGCCACCACACCCAGCTAATTTTGTATTTTTAGTAGAGATGAGGTTTCACCATGTTGGTCAGGCGGTCTCAAACTCCTGACCTCAGGTGATCCACCCACCTCGGCCTCCTAAAGTGCTGGGATTACAAGCATGAGCCACCACATCCAGCCCTAAATTGTGTTTTTTTATGGGTGATCTGTGAGAGCTTTCTTCCCCTAGGTAGTATGTTTTTATAAGATCCTTCCCTAAGTTTTCTGTACTTTGTTTCTGAATGTACTCCTCTATTTCTTCTATTTGAATAAATTTAAAAACTCATACTGCTCTACTGCTTATCTTATTCACTGTATTTCATGCTTTGAAAGGACACTTTGGTCAGGCGCAGTGGCTCACACCTGTCATCCCAGCACTCTGGGAGGCTGAGGCAGGAGGATCAGGAGGTCAAGAGTTTGAGGAGAGAGATCCAAGATGGCTGATGATTAGCAGCTCGGGCACGTACCTCCCAGTGAAAGCGCAAAGAACGAGAGGACGCCACACTTTCAGACGAATATTAGTTGCTCACGGACCAGGAGATTCCCAGTGGAGGAGCTCCACGGGTCGCCAGGGCGACTCTTGTGGCCGGCGTGGAGGTTTTGCTGGTGCCTTAGCACGCCAGTTCTTGGTGCAGAGTCCGGAGATTCCGGGCAGAAAAGCACCATCAATCTTAACACCGCTGTTTTGGCCGGCTCAGTGGATTGCTCAGATTTCGGCGCAGGGAATCAACAAGTTGGACGTCAGAGACCCAGTTAGAAAGCCGGTAATTATAAAGACGACAGACGGACAAATATATAATGAAGGGAAGAAACCAGCGTAAAAAGGTAGAGAATACTCAAAATAAGAATGCCTCTCCCTCTACAGGGGATTGCAATTCCTCATCAGTAACGGAACAAGGCTTAATAGATTACACGTGTGTTCCAATAACCGAAGCAGGTTTCAAAACGTGGGTGATAAGAAACTTCTGTGAATTAAAAGAACTTGTTCTAACCCAATGCAAAGAAACTAAGAACCTTGAAAAAAGGTTTGACGAAATGTTAACGAGAATGGACAATTTAGAGAAGAATATAAGTGAATTGATGGAGCTGAAAAACACAACACGAGAACTTCGCGAAGCATGCACAAGTTTAAACAGTCGAATTGGTCAAGCAGAAGAAAGGATATCAGAAGTCGAGGACCAGCTCAGTGAAATGAAACGAGAAGACAAGAATGCAGAAAAAAGGATGAAAAGGAATGAGCAAAGTCTCCAGGAAATATGGGACTATGTGAAAAGACCTAATTTACGTTTGATAGGTGTACCTGAATGTGATGAAGAGAATGAATCCAAGTTGGAAAATACTCTTCAGGATATCATTCAGGAAAATTTCCCCAACCTGGCAAGGCAGGGTAATATTCAACTCCAGGTAATACAGAGAACACCACAAAGATATTCTTCAAGAAGACCAACCCCAAGGCACATAATTGCCAGATTTATTAGGGTTGAAATGAAGGAGAAAATACTAAGGGCAGCCAGAGAGAAAGGTCAGGTTACCCATAAAGGGAAACCTATCAGACTTACAGCAGATCTCTCAGCAGAAACCCTACAAGCCAGAAAAGAGTGGGGACCAATATTTAACATCCTTAAAGAAAAGAACTTTCAACCCAGAATTTCCTATCCAGCCAAACTAAGCTTTATGAGCGAAGGAAAAATTAAATCTTTTGCGAACAAACAAGTACTTAGAGAGTTCACCACCACCAGGCCTGCTTTACAAGAGCTTCTGAAAGAAGCACTATACATATAAAGGAACAACCAATATCAGCCTTTCCAAAAATATATCAAAAAGCAAAGAACTTCAACACAATAAAAAATTCACATCAACTAATGGGCAAAACAGCCAGCTAGCATCAAACGCCGGTATTAAACTTATATATATTTTAATTGGATAAAAAGCCAAAACCCATCGGTATGCTGCATCCGGGCCCATCTTACATGCAACAATACACAAAGACTCAGAGAGAAGGAGGAAGATTTACCAATCAAACAGAGAGTAAAAATAAACTAATAAACAAAAAGCAGGAGATGCAATTCTCGCCTCTGATAAAGTAGACTTTAAAGCAATCAAAAGAGGCGAGGAATGACATTACATAATGGCAAAAGGATCAATGCAACAAGAAGAGCTAACGATTCTATAGATCAACGAGATAGAAAATTAACAAGGATATTCAGAACTTGAACTCAGACCCGGAACAAGTAAACTTAATAAACATTTATAGAACTCTCCACTTCAAATACACAAAACATACATTACCACCTCACACCTATTCCAAAGGTGACTATATAATTGGAAGTAAATCACTCCTCAGTAATCGCATAGCATTTCATAGGTTTAAATGAAATATTGGTTGGCTGTTTGTTTGTCATCTTCTTCCCTTATTCCTTCCTGACTACATCATTAAGTATAATTATCAGTATAAAAGAGGTTTTCAATACCCATTACTAAATTGCATTCTAGCCTGGGCAAGAAAGCAATACTCCCATTCTCTCTCCCTCTTTCTTTTCCTTCTCCCTCCTCCCCATTCTCTCTCTCTCTTTCTCTTCCTTTTTCCTCCTTCCTATTCTAAAAAAAAAAAAAAAAAAAAAAAAAAGAGTTTGAGACCATCCTGACCAATATGGTGAAACCCCATCTCTACTAAAAAACACAAAAATTAGCCAGGCATGGTGGCACGTGCCTGTAGTCCCAGCTACTCAGGAGGCTGAGGCAAAATAATTGCTAGAACCAGGGAGGCAGAGGTTGCAGTGATCCAAGATCACGTCACTGCACTCCAGCCTGGGCAACAGATTAAAAAAAAAAAAAAGTACCCTTTTGTTTTCCAACATGACATTTAACAAGCAGACTTAACTATCATCTATCCCAGTTTGAAACTGAAACTCATCTCAAAGGAAGGAATCATTTTCTAGATGATAATTCTATAGCACTTTTCTCTCCACTTCCTCCACTTTAGAACCTACTCAAGGAAAAGCACTCACTTCATTTAGAAGCTTTGTTTTTTTCAGAGACAGGATCTCACTGTGTTGTCCAGGCTGCTCACAAACTCCTGGGCTCCAGTGACTCCCCCACTTCAGCCTTTCAAGTAGCAAGTACTATAGGTGTTCCACCACATGCCTGGCTTCTTTTTGCATTTTTAACTATGGTGTAAGTGTTGTTTTTCACTGTTGGATTTATTTTTTTCTGTTTAAATTTTCCTTTGCTTATATTCAGGGCCCTGAGTGAAAATCTACAGAGACACTGAAAGGGAAAAAGAAAACATTCAAAGATTTATATTTTTTTAATGCTCTTGTTAGTAGTTAAAATATCAGCAAGCAAGGAGATCTTTTAAGTTTTCCTCTAAAATAAAATTATTCTAACTACTGTAAACAGTTTTTCCAGAAAAGCCTCTTTTACATAACTGTAAGTTTTAAATCTCTATATCTGTATATATCTAGAATTCTACAGAGAAGACATGTACTATCCTATGTTTGCACCTCTCCTATTTCTCTCCTTGCTTCTCTGGTTTGTGGGTGAATGGAGCGTGTAAAAAAGCAGGGACAACCCCCAGGGCAGGCGCTCTGCTCCCTGTGCTGCCCAGGTCCTTTGGTCTTTGTCTGTGACAGTTCCTTTCCTTAGTCCACTAAGGAATGATAGCCACCAAGATCATATGCCAAATATGCCTCCTCTTTGGCAAAAAAAAAAAAAAAAAATATATATATATATATATATATATATATATACACACACACACACACACACATAAACATAATTTAAAAAATCAGAAGTCAATACCACTATTCTATTATATTTAAATTTGAAAATATTCTATATGATTATTGACTTAAATAAAATATTTGAATGACTTTTTACAAGGAAATAACTTGTAGCAATTATGCACTAAGGTAAGCTCTTAAGTCAGAGACATGATGTCTTCAGTGACTCTGATAGAAATATCTTTTTTTTTTTTTTTGAGATAGAATCTTGCTCTCTTGCCCAGGCTGGAGTGCAATGGCATGATATCAGCTCACTGCAATCCCTGCCCCTGGGTTCAAGCAATTCTCCTGCCTCAGCCTCCTAGTAGCTGGGATTAGAGGCATGCACCACCACGCCCAGCTACTTTTTGTATTTTAGTAGAGACGGGGTTCGGGGTTTCACCATGTTGGTCAGGCTGTTCTTGAACTCCTGACCTCGTGATCCGCCTGCCTCGGCCTCCCAAAGTGCAGGATTACAGGTGTGAGCCACCATGCCCGGCCTGATAGCAATATCTTCAGGAACTCCTTGGACAACATTAAGGGTCCCCACTGCTTGCTCACCAAAGATATTTATCCCTTGGCTAAACCGAACTAATTTTGTTACTGCTGCATCTGTGGAGCTACCATGGTAATGGGAGGCAGGGCTGGTTTCAGAAGCCTGAGCTCCGTGCAGTGGCTCAGGAAGCCAGCCCCTGTTAGAAGGGTCCTGCACATCCATGTGTGTCCTGCTGTTGCTATCTTGGAATTCTTAATAATTTTTGAACAAGGGTGACCTAGTTTTCATTTTGTACTGGGACCTGCAAATTATGTAGTTTGTCTGGCTGGGAGGTAGGAAGTAACAAACGTGGGGGAAGTATACTTAATCCTCTATACATTCTTTTCACAGAATCAGGCCAACTACATTCCAGAAAGCAAAAGGATTCTCTTTCCTTACCTTGGTTATCTTCCTCACCTTGATTATTTTACATGAAGATGACTAGAGTATCCTAAAGAATGTAAGAGAAGGATTAGAAAAAGGAATGATGAGTTTCCATTGTTTTTTATATTCGAGGAAATAATACTAGTTTGAAGGGAATCATTCGGGTAGTGATTTTCTTTTCATGGGAACTTTTATATTATATTTAAATACAATATAAGCCTAAATCACCTTAGAAACCTCTAGGGGAACAACCACATAGATTGCTTTCTTTTCAGTACTTACCTTTTGGGAAATATTTAAATTTACCTCCATTTTAGAGGAGGAATTTTTTTCAGAAATGTGATGTCAATGAACTCACTGATCAGGAAATGAGAAGTTATAATGTTTCTTATTCCTGCTCTACTCTGGGAGGCAGTAGAACATAGTGAAAATCAAAGTCTCCAGGAAGGACTGATTTCAATCCCTGCTGAAGTACCTCAGAGACGTCCCTAAAAGACCCTGAACCTCAGTGTCCTAAACTGTGAAACTGGGTGACTAATGCCCATCTCATAAGGGTGGTTAACAGGTGATCAAACAAGACAATGCTGTAAAATGTTTGCCAAAGTGAAAGGCATTGAGTCGGCTGTTACTATTATTGTTGTTGTTGTTGTTAATATTATTTCTTTCTCTCCTTCTTTTCTTTTTGTTTTTGAGACGGAGTTTCGCTCGTTACCCAGGCTGGAGTGCAATGGCGTGATCTCGGCTCACCACAACCTCTGCCTTCTGGGTTCAGGCAATTCTCCTGCCTCAGCCTCCTGAGTAGCTGGGATTACAGGCACGCGCCACCATGCCCAGCTAATTTTTTGTATTAGTAGAGACGGGGTTTCACCGTGTTGACCAGGATGGTCTCGATCTCTTGACCTCGTGATCCACCCGCCTCAGCCTCCCAAAGTGCTGGGATTACAGGCTTGAGCCACAGCGCCCGGCTCTCTCCTTCTTTTCTAGTGGGCCCTGTCTAAAAAGACCTAGTCTTTCTGTGAGAACCTGGATAAAGATTTTAACATGTTGGTACTACAATATCCTCAATTGTGAAATGGTTGTTAACTTAGCAGACCACGTAGCAGGTGATAGGCATTCAGTAACTAACACCATGTGGGTTGAGGTTAAGGGTTTGTTTTTTGTTGTTGTTTTCTTTTGTTTGTTTTTTGAGACGGTGCTTCTTTTTCACCCAGGCTAGAGTGCAATTGTGCGATCTTAGCTCAGTGCAAACTCCGCCTCCCGGGTTCAAGTGATTCTCCTGCCTCAGCCTCCCAAGCAGCTGGGATTACAGGCCCACGGCACTATGTCCGGCTAATTTTTGTATTTTTAGTAGAGATGGGGTTTCACCACGTTGGTCAGGCTGGTCTCAAACTCCTTACCTCAGGTGATCCGTCTGCCTCAGCCTCCCAAATTCTTGGGATTACAGGTGAGAGCCACCATGCCCAGCCTCTTAATTTAGTGTGAATTGTATTTGAAATAAAAAAATAAAGATCAAGTTCCCTGGCCACGTATAAGAAATAACCGGCTGGGCACAGTGGCTCACGTCTGTATTCCCAGCATTTGGGAGGCTGAGGCGGGTGGATCACAAGGTCAGGATTTCGAGACCAGGCTGGCCACATGGTGAAACCCCATCTCTACTAAAAATACAAAAATTAGCCAGACATAGTGTCATGTACCTGTAATCCCAGTTACTCGGGAGGCTGAGGCAGGATTGCTTGAACCCGGGAGGCGGAGGTGGCAGTGAGCCAAGATCGCACCATTGCACTCCAGCCTGAGCAACAGGGCAAGACTTCATCTCAAAAAAGAAAGAAAGAAAGAAAGAAAGAAAGAACAACCACAAACATAGTTTCAATTCTTAAAGTGCTTTCATGAATCTTCTCCTCTGAGGAGGCCATGCAGCTAGTAAATTACAGAATCTGGAAACCTGATTCTGAATTTTATGCACATACTCCCTTCCCTGCTGCCATGTAAGACCCGCCTTTGCTCCTACTTCACCTTCCACCCTGATTGTGAGGCCTCCCTAGCCATGTGGAACTGTGAGTCCATTAAACTTATTTTTCTTTATAAATTACCCAGTCTCAGGTCTTTCTTCATAGCAGTGTGGAAATGGACTAATACAACAATCAAGCACCAAATAAAAACATCCCATCCCCACAACAAAAGCCCTAGTTGTCTTATAAGCTGTTCTCCATGGTAAACAGAACTAAGGAGAACCTTGTCTAATGTTGTAGACACCTTCTCTTCCAGTGCCAGCCTCACTACATTTGGCTTCTACTTGATATAGAACCTTGTGCTTACGTCCAGATTCACCTTGTTCAGGTTCAGTGACCTTGAGGCCAGTCAGGCAGGACCTGGGACCTCTCACAGGGCTGCCGTCTTTTAGATGTTTACTCTTTCCTTCAAATAATGGCCTATGCATCTCACACCTTTCCTGTCTCCGACAGGGTTCAACCAGAATAGATCACAATCCAAGACAATAAACACTCTATATTATTTCTTGGTGGCTGGCTTGCTGGGGGAAAATTAACGCCTCCCTTCCAGCCACCAACTTATGAGAAATGGTAGAGTGAGTTCTTGTCACAGATTTAGTAATAGCACCTCTTTCTTGTATGCTAAGCATTGGCACAATTTCTATAACGGTAATAGTAAACAAAGCAGGCATGGGAGAACCACTGGTGCCTACGTTATATAAAATCTTTGCTGAAGATTTTAACTCTCTAAATCGTTCCTCTAGTTGTTGCCATATGGGAAATTTCTTTGTTTTTTTTTTTTGAGACAAAGTTTTGCTCTGTCGCCAGGCTGGAGTGCAGTGGTGTGATCTCAGCTCATTGAAACCTCCGCCTCCCAGGTTCAAGCTATTCTCTGCCTCAGCCTCCCCAGTAGCTGGGATTACAGGCAGGCGCCACCACACCCAGCTAACTTTTGTATTTTTAGTAGAGACGGGATTTCACCATGTGGGCCAGGATGGTCTCAATCTGCTGACCTCATGATCTACCTGCTTCAGCCTCCCAAAGTGCTGGGATTACAAGTGTGAGCCACTGCATCTGGCCCATGTGGGAAATTTCTTTTGGAATTTACAAATAGAATTTTCACCTCCTCTGGTAGAAACTAGAAGGCACAAGCAATACATTCATCTCTTTATTTTCCTTGCTGCCAGGAAGCTGAGAGATACTATGAGAACAATAGTAACCATTGTGGTTAGCTATTTGCCTCCCTTCCTTTCCTTTGCTCTGATTTTCCATTTTCTCACTCTTTTTCTTTTTTCTTTTTTTTTTTTTTTGAGACTAAGTCTCGCACTGTCACCCCAGTGCAATGGCAGTGCTGGGATTACAGGCGTGAGCCACCATGCCTGGTCTTTTCCTTTTTTTTTTTTTTTTTTTTTGAGACAAAGTCTTGCTCTGTTGCCCAGACTGGAGTGCAGTGGTGCGATCTCAGCTCACTGCAGCCTCCACCTCCCAGGTCAAGCATTTCTCCAGCCTTAGTCTCCGGGAATTACAGGCACGAGCCACCACGCCCAGCTAATTTTTTGTATTTTTTGTAGACACAGGGTTTCACCATGTTGCCCACTGATCTTGAACTCCTGGGCTTAAGTGATCTGCCCACCTCAGCTTCCCAAAGTGCTGGGATTACAGGCATGAGCCACCCTGCCCAGCCTACTTTGTCATCTTTTTAAGTTGGCTAAAATATTATACTTTTTGAGAAGAGACAGGGTAAAAATAAACAATTGCCTATGTATGTATGCAATGAAGGCTTAGAGTTTCCCAAAGGCTTTCAAAAATACACCATCGGAAAGAGAAAGATCCCAAATACCTTGTAGTATCCTTGGGAAATAAACAAGCCAAACAAGCCTTCCTCATCCTCAAGTCCAAGAGATGGAGTTGTAGTTCTCAGATTTCAAGGAGCATCTGAAATTCCCTGGAGGGCTTGTGAAGACACAAAGCTGAGCCCCACCCCCAGAATTTTAATTCAGTAGGTCTGGGATGAGGTATGAATACTTACCTTTCTAATAAGCTCCTAAGTGATGCTGATGCTGCTTATCAGAAATCAAAAGCTGAGAACTATTGACCTGAAAGAACAATACAATAGAGACCTATTATCAGAGGCACATGAGTAAAGAAGATATTAATATAATGTGGGCTTAAACACAGAGGCCAAATAAAGGGAACAGAAAGGTAGATACCAAGAAGTAATGTAGATATTGGAGACCGTAAGGATCAAAGAGAATGAGAAGAGCCAGAGACCTGGAGCTGCCTTAAAAGGCTCTAGAATAAAAGAGATTAAGTTTGATCTAAACCTGAGATGCAAACCAGGTGGGGAAAGCAGGACAGGCAGTGGGATAGAAACAAAGTCACAAACAGAAATGTGGACAGTGTGTTTGTGAATGATGCCCTCAGAATTCACCACCCAAAGGGCTCCATCAAAGTTTGTTGAAAAAATGAGCAATAAAGAGACTTGATTGGTGCAAGCAACAGATTCCTCCCAAGGAAAAGTGAGGGGCTACTAGAGATGTGTCTAAGGACTGGATTGTGATTAGTTTTTAATGCAAAATCCAGAGGTGAATTTAAGTTTTTTAAGCAATGAGAATTCATTGACGGTTTTGAGTAAGATATTCACTTGAGCAAATAATATTTTCAGATATCATTGTATAAGGATATTTTTAATATATTGTATTAGTCCGTTTTCACACTGCTAATAAAGACATACCCGAGACTGGGTAATTTATAAAAGAAAGAGAATTAATGGACTCACAGTTCCACATGACTGGGGAGGCCTCACAATAGTGGCAGAAGACAAAGGAAGAGCAAAGGGACGTCTTATATGGTGGCAGGGAAGAGAGCTTGTGCAGGGTAACCGACCTTTATAAAACCATCAGATCTCATGAGACTTATTCACTATCACGAGAACAGCTTGGGAAGGACCCGCCCCAGTGATTCAATTCTGTCCCACCAGCTACCTTCCACGACACGTGGGAATTATGGGAGCTACAATTCAAGATAAAGTTTGGGTGAGGACACAGCCAACCATATCATATATGATATTCTATTATAATATTACTGATTGCTTTCTTTCTTTCTTTCTTTCTTTTGAGACTAGGTCTCGTTCTTATCGCCTAGGCTGGAGTGCAAAGGCAAGATCTTGGCTCACTGTAACCTCCGCCTCCCAGGTTCAAGCAATTATCCTGCCTCAGCCTCCTGAGTGGCTGGGATTACAGGCTCCCACCACAACACCCAGCCAATTTTTGTATTTTTAGTAGAGACGGGGTTTCACCATGTTGGCCAGGCTGATCTCAAACTCCTGACCTCAGGCAATCTGCCCACCTCGGCCTTACAAAATGCTGGGATTACAGGAGTAAGCCACGGTGCCTGGCCAATATTACTGTTTTCTTATGGCTTACCACTTAATAAAATCAACACAAAGGAAGGGAGGAGACATTCCAAATGGGGGCATTAAAATGGTCAAAGGCTGGTATGGGGAGAAGAGACGAGAAAACCAATATAGTCCATACTTTCAAGCCTAAATAATGAGAAAGAATTGCGAGCATAAGGATGTGTGGCATGGGAGATAGGTTTTGGAGAGGAGATGAGTTTTGTTTTAAAGCAAGGCATGTGGGGTTGGAGGGGGAGTGTTGGGAGCGTCCAGTGAGCAGAAAATTGCCTGTTTTAGTTTGGTGAGAAGAAAGAGCTGGAAGTGTGGGATCACGTTCATGGAGATACACTCTAGTCGTAAGAAAAGCTTCACTAACACTCATGCCAGCTTTCCTCCCTGACTGCCTTGTTCCTATGCATCTCCTGGGAGTACTCACAGCTCTGGCGAGTTATAGCTGGAAGCCTTTCACCCTGGCCCCCAGCCACCCCGGCCCCCCAGCCCCCAAGCCCAGGCTGTGGGGAGATACACGTCAGTCACACAGAACCACCCTTGCAGCTGAGCTGGCTCCAAAGTGGGACCGGAGGCCACAGTGCATCCACAGCCTTCTCAGAGCCGGGAACTAACCAACCCAATTCTATGGTAACCCTGGCAGGCCCAGCTGGCAGCATGGGGATCGCAAGAGTAAAACCCTGGGGGCCAGTCCTGCCAAGAGGGGGAAAGGTCAGGCCAGGGCTGGAGCCCAGGCAGGCAAACAGCTCTCATTAGATTTTTTTATGCAGTTGGAGACAAACCAGGAGATGATATTACTGTATCAACCAAGGCCAGCAGGAATGTCAAGGCAGGGAGAGGGTGTGATCACACGAAGGACAGTGCAGAGACAGGAACCCAGAGGGGCTTTCCAGTGCACCTGATCGGAAGAGAGTTCTGGAGGACATTCCTTGGGAGACGAGAAGGAATGGCTCCTTCAAGTTCAGAGAAAAGAGATGGAAGAGGGAGGAACATGAAATCTGAAGAAAGTTTTTTGAGAACCAGTGTGATTTGGCATGCCAGAGGCTCCAGGGAATGCCAAGAGTTAGTCATCAGAAGAACAAGAAGACTAAGATGATGCACAGTGACTTAGAGTACATGGGAAGAAGATGGGGTCCTCAGAAGACACCTAAGTGAAACAGAGTAAGAATGAGTTGTTCCTTATATCGTCCAGTTGGAGGTGAGTTCATCCAGCTAAACGTGTGCCATGTCACCACTCACATTTGGTGGTAAGCTTGTGAATCAGAATACGCACGTATCTGAGTGTTTCAACAACTTCCCCGCTGTTCCCAGTACCCAGCCGGTTTGGAGAACTGGTCCAGAAGATACGGAGCAGGTACCCTGATTCAGGGAGCGGTTTGGTTTTCTTGCTACTGTGGCAGCAGAGAAGCATGGAGGAAAACAGGAAAGTAGAGCATGGGCCGTTGTGGGATCAAGGTCACAAGTTGCATGATACAATAAGGAAAAGAGGGATTTTGAAAATGTACCAGATTCAAAGGTTGGTGAAGTGGAAAGGAGCAAGAAAGCCTTGATTAGTAAAACCAGAGGTAATTTAGCAGTAGGATCTGGAGGGGAAAATTGCAGAAAACAAAATTTACACTTTGAAAATGGCCTGAGAATAGAAAGGAACAATTTGCTGGTTATACCCATGTACCTGTGGAAGTTGCTAGGGTGCCTAGTGCAATGTGAGTATTTTTACGGTTGTAATTTTTTTTATTATAATGAAGACACCATAAGGCAGCCTCATCACCATTTTACAGGGGAAACTTAAGCTCCAAGAAATGAAGTAAAGTATCTCACCCCATGGCACATGCCTGTAGTACCAGCTACTCAGAAGGCTGAGGTGGGAGGACCCCTTGATCCCAGGAGTTCAAGTCCTGCCTGGCAGCATAATGAGATCCCATCTCTAAAAATATAAGTTAGGCCAGGCTGGGCACAGTGGCTCACACCTGTAATCCCAGAACTTTAGGAGGCCAAGGCAGCTGGATCATCTGAGATCAGGAGTTCGAGACAGCCTGACCAACATGGAGAAACTCCGTCTCTACTAAAAATACAAAACTAGCCAGACGAGGCAGCACGTGCCTGTAATCCCAGCCACTCGGGAGGCTGAGGTAGGAGAATTGCTTGAACCCAGGAGGTGGAGGTTGCGGTGAGCCGAGATCACGCCATTGCACTCCAGCCTGGGCAACAAGAGCAAAACTCCGTCTCAAAAAATTAACTAACTAATTAATTAAAATAAATAAAGATTAGGCCGGGCACAGTGGCTCATGCCTTTAATCCCGGCACTTTGGGAGGCCGAAGCAGGTAGATCATGAGGTCAGGAGATTGAAACCATCCTGGCCAACTTGGTGAAACCCCGTCTCTACTAAAAATATAAAATTTAACTGGGTGTGGTGGCACATGCCTGTAATCCCAGCTACTTGGGAGGCTGAAGCAGGAGAATCGTTTGAACCCAGTAGAGGGAGGTTACAATGAGCCGAGATTGTACCACTGCACTCCAGCCTGGTGACAGAGTGAGACTCCGTCTCAATAAAAAAAAATAAATAAAAATAAAAAGATTAACTTTTTTTTTTTTTTTTTTTTGGAGACGGAGTTTTGCACTCCAGGCTGGAGTGCAATGGCGCGATCTCGGCTCACCGCAACCTCCGCCTCCTGGGTTCAGGCAATTCTCCTGCCTCAGCCTCTCGAGTAGCTGGGATTACAGGCATGTGCCACCATGCCCAGCTAATTTTTTGTATTTTCAGTAGAGACGGGGTTTCACCATGTTGATCAGGATGGTCTCGATCTCTTGACCTCTTGATCCACCCGCCTCGGCCTCCCAAAGTGCTGGGATTACAGGCGTGAGCCACCGCGCCCGGCCAAGATTAACATTTTTTAAAGAAGTTAAATATCTTGCATCAATTTCTAACCAAGTTTGTATTCTTTCTGAGAATACAAACAGAGTTCGACCACTGCAGAAGAATCTTTGTTTCTATACTTTGTTCCTATCTTCTACGTTCTTTAAAACTGACTCATGGAGACAGCTTGTCTGATAAGAGCCTCAACTCCACTTCTATAGCTTGTGGGACTGAAGGAACACCAATAAGATGGTAAGAAAGGAACTATGCTATCTATCATGTTTCTTTCATGACAAAAGGATGCTGCGGTTATCCCCTTGAAATAAAAGCAGGAATTAAACAAATAAATGGGTTACAATATTTTTTTCTAATAAGAAATATGGAAAATATAAAAGTAGACTTTGAACTCTTACCGTGTTCTATGAAGACATATTGCTTTAAAGTCAGAATGAGTCAGCCAAAACGAGGTCGTTCCTGAAGCTCTGTTTTTTCCTGAAGCTCTGTTTTCTCAAGCATACTCCCAAATATTAGATCCTGAAAAAAAGGGTTTATGATGTCCAAAACAAACCAGCCAGAGGCAAGAGTAGCACTTAAATGTATTTTTAATCATTACCACTTTTCCTCCTACTTCTCAGCATGTAAACCTAACTGCCAGCTCACCAGGTGGTTGTGACAAGCAATTTAGTGACTTCAGCAAGTGTAAGGACACCATTATTGCCAGTGTATTAAAATTTCTCATTGTTACCCAAAGGACCACAGTACCACAATGATATTCTGAAAACAATGCTCTTAATTTTTTTTGAGAAGTTTATTTTTAGGATATACATATTTGTATGTGAGTGTGTGTGTGTGTGTCCACATGTATCCACATACATACAAACTTTTTTTCAGTTATATTATAGAACTAGTGATCCAAAAAACTGCTATAAACACAAGGTTAGTTTTCATAATCTCAGAGGCCAGAGGCCATGGCAGTGATGCAGAGGAAAATAGAGGCTCTCCTTCAGGTTTGGATTTGGCCATAGGTCCCTGTGATCTTTCATGACCAGAACAAAGGCGTGTGGAGGGCCAGGTAGCTTCAGTCATGCTGGCAGCTGAAGTTCAGCATGCCCTGTTTTCATCTTCCTTGGACAGGAGCAGAGTGCCAGGTGTGATTCTCTGGTTCTCTGCCCAGGTTTTCAGGGATTGCAAGTGGTGCCAGTCATATTCACTTGCGGCCAGAAAGAGCATTCTGATCTTAAGCGTATTGCAGGTTTGGGCCACGGAATCTGACTCAGAAGAGGCAACAGCAGGCACAAAAGCTACAGAAAAGGGGAGTTCAAGGTACTATCTGAGGGGTAAAGTGGAACCTCATTAGGAACCAAGAAAAACATCTTCCTTAGGACTAACCCAGGGAAAGAATAAAACTGTAATTTCTGTATGAAGTGCATGTTTTTTTTTTTCATAATGATAACTTTCAAGAATATTATTCTTTGCCCATCAGGGTTTGCACTGATGGCTTTAACACTGGAAATTGGACTGTAATTTATCTTATAACTTCTTGAGATACTATCCTTTTCTTAAAGGAAAAATAAAAGGAAACCGATGTTCTGTTAAACATCCCATCACCAGCAATGCTGACATTGAAAAAAATGGACAGATGCTTCCTAAAATGGGTATTTGTCAATTCAAAAGTATTTCTCCTCTTTTAAGTTTCCTTGGCAATTAAAAAGAATAAAAGCACTAACCCATATTAAAATGATTAAGTACTAGGATGGTAGCTATTACAGAGACAATGCCTCACAACTGAATGAATGCAAAAGTGAGACTTTTACTCGTTGTGAAAGTGTATCGTGATGTTTTCATTTTGAAAATATATTCTGCAAATAAATTCTCAAAATATATTCTTTAAGTTCTCAAGAATGTATGACTGTGGAAAAAAAAATTACCTTTTCAACTTGAGAGAAGGAAAACTGTTGGAACAGTTTAGGCAATGCCTATCCAATAAAAAAAAAATGTTTCTTGACCACAATTCATTCTCCAAACCTTCAAAAGCCTATCATTTATCATTAATTTTGAAATAAAACAGGAAATACCTGTACTGAAAGAACCTTTGAAAACAAGCAGAATAATTGGCAAGGAATATTTTGGGAGGCACCGACAATAATGTAATGCCTGGATTAGTCTTTCAAAAAACATGAAATTGTAGCTGGGAGGCATATGTAGCTAAGGATGCAGCATTCCAGCACCGAACATTATAACTCAGTTCTCCTGATATTCTGACATATTATTTAACAAAAAGCACATGGAAGATGTTCCCAGAACATAACTGCAGAGTTCCTATGTGAGTTAAATGTCCACTGCTGCAATAGAACTCACAGCCATAACTGGCATAAAGATGTGAAAGTGCTTTTGTGCTGGGTAGTTTTCAACCGCAGAGAGAAATACTTTCAAAAGATGTTATATATTTATGTTGTGTGTACATGCAAGCATGTAGGTATGCATACATGTATATAATCCTAACTTGTTTCATTTGTAAAAGGACTCTGAAAGATGGCTATATTTAGCTGTCTTTTAATCTGCTTCATTCTCCAGTTGCCAATTCTTTGGGATGTATCTAGAAGTGTGTGGGATTATCGGGGTGATATCCATCTAAAATGTTTGTTTGCACTTGCGTTTCCCCACAGGAACCTTGGATTTCCCTGCCTCTGTGTCTTTGCTCAGGCTGTGCTCTCTACTTAGAATACCACCTTTTGGACTTGGCTCAAAGTTAACTCAAGTGGCATAGCCTCTCCTCATGTGTAGAACCGGATGTGATTTCTTTCATTCCTTTTTTGGCCCCTTTCCTTTGACACATTATATTATTAGCAGCATGTTCTCATGCTGCTAATAAAGACATACTGGAGACTGGGTAATTTATAAAGAAAAAGAGGTTTGATAGACTCAATTCCACATGGCTGGGGAGGCCTCACAATCATGGCGGAAGGCAAAGAAGGAGCAAAGATACATCTTGCATGGTGGCAGGCAAGAGAGAGCATGTGCAGGAGAATCCCACTTTACGAAACCATCAGATCTCATGAGACTTATTCACTGTTATGAGAACAGCATAGGAAAGACCTGCCCCCATGATTCAGTTACCTCCCACTGGGTCCCTCCCACACCTGGGAATTACGGAAGCTACAATTACGTGAGCTACACAGACAAACCATATCACACATTTTATTTTACCTTGACTTAAGCTGACTAATTATTATACTCCTTTTCTTTCGTCCCCTTCCTCCATCCCCACAAACACTATTTAGTAAATTCCTCAAAGGATGATATGTTAATTTCACCTTATTACTAAAAATTAATTGGGAGTCCTTTAGTTGAGATGGCTCTCTCCAGCATTCTGGGTTCCTACATAAGCAAACCAAACGCAGAGTATTTTAACCAGTCAGAAACCAACAACTCTAGCCTCTAACTAGGGACTTTACCAACCAGAAACCGCCAACTAAAGTCTACTAGGGACTTTAAGTTGCTGTTCCACTTTAGCCAATCAAACGTTTTCTTTGTCTAGCTTCCCATGCCCCTTATAAAAGTTTTCCTCTTGAGCCCCTTCAGTGGAGCCCTGACCACTTGCAGTCAGATGCTGCCAGGTCACTCACTGTCTGCTCAAATAAACACCTTAAAATTTTAATGTGCCTAAGTTTATTTATTTGTTTTGAGACAGTCTCACTCTGTCGCCAGGCTGGAGTGCAGTGGCGTGATCTCCACTCACTGCAACCTCTACCTCCCGGGTTTGTCCTGTGTCAGCCTCCTGAATAGCTGGGACTACAGGTGCCTGCCACCATGTCTGGCTAATTTTTGTATTTTTAGTAGAGATGGGTTTTCCCCATGTTGGCCAGACTGGTCTCGAACTGATCTCAAGTGATCTACCTGCTTAGGCCTCCCAAAGTGTTGGGATTACAGGCATGAGCCAGTGCACCTGGCCAAAAAACATACTTTAAAATTTGATCCAAAAAATCCTAAGTAATCAAAATGTAAATTTATCCGAAGTCTTTTCTTGAACTGGTTCTTTTTCATGTCAACTATTTTTTCCACCTTGTAATATGACAGTAGCTTAATCCTCAATTATAAATTTTAGAAAATAGATTGGAGGCCGGGCGTGGTGGCTCACGCCTGTAATCAGAGCACTTTGGGAGGCCGAGGCGGGCGGATCACGAGGTCAAGAGATCGAGACCATCCTGGCCAACATGGTGAAACCCCGTCTCTACTAAAAATACAAATATTAGCTAGGCGTGGTGGCGCACGCCTGTAGTCCCAGCTACTCGGGAGGCTGAGGCAGGAGAATTGCTTGAACCCAGTAGGCAGAGGTTGCAGTGAGCCGAGATTGCGCCACTGCACTCCAGCCTGGCGCCTGGCAATGGAACAAGACTCTGTCTCAAAAAAAAAAAAAGAAAACAGATTGAAAAAAAAAAGAGTTGTTTTGTATTATCCTCACCCCCACCCCACTGTTCTAGTCTCTAGCATTTAAAAAGCAAATTGTTTAACCACTCTAAACTACCTCAAGGATTAAAGAGGAGCTACTCAGTGATTCATTCATAATATCTACTGAGTATCTACCACAAGCTAAGCAATGTTCTATGTGCTAAATTTAATTTTTAAAAAAGAAAAAGAATGCATTTCTACCCAGAATGAATATAACTAGTTCTACTTTTGAAGGAAGTTGGCTGAATTAGTGTAATTGAGGATGTAAGTTTGCCAGAAAAAATATAGGGCACCCAGTTAAATTTGAATTTCAGATAAACAACATATACATTTGTATTATAAATATATTCCATGCAACATGTACTAAAGAATTATTTATTGTCTAATGAAATGCAACTGTAGCTGGGTGCGGTGGCACACACCTGCAATCCCAGCACTCTGGGTGGCCAAGGTACGAGAATTGCTTAATCCAGGAGTTTAAGACCAGCCTGGGCAATATGCTGAAACCCCATCTCCATCTTTACTAAACATACAAAACATTAGCCAGGTGTAATGGCACATGCCTGTAGACTCAGATTTTCAGGAGGCTGACGTGAGAGGATTGCTTGAGCCCAGGGAATTCAAGACTGCAGTGAGCCATGATCATGACAGTCCACAGAGCAAGACCCTGTCTCTCTCTCTCTCACACACACACACACACACACACGCATACACACACACACATACACACACACACGGGGAAAGAAAGAAATTCAAATTTAACTGGCTATCCTTTATTTATTTATTTATTTATTTAATTTTTGAGACCGAGTCTTGCACTGTCACTCAGGCTGTAGTGCAGTGGCGCGATCTCAGCTAACTGAAATATCTGCCTCCTGGGTTCAATCAATTCTCCTGCTTCAGCCTCCCAAGTAACTGGGACTACTGGGTTCCTACATAAGGAACCAATAGTCTACCATGCCCAGCTAATTTTTTTGTATTTTTAGTAGAGATGGGGTTTCACCATGTTGGTGAGGATGGTCTCAATTGCCTGACCTCGTGATCCGCCTGCCTCGGCCTCCCAAAGTGCTAGGATTACAGGCATGAGCCACTGCGCCCGGCCACCATCCTTTATTTTTAAGACTTTTTTTTAGAATAGCTTTAGGTTCACAGCAAAATTAAAAGGAAGGTACAGGGATTTCCCATGTGTCCCTTGCCTCTACACATGCCTTCTCCATGATCAACATTCCCCATCAGAGTGGTTCATTTGTTAGAATTGACAACCTACATTAATACATCGTGAACTTCCAGAGTCCATAGTTTACATTAGAGTTCATTCTTGATGTTATACATTCCATATAATGATATGCACCCTTCATAACAAAATTGTAGAGAGTATTTTCATTGCTCTAAAAATTCTCCACCTAATCATCTCCTCTTTCCCCTGTCTTGTATTTTTATTTGCTTAAATCTGTCAACCCTAGTGGGGAAAGTACTGGCTACATTGTTGCCTTCCATTGCCTAAGCTGGCTAGGGCTGGAGAGTGAGAATCAGAACAGACAGCTCAACGTGTAGTTGGCTGGCTTTGAGTATTCACAACTGCATAGTGAGGGCAGAGAATTAAGAAGCTGAAGCGGTAAGGAGCTGACTACTTTGCATAATAAAATTCTAAATTATCAGGATGAGATGGGAATGGGGCAGACGCTGAGTAAGAAAAGGGAAAAAAAGGTGGGCATAGTAGGAGGCTGAAACTCAGCAGAGTATTAGTTCAGTATTAGTTTTTCCATACCACAGTGATTAACTATTGTCTTTCACCTTCCCAAATCTCTTACTACATACATTCATGTGTAGTAAACAGAAGAATAGAAAATATTTTATACAGTAATGTTCATTTAAATCTTCAGAACTTTAAATACTTTGGGGTCACAGCCAAATAGCTTTGCTGTGAATGCAAGTGACCTAGACCTATCAGTTTTCAGTTTAGTTCTAATTTGCTCCTGGTGCACAGTCATAGCTATAGAATGATTGGTCTTATGGAGCTAGCTAAGACAACTATTCATCCAAATGGCAAAGCATCCATGTAAGCCTTTGCTCCAGATCCTAGGGCCATCCTACATATTTGCTATGTGTGGTTCTCAGAGGTTTCATGTCCCACCTTCCTGGTTTCCTGCTCTTTCTGTGGCCAGCCTCTGTTGGACAGCCTTAGGTTCACCACTAGTCTATACTCAGAATACTCACTCCGTTCCAGCTACAAGTACCCAGATGGCTGCTCTTCTCTTCCTAGAGCCAATAAAGGTCCACCAAACATCATGCCTGTGGCTCTCACTCCGGAGGTGTGTAGAAATCATTTTCTATTGACTGTGCTCAAGGGTGGAAGCCAGAGCCTGGTGTTTCAATGGCATTATCAAATGACAGATCCCTAAACACCATAACGAAGGTCAGCCATATGGACCTGGCTTTTTTGATCAAGGCTCTTAGTTACCTAAAGTTTCTCCAGGCCCTCCAGGTCTCTGGGATTCTGTATCCCAGCTGGCTCTCGGGGTTTCATGTCCCACCTACCTGGTTTAATGCTCTTTCTGCCGCCAGACTCTGTTGGACAGCCTTAGGAACACCACTAGTCTATACTCAGAATGCTCACTCTCTTCCAGCGAGAAGTCTGAAAGCCAGCTTTCACTCTGTTCCTTTACTTTAGAACCCTCCCTCTAAAATCTGGAATCTAAAATACACTTAGACAACAGCTTCTGCTTTTTTCTGCCTCACACCCTAGCAATCGCCTTTCTCATGTTGGCTCCTGGCCTCCTCTCTCACCCTCAGCTCACAGCATACCTTCATCAGCATTTAGCTGTGCCCTTTAACTTGTCTCCTGAGACCTGAACACAGACAATCTGATACCCTAATTCCACATTTCATTTTTGGTCTTGGAGCTAATAACGATGTGCCTTAGACAAAGTGTCAGAATTGTTCCTCACCAGAGATTGGGTGAAAGAAAAACATCACACATGAGTCACACTAGCTGCTGTGACAGATAAACTCACCAACTTTAGTGGCCACATGCAATAAAAATATATATCTTGCTCATGTAACAGAAGGGGTTGACTGCTGACTTTTCCTCTATATGGTAACTGTGGGACAAGGGTCCTTCTATCTTGTGGCTCCATCATCTTCTACGGCTTCAGATTCCTCAGTGTTGAGTCCACAGATAGGGAAAGAGAGGTTTGAGAGCACATACTTCTTAACAGATGTGGCCACATTTCCGCCTAGATACAAAGAGTTGGGAAATGTGGTCACTGACCTGGCAGCCACTATTCACTGACCACTCTACACCATGGAAGTGGGTTACACAAATCTTCAGTGAGCAATAAGCTGTGTTTGCCAGAGATGGTAATCCCCATTGTCTCGGTCAAAAAAAGAGCTTCCTCCCTAAAGAGAAAGAATAATATATAAAAGTGTCAAGACATCTTTCTTCAAATAAACCAAGTAAATTGTTTATTATTTATTGAATAAAAGGATTATAGGGAAAATAAATGGATTCTTCAAAATGAGTTGAGGCTGGACATGGTGTGGCTCATGCTGGCAATCCCAGCACTTTGGGAGACTGAGGTAGGTGGATCACCTGAGGTCAGGAGTTTAGGACCTGCCTGGCCAACATGGTAAAACCCCGTCTCTACTAAAAATACAAAAATTAGCCGGGCATGGTGAAGTGTGCTTGTAATTCCAGCTGCTTGCGAGGCTGAGGTGGGAGAATCGCTTGAACCTGGGAGGTGGAGGATGCAGTGAGCCGAGATCATGCCATTGTACTCCAGCCTGCACAGCAGAGTCAGGCTACATCTAAAAAAACAACAACAAAGTGATTTGAGAAGTCTGTAAGTAGTTTATGTATCTGTAGTGTCCCTTCCTCTGTGTATATATAACAGTGTGTAACTGGTTTCTCAATCTCTGTAGCCAAACAGAGATAATTGAGACATGACAGTATGCAGCATGTTCTTAACTGCCTATGGGTAAACATACCTGTTTGAAAGAAAATAGATCTAGGGGATATCTAGGAAAGAAAATAGATCTAGGGGATATCTGAGAGCCTTCTCATTTTCTTATTTTTGTTATTGCACATAGGGTAAAAGCATAGAAGTATATAGGTCTAAGAGTACTTGCTAAGCAGATGTATTCATTCAACAGTCATTTTTTGAGTGTCTACAATGGCTACTCAGTCATTATCCTAAGCACTAGAAATATTAGAATAATAAACAGGGTCCTTGCTCTCAGGGAGCTTATAGGGTAATAGAGTAAAAAGTACATGTCAAAGAGGTTCCATTCTTGAGATTAGAGCATGCTGAGTTTATCCTTTGAGAAGAGAAGGATACATGTCAGGATCTGTCATAACTTATTGGAAACAAAAAAATAGTAACCAATGTTGTATAGATTAATTGTATTGCTTGGCCGTAGAATCTAAGTCTTTGATGATGAAGATTGTTCATATGATTATGGGGCAGATAGCTGCCTACATGACACATTTTGTGAGATTATGCAAGGCCCTTGATGACAAACCATTTCCCATTACTAGCTTGACTTGGAAGACCACAAATTAAAAGCTAACACATGGGGACAGTATTGGGCATTATTACTTTTAATCAGTATTAACCAAACTTGTAGCAGAAAGAAGGGCTAAGGATAGGGAGACAGAGGCAGGCTGTTGGGGTGGCCTGGCAACCAGGAGTCAACCTGGAGTATTCCTGAGTCAGAAGTGAGAAAAAACTTTTTTTTTTGAGATGGAGTTTCGCTCTTGTTGCCCAGGCTAGAGGGCAGTAGTGCGATCTTGGCTCAACGCAACCTCTGCCTCCCAGGTTCAAGCAATTCTCCTGCCTCAGCCTCCCAAGTAACTGAGACTACAGGTGTGCGCCACCACGCCCAGCTAATGTTTTTGTATTTTTAGTAGAGACGGGGTTTCACCATGTTGACCAGTATGGTCTCGATCTCTTGACCTCATGATCCACCAGCCTCGGCCTCCCAAAGTGCTGGGATTATAGGCATGAGCCACCGCGCCCGGCCAATTTTTGTATTTTTTTTAGTAGAGACAGGGTCTCACCACATTGGCCAGGATGGTCTTGATCTCTTGACCTTGTGATCTGCCCACCTCAGCCTCCCAAAGTGCTAGGATTACAGGCCTGAGCCACCGTATTGTTTTTGGTTTTTTGTTTTTGAGACAGAGTCTAGCTGTGTCACCCAGGCTGGAGTGCAGTGGTGCGATCTTGTCTCACCACAACCTCTGCTACCCTGGTTCAAGCAATTCTCCTGCTTCAGCCTCCCAAGTATCTGGGATTACAGGCAACCACCAACACATGCAGCTAATTTTTTTTTTTTTTTTAGATGGAATCTTGCACTGTCACCCAGGCTGTATAGTGCAGTGGCATGATCTCGGCTCACTGCAATCTTCGCCTCCTGGGTTCAAGTAATTCTCCTGCCTCAGCCTCCCGAGTAGCTGGGACTACAGGCATGCACCACCACGTCCAGCCCAATTTTTGTATGTTTAGTAGAGACAGGGGTTTCACTGTGTTGGCCAGGCTAGTCTTGAACTCCTGACCTCTCAAAGTGCTGGGCCTCTCAAAGTGCTGGGATTACAAGCATGAGCCACCGAGCTCAGCCAAAAAAATTACTGCTTTTAAAAGTCGCTGCTGTTGTAAGCCTCTGCGGCTTGAGAATGCATCCAATCCCCAGGCATGTTGGGGGAGTGGGCTGGGGAAGTAAATCTTGAATATCTTAAGAATAGATTTTGAATCTTTCTTCAGGGTTTTGAAGTGTAGTTACTGATTTAAGTAGAATTTTTATACCATTAGGGATGGAAAATTGTCATGAGGAGCCATTAGGAATGGCAATGTGTAGGCTTTTACCCAGATTCCCACCTACATAAAGTATGTTTTTCAGACTCCCAACAACCTACCAGATCTTTCAGTTTTTCTTCTTTGAACTCAGCTTTTTTTTTTTTTAACTCAGTTCTTATCAAGAACCTTTTATGACACTTGCTGTATTTTAAGGTAGATTATTACTCATGTTATTCTTATTTCTCTTACTAGAGGGGACACCATTGGCATAAAATGTGGTGGTTAAAGACATACCCTGGATTCAGACAGATCTCAGGTTAAAGAAAGACATGCCATGGGTCTCAGGTCACCGTGTGACCTCAAACCAATACTCCACCTCTCTAAGCCTCAATGCCTTCTCTGAAAATATATATTATAATAGTAGGTGAAATGTCCACAGCATCATACACGAGCATACAGCATTCAATGTGTGTTAGCTACTTTAAAAAAATAGATATTTTTCCTTTGTTAAATTTAGTAATTTCAACCTCAGGAAGCCAGTGTTCTTAAAACCATTTTCCTGAGGAGGGTTCCACAATGCAGAGGTTACATAACTTTCTCAAAGTTATGTAGCTAGTGGATAGAAGAATCTGAATTTGAACCCAGGTTGTGTCTAGGCAACCTCTTTCCAGGGCAACAGGCTGCCACTATTAGATTGTATCCATAGCCGGCTCATACTGTAGGATTTTAGTGATTCCTTTGTGTATCTTGTTTCCTCCCAGTGAAACAAATAGGCTCTGGTAGGAATGGGTCTTGGCTCAAGCTTTCCTGTGTTCATCACAGAAATAGTATTTGGTAGGCATTCAATGCTTCAGGACTTGAAAATTGAGAACAGACACTGCTTTTCATTCTGAACAATGACTTGTCAATATAAGGAAACGTTTTCATTGTTTTCACATAAAAACGTTTCACTGATGCCATAATGCTAGTAGAGTTTACAAATATTATAAAAGTATAAGAAGAAAATAAATTACGTTTTCTGAAAAATATATTAGTCTCTAAATTGTATTTTTTTGTAGCTTAAGAGTTAAAAGTCAGAAAACTGCAAATTTATTTTTATGATGCTTCCCCCAAAAGCGTTCAAGATGAAAATTACGGCCCCAAATCATGCTAAAATTTCTTGGTCTTTGTTATTGCTCCTCTTGAAATAAAAAGGGCAGACGATGGAGATTTTTTTAAACATTTAAATAGCGCTCTAATAAAAAAAAAACTCTTAATTTTTAAACAGCCTACTAGTTTAAAAAAAAAACCTCATTCTTGTCGCTCATTATTCTACAAACTCTATCACAAGCATAAAATGGAAATTTGCTAGCTTTTTTAAAGAATGTCATCATTTAAGAATTAAAATAACAATTGCTGTTTTTTCTCTCAGATACTGACCATACTTCCCAAATTAATTTATACCATTGCAGAAACTACTTTAGCTCTGAAATTTGAAATTTTTAAAATTCTACACAATATTTGAACATTTTTTTAGTTATTTCCAGGCATTCATTTTGATGGAGTCTTTCTTTGGTCACTCAATAATTCAACCAGCGTTAATTGAGTGCAAATTATGTGCTAGGCACTATGCTTGGTGCTAAGGTACACAGGGCAGAAAAGATACATTTCTTATATTCAACAACCTCTCAGAAGACATTTAATGAATAATTTTATTTTCCTGTTATAGTAAAATAAGCAGACGTGAATTCCTCTAAGCATCATTAAGTAACTTGTGTTTCAAATGTGGGTCTCTCTTGACATAAGGCTCCACTGTTTAATGCACTCAATGCACTGTTGAAGATTTCTAACCATGGGTCTGATATTTTATTAGTTTCGTTTTAAGCCACATTTCCTGATTCCAGTGAAGGGTTTTTGTCATCCATTCATCTGATAAATATTCAAGTATCAATGTGTGTAAGGCAACACGTTAGTGTCTCTGCAGGCTAAAATAAATGGTATGATGCAAAAACTGAATGGAAGAAATAAGGATTTCAGCTGGGACTTTGGATAAATAAAGAGGAAAGCGTATTTTCCAGTTACTGTCACATGCATCACTGTTAATGAAGATAATATCCATTTAAGTGGTTGAGGATTTCCTTTCCTCAAGGGGCTTGCCAAACACCATCCCAGATATCTATTACTGAATAGGATTTTTATCCAGAACCCTTTTCTGCTTCCCTACTCCGAAGCAGGATGTTCAGAACTCTGGAAAAACATTTCAATGGCATGGGTGACCGGGCACAGTGGTGCACACCTATAGTCCCAGCTATTTGAGAGGCTGAGGCATGAGAATAGCTTGAACCTGGGAGGCAGAGGTTGCAGTGAGCCAAGATCATGCCACTGCACTCCAGCATGGGCGACAGAGTGAGTCTCTGTCTCCAAAAATAAAATAAATTAAATCAATGGCACGGAGACTGATATGGTTTGGTTGTGTCCCATCCAAATCTTACCTTGAATTGTAATAATCCTCATGTATCAAGGGCGGGGTCAGGTGGGGGTAATTGAATCATGGGGGCAGTTTCCCCCATACTGTTCTCATGGTAGTGAATAACTCTCACAAGTTCTGATGGTTTTATAAATGGGGGAGTTCCCCTGCACAAGCTCTCTTGCCTGCCACCATGTAAGACATGTCTTTGTCCTTCCTTTCTCTTCTACCAGGTGTGTAAGGCCTCCCCACCCATGTGGAACTGTGAGTTTATTAAACCTCTTTACTTTATAAATCACCCAGTCACTGGTATGTCTTTATTGGCAGCATGAGAACGGACTAATATAGTAAGCCTTCACCCTCTTCTTCTAAGCTTCTAGCCAACCCCAGTCATGTTAGGTTCTAGCTTCCTGCCTCTGGGTCTTCTCAAGAGTCAGGAATATGCACTGTGATATGAACAGGAGCCAAGGTGTGTAGTATGGATGAAAGTGACTTATGTTCTACATTACACCATTCTGTGAGATTTTCACTTTAAAACCCAGAGTGCATTTACTTTTTAATTGTAAAAAAGTTATAAAATTACAAAATTAGAAAATCATATTCTCTGGAGTCAAAGGCAGATCCTAGTTCCCAAAAGCACCTCTCATGTCTTAACACTCAAAATGTAGAAAATGTAAGAGACCCCAGGAAAAGGGATGGCTTTCTTCATTTAGAATTTCTTCTCTCACCAACTCCCAGTTTTTCTTTGCTAAGGTGTGTCTTTCCATATTTAGTCTACAAGCATGTGTCCTATGGCTCTCCCTGAGGAGACTGAAGCTGTGTGGGGTATGGCATCTTTCACTAGGGTGAGACTGGAATGGGGAGGGAGAGGTTGTGAGGTAAAGGCAGGTAATTAAAAACTGGTCTATAGTCTGGGTATAGTGGATCAGCACTTTGGGAGGCCAAGGCGGGTGGATCACCTGAGGTCAGAAATTCGAGACCAGCCTGCCCAACGTGGCAAAACCCCATCTCTACTAAAAATATAAAACTTAGCTGGGCGTGGTGGCATGTGCCTGTAATCCCAGCTCCTCGGGAGGCTGAGGCAGGAGAATCACTTGAACCCAGGAGATGGAGGTTACAATAAGCTGAGAGTTCACTGTTTCACCCCAGTCTGCCAACAGAGTGAGACTGTATCTCAAAAAACAAAAAAAAAAAAAAAAAAAAAAGAAGAAGGAAGAAAAAAGAAAAGAAAACTGTTCTGTGGAAATCTGACTCTGAAGAATTCACTATTGGCTGGCTGGCATCACCATCTACAGAAGCAGCAGAATCAGCACTTGGGTTTTTTACTGCAAGTTTGAGGACCTCACACAGCTGGTTTGAAGGTTTTTTTTTTTTTTTTGAGACGGAGTTTTGCTCTTGTTACCCAGGCTGGAGTGCAATGGCATGATCTCGGCTCACCGCAACCTCTGCCTCCTGGGTTCAGGCAATTCTCCTGCCTCAGCCTCCCGAGTAGCTGGGATTACAGGCAGGCGCCACAATGCCCAGCTAATTTTTTGTATTTTTAGTAGAGACAGGGTTTCACCATGTTGACCAGGATGGTCTCGATCTCTTGACCTCGTGATCCACCCGCCTCGGCCTCCCAAAGTGCTGGGATTACAGGCATGAGCCACCGCGCCCGGCCTGGTTTGAAGGTTTTTATGGTTCAGTTCATCCCAGTCTTGCACCTTAAAGATGGTTCATCCCAGAGGGGTGGCTGATGACGTTTTCTTTTCTTTTTTTTTTTTTTTGAAACAGAGTCTCGCTCTATTGCCCAGGCTAGAGTGCAATGGCACCATCTTGGTTCACTGCAATCTCTGCCTCCAGGTTCAAGTGATTCTAAGGCTTTAGCCTCACAAGTAGCTGGAATACAAGTGTGCACCACCATGCCCGGCTAATTTGTTTACTTTCAATAGAGATGGGGTTTTGCCATGTTGGCCAGGCTGGTCTCAAACTCCTGACCTGAGGTGACCCCACCCGCCTTGGCCTCCCAGAGTGCTGGGATTACAGTCTTGAGTCACCACACATGGCCCTGATGACCGGTTTTCTGAGGGCATGCTTTACCTGTCAGATGAGCAGAAGGTTCCATGAGTCTTTGGAGAACTTGCATCCTTCAGGTAACCAGCTTATGACAAATGAATTTATTTCTCGTTAATGTTCTCAGTACTCCACATGCCAGTCACACGATATGTGAGTTTCTTCTAGGATGAATGAGTTGGCTGAGGCTTACCCCTGAAATAAAGGAAAACCATGTGGGATAGTTGATCCTCTTTCTTCTCTACCTCTAACTGCTCTGTAAGAATTATCTTACTAGGCCAGGCACCGTAGCTCACGCCTGTAATCCCAGCACTTTGGGAGGCCGAGGCGGGCGGATGATAAGATTAGGAGTTCAAGACCAGCCTGACCAACATGGTGAAACCCTGTCTCTATGAAAAATACAAAAAAAAAATTTAGCCAAACATGGTGGCGAGTGCCTGTAATGCCAGCTACTTCGGAGTCTAAGGCAGGATAATTACTTGAACCTGGGAGGCAGAGGTTGCAGTGAGCCAAGATCACACCACTGCACTTCAGCCTGGGCAACAGAGTGAGACTCTGTCTCAAAAACAAAACAAAAATAAAAAAAGAATACTCTTACTAGCAGCATCTTGCCGCATATAATCCAAATGTGGACAACTCAGTTTAGTCTCTGCTCTAATACTGACTCCCTGGATCACACAGACCTGTCCAAAATCTTGTGCGTTATTATCCTTGTATCTGAGGATAATAAGGAGAGCCTATATATGAAAGCCTCTTGGAATAGACATATGTATACATAGTTTGCAGTTCAGACTGGTGTGTTTTTAGCAACAGCATATCCACTGTTGGTCAAGCACATTAGTGGTCCATTACTGGAATCGTATTTGGTGGCATGCCAAGTGTCTTCTGATTTGACATCAAAGTGGTAATGATAGTCAGCTTGAATGAGTGAACTAGCATCTGTGAAGCTCCTTACCATGTAGATAACTAATTTTTTTTTTTTTTTTTTTTTTTTTTGAGATAGAGTCTTGCTCTGTCGCCATGCTGGAATGCACTGGTGAGACCTCAGCTCACTTTAACCTCCACCTCCTGGGTTCAAGCGATTCTCCTACCTCAGCCTCCTGAGTAGCTGGGACTACAGGCGTGCGCCACCACACCCAGCTAAGTTTTGTATTTTTTTAGTAGAGACAGGGTTTCACCATGTTGGCCGGGATGGTCTCAATCTCTTGGCCTTGTGATCTGCCCACCTCAGCCTCCCAAAGTGCTGGGATTACAGGCGTGAGCCATCACCTGGTCCATAGCTGATTTTATATTGATATTTTACTGTTTCCTCATTTACTTTTGCTTTCCTTCCCAAGCAGCATATTTATTGTTGTTAACTTGGATCAGTTTTTGTGATCTTGGTATTAAGTGAGACAGCTATGTAAACATTGCAAACCATCATTAGCGTATCAGTAGAAGGATATCTGGTCCATTGCCAAGATTCATTGATCTGTTTATTATGACCCTACCCAGGACAATTTTAGTGGCAATTTAAAAAATCGTCTTAGGGTTTCACTTGCAGAAGGCCACTGGTTCATTTATTAACCTGCATTTGAGGGCTAGCTTGCTGTATAATCTTACCAGCATTATTATGACAGTTGTTGTAATCCACCGCAGCCAGGGAGCAATATCCCAATTACACGTTCTATTGTTTCACTTGTGATATGAGAGCAATACAAATTGTTGATGATAATTACCTTGATTTTCAGCAGTTTGCAAATGAGTAAATTAGTACATTTAGAAATATAAATATACCTGAAGGCTAATATGTGTGTTGGGGCTAGTTAACAAGTATTTATTGAGTGCCTACAGTATGTGTGGTGGACTATAATAGGCACAGTGGTAGGGATACTAGCGACGGTATAAAACAAACAAGGAACCTACCCGGGCTCAGGTTACAATTTGTGCTAGATAAAAATAAAAGTACCTTACTAATTGAGTTAGTCTATTCTGGCAACAAGCAACCCCGAAATGGCATAAAACAACAATGTATTAATTCCTACAATTCTGTGGGTTGGTTAGGCTGTTTATTAGCTGGTTTCAGAGGATGACAAGTGGGAGAGTCGCTGGGTTGGAGAGCTAGCCTCACTCACAGGAATGGCAGTTGGTGTTGGCTGTGGGCTAGGCATCTTGCTTCTTTACCACCCCACACCCAGGCTGGAGTGCAGTGACGTGATCTCCGCTCACTGCCACCTCTGCCTCTGGGGTTCAAGCAATTCTCCTGCCTCAGCCTCCCAAGTAGCTGGGATTACAGGTGCCCACCACGACACCTGACTAATTTTTGTACTTTTACTAGAGACAGCATTTCATTATGTTGGCCAGACTGGTCTTGAACTCCTGACCTCGTGATCTGCCCACCTCGGCCTTCCAAAGTTCTGGGATTGCAGGTGTGAGCCCCCCACCCCTGGCCCGACCATCTTGCTTGCTTTTTTTTTTTTTCGAGACAGAGTCTTGCTCTGTCACCCAGGCTGGAGTGCAATGACGCTGTCTTAGCTGACTGCAATCCCACCACCCAGGTTCAAGCGATTCTCCTGCCTCAGCCTCCCGAGTAGCTAGGATTACAGGTGCCCGCCACCACGCCCTGCTAATTTTTGTATTTTTAGTAGAGACGGGGTTTCACTATGTTGGCCAGGGTGGTCTAGATTTCTTAACCTCCTGATCTGCCTGCCTCAGCCTCCCAAAGCACTGGGATTACAGGCGTGAGCCACCACACCTGGCCTGCTTCTTTTATAAGTGGCCTCCCATTCTCTGGTAGGGTAGACCAGCCCCCTTATATGTTCTCCAGGCAATGCTCCGAGAGAGTGAAAGAGGAAGCTGCAAGGCCGGTTGAGGTCAAGCCTTGGGAATTGCATAACATCACGTCTGCCACATTCCACCGATCAAAGCAAGATTTAAGGCCCGCTCAGATTCACGGGATTGGAGAAACAGACTGCACCTCTTGATGAAAGTAGCAGCAAAGCCACATCAAAAAAGTGAGGACATACCAGGATGGATGTGTTGGGGCTCACTGGGCCAATTCATTCTACCTACAAATCATCTACTACCCTCTGAAACTAGCTACATTTGCCTTATCTCCGTTTCCTCTATGAAAAAGGGTACATAAGCATCTGGACCCCACTGGGTTACTGACTGGGTAATCATTCTCCTGTGATTCCTCCCCATGCTTATGCACATTAAATAAATTTGAATCCCTTCTTCTCTATTAATCTGCCTATTGTCATTTTTATTTCAGGGAACCTTTAGAGGGCAGACAGGAAGACTTTACAGGTGGGATTTGTTCCGTGCTTTGTAATTTACTACACTTACTATGTAAAAACTAGTCCTGCTGGGCACAGCGGCTCATGCCTGTAATCCCAGCACTTGGGGAAGCTGAGGTGGGCAGATCACGAGGTCAAGAGATCGAGACCATCCTGGCCAACATGGTGAAACCCTGTCTGTATAAAAAAAAAAAAAAATTAAAATAAATAAATAAATAACAGTTTCACTCTCACTCATAGCTCCCCCTCTGACAATCAGCGCTATCAGTTTTCTCTACGTTCTTCTACATATATTTTCTCCACATATGTACAAATACATAGAGATATTCCCTTTTTCTCCCTTTTCCCTTTCTCTCCCTTTTTACACAAAAGGTAGCATACTACATATGCTGTTTTTCACCTTGCTTTTTTCCCCTTATTATATCTTACTCTATTCAATATCTAAAGAGATTTGCATTCTCTTTTAGAGCAACACAGTATTCCATGGTATTCCATGTACCATCACTTATTTATTCAGTATCCTATTGAATGGACACTTAGATTGTTTTTGTCTTTTGCTATTTAAACAAAGCTACAATGGATTACTATGTCACTTTCCTCAAGTGGAAGTATATCCAGAATTTCCTAGCAGCTCAAAAGATATATGCATTTGTAATTTTGATAAATATTGCCAAATCAGTTTCTCTAACTGCTAAACCTATTTACACTTCTTTTTTTTTTTTTCTTTTTTGAGACGGAGTTTCGCTCCCCAGGCTGGAGTGCAATGGCGTGATCTCGGCTCACCGCAACCTCTGCCTCCTGAGTTCAGGCAATTCTCCTGCCTCAGCCTCCCGAGTAGCTGGGACTACAGGCACGCACCACCATGCCCAGCTAATTTTATGTATTTTTAGTAGAGACGGGGTTTCACCATGTTGACCAGGATGGTCTCGATCTCTTGACCTCGTGATCCACTCACCTTGGCCTCCCAAAGTGCTGGGATTACAGGTGTGAGCCACCACGCCCGGCCACCAATTTACACCTCTAACAGTAATGTGTGAGTATGCCTGTTCCTCACACCCTTCATCAGGTTATCAAATGGCTGATATTTACATTAGTAACTGTTATTACAAGTTGTTTTTTGGCCAGGCACGGTGGCTCACGCCTGTAATCCCAGCATTTTGGGAGGCCAAGGCGGGCTGATCACTTGAGGTTTGGAGTTCAAGACCAGACTGACCAACATGGTGAAACCCCGTCTCTACTAAAAATACAAAAATTTTCTGGGCATAGTGGCAGGCACCTGTAATCCCAGCTACTTCAGAGACTGAGGCAGGAGAATCACTTGAACCCAGGAGGCAGAGGTTGCAGTGAGCCGAGATCATGCCGTTGCACCTCAGCCTGGGCAACAGAGCAAGACTCTGTCTCAAAAAAAAAAAAAAAAGAAAGAAAAAGAAAAGAAAAGTTGCTTTTCTACTTTTGTACAATGCCTTAAAGTAGAAAAAACAGTGTAACATACTCTGGGTTTATATAACAGTGGGTTAGGTTTCATTATAATAATTTATAATTATAATAATTTCCCTGGTGATGACCTAATGGCTCAAATGTCCTATATAACTTGCCTAGTGTCATGCAGCAGGTAAGGGTCAAAATCAGATCTGGGGTACTTTAAGGGATATACCCTAACATCAATATTGTCTTATATTATGTAAAATATACATAATATAAAATTAATCATCTATGCCATTTTAAGCGTACAATTTAGTGTCAATAAGTTATTTTCACACTGTTGTGCTACCATTCACCCAAAGAACTCTTCATATTGTAAAAATGGAAACTCTGTACCTATTAAATAATAACTCTCCTTCTTTCTGACCTCAGGCCCTGGCAACCACTATTCTACTTTCTGTCTCCATGAGTTTGAAACTCTAGGTACCTCTTATCAGTGGATCATATAGTATTTGTCCTTTTGTGACTGGCTTATTTCACTTAGCATAATGTCCTCAGGGTTCACTCATGTTGTAGCATGTTTTCAATGAAGTTTTTAATCTAGATTTCCCTATGTCTAATGATGTTCATGTGCTCACTAATCAATTGTACATCTTTTAGGAAAAATGTCTATTCATATATTTTCACTGTCTGTTCTAAATGTGTCTCCCAAAATTCATGTGTTAAAATGTAATGGTTGAGGTGATAGTATTAAAAGGAGGGGCCTTGGCCAGGCAAGGTGACTCACACCTGTAATCCCAGCACTTTGGGAGGCCGAAGCAGGTGGATCATCTGAGGTCAGAAGTTTGAGACCAGCCTGGTCAACATGGCAAAACCCCATCCCTACTAAAAAATACAAAAATTAGACAAATGTGGTGGTGCGCACCTGTAGTTTCAGCTACTCCAGGGGGCTGAGGCAAGAGAATCGCTTGAGGTGGAGGTTGCAGTGAGCTGAGATCATGCCACTGCATTCCAACCAGGAAGACAGCTCAAGGCTCCTTCTCAAAAATAAATAAATAACATAAATAACATAAAAGGAAGGGACTTTAGGAGATGGCTAAGTCATGAGGAAGTCCTCAAAATGGGATTAGTGTCCTTGTAAAAGGGCCTGAGGGAGTGGGTTCTCTTTCTTCTAGTCTTTTGCCATGTGGAGACAGCAAGAAGACCCTTACCAGACACCAAATGTTGGCACCTTGATCTTGGACTTTCCAGCATCCAGAACTAAAAGAAGTACATTCCTGTTCTTTATTAATTACCCAGTCTGTGGTATTTTGTTACAGCAGCACAAATGGACTAAGGCATTGTCCACAATTTAATGATTACTGTGGATCAAACCCCACTTTTTGGATTGCCTATGAAGCATCTCTAGGAATTTCCTCTTATTTTCCCCTTCTAGAATTCATGCAATGGTATATCACTTAATCACAACCTTTGAGCTAATAGAAGCTCAGTAATAATGACATTCATCATAACAGGAAGTCCTGCTGAATCCTGATGTGCCCTCCAGCCCAATAGAGAAAAACGTGAATGATGCCAACTATGAATAATTTTAAGATTTACGTATATTTTAATTAGTCTGATTCTTCAAAATTGGTAATGTCTATAGGTTCTCATTAACTCTTCATTTTTATTTTTCTTCATTTTAATCTACTGTATACATTGCTGCCTGAATAATTAGTGTAAATCTGATCATGTCACTCCCTACCTCAAAACCTTTGAAAGCTCCCAACTCAAATAAATACAATCCTTTTCTCTAATTCAGGATCTTTCCACATGCTATGGTTTCGACGCACCTTCAAAAGTTCGAGGGTTGGAAACTCAGTTGCCATTGTGGTGTTGAGAGGCGGGGCTCTGAGAAGTTATTTACCTTGGAGTTTGGCCCCTTTTCTCTGTCTTGCATGCTCACTTCTGCCTTCTGCCTTTCAACCATGGGGTGACCCTGGCCAGATGCCAGTGCCATGCTGTTGGGTTCCCAGCCTTTAGAACCATGAGCCAAATAAATCTATTTTCTCTATAAATTACCCAGTCTGTGGCATTCTGTTGTAGCAACAGAAAATAGACTAAGATATCTTTTTGACACACAAAAAATCAGTAAAATATATATTTTAGGCTGGGCACAGTGGCCCACACCTGTGATTCCAGCACTTTGGGAGCCCGAGGTGGGCAGATCATGAGGTCAGGAGATGGAGCCCATCCTGGCCAACATGGTGAAACCCTGTCTCTACTGAAAATACAAAAATTAGCTGGGCGTGGTGACATGTGTCTGTAATCCCAGCTACTTGGGAGGCTGAGGCAGGAGAATCACTTGAACCTGGGAGTCAGAGGTTGTAGCCACTGCATTCCAGCCTGGTGACAGAGTGAAACTTCCTCTCAAAAAAAAAAAAAGTATATATATATACACACACACACACACACATACATATTTTATATCGTGACTCAGAACACAAACATATATGTAAGCACACACCCAAACAATAGAAACAAATCTTTCACAAAAAGTTCCTACCTTGGCTGGGCACAGTGGCTCAAGCCTGTAATCCCAGCACTTTAGGAGGTCGAGGTGGGTGGATCACTTGAGGTCAGGAGTTCAAGACCAGCCTGGCGAACAGGATGAAACCTCATCTCTACTAAAAATACAAAAATTAGCCAGGCATGGTGGCGCATGCCTGTAGTCCCAGCTACTTGGGAGACTAAGGCAGGAGAATGGTTTGAACCTGCGAGTCAGAGGTTGTAGTGAGCTGAGATTGTGCCATTGCACTCCAGCCTGAGTGACAGAGAAAGACTCCATCTCAAAAAAAAAAGTTTCTACCGTTACTACATAAAATGCATTCTGCCATATATTTTAATACAGCATATTTAATAAATAATTTATTAATATAACATATTTAGCACACAATATATTAATATGTGATGTATAATATGTTAGTATAACATTTAATATGCAACATATTAATATGTTAATATAATATATTAATGTAATATATTAAATATATATTGATATATTTAACATATATGTAACATATTTAACATAATAAACATATTGATATAAATATTTAACATATGTTTAATATATATGATATATAATGTAATATATTAAATATATATTGATATAATATATTTAACAATTACTATATATAATTATATGTGTATCATATATATGTATTATGCTTTAGAGACAAGGTCTCACTGTGTTGCTCAAGCTGGATTTGAACTCCTAGGCTCTAATGATTTTCCTGCCTCAGCCTCCCAAGTGACTGGGACTACAGGTGCCTGCCACCACACCTGACTGCATTCTGATTATTTTAAAATTAAAACAAAAAATATGTGATGGGACTTACTAAATTGATTTTCAATACTAAAGTTTGGAAAACATCCTTCTACATCGTGGCCAAATATGGCAAGTTTCTTCAGAGCCTTGTAGAAACTACTACAGTGATACCCAAGTCTGACTGCACATTAGAATCACTTGGCAAAGTGAAATTACTTTTTTTTTTTTAAAAAAAAAGAGATGACATAATTGAGATCTCTTTGAAAATTCTCATTTATAGGGTCTGCAAAGGAGACCAGAAAGCTGTGTTTTGTTTTGCTTTGTTTTGTTTTGTTTTTTTAGAGGCGGGATCTTACTACGTTGGCCAAGCTGGTCACGAACTCCGGACCTCAAGTGATCCACCCGCCTCAGCCTCCCAAAGTGCTGAGATTACAGGCATGAGCCACCGAGCCCGTAATAAACACCGAGCAAAGCTGTGTTTTTATTAAATCTCCCTAGTTAATTCTGTCATGCAGCTAGATTTAGGAACAACCGATCTTACCACATACTACTTGTCTTTCCTTCATCCCAGACAAATGTTTCTTGCTTCTTGCATGTTCTTTTTTTGCACATTCATTTTTTTCTACCTGTCATCTGGGCCCTCTGCCTACTGGAATCTTTCTAGGCCCATCTCAAATACCACTTCCTACTTATTCTTCCCACCAGAAGAACAGTCTCATTTCCTTAGACTTGCCACAAGTCTTAATTTGGGCTTTGTTGATGGCACGTCTCTGTCTCTTGCCTTACCTTACTATGCTTATCCTCTCAATTGTAAACAAACACATTATCATTGCCCCTTGTGGTGAGAACAATGGCCTATTTAAAATCAGAAGTCGATAAACTTTCTTGAAATAGAATCTTCCATTCTGAGGCCAAGCTAGTTAAAAGAGAGCTTAGGCAACATCAGATTCTCTTATATTTTAATGTGGTTTTATGGGCATGAATAGGTGAATGTTAAGCCTTTCTGCATGGGAAATTCTTGCAATTTAGCCTCTGGTTAGCTCTTTTTCAATATTCTTTTCATCACAGCCCTCCAAAGGAAGAGACAATGGCCAGATCTAAATGCCCGTATCCAAAATAAACTAGGACTAAAATTCTCTCCATCCTATTTCATGTTAGGCTCCCTTAAGAATTCCTAGTCCCTGTGACTGGATGTTTCCAGGTCATGTCTTCGAATTTGAAGCAAATCAAATACCCTAAATGTTTTGTTTCCATCTGATTTGGCTGTGCGCGTACAGAACACTGTTATAGTATTATGTTTTCCATTTTGCATGGGTATAAATTAAAGCACAGGGAAGATTTGATTAGCTCAAGATCCCGAGTGACTGGCAATGATGGGAATCAAGGCTTGCTCCCCAGATTCCTGGCCCAGTTCACCCTGTACCAAACCACAGGTATGTCGCCTTTTTGCTGATGAGGCCACACAACGTTCCTTCGAGGGGATAACCATTAGCTCTGGGAGGATGAAGGCACAAGGAGAGACTTCCAGAAAGTCATTTGGAGAGTTAGGGTAAGGCAATGATGTCCTGGAAGTTCTAGTAAGCATTTTAAAATATGGTTTAGAAAAATATGTGGTTAGTAAATACTTAACAGGGTTTGAGGATATTTATTTTAAATGTCAAGCCACTTTGCATTTATGGGAAATATATGGTCTTGCAAGTCCATCTCTTACTCTGAGTATAACACAGACAAAATGATAAGGCAATATCAAGTTTTTAAAAAGATACCACTTGAATTCCTAGGAAATGCTAAAATTTAAAATAATACCAATGATGAAACAAAGGTGGTGGTGCTGGTGATCAAATTGCAGAACTGGGTATCAGAATTAGCAATGACTGGAAATTCTGGCCTCCAAATATATCTTGGAAGCGGGAAAATCACTGAGGATTCCCATCACATAATCAAGGTTCCAATGTCACCCCTACCCTACAGTGGACTCTGGTTGCTGAATCTGCCCTCATATGGAATAACAGGTATCTTGGGGCCTTTTCCTATTTTCATAATGTTTTGGTTGAATATACAAGTTCTATAACCCCTCCCACTCTTCCCCTTCCCTTGGGACACACTTATCGCACTAACCTTTAAATTCCTTTCTCACTTCTTTTTCACCTTGGGACCTTTGCAGTTATTGTTTCTTTGTGCTTAAGAGGACCTTCCGACTGATCTATAGGAGGCTGATCATGATTCTAATCCCAGCAGCATGTCACCTTCTCAGAGAAGCTTTCTTTGACTCTCTAATACTGTAATGTTTTACTCCAGGGTTATCTGACACCAACGCCTCACCCCTGGTCACTCTGGATTAGAGCATCCTATTTTATTTTCATTAAAGCAGTTTTCTCTACTTAAACTTGAATTTGTTAACTTATTCATTGTCTTCTTACCCACTAGATAGTAAGCTCAGGGAAAGTAGAAGCCTTGTCTAACCTAGTCAAGGTTTTATCACCAGCACCTAGAACCTAGAGCAGTACTCCGGCATCTAGTAAGTGCTAAATATATGTGTGTGTGTGTCTGTGTATATAAAAAATATTTGCACATATATGTGTGTATACACACATACACATTGCATAAATGAAATATCCATTGATGATGTCAATGATGTCACTGCAGGAAATGCCTCTTCAAGCCATGGATTGTGCTAAGAAATTGCCTAATAATGATTTCTGGAATGACTTCAGCAAATGCATTAGGTAGTATTTCCAAAATGTGAGCTGGCTGAATAGTAAACATTAGCCAGCTTTCATGGATCACTCAGGAAGACGAACTCAGAGTTTACATAACCACAGCTGGGGTCAGCTTTCTATTGGACAATCTTTTACACATTCATAGTAAAGGATGGAGGGCAGGTGTCTTGGGCATCAGGGAGCAGCTGTACCCTAGCATGTTGTGCCTGCTGCAGGCAGCAGAAGAGTTCTGATGAAAAGCAGAGGAAATTACAGTTGTCGGGCCTTGTGGTCACAAGGGCATGTGTTACATTTGCAAGGTCATCATGGGATAATTCAGGGTGTAGCTTGCACACATTCTGTTGCTGAAAGGGAGATTTTTTTTTTCCCCTACCACATCTGACACATGGTTTGCCAGAGGAAGGGCACGAGATCAGCAGCACTGATGAGCTGGCTTGGTGTTCTTAGGCCACAACTCTAATAAACCAGGACTCCCTTCTGACTCCTCCAAAAGAGCCAACAGAATTTATTCATTACCAAGTGTGTACAACTGCACAAAGCCACCGGATTGCTTTTGCCTGCCATGCCGAAAGGCACTTCTGAAAAAAATTCTTAAATAATAACACTGTCGATGTTTATTATACTGAAATCTGTGAGGGGGAGAGTGTTAAGTGTTAAGCTACAGATAGATACACGTTTTATTTCTCTAGTATAAATCTAGGAATTAAAAGAGAATAAAGGACTATATAAGACTACATTTGGAACAGCAAGCAGTGCACTTACATAATATGTGTCAAGTAGACAGAGTGCCAAATAAATGCTCAGGCCTATTTGTCGGTGGGGGTGCAGAGTAATGTGATGTAACTAAGTGATTGAGACTTCCCCAAAGTCTTTGCTGACGTAAGAGTTAGTCCATATGCCCATCAGTGGACAAAGTATTAACATAGGAATTGGTAGCTTGTGCTATCTTGGGTCATCTCTTTTTGTGCCTTGTGGCCCTTGGAAAGGTATATTTAATCTCTCTGAGCTCTAAATTCTTTCATCTATACAATGGAAATAACTACCTCACAGGATTGTTGAAAAAATAAAATGAGATAATCTGGGTAAACTGCTTTGTAGGTATTTAGTAAACGTTAGCTCCTATTTTTTGGTCCCCGAAGATCCAGTAGTTCAGCCTGAGGTAAATAGAAAAATTCCTAGGTAAACGTCATTTTTTTTTTTTTGAGACATCATCTCACTCTGTAGTCCAGGCTGGAGTCAGTGGTATGATCATAGCTCACTGCAGCCTTGACCTTCCTGGACTCAAGAGGTCCTCCCAGCTCAACCTCCCAAGTAGCCGGGACCACAGGTGTGCGTCATCACACCTGGATAATTGTTTTTTGTTTTGTTTTTTGTAGAGATGAGATCTCCTTATGGTACCCATATTGGTCTCAAACTCCTAGGCTCAAACAATCCTCCCGCTTCAGCCTCCCAAAGTGCTGGGATTACAGGTGTGAGCCATTGTGCTCAGCAAGACTTTAGCTTTTTTACCTTTTGCCTAAAGCTTTACAGCATTCTGACCTCATCAACTTTATCAAAATGGCCATCAGTCTCACCCTTGTTGACTAAAGAACTCATGTGTAGATTACTCTTCCTGTGACTTTTACTTGGTTGCAAAAATAAATTCTGTTTTAAAGTGTTTAACTTTGGTTGGTAAGTTGGGGAGGGATTCACCACATTTAATGAAAATCTTATTTTTTTTTTAGGCTAAACAAATTGAGTCATAGTTCTGAAGAAATGAATAACATTAGTCTAGCAAAATAATAAATGTCAAAACTGCAAAGGCAGTCTGTATTAGCGTATAATTATTGCTAAAGACAGATATGCTTTGAAAACACCCAAAACTTTTCTTCCTTGAAAGTACACTACTTCTGCAAATTAGAACATTAACAGCTTACAGCATCTCAGTCATAAGGGTAAGAGTGAGGGCCTTAGAGTTTAACCAATCAAACACATTTCCTAAGCATTCTCAGGACAAGAGTTAAACATTTATATGCAGATAGAGCAAAAAGCTAGGTGTGGTGGTTCATGCCTGGAATCCCAACACTTCAGAAGGCTGAGGTGGGGGAATTGTTTGAGCATAGGAGTTCAAGAACAGCCTGGGCAACACAGGGAGACCCTATCTCTACAAAAATAAAAAATTAGGCCAGGCAAGGTGGCTCATGTCTATAATCCCAGCACTTTGGGAGGCTGAGGCGGGGAGATCATCTGAGGTCGGGAGTTCAAGACCAGCCTGACCAACATGGAGAAACCCTGTCTCTACTAAAAATATAAAAAATTAGCCGGGTGTGGTGATGCATGCCTGTAATCCCAGCTACTTGGGAGGCTGAGGCAGGAGAATTGCTTGAACCTGGGAGGTGGAGGTTGTAGTGAGCCAAGATTGTGACATTGAACTCCAGCCTGGTCAAGAAGAGTGAAACTCTGTCTCACAAAAAAAAAAAAAAAAAAAAAAAAATTAGCTGGATGTGGTGGCATGCACCTGTGGTCCCAGCTACTCAGCAGGCGGAGGTGGGAGGATGGCTTGAGCCTGGGAGGTCAAGGCTGCAGTGAGCCGTGATTGCAACACTGCATTCCAGCCTAGGTGACAGAGCAAGACTGTCTCAAAAGAAAAGAAAAAAAAAAGGCTGGGCGTGGTGGCTCACGCCTGTAATCCCAGCACTTTGGGAGGCCAAGGCAGATGGATCACTTGAGGTCAGGAGTTCGAGACCAGCCTGACCAATGTGGTGAAAGCCCATCTCTACTAAAAATATGAAAATAGCCCGGTGTGGTAGCATATGCCTGTAATCCCAGCTATTAGGGAGGTGAAGCAGGAGAATAGCTTGAACCAGGGAGGTGGAGGTTGTAGTGAGCCAAGATGGTGCCATTGCACTTTAGCCTGGACGACAAGAGAGAAACTCCATCTAAAAAAAAAAAGATTGAGCAGAATTATATGGTGCATAAACGAGATATGTATTTCTTGGTAGGAGAAAGGTAACTTGGCTATATAAAGGACAGAGAACACAGGAGATGAAAAAGATATGTTCAGGGTGCTCTGTTGGACACAACTACAATGCAATCATATACATCTCTCAGAAGAAACGGGGCTTTTACAGAGTTCCTATTTGAGCAGCGGACACAACTACATGGCTGAAGCAATAAGCTGATACATCAGAAGAGCATGCAACTGAAACAAACAGAAAGTAGCCTGGTCCCAATGCCCAGGTGACCAAGTATAAGTGGAGTCAAAACTTATAAGCACATGTAACATTAGAATTTGTGATAAGGGACTTTTATTCTTATAGAAATATGTTTTTCTTAAGATATTATTTCATGTTTAAATGTTAGAACTTCGTTTTAGTAAGTTATTTCATGCACCTGTAGTCCCAGCTACTTAGGAGGCTGAGGCAGAAGAATCACTTGAACCTGGAAGGTGGATGCTGCAGTGAGCCAAGATCACACTACTGCACTCCAGCCTGGTAACAGAGTGAGACTCCATCTAAAAAAAATCATTTCATTAAACCCCTTTCTCTGTTTCTGTGCATAGCTCACTGTACCCGGGATGGTGGTGAGTAGAAAAAGCTGCCCTCCATAGGGCCTCAGCTCTCAAAGAGCTTACTTTCTCATTAAGGAGATAAATCAGGCACACATAAAACAACTACAAATATGTAAGGATATGTGATTTGGTGACAAATCAATGGTCCAGGCTATATGTGCTGTAGGAGCTTCAGAGACAAGAGAAAAAGAGCCACAGGAATAAAGAAAGACTGCATGAAGGATGCGAAATTTAATCAAATCCTTGAGAACTGAGTGGGATTTAAGAGCTGGGGGACACCTATATGCTGTAGTCCTTAGGCGAGATAGTTCAAGTTTCAGAGCCTCTTTCTCAACCATGTAATAGCAATAATAATGCCTGGCTATATAGGTTATTGGAAAGATTCAGTAATACATATAAAGAAAATGATAGAGAACTTGACCCATAGTAGATGCTTAGTACATTTATTGTATAATCATAAATGATCTAAATGTAGCTGTGCCTCTTTTTCTGAGGGGCTTCAACCCATCTTTGGAACTAGGTGGTAGTTAAGTTGGCACAGACATGAAGAGTAATAGAGGAAGTAGAGCATCCAGCTGGATCATCAAGAGAAAAACGCAGAAATAATTATGCATGTGTACAAGGAAGGCCATCCAAGCAGAGCATTGGATTTTTGCTGGGTTGGGGGGAAACACGGTATAAACAAGGTGAATCATTTATTCATTCCGAACAAATTTACTGAACAACTATTAGGTACCAGGCACTGTACAAGGTGTGGACGTTTAAAAAAATGTGAGCCTTCAGAATCAGACATTACAATTTGCCTTGACATGGTAGAAAACAGGGCAAGAGCCAGGCACCAGCACTTCGGGAGGCTGAGGCTGGCAGATCACCTGAGGTCAGGAGCTCAGGACCAGCCTGGCCAACATGGCCAAACACCATCCCTACGGAAAAAACAAAAGTTAGCTGGGTGTGGTGGCATGCACTTGTAGTCTCACCTACTGGAGAGGCTGAGGCAGAAGAATCACTTGAACCTGGGAGGCAGAGGTTGCAGTGAACCCAGATTGCACTACTGCACTCCAGCCTGGGTGACAGAGAGAGATTGTCTCAAAAAGAAAACAGGACAAGAATGAAGATTTACTTATTTAACTACTTTTTAAGCAGGGGAGGAATATATAATAAAAACAAAAATTTAAAAACTAAAGTCTGGCAGCAAATAGTTAAGAATGGGGGTGGAAGGTAGACAGGAAGCGTATAAGGGAAACATTGTTGCAATAGTAAACCAGAAAGAACAGTGGTCAGTGAATGAAATGGGAATAGAGGATGTGAGGAATAAATTGAAGGAACTCCTCAGTGAAGGATGATTTGGGAGATGAAGGCAAGGAAAAGAGGATTCAAGATTCAAAGTTGAATACAAGGTTTGCCCTTAAACTGATAAAAGAAGAGTAAAGACAGACAAAGGAAAGTTGAATAGAGAAATCTGGAAGGGTTATTGACGGTTTCCATCTCAGGTTAAGTTTGAGATGATGAGCTATGTGTTGAACATTTAATTAGCAAGATCCATTTAAACCATATGAGCTAAGAGACTAGAATTTGGGGAAAATAGAAATGGATACAGAATTCAGTTTGCAGTTGGGGTGGTTCAGACACCTAGGAAGACCATAATAAAAACGGAAGAGAAAAACCAAGAGATTTGACCATTTTGTGGAAGTCTGACATTATGTATAGAAGAAATAAGTGTGAAGGGGTTGGGAAAGAATGTGATAAAGGAAAGGAAGAAGCCAGTATAGAAAAGTGGTAAAAAAACCACTAGAGGGGACCATTTTTGAAAGATCAACAATATCCCATGCATCTGAGAGTTAGAGATTACTATTTTGGGATGGGGTAAATATTACTGCATTTATCCACATAATGATTAATGGATAACTATACGATAATGCAGATTTGTGAAAATATGTCGGGGTAGGGAAATTTTGAAAGACTTTGATATGACAAACACAGATCTAGTGTTTTCAAATTCCTGGCAGATATTAATCTTAGGATTTAGAAATGATAAATTAGTATTCATGAAGATTTCCAATATCATGAGTTATTCTGTATTTTTCATAACACTTAACTGATATATTTTTTAAATAATAATGATCATAATAATAAATAGTAAATCTTTTTTGTGATAGGGTTCTACTATGTGTCACAAAGATTTCCTGTATAAAAGAATGTAATAATGAATGTGTGGCTTATTGGTATAAGAACCAATATATTATGCCAAGATTATATATTTCAATAACATGTAAAAATTAGCTCTACCAGCCAGGCGTGGTGGGTCACACCTGTAATCCAACACTCTGGGAGGCCAAGGCGGGTGGATCACCTGAGGTCAGAAGTTCGAGACCAGCCTGGCCAACATGGTAAAACCCTATCCCTACAAAAATACAAAAATTAGCCAGGCATGGGCCAAGTGCAGTGGCTCACACATGTAATCCCAGCACTTTGGGAGGCCAAGGCGAGTGGATTGCTTGACATCAGGAGTTCAAGACCAGCCTGGCAAACAAAAAATCAGTTAGGCCTGGTAACGAGCACCTGTATCCCAGCTATTCAGGAGGCAGAGGCAGGAGAATCACGTGAACCCGGGAGGTGGAGGTTGCAGTGAGCTTAGATTGTGCCATTGCACTCCAGCTTGGGAGAGTGAGCAAGACTCCATGTCCAAAAAAAAAAAAGGAAAAAAATTAGCTCTACCTGATAAGGACATTTAGTAACAGAAAACGCTAAAAAACAGAAAGCATTAACGTAAATGATAAATAAAATACATTTAAAAATTATAAAAGCAAGCCACACATGTTTAATATTTAAAAGTTACCATTGTTAAAATAAACATTTAAAACAGAAAACATCAATTGCTCCGATACTCTTAATCTTGGTTTCATGATAAAATTTCCATAGGTAGAAAATTTATTTCATTTCCTGTTGACATTGGTCAAATTGATAAAAGTCAGAAAACATGCTAAAGTTGTCATTAGTGTATATATTGTTCCATATAAACTCATTTTCTTTTTTAGTAATGGCAATATTTTGTCTGCTCTTATTTTGGTTTTGCTATTGAAATTGAATTGCTTTTTAAAATTCAGATTATTTTTCCACAACAACATTTATATATTTTTTCTTTTTATTTACAAATAACTGTAGTCTATTGTGAATATATTGAGTGGTATTTGAATAACGCAACATTCAGGATCTCCTAGAAAAGTTAAGAACACTACACAAAATCCTCTGTTGAAATTGTCAATGTAAGGACTTATTTTGTTTCCAAAACATGTTATTTCTTGAAAGACAACTCATAGGATTTGTAAATAATATTTTATGCAATAAACTTATGTTTACTTAATTTGCAAGAATGACTCATCAACAGCAGTGGATGGGGACCAGGAACACACACTTACGTGGCCACCGACTACAAATAAAACTGATTAGATGGTAACCACTTCGGAAAATGTCACCTTAACTCCACTCTGTGTCAGCATTTCCTGCTCTTCAGTTCATGCTAACTAGTATTGTCTCTATGTTGACTGTAAATTTTTAATTCTCACAGGGGATGATAATACTTTTCCCGTTTTGCTGATTTCTTCATAGATTTTTCTCAGAATTTGGAAAAAAATACAGGAAATGACAGGAGGGAATTCCTACATGGAAACTGTAAACAGACATGTCATTTCTCTGTAATTTAGAAAGCTTCAAGCTGCAATGAATAAAAAGGCAATCTCAAAATAAACTAAATGATAAGGGGATTGATTATATCACATACCAAGAAGTTTCATGCCATCTGGGGTTAGTTAATTCAGTAAGTCAGTAACATCATCAAGAGTTCATGTGCTTACCACCTTCCCACTCCATTATTCCAGGTATGCAGGGTCCCCTTTGGGCACAAGGTGGATGCAGCTGCTTTGAGATACTCCAGTCTCACATACTAACATCTAGAGCAGAAAAGGGACAGTCTATTTCCTGTGATTTTGTTTTTTTTTTTAGTTTTAATGCATATTTTTTTAGTTTTAATGCATAGCATAATCTTTCCCTGACATCCCTCCAATGATTTCCTCTCTTTATTAATTGACTAGAACTAACATGCTCATCCTTAAACCAATGACACCAAAGGGGAAGAGGGCCACCATAATGGGTTTAGAACAATTGGCCAGGTGGGGTGACTCATGCGTGTAATCCTAGCACTTTGGGAGGCCGAGGCAGGAGGATCATGAGGTCAGGAGATCGAGACCACCATCCTGGCCAACATGGTGAAACCCTGTCTCTACTAAAAATACAAAAATTAGCCGGGCATGGTGGCATGTGCGCCTGTAGTCTCAGCTACTTGGGAGGCTGAGGCAGGAGAATTGCTTGAACCTGGGAGGCGGAGGGTGCAGCGAGCCGAGATCACACCACTGCACTCCAGCCTGGCACCTGGCGACAGAGAGAGAGACTCTGCCTCAAAAAAAAGAAAAAAAAAAAAAGAACAATCTAGGTTAACCTGAGGCACCGAAGAGAAACTAACTCTTGTGTTCAACAGCCATTCTCAAATGATCTCTTTCTTTTATTTAATTAATTAATTGATTAATTAATTTTTTTGAGACAGAGTTTCGCTCTTGTTACCCAGGCTGGAGTGCAATGGCACGATCTTGGCTCACCGCAACCTCTGCCTCCTGGGTTCAGGCAATTCTCCTGCCTCAGCCTCCTGAGTAGCTGGTATAAGGCTGGTTGCATTGCCAGGAGCTTGTGCACACACCCCCCCCTTCCTCATGGGGAGCTCCTACGCTCCCCTCTCCCTCGCGGGGAACTCGGACACACCCCCTCCCCTCACCGGGAGCTTGGACACACCTCCTTCCCTTGTCAGGAGTTCAGACACCCACCCACCGGGAGCCCGGGAAAAAAAGCCCCGCCAGGACCTACCTGATAGCATTTTGTCCCATCCAGGCCCCACTCCCCACCATTTTGTCCCATCTGGGCCCCACTCCCTGCCTACCATTTTGTCCTATCTGGGCCCCACTCTCTGCCATTTTGTTCTATCCGGGCCCCACTCCCCACCATTTTGTCCCACTCACCTTGGGAACAACCAATCAAACGCCTTCACTCCCTCTAAAACCCCACGTCTAAGAGGAGTCCTTGCGACTTCTCCGGCCCCTCCTGTCGGACTGCAGAACCTCGTCTGGGAGCCTGAATAAATCCCTTCGCATTGAATCTTCTTGTGCTGGCCTCAGTTTCTTCACTTTAAACTCGGCGAGAACAGACCTTACAGCTGGGACTACAGGCACGCGCCACCGTGCCCAGCTAATTTTTTGTATTTTTTTTTTTTTTTTTTTTTTTGAGACGGAGTTTCGCTCTTGATACCCAGGCTGGAGTGCAATGGCACGATCTCTGCTCACCGCAACCTCCGCCTCCTGGGTTCAGGCAATTCTCCTGCCTCAGCCTCCTGAGTAGCTGGGATTACAGGCACGCGCCACAGTGCCCAGCTAATTTTTTTGTATTAGTAGAGACGGGGTTTCACCATGTTGACCAGGATGGTCTCGATCTCGACCTCGTGATCCACCCGCCTCGGCCTCCCAAAGTGCTGGGATTACAGGCGTGAGCCACTGTCTTTTTTTAATTTTTTTACTTTTTGAGACGGAGTCTTGTTCTGTTGCCCAGTCTGGAGTGCAGTGGTGTGATCTTAGCTCACTGTAACCTCTGTCTCCTGGGTTGGAGCGATTCTCCTGTCTCAGCCTTCCGTGTAGCTAGGATTACAGCCGCCCGCCACCAAGCCCGGCTAATTTTTATATTTTTAGTAGAGAGGGGATTTTGCCATGTTGGCCAGGCTGATTTTGAACTCCTGACCTCAGGTGATCCACCCGCCTTGGCCTTCCAAAGTGCTGGGATTACAGGCGTGAGCCACCAGGCGTGGCCACGATCACATGACCTCTTAAAAATTATTGAAGAGGCCAGGCACAGTGGCTCACACCTTAAATCCTAGCACTTTGGGAGGCCGAGGCAGGCAGATCACCTGGGGTCCAGAGTTTGAGACCAGCCTGACCAACATGGAGAAACCCCATCTCCACTAAAAACACCAAATTAGGTGGGTGTGGTGGTGCACGCCTGTAATCCCAGCTACTCGGGAGGCTGAGGCAGGAGAATCACTTGAACCCGGGAAGCAGAGGTTGCAGAGAGCTGAGATCACACCATTGCACTCCTGCCTGGGCAAAAAGAGCAAAAACTTTGTCTCAAAAAAAAAATTATTGAAGAATTCAAAGAGCTTTTGTTGATAAACATCAGTAGCTACTGATGTTCCTTGTATGAGAAAAATTTTAAAGTTATTAATTCACTTAAAATAACATTAAACCCATCACTTGTTACTATACGGTGGCTGACAAAATAATGACCCCTAATGATGGTTCATAACCTAATCCCTTGAAGCTATAAATATGCAGATGTGATTAAATTAAGGATATTGAGATGGGGAGATTATCCTGAATTATCTAGATAAACCCAGTGTAATCACTTTGGGAGTTATAATTGAAAGAGGGAGGGAGAAGTCTCAGTGTCACAGTGGGATATGGCATGAGAAAGACATGTCTTGTTATTACAGGCTTTAAAGACGGAAGGGGGCCATAAACCAAGGAATGGGGGTGACCTTTAGAAGCTGGAAGAAATAATGAAATAGATTCTCCCCAAGGAACTCCAATAAGAAACACAGGCTCACAAATATGTTTTAGTTTAGTGAAACCTATTTTAGATTTCTGACCTCTAAAATTATAATGAGTGTGTGTGTGTGTGTGTGTGTGTGTGTGTGTGTGTGTTTGAGACACAGTATGGCTTTGTTGCCAGGCTGGAGTACAGTGGTACAATCTTTGCTCACTGCAATCTCCTCTTCCCCAGTTCAAGCGATTCTCCTGCCTCAGCCCACTGGGTAGCTGGGATTACAGGCATGTGCCACCACAGCCAGCTCATTTTTGTATTTTCAGTAGAGACAGGGTTTCATCATGTTGGCCAGGATGGTCTCCATCTCCTGACCTCGAGATCTGCCTGCCTCGGCCTTCCAAAGTGCTAGAATTATAGGCAGGAGCCACTGTGCCCGGACCGAATGAATTTGTGTTGTTTAATCCCCTAAATCTGTGGTAATTTGTCATGGCAGCAACAGGAAATAAATATATACCTATATTTTAACATGGAAAACAAAAAAAACAGGCCGGGTGTGGTGGCTCACACCTGTAATCCCAACGCTTTGAGAGGCCAAAGTGGGTGGATAACCTGAGGTCAGGAGTTCCAGACTAGCCTTGCCAACATAGTGAAACTCCATCTCTACTAAACATACAAAAATTAGCCAGGCGTGGTGGTGCCCACCTGAGTCCTAGCTACTTGGGAGGCTGAGGCAGGAGAATCATTTGAACCTGGGAGGCAGAGGTTGTAGTGAGCCGAGATTGTGCCACTGAACTCCAGTCTGAGTGACCCAGAGAGACTCCATCTCAAAAAAAAAAAAAAAAAAAAAATTAGAAGAGTGCATTGATTTACATTTTTGGCAAATTTCTTTAACAGCTTATATAATAAAAGACAGGTGGGTTCTCATATCTGCTTCTGCATTCAGTCTGTTGTGATACCACCTGTTACATTATCATTGGAAAACTCCACTGTATACCCAGAAGAGAAATCAAGAAAGGCAAATAACTTCCCAGTATTGTAATAAAAATAGTTTTGACTTCATGGACCTCCTAAAAGGGTCTTGGTGATCCTTAGGGGTCCCAAGACCACATTTTGAGGATGGCTAGTATAAAAAGTCAACAGTGTTTGCTACATTCTCCAAAAGAAAAAGCTCTTTTTTCCCCCCATATTCTTATAGTGAACTTGTTTGGCCTTAAGGTCATCAGATCAATGCACTGTAATCATCTTGACATTACTTCATCAATTCAAATAATACTCTTAAAAGAGTTTATTTTGTGCCTGGCATTGTTTTATGGACTGAGGCTATATAAGTGAACAAAGTCCTCACTTAATGTTGTCATGCATACGTTCCTGGAAACTGTGACTTTAAGCAAAACAACACTGAGCACAACCTATTTTACCACCGGCTAATATAAACAAGAGTTAATTTCCTGCAGGGTATTTCTGGTCACCAAACATCATGGAACTCCGAAATAAAGACCCCAACATACTTCTAATATTGAAACGTTGAAATAAATGTGAGCTATACATACACTTAAGAGAGATTAATACAAACAATTTGGGTAATTATAATTTTTTTTTGAGAGAGAAGTCTCACTTTGTTGCTCAGGCTGCAATGCAGTAGCGTGATCTCGGCTCACTGTAACCTCCTCTTCCCGGGTTCAAGCAATTCTCCTGCCTTAGCCTCCCAGTAGCTGGGATTGCAGGCACACGCCACCATGCCCAGCTAATTTTTTTGTATTTTTAGTAGGGATGGGGTTTTACCATGTTGGCTAGGCTGGTATCAAACTCCTGACCTCAAGTGATCTGCCCACCTTGGCCTCCCAAAGTGCTGGGATTACAGGTGTGAGCTACTGTGCTCAGCCAGATAATTAAAATATTTACCCAATTATTCCAGTTCAGGGGTGCAGGTGGCTGGAGCCTATCTGGACGGCTCAGGGCACAATCACAAACCAACCCTGGACAGGCCATCAGTCCATACAGGGCACACTCACACACACACTCACAATCACTCACACTGGGACCATGTAGATACTACAGTGAACCCAAGGGGCACGTCTTTAAGATGTGGGAAGAAACTGGAGTATCGGGAGAGAACCCATGCAGACAATGGAGAGAATGTGCAAATGCCACACAGACAGTGGCCCTGGCTGGAAATCAGTTTTTTTTTTTTTCTCAGCCTTGTAACAAAAGGGTGTTGAGTGAAACAACATTGAATGAAACGATGTTATTCAAGGACCTGCAGCACAGTTATTTCCCTTGTGGAGCTTGCATTTTTGTTGAAGAAAAATCATAAACACATAAACTAAAAAGACAGTTTCAGATATTGATAAGTGATACAAAAGAAAATAAGTAATAACAGGAAGTATGAAGGGTGTTTGGGGTGGTGGGCCAAGAGCTGTTTAACTAGAGTCTGCAGAATTGCTATTATGAGAGCTGAGATATAAATGATAAGAAGGAATCATTGGAAAACTTGAGAGAACACTCTAGGTAGAGAGAACAGCAGGGGCAAAGAGCAGGAAGGAGCTTTGCAAGTTAGAGGAACAGAGAGCAAGGCAGTGTGACTTGAGTGTAGTCCACCATGGTAACAAACAAATGGAATAAAACAGTCAGGAAAAGTCAGGCAGGTGTAGATCATTCAGGTGTTTCAGGATGCAAAAAGGACTTAAAGTTTTATTTCAATTGCCATATAGACCACTAGAGGAAATGAGACTGTGGAATCCTCTTAAATGCTAAGCTTTGCTTCCTTCTGTAAATTCTTCCACCTTTTCCAAGCACAGCTCTTAGCCTAACACATTCCCATCTTTATCAGGATGACGCTCCAGAAAGGCACAAGATCCCAAATAGACGCATCTTGCCTCACATAAATTGTTTGTATGCTAACATCAAAAACAGACAGATCTGGAACTAATCAGGGGAATGTAAATTACAGGTTGCTTGATGTGAATAACTTCTGCATGTTGGCCAGTGTAGGTGCTCAGCCAAAAATGCACTGTGTGAATACAATTGTTTGGCAATTGCTGATCTGTCACTTGTCCAAAGCGGTAAGTGTGTGAATGGATTTGTATGGGTAATGACTCTGAAATTAGCAACTAGATTTTCTCAACTCTCCATGGTGCAAGAAAAACATATCGGAACTTGGCTCATTTCTGGAAAATTCTTGTGATGATCCTCAGTTGTTCAAAATGCACATTTGGTCATCATTATCCCTTGTGTAATCAGTTTCTGCAAACTACAGGATGATGTTACAATTATGTTTGGAGAATAAGGGAACATGCTCTACACCTTAATCAAATCATTTAAAGATGAGCCTTCTTAGATAACATGCACTTAAGTATATATATGGATGGTTGCTAAGAGATCTAGTCCATACTTTGGTTTATGCTGTAGCGAGAGAAGTAATCGTGTCTCTCGCTGGAAACCTCCAGACGCAACCTGTGCCCAGAACTCTAAGGTATTTACGATAAATAATGTGGGAGAATTGTTTACCAGACACATTTTTCTACAACAAAATGATGCCCAGAATCCACAAACACATTAGTGACTTGAAATCTTCTTTGAAGGGGCCAGGAAACGGTCAGGAATTTGGTGAGACGAGTCTCGCTCTGTCGCCCAGGCTAGAGTGCAGTGTCGCTATCTCGGCTCACTGCAGCCTCCGCCTCCTGGGTTCAAGCAATTCTCCTGCTTCAGCTTCCTGAGCAGCTGGGACTACAGGCGGCCGCCCCCACGCTCGGCTAATTTTGGTATTTTTAGTAGAGACAAGGTTTCTCCATGTTGGCTAGGCTGGTCTCAAACTCCTGACCTGAGGTGATCCATCCGCCTCAGGCTCCCAAAGTGCTGGGATTACAGGCGTAAGCCACCACGCCCAGCCGCTTGATCACATTTTCAAGACAGCTGTGGCTACTTGGGACTCTCATCAGCGGCTCCCTAAAAATTTTTAAAAATTAGTTATTGTGAAAAATTATATTAAACTAAGACCAGACTGTGCAAAGAAAATAAAACTATGTAATTCCAAGGCTACTTATTTTCAAAGGAATTTAATTCTGGCCTCTGAATGCAATTAAGTAGTCTCTTTCTCTCTCCATTTGAGGAAGCGAGAAAGGAAGAAGGGATGATTCTCACTTTTCAGTAGGAACCGGTAACCAAACCTGTTGTTCTGCCAAGTCTTCCCCATTCTCTGATTTCTTAGTGCTCAGGGAGTATGCTTGAAACCTATGCCTTCCTCCCATGTCAGATAAGCAGAAAGTTTGCTCTAGCCATGATAAATCTGCACAACGCGGAGATGTTTTTGGCACAAAACGTACGTTAGATGATGATGATTAAGCTCCCCCCAACCCCCGCCCCATTCTTGCGGCCGGGGAGTGTGTTTTGCCTGCATTTAAGAAATGTCCTTCAGCTGCAAGCATGTGCGCGCTCAGCCTGCAGCCAGCGTTTCTGAGTTCCAGGGCAGGGTGACTTGGGTCGGCTGTCACCCACAGATGTGACTGTTGTTTCTCCCGCGGGCGCGACAGCCTCCTTCCTCTCCAGCCCGAGGCCCGCGGCCCAGACCAAGGGGAAGGGGAAGGAAGCCCTCGCCGCAAGCCGGCGTCTGGGCCGGCACAAGACGCGCTGCCACCAGAAACTTTTTTCCCTCAGCTGCGCGCAACTTTTGGCGTTTTCTACCAGCACGTTGTCGTCCCGGGTTTCTGTCCCTTGGGTTTTCCTCTGCCTCCCTCGCCTTCTCTCCAGCGGTGCGCATAGGAGCTGGGCCGAGGGGCGCGGGGAGCCGGGGAGGCCGCGGCAGGGACGCCGGAGAAGGGGCAGGGGAGGAGGAACTAGTCAAAGGGGACCCAGACGCCCGCGTGCCCGAAAAGGAAAGAGTCGCCGCGGTTTGCTGCAGTCGGAATAAAGTTCGCGCCCTTTCCTCGGCGTTTCGCAGCCTCCTCTCCTCTCCTTCCCTCCGTTCCCCACCCCTGTCCCGCTTTTTTCTTTTTTGTGACAGCTGGGCGCTAGCGGCCACTTCCACCTCCGCAGCCCCGGTGCGGCGGGGGCGCCAGGGTTGTTTTTCCATCCCCAGAAAGAGAGCGAGAAAAACTCCAAACAAACAAGAAGCCCCAAACGAGTCCCAGGGCGGGGGGAGGGAGAAACATACATCCTCCTTCCCTAAGCCCGTGGACCTCTAAGGACAAACAACACAACCAGCCGACTTTTACTTTGCAAAAGGGAAGCAACATTGTAGTCACGACAGTTCTGCAGACAGGAAAAACTTGTGGGGCTTGCACGAGCGCCGAGGTCACCTCGCCCTCCGGTCCCCCGCCTCCCGCGAGCAGGGCAGCCCCCTCCCGGGACAGGCCGTTCCTTTTTTTTTTTTTTCTGTCCTGAGGAGGGGCCGGGGAACCGTGCCGGCTGGGACTCGGGGCGCGAGCGCGACCCCGGCGCGAGTGTAAATCAGTCACCTGAGCGCCGAGGGGCCGCGACGAGGGCGCGCGCTGGCGGGCGGGGAGGCGGAGGCGGCGAGAGCGGCGGCCCGGAGGAACTCGGAGGGGGAGGGAGAGAAAGGCCGAGACGGAGGGAGCCAGCGGCGGCCGAGGGGCTGGTCCAGGCGCGGCCGCTAAGAGGAGACCAAGAGGCGGGGGTTGCACTTGACAACCAGCATGCCGAGATGGTAAGAAGTTTCCACCCTTCTTCCCATTTTATTCTAGACTTCGTCAGAAATGACCCCCGCGCCCGAGCGCCACCGGGGCCGCCCGGGGGCCGTGTCCGCCCTCCGCCTCGCGGCGCGAGGGTTAAGGGGACGCTGAGGAGGGCGGGCCGGGGACGAAAACCCCGGGTCCGACCTGGTTCCCGCTGCGCTCCTGGTGTCTTCCCCTAAACTTGGCCCCAAGTTTCCGAGGCGAGCTCCAGGTGGGAGGGTGCGCGTGTGAGGGGGCTCGTCAAGGTCGGCCCCGCTCGCGGCTTCCGCGCGAAGGTGAGCAGCTGGCGAGGGGAGGCTCTAGAGAGTTGGGGACGGGCTGGGGGGACGAGGTGGAAGGGAGCGGGGATGAATGGAGCGCTGGCTGGAGCTCGGGGCGGAGAGGAAGGCGGCTGAGACCTACGGCAACTTTTACAACTTGCCGCCGAGTGAAGGGCCGGCGGCTGGGCGTGTGTGCCGGGTGCGCTGGGGCGCAGCCGCCGGGGCCCGGCACGTCGGCTCTTCCCCTCCCGTCTTCTGCACGTTCGGAACCTTGGCGTGGTAAATGAAGATGGGAGGAAATGCTCCTGCAGGCTTCACCGAGAAGGTGCAGAACGCAGGGCAGGAAAATCAACGCTGCAGAGAGACGGCTCTTTTCGAAGTGCAATTCTATAGGAGCCGATTTGTTTTACTTGCACATCGACTGGAGGGTGGGATTTTGGGCCTGCGAAACGAGTAGAATAAAAAACTGTATGTTGAAAAACCCTAGGTGAAATCCTCTGTGGAGTGAGTTTAAGGTTGAAAAAAAGTTCCAAGTGCCAATGGTGGAGGAGATGGGCTGGCTTTGCGAAGCAAGACTCCAGCACAGTCCTTCTACGTGAAGCGACTTCTCTGCAGCGAGGAAGCCTGCAATTAGTTCGCCTGGTGATGAGCCGCTCTGTCCGCTTTCGGGGAAGTGATTTGTTAGAAATGGGGCTTGACCACTCCCTTCTTTTTAGTTTGCTTCAACCCAGCGTCGCTATTATTACCCCCACTTGGGGATCTGACATAGTGTGTTCTGTATGTAGAGGGAACATATAAGAATAGAGGTGAGATAGCGGGTTGGCATTTTTTCCTCTTCCCTTCTCCCTAATGTGACATCTCTTGTTTCAGTGATCAAAGTCACGACTGGAGTGTAGGAGATGTGACTGTCAAATACAGGCGCGCGCGCACACACACACAAAAGCGTGAGCCCAGGACTGTGGTTACAGTAACGCTGACAGAAATTAAAGTGGTTTTGAAAGCAGCGTGCGATTTATGATGGTTTCCATTTACCCTAGAGTCAAGCTGTTGTAAAACTGATGTACAAAAGACATCATAAAATAATCCTGTATACCCAGGATTAAAGTGGCAGAAAGTGGCCTGTTTTATTATTTTTTATGTACTTCGTGGACACTTGCAATTGTTGAAAGCTGTGTTTAAGTGAGACATCAAAACAGAATATTAAGTACATCTATTTAGAGCTTGAGCGTTTTTCTTCTAACGGGCATTTTATATAAGAACACTGTAAAAGCCAGTTGCAGGTATTATTTTTCTTCCCTTTATCCTAGCCTGTGTTAACTATTTGTCTACACATCTATATTAACTATTTGTCTGCACATTTATTCCTATATACTAATCACTTTGAACTGTGGCTAAGCCTGTTTGCCTTCTACTGCTTTGTATTCTGCAGTTTCAGATGTTACTGTGAACATGCATACATGCTTTAAGTGGGAGGAATTTATTTCTGGCACTGTTACTTAGTGTGTCTGATCTGAAGATGTACCTTAGTAGTGAGACCTTGTACAAGTTAACAGAACTTTTACTCTTTGGACTCAAACACACACGTGCGCATACACACACACAATCCTTTGTGCGCCTTTATAGAGTATCTGTGTTTTATATTTGTAGCTGTTTCATTTAAACTGTTCAGTCTTAATGAAGTTCTTAGTTCCCAGAGTGCACTGTATTAAAAATTTCAGGTTGCTAATCACTTTACCGAAGTGCAGGAGTATCTTTACCTGAGAGAAGTAATAGTGAGCTTGAACGTGAACTTTATTTTGAGTATCTTTTGAGAAAGGACTGAAACTTTTTTCCCCTTGGGAATATTAAGTTGGGTGGTGCTTGCATGTAAGACTTTGAATAAAAATGATAGTTTTTATTAAAAAAAAAACTAGTACATGATAGTTTACAATTAATAGTAAGAAAATGTTAATAGTAGTACATTCCTAATATCTGATTTTTTCCCCTCTATTTGAGATGTAAGATATCTGTCAGATAGGGATATGTGATTACAAAAAGAAGCAGACAAAAGCAGGGCTGACTATTGCTATATTAAAATGTAAGTGTTACAGTTTGAATTTTCAAGTGAGAGTTCTTGAGTTCAGTGCTTTACATAACATTTTGTCCTAATCTTGCTTGCTGTCAGGGATGTTTCATGGTTGTGCAATTGCTGCAGTCAAGAATGCCAATTTGCATTCCAGGAGTGTCATTTGATTACTTTTATCTGCACAGCTCCAAGACCGGCCCAGACCTCTCGTTTCATCTTGCCATGTCACGAGTCAATGCTGTGTCGTCTTTTCAAAAATCTGCCTGATTTAGACAAGAAAGAAAAGTACTTTCATGTTGCAGCCGCAGTCCCCTGCTAACTTGTCAGCAGCAGGATATGATTCACTTGGGCCCAGAAGAATGGAACAGAGAGGCGGGTTAGGCGGTTCAATAAAGCCCACGGACAGGTAGTGTGTGACATCCCCAGAGAGCCGCAGTTAATGAAGAACAGGTCTGCTTAGTTCTCCACACGCTGACCTGGTGCTGTCCCCACAGTTTTCTCATTTGATCTTTCCCAGCAAATTGATCTTTTCTTGTATTTTTTTTTTGCCTTCCAAGTTAGTCCTTGTGGGACTGAAATTAGCAGAGCAACTTAAGTTGGATAATACAGCTGTTCAGAAAAGAAGAAATTGGACACTGGCTCAAAAAGGGGTGGGGGGGATAGAGGGAGCTATTCTTTTTGTTGTTGTGCCTGGGAATATTTCTTATATTAGGGGAGTCCAAAATAGATGATGACTTGAAGTTAGTGGTTTCCTTTACTTTTAATTTTAGAGTTACGGGTTCAGCACGATTTTAAATATTCCTTAAATATTTGAAAGATGGCCTTAGTGAGTATGAGGAGTTCAATTTAGTTTTGTTCACATTCAGTTGTTTGAGATAATTTGCCAGTTGACAATGTGGCTTTTTTGGTTATTGTAAGATGGCATCCTTCAACTATATTATTTATAGCCTTCTAAACAGCTATGATCCCCAAATATCCAATACTAAATTGCAGGAAAGATTAAGCAATAAAAAAAGTCATTATACTAGTGTTGTATGTAAATATTATGATACATGAAAATGTTTTCTACAAATTATTAGTATCTTTGTTTTATATAAACCCTACAGATACAGTTAATGAAGTTTTTTTTCTGAATTTTTGAGATTCTGTATTTAAATGTAGATTTTTAAAACTGAGACCAGACCACAAAATTTGAATTTCTGTAGATGTTCATACATGTTGTTACTTGTTTTTTGATATTAAAATTAATTTTAGACAGGATGGGTAAATTTAAGTTGTATGGTTTAAACAGATTAAAGTTTCACTATAGAATTTTATACATAAAGCTTAGGTTGGAAGCAGTTAATAGATTCTTAACTTGATAAATATATAAGGAGCAATGCTTTCTGATTTACTCAGCAGATGGTCTCATTTACCATCTACATCCTTACGAGAAACAGAGTTGAAAACATTTCTTGTGTAAAGGGAGGCAGCTTCCTTGAATCTTTCCTGTTGGATGGGAATTACATGGTATCATTGGTTAGTAAACTCCCATCTGAAGAGCTAGAGGGAGCCTCATGATTTTATTAGATATACTTAAGGTTTAAAAAACACTCTGGCAATTAGAATGTTACACAAAAATAGTAGGTAATGAATACTGGCTCAGTGTTTAGGATGGGAGGTGCCATTATGGTTTTTCTTTCTTTCCTTTTTTTTTAAAGCAGTGACAGAAGCAAAAGAACTACAAGAATAGTCAAGGTGTTAGCTAAGCTTTCTAGGCTTTTGCCTTTGAGGTGATTGAAGATCAGGCAAAATGCAACCAGATACTATATTTTAAGTGTTTTGGTTTGACTAACTACTGTTTGTAGTTTTTGTCAACTGAAGGAATAATTCTTGTTTTAGGAGGTCAACCTTCAGAGTTCTATTAAAAGTAACTTCCTACCAAATCACTGAGAAGTGAGTTAACTTCTTTTAGTTTATGAAGGACAACGCCTTTTCTGTAAATGATGGTTTTGGAGTAGTTTTACGTACAACTGCTGTATTCCAGAGAGAAATTTTATTTAAAATAAATGCTTCCTGTTATAAGCATAAGTGGTAAACCATTTATAAACCTGACTTACTAGGGATTAAAAAATAAGGTAAATAGGACCTAAATGATATTGCATTCAATAATTATCATTTAATTTGATATTTATTACTTTTCACTAACATTTGTGATATGTTTATGTTAAAGAGTCATTGATCATAATTGCACTTTAATATTTATATACTAGTTTTTGGAGCATTACTTTGGACAAACATATTTATCATTTAAGTAAATAAAATAATCCAATGAGATAAACTACCCAGATTTGTCCTTCCTAAAATCTTTCGCACAGTAGCTCTCATTATGTTGCTAGCCAATGAAAGTCTTTATTCGTTGCTTATTAGAACCCTCAGTACACTCAAGAGTTCAGCTATAATTTAATTTGACTGTTCAAAGAGCCTCCCTTGTTTTGAAATATGTTCTCAGTATGCTTTTACCATTTGTTGTGAACCTGTATTCTAACTCAATGCATATGCATAAGAATGATATTACAGACATATCATTCTTTAAGTTTTTGCCATAGTTATAACTTTTTGCCTTTAAAAATATCTGTACTTAATGTCAGTTTTTTCTTTTTGCTCTGTTTTCTCTTTGACATGCTAGAGTATATTTTTCTTGGTGATTTAAATTATTTTGCTATTATAATTTAAAATAAACTTCCTAAGGAATACAACCTTCCCTTAAGGTATAGTGAGAAGGGCACTAAAAAATAGTAGGTTCAATAATTAAGAATTCTAGTTGAGGCCATTTCACAGTTGCAATCACTTAAAATTACAAAAAGTTTGCCTTGTACTTCACAAATTGCTAGCATGATAAATTCAGCTTCCTTGGAGTAACTGCTGCGAAGTTTTGCAGTGAGTGGAAGATGGCTTTGAGAGTTTTGGTAGTATTTGTAACAAATTATGTTCACTAAAGATTAGAATTTGACTATAAAACTCTAATAAGATGAGTATCAGGAATTCTTCCATAAGGAAGGCAGAATGTGAAACTCCTAAATGACTCACTGTGTATGTATTTTACCAGTGGGAATAGCATCAAGCCAGCCTTCTAGATACAGTATTTAATAGTTGTCAAAATGTACAGTATTGTCTTGGAACTTGTGGTTCATGAGTTCATAGTCCCTGCTTTTTTGTGTTTATTACAAAGATGTAACAACCCACACAAAACATTTTTCTCTTATAATGACCTTATATTTGCCAAAGTGCCCCATGCTGAAATTCCTTTTCAGTGTCTTTTTTTTTTAGTCCAAAGCCAGACGTGTACCCAGACACAAAAGCCTCTGTGTATAGCAAGCTGTTTTAAATATTGTGACTCGACGATGTGCTGTCCTTTCTCTGCTTGAGCCAAGGATCTCTGCTCAGTGTCTGTGGATTACCAAGCTCCTTCTTTATTGTACCTCTTGTCAACTATTCCTATTCATTTAACCTTTCATTAGTGTCTGTGCAGCTTCACTGTCTGGAAAGGCAAGGAAAAACCGAAAGGCCCCACTGTCACAGTTATTAGATTTCTCGGTTACATCCCAGCAACCATAAAAAAGTAAGAGTCGACACTATTGTCGTGCATGCTGCTGTCCTGGGGTGTAGCTCTTCTGTGCATGTCAAGGACATGTGCCACATGTTGATATGCATCCCAGGGATAAATGCACAACATGGGGGATAGGCCGACGCTGGCAGTAATGAGCTTTGTAGGAGTTATTGCAAAGACCAACAGTTTGTGAAGGAATTTTGCTTAACAGGCCAAGGAGATAGACAGAGTTGAGGGTTGCCAAGATTTGCTTGTGCAGGGCTTGTCAGTCACATTGTTTTCATCTAAACTTCATTTGAGGGGAAAATTGAATACATTTGACAGCAATGAAAAGTCTTACTTTCTTTTTTTAAATCTTTCAGAGGACAAAAGCAATATTTCTGGTGACTAACCTAACTATTTTTAGTACCGACTAAATCATATATTTGAATGGATCTATTAGCAGTTTATCTGTTTACATACCTAGAGAATAATTAAAAGATATTTCATAGATGTCATACCTATGTTTTAAAATCTGTGTAAAAATAATGTAGCCTTTTAATTTTCCTTTGCTGTTTTCCCCCTTTGATTTTCCTCTAGCATAGCCTGGTTCTTTAGAAATGCATTCGCTTAATTGACTGGATGCAGAGCAGAAAAAGGAGGACAGCGTGGTCATTTTCAATTCATAAATAAAATATTTGTAAATTTTGTATTGGAAAATATTATTTTAACATCTTAGAGATGAATAGAATTACTTTTTAAGAATTCTCAAAATACTTGAGTAGAAAATGATACATTTTAATATGTTTGTCCCTCTTTATCCAAATTTTTTTTTTTTAACTAGGAGAACCTTTGTTACTGAGGGTAAATAAAATATTTTTGTCTCCTGATTTCAACAGATTTTATCAGTTTTCCAAACTCTTTTGGGGTTCTCCAATTACTTTTCTTTTTTTTTTTTTGAGATGGAGTTTTACTCTTGTTGCCTAGGCTGGAGTGCAATGGCACAATCTCGGCTCACCGCAACCTCCACCTCCCGGGTTCAAGCGATTCTGCTGCCTCAGCCTCCCTAGTAGCTGGGATTACAGGCATGCGCCTCCATGCCTGGCTAATTTGGTATTTTTAGTGGAGAAGGGGTTTCATTATGTTGGTCAGGCTGGTCTTGAACTGCTGACCTTGTGAACACTGTTATGTTCCCCAGCCATTCTCAAATGATCTCTTTCTTTTTTATTTTATTTTATTTTATTTTTTGAAACAGAATCTTGCTGTGTTGTTCAGGCTGGAGTACAGTGGCATGATCTCAGCTCACTGCAACCTCTCTCTCCTGGGTTGGAGCAGTTATCCTGTCTCAGTCTCATGCAAAGCTGGGATTACAGCCCCACACCACCATGTCCGGCTAATTTTTGTATTTTTAGTAGAATTGGGGTTTTGCCATGTTGGCCAGGCTGGTCTTGATCTCCTGACCTCAGGTGATCCACCCACCTTGGCCTCCCAAAGTGCTGGGATTACAGGCATGAGCCATAGGACTTGGCCATGATCTCATGACCTCTTAAAAATTATTGAAGAGGCCAGGCATGGTGGCTCACACCTGTAATTCCAGCACTTTGGGAGGCCGAGGCAGGCAGATCACCTGAGGTCGGGAGTTTGAGACCAGCTTGACCAACATGGAGAAACCCCATCTCTACTAAAAATTCCAAATTATCTGGGTATGGTGGTGCATGCCTATAATCCCAGCTATTCAGGAGGCTGAGGCAGGAGAATCACTTGAATCCGGGAGGCAGAGGTTGTGATGAGCCGAGATCGCGCCATTGCACTGCAGCCTGGGCAACAACAGTGAAATGAGGTTTCTCCACTCTGAGGCCTTGTTCTATACCACCTACTTTTGAGAGCCTCTAGTCTCTCATTTGTAAGTCAAGTGAGTTTGGTAATTTCTAAGTGCCTTTCCAATGTATACATTTTATATTTTATATGGTAAGACTATATAATCATAGCAGTTTGCTATTTTATTACCTTTATTGAGATGTAATTCACCCACTTAAAATATACATTAATATTCCATTTTATGAATATATGACCTCTTAGATACCCATTCAATTAATGCACATTTGGGTTGTTTCTACTGTTTGACTATTATTTTGAGTAATATGGTCCTGAACATTCATGTACAAGTTTTTTGTGGACATAATATTTTCATTTCTCTTGGGTATATGCTCAAGAGTAGAATCGTTGGATAGTATGGCATATCTACTTTTAACTTTTTGAGGAACTTCCACATTGTTTTCCAGCACAATTGCAGCATTTTACTTTCCAGCCAACAGTGTATAATATTTCCAGTCTCTACATCCTCCTCAACACTTATTATTGTCTTTTTATTTTAACCATCTTAGTGGGTATCAAGTAGTATCTTGTTATTTGAATCATCCTAATGAGCATGAAGTGGTATGTCAGTGTAGTTTTGATTTGCATTTGCCTCATGGCTAGTGATGTTGAGCATCTTATGCTCTTATTGGCCATTCATGTATCTTTTCTGGAAAACAGACATGTCTCCATTGCCCATTTTTCAACTGGGTTATTTGTTTTTTTATTGTTGAGTTCTAAGAGCTGTTTTTATATTCTGAGTAAAAGCCCTCTACTAGGTGTAAGGTTTGCAAATACTTTCTCCTATTCTGTGGGTTGTCTTTTTTTTTTAAAAAAAAGTGACAGGGTCTAGCTCTTTTGTGCAGGTTGGAATGCAGTGGTGTAATTGATCATGGCTCACTGCAGCCTTGAACTTCTGGGGTCAAGAAATCCTCCTGCTTCAGCCTCCCTAGTAGTTGGGACTACAAGTGCAAGCCACCATGCCTGATTACTTTTGTAATATTATTTTGCAGAGACAGGGTCTTACCATGTTGCCCAGGCTGGTCTGAAACTCCTGGCCTCAAGAGATCCTCTTTCTTTGACCCCCCAAAATGCTGAGATTATAGGCATAAGCCACTGTGCCTGGCTGTCTTTTTTTTGTTTTTTGAAGACAGAATCTCACTCTGTCGCCCATGCTGGAGTGCAGTGGCTTGATCTTGTCTCACTGCAACCTCTGCCTCTTGGGTTCAAGCAGTTCTCCTGCCTCAGCCTCCTGAATAGCTGGGATTACAGGCATGTGCCACCATGGCTGGCTAATTTTTGTATTTTTAGTGGAGACAGGGTGATGGCCATGCTGGTCTCTTTAATTCCTGGCCTCAGGTGATCTGCTGGTCTTGGCCTCCCAAAGTGCTGTGATTATTGGCTTGAGCCACTATGCCCCGCCCCAGCTGTCTTTTGATTTTTGATGGTACACTTTCAAGCACAGAAATTTTTGATGAAGTCCAATTTATTAATTTTTATTGTTGTTTCTGCTCTTGGTATGCTATCTAAGAAACCATTGTCTAACCAAAGATCACGAAGATTTACCTCTGTTTTCTTGTTAGTGTCTTACAGTTTGAGCTCCTGCAGGGTGGATTCATAGATATTTGATCCATTTGGATTAACTTCTATAAATAGTATGAGGTAGGGGTACAACTTTATTCTTTGGAATGTGGATGTCTTTTGTTCCCAGCACTATTTGTTGAAGACAGTTTTTCTCCACTGAAGTGTCTGGGCACCCTTGTCAAAAATTAATTGATCGTGATATATAAGGGTTTATTTCTGAAATTTCTGTTGTTTTCTATTGATCTTTCTGTCTGTCCTTGTGCCAGTACCACACTGTCTTGACTAGTGAAGCTTTGTATTAAGTTTTGTAACTGAGAAGTGTGAATTCTATAACTTTGTTCCCTTGTTTTAAGTATTCTTAGTTTCTTAGCCCTTGATTTTTTAAAAAACAATTTTGATTGTGGTAAAAACAAACGTAAAATGTACCACGTTAACCTTTTTTTTTTTTTTTGAGACGGAGTCTTGCTCTATCACCCAGGCTGGAGTGCAGTGGTGCGATCTCTGCTCCTGCAACCTCCACCTCCCTGGTTTAAGCAATTCCTCTGCCTCAGCCTCCCTAGTAGCTGGGACTACAGGCATGTGCCACTATGCCTGGCTAATTTTTTTGTGCTTTTAGTAGAGATTGGATGGGGTTTCAACATGTTGATCAGACTGGTCTCGAACTCCTGACCTCAGGCAGTCCGTTCACCTTGACCTCCCAAAGTGCTGGAAATACAGGCGTGAGCCACTGCGCCTGGCCTGCATTAACCATTTTTAAGTGTACAGTTTAGTAGTGTTTTCTGTAACTTATTTTACAGCAGATCTCTAGAACATTTTCATTTTGTAAAGCTTGAAATTCTTTTACCCTTTGAATAACTCCCATTTACCTTTTTCCCCCAGCCCTGGGAAGCCACTATTCTAGTTTGTATTGCTAAGAGTTTGCCTACTTTAGATGCCTCATGGAAGTGGAATCATGCAGTACGTATTTGTCTTTTTGTTCTGGCTTATTTCACTTAGCTAGAAACTTGATCATCTTAAGGTTCGTATATGTTATAGCATGTAACAGAATTGTCTTCATTTTTAAGGCTAAATAATACTTCATCATATGTATATACCATATTTTCTTTATCCATTCATCTGTAGATGGACATTTAGTTTGCTTCCACCTCTTGGCTCTTGCGAATTATGCTGCTGTGAATATAAGTATGCAAATATCTCTAAAAGATCCTGCTTTCAATCTTTTGGACATATATGCAGAAGTAGAATAGCTGGATCATACAGTTGTTCTCGTCCTAATTTTTTGAAGAACCTCCATACTGTTTTTCAGGGGCAACATCACTTTAGATTCCTGCCAACAGTGCACAAGGGTTCTAATTTCTCTACGACCTCATAACCTATTGTTTTCTGTTTTTTTTTGTTGTTGTTGTTGGTAACCATTCTAACAGGCGTGAAGTGATATCTCTGTGTAGTTTTGATTTGCCTTTCCTTGATGATTCCTGATCTTGAGCATATTTTCATGTGCTTATTGGCCATTTGTATATGTCCTCTTTGTGGGACTATCTATTCAAGTCCTTCACCTATTTTTAAATCATATTTTTTTTGTTGTTGTTGTTGTTTAGTTTTAGGAGTTGTCTACATGTTCTGGATATCCCTATCAGAAATACAATTTACAAATACTTTCTCACATTCTCTAGTTAAGCTCTTCACTCTGCTGATTGTTTCCTTTGCTTTGCAGCACAGAAGTTTCTAAGTTTGATTCAGTTCCATTTGTCTATTCTTGCTTTTGTTGCCTTTAGCAGTTTACTTTTAAAGCTCAGATATGTCTTATCCTCAGAAGAGTAAAGGCTACATTAAGAAAGTACATTCTATTGTTTAGGTAAAAAAAACTCTTGGTAGTACTCCAGGGGACAAGAAATATGTCATTCGGTAGCCAAAAGATGATAGCTCCCAGTTCCCTGTGAAACATCCTGGTTTTACTTTGATGTTTCTTAATTATCATTGAGTTTAAAAGCATTCTAGGTGTTCTGTATGATAAGAGACACACTTCATGCCCTGGAGAGTGGAATTAAGTACCCAGAAATAATTGTTTTTGGTTTTATAAATACCTCAAAAGGAAAGGGGGGAAAAAACCATTATTGAGAAAATTTGTCTTCCTAGACATCCCGTCATAACTAGAAAAACACCAACAGAGATAAAACTAAAAATTATTGTATGATCTCCAAACCCAAAATAACTGGTCCAGTGAAGTTTTAAATAACCATGTTTAAATCTGGCATGGCGTATTTGGAAACATGAGCTTGCTTTACAGTTTACCTGGCAAATTTTGTAATTAAATACAAAATAAAATACCTCATCATTGAATTAGAGAAACTTGAGAGCAAATGAAAGGTAACTTAATTTGGAGGCAGCTCTGTTGCATCATTGTTGAATTAAAAGAAATGTTTGTTCCCTTAAAGTTCTAGTTTTTTCTTCATTTATGCTAATAAAGACTGATATTTATTTTAATCTAAGTAATTGCATTTCTGATATTCTAATGGACCATTCTTCACTGCATTGTCTGTTTCTGGCCTTTTGTCAGTTATTTTAGACAAAAGTTTCGTTATTTAGTCAGCATCAACTATTAATTAGGTACCTAACTGTTTGAATTTATACAGGGTGAGTGTACATTTTTCCTCGTAAGTGTTTACATTCATAAAGAGTAATTATCTAATTTAAATGATATGATGTATTTTTTTTTTTTTTTTTGAGATGGAGTTTCGCTCGTTACCCAGGCTGGAGTGCAATGGCACGATCTCGGCTCACCGCAACCTCCGCCTCCTGGGTTCAGGCAATTCTCCTGCCTCAGCCTTCTGAGTAGCTGGGATTACAGGCACGCGCCACCATGCCCAGCTAATTTTTTGTATTAGTAGAGACAGGGTTTCACCATATGATATGATGTATTTTAAGGGTTAATTTTTTTTTTCCAATAAGGGAAACAGTTCTGTGAAAATTCTGTAGAGAATTTAAAATCACTTTTTTTTGAGACGGAGTCTCACTCTGTTGTCCAGGTTGAAGTGCTGTGGCGTGTTCTTGGCTTATTGCAATGTCTGCCTGCTGGGTTGAAGTGATTCTCCTGCCCAGCCTCCTAGGTAGGTGGGATTACAGGTGCCCGCAAACCCACCCAGCTAAATTTTTTTTTGTATTTTTGGTAGAGACGGGGTTTTACCATGTTGGACAGGCTGGTCTTGAACTCCTGACCTCTAGTGATCCACCCGCCTGAGCCTCCCGAAGTGCTAGGATTACAGGTGTGAGCCACTGTGCCCGGCGTAAAATCACTTTTAAAAATTGTTATGGTAAAAATTTTATGTTTACCAGATGTGATTTTTGGTTAACATATACATTTAATTATCTTAGTTGACACATTTTGTTCATACTGAATAAAACATTAATGTTACTTTTCTATTCTTCATGGCATGTTCTGATGTGTGTTAAGATGTATGTTTTATATATATGGACTGACAGAATCATATATGCTATTTGGTATCTTACATGGTTGGAGGACATAAAGAACGTAAGAAACTGAAACAATATAGCTGCTCAAAGAAAGGCCACTCACTTCTCTGCCCTGTGGTATCTAATCTGCCTGTAATACACATTTCACCATCTAGGATTAGAGATGTTCATTCTATCAACACGTATGCTAACAGGTAGGCTTCTGGAAGTACAATGTGATAGTTCAGATCTTTCTCTTAGTCAAAATGATGATTTAAAAGAAAACATATTTGGTTGAATTGGCTTTTGATAGACTAAAACATTAATTTTGCCTTAGTATGCATTAACTCTAAAGGATATTAAAGAGTAGAGAATTTCTTTTTTTTTTTTTTTTTTTCAGACGGAGTCTCCCTCTTTTGCCAGGCTGGAGTGCAGTGGTGTGATCTCGGCTCACTGAAACCTCCCCTTTCCGGGTTCAAGTGATTCTCCTGCCTCAGCCTCCCAAGTAGCTGGAACTACAGGCACTTGCCACCACACCCAGCTAATTTTTGTATATTTTTTAGTAGAGATGGGGTTTCACCATGTTGGCCTGGATGGTCTGGGCCTCTCAAAGTGCTGGGATTACAGGCATGAGCCACCGTGCCTGGTCCAAAAAATATTTTTTGAACCCAGGAATTCTACCAGGTCTGGAGCCATATTTTTCACTTAATAAATGTCCTTTGTAAGAAATATTTTCACTTGAAGGGCTGGGTTCAGTGGTGCATGCCTGTAGTCCCAACCATTTGGGAAGCTGAGGCAGGGGAATCATTTTGAGTCTAGAAGTTCAAGTCCAGACTGGGCAACATAGTGAGACCCTGTCTCTAAAAATATAAAAAAATATTTTCACATGAAGAATTTATATCTGTGCATTGGTCTTTGAAGTTTCCCTTTTGTCTGTAAACAGCAGCCAGTTGCTGACATGGCATATTTGTGTACAGAGGGCAGTGATAATTACATACTCTGGAGTGCACGTGTGCGTGCGTGCGTGCGTGTGTGTGTGTATGTATAGATAGAAACATGAATGAGAAACTGATTGTTTGCTACTTCCTTATCGGGGAGGGTAGAAGGCGGAATAGTATAGTGGACTGAATTTTTTTAGAGGGGAAGGGCAGGGTTTACCATTAATGTTGTACTTTCATATTGCAATAGATAATACTTGATACATTTTTTTTGGTTTTACATATATTTATGGATGGCATGGATGAATGTTGAGTGTATTACTTGATGTTTTACTAGTATGACTGTCAAATTGTATTCTGAAGTACAGATATGCTGAGGTAATAAATGTTAGCAGCCAGCAAGTAAGTGTTTCCTTACTGTATGTAGAATAACTTTCTTCAGATTTGCATGAAACAACATTAGACAATTTTATATGGATTTGGTAAAAACAAAAAAGATGCTTTTAAAAATTAGCTGGGCGCAGTGACTCACGCCTATAATCCCAGCACTTTGGAGGCTGAGGCAGGCAGATCACCTGAGGTCAGGAGTTGGAGACCAGCCTGACCAACATGGAGAAACCCTGTCTCTACTAAAGATACAAAAATTAGCTGGGCATTGTGGCGTGCGCCTGTAGTCCCAGCTACTCAGGAGGCTGAGGCAGGAGAATCACTTGAACCCAGGAGGCAGAGGTTGCAGTGAGCGGAGGTTGCGCTACTGCACTCCAGTCTGGGTGACAGAGTGTGAAATTCAGTCTCAAAAAAAAAGTTTTGATGTTCAAGCTGTACATTTGGCGCAGGCATGAGAGTTCTAGTTGCCTTCATTTTCCGAAGCGTAACAATCTGTTTATTTTAGAATACAACAATTGCTAACAAGCATTTGAATTTCTATGATGTATATAATACTCTATTAGGTACCATAGGTATTATGGATGAAGTAGAAGCTATCACCGTCATATTAAAGAGCACAAGATTCACTGGTAGAGGGATACTCATTATCTTAAAAGAATAACCATAGTCCATGGTCTGCCTCTGGTCTTCATATGCCTTAAGAACCTAATTTTGTTAACATATCTTTGAAAAAGATCACCTTTTTGCAGATGCATTCAGTTCTCCAGCAGAGGAATGGAGATCACACACACACCCACACATGCACACCATATGAACATGTATATATGAGGTGCAATACTTATGTACTCATACTGAAATGATTAGTACATTCTTTTTTTGGCAGGCATATTTAAATGGGAAGTCAGATTATAATCCGAATGTTGTTCATCTCTTTATGTGGTTGGAATTTCAGCAGAGAATATTAAGGGTGGGATGGGGGCCTGAGAACTTCCTTCTCCTATAGAGAAATCCTTTCCAGTGGCCTCTGTTGTCACAGAGCACACTTTGGACTCATTTCCTGGGCTGTACTTGTAAGAGCATTGACGGTGTTTACCCCTCTTGCTTTTTTTCTGCTACCATTGCCCTTGTGATAGACAAATTTCTTTTTCTTTAGATATGTTAATATTCTCAAGCAGATATTGGGCAACTGTCCTGGGAGCTAGTTGTTAAGGTGACTTTGCATCTGTTTGGTTTTTTTATGGATCTAATGCAGATGGCAGTCTCATTTCACTCATTTTAAATTTTCTTGGGGAATACCTCATGCTACTACCTTACATATAGCATGTTGAATCCGGGGGACGGAGGTTGCAGGGAGCCAACATTGCGCCACTGCACTCCAGCCTAGCAACAGAGCAAGACTCTGTCTCAAAAAAAAAAAATTAAAATTTGGAGCTTATTAAGCTCTGTGGGTTTAAATAATAAAATTCTCATATCACGTGTTTGTACTGTGACTGCTCGGAAACTTACATGTCCCCTGAACATAGGAATAAAAGGATAAAAGTCAGACTGGAGCCTAAGGAAACCAGGCCAGCAGGCTGCTCCCTGGGCCACCAACTTCATATGTTCAGGGGACATGTAAGTTTCCGAGCAGTCACAGTACAAGTACGTGATGTGAGAATTTTATTATTTAAACCCACAGAGCTTAATGTAACTCCAAATATTAATTTTTTTTTTGACAGAGTCTTGCTCTGTTGCTAGGCTGGAGTGCAGTGGCGCAATGTTGGCTCACTGCAACCTCCATCCCCCGGATTCAAGCGATTCTCCTGCCTCAGCCTCCCTAGTAGCTGGGATTGTAGACATGCACTACCATGTCCAGCTCCTTTTTGTAGTTTTAGTAGAGATGGGGTTTCACCATGTTGGCCAGGCTTTTCTCAAGCTCTTTACCTCGAGATCCACTCATCTCAGCCTCCCAAAGTGCTGGGATTATAGGAGTGAGCCACCACACCCAGTTGCAAATTTTAAATTTGAAAAGTTGTCTGAAATGAAAATAAAGTGAGGGGAGGTATTGGAGAGAATGGAGAAATTACACAGGAAATACAGAACATGGATTAAAATGTAATTAGAAAGATACGTTGAAAATCAAAGGACTAGTTAAAATGAGTGTCATTAGACTTTTTTTTTTTTTGGAGACAGGGTATCAATCCCATCACTTAGGCAGGAGTGCAGTGGTATGATCATGGCTCACTGCAGCCTCTCGACCTCCCTGGGCTCAGGTGATCCTTCTACCTTAGCCTCCTGACTAACTGGGATTAAAGCTGCATGCCACCATGGCCAGCTAATTTTTTGTAGAGATGGAGTTTTGCTGTGTTGGCCAGGCTGGTCTTGAACTCCTGACCTCAAGTGATCTGCCTGCTTTGGCCTCCCAAAGTGCCGGGATTACAGGCGTGTGCCACTATACCTGGCTTGGAATACCATTATATCTTCTGAGTGGCCTGGTGCTCCTCCCACTACTCCTAGAAGACTCTCCACAGCGGATCACTTATCTCACAACCTTCCAGTGACTTCTTATCACGTCTGCAGTGAAATCCCAACTCCTTACCATCGCTGAAAAGGATATGTAATGTGCGACCCTGCCCAACTCTGACACGGTTTCCTGCCACTTCTCCCTCTGCTCCAGCCTTGCTGATCTTCCACAGGCCATAGAACTTTGCTAAGCTGGTACCTACCTCTCAGCCCTTTGCCTGGAGTTTTTCTCTGCCTGTGAGGTTCTTCTTTACACTTTTGCAGGGCTTCCTTCCTCATTTCACCAGTCTACTCTGGAATGTCACTCATTCAAAGAGACTTTCCTGCCAACCTTCCCTACTGTGTCCCCATCAGTGTATATGTCTTTGGTCTCTTACCCTGCCTCTTTTCTTTGTGGCACTTAGTACTACTTGAAAGTATATTTAATTTTTTTGTTTATATGTAGTTTATCTTACCACCACCATGAAGCCCCATAAGAACAGGGTCCTTTGTCTTACTAGTTTCTGCATTTCCATTACCTGTAGCAGTGTATGTGGAATAGTCAACAAATATTTATTGAATGAATGAATGGATATCTCACATATGATTGTCCTTGTGAACACGAACTGATTCCTTATCTATATTTATCAAGCCTTAGTTATTATAACCATGGAGAGTTATTTATGGTATCTGCTGCTGGACTTTTCTGAGCTGCTTATTCTTAGCTCAGTTGGAACAGTGGTCTGCAGGAAAGTAAACACTCCAAGGGATATGCAAAAAGCATCCTTTATGATGTGGGGGAAATACATTAGAAATTTGATTTACCTTTTTCATCTATTGTTGTGTTTTATAGTATGCATATCATTATATATACATATAAAATATATATGTAAGGGGAACATTGTGCAGTCCAAAAATTGAGACTGGATAGAGCATGATCTGGACAAGGATGGTTAACTTTGTTTACAGCAAAATGTATCTCTATAGTCAGGCTACTTCACAGTTTTTGTGCGTTTGCATAGTAAGGTGGTGTGACTGCTGGTGAGAGTGTAAAATCTGTTTCCACTATTCAAAAGATCACACATCTCATGTTGAGTTGAAAATGAAATATTATATATGATATTCAGCATGGATGTGTATATCTGTATATTTTCTTTAATATTCATCCTCTGGTGGAATTTCCAAGTCTTTTCAGTTCAAAGTATACCTTTGTTGGGGGTCCTTCGTACTTGTGCTAACATATTTGTGGGAGGTATGTGAGCTCTTTCAGTGATTGAAAAAATTACTTGATTGGTCTGTTTTGGTGTGATCTGGGCTTTTGATTAATCTTTGAATAACTTTTTCCTTCATTTTTAATAGTTCAGGCTTGTTAATGATGCTTAACTGGGTTCCTTGGGTTTCTGTGACTTAAGTTTTTTAAACAGTTTTATTGAGACACAATTTGCATAACATAGAATTCACTGCTATGACAAGTTTTACAGTACCATTTTATAATTAGTTGTGAGTTTCAAGGCACAGGAAATTAAAGAAATGGTATGCTTAGAATTTGGAGGAAAGTCTAGTTATGTTTTCATTTTGTTTTTTTTTTTTGAGACAGGGTTTCACTCTGTTATCCAGGCTGGAGTGCAGTGGCACGATCATGACTCACTGCAGCGTTGACCTCCTGGGCTCCAGAAATCCTCCTACCTCAGACTCCTGAGTAGCTGGGACCACAAGCATGAGCCATCATGCCTGGCTAATTTTTTTTTTTTTTCTAGAGACAGGGTCTCACTATGCTGCCCACGCTGGTCTCAAACTCCTGGGCCCAAGCAGTCTTCCTGCCTTGCCCTCCCAAAGTGCTGGGATTATAGGCATGAGCCACTGAGCCCTGCCACTGCTGGTTTTAAATCCTTTTTAAGTTAAATGAAGTTTTATAACATTTGAGGAACTTATTTTAATAAAATGACAGGATTAATAAACTTGAATGAAACATTGAAATAATTACTACTATACTAATAAATATACTAAGGAAATTTGAAAACCACAAATAAGCATTTACAAATAAGCATTATTATTTATAAAATAGTTACTGTAGAAGATGATGCAGTAATGGTGTCATAGCCTAAAATGCTTTTGGAGCTCTTCATTTGACATTGACTTCAGATAGTCTCTGTCTATTTCTTCTAAGTATCTTTGGTGCTAGCAAATCTTCTGTGATATAAGCTTTGATTTTTTGAATCATTCAAAAATCTTTTGGTGTTATCACCACTTGGTGGGTGATAAAACAAGATAATTCCGTTTTTTATTTTTTAGAAATAGAGTCTCCCTCTGTCACCCCGACTGGAGTGCAGTGACACAATACTAACTCACTGTAGCCTTGAACTCTTGGACTGAAGTGATCCTCCTACCTCTCAGCTTCCTGAGTGACTGCATTGTTCAGGCTAGTCTCCAACTCCTGGACTCAAGTGATCCTTCCACGTTGACCTTCCACAGTGTTGGAATTACAGGCATGGGCCACTGCTCCCAGCCTATTTTTTATTTTAAAAAAAGACAAAATTTATTTTTCACATATAGTTTACAAGTTGGCTCTAGAAGTATTTACAAATCATGAGTTCTAGAAGTATTTTGAACATGGTAGCGTTATTGAAAGAAGTACAGTGAAGTAAGGTGACAACTTTAACATATTGATCTTTCCCCCCACTAGTTATGGAGCTTCTTTAAATCTATAAAAAGCCATTTTGCTATATACGAATTGGTATCACATTTTGTGCATTTATAGATTCATGCATACCATACATGCATGCTTATAAACATCTTTCCACTGACCAAAGTGTGTTATTATTGTGTAGCCCTTTGTAGCCAGCTCTATGTGGTAAGTACCTGATAAATTCTTCTATAGAGTGAATTTTGTCTATTCTAAGTAAAATTATAGGTTGGAGCCTGAGAAGGCTTCTAAAGGCAAAGGATATCAGAAAACTTTTTTTGTTTTGAGATGGAGTCTCACTGTGACACCAGGCTGCAGTGGAGTGGCGCAGTCTTGGCTCACTGCAACCTCCCACTCCTGGTTTAAATGATTCTTCTGCCTGAGCCTCCTGAGTAGCTGGGAATAAAAGCACGCACCACCACGCCCAGCTAATTTTTTTGTATTTTTTTAGTAGAGATGGAGTTTCACCATGTTGGTCAGGATGGTCTCGATCTCTTGACCTCATGATCCGCCCATCTCGGCCCCCCAAAGTGCTGGGATTGCAGGCGTGAGCCACTGCACCTGGCCTTCAAAGAAAACTTTTAACTAAGAGGTGAGACTGCCTGAGTGCTTCATGATACTAAATGGTTTTATATACAGCTCTTAGGCTAGAAATTAGAGGGGTTGACATATAACCTACCTTGTCTGTTTTTTAAGTTGAGCAGATCTGTATGTTTGGGGGGGCATAATATTAATACTAGTGACATTAGAAATCAGAAACCTAGTAAAGTACAAATTTGTGCACATACACTATTTCTGTGACAGTCTTATCCATACTGGTCTTTGTCAAAAGTCTAAGGAAAAAGTAGTTGCCAATGAGAAATATTATTTTATTTTTTTGTATGTATTTTTTTGAGACAGAGTCTCACTCTGTTGCCCAGGCTGGAGTGCAGTGGTGTGATCTCGGCTCACTGCAACCTCTGCCTCCCAGGTTGAAGCAGTTCTCTGCCTCAGCCTCCCGAGTAGCTAGGATTACAGGTGCCCGCCACCATGTCTGGCTAATTTTTGTATTTTTAGTAGAGCTGTGAGTTCACTGTGTTGGTCAGGCTGGTCTCGAACTCCTGACCTCAAATAATCTGCCTGCCTCGGCCTCCCAAGATGGTGGGATTACAGGTGTGTGTCACCGTGCCTGTCCTGTTTTTTTTGTACTTTGAGATTTGTTTTTGAATTCCAGCAAGTTATGGTTTGAGGTAATACTAATCAGTTTCTTTATGTTGACTTCTTGGTTATCAATTAAGAAAAGCATTAGTTAGTGCTATGGAAAAATCTGTTATTGAACTTCCTTCCAATTCATATGCAACCCCTTCTCCACAGCATAAAATACAAATTTTGCCCATACCTATAGCCCCAGCACTTTGGGAGGCAGAGGCGAGTGGGTCACTTGAGGTCAGGAGTTCGAGATCAGCCTGGCCAACATGGTGAAACCCCATCTCTACTAAAAATACAAAAATTACCTGGGTATGGTGGTGTGCACCTGTAATCTCAGCTACTTTGGAGGCTGAGGCAGGAGAATTGCTTGAACTTGGGAGGTGAATGTTGCAGTGAGCTGAGATCACACCAGTGTACTCCAGATTGGGCAACAGAGCGAGACTCCATCTCAAAAAAAAGAGAAAAAACCACAAACTTTTTTTGCATGGACTCTGCAGATATAGGAATCATTTTGTTGTTAACAATATAACAAGCAATTTTGAAAATTCAGTCTGCTTTGTAAAGTCAGAGTATAGAAAGTTTATAGATTTTTTTTTTTTTTTTTTTGAGGAATGGGAGTTCAGGAAATAAAAAGAAATGAAATAAATTTGATTCCAGAAAAGCCAATTTTAGATTGGTTTCTTCATTCCTCCCCGGGGCACTCTGAAACTCTGAAACTTTCTAATTCAGAAGAAAGCTAGATCAGCCTGTGTTGGACATACAGGTTGAGCCTCTAGTATTTGAAATGCTTGGGACCAAAATTGGAATTCAGATTTATTCAGATTTTGGAATGTTCGCATATACATATGAAGATATGTATATCTCATTATGTATATGCAATACACATAATGTTATGTAGGAGGATGGGACCTAAGTCTAAACACAAAATTCATTTATTTTCTTATATACTTTATACATATAGCCTGGAGGTAATTTTGTATAATATTTTTATATTTTATGCATGAATCATTTGTGTACATGGACTCATCAGAAAGCAATGGTATCAGGTGTGGAATTTTCCACTTACGACATGTTGGTGCTCAAAAAGTTGGGGATTTTGGAGCATTTTATGATTTTTGGATTCAAGATGCTCAACCTGTAAACTTGAGGGAGAACTTTTCTTGTGTTGGTTGAAATCTCCTGTGTGCTTTATTTTAACCAGATCCTGAAGTTTTTATATAACTAATATGCTAGATTTCCTACATCGTTCTATGACGGTAGAGAGGGTACTTAGCAGGCCCTGTTGTAAGGTGGAAAATTCTGCTGGACCAAAACATGAGGGCATAATTAACACTGTCTTTGGAGGGGCTGTTTGTGCTGTCTTCATGGACCATTTGGCTTATAAGATGGGATTTGGTTCATAATTCATTGTCATGTACTGTAACTCCTGTGGGAGTATAACATCTAGCTGCTTTACACTGGATAGGTTCTGAATACTTTATCTTGTTCCAGGGTGGATTATTATATTCAAGAATGCACTTAATTACAAGCTTTATGTTTCCAACACCCATTCACAATACCTCCTCTTCACTACACCTGACTTCATCGATGGAATTTCATTTGCAGATTGAATATATGACTTGAAAGATGGAAGCTGTCAGACTTGAAGTCTGCATCGTTTTTTCCATGCCTTCTCTTTACCTTGATATTTTGAACCTTTCTAACTTAAAATCTGTTTTTAGGGTTAATTTTCTCAGCAAAAGAAATTTATACTTGATAAGATACTGAGGGAAAAGGCAGCATTTATTAATATTGGGTGCTTCTTAGAATATCTTAAGAGTTTGAATTTTGTTGTGTTTTTATAAGCTGTTGCATCATAGGTTTTATTTTCTTTGAACAAAGAAAAGGGATGCTTTGGAATATTTGTTTCAATCTTTTGAGATTGAACACAGAAGTTTTTGAGATGGAGTCTTGCACCATCGCCCAGGCTGGAGTGCAATCGTGTGATCTTAGCTCACTGCAACCTCCACCTCCTGGGTTCATGTGTTTCTCCTGCGTCAGCCTCCTGAGTATCTGGGATTACAGGTGTGCACCAGGAACACAGAAGTTTTTTATATAGAATTTCAGTTTTTTGACGAAATGCTAACGAGAATGGACAATTTAGAGAGGAATATAAGTGAATTGATGGAGCTGAAAAGCACAACACAAGAACTTCGCGAAGCATGCACAAGCTTAAACAGTCGAATTGATCAAGCAGAAGAAAGGATATCAGAAGTCGAGGACCAGCTCAGTGAAATGAAACGAGAAGACAAGATTGGAGAAAAAAGGATGAAAAGGAATGAGCAAAGTCTCCAGGAAATATGGGACTATGTGAAAAGACCTAATCTACGTTTGATAGGTGTACCTGAATGTGACGAAGAGAATGAATCCAAGTTGGAAAATACTCTTCAGGATATCATTCAGGAAAACTTTCCCAACCTAGCAAGGCAGGGTAATATTCAACTCCAGGTAATACAGAGAACACCACAAAGATATTCTTCAAGAAGACCAACCCCAAGGCACATAATTGCCAGATTTATTAGGGTTGAAATGAAGGAGAAAATACTAAGGGCAGCCAGAGAGAAAGGTCAGGTTACCCACAAAGGGAAACCTATCAGACTCACAGCAGATCTCTCAGCAGAAACCCTACAAGCCAGAAAAGAGTGGGGACCAATATTTAACATCCTTAAAGAAAAGAACTTTCAACCCAGAATTTCCTATCCAGCCAAACTAAGCTTTATGAGCGAAGGAAAAATTAAATCTTTTGCGAACAAACAAGTACTTAGAGAGTTCACCACCACCAGGCCTGCTTTACAAGAGCTTCTGGAAGAAGCACTATACATATAAAGGAACAACCAATATCAGCCTTTCCAAAAATATATCAAAAAGCAAAGAACATTAATACAATGAAAAATTTACATCAACTAATGGGCAAAACAGCCAGCTAGCATCAAACGCCAGTATTAAACTTATATATATTTCAATTGGATAAAAAGCCAAAACCCATCGGTATGCTGCATCTAGACCCATCTTACATGCAACAATACACAAAGACTCAAAGAGAAGGAGGAAGATTTACCAACCAGAGAGTAAAAATAAACAAAAACAAAAAGCAGGAGATGCAATTCTCGCCTCTGATAAAGTAGACTTTAAAGCAACAAAGATCAAAAGAGGCAAAGAAGGACATTACATAATGGTAAAAGGATCAATGTAACAAGAATAGCTAACGATCCTATAGATCAATGAGATAGAAAATTAACAAGGATATTCAGGACTTGAACTCAGACCCGGAACAAGTAAACTTAATAAACATTTGTAGAACTCTCCACTTCAAATACACAAAACATACATTACCACCTCACACCTATTCCAAAGGTGACTATATAACTGGAAGTAAATCACTCCTCAGTAATTGCATAGCATTTCATAGGTTTAAATGAAATATTGGTTGGCTGTTTGTTTGTTATCTTCTTCCCTTATTCCTTCCTGACTACATCATTAAGTATAATTATCAGTATACAAGAGATTTTCAATACCCACTACTAAATTGCATTCTAGCCTGGGCAAGAAAGCAATACTCCCATTCTCTCTCCCTCTTTCTTTTCCTTTTTCCTCCTCCCCATCCTCTCTCTCTCTTTCTCTTCCTTTTTCCTCCTCCCCATTCTCTCTTTCTCTAAAAAAAAAAAAAAAAAAGAAATATAAAAAAAAAAGAATTTCAGTTTTTTATGTGTTGTGTATGTAATCTGTCTCTCCAGCTTCCTGAATTTGTGCTTCATATGATCTTAATCACCCTTTATTTTAATCAACTGTTTACACATTTACTGCACATGCTGCTCTGTAGATTCTGAGGTATATCTTTATGGTCTTCATTTTTCTGTCTTTATCAAGAAATAAATGATCCTAACTGGATCATGATTTACTAATGAATTTGTTTAATAGTTTCATGTTTTGGTTTTTAAAGCCTTGCTCAATGGTTATGGTTTTGGGATATCTTGATATATCTCGGACAAGCTTTTAATTGTCAAAATTAAGTTACACTGCCTTGTATATTTTAGTATTATAATTTAATATTCTATTCCTGATTGAGAAACTTGTAAATGGCACTTCAGAATTTCCTAAATGTTTTTGGTCAATTCTTTTTTATTTTTTAACCAAATGAATTTTATAAAGTTAACTTCCTTAATTTGTAATGTAGGTTCAATTAAAGCTGCAGGGTCGTTCCCTGCCTCCCCTGAGAAATCTTTAGAGAGATGTTTAAACAAATCAAAATATGCTTAAAATGTAAAAAAAAAATTTTGATGTGGCAAGTTTAAAAAAAAAAAGACACACACTCCATAACCTTTCATTGAGTCTTTGGTTTGTTCTCTGTCATATAGTGCCAAAAACTTTGTTCTGAGCTGCATGTGTGTTGAAACATGTATGCCTGTCCTGGTGTCATAACTAATTATATCTCTTATATGCTTACTTCTAGTAATTGGAAAGTAGACCTACCGCAGCATACATCTTCACATTTAGTTTTATCTTGACCTGCTACAGAGATCATTTTCTACCATGCAGCAACTTGACATTGTGAACAGATATTACTATTTTAAATATATTATGTACTTTTGTGTTTTGCAGAAATAGTGTACTTTCAGGGAAGAAAAGTTTTGGGTGTTTTCAAAGCATATCTGTGTTTAACAGGATTTATACACTAATACTGACTGCCTTTGCAGTTTTGACTGAGATATTTCATCTGTGAATTGGAAATTGATGGTCTAGTGCTGTGATCACAAAATTTTATAGGATTTCTTTTTACTCAAAGTTTTCAAAATATTTTGGCTTATGGAAAACCTGCTGGTGCTTTGGTCACAATCTTCATGGATTGGTCTAAAATAATTTGGGGCTTCTTTTGTGAAAGTGTATTGTAGAATTTTCACAAACTTAGAAATCCTGTCTTAGATATGCTTATGGCTGGGGCCGCAAACAGTTTCTCATGTGCACCAGCATGTATGAAAATATGTGGTCCTTGTCCATGCCTGCTGAAAGAAACTCTACCAGTCTTCAGTCTCTGAGCTGCAGCCTTGTCGAAATTAAAGTCTTAGGACTGGGAGCAGTTAATGCTGGTGATAGATTGTGGTATTTAGCTCTGTGCTGTGTTGTGTGGTGGACTTTCCATGATTCTAGTCAGAACTTGGGAAAGAATATACCACATAATTGGTGACAAATATTTTTCAAAGTGAAAATACAATGACTTTTCTTATTAATGGGGAGGTCTTTTGGGCTTTGCTTAAGGAAATAGTAAAAAGATTGTACAATTCTGTTATTGATAATGGTTTAGAATTTACACTGAAAATGCTGGATTTTCTTTCCTCTTATTAAGTTAATGTATTACTTGGTAGCATCTTGTCTTTCATTTTTTATAGTTAGAAATTCATCAAAACTGTATTTCAAACTTAGCTCTTTTTAATTTTATACCAGATTAGTTTTAATAAATTCTGCATTGTTTCTGTCATATGGTAACTTAAGTATGCAGAGGCATTGAACTTGAACATTTTGTGTTCTGGAACATGGGGTTTGGATTCTTTTTTTTCTATTTTGAAAACCAAACTACCAGTGATTTCTTTCTAATGAGTACATTATGACTTGCTGCATTTGAAAAGCTCCATGGTCTAGGCCTTATGACTTCTGAAGACTATAACTGTGAAAAGCTGGTGTTAAATAATTAAAAGGTCCCTACATTTAAAAAATGCTTATTTCTTTTAGAGTTTTTATGGTGTCAGTCAAATTAATGCAGGTATGTTTGGTTTTAAGAATAACATGATGGAAATCCAAATTTATGCTGATAGGCTGCATAAAAGAAAGTTATTTCAAAACATGGGGCATCCTGGCAGTGCCTGGGAGGGTTGGCCCCCAGCCTGACTGATAGAAAGTTCCCACTCATCCATTCACTGTGAAGTACTAAGGGGTGGAAAGTGTTAAGGCTTGCTTGGGTTCTGAATGTGGTGATGCTGCTGCTTACATGGAGTGTTTGGAAATCTTGGTCAATGTTTTGTTTGTCACAAATGTCTAAATTGGGGGGATGTTTCCTGCTACTAAGAGGGCCAAGGACACTGCAGCATCAGGATTGCAGAATAATTTACACACAGTGATGAGTTGTTCTACCCCAAATATCAATACTGCCTTCCTGGAAATGACTGGATAGTTATTGATATAAAAAATGAAAAATATTTGTAAAAATATTACTCTTGTTCTCCCCAGAATTCTTACCTGACATCTTTTTTTTTTTTATAAAAAGGAATGTTTATTTTTTTGAAGTGTATACTTGATTGCAGATTAACAAATGGAACACTAAATTCTAGTTCTTAACATTTTTAAGTAAACGTGATTTGTAAAGTCATATGGATATTTTATGCAGTTGGCATACTAAGAGTATTTAGTTATAAGCCCCCAATTCAAACCCAGATATACCCATTTATGCAAACGCCCATCATACTGTGTGTCAATGTTTGGTAAACTGTCACTTATAATGTGTGTTGAAATTCCTGTCTGTAATTTTTTTTGTAATGTTAAAAAAATCAACAACTTTTCCTCGTGAGAAATAGCTAAACTCTTAAAAGATTTTTTTTTCTTTCTTTTTTTTTTTTTTTTGTAGAGATGGTGACTCACTATGTTGCCCAGGCTGGTCTTGAACTCTTAGCTTCGAGCAATCCTCCTGCTTCATAGGTGTGAGCAACCCTGCCTGGCCAAAAGATTTTTAAATGAACAAAAAAACTCTTAGAATAAAAACAAGAATTTGATGAAAACAAATATTTCACATGCTCATTGCATCCTCATGGCACTATCAGTTCTGGCATTTTGACTTGGAAGAAAAATTCTAGCATGAATTTCTGCTTGAGTTCTAACATGAATTCTGCTTGTTTTTAAATACTATTCAATTGGGAGTTAACTGTTTGATGAACCAGCATAGTACCTAAACTTCTTCCACACACATTTGTAGTCTTACATGGTAAACCTAAAGTAGCTCAGAAACATTTACTAAAACCTGTTTACTTGGTAATAGAGTTTTCATTTATAAAAAAGGAATTTAAGAATATGTAGGCTAGGCCGGATGTGGTGGCTCATGCCTGTAATCCCAGCACTTTGGGAGGCTGAGGCAGGCAGATCATAAGGTCAGGAGTTTGAGACCAGCCTGACCAACATGGTGAAACCCCGTCTCTACTAAAATTACAAAAATTAGCCGACGTGGTGGCGTGTGCCTGTAGTCCCAGCTGAGAAGGAGAATTGCTTGAACCCAGGAGGCAGAGGTTGCAGTGAGCCGAGATTGCACCACTGCACTCCAGCCTGGGTGACAGATCCAGACTCCATCTCAAAAGAAAAAAAAAAAAGAATATGTAGGCTGGGTGTGGCAGCTTATGCCTCTAATCTGAGCACTTTGGGAGGCCAAGGCAGGTGGATCACTTGAGGTCGAGTTGAGACCAGCCCGGTCAACATGGCAAAATCCCATCTCTACTAAAAATACAACAATTAGATGGGTGTGGTGGTGTGCACCTGTAGTCCCAGCTACTCTGAGGCTGAGGCAGGGGAGGCTGAGGCAGGAGAATCACTTGAGCCCAGGAGGCAGAGCTTGCAGTAAGCCGAGATTGTGCCACTGCACTCCAGCCTGGGCGACAGAGTAAGACTCCATCTCACACACAAAAAAAGGAATATATCTTAGTGTACATCTTTGGAATGACCATAAATGACATGTCAGTACTATCCAGGACAAACAGAATTATAACCCTGCCGTTTTTGGTCTTATAAGAAAGAGTATTGGCTTTGGAGTTGTAAAGACTTGCATTTGAATACTGATTTTGCTGCTGACTATGGTAGAATCTTGGGCAAATTCATCTATTTCTCTATCAATCAATCAATTATCTGTCTAATCTATTAATTATGTTTAAAAAACACATAAGATTTACCCTCAACTTTTTAAAGTGTACAGTTCAGATATGTTAAATATATTCATATTGTTGTTTCATTAAAAAACTTTTAATTTTGAAATAAATTCAGGCCTTCACTTGAGGTTAGGAGTTCAAGACCAGCCTGGCCAACATGGCAAAACCCCATCTCTACTAAAAATACAAAAATTAGCTGTGTAGTGGTGTGCACCTGTAATTCTAGCTACTTGGGAGGCTGATGCAGGAGAATTGCTTGAACCCAGGAGATGGAGGATGCAGTGAGCCAAGATTACACTACTGCATTGCAGCCTGTGTGACAGAGCAAGAGAGACTCCAAGAAACAAAACAAAACAAAATCAAATAAGTTCAGGCTTATACAAGAGTCAGAAAGAAAAAAATACAATGAATTCCTATATATGCTTTACCCAGATTTCCCAAATGTTAATATTTACCATGATTGTTCAATTTTTTAAATTGAGAGAAAGTCACCATTTTAAAGTGTAGTCAGTGGTTTCTAGTATACTCACAAGATTGTAGAAACATCAGCACTATTGAATTCTAGAACACTTTCATCACTCCACAGAGAAACCCTATACTCAACAGTAAATCCTCCATTCTCCCTCCCCAGCCCTTAGCATCTTTTACTTTATGACGCACTGTTTTCTATAAAATAGGTATAATAATATTTATGCTGGAGTATTTTTAAGATGACATATGTGAAAATCCCTAGCATGGTATCTGTGTAATGCAAGTACCAAACACCCATTAGTTTCTTTTTCCTATCATAGGAATGGAAAGTATCTCATATCTACATGAATTATTTTGGAAATTCTGATGCCAGCATCTTTTTTGAGTGAATTTCTCTTACTAGTTTGGTAGATTAACAGTTTTCAAAATACTAAAAATCATAGTGGAGGTTCATATGTTAAAATAACATAGGGCAAAGCAGCTTCAAAACTCCAAAAAATACATGCGTTAAATTATGTCTTGCAGGCTGGGCGCGTGGCTCACGCCTGTAATCCCAGCACTTTGGGAGGCCAAGGTGAGTCAATCACCTGAGGTTAGAAGTTGGAGAGCAGCCTGGCCAACTTGGTGAAACCCCATCTCTACTAAAAATACAAAATTAGCTGGGCATGGTGTAGTACATGCCTGTAGTCCCAGCTACTTGGGAGGCTGAGGCAGGAGAATTGCTTGAGCCCAGGAGGCAGAGGTTGCAGTGAGCCGAGATTGTGCCATTGCATTCCAGCCTTGGCAACAAGAGCGAAACTTCATCTCAAAAAAAAAAAATAATAATAATAACCATAATAGTTTCTTGCAGACATAGGCTTGGGAGATACATCTTTTGTTATGGGCAGCCGTCATGCACGCAGATCTTTTCATGGATTAATCTTTGAAGTAGTTTTATCTCTTTTTACATGTTTTATGTATTCATTATTTAAACATTTTCAAACTTTGTATTTTTGCTTTTATAACAAGGCATGGGGAATGCCACAGTGCGGTAAAACCACTCAAGGATTATAAGGGTTCCATTGTCATCTGAAATGACCCACACACACCTTAGGCCCTGGGTTTGTTTAGCTTTTGAGGATGTGGTGGTTTGATTGTGGACATACTGTTTATCCAAGATATCTACATTTTGAGCAATAATTAGTTACAGTTCTGATTGCCTCACAACAATTTTACAAATGTTTTCTAAGTATTTATAGTGTAGTGGAGGTAGCATAGGTAGTGTAGGTATAAAAAGCATCGGAGTCAGAAAGGCCTGAGTTTGAATCCCAACTATGCTGTAGGAAGTTTGACAAGGGACAGAATTTCTTTAAGCCTGAATTTCCTCATTTTTAAATATAGAGGGTAATAACTGTTATTACTTAGGGTTGGAATGAGGATTCAAGAAGACACAGTTTAGGTGAGGGTCAGCACAGTGTCTGACAAACAAAAACTCATTAAAACAGTGGATGTCATTCAGATTGGCTTATGTGTTGTTTAAAGAAAGGATTTTTTTGTCCATTAATTTATAACCTTTTTAAAAATTTGCCTAGAACATTGCCTATTAGGTCATTTCTGCCTGTGAAGTAGAAAATTACAGTGTTCAAACGAGGAATCAAAAGAACAACAAAAATATTAATTACCCTAGCTGAGGTTACAGTGGTGGAACTCGTGGGATTTCAGTCAAAAAGTTGATTCTGTTACATATGATATTATCTACAGTTAGGCCTGTTTATTGTGGGGTGGCCAAAATATGTTATGGTATTTAAAGAGTAATAAAGAAAATTTCCAATCTGAGTGCATACATGTGGTAACCCTTCTCTGATGAACAGTTGTAGGCTCATTTGACAATAGAACTGCTGAATTAACTGTGATTGAAATGTACATTTGGTGTCAGATTTATAAACATTGCACTTGGTTTCTGTGGCAGATGACAAGTACAGGAATACCCCAGTTTTTCCAAGTCCTTTGACCTGGTAATTCTTTTTTGCTTTTGGTGTATCTTACCATCTAAGTTCTTGAGTTTTAGTGATAAAACCGTATAGTGTTTGTCATAGATATGCATATTTAGAAAGGCATACAACCACTGCAGCCTGCCATCATAACATTAAAGGAAAAACACTTTTGATAGGGTGAATAAATACTTCTGAAGTAGAAGCAAAGGTCAGGCTTTAGAGTGAACTTTTGAGTGACAGCTAATGGCTTAAAGGGGGAGACGCCATGTTAACTGTGGGCATTCATTAGCTGTGTGGATATGAAATGGCAGTAAGTTTTCTCCCCTTTTATGCCAGCGGCATTGGATTCTGTAAAAGCAAAAGGGAGAGGAGCATATGTGACTGCCAAAATGAGATGGTAAGAAGTTAAATGATCAGGACACAGAGAAATCAAGGAATAGTAAGGGATAGGGGGTGTGTGATAAACATTCCAGATAGGTACTGTGGTATGGACCAGAAGGCACAAGGTCTGGATTTTTTCGAACCCAGACTCTTGTCACTGACTCACTGTTTGATCTTTGTAACTTCTTTGATACTTCTTTAGACCTCCTTATCTGAAGAACAGAGTAAGTTAAAGATGGAAAACAGGTTTCAACTCTCATCAATATTGATAGATTGGGAAAGGCCATTTAGAAGAGAATCCTGCAACTGTGCCTTGGGTCATTGGAAGGAGTTCTGGGGATTAGTCTAGCAGTTTCTGTTGACTGTCATGGGGTGGTAGTGGGTGTGTGCTTTCAGGCATGCATGTTCGTACATAGGCACATGCACCACATTGGTTGACTAATCATATTTTAAAATACTTTTCAATTCAGTCTATATGCCAGAAAGTACATTTTTCTTGGCTGTAAGATTGAGAGGATCTTCTAATTAGCCTTTAACTTTTTTGACTGAAAGCCATTGTACTTCTAGTTTTGGGAGACAATTACAGGCTATAGAGCTGGATGCCTAATAGGCATATGGTGATGATGCCTAGGAAGGAATGAAGTGTTTGGTCCCAGAGCTATAGAGTGCACAGCATGCTTTAGACTCACATGGGGTTCTCTTCTAACCTGCAGATCTGTGTGAATCAAAGGTAGTAAATCCTTTCAGAAAGGTAGTCATCTAATGAGCCACAGTTAATAAAATGTTTATCATTGCTTAATATTTGGTGTAGGGCATTTTATTTCTATTCTAGGATAGCTTTCAAAACTAAGTGGTAATTTGGGCAGTATTTTTGTACCATACGGAAGGAAGACTGGTACAAAATGTGTGATGGCATGTAACTTTTATCATATTGATACATAGCATAATATAAACAGGGCATTAAAAGATGCAGATGCTTAGCAGTGAGTGCTAGTTATGATTGAATTGAAAACAACTAAGACTACTTTCAGATATGTATATTATATATAAACTATTGGAGAATTATTGCTTCACTTTTAAGGAAAAGAATCCTTAAGTTTCTAATGTCTTTTATCTGAGAAAATTATCCAGAGTTGTTAACAGTTTAATCCACTGTGTTGGAAACTCTGTTAGAAACTTTTATGAATCAATTATTTCTACAAGGAGGAATTACGTAAGAGCTAACTTCTATTAGCTCACCTCTACTGACTAGTGAAATTAGTAGTTTTCTTTCATGCATGTTCCTTAAGAAATTGTATGTAGCAACCACATTTGTGGCACACATAGACCAGTACAATAGCCTTTTTGTATTTCTCTGTATCTTTCTCAACTACTATTAATGTCCTTACATTGGGTCAGGAGTCATGTTTTATTCATGTTTGAATCACCAAACCTAGCATAAACCTGGCATACAATAAATACTCTATGTTGAGTCCATTGTTGAAATACAGTTTTACCTAAGAGCAAGTGTCAACTATCAGGTGAAGATCACGTGTACTTTGAAGTCTAAGTTGGGGAATCTGAAAATACTGGATTTACCATTCTGCAGTTCATATGTGGTAGTGTGATGTGATTCTCTGATGCTTAGTTTTTACAATGAAATCCACAGAACCTAAAAAATTTGAGGTAACAACTCTCATTTCTTTTCTTTTTTCTTCTTTTGAGACAACGTCTTGCTCTGTTGCCCTGGCATGATCTTGGCTCACTGTAACTTCTGCTTCCAAGGTTCAAGCAATTCTCCTGCCTCAGCCTCCTTAGCCTCCCAGGTAGCTGGAATTACAGGCACCCACCACTATGCCCAGCTAATTTATGTACTTTTAGTCACAGACTGGGTTTTGCCATGTTGGCCAGGCTGGTCTCGTATTCCTGACCTCAAGTGATCCACCTCCCTCGGCCTCCCAAAATGCTGGGATTACAGGTGTGAGTCACCATGCCCGGCCCGCTTTGTTTTTCCTATCGAAGTCTATCTGGAATTAAACTGCCAGTATGGATCTGCACGTGAAAAAAAATTCCAAGGAAACATTTTTGGTTAAAAATATGTGGTGGGTTGAAACTTGTTTACAGTATAAATATTGCATTATGTGTGCCTTATTTACATAGACCTAAATCCTGGTAGACTGAGCCATCAGACTTGCATAGCTACAAAGGGCAGTAGTGATCTTGTTAGGGTTTGGCATCTGAGTGACCTGCTTGCCTTTTCCTTTTGGTGTTTTTATACCAGGTATAAAATACAGAAAGCAGAGCAAAAGTGAAAGAAACCCTGAGCTTTTTAAATGTTGGGGTGGAGTTGATGGTAATAGAAAGCAGTACCTTAGGAGTCCTAAGACCAGGCTAATTTTATAGCTCTCAAGTTAGGGCTCCTCATCTTTAAAATGGCACTAGAATACCTGTCTTGTATACCTTCAGAGGATCACAATGTGATAACATGTTTGAAAGTACTTTAAATAATTCTGAGGTTTTATTTATCTCATTCTACAAATATCATTTGAGAACCTCCTTTTCACCAGGCATTGACTTCGAGGCTGGAGATGGAAGAACACGGCAGTGTACCCAGGACTTTCCAGTCTGGTAGAATTACGGTTTTCTAAGATTATGTTTCACTGTGTTTCAGGCTTATATTACTGAGATCCTTGTTGGGTCCATTTTTGGGTTCAAGAACATGAAAAGAAAGCAGCATTTTGAAAGTGTTTTGTTACTTCTCTATGCTTATAAAAATTTGACTCTTATAACTTACGTATGTAGTCCCCTACATGAGAATACTAGGACAGTAGGGAGAGAATTCATGACATGGTAATTTTTTGGCAGAGGCAAAATATTCTAACGTATGTTGAACCAGATGTGTAAGTTGAATACCTTTTAGACATGTAGTTGTCACTGTTAATATAAGTGGCCTGCTATCACTCAATGCTGTGGGCAGGCCGAGGGCCTTTTCTGAATCTTTGTAAGCAGGAATTTTATTTTGCATATATATTTTTAATTCTTTATTTTTTATTTTCTTGAGGTTGGCTCTATTACCAAAAACTGAAAAAAATATATTATTAGATAATTTTTACTTTATGAGATGTATTAGTCCCAGTCTTTGTAGCAATGTAGCAATTTCACTTTAAAATTAATGATTAGCAGAGTGTCCTTTTTTCATTTCTGCTGACTTTGTGTGCTGAGGAGGCTTCACTTAGAACCTGGGACAAATTAGGGTTGATTGGTCAAACTTAATAAGAAATAAGGAGACATTAAATCTTTTATTGAACTGGTTTTCTAGAATTTTCTTTTCCTTGAAGGAAGAGGTAGGCAAAAGTTTTAAAAATCAAGATGAAACTAGAGATTTGTTTGCATTCATGGCCACATTATTGTTTGGGATTCTGTTTAATTTTCATATACCCCTTTATGTTTCTAAGAATATGTTACTGATGGTCTGCTTTATGTATGCATTCATTTGGCTCCAGCGATAGTAATAATTGATTATACCTTTTTAAAAAAATGACCTCTGATCCTTCTTCCAAATCAGAGCAAATTGTTTTTGAAAGCAGCGTCATGAGAATACCTTGAATGACCATAGACTTGGCCCACAAAGGAAAGGAAATTATGAAGAGGAGGAAGCCGTGCTGTTGGTCCTCCCAAATCCTAATCTGGGAACCATTAGCAGGACCGTCTTGCTGTGAGGCACATTCATAGCGTGAGAGGCAATTTCTAAAACTGCTAAAATCAATCCCTGTAGGCTTTTAGAGATTAAACTCTCTACCTCATGTCATAACCAGATGAAAATAATTATGTACTGCAGCCTGCTGAGTGGGGTGAAATAGATTTCTAGTGCCAGGATTCTTAACTAGGTGGGATGGGTGCTGTGTTTTACTGAAGACTCCCTACAGTTGAAAGATTTATCCTATTAGAGCCAGTCTCAAACTGGTAAGTCTGGGAAAAAAAAATTCAACTTTAGACACCAATTCTTCTAAAACCTCTTAACTTAAATCTGTTTTTCTTGGCAAGAGAGTTAAACCTCATATTTAAAATAGGATACCAGAACTGTGCCTTGCACATGCTAGTTTTCTGCTAAACAGATATTCAGTACATAATGTTTTTTTGAAAGAGTCTTGCTGTATTGCCCAGGCTAGAGTGCAGTGGTGCTATCTCCGCTCACTGCAACCTCTGCCTCCCAGGTTCAAGAAATTTTCTTGCCTCAGTTTCCTGAGTAACTGGCACTACAGGTATGTGCCACCCCACGCCTGGCTAATTTTTTTGTATTTTTACATGAGAGAGGGTTTCACTATATTGGTCAGACGGGTCTTGAACTCTTGACCTCAAATGATCTGCCCATCTTGGTCTTCCAAAGTGCTGGGATTACAGGTGTGAGCCACCATGCCTGGCCAAGTACCCAATTTTTTTTTTTTTTTTTTTAGATGCAGTCTCACTCTGTCGCCCAGGCTGGAGTGCAGTGGTGCAGTATCGACTCACTGCAGCCTTTGCCTCCTGGGTTCAAGTGATTCTTCTGCCTCAGTCTCCTGAGTAGCTGGGACTACAGGTGCGCGCCACCACACTGGCTAATTTCTGTATTTTTACTATAGACAGGGTTTCGCCATATTGGCAAGGCTGGTCTTGAACTCCTGACCTTGTGATTCGCCCACCTCAGCCTCCCAAAGTGCTGGGATTACAGGCGTGAGTCACCACGCCCGGCCCAAGTACACATATTTTATAACCACAAATGCAGTGCAGTTTCCTTCTCTACCAAATAAGGATAATAATGATACCTAACTCATGGAGTTGTGATGGTGAGAATTAAATGAATTACTACATGTAAAATGATTATAAACATGCTTTACAAGGAAAAATCAATACTGATTGAAAATCAATTAGTTGTTAAAGTATTAAACTATTTCGACATGCAGAAAAGATGAATAATGTTTGCTATTATATAAAGTTGCTGTTGCTAACATCTCATCCATGTGAATGGTTTCTCCATTTGTTTGGAAGGACAGTGTTGATATTTGCACAACATTCTATAACTTGGTTCTTCTTTTGAACAATTTGTGATACTGAAGAAGTGAAGCCACTATATGTGAATGAAACTCACTGACTAGACTTTTCTAAAGTACTCATGGGTATCCATGACTGACTGGACCCCAGTGAACACTGAATTCTATGAAAGAATAGTAACTAATCATATACAGGGGAGACTGATGAAGATGTATTACCCTTTGTAGAATTATTAACATCTCACTTAAAAAACAAAACAAAACTAATACACGGAGATGAGAGAATCCATTTTCATACTGCACTATCTCGTAATCCATTTATTTAAAAACTCTTTGTTGCGTACTTAACTATGTATAGGACAGACACTATACTAGACTCTGGGGATTCAGTGATAAAAACCCCTTACTTGTATGGAGTTCACAAATAGATGAGGAGACCAGTATCATTAGATAATAAGGCAAAAAGGTAAAATGGTAACTGTGGAAGGCAAACATTGGCTTCAAGATGCATGTCTCCTGAGTTCTCTAAGGAAGTAGCATTGTTTTCTTCTTTCTGTGAAAAAGTGACTGGGCATAGAGAAGATAGTGGAGTTGATCATGGTCAGGCAGCTGGTAGTAGCAGGGTCTGGCTTACAGTCTGACTGTAAGCCTGGTGTATTGTTTGCTTTTCTGTAGCTGCCACTCATTGCAACCAACACAGGGAAAGGAGGATAATAAAGTTTTCAAAAGTATTGATCTGTTTTTGGAATGTTTGAAATAAATAGACATTGACCCCAACAAGTGGATTTGGGGTCCACTTCCAAAAATTTGTAACATTGAGTTTTTTTATTAGTATAGTTAACTCAAGAGTAGAAATTAAATACTACAAATACCTGAATTATTTTGCCTTAAGGGATTTTTTTTTGTAACTAGCCAGTGATGGTCAAAGTTGTTTTTGAGCTTTGGGACCCCTCCTCATTTTCCAGATAGAATATTACTCAGAATTTAAAAATTCTGCATTTTTAAATTCTGCATTCTTAAATTCTGAGTAATATTCTATCTGGAAAATGACCACCAAATGCAGTTTGTAGGGTCAGAGAAGTCCTCTGAAGGGCTGTTTGAACTGAGATCCGACGGATGGAGAGAAATTAACTAGGTTGTCTGAGGACAAGGTAGAGGGTGCTGAGTATTGCAAAAGGACTGAAGGCCTGAGATTACAGGGAGCTTGCTTGGGACGTTGGAGATGTGGACAGGCCATTGTAAGTGGTCCTGAGAGAACATAGCAAAGTAAGGCTGGTAAGCTGGTGTCAGACCATGGAGGGAAGGAAGGAGCTAGGAGGCCATGTTAAGGACCAGGGTTACTATTCGAAATGAAATGGGGAGTTTTAAGCAGGGTTTGAGCTCACATGGTTTTCTTGAAGGGCTTGCTTGGCCACCTGTCAGTCCCTTTGCAGTGGTCCTCCTGGAGTCAGGGACACCATTTGTCTTACATGCAGCAGTAATAATTCCTTATGGCAAGTGGCTAAATAACCACCAATTCTCAGCATGTCAGGCCCCCATGATGGGCCTGCAAGGAGAGTAACACTTGAAAAACATCAGAGAAAAAAAAATTGCTCTTTGACCTTGGTGAACTAAGGATAAAGGAACCATAAAGGAATATAGTCAACCATTACTACTCTAAGGCTAATGACCTTGAAGCTCTTAGCTTCCCAAGCTAGTTTTTTTCTCTTCCCTCATGGCATTTCATTGCTTGAGAACAACTGTTCCAGGAAATGGAAAAAGAATGGAGTTCACACTCAGAGTGGGTCTTTACTTTTTGAAGATCCTGGTAAAATGCTTATAGGGACAGAAGGTTGAAATTGTCAAGAGGAGTGTTTATGGATTTGTTTGTTAATCTTGGCTCTCTTGGAAGGCAGAGTGCTTCTAAGAGAAGATGTTACTCATCTGTGGAGTAGGCCAGTTGTCACTTGGGAGTAGGGAGTGAAATTGGTGTGGCAAGAGAAGGGTGGATTTGTAGGAAGTGTATCACTGTCCTGAGGGTTTTTGTTCTAATTCTTCTCCAGAAACAAATATACACGACAGCCTGGACGTCGTGGCTCATGCCTGTAATCCCAGCACTTTGGGAGACTGAGGCAGGCAGATCACCTAGGTCAGGAGTTCGAGACCAGTCTGGCCAACATGGAGAAAACTCATCTCTACTAAAAAAATACAAAAATTAGCCTGGCATGGTGGTGGGCACCTGTAAGTTCAGTTACTCGGGAGGCTGAGGCAGGAGATTCGCTTGAATCTGGGAGGCGGAGGTTGCCGTGAGCCGAGACCATGCCATTGCACTCCAGCCCGGGCAACAAGAGTGAAACTCCATTTCAAAACAAACAAATAAACAAATATACATGACATTGGAGTGAATTGATTTACTTCTGTCAGACTGATTCCTCGACTGTAATAAGAAGGAATTTGGATCAAGGGACTTTTCTCAGGTTTTGTTTAACTCTTACCACGTCATTCTCCTTCCTACCTCTAAATGCTATATGGAAAATATGTATTTTGGAAATTAATGTAATCTGTGTTTTGTCTTGAGGATTTCACAGACCCCTTGAGAGAATATTCTGTTTATTATAGAACTTGGGTTACGATTCATTGATTCACTTGTTTAATAATCAGGATACAAGTGGGGTGGAGGTCTTCAGAAATTAATATCATCTATTGCTTACATTGATGACATTATAGTAAGCAGATCAAATGTTATAGCTATGTTCTTGAAAGGAAATCTTCTAGGCCTCCAAAACTGGGCAGAACATATTGTGTTCTCTGTGTTTTGTTTCACAGATCGCCTGCTTTTCTCTGGAATTCTGTGCTGCTTCATGGCTTCTTTTGCCTTCATAACATGACCCATGACTGATGAGAACCTTCTAGATTTTCTCTTCTACTGGTATTTAACTACATGTAATACTTTCATATTTTTTCTTTGAAGACTACCTTGTAGTTTTAATAAGGGCTCATGAATGAAACCTACTAAATGGGCAATTGAAATACACTACATCCAGGAAGTTGTATTGCAGTGTTTTACTCATAGCCAGCTGGAATTCTAATAGATTGATTTGCTGGTTGTCCTATTAGTTATTATTTTGTTTTGCTTGAGTATTCGATGTTTCTAGCCGCCTTTAACTTCATAGTTATATGCTGGTCTGTAAAGCTATAGATAATGGTCAAAGAATTGTGGGTAAACTCTCCAAAGTTTCCTAGATCTTACTTGGTAGGAGTGCAAATCTAATAGCCGGTGCATGTTACAACCATTGCCATTATTTGCTCAGTGGAGTAAAACAGAGGAGCATTAGGAGTGTCTCTGTGGAGCTTATGCAACTGGTATGACATTGTCTAAGAAAAGTTGGTGGTTTGAGAAAACATAACCCATGAGCACTTGATTGAGTTTAAAACACACAGTTGATTAAGGACAGAATTGTGCAGAGTTCAAACACCGAATCTGTTCATAGGGGTATCTTATAACTCTTGGAACTTGAATACTTCCTATGCTAACTTTAGGTTTAATTTCATTCTAACCTTGTGATGCTGTTAATGACCAACATCCGCCCTCCTCAAAAAAAAAAGACCCCAAAACAAACAAGAAAACCTCTCACTGAAAAAACCATTATTTTGAATTTGACATGAGAGCCAATGCATTATTTGCTATTTTTCTCATAAAGTTAATTAACTGCAAGTTCTGTGTAAGAAATTTTAAATAGATAAGTAAGTGTCACACAAATGAATAGAGATTCCAGTTCTTTGAATATACATGAACTGTTTGCTTATTGGTTGAATGACAGGATCAAGGTGAATGAAAATGGTCATTGAAGCTCATCCATCTTTTAGACATTTGGCACTTCACTGTGCAAATGTGCACATTGATAATTTTGGCTTACAAAAGCTTTTAAATGTTTGGCATTTTATTTGGAAATCTGTCAGCCCCTTTTAAAGTCTTTTAATTTGGGAGTGGGGGTAGATTAGACTGGAATAATAATAAAGTAGGCTCTACAAATAATTGCAAATACACAGATTATTTCTTTTTTATAGGTTGCCAACAGATTTTATAAATTGGACCTTGGCATTGATTATTTTAGGTTGTCTAACTTGTCAAGAAGTACAGTTTCTGTTACAAGGAAATAATGACGTTTTCGTTTAGAGGATGAAACATTTTCCAGGACCATGAATCTGTTATTGGCTTCATTCAGCCAGCTGCCAGTGGAATCCAATTTCTAGAAGGCAGAAGCAGTGCCATTCACCCTTGCTGTTCTTTCTTTCATTCCTCAAATTTTAAGTCTTTCAGCCTCCAAGAATCCTTAGGGTCTTCCTCTGCCAGGTTAAATGTGTGAATTACAGAGTAAAGAGTAAGTTGAAGATTTGTTCCATTTCCTGCTCTCAAATAATAATTTTTCATGGTTTTCTTTTTTCTTTTTCCCTTTGGTGATCTACTTTCAGAATCTGAGTCACCAGATGAGTTTTATCAAAGGAGGAGAATGTATTTAGATACTTAGAAAGGGAAACAAGATTTGTAAGTTGGCAATCACCTTGAATGAAAGTACAGTTGACATTCTGTATCCCCGGGTTCTGCACCCGCAGATTTGACCAACTGTGGATCAAAAATAGTAGGAAAAATCTCCAGAAAATGTTACATTGTTGCTGTTTCAGTATAGAATTTTTTCTTGTCATTATTCCCTAAACAGTATAGTTTATAGGGAATATCAAGTATTTACATAGCATTTACACTGTATTAAATATTAATAATCGAGGGATGATTTCAAGTGTAAGAGGATATGTGCGGGTTATATGCAAATGCTACACCAGTTTTTAAGGGATTTCAGCATCCGCAGATTTTGGTCTCCTCGGGGACCTGGAAACAATCCCTACTACCCTGATACTGAGGGACAGCTGTACCAGGGGAGTACTGCCTTGCCTTAGCCAAGGTGATAGCTGTATATATTATAGAGATAATTGCCCTCCAATGCATTTTATTTTTTGTTTATACCATGTTGGAAAACCATTAGAAATTTTACTGAAATATAATTGTGTGGAGTTTTTGAAAGAAAACCTGGAAAATGTTGTTTGAAAAGCTTTTGACATAGATTCTTAATTTCTGGACAAACATTTTAGCCTTTATAAGCATTTTATAGCAGAAATGTAGTGAATACTTTTATACAGATTCTCTAAAACTTAAGTCCCATTCTGCAAATGATTGGAGTAGAAATAGGCATTAAAATGTGGCGGATTCATGCACAAGTAGGTGGTTTGTGTACTATAGTGTGAATATAGCGTTTCCTATTTTCTTTAGGGGGGCATTTTTGTTCCCCTGGGGAAATAAATTTCCCATTTAAGTATTTTTAAGCTTGGTTACTTATATTTTTCAGTAATCCCTGCCACTCTTTATATGTAGAACCCAAGTAGCATTTGTAGTTGAATCTTGTACATTAAAAACTATTTTGATCAGCAAATACTTAACCAGTGCCTACTGTGTGCTAAGATGTTTATAGAATTTTTGTTTTGTTTGTGAATGTCAGCACTGGGCATAGATGTAAATCCTCCTCTTTGCAAACACCCCTGAGAATAGGAACTAAGGTGAAAATGTGTTTTGGCCTATATCATGTTTTCTAGTCATTTCTGTGTATTTTATTAGAAAAATATTTTTAAAAAATATTTTGGGTTAGGGAACCAACCCACTTGTCCAACTTGGTGAAAGTCTGCGGAACAACACTACCATCAAAAAAGACAATATTTTCGGATCAGAAATGTAATCACCCAGTCACCTAATAAAAAGAGTGCTTGAGTATGTATACTGAGCAAAAAAGCAAAACCATTCATTTGGTAAAGGGTGAGTAGGGGCCAGGAGACCGCCATCCCCTGAAGACAGAATGCTTTAAAAACATGTTGCCATTAATATTGAAGACAGAAAGCATTCTGAGCCCGCTCCTCTCTCTACCCTTCCTCAGCATTCATGTTGTAGTTTGCTCCCAAAAGCTCACAAGTCCGTGCCAGACAGAAATTCGCAGAGGCCGCTGCAGTCCCGCAGAGGCCACTCAGGGGAGAGACGCGGGCGGAACAGTCGCGCTCAGTCCTTCCAGGCCGCCCCAGGCCCCAGGTCCTCTGGTGCCTCGTGCCGGCTCCTGGCTCGCCTCCCTTCTGCTCTGCCCAGCCCACCCCGCCGCCCCCTTGCTCACATATGCGGCCCCTCCCCCGCGCCCCAGCCTCTGGAGTCGCTTCGAGGCCATCTAGTCATACGCTGTCCATCAGATGTGTTTACTTTTTTCCTGACAGCCGACACATCTGGAGCACATATTCAGGTTATTCCAGTGCCACTAGACACATTCCACAAGATCATTTCAGCGGTTGTTATGGCGATCTTCCTCCCTCCAGTGATTTTCAAGTTGCATGACAGAAATAGCTGGAGCTAACCAGGGGGACAAAAGTCAACGGGATCAGGAAGGGCTTCTTTCACAGAATGAACTAATTAGTGACCCTGCTTTCTTCACAGGGCAATGAGCATATGGTTTAATAAAGTGAGTCTGTGACACTTTTTTTTTCCTCTGTAGGCAAAGCTGTCACTGGGTGAAAACTTTCCTGTTTTTACTGGTGGGACCGTAGTCTGCTGTCTTTCAACAGAGTTTACTTCACAAGTAGAAAATGTTTGCTCCTGAGAGTTAAGCTTCAGAACGTATTCTTGGCTTCATACTATCTAACTGTAGCAGGTCCTGCAACTTAAAGAGACAGTGTTAATTTTATATGCATTTCATGAGAAGGATTTATGCTTACTCAGGACTATTTTCAGTTAGGGTTTTGTAAGTATTATGAATTGATACCTGGAAGTTCAGATAAATACAATTTGTTGTTTGCTGTGGTTTTTCTATAAAATACAATCAATATTTCTCACTGAATTAGTTACAAATTTATTTGAACCTATGATTTTTTTAAGTGGGCACAGTTATAGAATATTTTGGTATTAAAGGATTTGATTAAGCAACTCTGTTTTTATCACATTTTAAGTAGCATGCAGATGTCTGGTTATGTCTGGCAGTTTTTTTCCTGAGGCACTTTTTACATTTTATGTAGGATTTTGGATGACTTTATAGTGTGAACATACCATTGCAGACATGGGAATTTAGACCTGAAAACATTTAGTGTTAGTAGTAGAAATACTACTTGCAGTTTTCAATAAATATATAAGCAATTCTGTAAAGCACTGCCATCTTTGATGACTTTATGAAGAATGCAAACATGCCTCAATCAATGTTTTTTGGATGAAAGGACATACATAGATTCAAACTAAGTACATGTTGTCATTAATCATGAGTCTGAGATTTGTAAATCTTAGGGGACTATTTTCGTTTCTTCTTTTTTGTTTTTGTATTCCTGTACTGTAATTCAGTCTTGAAAAATGTAGCTAGCTATACATATTTCACACTTCTCTCCATTTATACCATAATACTCTTTTACACACATGTACACATAGAATCTCTTAACTTTTCTTGTTCTTTCACTAATACTCACAAATTCCACTCCCTTGTACACACCCCATTTTTAGATTGAGACCTAATGCTCTAAAGCCACCATGAACAACAGAGTTTATAGTTTTTCTTTTTGATCGAATTACTCATATGCTGACTGAGTTCTCTGGCTTCTAGGAATATGACAGTGGTGACAAGTAGGAGAATCAGAGCTGGACTCTCCCAAGCAATTGTCTTATCTTTCTCCATCAGTACAATACCCTTTTCCTCCACTCTCAGCCAAATTCCTGTCTAGTGGGTCCCACGGAGGCTGGTCGCAGCTGCTCTGGAGTACCTGCTCTTAGGAACACTAGAACAACACTGAAAGGTCGCATAATTACATGTGAATTTAATTCACAGAGACCTGCTTGTTGCTTTTCCTTGTGTTTCTGCTAGTTACACATTATTAACTGTGGTGCCTTTTAGGCCCTCAATTACTTAGGCAAATATGTATCGTGCAGAGACTGAGCTCAAGTTAGAATGCTGAGAGTGGTTATAAAATTATATTTTCCTCTCCAGATGTAACTTTACAATGATTAAAACTAATGCGATTTTAGCGTTGTAGTCAGTGTTGTGGTAGCTATCTCCAAGTCTAATTGGTAACATCACTTAAATCATAGCACTTACTGCCAGTTATATGGGAACTAGAATAAACCAAAAAGTTACATACATTAACCTTTTTAACCTTCGGTTTTTCTGCATCAGGTGAAGTCGATAGCTTGTCTCTTCATCAAAATCTGTTATCTGTAGTATATGGAATTTTGATAGCATTTATAATTTTTTTTATTCAGATAGCTCTGTGTATCCATCCATCCATCCATCCATCCATCCATCCATCCATCCATCCATCATTTCGTCTATCTTTAGGCTGTTTTTCATAGTTTGTTGCCCTGGATTTGGAGACTTCATCCAGCATAGAGCTATTGTCGGCTCGAGTTATTGGGGTTTCCCTTTCTAAGTAGATGATCAAAATCTATGGTGAAAACATGCTTGCCCTCCATAAATAGCTACTTGTTTACTATATTTTCGTTATTTTTCTGCCAAAAGTAAAAAGTAAAAAGAATTAAAAATATATAATCAGAAAACAATCTCAAGTTTAAATTTTCCTTTTGCATTTATTATACCCAAAATATGGCAGGCAGCTTAATTTAATCAAGCAGCAAGAGTACCAGACAGTTCTCCTGCGTGTGATAGCTAAATAAATAGTAGATCTCCGTATGGCAGTGATAATCTCAACTTACAGGGTTTTCTCAGTTGTGAAATGTTTTTGTTAAGGATGACTTTTTTGTTGTTTTTGTTACAGTCTGACAGCTGAAGATGCTTTTAAAACCTTCTACTCACTTAGAGCAGAGCTATATGGTACAGGCTTGGTGGTTCTAAAAGGCAGGTCCTATCCATCACAGAAACAGCAAGTCTCTGGGTTATAGGGGAAGATTGAGGGGTAGGGGAGTGAAGTAAAGAGAAAGGGGGGCTGCTCTGTCCAGTTTACATTTGTCACCAGTGACTAGCTTTTAAAAAATGTATTAGCTGTGCATGGTGGTAAGTAAGATCCAGCTGCAGGGGATTATGGCTTTGAGTGGGTCGGGGAGCTTGGAATGCATTCAGTTCCATCAGGGGATTTGTGTCCCTCGTCATCAGCCTTAACATTGCTAACACAGTAAAGATTAGGAACAGACCAGTGTCACCTGCCCTGAACTTTGAAAAACTCTGGAACCCTTAAACAAAGGGGGGTGCAGTTTAGAAAGTGTCCCTTCTCTCTGTCCAAAGTGTTTTTCAAATGACACATGCAAAAGCAAAAAAAAAAAAAAAAAATACAGATATGCTCAGGTGAAAGGCTGTCTGTGGTTGAATTATTTTCACAATTTACTGAAAAGTCACAATCATAATTTCAGATGAAAAACACCTTCCACAAATAACTTTCAGTTAACGAACATTTTTGTGAAGTAATTTCCAAGTCAAAATGAACAGTCAGTAGTTAGGAGGGAATGTTTCTGAGCTTTAGTCTCACTAGATAGGAGAAAAAGCTTTTGCTCGGTTTGCTTTGGGTGACCCTCCCCTCCTCCTCCTCCTCCCCAGGAAGAAAGTTAAGAGAACACCACAAAGGTTTACTTTTTTCAGGGATTTTGAAATTCAGCATACATGCCAGCAAGCAGTTTAGAGGCAGGAAGTCTTTTCTAGTAGTGCAGTCATGAACTGGTAAACTAGAAGCATCTGTAAAAATTTAGAGGGAATATCAGCTTTCTCAAAGCTCCAGCCCAAGTGTAATGAGGTGCAAATGATAGCACTGCATAACCCTTCCCCACCCCAATTGTGGAATGAGATATTGAGACAAAAATAAAGAGGAGAATAGGGATTTCAGAACTCTACTGTGCTGAAATAAATTTTGTTTTTCAGATGAAATGGCTTTGGGTGATTAAGGATAGCTGCAATTTTGACAGTTGATGAGTAGTAAATAAATGATTTTCAGCTCAGCATCTCTCGGTACCATCTTTGAAAAGTCGTTGCTTTGGCCAGGCAAGGTAGCTCATGCCTGTAATCCCAGCACTTTGGGAGGCCAAGGCGGGTGGATCACCAGGTCAGGAGATTGAGATCATCCTGTCCGACATGGTGAAACCCCGTCTCTACTAAAAATACAAAAAAGTAGCTGAGTGTGGTGTTGGGCACCTGTAGTCCCAGCTACTCAGGAGGCTGAGGCAGGAGAATTGCTTGAACCTGGGAGGCAGAGGTTGCGGTGAGCTGAGATTGTGCCACTGCACTCCAGCCTGGGCCACAAGAGTGAAACTGTCTCAAGAAAAAAAAAAAAAAAAAGAAAAGTGGTTGCTTTTGGGGTGTGAGTGCATAAATGGCATACCTACTCATTTGGCTGAGTAAATTAACTAGAATTTTTAGTATAAAGTAAACTTCAGCTGATTTGTATCTTTGGCAAGCACCTTTCTTTACAGAAAGTAAAAAGAGGGGCAAGAAAAAAAGATGTGATTTGTTTGAAGGAACACATCTGGGGTGTGATCTGCTGTATCTTAACACCAGATGGCAGGTTTAGGCTGACAACTAAACCCAGTTTAGCCTGGTCAAACCGTATCTTTGTATGTCCTTTTCCTCCCCACCTCCCAAATCTATGCACAGGAAGTAGAACAACTATTTGCATTCCCGGCTAACAATCATCTTGTATCTGTGGCTTTGGGTTCTCTTTCATGGTGCCTCTGCTGTTTATAGACAAGATTGGCTTCCCTTGGCAACCCTGAAACAGGTTCCCTCTGTGGCTCATACTTTTTTTTCAGAAGTATGTTTTGTCGAGGCAGAGGTGTGGTGCCTTTAGGTGGCTGGTGCTTGTCATGACAGGCATGGCATTAGCTGGGCTGAGCAGTGACTAGAAGTGACAGGGTTGGTTTGAGGTGCCTGGGGGCCTCTCAGTCATCACTCCTGGAGCATTGAGAATATGAAAGCACCTCAGAGAACCACTGCTTATCAAGGAGATAACAGTTAGGGAGAACAGGGCCAGGAGGTGATTGAGGACAGGCAAGTGCCTTTCCCTCCCTTTATTTTCTTGTACTAGATTTTACTTGAAAGAGTGTCATATATATGGCCTTTAGAAAGAGGGAATACAACCAAGCTTTGTCCAGGGCCACAAAAGAGGGACCTTTGAATTTCCAGAAGTTACAAGTATTTTTATTTCTGCCATTAGACTTAAAAGTTTGTTTGTGCATAGTGTCATAAAATGACCAAACATTAAGAAACCAACCAAAAAAACCCCCTTCAACACTTCAGGGAAAAGAGTCAATAAACAGTATATTCTCCTCCTCACTGTCATTTGACGCATTACCTCCTCAATGATAATGATAGCAGTCACAGCTTATTTTTATTACTGATTCTCAAAGGACCATGTCGGAAGCTTCTTATCACCCCTAACCATTGAATTCCTTTCTATATTTTTCCAGGAATTATTTTTAGATTCTCACTACTGATTAATGGACATACGTGTAATCTATGCAAACAGCTACAAAATGTGCATTCATTAATCCATTCTACAAACTAAGATTAATATAGGCATCTTATCATAAGGACACAAATCTAATATAATTTGATAGGAGCTGTTAGGGATTTGAATGAAGTTTCAAAATCACCTCCACAGAGAAGGAAAAAGACCTTTAGAGAGAGTTAGTGAATGTTTTTATTGGGCATCACTTGAAGTTACTTCCTGAGATTTCTCTTCCTTCATAGTTCAGCTTTCTGGGTAGTGAAAGATCACCTGTTTAAAAAAGAATTAATTCCTGGGTACCAAATGTTACTATAGTTCTCGCCATCAAGGCAGTCAAAATTTTTCTGAGTAGATTTTAAATTATTTGTTTTTGTTAAGTTACACACTTCAGTTGTAATTCTTTTTTTTTTTTTTTTTTTGAAACAGGATATTGCTCTGTTGCCCAGGCTAGAGTGTAGTGGTGTGATCACAGCTCACTGCAAGCTTTGCCTCCCAGGCTCAAGCGATTCTCCTACCTCAGCCTCCCAGGTAGCTGGGAACACAGGCATGTGCCACCACACCTGGCTAATTTTTAATTTTTTTTTTTTTTTTGTAGAGACAGGATCTCGCTATGCTACTCAGGCTGGTCTTGAACTCCTGAGCTCAAGCGATCCTCCTACCTTGGCCTCCCATAGTGCTGGGATTATAGGCATGAGCCACTGTGCTTGGCCTGGCAGGTGAAATTCTTGTATGCTACTATAGAACTATTTTATATACAGTATTTGACATACAAACTTTTCTACTTGCTATTTTAGAAAAAGAATTTGTTGGTTAGAGAAATCACTGAAGAGAGTTTAATAAGCGTACTGTTTGTTTTTAATAAACTATTTACTATGGCTCTTGTAAATAAAACAAAGCAAAGCAACTTAGTTAATTCTCCTCAGGAAACGTAGCACAATTTCCTAATATGAAGAAGATTGATTTGATAGCTTGGAGTAGTAGAGGCCTAATATGGTTTCAATCATTGTGTGGAGGAGGACATTACATTGATGAGACAAAACCATTTTCTAAGTTCTTGAAACTACTTGACCAATTACAGTAATTTGAAGAGGGGTACTTCCTAAATAATATTAAGTTCAATTCGTAGTATGAACTTTTGAGTTCAAGGCTTCTGTAATTTTTATTGGCTTAAAAATATATATTTAAATTTATAGAATAGTAATGATGTTGGAATGTTTGATTAAATTTTAGTGTTCCACATATTTGACTATTATAATTTCTGAACTAGAATAGTCAATGTCAACTAGAATATTTCCATTTATTCAACACCATGTTAATCTTTACTTACTTGTCACACAGCTTTTTTAAAAAAATTTTGATATGAATTTGTTTTATTGCATTTGACACATTTGGGTAAATGACAACAGCTTTGGTGTTTTAAACATGTTCTCTGATTCCAGAAATCAGCCTTCAAATAAGCTTCAGGCAAGTTCTTAATGGATTGCCATCTTTCTGTCTATCTCTCTCTTAAATTTTTTTTTCTTAAAGTCCATATAGGGTGAAACTAACTAGTTCACTTTTAGATAGCTGTGCTAACTCTACTCCAAATACCAACTAGAGTTTAATGAGCTTTAGCATCTGGGCTCACTTGTATTTGAATAATTGATCGAAGTTTCTTAACTTCTGTGCCTTGGTTTCTTTTATTTACAAAGAAAGATAGGCCTATTTTAGGTTTTTATTAGGATAATAGGAAGTAATGTTAGAATACAAAGTCTAGGACGAAGCCTAATATATAGTAGACGGAGGCAATACTTAATAATTACTGTTGTTATAACTTAAATAGAAAATTGTCATGAAACTTAAATGGGCTATGAATATTTGAAGAGTGGTCAGATTCTGAGCACATTACTTTGTAAAAGGTTCTGTTTACAAATTACATTCTTGATGCCTCCTTAGTTTATGTCACTGAAGTATATTTTCCATAGTTTAGCCACCGCAGATGCTCTTTGGAAGATTGTAAAGAAGGTAGGAGAAAATTATAATGACTTAAGTTGAACTTACCCCTTTTTAATACTCTTTTTTTCTTTTTTTGTTGAGTTTATTTAGGAGGGAAAAATATAACTCGTTAGGTATCCCTTATTCGAAATACTTGTGATCAGAAGTGTTTTGGATTTTGAATTTTTTCTAATGCTTAATTATTTGCCTTGTATTTACTGTTGAGTATCTCAAATCTGAGAATCTGAAATCTGAAATGCGCTGATGAGCATTATTTTAGTGCTCAGAAAGTTTTGGATTTTGGAATATTTGGGATTTTCGAACTTAGATGCTGAACCTGTCTATTAGTCCGTTTTCATGCTGCTAATAAAGACATACCTGAGACTAGGTAATTTATGAAGAAAAAGAGGTTTAATGGAGTCACAGTTCCCTGTGACTGGGGAGGTCTCACAATCATGGTAGAAGGTGAAAGGCACATCTTAATATGGTGGCAGAGAAGAGAATGAGAGAGCCAAGCTAAAGGGGGAAACCTATGGGAGAACGGTATAGGAGAAACGGCCCCCATGATTCAGTTATCTCACCAGGCTCTCCGATGACATGTGGGAAATTATGGGAACTAGAATTCAAGATGAGATTTGGGTGGAGACACAGCCAAACCGTATCAACCTGTATTACATTTGCATGTTTATAAATACCTAAGAAATCTCTCAATATAATCTGGATAGCTCAGACATGCCTTTTTGGAGTAAAAGATCCATAAATCAAAGTTGAGAAAGTTTGTTTTTCGGCCTGGTGTAATTATACATTGGGAGAGTTGTGTTTGTAGCTTATTTGGTCAATCACTCACTTCATTAATCAGTATGCCATTGTTAACTTTGAAAAGTTTTGGAATTTTTCTTTAAATGTAGGGAACCACTGTGTCCAGCCAAGTTCTTCTTAATCGTAATACTGTTTTCCAAGCTCCTTGCACCTTCTACAGTTCAGCCTGATCCATTATAACCCCTTGCTGTTTACATGCTCCACTCTTGTGAAGGTAGCGTAGACACTGACTGCCAGGGCATGTTTTATAGTCATACAAAATCTGTACAAAAGAAAGTCAATTTTCATTCAAGAAGCCAATAGCTTCTGGATCACTGCCTTGCATTGGAAATAAATCTTTTTTTCTCTGTAGATAAAATGTAAGCATTATTAAATTATTAAGGCAAACAAATAACTGTAGTCATCCCACCACTCCAAGAACAACAAGATCTAGAATATAAAAGTAATATGAAATTTTAGAGGCCTACAGACCCTGTTGCTGTTTATGACTTTATCATTCTATTTCCTACTTGAATCTTTTTAAGCCTTCATTGACCTAGTTAGGGGTTTTCCTACTGCTGTTTGATTTTCGGATTCATCAATTGAATACTACTCCACTGTAAGCTTTTAATGTTTTAATTTTTTCCCCTTTATACATTTGTCCCATTTCATTTTAATGTTCAGTAGTTGTTTGTCAACTTCAAAAAAGATCACTTCTATATAGAGCATAATCTGTGTTTGTGAGAAATATTTCTCCTCTAGGACCAAATTATTAGTAACCTTACTGAGTCTTAATATGTAGATATCATCAGTATGGAATAAAATATGACATGCTCTGAGAGTAATAAGCTTCCCACTTGGGAAGTACCTTTTCTTGGTGGCTTTTAATGAAAGCAAAGTCATAGTTATTTAAGCCTGGTTATGGAGTCAAATAAACCTATCATTTGAATCTTAGTTCTTCTGCTTGCTAGCAATATAACCTTGGGCAAAACATTTTATTTCTGTGGGCCTTATTATTGCCTCTTTTTTTTTTGAGACAGTCTCACTCTGTTGCCTAGGCTGGAGAGCAGTGGTTTGATCTCAGCTCATTGCAACCTTTGACTTCCAGGCTCAAACAATTTTCCTGCCTCAGCCTCCTGAGTAGCTGGGATTATAGGCACCCACCACCACGCTTGGCTAAGTTTTGTATTTTTAGTACAGCCAGGGTTTCAGCATGTTGGCCAGGCTGGACTTCAACTTCTGACCTCAAGTGATCCACCCACCTTGGCCTCCCAAAGTGCTGGAGTTATAGGCGTGAACCACTGTGCCCAGCCTATTGCCATTTTTAGAGATTTAAAAAAAAATACATATCTCATGGAGTTGTGGAAATTAAATGATACGATATTTTCAGAATACCTGGCATGGATACCTACTGGTATGAAACATAAAGGTAGTCTTAATAGTATATGATCTTTGAGTTTCTGTGCATATTGGCTTGGGCTGCATAATTTCTTTTTTTTTTGAGATGGAGGCTCGCTCTGTCACCCAGTCTGGAATGCAGTGGTGTGGTCTCAGCTCACCGCAACCTCTGCTTCCCGGGTTCAAACGACTCTCCTGCCTCCTGAGTAGCTGGGATTACAGGCATACGCCACTACACCCGGCTAATTTTTGTATTTTTAGCAGAGATGGGGTTTTACCACGTTGGCCAGGCTGGTCTCAAACTCCTGACCTCAGGTGATCTGCCTGCCTTGGTCTCCCAAAGTGCTGGGATTACAGGCGTGAGCCACCGTGCCCAGCCTAGACTGCGTATTTCTTATTAATGATTCTTTTTATACTTGTTGACATTAGGGCATCATTTCTGCTGCTATGGTAGACTGTATTAAACCATGACACATTTCGAACTTTAAATAGAAATGAATATACCATAATCTTACACTTCAATTAATGAAATCTATCAAATACCATCTCTACTATTATTTGCTGCTTTTGCTTGATCATTTGTTATACAGATAGCTTATAGTTGTTTTTTTTTTTTTTTAATACAGAGGGTTTACCTCATCTCACTTCTTAATTAATGACTCACTTTTGTCATTGATTCATGCAATGCCCCTCTTTTTGTTCAGTTATGTTTGTTAGATTACTTTCGATTTTCTGATGGGGATAAGAGTTAAGGGACTTTTTTTTTTCCTATTGCCGAGGTTCTGAGGTCCAGTGAAGCCAGAGTATATTATGATAGGATGTAAGAAATGGATGAGATCTGCAGTACCCTTGAGCTAAGTACTTCTTAACCCCTTTAAAAATGCCTCATCTCTTTAAATGAATTAAAAAAAAAAAATTCAGACCAGGCACTGTGAAAAGTGCCTGTAATCCCAGCTACCTGGGAGACTGAGGAGGGAGGATCACTTGAGTCCAGGAATTTGAGACCAGCCTGGGCAACATAGAGAGAACTTGTCTTAAAGCAACAGCAACAATAAAAACTAGTTTAGATTCTTCTCCATCAAAATTCGCAGATCTAGTCTGAACTTCTCTGATGCTTGAGACTCAGACAGGTAAAAGACATAATAATAATCATAATAATGGCCATCATTTTTTGACCATTTATTATGAATCATGAGCTCCTCGCTTGTGATTGAAATATCATCTCTAGAGACACCTAAGCTTATGCAGCTCATTGTGGACTTCTATTTTGGTGTTCTGTTGAAACTTCCAAACTGGCTCTCTCTCCTCATCCTTCCTGTTTGTGTTTAAATTTTTTTTTTCATTTTATAGTTGCAGGCCTACCATTTTTACTTGCAATTTCACATTGTATTAATTTTGGTCCATCTCCAGCCTCCGCCCCAGTCCTGCCTTTTCTGCGACATTTTAGGTTGGCATTAGACTAACAACACAAACAATACTTATGGACCATGCTTGCATCAAATGAATGAGTCAATTGTCATCGTGATCCTAAAAATGGGTATTATTCAGTACTGCTTTCTTTTTTGAGAAAATTTGCTTTCAACCCCTGACCCTAAAACATAAAAGTAAATCAAATTTTCAGGAAGGCAGACATTAAAGAAAATTAATGCCAAGTGCCCCAAACAGTGCCTGGCAGACACTGAGAACTCAATAAATGCCTATTGAGTGACTAAAAGTCTCCAGTATGAGCAAAAGCTGTAAATCCTGGATCTACCTCTGTTGCTGGCCCAGTTCTTTCTCATTTGTTTAAGGCACCTTAAACCATATTCTGGCAAGGGAGAGGAATGAAGGAGTATTTGTGAAACACCTTCAGTGTGCCAGATGCTTTCATCAACACTGCTCAGTTTATCTCCACATCAGCCATCTGGGTTTATGCTTCTTCACTCTTTTTATTTTTTGAATGAAGAAATGGGAACTCAGTTTAAACAGATTGTCCGAGATGTTTGAATTTGAATTGGGATCTTTCTGACTCTAGACCCTTATATATTCCAGACATCCATAGCACTGTAAGAAATGATTAATTGCTGTTACTATTTTTAATTGCCATCATTATCATCATCACCACCTTTAGATTTTACAGAGTTGTCCTCAAATGGCAGCCAGTTGCCTCCAAAGAGGGTTGGACATTACTTTGCAGGGAGAGGAGAACATTAATGGTCTGGCAGCAGTGTTTCTAGATCCTCTCATTCCTTACAGCACAAATCTACACCGGTCTCTTTTGTATGTGTGCAAATAACTACCTGAGTGAGGGTGTTAACTGAGATCCCTTCCAACTACTCATGTCAAAGATAAATTTTCAAGTTGGAATCAGAGTGTTCTGCCTATGTGATTTTTATATTTTAGATGGAAAAGTGAGCTTGGAACGCAGGAAGATTTCCCTAAATGGAAAGGTAGCTGCCTCCTCACCCTCTCCACTTTCTTTGTCAGTTGCTAGAGAGAGATGGCCGTGACACAAAAGTACTTCTAAACTTTGGGGAGTCTTGGATGGCTGGCAGATGAGATCACTTGATTCCAGTGAAACCTACCAGCTGCCTTGAATCCACTCTTCCAGAGCACCATTCTTTTATTACTAGATTGAATTATAGGATAAGAAAAGGGCTTTGAGCATCTTTAGACCACACATACATACTTGGGCCTGAGCCTCCCAATTTGGAGTAGGGCCTCTTAAGGAAGAAAGAAAAAGCACCTGTTACTTATGTGTCTCACTCTGTTGCCCAGGCTGGAGTGCAGTGGCGTATTGTGTCCTATTTACCCTTGAGTTTCATTTTTTTAAAATAAGTGCCATTATTTCCCAGTTTTTCTTAGATTATGCTTTTAATTGCTTTAATACTTAGATTTGTCATTTATTTCACCTACCCTTATTTTCCCTTGACTTTTTAAAATCTGATCTCATCATTATATTTTGTATATCTTTTGTATGGAAGGCAGCAGAAAAATTTGAAGGTTTGTCTGGAACAAACTCAGTTGAATCAAGAGAAGGCTGCCCAGCTTGGTATTTAACAGTGCAGGACTGTTGTATGTGTTTGTATTCTCTACTGAAGACGGTGTGTATACCTCAATACCCCTGCATTGAGCTTCATTTCCTTAATCATGCAGGGTGGTGTGAAGAACACTCAGATTTCCCACATAAATCAGGAAAGAGGGTTAATCAGAATCAACACTGGTTAAAAAGAGGTCTTAATGGAAGTGCCTAAGTATTGTTCAAACACAGGGGATAAATGTGTTCTGCTTTACTTGGCCAGAACAATGTCTCAAGCTAGTGATTAGGCTTTACTCCAGCTTTAACCTCAGGCAAAATTTATGCAGCTCTACTACCGTTTGTCAGGTAATTAAAGGAAAAAAAGGGAAATATTTGCTTAAAGTAGAAGTGTTTTTTAATTAAACATGAAAAATAATAAATAAAGGCAAGAGGCAAATAGGCAGTCGGGAAATTGTTTTTAACTTTCCAATTAAAACATGAAGAACTTCAAGCAAAAGGCCAATATTTTAGGCATGGCTGGTAGTTCAGTCCTTGCAGAACATTATTCAGCTATGCTAGAAATCCAGATTTGAGACTGTTCCATCTTTGTGTCGAAGAATGTAAGGCATAGTTATTCTGTCTTACTTGAAAGATAATGCCTTTTACCATTTTTTGCTAACCATTAACTATTTACTTGGTAGGAGAGGAGTTCTTCAAAGTAAGAACCTGATAGAAAGTCAATAAATAGTAGTACAAATCTTGATGTGGGAAGCACAGATACAGCAAGAAGTTTAGGCTAAAAAGAAAGGGGGAAATAACCTCCTCCTCCTTATGTTTAACCATAGTACTACATGGATTGTGTTGTGTCCAAAATTTTTGTTAATGGTTTTACCACTCTACACATCACCAAAGGCTGAAACTCTATCATCATTAACTTAACTTTAGATCCCAGATGTTAAGGATTCTGCATCCATATACCCTCATTCTTACCTCCTATGTTAAAGTTGACTGTGACCATTGCAGTTGGGTGCCTTGAGTCTTTGAGTTGTTAGTATCCTTACAAACATTCCATATCTAATCTCTCATACTGCTGTCCATCCTTCCCATTGCTGCCAGAGAGATTTTACCTAAAACTCAGTTTTGATCATGCTACTAATGTTTTCAAACTTTGCACAGCGTTTGAGTTTTTCATGCCATGGTCCTTGGATAGCTTACCTTATCTGATCTATGTTTACCCTACACTCCAGCCATACTTAATCTAGTTTAGCTGTTCTTTCAACACAATGCAGGGCTCTTGTCCTCTGTCTCCATGCCTTTGCTTTTGGAGTGCCTTTAGGCTATGGTTCTTAATTAAGTCCTTTAATTTGGGCAGCTGCTTTTCAGAGACTGGTCAAATAAGAGCTTAAGTCTTGCTGATTATGTATTATATAATTTTCTGGGGTCTTCCTTATAATTTCTTTTCATGGTAGCTTGTACCTTGCACTGAATATTTATACTTTGAGGGTTTAGGGGTGGCAAGTTAGAGATAATCATCTGAAGTGTTTGTTTCTTTGGTGATCATAAGGTACAGTGAATAGCATTATCTCTCTGAGTGTCTTAGAACTAATAGGGAACAAAAAAGCACTTGCCAGTCCCAGTGGACAGATGTGGTTTATCTTGGCAAATGTCTCTGAGAGGTAGTATCACTGTAATGTATAGGGCCCCCCCTAGATTTTGGTGGGTGTGGCACTTTGCACATTATGTTGAATTTCCCTGCTTCTGTTCCAAGCAGTAACCCTAGAGCCATTTTTTCTTGTTTGAACAATATCTAGCTGATACCTGTTATCTGAAACATTGTCATTTAGTGGTGGTCACCTGTTTACCCATAAGGTAAAATGTTACTGAAGGCGCATCCAAAGGCAGTTTAATTGTGATCTCTGTGTTTGGGTTTGCATGCTGTTTCTCAATATATACATCGAAATTTGGATAATTTAGGGGTGATTATTTATATTAGCAAATAGTGCTTTGTGAAAGGAATCATAAAAAATTTATTCTAAATGGTAAGGCATCTCTAGGCCTTTTGAATATTTGAGTTGCAAAATACTGATCACAACCTGAAGGAAAACGTCTGTTGTGTAAAGATGAACATGTCTATTTATTGATGACAATAAAGACATATTATGTGCCTGGATATATGAAAGGGAGAATGCGTGCATATGTGTGTATCCCTGTGTGTACTCACATGCTGCTGGCCTACCAACTATATAAATATGTACTCCCCTGTATTCCTTACCGTAAAGACAAGGCAAAAATATGTCTCGTTGCTCTTGCCTGGAGTTATGTCCACCTTCATCTTACTGCAAGTGTCAGAGCAACATACAAAATAGTAAATGAGGAGATGAAACAAGTGGGGCCAGAAAACATTGTCCACAGCCCAGTGGTCCGTGTCACCATTCTTCTGCTTCTAGCATATATTGCATAATCAGGAGAGATGAGACAAGCCAAATCCTTTTAGTACACCGTGTCTGGGGAGGTTATGGAGTCCCAGAGGTTTGTTGTCATTTTAACAATCTCGATTGTGACAGGATCTTGGAAGTCACCTGAGAATGTCATGAAAATCATATTCCCATTACTGTTATTTCTGCTGGATACTTACTGAATAGGGAACATATTTGATATATGTAAAACAAAAACAAAAAACAAAAAGCCAACCAAGTGAAAATACTTACATTCTTTGGATTGAGGTCACGTTAAGACTTCTTCTCTTCTACGTTTCAACCAAAGCTCTTACAAGAAAATGGGCTTGCTTAATTTGTATTTATAATGAATCATTGTAATCGTAACTGTAGTTATGATTATTTATCCTCTCTTTCCATTCTCCCAGAAATGTCAGGTGCAGGATAGATTTTTAAGACTCTAAAAATAATGTGTTTTTTTTTTTTCTGCCGCTTCCATTATGGTAATTTTGTGGGCATATAGAGCTTTAGGAATTTTTCTTTTTTTTTTTCTTTTCTGAGACAGGGTCTCAGCTCTGACCCAGGCTGAAGTGCAGTGGCGTAATCTTGGCGCACTGCAGCCTCCGCCTCCTGGGTTCAAGCGATTCTCCTGCCCCAGCCTTCTGAGTAGCTGGAATTGCAGGCCTGCACCACCACATCTGGCTAATTTTTGTGTTTTTAGTAGAGACAGGGTTTTACCACATTGGCCAGGCTAGTCTCGAACTCCTGACCTCATGATCCGCCTGCCTCAGCCTCCCAAAGTGCTGGGATTACAGGTGTGAGCCACCGCGCCTGGCCAAGCTTTAAGAATTTTTCTATTTTGAAATTATATTGTTTTTCTTGTAGATAACAAGAGACACTGAAATATACTAGTGTGTGTTTTGTTAGTGTTGTTTTTGTCCTGTGTATTAGCATTATATTAAACTGCTTGCTGAGAAAGTTTTGTTTTTGTTGCTTCTTAACATTTTTCAGAAATTATAGCTAAACAGGTATTTTGAATGAATCCAACTGGAATGTTAGTTTTTAAAAATAAATTTTGTTTCAGTCTGTGCAGCTGTAGTTTACTTTCCAGGCATGAGAAATATCTATTTTATTAAGTCCTGTGAGGAATATGTGTCACATATATTTAAGAAAAAACTATTTCAGATGAAAAATTCCAAAAATGACTTCCCCCTGGTGTGAAGTAAAACAAAAGCCTCAACTGCATCTCTGCCTGTGGTAATGACACGAGGTGACAAACTGCAGGCAGGTGGGGTTCATGGGGATGATCTCACACCTGCACCTTGAGCTTGGGGAACACATGGGTTGGAGCTGGCGTCTGGCCTTGCTTTCTTTTTGATGCAAGACCAACTCTCAGGCTGGGGGTCCCCACATTTGCACAGAAGACTCCCAAGTGTTTTAGCATAGGCAGATGGGACTGGGGGTGGATAATAGTCCCTGGTTTTGTGAATCTTTTCCCTGGGATGGAGAGGTGAAGAAGCCCCAGCGCAAGCACCACCAACCTCCAAGCCCAAGGCCCTTACATCAAGCCAGAGCTTTGCCTGCCAGGCAGGTTTCACTTCAGAAACCCAGAGACTGAGGATCTGTGCACTCTTCAGTCTTGGTTCTGGAGACAGGCAGGTAGCAAAAGGTGAGCCCAGTGAAGGGTTCCTTCCCTGCCAGTCCCTGCTTCATTCCCCTGCAGCTGATCAGCAGAACTCTGGAAGCAGTTGAGGCTGGTAAACCTTGTGGGCAGGCAGAGCTCTTTCTACTATAGCACTCAAAGGTGACTCCTGATGAGTTTTTTTTATACCACCCCAAAGAAATCAGGTATGTAAAGGCCAGGCGCGGTGGCTCACGCCTGTAATCCTAGCACTTTGGGAGGCCGAGGTGGGTGAATCACCTGAGGTCAGGAGTTCAAGACCAGCCTGGCCATCATGGTGAAACCCCATCTTTAAAAAAAAAGAAAAAGAAATCAGGTATGTATACCTCTTAAAGAAAGGTCAGGGTAGATTTCTGTTTGAGACCTTCACTTCCATCTAACCCAACTCAAGGTAGGTGTGCAGAAACCAACAGGCCCACCAATATTTTATTTCTTTGCCCCTTTCATTAAGGCCACATGCTTCCTGACCTGTTCATTAGGGGCTACTCTTTTCCTTTCAACACTAGTGTTGTCTTGGCAAATGCCTTTTTGGAGTGCCTCCACATGCATAGCTTCCCAGGGACATTTTGCAGAAAGGTTTGCACTCCTTTCTTAAGAGCAGTCCTGCCACCTCCTTTCTATTTATACATGTACTGAATAGTCCGTCCATGTCCAGCCTTCAGATGGGTTTGATTTTCCATGCACACTGTTTTTTTTCTGATACGGAGTTTTGCTTTTGTTGCCTAGGCTGGAGTGCAATGGTGTGATCTTGGTTCACTGCAACCTCCATCTCCTGGGTTCAAACGACTCCCCTGTCTCAGCCTCTTGAATAGCTGGGATTACTGGCGCCTGACACTATGCCTGGCTAATTTTTGGTATTTTTGGTAGAGACGAGGTTTCACCGTGTTTGCCAGGCTGCTCTTGAACTCCTGACCTCAGGTGATTCACCCACCTCAGCCTCCTAAAGTGCTGGGATTAGAGGTGTGAGCCATTGTACCCAGCCAGCCCCTATACACTGTTTTAAAACAATTTGAGCCCCTTTAAAAAAGTGTTTGGGGAGACTTCAAATGACAGTTCAGAGTTCTGTTTTCTCTTGAAAAGAGAGGATGATCTAGCAACTGGAGGGTCTGGCAACACATTGTCTACATTCCCATGGAACTCTGAGGTAGAGTAGCTGGCTAGTGGCTTTTCTCTTTGGATTATTGGTTTTAGCATTTTTGACATAGACATGTGCATGACACAATAGTTATCCTCACTTTGTGTGATGCGTTTTGTTCAATTTCATTTCAGCATGAATGGTTAAGAGCCACTAAAATGATTTGCACCTGTGACCTGCAGTTTGAGAATCGGTGTTTGGGATTTGGCTGCATCCTCTGATTGCCAGGGCCTTCCTCAGGAGTGTGCATCAGTGCTTAACTCCTGGCCTCCAGCAGCAGCAGCAGTATCTGGTTTCATAGACTCAGTCATTGTCATTCACATGAGGGAAACAAACAGCCATGTGGGACAACTAGTCTGTAGCTCCTGTTTAGGTTGTGGGTATCCAGGTGAGGACTGGTCTTTACAGGACTCTTTGGTTTTGCAAGGCTGAAAACAAAGGCAGAGTGAATGCCTCTCTTGTGTCTTCTAGCCCCACCCCTGCCAAGGTAAATGAACGGGGAGAAAATATGCTGTCTTGTGGAAGACTACACCAAGCCTGTCCTATGGATTGCATAACAGTGGGCCCTAGTAGACAGGTCAGGGACTATTCATATTACAATGGTACTCTTTTTATAAAGCAAAGCAAGTTTTTATCCATAAGTTACCTTAGTGGCTTTACATTTGCATTACAGATTTTTTAGTACTGTCATTATTGAGATGGGTCAGTAGGCAGCAGTCAGGAAGAGACTAAAGAGCTTCTTTAATCATCTTCTCTACCTTTGCATTTTATCATCCTAGGGGGAGGCAGAGAAGCCTCTTACTCATCAGGACCATCAATGGACCATGGCCATCAAAGCATCGATTAGGAAAGATTAAGCATCTTTTTATTCAATTTAAATTATACATTCTTATTCAGCCATTCAAATTTTATTCCTGTATCATGTAGAAAGAACTTAGAATTTTGAGTCAGAAGATGTAGCTTCTTGTTCTGGGCACACTGTTTTCTTATTGATGAACTTGGGCAAACTTTTTTCTTTTTGAGACAGTGTCTTACTCTTTTGCCCAGCCGGAATGCAGTGGCACGATCATGGCTCACTACACCCTTAACCTCCTGGGCTCAAGCGATCCTCCTACCTCAGCCCCCTCCCCCAAGTAGCTGAAACTTCAGGTGTGTGCCAACATGCCTGGCTAATTTTGTATTTGTTGTAGAGACAGGGTTTCGCCATGTTACCCAGGATGGTCTTGAATGCCTGGGCTCAAGCAGTCTGCCTGCCTGGGCCTCCCAAAGTGCTAGGTTTACAGATGTGAGCCACTGCACTTAGCTGGCAAACTTTTATGTGATAGTCTTTGATTTTCCCATCAATAAAACAGATATGATCAAAATATCCCCTGCCATACCCATTTCATTAATTTCTGAGGATCTCATGATACTATCTTTGTATATGTATGTATTTATACATGTAAAATTGTAAAACACTGTTTCTTTCTGCTACGAGCTGCTGTATTAGGAAATACAGTTATATGTCACAACTGCCTAGAGTGCTTCAGGTATTTTACAGTTACTAATATGACTTTTTCCTTTTTGGTACCATTTTGGGGAATGTAGAGATCATTTTGATAACCCTTTCTAGAAAGTTTTAAATAATGATGATAATTGAAACCAAGATCCATACTCAGTACATTATGCAATGCATTCGGTCTTGGTCCAGGAGACTCCTGCATTGGGCTTTTAGGAAGGGAATTCAGCAGGTACCCTGGTTTGACCTGTTGAAAGCTGGTGCGGAAATAAAAGTATTACATATTTATTTGCCTAAGTCTATGACAGAAGCAAAAACTGAACCGAGAGTGTTCTTGCTCCTTATTCCAGGGCTCTGATCCTAACACTGCAGTTATTGGATTTCTGCAATCGAAGGCGTTTTTATTTCTTTTCAAATAAAAAAAATTGAACTTCCTGATGTTTTCAAATCTATCCTAGCCCTAATGTGTTGAGTGATAACACACTGGAGACCACTCAAAAGGTCATCAGAGAGTGATCCGGCAGGGGGCTTGTTTTTGGCTCTTATCTCATTGTCAACAATCCTTCCTCTAGCGGCAGCCCGTCACATGCAGCGCTGAGACAAGGCACTTGTTCTGACAAAGAGCACTTAAACTCAGGCCATTGAAGCCTCAGCTGAAACAACTGATCCACTTTAGAATTTGATCTGAAAAAATTCTGGTATCTAAGAAGTTGTATGGGAACTAGTGTTGTGCCTGGTTCCAAGTCTGCGAATAGGCTGTTGTCAGATGCCAGAGGTGAGCCTCTTTTCCCAGTATGGCTAGTGGGAGGAAGGGGAGGTGGAGCTCTCTTCTTTAGGGAACAGTCAAGTACATGAGTACCTCTGTTTTTGGTTTAGGAAGGAGGAGATTAATGTTCTTGTCCTGTCCCAGTCACCTGTTTGCTTGCCTTGGGCCAGTTGCTTTCAGCATCTCTGGGCCTCATAGCAATTTGCAGACCTTACAGTGAGGGTTTAGATCTTTATTGTAGCTACTCTTATTTTTTTTCTATTTTATAAATGGGAAAATTGACGTTGAATTTTTTTTTTTTTTTTTTTTTTTTTTTTTTTTTTTTAGACGGAGTTTCACTCTTGTTACCCAGGCTGGAGTGCAATGGCGCGATCTCGGCTCACCGCAACCTCCGCCTCCCGGGTTCAGGCAATTCTCCTGCCTCAGCCTCCTGAGTAGCTGGGATTACAGGCACGCGCCACCATGCCCAGCTAATTTTTTGTATTTTTAGTAGAGACGGGGTTTCACCTGGTTGACCAGGATGGTCTCGATCTCTTGACCTCGTGATCCACCCGCCTCGGCCTCCCACAGTGCTGGGATTACAGGCATGAGCCACCGCGCCCGGCCAACGTTGAAATTTTTTAAAAAGCCTGGGCAACATAGCAAAACCCCATCTCTACAAAAAGGCAAACAACAACAACAAAAATTGGCCAGTTGTGGTCACACACGCCTGTAGTTCCAGTTACTCAGGAGGTCAAGGTGGGAGGGTCACTTGAGCCTGGGAGGTTGAGGCTCCAGTAAGCCGTGGTTGCACCACTGCAGTACAGCCTGAGTGACAGAATGAGACCCTGTCCCCCCTTCAAAAAAAAAGTTGCCCAAGATCACAGAGCTAGGAAATTGATAGTATTCAGGGCTGGGGCTCAGGTTGGTGTGATTCTGGGCCCTCACAACTGTTAGCCTCTGTACCTTTTAATTTGAAGGATCCTTCTAATTCGAATAGCCCAGGATTCTAGGCTCTGCTGTTTGTCAAATAAATTTTAATTAAATAAACCGAAAGAATAATAATGAGAATGGTGGGTAATTAGCCTAACAAAAGAGAATTCGCTGTTAGTTTTTATTAGCATGTATTTCTTATTGTTCATTTATCTAATTCTAGCTGTGTTTAAACATTTTTAAGGTTGAATATTGAAATATGTTAAACATTTGTAGCTATTGGAAACATACTCTGAAATTTTTATTCTATAAATAGGAGAGTGACACATATTTAATACTCATATAATTAACTAACATATATGGCCCACTGCCTTTCTGTCATGTTCTGTGCCATGTTTTATTATTTCTATTATATAGACAAGGAAACTGAAGCTCAGAAAATTAATTAATCTTGTCTGACTGCCACATAGGTAGCCAAGCTAGGATTTGCCTGTGTTATTTTATTCTACAAAGTACAGTTATAAAATTCTATTGTTGGCTATTACGAGTTTATCTGTTATGAAATTTTTAAGTTTATTTCTTCAGCAGAGAATAGCAAAAAGGGCATTCTAGACAGAAAGATAATTTTCTGTCTCAGAAATCACTTTCTAACTGGAATTTTTTATATTTTAGATAGCAATAGCTTTATGTTAATCAATGAATTAGTTACGGGTCTTTATTCTCAATGGGTTCAATTAAACAATTTAGTAATGTAAGCAGGAATTAAGTTTCTTCTGTCACTCCTTTACTTCCCTCCCACAGATAGTGCTTAGAACCTTTTAGGTCCCTCTCCTCAAGGAGCATTTCCCTCTTGACCTCCCCTCCCTTCACCTCTTTCTCATTTCCTTTCTTTGTTTCACTGTGTACCCCTTCCCAATATAACTTCCATCTTTTTTAATTGCATGAAGAGGCAATTGGTGCATATTGCAAAATAGTATATATTTTGTAGACTGATGTAATAATAATTTTCATGATCACAGGAAGATTTAGAAGAAGATTTAGTTAATAAAATGATAGTTTCAGTCTTATAAACCCTGTTTTCATGGAAATTGATACCATGTTCTGTTCTGATACTTAAAAATAATATTCTGTAGATAACATTTAGTGCTT